>NC_086098.1:55853523-57341023 GCF_963921235.1 Mobula hypostoma | reverse complement strand
CTTACGAAGATGCAACAACTAGAAGTAGCATGGTTCAAAATATCATGTCCCATACAAAGGTTTTAACCCAATCTCAAAGTAAAAAAAAATGAACAAATCGAAGTATGAATTGGGAACAAATGAGCAGTAGAAAGGTGGGCAATACCCACTTAGAGCTGGTTGAAATCCATCTGTATTCCTGATAGGATTCTCATTGACATCTTCAGAAAAATGTCACTTGACTTTCAATCTGATCATTTACTTCAGTTCCGCTCTTATGCAGTAACCTCAAGCCTTTTGATTCTGTTAATATCTCAAAGTCTATTCAACTTTATTTTAAACACATTCAACAGCCGAGCCACTACTGATCTCACTACCTTCTGAATGAGGTGATTTCTTATCATTTCTGTCACATATGAACAGCCTTTTATTTTAAGATGGTGATCCCTGTTTTTGAACACCCCAGCAAGGGGAAAGCACCACCGCCAGAGCCAATCAGGCAAACCTTCAAATCCAATGCAAGCACATCCTCCTTCAGGTATGGAAGCGAGACCTGTACATAGTGAGAGACACAGTGGTGTGGCCAGCAACAGTTCTGCCTTAAATCTCCACAAATGTGGATGCAGTCCTGATCCAAAGTGGAGTTTGCACATTCTTCCTGTGATCACATGGGTTTCTTCCAAGTTCTCCAGCTTTCTCCCATAATCCAAAAAACTTGCAGGATGGTGGGCTAAATAGCTACTGTAAATTGCCCCTAGTGTGTGGGTGAGCGGTTAAAAACCTTGACAGAGTTAATGGGTATGTGGAAGTAATCAGCTGTTTTATATTCCAGGGCGTTAACATATTGGATTACCTGTCCCAGGACTAGTACATAGGTGCAATCACAAGGAAAGACTGCTAGCTTCTTTACTTAGGAAGTTAAGGAGGTTCCACTTTTCAACAAAGTGAATCGAATGTACTTTTGGAAGTACCCTGATTGGTTTCATCATGCTCTGCTACAGCAATTCAGATGCACAGGAACATGAGAAGCCACAGAAAGTGGCAGACTCAGCCCAATATGTTAAGGGCTTATCCCTCCTCACCATCAGTGGTATCTGCAGGAGCCACTGCCTCCTACAGAAGGCAAGATCCATTATCAAAGGTTCCCGCTGTAGCGATGTGCTATGCACAGAGCTAGAAATAACGACACGCAGTCTCTAAGTTGCACTCGAGACTGGTTTACTCAAACTTCGCGGCACTGGATTTTACTCAGTTCCGATCCCGCCCTCTCCAGCAGAAATGACACTGGAGGTGCATTGCAAAAGTCTCTCCCCGCGCGCGAGCTTTCTCCCCTTGCTGGTGAAGAAGAAGGCCCAGTGCCATTTTGAGACTGGCCTCTCTGCCGACGCGCGTACCATTTTGTGAGCCGGTTCACCTGCGTAGAAAGTGGGTCACCACATAACCCCACTCCCAGAACCAGTGATACACCCCCCAATGTCCACAGTCTGGACCAGTCTCTGTTTGGGCGGTCTGCCTCTGCGCCGCGGTGCCTGAACCTCGACCGGCTGTGCCAAGTCCACATGGGCCGGTTTGAGTCGGTCCACCGTGAAAACCTCCTCTTTCCCCCCAATGTCCAGAAAGTACGTGGACCCGTTGTTCCTGATCACCTTGAACGGCCCCTCGTAACGCCACTGTAGCGGTGCCCACTGTGCACCCCTTCGTACAATTACAAACTTACAGTTCTGCAGGTGTTTGGGTACGCAGGTCGGGCTCTGTCCGTGCTGTGAAGTGGGTATGGGGGTCAGGTTACCGAGCCTCTCCCGTAGTCTGTCCAGGACGGCTGTGGGTTCTTCCTCTTGCCCCCTTGGGGCTGGTATGAACTCTCCTGGGACGACCAGGGTCGCGCCGTACTCCAACTCGGCCGACGAGGTGCGTAGATCCTCTTTGGGCGCCGTGCGGATTCCGAGCAGGACCCAGGGAAGTTCATCCACCCAGTTAGGCCCCTCCAGGCGGGCCATGAGAGCCGATTTCAGGTGACGGTGGAAGCGCTCCACTAGTCCGTTCGACTGTGGGTGGTAGGCAGTTGTGTGGTGTAGCTGTGTTCCCAACAGGCTGGCCACAGCCAACCACAGACTGGAGGTGAACTGGGCGCATCTGTCGGAGGTAATGTGGGCCAGTATCCTGAAGCGAGCTACCCAGGTTGCAATCAGCGATTGGGTGTAGGAATTGGCGGTAGTGTCAGTGAGCAAGACCGCCTCTGGTCATCTCGTGAACCAGTCTACCATAGTTAGGAGGTACCGCGCTCCTCACGACACTGGCAAGGGCTCCACGATATCCACATGAATGTGGTCGGACCTCCGGCGGGTGGGTTCGAACTGCTGCGACGGGGCTTTGATGTGCCACTGCACCTTGGCTGTTTGGCACTGCGTGCACGTTTTGGCCCATTCACTGACCTGTTTGCGAAGTCCGTGCCACATGAACTTGCTGGAGACCATCTGGACGGTTGTCCTGGTAGATGGGTGTGCCAAGCCATGTATGGAGTTGAAAACTCGCTGCCGCCAGGCTGCCGGGACAATGGGGTGAGGTTGGCCGGTAGCCACGTCACACAGGAGGGTCCTCTCACCTGGGCCTAAGAGGAAGTCTTGCAGCTGCAAACCCGAGACTGCGGTCCTGTAACTGGGAATCTCATCATCTGCCTGCTGCGCCTCTGCCAGTGCTGCATAGTCCACCCCCGGGACAGGGCCTGGATAGCTGGTCTGGAAAGTGCATCTACCACGACGTTGTCCTTTCCCGAGACATGCTGGATGTCTGTCGTGTATTCAGAGATGTAGGACAGATGTCGCTACTGGTGGGCTGACCAGGATCGGACACCTTCGTGAACATGAAGGTCAACCGTTTGTGGTCCGTGAACGCAGTGAACGCCCTGCCTTCTAAGAAGTACCTGAAATGCCGGATTGCCAGATATAGTGCCAACAGCTCCTGGTTGAAGCACTGTACTTGAGTTTGGGTGGCCGTAGATGCCTGCTGAAGAACGCCAGGGGTTGCCAGCGCCCCTCGATGAGTTGCTCCAGCACCCCACCAACTGCTGTGTTGGATGCATCCACTGTGAGGGCGGTTGGAACATCTGTTCTGGGGTGAACTAGCATCGCGGCGTCTGCCAAGGCTTCCTTGGCTTTAACAAAAGTGGCTGCGGCCTCCTCATCCCAAGTAATGTCCTTGCCTTTGCCTGACATCAGGATGAACAAAGGGCGCATGATACGGGCTGCTGAGGGGAGGAAGCGGTGGTAGAAGTTCACCATACCAACGAACTCCTACAGGCCTTTGACTGTGTTGGTTGGGCCGAGCAAAGTGGCGGATCGCGTCTACCTTGGCGGGCAAAGGTGTTGCCCCGTCTTTGGTAATCCTGTGGCCCAGGAAGTCGATGGTGTCGAGTCCGAACTGACATTTGGCTGGGTTGATCATGAGGCCGAAATCACTCAGGTGGGAGTAGAGCTGGCGGAGGTGGGACAGATGCTCCTGATGACTACTGCTGGCTCTGAGAATGTCGTCCAAATAGATAAACGCAAAGTCCAGGTCACATCCCACCGCGTCCATTAGCTGCTGGAACGTCCGTGCGGCATTCTTCAGGCCGAAAGGTATTGGGAGGAATTCGAGCAGGCTGAACGGGGTGATGAGTGCTGTTTTGGGGATGTCTTCAGGGTGTACCGGGATTTGATGGTATCCCTGCACAAGATCTACTTTGGTAAAGATGCTTACCCCATGCAGGTTTGCTGCAAAGTCCTGTATGTGCGGCACGGGGTAGCAGTCTGGCGTTGTAGCCTCGTTCAGTCTGCGGTAGTCACAGCTTGGTCTCCAGCCCCCAGCTGCTTTGGGCACCATGTGTGGGGGGAGGCCCATGGGCTGTCGGACTGCCGTACGATCCCCAATTCCTCCATTCTCTTGAATTCCTCCTTCACCAAATGGAGCTTGTCCAGGGGAAGCCTTAGTGCACGGGCATGGAGGGGTGGTCCCTGGGTCGGAATGTGGTGCTGTACTCCGTGTCTGGGCATGGCTGCTGTGAACTGCGGTGCCAGAACCAATGGAAAGTCCACCAGGATTCTGGTGAATTCATTGTCAGACAGCGTGATGGAGTCCAGGTGTGGGGCCGGCAACTTGGCTTCACCCAGGGAGAACGTCTGGAAAGTCTTGGCATGGACCAGTCTTTTCCCTTGCAAGTTGACCAGCAGGCTGTGGACTCGCAAGAAGTGGGCCTCCAGGAGTGGTTGGGCCACAGTGGCCAGTATGAAGTCCCACATGAACCAGCTGGCGCCAAACTGCAGCATCACTGTGCGGGTACCGTAGGTCCGTATCGTGCTGCTGTTTGCAGCCCTCAGGATGGGTCCCGGCGGGTGTCGTACCCCGTCGGGGGTAAGACCCTGATTTTCGCTCCGGTGTCGACCAAGAAGTGGCGTCCTGACTGTTTGTCCCAGACATACAAGAGGCTGTCCTGGTGGCCAGCCGCCGTAGCCATTAGCAGCGGCTGGCCCTGGCATTTCCCGGAAACTTGCAGGGCAGGCGACAACGGTGGGCTTCTGTGCCCCACCGCTGGTGGTAGAAATACCACTGCTCATTGGCCTCCTCACTCCTGCCTCTGGGTTGTGTGAGCTCCGTTGCCAGGCCTGGTCTGGCCTGCTGTTGGTCGTGTGGCTTGGTAATCTGTCCGACGGACGCCCCGCTCTCCCTCTTGGCTTTCCACAGCACGTCTGCCCGGGCTGCCACCTTCCAGGGGTCACTGAAATCTGCGTCGGCCAGCAATAGATGTATGTCCTTGGGCAATTGCTCTAGGAACGCCTGCTCAAACATGAGGCAAGGCTTGTGTCCTTCAGCCAGGGCCAGCATCTCGTTCATTAATGCTGACGGCGGCCTGTCTCCCAAACCGTCCAGGTGCAGCAAGCGGGCACCTCGCTCCCGCTGTAAAAGGCCAAAGGTCCCTATGAGCAGCACTTTGAATGCTGCATATTTGACTTCTTCCGGGGGTGACTGTATGAAATCCTCAACCTGGGCGGCTGTCTCCTGGTCAAGGGAGCTCACCACGTAATAGTAACGCGATATCTGCCAAATCTGGAACTGGGCTTCTGCTTGGTCAAACCACACGCGTTGTCGCAGCATCCAGAAAATTGGCAGTTTTAGCGAAACTGCGTGAACAGATGAAAAGTTGATCATCTTTGGTCCAAGTCTCGTTTGGACCGTCGGGGTCACCAATGTAGCAATGTGCTACACACAGAGCTAGAAATAACGACACGCAGTCTGTAAGTTGCACTCGAGACTAGTTTATTCAAACTTCACGGCACTGGATTTTATGCAGTTCCGATCCCGCCCTCTCCGGGCAGAAATGACGTCAGAGGTGCATTACAAAAGTCTCTCACTGCACGCGGGCTTTCTCCCCTTGCTGGTGAAGAAGGCGGCCCAGCGCCATTTTGGGGCTGGCCTCTCTGCCGACGTGGGCGCCATTTTGTGAGCCGGTTCACCTGAGTAGAAAGTGGGTCACCACACCACCATTAGGGCCATACCATCTTCTAACATCGGGCAGAAGGTACAGGAGCCTGAAGTTCTGAGTCTTTAATATTTCAGTAATATTTGAATAATACTGTAAATATATAGTTTGATTAAGCATTCTTTGTTGTTTACATAATTCATTACAGGTTATATATAAAAGTACGTGAATGGCATATGTCATTACGTCTCACTAAAGCAAAACAAAACTAAGAGTAGACAATTTATCCCTGGCTCCATGTTTTTTCTTTTGTTTAGTATTATGTTTTGGAGTTACAATGTGATAATATTCAAGGTGCACTCTCATGTACCACATGTATCTGGAACAAGGCTTCTTCATATTTGTATTAAACTTCCCTTACAAAACAAAAGGTCAACAAAGTGTTTGTCTTCCTTCATGACTTATTGGAACTGTAGGTTAATTTTCAGTGATTCATGGACAAGAGTATCTATGTTTCTCAGAGTACTGACACCATCAGTCTCTGTTGAATGGAGAAGGTGTCTAAATGGAAGTCATGGACAAGGAACAGAAGTGTAGAATAGACAAGAACTAGAATGAGGAAAGGAATACTCAGTTATAGATTCAACATTAAATTTAACAATTTCAAATCATAAGCACCATTGCTCTCATTTTTCAAGCTTTTATTGCGTTCATTATTATAAATATTAATTTTGAAGTCTCTTTTCTGCTGGAAATAATCTTTAATTTCCCCACTGTGCTATTTTAAAATGGTAACTGCTTATTACAAAATGAGTTGAAAGATTGCATTAAAGTGGAGCACAAAAGAAGTTAACACCAATGAGATAATCAATGTGCAACAATGGAATATTAAATCTCTTAATGTATTTTCTCTTTTTAATAAGACATTTTTAAAATTAATCTGCATTTTCATTAAACTAGCAAGACAAAACCACCAAGGTAGCTGATAAATATAATGTCATTTTTACTTTGAGGCTATTAAGAGCTTTTTATGTTTTCTTTTGTAGGTGCAATGACCTCACCTTACTGTCCATTTCACTCTCAAAGAGAATATTCTTAATTCCTTCGGCAAGGATTTCCATATTTCCTTTCTCTGAGTTAGTGTTGCGGTACACATCAGTAACTAGAACACAGTCTTCTCTAAATAAATAGAACACATGGCAAAGTACGCTCTTCTGTAGCACTTGTTTTTGATTCCTACACTGTTCACAATAAACTGTAAAAGCATTGTCTATTATCAAAGCAAGCTAACTGAAATTCTCACAAAATTGCTCAAGAAAATGGTGGCAGGCTACCTTTTTGAATTGCTGTAGTTTTGGAGGCATAGAGACTCCTAGGATGCTAACAAGAGAAAATCTGAAGATGCTGGACACACAAAATGCTGAAGGAACTTAGCAGGCCAGGCAGCACCTATGGAAAAGAGTACAGATGACATTTCGGGCTGAAACCCTACAGCAGGACCAAAATGTCAGCTCTTCTGTCCTGCTGAAGGGTTTCAACAGAAATGTCGACGGTACTTTTTTCCATAGATGCTGCCTGGCCTGCTGAGTTTCTCCAGCATTTTGTGTGTGTTCCTAGAATGCTGCTCGGTTGAGAGTTCAAGGATTTTTGATGCATTGACATTGAAGTATAGATCATATAATTCCAAATACAAACAGTACTTACAGTTGGGGTTATTTCCAAACACCTGTTGTCCTTAACCTTCTAGGTAGTAGAAGTCATGGGATAAATAATGTTCTGTTTTATCTATCGTAAATTAGTTTTATTGTATGTTGAATTCTTTCAAATAAATGGTTTTAACACTGAGGTAAAATATATGGCTCCATGATATTGGGAGACTGGATATAATCCTATTACATTTGCAAAATAACGAGATTGAACTTGTTATGCACCTGCAGCTTCAGATAATGGTGCTGGTTTAATGAAATATTTTATCTGAGTTCTTGATCTGGTGTGAAACATCTGTTTTATCTGAAGAAAGGGTGGGGACCAAATCAACACATATTGCTTTACTTGGGTGTGTATGTGGTGACGTGCATATACTCTGATAATAAGTTTTACTTTGAACTTCACTTTGTTTTACTTCTATTAAAGGACTGCGATAAGTGTAGCTACCGGACTGTGGTATAACTACTCCCTTGTCATGTTGTACTAGTATTTAAGAATTCACATGAATTAGTATTCTGTCGAGCAACATCAGTGAAGGGAGAAACCAGTCTGTAACCCTCAGGTTTGGCTGGCGGCGTTAGTCTAGGGCAGACAGTCTCTGGCCCCGCCAGACATGTGAAATCTGAGGTGTAAAACCCTCAAATTTGTGTGGATGCTGCATGATTTGTTCCCCTATTACAAATCAGTACCACAAAATAACAGTACACCATAAGCAATTAAACAATTTAGCTTTATAATTCTTAATTTGACTAAAGAGTTAGTAAAGAAAATCAAAAAGAAAAGGGCCCATTTTAATGAAAGAGTCTAATGTGCACAAGTTGGAGCTCATGGTTTCCCTTTCGCTGGTCCTCCAACAATTTCCTCAGACTTCGTTGTCTCCCGGTCCCACTCTACGACCTCTCCTTTCTGGTGTCTTCTCTCTCCAGCTCTCGCTGAACAGAAGACCCAAATCACCTCAGTTGTAGGCACACAGCAAGAAAAAGCACTCCCCTCATAGTATAGCTCACATACCAAAGCACCCGTTATCTCTAACCATAACCCAAACACTGCGGCTACAGAAAGACCATTAGACTAGCAATGAAACCTTTCCCAGTGTGTTCCAAGTCAATACTTGGGGAAGAGTGGAGGACTTACTAATTAGAGAGAACTGCAAACCTTCCACTCTCCACATAATTCTGAAGAAGGGTTCCTGACCCTAATCAGTGGATGCTTTCTCTGTTTGTAGATGCTGCTTGAATGGTTGCATTCTTCCAGCATTTCTTGTTTTGCTTGAGATTCCAGTATCTGCAGTTTTATTTTCCATTCAGTTAAAAGCATACATTTCTAACATTTGAATTCCCTTGATAATGATTCATAGTTTTGATGGAATGCAAAAAAAGTGATCTGAAACTATTAATATGACAATATTCAACATTGTTTTCCTAACATTGCACCCACCTTCTACATCCTGCTTCTGCCGGCTTTATGATTACCGTCAAATAATGGTGGCACAAATCCCTTTCCTCGCATCCATCACATTAGAGCATTAGAATGTCGATATATTACCCTATACTGCAGCATTATTTATTGCAAGTCGCAGCAAATAGATCATTGTGGCAATATTGTAAGCAAATGAGGATAAAACAATTCTTCACTAGCTGGTCCATTGGCTATGGGGAAACTCCAATAATCCCTAATCCAAGATAATGTGTGAGTTACTTAAATCTGCTAATTCAGAGTTGCTAAAGATAAGAGGTTTGTATATAAAGGTATGTTACCTGCTTTATTCTTATTGTCATATACACCAAGGTAGGATTTCTATGGCATTCATACAGATGCTTTCATCACAACAGTGCTGTGAGGTAATGCAAGGGAAAGCAGTAACAGAATGAAGAATAAAGTATTACAGTTACAGAGAAAGTACAGTGAAGGCAGACAATAAGGTGCAAGGCTATAATCGTGTAGATTTTGAGGACAAAAATGTATACGGAAGAAGATGGTACCAACAAAAAATGCAGCCAAGGGCAACATCCTCCAGATGGCAGGCGTTCATAAAACTACTTCTTTGACTTCTTTTATGCCTTCTTTTTCTTTCAAATATGGTTCTTCTTCTATTGGAGCCTGTGATCTACATTTTGGTGGTGTGTTTTGGGCCAATTGAGCGAACTGGCACTTGGCTGTCTTGGCAAAGGTTCCATGAGGCTTTGAGCAAAGTGTGCTTCCTTGAGGCCTAGAAGCCTGGAGATGGGGCACGAGCCAATGATCAACTCCATTTCTTGGCAATATCGCTGATTAAAGCACCAAAGATTTAAATTATCGAGGCGAGTGCAGAAAGTGAGCAGGTGTTCGGCACCAGCTACCAGCCTCTTGTTCATTGCTGCTGGAGGAAGATGTCTGTGTGTGATGGTCTCTCTCCCCCTCTCACTCACTGCTCCTGAAGGAAGCTCCCTGCGTTTGAATGCTCATATTCTCTCTCTCACTCTATCTCTCTCTCTCTCTGTCTCTCTCTCACTCTCTCTCTCTCTCTCTCTCTCTCTCTCTCTCTCTCTCTCCATGCTGTCAGAAGATGGTGCTGGAGTTCTGGGTTTGGGAAAGGTTTAATCAACGTGATAGGCGGATTGGACTCTGTAGTTCATGTTAGGATGTGTTTCAGGTTTCTGGTCACTACTTTTCTTTGTTGCTATTTTGGGTGATTTTGATTGGGGCAGTCTGCAGATAACGAACTGAGCTGAACTGAATATGCCTGGACCCTTTTGATTTTGTGTTTTATATTCTGTATTTTTCACACACCTTTTTTTGCTGTCGTTTTCATGATTTGTTTTTGTTTTGTCCATGCGTGTTTTGATGTTTTTCTTTGAATGGATCCTATGCTTTATTTCATGACTGCCTGTGGGGAAGACAAATCTCAGGGTTGTATGCTGCATGCATATTTTGATAATAAATGTACTTCGAATCTTTTGAAACTGTGAATCTTATTGTTCTGGGGAACCGTTCAATAGCTTTTCAACAGCGGATTGGTATCTTTCTGTGAATCTGATGGTATGTGTTGGTCAGACTCCCAAATCTTCTGGCCCGACAGGAGGGGGCAGAACAGAGAATGTCCTGGGTGAGAGAGCTGCTTTACCAAGGCAGTGAAAAATGTAGACTGAGTCAATGGAGGGAAGGCTGGTTTCATTGACATGCTGAACTGCTCCCAACAACTCTATTCAGTTTCTTGCTGTCTGGGGCAGAACAGTTGCCATACCAATCTGTGATGCATCCAAGTAGGTTGTTGTCTATAGTGCAACAATGAAAATTAGTGAGAATCAGGGGTGACATGCCTAATTGCTTTAGTTTCCTGAGGAAATAGAGGCACTGGCATGCTTTATATGGAATTTAAGCTCCCAAACCTCTTAACTCAGCACCACTTACGTAAGCAGGACCCATGTGCACCACTGCAATCCCCTCCCCCTCCTAAATCCATTGACCAGTTCTTTTGTTTTGCTGGCATTGGGAGAAAGACGGTTGTCATGATACTGTGTTACCAAGCACTCTATCTCTTTCCTATACTATGACTCATCGTTATTTGAATGATGGTCCATTATGGTGGTGTCATCTGCAAGCTTGTGAATGACGTTAGAGCAGAATCTGGCCACATAGTCCTGAATATAGCTAAAGTAGAGTAGGGAGCTGAGGATACAGCCCTGTGGGGCAGTCTTGAGGAAAATCATGCCAGAAGTGGCAAAACAAACACATTATTAGCGTAAATGGGTTTTGCCTAATTTGGAGAAGTTTCAGAAGTGGTATACCTCAGAAATTAAACAGAGAACACTTTTGGTTGAGGTATAAATAGATGATTTGCCTGACAATAGAACATGGATTTTCAGGGTAATACAAATATAGGTGCAGTACAACAAGTTGTGCAATTTGTTCCACCTTCTGTATTGTGTTAAGTAAGGTTATGTTGTGTGCTTTGAGTTGCTGTAATGCTAGTTTACCAGCTATGGTTGGCAGAAGAAGACAAATAATAAAGAAGGCTTCTGCCAGAAAATGAGCACATGCCAATGTGTCCTTCTCTTTCTTATCATAATGAAGGCTACAATAATGACAAAGAGGTAAAGTAGATCTGAAATGGATGCTGCAAATTGTTTGTAAAACATGAGTAACCAGCCATGTCTGTTATTGCTTTCTATTACAATTAAATTTCCAAAGTTGGAGAAGGAAGACTCCAGAACAATAAAGTGGTGACATTTGAGTGTATATCACAAATTGAGGAATCAAAATAAACCTTTGTGCTGGCTTACCAGCAGTCGTCCCTGGATGAAGATTTAATTTCCAAAACATCAGAGGTGTCTTCCTTCTTCACAGTTCAGGATTTCTCTTTCTCCGTCATTTGATGCTGCCTCACTCGCATCTCCTCCATTTCCCAGGTATCTGTGCTCATCCCATTTTCTCACCGCTGTAACAAGGTTAGTGTTCCTTTTCTCCTTACCTACCATCCCAGGAGCCTTGAATTCAACACATCATTCCAATTTCCAACATCTTCAACAGGACCCTACCACCAAACACATCTTTACCTCACCCCAATGTCTGCCTTCTGCAGGGATCGTTCCCTCCATGATTCCTTTGTCCATTCATCTGTCCCCACTAATCTCCCTCCTGGCACATATCCCTGCAAGCAACAGAAGAGCTACACCTTCCCATTCACCTCCTCCCTCACCTTCATTCAGGGCCCACACAATCCTTCCAGGTGAGGCAACAGTTCAACTGTGTCCCGTGCTCTTGATGAAGCTTCCTCTACATTGGTGAGATCATAGGGGGACCACTTTATCGAGCATCTCCACCCCATCTGCCAAAAGCAGAATTTCCCAATGGCCAACTATTTTAATTCTTATCCCCATTCCTTTTCCGACATGTCAGTCTATGGTCCATTTTTCTGCCACAATGAGGCCACTCTCAGTTTGGAGGAGCAACACCTTATATTCTGTCTGGGAAGTCTCCAACCTGATGGATGAATATTAATTTCTTCAACTTCTGTTAATTTCTTTTCTCCCCCTCCACTTTCCTCTTTTTCTCTTCTCCTCCCTGGCCTCTCACCTCTTCTCACCTGCCTCTCACCTCTCCTGGTGCCCCTTCTCCTTCCCCTTCTCTCACGATTCACTCTCCTCTCCAATCGGATTCCTTCTTCCCTAACCTTTGTCTTCTCCACTTATCACCTTCCAGCCTCTTACTTCATGATCCCTCCTTCACCCACCTTGCTTCACCTACTACCTTTTAGCTTGTCTTTCTCCTACCCCCCCCCTTCCCATATTTTTATTCTGGCATCTTCCCCCTTCCTTTCCAGTCCAGATAAAGGGTCTCAGTATGAAACATTGACTGTTTATTCATTTCCATAGGTGCTGCCTGACCTGCTGAGTTCCTCCAGCATTTTGTGTATGTAGCACATATCTTTGTCTACCTCTCTGCATTATTAGGACAACACTTATTACAGTAGGAGATTTGCAGAAAGAAGACCAGCAGAGATGTAGGATAGCCATGACTTTGACAATCATGAAAATAATGATTTTAAGTATGATATAATTCACAATGGATATGAATGTACAATCGGATGGAAAATGTGATTTGCGTTGAACTTAAACGCAACGAGATGGAATTGAATGAGGTCTGGAAGACCTGAGGTCAGGCCAACATCTGATCCAAGTCATCTTTTCAATAATATAGTCAAGAGTATCGTTGATCGCTTGCAAATTTGAATAAGATGAACTCCTGGAAGTTTGAAAGGAAAATTAGAAAGGCTCGTCAACAGGTCTGGGCATTTTAATGCAGTTGGAGAAGAGTGCAGAAGAACAGTTCTCTTCTCCAATGCAAACCCAACTCTTTTTCCACGGATCCTTGCTGCACCACAAGCACCACAAGCACTGGGACCTTGGCATCTTCTGTATTCAATGAAGCCCCAAAATTGTGTCTTTGTACATGGGGTGTGGTAGGGGAGAGGCGGGAGGAAAAGAGGAGATAGAACAGATGAAATACACCTTTGTAATATATATATATAGCAGATTTAAAGTTAGTTTGAAGCCATGACATCTAGAATAACCCAATTTAATTTTAGTCCCTCTTGGAGGGTGAAGGATGCTAGTGTTACATCAATGTCTTTAGCATTCAAACTGGACACGAAACACTTCATAATACTTTGATACTGTATCAATAAGCATATGGAGCATATGAAATTTGTTGAGTAATAATTGGATATCTGTCAGATAGAATGACTGCAGAAGACAGAGCTGGATAAAGAAAAAAAATGATGGTATATCTACTGCAGCTCTTTATGTGCTATCTCATGAGCATTGTGACGCAGGAGAGTTGCATTCTATAGCCCAGACAAAGAAACCGGTTGCCCTTTTGGTCCCTACACCAGAATATAATAGTAATCTCAAAGAAAAAGATGTTCACTGGTTATATCCAGGCTTAGGTGAATTGAACCCTGGTCGATGGGTTACTCCACCTGTCGCCTAGGGGTATGGCCTATAAGAACAGCTCATATTACCATGGTCCAAGAAGGAGACCATAGGTACCTATTACCCTTTGTTGTTTACTCAGCAGTAAGCAGCAGTGGACCACCTTTGTGGGAGCTGGCTCTAAGGTTACACCATTACATGAGGTAATAGAGTATCATCTATTCCCGTAGTGTGGTGCACAGAATTTGGTGACTGTCCCCCAGCATCAAAGTTTCTCACTATATAGACAGCATAGTCCTCTGAAGAGGATATTTCTGAAGCCCTTACTACTTTGATTGATCGCATGCAATCGAGGAGATGGGAAATTAACCCCGATGAAGTACAGGACACAGCTACAGTTGTTCATTTTCTAGAAATACAATGGACCAAGGACAAAAGGATAATTCCCGATAAGGTCAGAAATAAGATCCTATGCATAGCACTCTCTACTACAAAATAAGAATCCCAATGCTTTGCTGGCCTTCTGGGGTACTGGCGGCTCTACATTTAATCATGCTCCTCTGACCATTGTACAATGTGACCAGAAAGAAATTTAGTTTTGTATGGAGCCCTGAGCAACAACCACCTTTTGAGGCTACAGAGGAGGCCATTCCCACTGCCTTACCCCTGTCTCCTCGCTGAGAGTGCCTCGCCTTTGAATTGCAAGTTTCTGTTAAAGATGACGTGGCTGTCTCGAGCCTGTAGCAGAAGTATGAAAGAAAGGATTTGTCTCTGGGTTTCTGGTCCCAAAATCTTCCTGATGCTGCCACCAGGCACACTATGTTTGAGAAACAACTCCTTGCCCATTACTAGGCTTTAGTAGAGACTGAAACACAGGCAGGGGATTCTCTCATCTCCCTCCACCCTGACCTTCCCATTATGGGATGGGTTTCTGGCACACTCACCCATAAGGTGGGGCATGCACAACAGAGTTCAGTTCTCAAGTGGAAATGGTGTGTTTCTGCATGGGGAACATCAAAGGGACCAGACGGAATTAGTAAAATACACGAACTGGTTTCTGAGTCCCCTCAGGCTGCATCACCTACAGTCGGTGTCGATGGAACCAGTAATCTTACACTGTTATGAAGTGTCCATAATGGGGAGTGGAGTTCTGAAAGGACATCACATGTTACCATTGCAGTTTACCATATTGATGCCCATTTAAAAGGTAATTCACCGATGACAAGATTTAACAACTTTGCTAACAAATTCACTTCTGTTGACATGGTGACGTTCGGCCTTCAACCTCAACTTGCTCAGTAGGGGTACAGTGTACTGTGGAGTGGTCTAGACGCCAGGATTATTCCTTCCCACCAATATAGCTCATACAGTAGGAGGGAATTGTTGGCGATGTTTACAAATTAAGAACCATCAGTTTCTGAAACAACCCTTGGCTGCCATTCACCATGTGTGTACCCTTGCTCCGATTTGGCAAATAGATTATGTCGGTCCACTTCCTATACAGAAGCACAGAGATCCTCCTCACTGTGGTGGGTACTTATCCTGGGCTTTTGATCGCAATCCCCACCGTTAAAGCTAATCGGAACGGTATCCTCTGGGGATTAAACATCTTGTTTCTGCATATGGTGATCTACTTGAAATCCAATCCAATAAATGTTCACTTCTTCTTCATGTACCAGGCTACATGAGTGCGCTGTCTCTAATGGTGAACAGTGGGTCTTCCACGTCCCCTGTTATCCTCAGGCCAGTGATCTGATTGAACAAGTGAATGAATGGCCTATTGAAACAGCAAATTTGTGTACTTACTCCTGCCCACATTTTATCTGGATAGTTAATTGTCCTTTGTATAATTTGAACAATTGCCCTTTGTTAATGATGGGACAATCTGTTCCTTTTGTTCCTGACGGCACAACTGAATGCACTGATAAAAAAAGCCAATTTAGTTCTGCAAGTCGGGGTAAAGTGTTTGTGACATCCTAGTCTTCTTCTCCAGTGGAGGGTGAAGTTATAGTCAATGGATGAGAGGTCACATACTGGGTGACGGTATGAGGACAGACCCATCCTGTGTGTGTGTGTGGATAACGATAAAATGACTAGGGGAGAATCAAAACATTTCTAACTATCTCTTCCTTTTTGTTTTTTAAAGATTCCTGCCAGAATGTTGCTTTGCTCTGTTTTAAAGTTTGTCTTTTATTTTGTTGAATGTCTGACTTCTGTTGAGACTTAACAAGCCATCTTATGATTTGTGAAAATGATATTATTGTTTCTGGAAAAGATGTGCATTATGTGATATGTCGTAATTGGGGTACAGTGGGCCACATCTAGGGGGACTGACTTTTCTTGTGAGATCAGAAACAAGTGCCAAATTGATTGTAATTTGACTATTGCATTTCTGATCACAATATAACATTCATGAATCTTATTTATCCCATTCCAATTGGTTACGAGATGTTGTTACTGCACCCCTTCCCCCCACCCCCCAAGCCACCCCGAGCTACCTGCCAGCCTGGTCATCATATGGGAGCCCAAGCATGAGAGGATGAACCCTGGGCACCCTCCCAAGACTATGGTCAACACACTCCTAGAAGACAGCGGCACGGCTAATGTAGATGAACTGAACACACTGATGAGGGAGAGGGAGAAGTGGAGAGTCCGTCATCGTGCCCAACACCAGCCCCCTAGGCCTGAGTCGACGTAGTAGTAATAGTAAGGATGAGGACATATATTTTAATATCAATGTTGAGGTCAATCTTCAGGTCTGTATTTTTTTAATATTTTAATAATTGTGATTTTAGTTTTAATTATCTGGGGGTTATTGATATGTATTCTTTGACATTATGTTAAAATTTTTAAGCAGAAGTAAGAGTTCTATGTGTCTCCAACTTGCTCAGATATTCAAAGGGAAGAATGTAGCCTATGGAATTTGTGGAGTAATGATTGAATATCTGTCAGGTAGGATGACAACTTAATTCTGACTGAACTCTTAGCAGGTGGGGTCTGTAGGTTTGTTAGTGAGAATGTCTATCAAGTGGGATTGATAGCTGGATTTATTTGGAAATAGGTCTCATCACTTATTTGTAAAGAATAATGTAATGTGTAAAGGAATGAGATTAAAGAATGAGATAACAAGGAGTGATCATTATAATGTCTAATTGATTTAATGAAATGTGTTAATGGACGAGAACAAAAGAGTTGTCAGTATCTTGATTACTCTGTGCTTGTGAAACTTGAATAAATGCAGTAACTTTTCCAGCTTTATTTTAAGTTCACCCAGACTGGAAACATGATTGGTGCCTGGGACCAAGGGGTGATTTCACCAGTTGGAATTGGTGTTCCCCCAACAGCAACCATGTGGTGTCTAGGAATAAAGAACCCAGAAATCTTTGTGGCTCACTATGCAGTATTTTGTGTGTTTTATCTGTGCTGTCTACTTTAAGATAATAAGTTAGGCTTAAGCTATCTTGTTGGGCTTGTACGCTTATTGCCACATCTACTGGACACTCGAATGATTGGGTCAATTACACCCAGTGTGCTACAGCAGATAATTTACAACAAAATGTGGCATACAGTACCAGTTAAATGCCAAATATATGCAAAGTAAGGCTTATGACTTTTGAGTACTCTACACAAAGTTTGATAATTGGAAGCTTACTAAATGATTAAACGCTCACTAAAGCCAATAGCCTGCAGTGGTAAACCAACAGGTTAATGCCATTGACATAAATTATATGTTTGTGAACTAGACATACCACAGAGGAAAATAATTATGGGCTCTGTGTGTTTCATGTTGGATTTCTGGAGATGTATCTGTGATTTGTATTGCACCATGCTGGTCTTTCCTAGCACTTGAATTATTTTTTGGAGCTACCAGAATCAGTGTTGACGCAAGCCATGTATGTAGAAAAGCCTTGCACTTTGCTCAGGAAACTTCTGCAATATCTACAAAACACAGACCTCTGTTCATTCCTTTGCATCCCAACTCAAGTACAAACATTTGCATTTGCAGCACATAGACCATTGCAATTTCAAAAGAGTATTCACCTGAGAAATGTTGTCAGCTAATTATTCAAGATCTGATACCAAGTAATGTTAAAGCTATATAAGATCTTAGTTAGACCTGACTGTGTTCAGTTCTGGTCATCTCAATATAGGAAGGATGTGGCTGCTATAGAGTGAGTGCAGAGAGATTTACAAGGACGTTGCCTGGATTGGGGAGCATGTCTTATGAGAATAGGTTGACTGAACTTGGTCTTGTCTCCTTGGAGTGACAGAGGAAGAGAGATGACCCAATAGAGGTGTATAAGATGATGAGAGGCATTGATCGTGTGGATAGCCAGAGGCTTTTTCCCAGGGCTGAAATGGCTAACATGAGAGGGCATAGTTTTAAGATGCTTGGAAATAGTTACAAGGGAGATGTCAGAGGTAAGTTTTTCACACAGAGAGTAGTAAGTGCATGGAATGCACTGCCAGCGACGGTGGTAGAAGCACTGGGTCTTTTAAAAGAGTCTTTTAAAAGGGTCTTTTAAGAGACTTTTAGTTAGGTACATGGAACTTAGAAAAATAGAGGGCTATGCAGTAGGGAAATTTTAGTTAGTTCTAAAGTAAGTTATATGGTTGGCACAACATTGTGGACCGAAGGGCCTGTAATGTACTGTAAATTTCTATGTTCCAATATAAGACAGCCAATGAGACAACTGAACACCCAACAAGAAGATTGTTTAGGCCATAAGTAACAGATGTGATAAATAAATAAAAGTTTGATTCAAAAGTTTGAGGAATTGGTTATTTAATTACAATTTCCTTCCACCAAGCCTATACAAACACTTCTGGTGTGAATACTGATGTCAGACACCACCCTTAATTACATTTGGATCAACATGGTTACAATCTCTGTACCTTCATGCTGCACAATGAAATTCCCGAGTCAAAATTTTCAGTTAAACTAAGTGGTTAATTCCTTACAGGAACTCCAAGAGCTGAGTCATATTTGAATTTATTAAACGTAACATTGGAACTGAATATTTTTATCTTTATACTGATAATTAAAAATTCAGTTATCAAAGACCATGGAAAAACTGCAAATGCTTGAAAATATTAAAAAGATGCCAAAGTGTTCTGTTCAATTAATCAGAGATAACACTTCATGAAAGTCAAGTAATTGCATCTGCTCGTCCTTTCACTCAGGCATTTGTTACTTTTTTCTTCTTACTTAAAATATGCAGAGTTTCTATCAGTTATGTAGTTCTTACAAAGTCTTGATAACCTTAAAAAGTGCAGACAATAAATAGGATAGATTGGATTTTTCTCCAGGATATAAAACATCAAATAAATATAGCTCTTGCTTATCATACCCCAGCTGCCCAGTGATGGCAAAACTAATGAATAATTGTTATGTCCCTGTTATGAAACTTCTTATCTAGCTTTATATATGCATGGAAAATTACTGCATGAAATGGCTGGCTTATGTGAAAGATGAAGTTCTGAGAATTTATTCGTAATTCAGGATAATATGTATAAGTTCTACTAATTCTTTTGGGATACACTCAAAGTAAAATGCTAACTGACCTAATCTTTCATACCTCCATCAAGTTAACCATACATAAATATAGTCAAAGAAAATAGCCTTCCACTGGGCCTAAGGTGCAAAATGCATCATCAACACATTGCACATAGCACAAATAGCACATATGGTTATGATTTCAGAAAAAAATATATAGTCACAAAGAGAGTAAAATAATAAGTCTCTGTGTGGCATGACTAGATTGATGGTAAATCGACCTGATCCAGCTTGCTCTTCTGGCAAGCCAATACTGGAGAGCAGCACCAAACGCACACCAGAGAGCAGCACTGCCTTGGCATCTGTTCCCCTGGACAACTGCCACAGGTGACACCACCCCTACCCCCCGGCATCAGCCTAGTCCTAGTCCTCACCACAAATGAGGCAGCACAGCTCCCCGCCATTGATCTCGCCAATGGAACAGTGAAACCGACTTGCTGTATTTCACATTGCCAGTGTCCAACAGGGTCTTGTGGTCACAATATAAACATCCAAGTCAGTCACTTACACTGTGCACTTCCTCAGCACAACAGCACACAATAAGTCCAGGCAACAACACAACAATGGTGCATTATAAGTCTAGCTCCTTCGCTATCTCGCTGATGGGATAGGCCTGATCTTGTTAGCATCAAATTGTGACCTGTGATCATGCAAAAGACTTACAAGACATAAAAAAGCACCTTTGAATGGACCTAGAGTGGCCGCTACATTCAAGTATGGCGCCATTTTGAAACAATCATGGTCATCTATGAACTATTTAAACTTAGAGCAAAGCTCACTGAACTAGAACTTGATCACATTTTATTTGTCTTTGTAACATCCCAGATTAACTCAAAAGCTGTCCTGTTTGAGTTATTTGGGGATAAATTTTCTGAGCATTTCACTGCTCCGTATACCAGTAGTTATCAAATAAATATTAACCTTTTCAAATCATTCAGTTGTAAAATTGCTTTTCTTATCTTTGATACGCTTCATAGATTTCAACTTATTTGAGAAATCAAGATACCATGTTTAAATGATCATAGATTTTCTGCCACTTTCTTTCTTCCTCTGATTAGGAAACAGAAGAGCTTACATTTATTTGCAGTTTGGCATTTTCAAAACAATTGTAGAAAATGCTTTTCAAAAAATCTTATAGAGCATGCTACAATCAAAACATTCATACTCCACCAGCATGTCGGTAGGAACTGGACTTGATTTTAAATCCTCATTTATGTTTACAGTTCTTGAGCTACCAAATGGACCAGTCGTCATCTCTGAACAACAGGCAGCCAAGAACAAATGGGGGATGGGAAAGCTTATGAAATAGCTCGGCATATTTCTGAAAGAACCTTTGTTGAGTTTTCATCCCAGTGGTGGGAGTAAAGGAAAAAAAATATGGATTCATACATATATATATATTAGGAAATATCAAAGAGCATTACAGCCAATATTAACAGCTCACAGTCAATGGACAGTAATGTAAGTTGTATCATGTTGGACATGGGACAGAAGAATGTCAAATCCCTCATATAATGTTAAGGGAACGCTTACATCTACCTAAGAGAGCAGAGAGGGCTTTACTTTAGCTCTTCAACTGTACAGCTGTTCTCTCAGTATTGCATATTGATTGTGTGCTTTGATCTGAAGAACCCACAAATTGATGTTTCTGCTGATCTACTAGCTGAGCTACATACACCTGGCCTTCAAATTAAATTGGCCTCCTGATGCACCAGAAATGGAAAATAAATTGAAATAGTTGGAAATTTCTTTCAATACTTGAATGTTTTGCTAAAATCACAGACAGATTAATGCTGACATAAGTGGATCTATTAGAAGAATTTTGACATAGACATAAATATGTGGAATATTGTATGTGTAAAACTGTGTTTAATGGAAGTCAGACAACAGTAAATAAAACAGAAGGGAACAAAGATTTTACATGCCCTGGTGCTATCTGGAAACATTTATTTTGCTAAGAGTCACTTTGTTACCTGATAATCAGTCAAACCTTATGTTCAAATACCCCTGCACCTAGAGCAACTTTATGTACACACAATCAGATTATGTATAAAAGCTAATCTTATGTATATACGCCCACTCTCAACAGTTACTTGTATATTGTATTTTATAGGATTACTTTTATATTTAAATTTAATGTGTTTTTTATGCTGCATCAGATCCAGAGTAACAATCATTTTATTTTCCTTTAAACTCATGTACTGAAGAATGACGATAACCAATCTTGAATCTTAAAGTTAAAGCAGTTTTCACAAACTCAAGATTACTCAAAGCATTTTATAGCCAATTAAAAAATTCTGAAGTGAAGACATTGTTGTAAGAATTTGTAATGAATATAAAATGAATATTTGTGTGAATAATCTTTTCAGGTTTATTTGCTTTCCATTCTAGTTTATGCAATGGGACATTAACAAGTATTAAGAGTCTTTTAAGGACTGATTGCACAAGTCAAAATATGCAGCATTATTACGACTTCATATGTCCAACTGAGTGTCAAAACTTAGATTACTGAAAGTAGTCATGGATTCTTTTCTACTGATTTCAAAATTAATGACCTTCATGAAAATGAATAATGTTTTATCTCATAAAAATAGAGTGGAAATTATTCTTTCATTCCTCCAGCACTTCATTTGCATTTCCTAATAAATTTTTTGGAATAGAAATTGGAAATTTATTATAACAATCAAATTTTCATTGTCATAGAAGTCAAACAGCAGGTGCAAATGGATCATTGCATTATGCTGAATATGTTAAGTATCAAGGCAGCAATTAACTTTTAAATTCTTTCTTCTCTTTTCCCTTGCAGACTAAAACTATGTGTCAGTTTGTGAAAGGGAAACACTAGGATTGTAATCCCATTGGGAGTTACCTAGCGAGTATAAGGTTTGGGTGGTGCTTGGTAAAACTGGATGACATTATAAAGTATCCACAGTAATTGTAATCAAAGACTAATACATGTCTTTTGACCAATTGCAGCCTGTCTATAAAGTTTATGCTCTCACTTCACCTTCGTGACTATCGTGCCCAGTAGTACCAACCATTCTGTTTACTACATCAATGTTTATTTCATGGAATGCAACTTCACTAAGTGCCAGTATCAGCTAAAGCTAGTTCAAGTTCAAGTTTAATTGTCATTCAACCATACATGAATACCCATCAATACAGTCAAACAAAACAATGTTACTCCGGGGCCAAGGTCCAAAACTTGGTACCAACAGTCACACACAGCACAAGACACTAATGGCTCATATAAGATAAGCTACTTGCACCTCTTAGACTGCCTTGAAAAAGTATTCACCCCCACAGTTATATCCATCCATATACCGTCTCATTTTCTAAATTTAAAATACTGTATATTGAAATATGATTCTGAACTAATCTATAGAACATTGTGTATCATGTCAAATCAAAAGAAAAAATCCAAAAACCTGTCAACAATTTACTAACAAATAAAAAACAGAATTGTGAGGCCGAAAAAATATTCATCCCCTTTGTAATTACTACACTAACTTTCCTCACAAGCAATACTGTGCAGTATATTACCTTACTAGGATATTGAGTCCTTTGTTATTCAAATAACAAGCCATGGGTGACAAAGGACATTAAGGACATCCTGAATGCTAAAAAGAGGGCATTTAGAGATGGAAATAGGGAGGAGGCAATACAGAGGGACCTGAAAGCCAGGATCAGGGAGGCTAAAGACAGGTACAGGAGGAAGCTTGAGTGGAAACTCCAGCAGATCAAAATGAGAGAGGTCTGGAGGGGGATGAGGACCATCACTGGGTTCCGGCAAACTAGCAACAGAGGAGCTGAAGGCAGTGTGGACAGGGCCAACAAACTTAACCTGTTCTTTAACAGATTTGACAGTGTGGCCCCTGCCCATCCCACACATCAACCATCTGTTGTCGGCCCCCAACCAACACATATTCCACTCTCCCCTCGTACCCCTCCTCACAGTCCCCCACCCTGCTCTCATGACTATACCCCTTCCCCACACGAAACCACCATGGTGGGCTTCATAGTTCTACAGGTGAGAAGACAGCTGAAACGTCTCAACCCAAGCAAGGCTGCAGGACCGGATGGTTTCAGTATCAGGGTGCTCAAAGCCTGTGCCCCTCAGCTATGTGGAGTACTTCACCATGTATTCAACATGAGCCTGAGGCTCCGGAGGGTTCCTGTATTGTGGAATATGTCCTGCCTTGTCCCTGTGCCGAAGACGCCGCACCCCAGCGGCCTCAATGACTACAGACCGGTGGCATTGACCTCCCACATCATGAAGACCCTGGAGAGACTTGTTCTGGAGCTGCTCTGGCCTATGATCAGGCCACACTTAGATCCCCTCCAGTTTGCCTACCAGCCCCGACTAGGAGTTGAGGATGCCATCATCTTCCTGCTGAACCTTGCCTACACCCACCTGGACAAGCCAGCGAGCACTGTGAGGGTCATGTTTTTTGACTTCTCCAGTGCATTCAACACCATCCACCCTGCTCTGCTGGGGGAGAAGCTGACAGCGATGCAGGTGGATGCTTCCCTGGTATCATGGATTCTTGATTACCTGACTGGCAGACCACAGTACGTGTGCTTGCAACACTGTGTGTCTGACAGAGTGATCAGCAGCACTGGGGCTCCACAGGGGACTGTCTTGTCTCCCTTTCTCTTCACCATTTACACCTCGGACTTCAACTACTGCACAGAGTCTTGTCATCTTCAGAAGTTTCCGGATGACTCTGCCATAGTTGGATGCATCAGCAAGGGAGATGAGGCTAAGTACAGGGCTACGGTAGGAAACTTTGTCACATGGTGTGAGCAGAATTATCTGCAGCTTAATGTGAAAAAGACTAAGGAGCTGGTGGTAGACCTGAGGAGAGCTAAGGTACCGGTGACCCCTGTTTCCATCCAGGGGGTCAGTGTGGACATGGTGGAGGATTACAAATACCTAGGGATACAAATTGACAATAAACTGGACTGGTCAAAGAACACTGAGGCTGTCTACAAGAAGGGTCAGAGCCGTCTCTATTTCCTGAGGAGACTGAGGTCCTTTAACATCTGCCGGACGATGCTGTGGATGTTCTACGAGTCTGTGGTGGTCAGTGCTATCATGTTTGCTGTTGTGTGCTGGGGCAGCAGGCTGAGGGTGGCAGACACCAACAGAATCAACAAACTCATTCGTAAGGCCAGTGATGTTGTGGGGATGGAACTGGACTCTCTGACAGTGGTGTCTGAAAAGAGGATGCTGTCTAAGTTGCATGCCATCTTGGACAATGTCTCCCATCCACTACATAATGTACTGGGTGGGCACAGGAGTACATTCAACCAGAGACTCATTCCACCGAGATGCAGCACTGAGTGTCATAGGAAGTCATTCCTGCCTGTGGCCATCAAACTTTACAACTCCTCCCTTGGAGGGTCAGACATCCTGAGCCAATAGACTGGTCCTGGACTTATGTCAGAATTTACTGGCATAATTTACATATTACTATTTAACTATTTATGGTTCTATTACTATTTAGTATCTATGGAGCAACTATAATGAAAACCAAATTCCCCCGGGATTAATAAAGTATGACTATGACTATGACTATGAGCCAGGAAGCAGCCTTGGCTTAAAAATTTGCATATCTTTGCCCACAAAGATATGCAAATTTTGCTATGCGTCACTTAGAAAATACTGTGAAGATGTGGAAGAACGTCTTGTGGTCAGATGAGACTAAAGTGGAACTTCTTGGCCTTAACACTAATCCGCACATATGGTGTAAATCTAATACTGCACGTCAGCCAGGTAACACCATCCCTAATTTAAAGTATGGTGGAGGTGGTATCATGCTTAGGGGATGTCTTTCAGAAGTAGGACTGGAAATCTGGTCTGGGTTGATATAAAGATGAACGCTGCTAAATACATAGAGAACCTGGATAAGAACCTGCTAGCCTCTGTCAGAAAGCCTAAACTGGAGAGGAAGTTCACCTTCCAGCAGTACAATGACCCAAAGAACACCGCCAGAACATCCATGGATTGGCTTAAAATGAACAAAATTTATGTCCTTGAGTGGCCCAGATGGAGTCCTGACCTCAACCCGATTGAATATCTCTAACAAGATCTCAAGATTGCTGTCCATCACTGCTCCCCAACTAACCTGGCACAGCAAGGAGGAATGGGCAAATCCTGCTCCATTAGAGTGCAAAGCTAATAGAGACTTATCCAAAAAAAAATACTTTCTGTAATAGGTGTGAGAGGTGGTTCTACTAAGTACTGACCAAAGGAGGATGAATACTTTTGAACTATTGACATTAAAGGGGCAATAGGAAATCACAGAACATCCATTCTTAAACAGATAACTTGGATTGTAAATTCCAAAGTGGAAATGACTCAATAAAGCAGGAATTTGCAAGTTCACATTCCAGATGACAATATTTGAGATCACGTATCCAATCCAGAGATGAAGTTCATCTTAAGCAGATACCCGCAATCTCCTGCACTAGCAATGAGCAGATCTGGAACTGTATGAATCCAGCCTCTGATGAAGAACAACAAACAATGCACCTGCAGACCAGGTGCTGTGGAGAATGAACACAGTTGACAGGTTGCCATTTAATATGTTAATTATTTAACTTAATGTTTTGCAAAATTATTCTTTGGAATGTTGATATAAGATCCTGAGTTATTATTACAGTGTTGCTGGGATGATCGGTTTAGGAGATTGAACTATGATACAATGAGGAACTTAGTTTTAATGTATTTCTCTGCAATGTAACATTGTTGACAGGGAGAGATTTATTTATTATGCCTAAATATTCAGAAGATGTCATCTTCTTGAACCTCTGCAATGTTTGTGGTGAAGGTACTTCTACGGAGCCATAGGTACAAAGTCCCTCACTTGATTCAATACTCCACATTCTTATTCTATCAGATTCCATCATCTGCAGACCTTTGTTACCTCCACCTGTCATGTCCCAGTTTGTGGTGTTGTTTCCACCCTCCGTTCCTGCATCTGCCTGTCACCCTTCCTCACCTGGATACATCTATTGCTTGTTATTCTATTTAGTTTTTTTTATACTAGCTATCTCCCCTTAATTTTTCAGTCCAGATGAAGAGTCTCAACACAGAACATTAACTGTCCATTCCCCTGTACCGATGCTGCCTGGCCTGTTGAATTTGTTCTTTATTGCTCCAGATTCCAGCATCTGCAGTTTCCTGTGTCATGCTGAAACCCTGTCAGTCAAGATGGTGCCTTGTCCTGGAAAACTGCAAAATTCAAAGCTTACAGTTCAAAGTATATTATCAAAGTACTGTACGTATACTATATACAGCCTCGAGTTTCATCTTCTTGCAGGCTGCCACAAAAAATAGAAACATGATAGTATCCATGAAAAACCCATACAACAAAGACTTTTAAACATCCAAATTGCAAACAAAGAATAAATTGTGCAAGCAATTAAAAAGTAAATGAATAATACACAGCACGTGAACCACGGAATTCCCAAAAGTGAGTCCCCAGCTGCAGAGTCAGTTCAGTGCTGAGGTGAGTAACGCCTCCTCCAGTAGTGAGCTGAACACCGGTTCGTCCTTTGCCCTCAGCCTCCATGCCTTAATCTTTTTAATCTGTCTCAGCGCTTAAATCGGCTAAACATCAGTTTGTTTTTCACTGTCATGCCAGGGTACCGCTGCTTTAAACTGGCCTGAAGTTTCAGTCGAGCCCAAAGTCACCTCCAGCAATGGGATGTACCTGAATTTTGAGGGACTAGTTCAACGAATCCTTCAGGATACATCAGAAACGGCAGGTCGTTCAGACAGTTCAAAATCACACAATCAAAAAATTTTAAAAGGATTTTAAAATCCTTTTATTTTAAAATCAAAGAAAATTTACAGGCTGCGGATTGCAGTGATCGAGTTCAGAAAAAGTATATTTCGTAGAATTCTTCAGTGTTGGTAGAGCTGAACTGATCCAAACAAATAGAGGTTGGTCCGCACACTCCAGAGTTATGATCCCCTCTGGCAATCCCCACACCTTGTTCTTTACCTCAGGAATTGGGCCTCAATCCCCTCATTTAATTTCCAATCATTCCCAGGTTCCACTAACTACACGCACCTGCTTTCCATCAGAAAATGCAGGATAAAGACCCTGTGATCACAACAAAGAGCTGCCAGGTGGAGTGGGGTTATGATTGGGGATGTAGATTTTCAGTAGACAAAACTCAAACTGTGTTTTTTTTAACCAGGAAAAGGGTTGAGGTAGGGAAGAAGTTAAGGATGTATGGGGTTGAATTAGAAAGGGTTGCATCATTTAAATTTCTGGGAGTTATATTTGAAACTAAGAAGGATGCAACTGATGGCAAACTACTGGGCTAACTTGCAGGGGCACAATGATTCTCACCCTACTAAAGGAGTGTTGCAGGAGTGCTGGGAAAATGGGAGGTTTCAGAGGGATACCTTTAGTCGGGTAGGGAATGATATTGCGAAAGAATGTGGAGTATTTGATCTGAGGATAAGTCCTTCAGTAGTTTATCCGGTTGTAGCTCCATGGAAGCTTGTATGGCCTGACATAGACTGGCATCTGTTAGAGGTAAAAAGGAAAGAAAGATATAAAACAGATTTGGTAAATGCATTTAACTGTCATGTGATGGAAAAGTATAGTGATTATACTCACATTTATACAGATGGTGCGAAGGAACCTGAATCAGGAATGACAGGGTTTGGGGTGGTAATACCAGCAAAAGAAATTGGAATCAGCAGAAGAACATCTAATAAGTTAGGGGTGTTTACAGTGGAGATGCTGGCAGTGTTGGTTGCGTTGCAATGGGTGCAGAAAGCCAGACAAGCCAAAGCATTGATATGTTCAGATTCATCCTCAGTTCTAGCAAGTTTAAGGTCTTTTCACACAAACAGTCGGCAAGATGTACTTTATGAAGTCCTTCAGTTAGTTACAAGAATTGCAAATCAGGGAGGTCAGGTAAAATTTCTATGGGTTCCAGCACATGTAGGGGTGAAGGGGAATGAGAGGGCGGATGAGTTGGCAAAGAGGGCGTTAAAGAAAGAAAATGTGGAAATGCACATTAGTATCAGTAAAGCAGAGGTTAAGTGTGTAATCTGGGAAAAGTCAACCAAATGTGGCAAGAAAGATGGGACAGGGAGGGGAAAGGGAGGCATTTATATCAAATACAAAAGAGTGTTGCAGTTACTAGGGTAGGTAATGGAAACAGAAGAGAGGAAATTGTGTGGACTAGGTTAAGGCTGGGGCATTGTGCATTAAACAAAACATTGAAAATGATAGGGAAACACCAGACAGGATTGTGTGAGGAATGTCAGGAAGAGGAGTCAGTAGAACATGTAGTTCTGAGTTGCAGGAAGTATGGGATACAGAGAGAGATGATGAGAAATAAATTAAGGGAGTTGGGGATGCAGGAATTCACATTAAAAAGGTTGCTGGGCATGGGTGAGAGAGCACAAGTCTGGGTATTTTTAGCGTTTTTAAGGGGTACAGGGTTTTTTTTATAGAATATGACGAATAAACAGGAATAGGATACTAGGATGGTCAAAGATGGGAGGGTGAAGTGTAGGTTTGTGTGTGTGTGTGTGTGATTGGGTGAAGGGATTTGGAATGTATGTCTAGTGCACATTCTGGAGCAGAGGGTGGCGGTAATGCACCATTAAGCTGGATGCCAACCGCCGTAAAACAAGATACAGACAGACAGACAGACAAAGAGCGGCCAGTTTGTTGGTTGACTCTGGTGTGAGTAACCTTGTTTCATGGTTCTTAGGACAATCAGTTCTAAGTCTAGTACTGCTCCTGGATTCTCTCCAAAACCAAGACTTCAGGTAAATACTCTCCTGGTAACCAATTTGATGCTTGCTATGGCAATAACGCCTCCCGACTCTGCCCCCGTGCCCATGTTCTGCACTTGGGTTCATCCACCGCCATATACATGTAACATCCAGTAAATTTGTAAAATGCTTTTTGGGTCAATGTGCTTAATCCAGTTAATTTTCCATAAAACATTGGATGTTAATGGAGAGGCATTTCCCAGTAGTGATGCCTCTGAATATCAAGGAAAAGGGATTAGATATCTTTTTGTTGAGGATGGCTATTGCCAGGAATATGTGTAGCATGAATCTTAGTTGTCTCTCTACAGCCCTTGTCTATCTGTTGCCCTGATCTTGCTCAGGTGGACAAAGAAATGCTTCATTCACTGAGCTGTGAAGAAGGTTCTCATCTTCAGTCAACGAGATGATAACTGGACTTCTGTAGTACATCTGATGAGATCTTCTTGTCTTCATCTTTTAACCTGATCCTCACTACTTGCTCTTCCTTTCACTGTGCAGTTGTGGGCGTGAGTTGTATGCTCATAATAGCAAGTGCGTGGAGATAAGCAGGTGACAACAAAGCAAAATAATCTTTCCAGAGTTTACAGAACATAGTCTTGATATCAAGTTTGTTTCATTACCTTACTGAATATCTCAAGTTATGTTGAGTTTACTGTCATGTGCACAAGTACAATGAGAAACTCAGAGCAACATCTCAAGCATGGAGGTACGGATAACTTACAACTCACATTTTCAGGAGGTTCCCTTGTCACATCTCTTTACACTGGTTGACAGAACTTTGATGGGAGTCGAGAGCTAGAAGTTCAAGGAATATGTTAATTTGGCCACAATACAACGAAGCAGATTGCGTTCATTACCTTGGTGCATTGTGACCTTTATGAATCTTTCTTCTTACAATTTATTTGATTATTAAGGTTTGCAGCGTGAGTTCTGGTATAGCTGAGTTCTGGTATATCTTTGAGTTCTGCTGTGGAACTATTAGTTGTGGATGTGTGTTGTTCTTTCCTATGGACTCACTTTCAGGGCCTCTGCGGTTAATGCTCTGTGTTTTTTGTTTACATTTTTATTCTTTGTATGATTAGTTCTTTTTCGCACATTGGGTGTTTGACCGTCTTTGTTGTGTGGAGTTTTTTCATATGTTCTACTGTGTTTCTTTGCTTTGTGACTGCCCAAAAGAAGGGAAATCTCAAGGTTGTATATGTACTTTGATGATAAATGCACTTTGAACTTTGAACCATCACCGGTTCAATGGGAAGTTTGTAACAGTTGTAATATCTTGTTCCATTCTAAACACAAGAGATTCTGTAAATGCTGGAATTCCAGAGGACCAAATACAAAACGCTGGAGGAGCTCAGCAGGTCAGGCAGCATCTACAGAAATGAGAACACAGTCAATGTTTCAGGCCAAGGTCCTTCTTCAGGGCTGAAAAGGAAGGGGGAAGAACTGAGAGTAAGAAGATGGGGAGGGAAGGAGTAGAAACCAGCTGTTTGGGGGAGGAGAATGCAATGAGAATCTGGAGGAGTGATGGGTGAAAGAGCAAAGGGCTGAAGAAAAAGGAATCTGATTGGAGAGGAGTGTGGAAGGAAGAGGGCACCGGAAGGAGGTGATGAAGAGAAAAGGGAAGACAGAATCATGAATGGAAAAAGAGAGAAGGTGGAGGGGAAGGTATTACCAGAAGTTGTAGAAGTCAATTTTCATACCATCAGGTTGGAAGCCACTCAGATGGAATATGAGCTGTTGCTCCTCCAACCTGACTCATCATGGCAATAGAAGAGTCTATGGACCAACATGTTGGAATGGAAATAGGAAGTGGAATTAAAATGGGTGGCAACTGGGGAAGCCCACCTTTTGTGGTGGATGGAATGAGGTTGTTCGATGATGCAATCTCCCAATCTATGTCTATGTTCTGTTGTCAACCCAACAGAAAGGGGTGACCATCATCTCCCAAATCCATCTGCTGGTACAATGCAGATAAGGTGTTTGTAACAGCTGCCAGGAAAGATGCAGAAGCAGAGAAATTTTAGGGCTACTTTGGAATGGTTTAAGCGGAGCGGTTCAGAAACAGCATTATGGTTGAAACTTTAGTTACAGCCACTGTCAGGTCAAGTGCTGAGTTTTGTGGAGAACTTCAGTCTCTGCTGGTGTTGAATCTTAGAGTTTCACGCTGGACCTAAGCACCCTAGGTATTCTTCAAGACTAGGTCCATCTGGCTACGGACTTTAGCTTACCCTTTCCTCTTTCTATCTCCGTAACCATATATTGATGGTCACAGTTGCTCCAAATGCTCCAATCTCTTCCTTAGAAAAGGCTTCCTTGAACTCAGTTATGTGCAAAAATCCGCACTGGTCCATTCCCCTGAATCTAATGAATTCTCAGTTTCCAACCAACATGAATGGGGCTGAAGGTCCCTTTAAGCAGCAGATTTATATAGCTATAAATTTGCTGATGGTGCCACTATTGTTGGGTTTCTCAGCTGGTGATGATGAGGCATACAGGAGTGAAAAAGAGCAACTGACTCAATGGTGTCACAACAACAACATTATACTCAAGACCAGTGAACTAATTGTGGACTTCAGGAAGGGCAAGTCAGAAGAGCAGAGTGAAGACCCATCCTCAATGAGAGGTCAGCAATGGAAAGGGTGAACAACTTCAAATTCCTGATATCAACATCTCATGACCTGGTTTCTTGTCTTCCAAATAAGATCTGATGCTAAGCAACTGAATAATCACCATTAGAATCCAGTTCTGCAAAATCCATCTCTAAAATCTCTGGCACCCTGCTTGCTTATATCAATCTGTTAAAACAGCTGGAAGCTCTTTCAATACTGCAGAGCACCAAGCTAGTTTTCAAAGCAGTTTGCCCTGACATTAAGTGATAATGGTAGCTTGGAATAAGCTATATGTATTGGATGCTCACAACTGAAGCATGCTTAGTATACAATTTGACATAAAATGTTAGTTTCATGTTGAGAACAAGTGCTCAGGGTTGTCCGGGTGTGATGGTCTGTCAATCTATGTTTCAAGATGTGAAAAATAGCAAAATATGAAATTCTTTTCAGAAATAACAACTTCCTTATTAATGAAAATTTCTCTCCCTCTGGCATTGTAATATTGTACTAGAAGAGCAAATCTTAGTTTAGTCTGCCTGGACTAGGCTGGTGCCAAAGTTAAAATGCTATGGGAAGGCTTTGCCACATTTTAACAAAAAGGCAATGTTTGCTCAAGCAAACTGCCATGGGGCAATATGGCCTCTGGCAACAGAACCTTTTCTCTCCAGTGGCCAGGTGGCAATGCTCCACCTGTGCCTGTCAAAGACTGGGCAAACCTTAATATCCTTGCTTTGGGACTTCCGCGAATGTCAAAGAGAACATTTCTTGTGCTTTCTTTGCTGTCTTTATCAAAGAAAACAATGACAAACCTTGCCTGACTTAAAGGTTGTTGGGATTTCCTGCAGTGGTTTGCTTCTCTTGTGTGCTAGTATGCTGCTTTCAATGTATCTGACAACCAACTATTAACATTTGCAAAAATTTAGTGTTTTGAATATGTAGTTTTGTATTTCAGAATATTACCATGCCCCAAATACTCAACCTATGACCCGGGGATATGGTCCTTGAACTGACAATCACTGCAACTTGTCTTCAGGCTTGTTTAACATTGGCCTTTATTATTTCTGGCAATCTTCTTAGAAAAGATCATCCCACTTATCATCCTATATCACCATCCTTAATCACAATCAAAATTAGTCATCAGTTTATTACTGTCACATACTGAGATACAACTAAAAGATTTGTTTGTGTGCTATCTATACACATCATTTCTTCACACCAGTATATCCAGGTAGTACAATAGAATAGCAATACCAGAATGCAGAATAAGGTGTTACAGGTACAGAGAAAATGCAGTGAGGCAGATAATAAGTTGCAAGACCATGACGAAGAAGATTGTGAGTAATTATTAACGTCTTAGAATATAGGTTTAGAAGTGTCAAAATTTATAAAATTTAATGAATAGATCTGCAGAGACTAGCTTGCCACAAGTCCCAATGCTCCCTCAAGGTAGTAAGTCACAACAAGTTCAAAGCTATCTAAATTCTCACATAAAGTGTACGTACTTTACTAGTGAAGGAAAATGAATAGAACATTTACAACACTGAAACTAAAGTTATTAAGAAACTAATGAATGCAGAGTGGTAGATATGTACATATTTCAGTAAGGTGTTTGTAAAGATCCCACATGGTCGACTGTCAAGAAGGGTAAGGCACAAAAGATCCAAAGTATGTTGGCAAACTGCATCCAAAATTGGTGATGGGAAGCATAAGGTAGTTGTTGACTGGCAATTTTATCACTAAGTCTGTAACCAGTGGAAAACTGCAAGGATCAGTTCTGGGATATTTGTCATTTGTGTCAAAATGTAGATAGCAAGTGTACTCTGTAAATGTAGGTAATCTAATTATTAAGTCAGCAGATGAATGAAAATTGGTGGAGTCACTGAGACCAAAAGAAGTTGTCAAAAGATACCTTTGGACCGCAGTCAGCTGAAAAGTTGGGTAGAGTTGTGGCAGATGGCATTTAATCCAGACGTGTAAGGTAGTGTGTTTTCTGAGGTCAGATTTTGGTAGGACATGTACAGCAAATGTCAAGGACCTTAGAAATATCAGTGTATAGAGGAGTACAAATCCATAGCTCCTTGAAGGTAGAGAAGACGTTTAGTATGCTTGCCTTCACAGGCTAAAAGATTAGATCTAAGTTTTGGTACATCATATTGTATCCACACAAAAACATCAGTTCGACCACATGGAGCATTTTGTAAAATACAGAAAGGATGTGGCAGCAATAGGGAGAAAATAGAGGAGAGGGTGGGGAGTCTGGAGCTAGAAGGCACAGGTTTACGGTGAGATTGGAGAAATTTAGACCATAAGACAAAGGAGCAGAAGTCAGCCATTCGGCCCATCGAGTCTGCTCTGCCATTTTATCATGAGCTGATCCATTCTCCCATTTAGTCCCACTGCCCCGCCTTCTCACCATAACCTTTGATGCCCTGGCTACTCAGATACATATCAGTCTCTGCCTTAAATACACCCAATGACTTGGCCTCTACTGCCACCCGTGGCAACAAATTCCATAGATTCACCACCCTCTGGCTAAAAAAATTTCTTTCCATCTCTGTTCTGAATGGGCGCCCTTCAATCCTTAAGTCATGCCCTCTCGTACTAGACTCCCCCATCATGGGAAACAACTTTGCCACATCCACTCTGTCCATGCCTTTCAACATTCAAATGTTTCTATGAGGTCTCCCCTCATTCTTCTAAAATCCAAGGAATACAGTCCAAGAGTGGACAAATGTTCCTCATATGTTAACCCTCTCATTCCCAGAATCATTCCAGTGAATCTTCTCTGTACCCTCTCCAACGTCAGCACATCCTTTCTTAAATAAGGAGACCAAAACTGCCCACAGTACTCCAAGTGAGGTCTCACCAGCGCCTTACAGCCTCAACATCACATCCCTGCTCCTATACTCTATTCCTCTAGAAATGAATGCCAACATTGCATTCGCCTTCTTCACTACCAACTCAACCTGGAGGTTAACCTTAAGGGTATCCTGTACGAGGACTCCCAAGTCCCGTTGCATCTCAGAACTTTGAATTCTCTCCCCATTTAAATAATAGTCTGCCCATTTATTTCTTCTGCCAAAGTGCATAACCATACACCTTCCAACATTGTATTTCATTTCAAATTTAGTTGGAGATCTGAGGGATAATTTTTTCACACAAAGGACGGTGGTCAACTGGAACTTGCTGCCAGAAGGTTTGGTAGATACGGTTACAACAATAATGAGGCATTTGGACAGATATCAATTAGGAAAGGCAAAGAGGGATAAAAGCCTAACATAAGCAAGTGGAATTAGTGTAGACAGGCATGACCATCAGCATGGACAAGGTGGACAGAGGGTCATTTCTATGCTGCACGCTTCTATGATTCTGTGAATCAGGATATTCGGTCCAATAGTCCTATCCTAATATTTTGCTCCACATGAACCTTCTCCCACCTTATTTCATCTAACTGCATCAACCTACCCTTTCTTTCCAAGTATGTATTGTCCCTTAACTTCCTATAGGTATTCATCATAACTTGTGATAGATAGAAAGCTCCATATACCTTCCAAGACATAACTTCTAAATTATTGACTATGTTGTGCTAATACTAGTTTTGAACTTCCATGCAATAGAGAAACAAATCCTCTATTTCTTCCATAAAGGAATCGCTTCAAATTTTTAAAGACCTCTGTCATGCAATTCTCATTTATCATTTTTTCCAGAAAAAGAAAACCCAATCCATTTATTGTTACCCAATAGTTGTAATCTCTCAGCTCTGAATTCCAACATAGAAATTTTTGTCTACTTTCTCTGGTGCACTTATGAGTTTATTTGACAATATAAAGATCAGAAGTGTGTACAGTACCCTGAGTAAGATTAAGGATATGTGTAAACTAAGCAACTTTGTATTAATTCCTCAATACCTGATATGGCATATTCTTTACACAACACAAAATAGTCCTTGCTGCCTTTAAAAAATAGATTCATGCAAACTTGTATTGCCAGCTACACTCAGTTGCGACTTTTTACATGGTTTCTTCTTCATACATCTTTCTGAATATATTATTGTAGGTGGGGTGTTTATTGAAATAAGGCAATCCATACTCTAATACTCTGCCCAGCTTTGTATAAACCATACTGTCTCCGAACATTTTGCACTATTGGATAAATATATAGACTTACTTTTTAATTTTGGAAGAAAATTACTGTTTTTATGAAGTTAATGCATTCTCACAGTGACCACATGAATTTCCTACAGGTGCTCATTTCTTCCAACACCTGTGGGTTATTATCTAATGTAGGTAAGTGGCTTAAAGAAAGGAGGAGTTGATGTGATTGCTGCTCTTAGCTGATACTAGGCCAATTGGCTGAAAGGCCTCCTTCCATGTTTTACAACATAACATTGGAAAATAAGATAAATGCAAATTGTTGTGACCTCCTCCATTTTGTTAACAAATTACATTTTGCATCCATTTCACAATCACATTAAGTCTATATCACAAGGTCATAAGTGGGACTTTATTGAATAATGCATGAAAACAGCGATGGAGATCATGAAACATAACTAACTCTTGCCAGTTCCACAAATTAGTGCCTCCTGCTTTTTGTAATTGGCAGATCTTCAGTCCCAACAACAGCACTTACTCAACAGGTTACCTGGATATCCCCACAGAATTTGTCACTTCCAGCACAGACATTGAGCAAAGCTATGGCAATATTCTCTACCCTGATGCCACTAACTGTGGCTGCACCTGCTGATGGACAGCACAGTCTTCTACGAGCCTCTCGGACTGTCTGCTGAGTTTGCACAAAGTACAGAGACGTCAATTCCCATTGAAATGAACAGAAAAATCAGGTGCTGGGGAACGGCTTTAATAACTGCACAGTTCAAAGTACATACCACCCTGAGACTTTCGAGCTTTCATTGCAATTACATTTATATGATGTGTCGTCTGAGATAATGATACCACCTCTGATCCTCTGATGAGTGCTGGCTTCTGAACTCTGGATTCCCTCTCCTGTAGTCTACAATCATCTCCTTGGTCTTGCTGACATTGAGTGAGAGGTCGCTGTTATTACACAACTCAGTCAAATTTTCCAACTCCCTCCTGTATGCTGATTTATCACCACTTTTGATACAGCCCACAATAGTGGTGTCATCAGTAAACTTGTATGTGGCGTTGGAGTTGTACACACAGTCATAAGTGTAAAGTGAGGAGAGCAGAGGGCTAAGTACACATCCCTGTGGTGCACCTGTGCTAATGGAGATTTCGGAGGAGATGTTATGATTTAACGACTGCATGTTGAGTTCAAAATAAAATTAATGCTTTGAGCTTTCAACAGGCCTGTTATCTTTTTAACTTGTCTCAAGTGTTACTGAATGTGAATGTCAAAAATATTCTTCTTGATCTCCCATTCTACCTCATCATTAGCCTTGCACTTCATTTGGCAACCTGCTCTGCATTTTCTCAGTAGCTGCAACACTATATTTTCCATTCTGCTTTCTTTCTACTACCTTCGTGTGCTTAGGCATGGCATGGTCTGCCTGGGTGGCATGAAAAACTAATGCTTTTCACATGTGACAATAAAGCCACAGACACGGCACTGGTAAATGGGATGAGTATGTCTGGGTAGTTGATGGTTGGCACAAACATAGTAGGCTGAATTGTTCCTGTTGTAAGACTTTATGGCTCTCTAATCACAGAGTCTCTTAACTCCAATCATGCTGACAGCTTTTCCATCCCTCAGTCTGTGGGCAGTGGAGATCACCAGCTACAAAATAGATTTTGAGAGTCCAGCAGGCTGATGGCACTGGGCCCAATTTTATGAGTGGCAAGCACCTCTTACAATAACTTAGCACAGCTTAGAGCAAGCCTTGAGACAGCTACAGGAGTTGATGAAAATTAAGGATTGCAGTTTGCTAAGATTCAAAGGAGGGGGTGGATTCCATCATTTCCTGCCACTGTACTGGAGGCCTTCATTGAGTAGTAGGAATTAGGTGAAATCCTACATTCAAAAGGCCAGGAGTGATGCAGGTAAATGCTGAAAAGGCAAGAGGTCAATGGCACTTTTCAACCAATTGCAGTACTAGCCTCAGTCTTTGCTTAATGCACTATAATGGAATCAGCCATCTACTGTAAGCTTTATCAATGAAGACTCAAACCTCTTATTGACATGCATCAACTCACCCTCTGAACACAATTGTTGGTCTGACATCACAACTTGCATGCACTGCCTGCCATTCAATCATACCAGCTCCGTCAGTTCAAAACATTGTACGCTGTTTACTGCACACTTTTCTTCTTGCAGGTCTATGTATGATAGAAGGCAGGAGCAGCAGATGGCCCATAGGCAATAGATGTGGCTGCATCACCACCCAATTAGTACTGTGATGCACCCTTGTTTCTGGAATATAAAATAACTTGGCTGAAGAGTACCATCCTCCCTCTTAATCAAGTAAACCATGATTTTGATCATTCACTTGTGTGGCTCTGGTGCAGCAATTGCAGAGTTGATGATTAATGTGGAGACCACTTATTCCCCTGTCATTAATTTTTTTTTCTAATGAGCTGCAGAAGCTATGTTCTGTTTCCTACCTTTCTTTACAACACAGCATTTCCTTTTACCTTTCTTCCTTCAGATAACCACGAATTGCAGGAGGTTCTGTGCTGAGTGTTAAAAAATAGAATTTATTATAGATAAGCTTAGTTGGCTGATTTGGGTATTGTGGGCCAAACTGCTTATTTTCCTTAAGAACCTGGTCAGCAGTGTGGGAGGAATGCAAATCAGCACCACTCAATTTAACATTTCAGCCACCACCTTAGGGCTCTTGACACTGCAATGCGATTTAGAGTTTAATTTAGAGCCACAGGGTGAGCCATCACAAAGCACACAAAATGCCTGTAACTAAAGAAAACATTGTGGTCCACCTTGCTACTCAACGTTTAAAGTTAATTCTATTAATTTGATTGCCTCAATTTGTCAGATGTAATATTGGTGAATATGTGAGGAAAACATTTCTTCCTCCCACATGTTACACAGTCTGATAGATAATCATGAGTTTAGTATTCCTCTAATCAGATAAAACAATTTTCTGATATTTCATACATACATTCATACTTTCCTGGGATTCTTTGAAGATCAATAAAAGCCCCAGTTATTAAGAAGGTTGGGATTAAGCAATGGTCCTGAAAATGCATTGACAAATGTACATCAGTTATAGGATGTCAATTTGATCTTGCTAATGTAACATGCATATACAATTTCCCTATCGTGGGTGCACGATGTAAGCTAACAATCAAAATCATCAACTACTTGCCTGGAAGGGAGAATGATGCATTGCAGGCAAGTCTTGGAAATGATTGAAAACGATGTTGTCAGCCAGAGTTTATCAACCACCTGTCCATCTGGGCAATCAATTATAGATTCAAGTTCATTTAGCACATGTACATCAAAGCGTGCAGTGGAATTCATTGTTTGCTTTCATACCCAACGCACCAACGGTGCACAGAGGGCAACCCGAAAGCATTGCCTCACATTCCAGCACCAACATTGCATGCCCGCAGTGCTCAACGCAGCAATGAGCAATAAAACAGCAAAACAAAGCCCGTTCCCCCTGCCAGCCACGTGCTTATAAAGTCCTTTAACCCCATCTTCTTCAGTAGATTAATTGGCCACTGCAAATTGCCCTTTGGATGGTGTTATGGGGCACATGAGGGATCTGGAAAGTTAGAATGAAATTGGCAGGGGGTGGGGAGGTGGGAATAGGACTGATGGGATTGCTCCGAGGACTGTCATAGATTCAACAGGCCGAATGACTCCTTCACTGTCAGGAGAAATATGGGGAAAAGCTCTATGCCCTCTTACAGCAGCCCATTGCTTCCCCCTTGTTCTTTTCTTTACAGCATCCAAAGAGTCACTTGAAGGATTCCCGGAAGCAGCAACCCCAGCAGCCTTTCTCTAACTTTCAATAAACACTCCCCTCTGTTTTTACAACACATTCACCTGTCCCTCCCCCTCCATTTTCTCTTATCCCTGTGGCGTCATTATCTCTTCTATTTCCTCTCTCTCACTCTCATGACCTGCCCATCATTTCTCCTTATTCCTTCTGGTTCCCCCCCCACCCCCACCCTTCCCTTCATTTAATGGTTTACTGTCCTTCCCAATCAAATTCCTTCTTCTTCAGCTTTTTGCCTTCCTCACCTATCATCTCCCAGCTTCTCACATTTTTACAACACTTCTCCCACTACACTGCCTTCCCACCATCCCCACCCCCTCCAATCTGGATACACCTAGCTCCTGCTTCTCCATCTCCCCTATTTTTTCTTATACTGGCTTCTTCTGACCCCTTCCTTTCCAACCCTGACAAAGGATCTCGATCCAAAATGTTGACTGATCAATCACATCCATAGATAATAGAGCTTTGACCAGTGGTCAATCCGGACATCGGAAGTTTGGAGGAGGGGACTTCAATAGGGAACACTGCCCGGGGATAGAAGGAAGGAGCAGGTCGCAGCAGCATGATAGAGCTTTGACCAACGACCAATCACTATTTGGTATTGATTAGTCAGAGCAAATTAAAGGCAGGGTAAGCACAGAGGCTGTCGCTGCAGCAGCCATGTCTGATTGGACATAGTCAGAGTAGTGATCTTAACAGTTTGGCTCTTCGAGGCTTCAGCAAAGAGAGGCTTCACTCTGAGGAAGCAAAGGAAAGAAAAGCTGAAGTTTTTTTCCTTCTCTTCTTTATCTGCTCAGCTAGGACAGTAAGGATGACAGGCAGAATAGTGAAATGCTCCTTTTGCAGGATGTGGAAAGGCAGGGAGTCTTCCAGTGTCCCTGATGTCTACAACTGCAATGTGTATCCAGCTGCAGCTTCTAGCAAACCATATTAAGGAGTTGGAGCTGGAACTGGATGAACTCCAGATCATTCAGGAGGCTGAAGGATGTTAGATAGGGCATATAGAGATGTGGTTACACCGAAGATGCAGGACACAGGAAACTGGGTGACATTCAGGAAGGGGAAGGGGTTAAGGAGCCAGTGCAGAGTACTGCTGTGGCCACCCCCCTCAACAACAGGTATATCACTTTGGATACTGTCGGGGGTGGGGGTGGACGGGGTGGTGTGGGTGACGACCTAACAGAGGCAGCTCACAGTGGTCGGGTCTCTGCCACTGAGTCTGCCTCTGTAACTCAGAAGGGAAGGAGGGAGAAGAGGCACACTGTGGTGATAGGGGATTCATTAGTTAGGGAAATGGACAGGAGGTTCTGTGGGCAAGACCGAAATTCCCAGACGGTATGTTGTCTCCTGGGTGGAGGGTCTGCGGTATCTTGGATCGACTCCTCAGCATTCTGAAGTGGGAGGGTGAACAGCCAGAAGTCATGATCCATGTAGGAACCAATAATACAGGTGGGACGAATGACGAGGCTCCTGCACAGCGAGTTCAAGCAGTTAATTTTAAGTTAAAGGACCTCCAGTGCTGTGATCTCAGGATTGCTACCCATGCCACGTGCTAGTGATGCTAGAACTAGGAAGATTATACAGTTTAATACATGGCTTAGGAGTTGGTGTAGGAGACAGGGCGTAAGATTTTTGGATCATTGGGCATTCTTCCAGGGAAGGTGGGACCTGTACAGAAGGACGGTTTACACCTGAACTGGAGGGGGACTAATTACGGGATGGTTTGTTAATTCTGCGGGGGGTGGGAAATAGAGTGCCAGGGCAGTTAGTTGAAAGGTTGTGGAGGCAGATGTTAGTAAGACTTCAGATAAAATTAGGAATCGAAAGGTTGAGCATGGTGCAACTAGTGCCCTGACCTGCCGATATTTCAATGTATGAAGCATCGTAGGAAAGGCAAATAATAGTGCTGAAGATGAGGTAGCTGATTTACAAACTGAGGCAATGTGTAGTGAGGAGAGGCTGTTGATCGGGCCAAATTGCAGTCAACAAGATGAGATGCAATATAAAAGGTGAACAAAATCAAAAAGGATGAATACAGGACTGAAGGTATTGTATTTGAAAGCGCACAGTATACGGAATAAGGTAGATGAACTTAAAGCACAGTTGCAGGTTGGCAGGTATGATGTTGTGGGCATGGCTGAAAGATTATTGCTGGAAGTTTAATGTCCAAAGATTATTGCTGGAAGTTTAATGTCCAAAGATTATTGCTGGAAGTTTAATGTCCAAAGATACACATTGTATATCCTAAGGATAGACAGGAAGGCAGAGCGGGCCATGTTGTTCTACTGGCAAAAAATGGAATCAAATCATTAGAAACAGGTGACGTAGGGTTGGAAAGTGTTGAATCATTGTGGATAGAGCTAAAGAACTCTCTGATAAGGGTATGGTTATGGCGACCAGTTCTGCTATCTGGCTTGACCCCTGCTCTTAGCTGTTGCCACTTTTCCCATTGACACGTGGAGGGCAGTGGCCTTCCGCCATTGTTTGCCACTCCTCCAACAGCTGGAGCCATTGCTGAATCACATACACAGTTTCTCCTCCGAGGTTAGATCATCATACAATTTTCCTCATTGTTAGTCAAGGGCAGCAACTTCATTAGAGGTGGTGTGGTCATTGGCGGGCAGAGCCATCACATACTCATGGGGGTGGCTCACCCCTTTGATGCCTTTCTCCCCCCCAATCTGCTACCTACCATTTCCATTTGACAAAAGGAGAGCTCTGAGCTCTTGTAGGTCACATTATCAGATTTCAACCATTGCATAACGACTAGTTGGAGTCTCGAGACCACTGACTCTGAGCCCATCTGGTGCCCGATCATTAAGTGGGCCCAGAAGCAGGCTAAGAGCTTACTCTGAAAAGGGCTGTATCTGGTTGCAGCCTTCAGAAGGGTCTATTCCAATATCCCAAGTGACCTGATAGCCTTTCTATAGCTGCCACAGTTTTCATTCAACCGCTCAAGAGGTGGCAAAGACCCATAGTTCAAAATGTACTCCACGTTGTCTCGGGTTTAGGAGGAGGGCCTGTTCAACAGCCTGTCTGCCAGTCCCAAAGGATGATTTGCTGGTCGGGACCCCACTAGTCAGAGGTCTCTGTTGTGTCTGTTCAACTATATATCACGTAAAGGCAAGCACTCGGAGAAGTTGTTAATGTGTAGATTCACTTTACAGAGACAGCAATAAATCGATGTGCATGTGTAAGTTATCTGCCAATAATTAGTGCTAAGAGGATGTAACAAAATATTCAATTTCCCTTTGACAGACCATGTTCAAATAAACATGATTTCACAGTAACAGTCCATAACTAACTTCACTATACTAAAGATCAGTCTTTTGGGTGGTGCTCTGTTTCTTTCAGGATTGCACCTTTGGACCAGTGGAGTAACATCAGGTTCAGCTGGTGTCTTGTCAAAGACATTTCTCTATTGCAGGTATCACATTGCGGTTAGTCACATGATCATCATTGAGCGGTGGTTCCAATAGCTGTAATGTATCCGTCTTGTTAGATGCAATCGACTCAGGTGTGTTCTTCTACTGAGCATCCAGTATCTGGTCCATATGACGACTCCATATATGATCTCCAACATCCACTGCGTACGTCAGTGGTCCAGTTCTTGTAGCTATCCTCCATGTCTTCAGAATAATCACACCAGGACTTCCTGTGCAACTCTGAAACTCCTTGCTGATTTACTCAGCAACTGGCTGAACTGTTCATTCTGCATAAATCTGGATTCAGCGAGTCTATGCCAGGTCTCAGATCCCTGCTCATGAACAGCATTACAGCTGTTTGATTTGTCATCGCATGAACAGGGTTCTGATGCACAAAAAGAAATGTCCCCTTGTCCATGGATTTCATGGACTTCTTTAGGATTTGGATAAACCTTTCAGCCAACCAGAGGTTGCTGGATGGTGAGGAGCTGACTTGAAATGTTTGATACCAATTTTCCTCATGAATAGTCTGAACTCTTCTGATGTGTATTGTGGCCCATTTTCACTCACAATTTGTTCTGGTAATCCAATTCTAGAGAAGAATATCCTCAGAGCAGAAACATTCATTCCTGATGTGATAGACTTCATTGGTATAACGCCAGGCTAGTTCGAATGAACAGCCATAGCAATCAGAAACATGGAGTTCATGAATAGCCCAGCAAAGTCAATATGCATTCTTTGCCTTGGCAAAGACGGCCACTTGCATGGCGGCCACCAGTGGTGGTGAGGTGCATTTTGAACTTTGTGCATCCGGAACAGCTTTTGGTTAAATCTTCAATGCATTTACCTATTCCTGGCCACCACACAGAGTTCCTGGCAAAATCTTGATGGTATCGAGGTGACCCTCATGCAGATTCTCTAACATTCTGGTGCACAGTTTAGAGGGAACCACAACATGAGATCTACATATCAGGGTTCTTTGCCATACAAACATTTGATCTCGTCTCACTGAGAACTCTGAAAACATAGATTACAATGAGCTGGCCATCCTTGCATGGTGATTGTCATAGACTTTTGACAATGTCAGTTCATTCCTTGTTTCTATTGCAATTTCAGAATTTGTTGCCAACAGCTGGTCCACCAATGCTGTGTGAAACACTTCCCATGCATCACAAAATGAAGATTTTTCTTCTTCGCTTTTCTACAGTGGAAGGCATAACAAGCCGTCAGCATTGCTATGTTGTTTGATACTCTTGAACTCTATGTCATAAGAATAGGCTTCTAAGCAAAGTGCCTGACGTTGTAACTGGGTAGCAACCATCACTGGGATTCCCTTCCTGGGATTGCAAATGGACACAAGGGGCTGGTGACCTGTCACTAGAATAAACTTTTGTTTGTGGAGGTAGTGGTGGAACTTCTTTATTCGCCATACTAGACCAAGGGTCTTTCGGTCGATCTGTGCGTAGTTGCATTCTGCACTCATCAGTGATCCTGAAGCAAATGCAATTGGACATTCAGATCCATCTTTCATAATGTGTGACAAAATGGCACCCATGCCAGAAGGGGACACATTGCATGTCAGTCTGATGGGCAGAGATGAGTCATAATGAGTTACCAGTTCATCAGATGTTATTATACAATTTGTTTCCTTGAATGCACTTTCACATCTTTCTGACCATTCCCACTTAGTTCCTGTCTGCAACAGTGTGTTCAACGGGTGCAGCACAATCGCAAGGTTTGGGAGAAACCTGTAGTAATAGTTTACAAGGCCCCAGTATGACCTGCGTTGTGACAGATTTTCCAATTTGAGTGCCTGTAGCAATGTTTCAATGTTCTCCTGTGACTTATGCAAGCTACAGTTGAAGTCAGAAGTTTACACACACCTTAGCCAAATACATTTAAACTCAGATTTTCACAATTCCTGACATTTAATCCTAGAAAACACTCCCTGTCTTAGGTCAGTTAGGATCACTACTTTATTTTGAGAATGTGAAATGTCAGAATAATAGTAGAGAGAATGATTTATTTCAGCTTTTATTTCTTTCATCACATTCCCAATGGGTTAGAAGTTTACATACACTTTGTTAGTATTTGGTAGCATTGTCTTTAAATTGTTTAATTTGGATCAAACGTTTTGGGTAGTCTTCCACAAGCTTCTTACAATAAGTTGCTGGAATTTTGTTCCATTCCTCCAGACAGAACTCAGGTTTTCAGGCCTCCTTGCTCGCACACGCTTTTTCAGTTCTGTCCACAAATTTTCTATCGGATTGAGGTCAGGGCTTTGTGATGGCCACTCCAATACCTTGGCTTTGTTGTCCCTAAGCAATTTTGCCACAACTTTGGAGGTATGCTTGAGGTCATTGTCCATTTGGAAGACCCATATGTGACCAAGCTTTAACTTCCTGGTTGATGTCTTGAAATTTTGCTTCAATATATCCACATTATTTTCCTTCCTCGTGATGCCCCACAACATGATGCTGCCACCCCCATGCTTCACGGTTGGGATAGTGTTCTTCGGCTTGCAAGCCTCACCCTTTTACCTCCAAACATAACGATGGTCATTATGGCCAAACAGTTCAATTTTTCTTTCATCAGACCAGATGACATTTCTCCAAAAAGTAAGATCTTTGTCCCCATGTGCACTTGCAAACTGTAGTCTGGTTTTTTTATGGCAGTTTTGGAGCAATGGCTTCTTCCTTGCTGAGCAGCCTTTCAGGTTATGTCAATATAGGACTTCGTTACAGTTGCACCAACCAAGAATAGAGTATAAATATAGCAATATAGAACGATAAATAATTAAATAATAATATGTAAATTATGCCAGATGGAAATAAGTCCAGGACCAGCCTATTGGCTCAGAGTGTCTGACCCTCTAAGGGAGGAGTTGTAAGGTTTGATAGCCACAGGCAGGAATAACTTCCTATGACGCTCTGTGTTGCATCTCGGTGGAATGAGTCTCTGGCTGAATGTACTCCTGTGCCCAACCAGTACATTATGTAGTGGGTGGGAGACAATGTCCAAGATGGCATGCAACTTGGACAGCATCCTCTTTTCAGACACCACCGTCAGAGAGTCCAGTTCCATCCCCACAACATCACTGGCCTTATGAATGAGTTTGTTGATTCTGTTGGCGTTCGCTACCCTCAGCCTGCTGCCCCAGCACACAACAGCAAACATGATAGCACTGGACACCACAGACTCGTAGAACATCCTCAGCATCGTCCGACAGATGTTAAAGGACCTCAGTCTCCTCAGGAAATAGAGACGGCTCTGACCCTTCTTGTAGACAGCCTCAGTGTTCTTTGACCAGTCCAGTTTATGTCAATTCATATCCCCTGGTATTTGTAATCCTCCACCATGTCCGCACTAACTCCCTGGATGTCACCGGTGCCTTAGCCCTCCTCAAGTCCACCACCAGCTCCTTAGTCTTTTTCACATTAAGCTGCAGATAATTATGCTCACACCTTGTGACAAAGTTTCCCACCATAGCCCTGTACTCAGCCGACTTACATACTATTGTTTGAAAGATGAACGTGGTACCTTCAGGCGTTTGGAAATTGCTCCCAAGGATGAACCAAACTTGACGTCATTTTCTGACCTCAATCTGATAGAAAATTTGTGGGCAGAACTGAAAAAATGTGTGCGAGCAAGGAGGCCTACAAACCTGATTCAGTTACACCAGTTCTGTCTGGAGGAATGGAACAAAATTTCAGCAACTTATTGTGAGAAGCTTGTGGAAGGCTACCCAAAACAGTTGACCCAAGTTAAACAATTTAAAGGCAATGCTGCCAAATACTAACAAAGTGTATGTAAACTTCTGACCCACTGGGAAAGTGATGAAAGAAATAAAAGCTGAAAAAAATCATTCTCTCTACTATTATTCTGACATTTCACATTCTTAAAATAAAGTAGTGATCCTAACTGACCTAAGACGGGTAATATTTTCCAGGATTAAATGTCAGGAATTGTGAAAAACTGAGTTTAAATGTATTTGGCTAAGGTGTATGTAAACATCTGACTCCAACTTTACGGTTGTCAATGACATGTCCACAATCTGAAATTTCATTGCTGAAAAAATCTCATTTCTAACTCTGTGCGCAGACAATACTCACTCAAACTGGTAAGCACTTTACCAAGGTTCTGGAGGTGGTCTTCATCATTCTTGGCCATCAATGATGTCATCAAGGTAACATCGTGTTCCTGGGATATCTTGGAGCACTTGATCGATTGTTCTTTGCCAGATTGCTGGAGCTGGTGTGATGCCAAAAACAAGACGATTATACTGGAACATTCACTTGTGAGTGTTGATTGTGAGGAACTTCCTGCTTGACTCCTTGATCTCTATTTGCCGATATGCTTGTGACAAGTCAATCTTTAGAAACTTCTCCCACCAACCCCCACCCCACCCCCTGCTATTCATGGCAGGGGATAATGCACAGAACACAGCGCAGTGCTGATGCTCACTTTGAAGTCCCTACATATGCAAACAGCTCTGGCCTCTCCTTGATCACTGGGACAATGGTTGTAGCCCAATTATTGCACTAAACCTTGGGGAGATTGCCAGCTGCCTCCAAGCTCTGAAGTTCAGCATCTACTTCAGGATGTAGTGCATAAGGCACTGGACACGCTTTAAAGAATGTTGCTGAAGTTCATCCTGTTCATTTCTGCTCATCATGCCTTTGAGTTTACCAATAATTAGATTAGATTATGAGAACACTCAGTCCTCTTTATTGTCATTTAGAAATGCATGCATGCATTAAGAAATGATACAATGTCTCTCCGGCGTGATATCACAGAAAACAGGACAGACCAAAGACTAACACTGACAGAACCACATAATTATAACATATAGTTACAGCAGTGCAAAGCAATACCATAATTTGATAAAGAAAAGACCACGGGCACAGTAAAAAAAAGTCTCAAAGTCCCAAATCGTTCGACTCCCAAGTCCCCGACAGCAGGCAGAAAAAGGGAGAAACTCCCTGCCATAAACCTCCAGGCACCGTCAACTTGCCGATACCTTGGAAGCAGCTGACCCCAGCTGACCCTGAGTCCATCCGTCCAAAAACTCCGAGCTTCCGAGCAGCCTCTCCGATACAGCCTCCCGAGTGCCATCCTCTGCCGAGCACCTTCGACCTCTCCCCGGCTGCTGAAACACGCAAAGCCGAGGATTTCAGGGACTTCTGCTCCGGAGATTCTGGTTACCACACAATAGCAGCGGAAGCGAAGCGGGCATTTCAGAAGTTTTCCAGATGTTCCACTGTGCTTTTACGTCTGTCTCCATCAGATTAGGATTGTGCACAGTCCCCTACTTGACAGATAACAGACATCATCACCGAAGTGGCCGCGCATACTGCCCTCGCGCCGCCATCTTCTCCCCCCTCCCTTCTCAAACACCTCATTAGCATTAAGCAGCTGTGACAGTCTTTCATTAGTGCTACCGTCTGGGCTATAGTTGCCTGTTGGTGTCACATTGAGACATTTGATTGTGTGCCAGTCTAGTTGGAGTTTTCACAACCATTCACATCAGAAAAGTGCTGATCCTCCACCTTTTAACGCATAAAGCTCCAACTGCTGTGTTTTGCCACCATATATAACATTTACTTTCAGTTTGCCTTTGTGAGACACTTTTTTTGCCTGTGTAGTTCTTTAGCATCACCAAGGTCTTTTCTAATGTAACCTAGAAAACAGTCTGTTGTAGTCAGCCACTGACATTACAGACAAAGCTGACCCTTTATCCAGTTCCATTTTCAGTTTTACCCCAGACACATCTATAGTGATCCATATGATTTTTGAGATCTGCTTCAGTAATGCTATACAGTTTTAGTCGTGTCAGCTCACTTTTGTCAGACTTGGTGTTGTCTGATTCAGTTTCATATTCAGTCACTTTATGTATTTGTTTAGTTTTGAGTTTGAAATTTTTCACTCTGTGGCTTTTTTCTTTGGTTGTGCTTTTTATCTGCCTTGTACATCTCTCTATGTGGTCTTGTCGGTGATATTTTCTGCAAGTATTTCTTTGAACCAGCAGTTACTTGCATCTTGGGAGGATTTGCCACATCAGTAACATTTTTGGCTGTTTGCAGCATTCAGGGATATTTTGTGCATTTCACATTCTAAACTCTTTTTCTGTAGTTCTGCTGCATCCTTTGCTGCAGTCTCGAATGATATTGCAATGATCAATGCCTGTTCTAAGGTTAGGTCTCTTTCTGACAGTAGCCTCTTTTGAGTGTTTTGACTATGCATGCCAAATACCAGCCGGATGGAAGCCAGCATGATAGGTCTGAGGATGGTTGCTTATCTAAGAAAAAATGTGCTGGCATTGAGATGGTCAAAGAGGTTCACGAGGATGATCCCAGGAATGAAAGGATTAGCATATGAGGAGTGTCTGATAACTCTGGGCCTGTACTGGGTGGAGTTTACCAGAATGAAGGGAAAGTCTTATCGAATATTGAAAGACTTAAGTTAGAGTGGCTGTGGAGTGAATGTTTCCTAAACTGGGGGAATCTAGGGCCAGAATAGAGGAACGTCCATTTAGAACAGAGATGAGGAAAATTTTCTTCAGCCAGAGGGCAGTGGATCTGTGGAATTCATTGCCATGGACATTTGTGCAGGCCAAGTCATCAGGTATATTTAAGGCAGAGGTTGGTAGGTTTTTAATTAACCAAGGAATCAAAGGTCATGGGTGAAGGCAGGACAATAGAGATAAGAGGAATAATAAATCAACCATGATGGAATGGTGGAGAAACTTGACGAGCCGACGGGCCTAATTCCGCTCCCAAGTCTCATGATCACATCGGGACAGCCGCTGTGAGGGGCAGGTGTGCTTATTCAATTGTTCAAAGTCTACCAACATTCACCATGTTCCATCACACTCCCATGCTGGCCACACCGCTCTATTATAGGGGTTGTTACTGGCCGAGTGACCCCCCCCCCCCCATTCAACAGTACTTACACTGCTTCCTCGATCTCCTTGGTACTGCTTGGTGTTCACCACCTATTTCAGAGGAAGGATGCTGAGAGACTCCCACTTGGCCAGTTTCCCCAGTACCATTGCTTCAGCCAACCTAAAGGTAAAATGGCCCCGACTGATCTGCAAGGATCTACCTTGCAGCACATTCATATCCAATATGCACTTGAGGGTTTCTGTGACCAGCACTGACGTAGGTCCTGGTTGTTTCAAGCTGATAGCTGCCCAGACAGGGATGAATGACATTCCCAGTCATTCTATCATCACCTGGGGGAACCTCTGAACCTGTCGGGCTTGCCTGGATTGAAAGTGTGTTCATTCCCAGTATCAACCAATGTCATCCATCGCTGAACATTTCCCCACTCCCGATGTACCACAATAGGGACATAAGACCTCAGGTTTCCCAGCTGAGAAAGAGTTGCCGAGCATCTATGCTGGGAGCCCCAGCCACACGCCTATGGAAGCAGGGAAGAATGGCAGCCAAAAAGCCTCGCTCTGACTCCTTCTCTTGTTTGAGAACCCTAATCACCTTAGTATGGACACAAGATGCTGTCCCTCTTTACCCCTTGAGGATCTAGTTTGTCCATCCAAGCCACCGGCACACCACGGTGTGCCAGCAAATTGGCCAGGCTACCAAACTCTGCCACCCCGGTACTCAGTATTTTTTGCATGGCAGGGGAGGGGATGTCTTTCCTTCTTACTCTTACTCCCAAACATTTTTTCAAACAGTTTTACGTTCTGCTGCTTCTGCCAGATCCTTTGCTGACTATGCCAAAATGTTATGCTGTACTAAAAATAATCGCGATTGGCTCAGTAAGGCAGAAAGACACAGAGTCCAGTTATGTATTTAGAACTACAAAACTTCATTTATTAGGACAAAACAGAGCAAGCATTAAAATAGGTGTGCACGGTCCCCTCTTGCTTCCGCACACTTCCTACTCTGCCCAATTCGCAGCATCGTTCACAACCATCCTATCAGTGAGACCTCAAAGAGCTACCATCTAACCCTTTTATTGCTCTGTTTTTATACATTCTCCGCTGATATAAAATGCTGCAATAAGTGGACTAACACCTTAACACTGGCTCAAACCACTGCACTAGAACCAATCATCACTTGTCACCACTCTTCACAAGTACCACCCCATTAGTCACCTAACTTTCATGTTCCCATGACTGTATTTCCACCATGCAATCAAAGCTCCTGCGGTCAACTCTTTTACATTGAAGGCTGTGGTGGTGAGACATTTGACAAGCACAAAGATTAACCCTTGACAATACAGCTGTAGTCAGGTATCCATCTTGTCATTAATATTCTCCTTGAGAAATATCCAAGATTGGAAAACATTTGCACCTTTGATTTCTCAATTCCATGTATACAGATTTGTTTCTGTGAGTTGTGCAGCTGAAGTGAATGGTTATGTTGAAATGGTCTTTATAATCTCATCATGGTGCACTTTTATCAGTCCCATCTGCTACATACTGCCTATTGTGACAGTGATTATATTTTGGTCTAATAAAAAGAGATCTATATCATAGCTCTCTTAATTCTTTGGTTTTACCATCATCAGAAAGCACATCCCATTCATCTTCATTGCTGTTATGCATCAAACGCACGTGTCTTCTTGCTTCAGAATCAGAATGAGAACCAGGTTCATTATCACTAACGTATACTGTGAAAGGTCACAAACACAGAAAAATCTGCAGATGCTGGAAATCCAAAGCAACTCACACAGAACGCTGGAGGAACGCAGCAGGCCAGGCAGCACCTATGGAAAAAAGCAAACAGCCAACGTTTCAGGCCCAGACTCTTCATCGGATGAAGGGTCTTGGCCCAAAACATCAACTGGTTACTTTTTTCCATAGATGCTGCTTGGCCTGCTGAGTTTCTCCTGCATTTAGAGCGTGTCATCATGAAATGTGTTGTTTTTTTGTGGCATCAGTACAGTGCATGACATAAATTACTGAAAATTACAATTAAAATTAAGCAAAAGCCGAAAAGTGAAGGAGTGTTCATAGGTTCATTGTCTGTTCAGAAATCTGATGGTGGAGGTGAGGAGCTGTCCTTAAAACATTGAGTTTGTGTCATCAAGCTTCTGTAGCTCCTCCCTGATGGTAGTAATGAAAAGAGGACATGTCCCAGATGTTGAGGGTCTTTAATGATGGATGCTGTCTTCTTGAGGTATTTCCTTTTGAAAATGTCCTTGATGGTGGAGAGGTTTTTGTCGTGATTGAGCTGGCGGAATCTACAACCCTCTGTAGCCTCTGTTATTCTGTATATTGGAGCCTCCATTCTAGGCCAGTCAGAATGCTCTCCACTGTACATTTGTAGAAATTTGAGTCTTTCCAGACATACCAAATCTCCTCAAAATCCTAATGAACTATAGCCTTCTTCATGATTGCATCAATATGTTGGGCCCAGGGTACAGCCTCTGAGGTTTTGAAAGAACTTGAAGCTGTTCACCCTTTCCCCTGCTGACCCCTCAATGTGGGCTGGAGTATATCTTCCAGTTTTCTCCTTCCTGAAGTCCACAATCAACCCCTTGGTCTTGCTGACATTTAGTGCAAAGTTGCTGTTGTGACACGACTCAACCAGTCGATTTATCTCATTCTTGTATGCCTCCTCATTGCCACCTAAGGTTCTGCCAATAACAGTGGTGTCATCACATTTGAGCTGTGCCTGGCCACACAGTCATGAGTGCAGAGAGTGGAGCAGCGTGCTAAGTACACATCCTTGGGGTGTACCAGTGTTAATTGTCAATGAGGAGGTAATGTTATTATTGATCCACATTGACTGTGGTCTCCCGATAAGGAAGTCAAGGATCCATTGCAAAGGGGGGGCACAGAGGCACAAATTTTGAAGATTGTTGATTAGATCTGAGGGGATGAGCTGTAATTGATAAACAGTAGCTTGTCATACAGGTATTGCTGTTGTTCAGGTGTTCCAAGGCCAAGTGTAGAGCCATTGAGATAACACTTGTTGTGGCGATAGGCAAATTGCAGTAGGTCTAGGTACTTGCTCAGGCAAGAGTCAATTCCATTCATGATCAACCTTTCAAAGCACTTCATCACAGTATGATGTTGGCTTGCTCCAGAAGGACTTTGCATATTGTTCTTGGGCACTTCCACATTTTCAAAATTATCTTGGCTAGATATATCTGGTATCCTTTCCACAGAATTAAACTAACATGGCAATATACAGTATGAATTGTAGGAACTAATGTTTTGAATCTGAGCCTGTCCATACACAAGTTTTATCCACACCACAAACTATAAATATTCTCTTCACTGTGCATTGTTTAAAGAAATTATTTTCCAGGTCATACCATGCACACTCTTTCCCATACACAGAACATTTTTATCAACTTCTCAGTTTGCCATCCACAATAATTAGATGCACTTTTCTGATTTTGCCTTTTGTTTTGCAAATCACTTCATGAATTTCATTCTATTGGCTATCTAATGTTTCTAGACTCGCTTTGGAAGCTTTGCAATTTTGCATGTCTGTATGCACTATCCAAAATAAATTATGCCTCACATTGAACCCCACAAACAAAACAACGTACAATAAGGAGTCCTTCTGATCTACAAAACAGCAAACAATCTCAGTTCTGTTGAATGCAAAAATGCTTCTGATTGTAAGTAAAGAACCAGTAATATTCAACCTTTTCCTTCCTACACGGGTTGCAGTGTGCTTTTAATGTATTATATGCATTCTCTTGGGTTTCACTGTGTGAAAGCTTACTGGCTTCTCTATCTTTGTAAAACTAAAATATAATGGCAGACACAGAGACTGCAAATGCTGGAATCTGGCAATCTGGAATCTGATATAATGACATCTTTATTTTCATCTTTTCCTGTTTATCTTGACTACTCAGTATACGTATAATGTTACATTACTTTTCTCCATTTTCTCAGTACATTACACAGGTTATTTCCCACAACTTGGATATCTCTATTTGTTCCCCTGTATACCATATTGACAGCATCACATAGCCACCTTTCAGTGAATGTCCATGTGTTGTCTTAATTTTAAGGTGGAGAATCTAATAGTTATCATTTCTGACACCATATACCAGTAACACTTATCAAGATACTAGAAGATAGTCAGTAAGTTAATTTATTAATCTACAGAATTTACAGAGAAAACATGTATTCCTTTCCAGTTCCATGCCAACAGCACAGAAAAGCAGGTAGACTTACACAGCGATTCTCGGAAAACTTCTTAAGCCTTGACACATTGTACATGAGGTACAGCTGGTCACATACTACAGCCCAAAAAGGAACTTACAACTGTTATTACGTAAGTCACACAGTTATACTTCGAAAATATCAATAACCTCTGAATTAGAGCTTTTGTGACTTGGAGAGCCCAACGATTAGGCCTACGCTTCACTGTGGCATTCTGAACTTTCCAGAGAGTTACAGTACTGTTTGAAATGATATGTGAATCTAATGATCTTCAATCATGGATGTAAAATACAACTGTGCAATTTTAAAGAACAAGAGTTCTCTGGTAGCCAATATTCAAGTCATAACTAACATTACTAATAGCAGAAAATCCCACTATATTCAAAATGGACTAGAAGGGCCATAATCTACATGGTTATGGACCAAGATTAGGAAACGAGGATTATGATTCATTGCTCATCAGAGGTCATCATGAGTATGATAGACAAAATGCCCATTTCTCGATTGAAATAATTCCATGATGCTAATGTATTGTCATGCTGAATTCACTATATTTCAGATTATATTTCAGAATTGGCTATGAAATACATGAGATGCCCTGAGGTTTTGTAAAAAGTTCATAGAAGTTTAACAGTTATAAGTGCGAGTTATTTTTGTTCAATACTTGTTTGCAGTAAAGCTAGAAATCTTAGCAACTTCCATTTGGAACTTCCCTTGAACTATTTTTTTGCCACTGTATCAATTATCAAGTTGATGAAGCTAAATCTGTTGCTTGGGAGGATGCTGGTGACTAATTAATTGGGAGAGGAGAATTGATCTTGCTGGCAATTTCAGTGAAGAATCCCTAGACGTGTGGTTAATTCATTTATCCTGACAGGTGGATCAACCCAGAAGGAATCAAGAATTGAGTTTAAAATCTGATTTATGGGAGTGATGTGATTAAGTAGATAAACATTGTTGCTTGGTAAGGTGATGAGAAAGAAGCAATGCGAGGCAAGGTCCTCAACAAGGGCAAAAGTCAGCACACTGATGTATGAGAGTTGCCGCGTAAGCACAACAGTGGAGTTTTGGAATGAACGTGGAAGACTGTCAAACTCAACATTGTCATGTGTCCCAGCCAATATTTACCCCACAACAAGCTGTTTGAGTAATCTTACTGTAAATGCTGAATTATAACAGTAAAGAAAGTGAAAGGCATTTTTTTCTTTATCTGCCCCTTTTCCAAATGACTTACAAGAACATAAGACCAGAAGATATAGGAGCAGAAGTCGGCCATTTGGCCCATTGAGTCTTCTCCACCATTTCATGAAGACTGATCCAATTTTTCTGTCAGCCCCGATTTCTTGACTTCTCTCCATATCCCCTCATGCCCTGACCAATCAAGAATCTATCACCCTCTGCCATAAATATACATAAAGATTTGGCCTCTGCAGCTACCTGTGGTAAAGAATTCTACAGATTAACCACTCTCTGGCTATAGAAATTCCTCCTCATCTTCATTCTAAAAAGACACCCCTATATTCTGAGGCTGTGTCCTCTGGTCTTAGACATTCCCATCAAAGGAAACATCCTCTCCACCTCCACTCTATCAAGGCTTTTCACCATTCGATAGGTTTCAATGTGATCACACCCCATTCTTCTGAATTCTAGCAAATACATACCCAGAGCCATCTGAAGCTCTTCATACAACAAGCCATTCAATCCTAGAATCTTTTTCATAAACCTCCTTTGAACCCTCTCCAGTTTCAGCATATCCTTTTGAAGATTAGGTGCCCAGACCTGCTCACAATACTCCAAGTGGGCCTCATCAGTGCTTTATAAAGTTTTAACATTACATCCTTGCTTTTATATTCCAGTCCTCTTAAAATGAATGCTAACATTGTATTTCCTTTTCTCACCACAAACTCAAACTACAAATTAACCTTTAGGGAATCCTGCACAAGGACTTCCAAGTTCCTTTGCCTCAGTTTGTTTTGTATTTTCTTTCCATTTGGAAAACAGTCAACCCTTTTATTTCTTCTACCGAAGTGCATGACTATACACTTCCTGACACTGTGTTTCATCTGCCACTTCTTTGCCCATTCTCCGAATCTCTCTATCTCCTTCTGTAGTTTCTCCACTTCCTCAAAACTACCTGCCCCTCTATCTATCTTCATATAGTCCGCAAACTTTGGAACATTGACATATAATGTAAAAAGAATCGGTCCCAGCACAGAACCCTGTGAAACACTGCACCAATCGACAGATGACGCAAAAGCCACAGCGCTACACACCATCCTTACACACCTGGAGAAGAGGGATGTTCAACTGAGAATGCTGTTCTTGGCTACGGTTCAGCACTCAACACCATAATTCCCTCTAGGCTTGACAAGAAGCTCCGAGACCTCGGCCTTCACCCTGCCTCGTGCAGCTGGATCATGGACTTCCTGTCAGATTGCTCACACGTGGTAAGAGTGGGCTCCCTCACCTCTGCCCCTCTGACCCTCAACACAGGAGCCCTCAGTGCCGTGTCCTAAGACCCCTCTTTTTCTCTCTACATACCCATGACTGTGTCGCCACCAACAGATCCAATCTACTAATTAAATATGCTGACAATACAACGTTGACTGGCCTTATCTCAAATAATAAAGAGGCAGCCTACAGAGAAGAAGTTATCACCCTGACACCCTGAAAACAACCTCTCCCTCAATGTCACAAAAACAAAGGAGCTGGTTGTGGACTACAGGAGAAATGGAGACAGGCTAACCCCTATTGACATCAATGGATCAGGGGTTGAGAGGGTGAACAGTTTTAAGTTCCTCGGCATACACAGGCACAACAGTGCCTCTTTCACCTCAGACGGTTGAGGAAGTTTGGTATGGGCCCACAAATCTTAAGAAATTTCGACAGGGGCACTATTGCAAGCATCCTTACTGGCTGCATCACTGCCTGGTATGGGAACTGTACCTCCCTTAATCGCAGGATTCTGCAGGGTGTGGTGCAGATGGCCCAGCACATCTATAGATGCAAACTCCCCACTATTCAGGACATATACAGAGACATGTGCATAAAAAGGGCCCGAAGGATCACTGTGGACTCAAATGCAAAACTATGGGACATCAGGGAGGACATCCAGTGGAGAGATTCTTTGTACCTGCTGGGGTGAAGGATGCCATCCCACTCTTGCCTCTGTTCCCGCTGCACTGGTCTGACTTGTTCTTTCCTTTCTTGCTGCATTACCAAGAGAAACTCCCAAGTAAAATACCCATGAACAATCAGCTTGCTTCCTCCTCTAATGCCATCAATCTGTACATCGTTGTAATAATAAAGCATTTAATCATATAAAGCAGGGAAGCTACAGAATAATTATTGCTAGAGTGTTTATGTAAAGGTGTTCATGAGCAATTCTTGATTTGTTTTTAGAAACATAGAAACATAGAAAACGTACAGCACAATACAGGCCCTTTGGCCCACAATGCTGTGCCAAACATGTACTTACTTTAGAAATTACCTAGGGTTACCCATAGCCCTCTATTTTTCTAAGCTCCATGTACCTATCCAGGAGCCTCTTAGGAGACCCTATTGTATCCGCCTCCACCATAGTCGCCAGCAGCCTATTCCACGCACTCACCACTCTCTGCATTTATATAAAAAAAAACAATTTACCCCGGACATCCCCCTGTACCTGCTTCCAAGCACCTTAAAACAGTGCCGTCTCATGGTAGCCATTTCAGTCTTGGGGAAAACCCTCTGACTATCCACATTGTGAGTGCCTCTCATCATCTTATACACCTCTATCAGGTCACCTCTCATCCTCCTTCGCTCCAAGAAGAAAAGGCCGACTTCACTCAACCTATTCTCATAAGGCATGCTCCCCAATCCAGGTAACATCCTTGTAAATCTCCTCTGCTCCCTTTCTATAGTTTCCACATCCCTCCTGTGGTGAGGTGACCAGAACTGAGCACAGTACTCCAAGTGGGGTCTGACCAGGGTCCTATACAGCTGTAACATTACTCTAGGCTCGTAAACTCAGTCCCACGGTTGATGAAGGCCAGTGCACTGTATGCCTTCTCAACCACACAGTCAACCTGCACAGCAGCTTTGAGTATCCTATGGACACAGATCCCGAGATCCCTCTAATCCTCCACACTGCCAAGAATCTTACCATTAATACTATATTCTGCCATTATATTTGACCTACCAAAATGAATCACCTCACACTTATCTGGGTTGAATTCCGTCAGCCACTTCTCAACCGAGTTTTGCATCCAATCAATGTCCCGCATGTAAACTCTGACAGCCTTCCACACTATGCACAACACCCTCAACCTTTGTGTCATCAGCAAATTTACTGACCCAACCCTCCACTTCCTCATCCAGGTTATTTATAAAACTCACAAAAAGGAGTCCCAGAACAGATCCCGAAGACACACCGCTAGCCACCATCTTCCATGCAGAATATGACCCATCTACAACCACTCTTTGCCTTCTGTGGGAAAGCCAATTCTGGATCCACAAATCAATGTCCCCTTGGATCCCATGCCTCTTCAATTTCTCAATAAGCCTTGCGTGGAGTACCTTATCAAATGCCTTGCTGAAATCCATATACACTACATCTACTGCTCTACATTCATCAATGTGTTTAGTCATATCCTTAAAAAATTCAATCAGGCTCGTAAGGCACAACCTGCCCTTGACAAGGCCATGCTGGCTATTCCTAATCATATTATGCCTCTCCAAATATTCATAAATCCTGCCTCTCAGGATCTTCTCCATCAACTTACCATCCACTGAAGTAAGAGTCACTGGCCTATAATTTCCTGGGCTATCTCTACTCCCTTTCTTGAATAAGGAAACAACATCTGCAATGCACTGTATGACCCTCCAATCCTCCAGAACCTCTCCTGTCCCCATTGATGACGCAAAGATCATTGTCAGAGGGTCAGCAATCTCCTCAGTCGCCTCCCACAGTAGCATAGGGTATACCTCGTCCAGTCCCGGTGACTTACCCAACTTGATGCTTTCCAAAAGCTCCAGCACACCCTCTTCCTTAATGTCTATATACTCAATCTTTTCAGTCTGCTGTAAGTCATCCCTACAATCACCAAGGGTCATTTCCATAGTGAATACTGAAGCAAAGTATTCATTAAGTCCCTCCACTCTCTCCTCTGGTTCCATACACACTTTTCCACTGTCACATTTAATTTGTCCTATTCTCTTATCCTCATATCCTCTTGCTCTCCAAGGCCTTCTCATGGCCCCTTCTGGCTCTCCTAATTTCATTCTTAAGCTCCTTCCAGCTAGCCTTATAATTTTCTAGATCTCTATCATTACCTGGTTTTTTGAACCTTTCATAAGCTTTTCTTTACTTCCTAGATTTTCAACAGCCTTTGTACACAATGGCTCCTGTACCCTACCATCCTTTCCCTGTCTCATTTGAACGTGCCTATGCAGAATGCCACACAAATATCCCCCGAGCATTTGTTATATTTCTGCTGTACATTTCCCTGAGAGCATCTGCTACCAATTTTTGCTTCCAAGATCCTGCCTGATACCTTCATATTTCCCCTTACTCCAAATAAACACCTTCTTAACTTGTCTGTCCCTGTTACTATTGGGTGGTCTATAAAAACACCCAGCAGAGTTATTGACCCCTTCCTGTCTCTAAACTCCACTCACAGAGACTCAGTAGACAATCCCTCCATGACTTCCTCCTTTTCTGCAGCCGTGACACTATCTCTGATCAGCAGTGCAATGCCCCCACCTCTTTTGCTTCCCTCCCTGTCCTTTCTGAAACATCTAAAGCCTGGCACTCTGAGTAACCATTCCTGCCCCTGAGCCATCCAAGTCTCTGTAATGGCCACAACATCATAGCTCCAAGTGCTGACCCACATTCTAAGCTCATCCGCTTTGTTCATGATACTCCTTGCATTAAAATAGACACATCTCAAACCTGAGTCTGAGTGTATCCCTTCTCTACCACCTGCCTATCCTCCCTCTCCCACTGTCTACAAGTTTTCTTGATTTGTGAGCCAACCGCCCCTTCCTCCATCTCTTCAGTTTAGTTCCCCCCCCCCATTCTAGTTTAAACTCTCCCCAATAGCCTTAGCAAACCTCCCTGCCAGGATACTAGTTCCCCTCAGATTCAAGTGCAACCCGTCCTTTTTCTACAGGTCACTCCTGCCCCTAAAGAGGTGCCAATGATCCAGAAATCTGAATCCCTGCCCCCTGCTCCAATCCCTCAGCTAAACATTTATCCTCCACCTCACTCTATTCCTATACTCACTGTCGATCACTGTCGCGTGGCACAGGCAATAATCCTGAGATTACGACCTTTGAGATCCTACTTCTCAACTTCCTTCCTAACTCCCTGTAGTCTGTTTTCAGGACCTCCTCACTTTTCCTTCCTCGTCGCTGGTACCAATATGTACCACAACCTCCAGCTTTTCACCTTCCCACTTGAGGATATCGTGGACATAATCAGAAACATCCCGGACCCTGGCACCTGGGAGGCAAACTACCATCCATATTTCTTTCCTGCATCCACAGAATCGCCTGTCTGACCCCCTAACTATAGAATCCCCTTTCACTGCTGTCATTCTCTTCCTTTTCCTCCCCTTCTGAGCCAAAGGTGTGCCAGAGGTGCGGCAACTGTTTCTTCCCGCAGGTAGGTCGTTTCACCCCTCCCCCCAGCAGTACAGAAACAGGAGTACTTATTGTTAAGGGGGACAGTATCTGACTCTTATTACGCTTCCCATTCTTGACTGTTACTCACTTATCTGTCTCCCCTGGCCCCAGTGTGACCACCTGCCTTTAGCTCCTCTCTATCACCTCCTCACGTTCCCTGACCAGACGAAGGTCATCGAGCAGCATCTCCAGTTTTCTAACACGGTCCCTAAGGGTCTGCAGCTTGACACACCTGGTGCATATGTGGCCGTCCAAGAGGCTGGGAGGGTGGGACATCCCACATCTGACACCCAGCACAGAACACCGGCCTCGCAGATATACTTCCTATTCCTATTCTTCACAAGTAACTTACTTCGTCTTGACCCATCATCACCAAAGCCCCGTTGAGCCAAAGCCCTCCTACTCTGACTCCCTCTACTCTGTCACCCGCTCTATAAAGCTGTCTTCTTTTTAAATTCTTCCGGCCAGTCTAACTCACTGACGTCCACACACCTGCGCAGTCATTCTTCGATCAAACCACCGAAGAAAAAATGATTCTCCTTTTAAACTCTTCCCACTGATCTAACTCACTGACATCCATGCACCTGCGCAATCATTTCTCAATCAAAACACCTCGATTTTTGGTATCCTCTCCATTGTTTGTGCAGTATTGAACATGGTGAGTATTCTTTAAAGCACCACTCGAAATTGACATCAATGACCTGTTTGTCTCCAAATATTTAAGGGGTGTGTTCAGAACCAAATGAATGCTGTTTAGCCTCTTCAATCAATTTAGTTGTTAAACTGGTCATTCAAAAATCCTCTGGGTTACAATTCCAATCACAGACATTAACCACTCTTTACAACATGCTTCCTAAGATCTCAATTTTATCAGCCCAATTCATTTTATTAACAACACTTCTAATGCACACCCTTCTTCGTGTATTTCTCTTCCTTGGTACTAGTAGATGATGTTTAAAATCTTAGACTTAATCTAGCACTCCTCTCAGCTTCTATCCTGGCAGAAGTAGATGAGAAGGGCATGTGGGATGGTGGTGGGTGCTGAACTCAACCAAGAAGTCTTTTTTGTACTACCTCCTTCCTGCCAAGCATCAAAGAGAGGAGGCCAAGTCAAAGAGCAAAAATTTAATTCAATTCTGAAAGATACTAGCATTATTCCCATTAGTACTAGTGTTAATTTTGTCGGAGTCATACAATAAGGAAGTAGGCCATTCAGCTGAGTATCAAACATCCATTTTATGCTAATCCTATACTCATCCTATTCGTTATTTTCTCCATATTCCCACCATCTTTTCCCAGATTCTACCACGTACCTATCCTATATTAGAGCCAATTTACAGTGACCAATTAGCCTACTAATCTGCGCATAGATTGGAGGGGAAATAAAGCATTTATAGTCACAGAGAGGACTTACAAACTCCACATAGATGGCACAGGAGATTAGAGTCAAACCTGGTCATTGGAGATGGGGCAGCAGTTCCATTAGCTGCACCACTATGCCATCCAATGTATGTATGCCTTTGTGAAAAGAACACTTTTTTGTCGTTCTTATTTTCATCCATTTATGTGGTATAGAGTTCACTGGTAATGCTAATACTTGCTGCCATCTCAAATTGTCCTGTAGAAAGTGGAGGTGATGAGCTGCATTTGAAGCTGCAGCTGTTCATTTAAGAGTCCACAGCGCTGTTGCATGCAAAGTTCCAATAAACCAATGATACACATGTCCATTGGAAATCTATTGGGTCTTAAAATTGTACACTCTGGAACATATCATTAACCCCACAGGGTCCTTTTATTGTTGTAGCATATCCTCTGAGTGAACTAAAAAGTAATGAAATCCGGAGGAGGACTATTCATGGATTAGCTTCTGCTTAAGAAATGATATTATATTTCAATAAAAATGGTTCAGAGCCAATTGGTAAGGTATATTGGAGGAGGGAAACATAATGTTTTGCCAAACTTCTACTGACACCTTTTTTCTTTATTCCATCCAGAATCTGTAAATCCATCCCTCCCTCCACCTCCACCAGCCCCACAACCACTGCAACTCATCAATTTCCATTATGGATGAGATAGATCCATTCCAAGTTTTTTTTTTCTGATCTGCGCTCCACACCCACAAAAGGGCCAGCAGCTCAGTAATGGTGACTTCAAGTTCAGTTTTATTGTCATTCAGCCATAAACATGTACAAAGCAAAATGAAACACTGTCCCTCTGGGGCCAAGATGCAAAACACAGTAACTATAGTCACACACACGACACATACAGTGTTGTTATGATCCAGCACATACAGTCACAAAATAATATTAACACAGTCACTGAGTGGCTGGGCCTGAAGATTGACAGACTGATATAAAGTGTGAGGTGTATGTTTATGTGATACAGTATAATGTTACTAGCACTATTATAATAATACAAGAAATAGTATAACATATATGAAACAGCAGTGACAAAAGATGAAAATTGACCAGTGCAGGATAAGAATATGTCTGTGAGTTGGGGAGTGGGTCAGGGTTGCAGAGCACTCAGACACCATATACATGTGGGGTGGGTGGCAGCAGTGTGTTCAGAGGTCTAACAGCCCGGGGGAAGAAGTTATTACCCAGCCTGACAGTTGTGGTTCTTAGGCAGAAGTACCTCTTCCTGACAGCAGGAGGTCAAAGGAATTGTGGGAAGGATGGGAAGGCAATGCTGTGTGATAGATACTCACTTCTTGTTTTTTTTTAACCCTGCTTTCTAAACACAGCATCTATCACTTGTAAGATCAAAAACAGTTATAAGTAAGTTTCAACTATATTGTTTTGTTTAACTTCTGGCTGTAAATGGAAGTTAGTCTTCTGTTCCTAAAGTGTAAATGGAAAGGAATAATCAACTTGAAGTTAAAAACAGAGCTTTGCAAGTAAGCTCTGTAAGTTAGAAGACACACTGTCTGCAAAAACAGATGCCAGATCACTACTCCTGCATTATATTCCTCAAGAGGTCAGTGTAAGACAATTGGTTGTTTAATTTAGATTGTTTAAAGCAGACAAGCTGACCTCTAAGTTGCTTAATTCAAGGAAGCTTGCAGAACAGATGGATAATGTAATTTAGATTATCAATAACTAATGTCTTTATAGTCTGAAGATGTTATGTGCTCAAGGGAATTAGCTTTACAGTATTAATTGTGAACTGTGAACATTAAACTGATGTCTATGTCTCCAAAAATACTTTTAGACCATTCGTTTTAAAAGGATATCTGAGGAAATATTAAATGTATTTGAAGTCACCCAAGTGGGAGAAAGAGGGTATAACTGTAGACAGAGGTTCAGGATCATTAGAAATGGGGTAAAGAACATTAAGAAGCTATGGAAGGAAGATGGAGTGACAAGAATCTATTCATCCAGCTTTGGTTTCAAGAGTCTGCAACTCTTGGGTATGTCTTTTTAGTTTAATATCATTGTACCTGCGTATTGGAAATCCTTAATGCTTTATGTTTAAGAAATTTTTGAGCTTTATGCTTAAAGCTTTGTATTTTAGAAATAGATTGTAATTTAGAAATATCTTATCAGATAGAAATTCTCTGTAAGGATTGGAAAATGTTTAAGATAGAAATCCTCTGAGTTTCAAATGATTTTAAGTATGTTATTTGGATTTAAATGTGTATCACTGTAAATTAATGAGCTGTGTTTTAAACTACCAGTCATCTGGAAGTATCTTCTCTTTAGAAGGGAGAGTGGATCCATACTCAAATAGTGGGTACTGGCTGCTAAACTCGCAGTGGAAAATAAACAGGGAAGTAGACTAGCTTTTGAAGATTGGGTAGTTACAGTATAATCTCCATTTAGAAACATAGAAAATAGGTGCAGGAGTAGGCCATTCGGCCCTTCGAGCCTGCACCGCCATTTATTATGATCATGGCTGATCATCCAACTCAGAACCCCGCCCCAGCCTTCCCTCCATACCCCCTGATCCCCATAGCCACAAGGGCCATATCTAACTCCCTCTTAAATATAGCCAATGAACTGGCCTCAACTGTTTCCTGTGGCAGAGAATTCCACAGATTCACCACTCTCTGTGTGAAGAAGTTTTTCCTAATCTCGGTCCTAAAAGGCTTCCCCTTTATCCTCAAACTGTGACCCCTCGTTCTGGACTTCCCCAACATCGGGAACAATCTTCCTGCATCTAGCCTGTCCAATCCCTTTAGGATCTTATATGTTTCAATCAGATCCCCCCTCAATCTTCTAAATTCCAACGAGTACAAGCCCAGTTCATCCAGTCTTTCTTCATATGAAAGTCCTGCCATCCCAGGAATCAATCTGGTGAACCTTCTTTGTACTCCCTCTATGGCAAAGATGTCTTTCCTCAGATTAGGGGACCAAAACTGCACACAATACTCCAGGTGTGGTCTCACCAAGGCCTTGTACAACTGCAGTAGTACCTCCCTGCTCCTGTACTCGAATCCTCTCGCTATAAATGCCAGCATACCATTCGCCTTTTTCACCGCCTGCTGTACCTGCATGCCCACTTTCAATGACTGGTGTATAATGACACCCAGGTCTCGTTGCACCTCCCCTTTTCCTAATCGGCCACCATCCAGATAATAATCTGTTTTCCTATTTTTGCCATCAAAGTGGATAACTTCACATTTATCCACATTAAATTGCATCTACCATGAATTTGCCCACTCACCCAACCTATCCAAGTCACCCTGCATCCTCTTAGCATCCTCCTCACAGCTAACACTGCCACCCAGCTTTGTGTCATCCGCAAACTTGGAGATGCTGCATTTAATTCCCTCATCCAAGTCATTAATATATATTGTAAACAACTGGGGTCCCAGCACTGAGCCTTGCGGTACCCCACTAGTCACCGCCTGCCATTCTGAAAAAGTCCCATTTATTCCCACTCTTTGCTTCCTGTCTGCTAACCAATTCTCCATCCACATCAATACCTTACCCCCAATGCCGTGTGCTTTAAGTTTGCACACTAACCTTCTGTGTGGGACCTTGTCGAAAGCCTTTTGAAAATCCAAATATACCACATCCACTGGTTCTCCCCTATCCACTCTACTAGTTACATCCTCAAAAAATTCTATGAGATTCGTCAGACATGATATTCCCTTCACAAATCCATGCTGACTTTGTCCGATGATTTCACCGCTTTCCAAATGTGCTGTTATCACATCTTTGATAACTGACTCCAGCAGTTTCCCCACCACCAACGTTAGGCTAACTGGTCTATAATTCCCCGGCTTCTCTCCCCCTCCTTTTTTAAAAAGTGGGGTTACATTAGCCACCCTCCAATCCTCAGGAACTAGTCCAGAATCTAACGAGTTTTGAAAAATTATCACGAATGCATCCACTATTTCTTGGGCTACTTCCTTAAGCACTGTGGGATGCAGACCATCTGGCCCTGGGGATTTATCTGCCTTCAATCCCTTCAATTTTCCTAACACCACTTCCCTACTAACATGTATTTCGCTCAGTTCCTCCATCTCACTGGACCTTCTGTCTCCTACTATTTCTGGAAGATTATTTATGTCCTCCTTAGTGAAGACAGAACCAAAGTAATTATTCAATTGGTCTGCCATGTCCTTGCTCCCCATAATCAATTCACCTGTTTCTGTCTGTAGGGGACCTACATTTGTCTTTACCAGTCTTTTCCTTTTGACATATCTATAAAAGCTGAGAGTACTCATGGCTATTTACATCTGATAGGTCTTAAGGTCTTCATCTGAGCTTAGAACTTCGCGGTCAGCAAGCTCAATATCATCACAGCTGGAGGCACTGTGTATGCAGTACTTCTGATATCTGTCCTGAATAAGGAGGAGAGAGACCCCTTTTAAGTTTTCAGCAGTCCTCACTATCCCTTACGGGGTCTTATGATCTGATGCATTGCATTCCCATATCAGGTGTAAGGGCACTCTTGATGGTGCTCCAGTAGAATGTGGAGAGAGTGGGAAAAGAGGGGAAAGCATCACTTTCCTCAGTCTCCTCAGGAAGTGGAGGTGCTATTGTGCTCTCTTGGCTAAAGAGGTGATGTTGAGAGACCAAGTGAGATTATCAGTAATGTTCACGTCAAGAACAGCGTGCTCCTGACCTTCTCCATGGATGTGCATAGTGAGTGTTCAACTTGCAGCTTCCTAAACTCTATAATCATCTCTTTAGTCTTGTCCACATTGAGACTCAGGCTGTTGTGCTTACACCAGTCCACAAGCTGCTCTACCTCCTCGCTGTATGCTCTTTCATCATTGTTGCATTGTTGATGAGACTTGTTGCTGTTGTGTCAAAAACATTCCAACCCAACGATCTATTGTGCTGCCTTTTCTTTTCTGGGAACACTACCACTTTCCTTTTTGCTTTTTATCACAATTCCTGTCAGCCTTTTTCCCAATGCAACAAGTCTTTCTTTTTCATCAAATTCCTAATTCATAGAGTCTGGGAGAACAGAAAACTGACGACGCACATCAAGGTTGCAGTCTACAGGGCCTGCGTCCTCAGCACACTGCTTTATGGCAGCGAGACCTGGAGCCTCTACTCCAGAGAAGAGCAGTGTCTCAACGCCATCCACCTTTGCAGCCTGAGATGCACCTGGACATCAAGTGGATTGACCGAGTCACCAACAATGAGGTCCTGGCCCGCGCCCAGATACCCAGTCTCTTCACCCTGCTCCAACAACGCCGTCTCCACTGGCTGGGCCATGTACACTGCATGTCAGACGGGAGGATCCCGAAAGACCTGTTGTACGGCGTACTGGCCTCCGGCAAGAAAGCACAAGGACTCTCGTTTCAAAGATGTCTGCAAGACAGACATGAAATCACTGAACATGAACATAGAGAGGTGGGAGGACATTGCAAGCGATCACTCTCACCGGAGGCTGGAACTACGCAGAGGTCTAAAAAGAGGAGAAGAGAAGCCAAAGCTTGCTGCTGAAGAAAAGCGCACTCACTGGAAAAACATCACCAAGACAACACTAGAGGACAGCACCTTCAAGTGCAGTCGCTGCAGCTGAGACTGTCACTCCCGTGTGGGCCTCTACAGCCACAACAGACGCTGCTCTAACGCAGACTGAAGCAAGACTTTCCAGTCACAGATCCATGGTCTCGCTAGACTAACGGATGCCACCACAGAACTGATTTGAAAACTGAAACTTAATCCTTGCTACTTTTTGGAAATTTTATATTCAGGATTTTAATAGTGTACAGTATCTTGTATAAGGCAAGCTAATTAAAAGCCAGCAAAAGAAAAAAAATACAGGTTTTACACAAAAGAAATTGTTTTAAGTATAAACAGATTAATGTTAACTGCCTTTGGCAGGAAAATCAGTGAGGTAGCCATTCTGTTCCAGCCTACTTTGCTAGCCAAGCTCTATATCAAGTCTAAAGTACCTAATTCAAGTTCATATTGAATTGCATTTTCCCTCTTTCACCCTTTTAATAATAAACATCTATAACTAGAATACAAAAAAAAACAAGTTTAGTTTGCCAAAGTTTTGTACCACAAGATGTTTAGGAAAATGGCAATTTTGTCTGAGAGAATCCTATTGTCATATTTTTGTATTTTCAGAAGGTTATGCGATTGGTCTCTGGCATTCAAAATGTTGGATGTGCAAGATCACAGAACCAAAACTGAAATAGCTCAAGGCAGCAGAAACTCATTCAGATTTTAATTGAAATTTGGTGAGCAGTTGCATGAAATGTCATATCTTAAAATTGACACTGGATTTAGGTAACACAAATAAATGAAGCTTGAAAGGGCACTCAATTATGGCAGTAGTAAAGAGGACTTAATGATACTGAAAATGCTTCTTTATATTACCACTGCATTCACTGAGGACTTGATTCCTCAATAATGAAGCTGGAATGACTTCTGTGCCCTTCCTAAATATAATGCACAAGTACCTTCCTTTGTTGAATTGATTTTCAGGATGGAGGCAATGTCACTGAACAACCCATTTATTACTGAAGAACATGGCACTACAGAGGCATTAAGACTCAACAATAAAGTTCACTATATCACATTGGAATGATTTTATCTCCTCTCTGAAGAATATTAGTGAACCAGTTGGATTTCATGACAATTTTCTAATTTCTAATGTCATTCTTTTTTTGTCTTGTTATAGCCTGTATATTGTTGCCTATTATTGCTAGTTCACAACAACTAGCACATGATTTGATCTTGTGATTAGTGAACTTACTGGCTGGTAACATATTCTTTATAACACTATGACACAACAAATCACTCTCATGAATGTACATATTCACAGGAAGGTTACAGTATGGAGGTTTTGTCAGGTCTGTACTGGGTCCATTACGAGGAATCCAGCTCATCTATTCTCTTCCTCTCCCCAGAGCCCTTCAGATACTTATCATACTTCTCTTTGACTTTTATAATTGTATCTGTATCCTGGTAATGCGTTTCAGTCCCTAACCATTACGGTATAAAAAATATTGACCTTTATTTATTTTATTTAGTGATACAGCGCAGAGTAGGCTCTTCTAGTGCAATGAACGGTGCTGCCCAACAACCCACCTATTTAAGGGCAGCCTAATCAAAAGTCAATTTGCAATGACTAGTTAATCTACTGGCCAGTGCATCTTCGGACTGTGGGAACTCCTGGAGAAAACTGGGGAGAATGCACAAACACCCTATAACGGTCCTGGAATTGAACTCCCAACTCCAGTGCGTCACACCAACCATTACGCTGTCATGGTGCCTTTCTTCACATCTCTTCATGTCACTTTTGATAATCACCTTCAGTATATATCCTTTAGATCCTAAACCCTCTGCCAATAGGATGAGACTTTCTCTATATTCTGTGACTTCGTCTTTCATGATTTTAATTACCTCTAAACTCGATTCCTGTTCAACAAACTTTTACTTATTTGTTTTTCAGGCTCTGTGCACTGCTGACAAGACCAGCCTTTATTATCCGAATGCCATCCCTCACGTAGTACTGTTGGCAGGGAGGAGGGGGGGTGTAAGAGTGAGTTGCAGTGTTCCAGTATTTAGATCCAGTGACGATGAAGAAAAAGCAATACACCTCCAAATCAGGCTCGGAACATGCAGAGTGTGGTGTTCCGACACTACCGACTCTCCTGGGTTCCTTCTTGGTGGGAGGTGCTGCAGGTGCTGTATGATGGAGGCAACAAATGTGTAGGGTGTTGAACAGGGTACAAATCAAGTAAGCTGCTTTGTCCCGTATGGTGTCAGATAGTGGAAAGTCTTCTATCGTACTCCTGACATACGCATCGTGAATAACAGAAAGGCTTTAACATGACAAGGAGATGAATCACTCTCTGCAGGATACTAGGCCTCTGATCAGCTCGTGTAACCATGGCATTTATGAGGATGGTCTAGTTGATGTTCTGCCAATGGCAACCTTCCAGATGTATTTTAATATCAATTTCTTTGTCATATCACTATTCATAAATGCATTAGAAAGCCTGATTATCTACAGTTGCATCAACAGTGATCTTCTCTCCATTATATGATTAAAAGTGGAGACATTTGCTTGTGTTTTCATAGTGTTTAGTCCTATTCTCAACCTATTGGACATTCAAGCCACCTGTGCATGAATGCAGCAAGATTTGGATAATATTCAGCAGTGGCAATGCAAGAGATAAATAGCATCGCATGACATTGGCGCCAGCCAATGCCACCTGCAACAAAAGAGAACATCAGCATTCAATGTATTCCTACTAGTCCAGGTTACAACATGGCTCTATTAGAACATAGGACATAGGACAAAGAAATCTACAGCACATTACAGGCTCTTCGGCCCACAATGTTGTGCCGATCTCGTAACCTACTCTAGAACTGACTAGAATTTCCCTACCACATAGTCCTCTATTTTTCTAAGCTCCATGTACCTATCTAAAAGTCTCTTAAAATACCCTCTTGCATCCGCCTCCACCACTGTGCAGGCAGTGCATTCCACGCACTCACCACTCTGTGAAAAACTTACCTCTGACATCCCCCTTGTATCTACTTCCAAGCACCTTAAAACTATGCCCCCTTATGTTACACACATAAAAGCTGCTGGTGAACGCAGCAGGCCAGGCAGCATCTATTGGAAGAGATACAGTCCACGTTTCAGACCGAGACCCTTCGTCAGGACTAACTGAAAGAAGAGCTAGTAAGAGTTTTGAAAGTGGGAGGGGGAGGGGGAGATCCAAAATGATAGGAGAAGACAGGAGGGGGAGAGATGGAGCCAAAAGCTGGACAGGTGATTGGCAAAGGGGATATGAGAGGATCATGGGACAGGAGGCCTAGGGAGAAAGAAAAGGGGTGGGAGGGGGGGAACCCAGAGGATGGGCAAGGGTGAGAGGGACAGAGGGAGAAAAAGGAGAGAGAGAAAAAGAATGTGTGTGTGTATATAAATAAATAACGGATGGGGTACAAGGGGGAAGTGGGGCATTAGCAGAAGTTTGAGAAGTCAATGTTCATGCCATCAGGTTGGAGGCTACCCAGACAGAACATAAGGCTTTGTTCCTCCAACCTGAGTGTGGCTTCATCTTTACAGTAGAGGAGGCCATGGATAGACATATCGGAATGAGAATGGGACGTGGAATTAAAATGTGTGGCCACTGGGAGATCCTGCTTTCTCTGACGGACAGAGCGTAGGTGTTCAGCAAAACGATCTCCCAGTCTGCGTCGGGTCTCGTCAATATATAGAAGGCCACATCGGGAGCACCGGACACAGTATATCACCCCAGCCGACTCACAGGTGAAGTGTCACCTCACCTGGAAGGACTGTTTGGGGCCCTGAATGGTGGTAAGGGAGGAAGTGTAAGGGCATGTGTAGCACTTGTTCTGCTTACAAGGATAAGTGCCAGGAGGGAGATCAGTGGGGAGGGATGGGGGGGACGAATGGACAAGGGAGTCGCGTAGGGAGTGTTCCCTGCGGAAAGTGGGGAGGGGAGGGAAAGGTGTGCTTAGTGGTGGGATCCCGTTGGAGGTAGCGGAAGTTACGGAGAATAATACGTTGGACCCGGAGGCTGGTGGGGTGGTAGGTGAGGACAAGGGGAACCCTATTCCTAGTGGGGTGGCGGGAGGATGGAGTGAGAGCAGATGTGCGTGAAATGGGGGAGATGCATTTGAGAGCAGAGTTGATGGTGGAGGAAGGGAAGCCCCTTGACGAACGGTCTCAGCCCAAAACGTTGACTGTACCTCTTCCAATAGATGTTGCCTGGCCTGCAGTGTTCACCAGCAACTTCTATGTGTGTTGCTTGAAATTCCAGCATCTGCAGATTTCCTCGTGTTTGCCCCCTTATTTTAGCTATTTCAGCCCTGGGAAAAAGCCTCTGACTATCCACACATTCAATGCCCCTTATCATCTTATGCACCTCTATCAGGTCACATCTCATCCTCCGTAGCTCCAAGAAGAAAAGGCCAAGTTCACTCAACCTATTGTCATAAGGCACGCTCTCCAATCCAGGCAACATCCGTGTAAATCTCCTCTGCACTCTCTCTATAGTAGCCTATAGTGAGGTGACCAGAACCGAACACAGTACTCCAAGTGGGGTCTAACTAAAGTCTTATATAGCTATATATTCCTGCAAACTGTTCATAACCTAAACACAAGAAAGTCTGCAGGTGCTGGAAGTCCAAAGCAACAGATACAAAATGCTGGAGGAACTCAGCAGGTCAGGCAGCATCTATGGAAATGAATAAACAGTCAACTTTTCAGGCTGAGACCCTTCTTCAGGACTGGAAAGATCCAGAATAAACGAGTGGGGGGAGGGGAAGGACGATAGCTAGAAGATGATAGGTGATGGGTAGGAAAGGTAAAGGGCTAGAGAGGAAGGAATCTGATAGGAGAGGAGAGTGGACCAAAGGAGAAAGGGAAGGAGGAGGGGACCCAGGGGAAAGTTTTAGGCAGGGGAGGAGAAGTAAGGGAGAAAAGAAAAGAGTGGTGCATAGAGGAAAAGAGGAAAGGGAGGGAGACTTTTTTTTACTGGAAGGATAAATTCATATTCATGTCATCAGAGTGGAGGCTACCCAGATAGAATATAAAGTGTTGCTCCTCCAGCCTGAGGTTGGCTCCATTATGGCACAAGAGGAGGCCATTGACCGACGTGTCTGAATAGGAATGGGAATTGGAATGTAAAACGTTCATAACCTAAACTGTTCACAAATTAGGACTGCGGCAAAAAAATCGAGTTCCCACCGGCAGAAGGTTCCTACAATCCCACAGCAGCAGGTATATCAATGCCATCAGTCTCCCAATATGTGCTGTCTATACAATAGTCAGGTGTTCATAAACTGGGGAGCACCACTACTGCCAAATCCAACACTATACACTACACATCCACCAGAAGGGGAAAGATTGTGACCTAATGCCAGATAAAACTCGGGTTTCAGCACTGGTGAGTCAATGCCTTTAAATCCCTGGCCATTCCCGTATTGAATTACCTGCCCTGGGCAGGGCACATAAATGCAATCACAAAAACAGGTGTGCCAGAGTCTGTCTTCTCAGAAAGTTGAGTAGGCCCAGCATGTCTCCGAACATGCCAAGAAACTTCTACAAATGCTGGAAGTATTCCAACTGCTTGCCTCAGGTTCTGGTACAGCAATTCAAAGACACAGAAACATACATGGCTGCAGAAAGCAGTGGACTCCACCCAGTACATCACAGGCACATGCCTCCCCATCACTGGGTGTATATCTGGGAGGCAGTGGCTCAAGAAAGCAATATTTATCATCAAAGATCCCCATCATCTGCGGCATGGCATCTTCTCATAATTAGTTACCAATCAGGCAGGGGGGACAACAGCCTGATGTCACAGAGCTAATTTCCTTTAGCTATTTGATTCTTGAACCAAATGGCACATCTCTATACACTACAGATTAACAACACTATGACCACTTTGGTCACTTTCAACTAAAATGAATTTTGACTTTTTTATTCTAATTGTGTTCTAATAAAATTTGTGTATGAATTGTGCATTTCTTGCGAATGCTGATTTATATGTGCTTGTGATGCTGCTACAAATGGCAAAATAGTACAACCGCGGCTGACAAGGGAAGCTAATGTAAAAGTAAAAGAGGGGCATGCAACTAAGCAAAAATTAGTGGGAGGACAGAGGAGCTTTTAAAAACCTACAGAGAGCAACTAAAAAAGTCATTAGGAGGGAAAAGATGGAATATGAAAGCAAGCTAGCAAACAATATCAAAGTGGATAGTAAAAGCTTTTAAAGTATGTAAAATAAAAGAAAAATGAGGGTGGATATACGACCACTAGAAAATGAGGCAGGTGAAATAATAACAGGGGACAGGGAGATGGTTGATGAATGAAATGAGCATTTTACATCAGTATTCACTGTGGAAGATATGAGCAGTGTGCCAGGTGTGGAAGGATATAAGGGAAGAGAAGTGAGTGCAGTTACTTTTACAAGGGAGAAGGTGCTCAAAAAGCTGAAATACTTAAGGGTACATAAGTCATCCAGGCTGCACCCTAGGGTTCTGAAAGAAGTAGCCTGTGGAGGCATTAGTGATGATCTTTCAAAAATCATAGGAATCTGGCATGGTGCCAGACGACTGAACAATTGCAAGTGTCACTCCACTCTTTAAGAAAGGAGGAAGGCAGCAGAAAGGAAATTAACCTGACTCAGTGGCTGGGAAGATGGTGGAGTTAGTTGTTAAGGATGAGGTTATGGAGTACTTGGTGACACAGGACAAAATAGGACAAAGTCAGCATGATTTCCTTAAGGGAAAAAATTTGCCTGACAAACCTGTTGGCATTCTTTGAGGAGATTATAAGTAGGATAGCTAAAGGGGATGCAGTGGATGTTGTATATTTGGACTTTCAGAAGGCCTTTGACAAGGTGCCACACATGAGATGGCTTACCAAGTTAAGAGCCCATGGTATTACGGGAAAGTTACTAACATGGTTAGAACATTGGCTGATTGGTAGATGGCAGTGAGTGGCAATAAAAGGATCCTTTTCTGGTTGGCTGCCAGTGACTAGTGGCGTTTCTCAGGGGACGGTGTTGGGACCGCTTCTTTTTATGCTCTATATCAATGATTTAGATGATGGAATAAATGGCTTTGTTGCCAAGTTTTCTGATGATACAAAAATTGGTGGAGAGACAGGTAGTGTCGTTGAAATAGGTCGGCTGCAGAAGGACTTAGACAGATTAGAAGAATGGGCAAAAGAGTGGCAAATGAAATCTACGTGGTCATGCACTTTGGTAGAAGAAATAAATGTGCAGACTATTTTCTAAACGGGGAGAAAATCTAAATATCTGAGATGTAAAGGGACTTGGACATCCTTATGCAGAACACCCTAAAGGTTAACTTGCAGGTGGGGTCGGTGGTGAGGAAGGCAAATGCAATGTTAGCATTCATTTCAAGAGGTCTGGAATACAAGGGCAAGGATGTGATGCTGAGGCTTTATAAGGCACTGGTGATGCCTCGCCTTGAGTAATGTGAACAGGTTTGGGCTCCTTATTGAAGAAAAGGTGTGCTGGCATTGGAAAGGGTTCAGAGAAGGTTCACAATGAAAGGGTGAAGAGGAACGTTCACTAGCTCAGGGTATGTATTCACCAGAATTTAGAAGGATGGCCATCTTCATCTAATTCTGAAATTCTGACTTGATGTTGGTCGATTTCACATCTGAATGTTCTTGATTCTTCTTTCCTCAAATTCAACGCTTCTTCAATTGCGGTGAGTCTTCGATTAACTGTATCTTCTAAAAGTTTCTTCATTTGTTCCATAGCTACCGGAGCATCCTTCGAAGTTCCAGGATCACCATTTTTTTTCCCGTTCCCGGCAGAATCTTTCCCTTCTTTGGCTTCTCGTGTTCTGGTATTCATTTTCAGTAAGTAAAAGTCGTAGTTCAGTAATATAGATCGTTTAGTGTAGGTATAGGTAAGGTAAGTAAGAGTGGTTACATGTAAAAATGTAAAGGGTACGGAGCAACGCCCAAAAGCAGCTCACTCCATGAGTCCCCTGCCAAAAATGGTCTAATTCTGCTCCTTAGTCTTATGGTCTTATGATCTAAGTATGTTTTTCATTGCACCTGTGCATACATGTACTTGCGCATATCAGAATCAGAATCAGGTTTAATATCACTTGCATATGTCATAATAATAATAGAACAAAACGCTGTGAATTACAGTATATATGTAATAGTTAAATCAAATAAGCAGTGCAAAAAATAGAAATTAAAAAGAAATTATTGAGGCAGTGCTCATGGACTCAGTGTCCATTCAGAATCGGATGGCAGAGGGAAAGAGCTGTTCATGAATCATTGAATGGGTGCCTTCAGGCTTCTCTATCTCCTTCCTGATGGCAGCAATGAGGAGAGGGCATGTCCTGGGTGATGGGTCTCCTTAATGATGGTTGCTGCCTTTTTGAGGCATCGCTCCATGAAGATCTCCTGGATACGGTGGAGTCTGGTGTCCACAAGGGAGCTGACTGTTTACAACTCTCCACAGCTTATTTTGATCCTGTGCCGTAGCCCCCTCCCCCACCCCCACCCCCCACACCAGACGATGATGCAGACAGTCAGTATGCTCTCCACAGTACATCTGAAGAAATGTGTGACTATTTTAGGTAACGTACCAAATCTCCTCATGAAGTATAGCCGCTGTTGTGCTGCATCGATACGTTGGGTCCAGGTTAGATCCTCAGAAATATTCACACCCAGGAACTTGAAATTGCTCACTCTTTTCACTTCTGATCCCTCTAAGAGGGCTGGTGTGTGTTTCCTCGTCTTTCTGACGTCCAAAATTAGTTCTTCGGTTTCACTGATGTTAGGTGCAAGGTCGTTGCTGTGATTCCACTCAACTAGCTAGTATATCTTACTCCTGTACTCCTGTACACCCTCACATCGCCATGTGAAATTCTGCCACCAGTATTGGTATCATCAGCAAATTTATAGATGGCATTTGGAATTTAATTGGGCAATTTTATTGATGACAATGCACTCAGTGCCCATCTTATTTGGTATCTCTACTGAGTGTATGATGTAGTTTTCTGCTCCACATCAAGATTCTACTTGCTGTGCATTCAGAGTTGCTCTTCTGCACACCACTGTTGTAATGTGTAATTATCTGAGTTGCTGTTGTCTTCCTGTCAGCTTGAACCAACCGGGCCATTCTCCTGTGACCACTTTCATTAACAAGGCATTTTCATCTGCAGAACTGATGCTCATTGGATCTTTTTTCATACCATTCTCTGTAAACTCTAGAGACTACTGTGTGTGACAATCCCAGGAGATCAGCAGTTTCTGAGATACTCAAACATCCCCAATTGGCACCGATAATCATTCCATGGTCAAAGTCACCTAGACCACATTTCTTTCCCACTCTAATGTTTGGTCTGAACAACAACTGAACGATTTCAGAATCAGAGAATCAGAAGCAGGTTTATTATCACTAGCATGTGATGCGAAATTTTTTAACTTAGCAGCAGCAGTTCAATGCAATACATAAAACAGGAAAGGTATGACCACATTAATGGGGTTGTATTATAGACCACCCAATAGTCAGTGAGAATTGGAGGAGCAAATCTGCAGAGAGATAGCAGACAACTGCAGGAAACGTAAAGATGTGATAATAGGAGATTTTTAATTTTCCACGTATTGATTGGGAATCCCATACTGTTGGGATTAGATGGGTTAGAGTTTGTAAAATGTGTTCAGGAAAGTTTTCTAAGTCAATATATAGAGGTACCAACTGGAGAGAATGCAATATAACATCTCCTATTAGGAAACGAGGTAGGACAGGTGATGGAAATGTGTGTAGGGGAACACTTTGGTTCCAGTGATCAAAACACCATTAGTTTCTACTTGATCATGGATAAAGATAGATATGGTCCTAGGGTTGAGGTCCTAAACTGGAAAAAGGCCAAATTTGAAGAAATGAGAAAGGATCTAAAAAGCGTGGATTGGGACAGGTTGTTCTCTGGCAAGGATGTGATTGGTTAGTGGGAGGCCTTCAAAGGAAAAATTTTGAGAGTGAAGAGTTTGTATGTTCCTGTCAGGATTAAAGGCAAAGTGAATAAGACTAAGAAAACTTGGTTCTCAAGGCATATTGGAACTCTGATAAAGAAGAAGAGAGAGATGTATGACATGTATAGGAAACAGGGAGCAAATAAAGTGCTTGAGGAGTATAAAAAGTGCAAAACAAACTTAAAGAAATCAGGAGGGCTAAAAGAAGACATGAGGTTGCTTTGGTAGTCAAGGTGAAGGATAATCCAAAGAGCTTCTACAGGTATATTAAGAGCAAAAGGATAGTAAAGGCTAAAATTGGTCCTCTTGAAGATCAGAGTGGTCGGCTATGTATGAACCAAAAGAAATGGGGAAGATCTTAAATGGGGTTTTTGCATCTGTATTTACTAAGGAAACTGGCCTGGAGTCAATGGAAATTGGCCTGGAGTCAGGCGGTGACTAGTGGGGTACCATAAGGCTCAGTGCTGGGACCCCAGTTGTTTACAATATATATTAATGACTTGGATGAGGGAATTAAATGCAGCATCTCCAAGTTTGCGGATGACACGAAGCTGGGTGGCGGTGTTAGCTGTGAGGAGGATGCTAAGAGGATGCAGGGTGACTTGGATAGGTTGGGTGAGTGGGCAAATTCATGGCAGATGCAATTTAATGTGGATAAATGTGAAGTTATCCACTTTGGTGGCAAAAATAGGAAAACAGATTATTATCTGAATGGTGGCCGATTAGGAAAAGGGGAGGTGCAACGAGACCTGGGTGTCATTATACACCAGTCATTGAAAGTGGGCATGCAGGTACAGCAGGCGGTGAAAAAGGCGAATGGTATGCTGGTATTTATAGCGAGAGGATTCGAGTACAGGAGCAGGGAGGTACTACTGCAGTTGTACAAGGCCTTGGTGAGACCACACCTGGAGTATTGTGTGCAGTTTTGGTCCCCTAATCTGAGGAAAGACATCTTTGCCATAGAGGGAGTACAAAGAAGGTTCACCAGATTGATTTCTGGGATGGCAGGACTTTCATATGAAGAAAGACTGGATGAACTGGGCTTGCACTCGTTGGAATTTAGAAGATTGAGGGGGGATCTGATTGAAACGTCTAAGATCCTAAAGGGATTGGACAGGCTAGATGCAGGAAGATTGTTCCCGATGTTGGGGAAGTCCAGAACGAGGGGCCACAGTTTGATGATAGAGGGGAAGCCTTTTAGGACCGAGATTAGGAAAAACTTCTTCACACAGAGAGTGGTGAATCTGTGGAATTCTCTGCCACAGGAAACAGTTGAGGCCAGTTCATTGGCTATATTTAAGAGGGAGTTAGATATGGCCCTTGTGGCTACGGGGGTCAGGGGGTATGGAGGGAAGGCTGGGGCGGGGTTCTGAGTTGGATGATCAGCCATGATCATAATAAATGGCGGTGCAGGCTCGAAGGGCTGAATGGCCTACTCCTGCACCTATTTTCTATGTTTCTATGAAATAAGGCAAACAAGTAGTGAGGTCATGGAACCTATACAGATTGAGGAGGAGGAGGTGTTTGCTATCTTGGGGCAAATCAGAGTAGATAAATCCCCAGGACCTGACAGGGTATTCCCTCGGACCTTGAGGGGGACTAGTGTTGAAATTGCAGGGTCCCTGGCAGATATATTTGGCCAGGGGAATGGGAACCAGAATGATAGAGCGTAGGAAGGGGAAAACAGAAATAAATCTAAGATAGTGAGCAGTAAAGATGTCAGGAAAGACAGGCAGGTGATGGGGCAAATTTGTAGCCGTTGGGATGAGTTGCAGTGCAATAAAGTTGCAGTGAAATCAAAGCAAAAAGTATCAAATACTGGTCTTAAGGTGTTGTACTTAAATGCAAGCAGCATAAGGAATAAGGTGGATGATCTTGTTGTACAGCTACAGATTGGCGGGTATGATATTGTGGCCATCACTGAGACCTGGCTAAAGGATGCATGTCTCTGGGAGCTGAACGTCCAAAGATACACGGTGTATCGGAAGGATAGGAAGGTAGGCAGAGGGGGAGGCGTGGCATTATTGGTAAGAAATGATATTAAATCATTAGAAAGAGGTGATATAGGATCGGAAGGTGCAGAATCTTTATGGGTTGAGCTAAGAAATCGCAGGGGTTAAAGGACCCTGATGGCAGTTATTTATAGGCCTCCAAACAGCTGCAGGGATGTGGACTACAAATCACAACTGGAAATAGAAAAGGCTTGTCAGAAGGGCAGTGTTATGATAATTGTGGGGGATTTTAACATGCGAGTAGATTGGAAAAATTAGGTCGGCACTGGATATCAAGAGAGAGAATTTGTAGAATGTCTGTGAGATGGCTTTTTAGAACAGCTTGTTGTTGAGCCCACTAGGGGATCGGCTGTACTGGATTGGGTATTGTGTAATGAACCGGAGGTGATTAGAGAGATTGAGGTGAAGGAACCCTTAGGAGACAGTGATCATAACATGATTGAATTCACTGTGAAATTAGAAAAAGAGATGCCGAAATCCAATGTGTCGGTATTTCAGTGGAATAAAGGAAATTACAGTGACATAGAAACATAGAAAATAGGTGCAGGAGTAGGCCATTTGGCCCTTCGAGCCTGCACCGCCATTTATTATGATCATGGCTGATCATCCAACTCAGAACCCAGCCTTCCCTCCATACCCGCTGACCCCTGTAGCCACAAGGGCCATATCTAACTCCCTCTTAAACATAGCCAATGAACTGGCCTCAACAGTTTGCTGTGGCAGAGAATTCCACAGATTCACCACCCTCTGTGTGAAGAAGTTTTTCCTAATCTCGGTCCTAAAAGGCTTCCCCTCTATCCTCAAACTGTGACCCCTCGTTCTGGACCTCCCCAACATCGGGAACAATCTTCCCGCATCTAGCCTGTCCAATCCCTTTAGGATCTTATACGTTTCAATCAGATCCCCCCTCAATCTTCTAAATTCCAACGAGTACAAGCCCAGTTCATCCAGTCTTTCTTCATATGAAAGACCTGCCATCCCAGGAATCAATCTGGTGAACCTTCTTTGTACTCCCTCTATGGCAAAGGTGTCTTTCCTCAGATTAGGGGACCAAAACTGCACACAATACTCCAGGTGTAGTCTCACCAAGGCCTTGTACAACTGCAGTAGTACCTCCCTGCTCCTGTACTCGAATCCTCTCGCTATAAATGCGAGCATACCGTTCGCCTTTTTCACCGCCTGCTGTACCTGCATGCCCACTTTCAATGACTGGTGTATAATGACACCCAGGTCCCGTTGCACCTCCCCTTTTCCTAATCGGCCACCATTCAGATAATAATCTGTTTTCCTATTTTTGCCACCAAAGTGGATAACTTCACATTTATCCACATTAAATTGCATCTGCCATGAGTTTGCCCACTCACCCAACCTATCCAAGTCACCCTGCATCCTCTTAGCATCCTCCTCACTGCTAACATTGCCACCCAGCTTTGTGTCATCCGCAAACTTGGAGATGCTGCATTTAATTCCCTCATCCAAGTCATTAATATATATTGTAAACAACTGGGGTCCCAGCACTGAGCCTTGCGGTACCCCACTAGTCACCGCCTGCCATTCTGAAAAGGTCCCATTTATTCCCACTCTTTGCTTCCTGTCTGCTAACCAATTCTCCACCCACACCAATACCTTACCCCCAATACCGTGTGCTTTAAGTTTGCACACTAATCTCCTGTGAGGGACCTTGTCAAAAGCCTTTTGAAAATCCAAATATACCACATCCACTGGTTCTCCCCTATCCACTCTACTAGTTACATCCTCAAAAAATTCTATGAGAGAGGAACTGGCCAAAGTTGACTGGAAAGGGACACTGGCGGGAAAGACAGCAGAGCAGCAGTGGCTGGAGTTTATGCAAGAAATGAGGAATGTGCAAGACAGGTATATTCCAAAAAAGAAGAAATTTTCGAGTGGAAAAAGGATGCAACCGTGGTTGACAAGAGAAGTCAAAGCCAAAGTTAAAGCAAAAGAGAGGGCATACAAGGAAGCAAAAATTAGTGGGAAGTGAGAGGATTGGGAAGTTTTTAAAACCTTAGAAAAGGAAACCAAGAAGGTCATTAAGAGAGAAAAGATTAACTATGACAGGATACTAAAAGCTTTTTCAAGTATATAAAGAGTAAAAGACAGGTGAGAGTAAATATAGGACCGATAGAAAATGATGCTGGAGAAATTGCAATGGGAGATGAGGAGATGGCAGAGGAACTGAACGAGTATTTTGCATCAGTCTTCACTGAGGAAGACATCAGCAGTATACCGGACACTCAAGGGTGGCAGGGAAGAGAAGTGTGCACAGTCACAATTACGACAGAGAAAGTACTCAGGAAGCTGAATAGGCTAAAGGTAGATAAATCTCCTGGACGAGATGGAATGCACCCTCGTGTTCTGAAGGAAGTAGCTGTGGAGATTGCGGAGGCATTAGCGATGATCTTTCAAAAGTTGATAGATTCTGGCATGGTTCCAGAGGACTGGAAGATTGCAAATGTCACTCCGCTATTTAAGAAGGGGGCAAGGAAGCAAAAAGGAAATTATAGACCTGTTAGCTTCACATCTGTGGTTGGGAAGTTGTTGGAGTCGATTGTCAAGGATGAGGTTACAGAGTACCTGGAGGCATATGACAAGATAGGCAGAACTCAGCATGGATTCCTTAAAGAAAAATCCTGCCTGACAAACGTATTACAATTTTTTGAGGAAATTACCAGTAGGCTAGACAAGGGAGATGCAGTGGATGTTGTATATTTGGATTTTCAGAAGGCCTTTGACAAGGTGCCACACATAAGGCTACTTAACAAGATAAGAGCCCATGGAATTACGGGAAAGTTACATACGTGGATAGAGCATTGGCTGATTGGCAGGAAACAGAGAGTGGGAATAAAGGGATCCTATTCTGGTTGGCTGCCGGTTACCAGTGGTGGTCCTCAGGGATCAGCGTTGGGGCCGCTTCTTTTTACATTGTACATCAACGATTTGGATTATGGAATAGATGGCTTTGTGGCTAAGTTTGCTGATGATATGAAGATAGGTGGAGGGGCTGGTAGTGCTGAGGAAACGGAGAGTCTGCAGAGAGACTTGGATAGATTGGAAGAATGGGCAGAGAAGTGGCAAATGAAGTACAATGTTGGAAAGTGTATGGTTATGCACTTTGGCAGAAATAAACGGGCAGACTATTATTTAAATGGGGAAAGAATTCAAAGTTCTGAGATGCAACGGGACTTGGGAGTCCTCATACAGGATACCCTTAAAGTTAACCTCCAGGTTGAGTCAGTAGTGAAGAAGGCGAATGCAATGTTGGCATTCATTTCTAGAGGAATAGAAACATAGAAAATAGGTGCAGGAGTAGGCCATTCAGCCCTTCGAGCCTGCACCGCCATTTATTATGATCATGGCTGATCATCCAACTCAGAACCCAGCCCCAGCCTTCCCTCCATACCCCCTGATCCCCGTAGCCACAAGGGCCATATCTAACTCCCTCTTAAATATAGCCAATGAACTGGCCTCAACTGTTTCCTGTGGCTGAGAATTCCACAGATTCACCACTCTCTGTGTGAAGTTTTTCCTAATCTCGGTCCTAAAAGGCTTCCCCTTTATCCTCAGACTGTGACCCCTCGTTCTGGACTTCCCCAACATCGGGAACAATCTTCCTGCACCTAGCCTGTCCAATCCCTTTAGGATTTTATACGTTTCAATCAGATCCCCCCTCAATCTTCTAAATTCCAACGAGTACAAGCCCAGTTCATCCAGTCTTTCTTCATATGAAAGTCCTGCCATCCCAGGAATCAATCTGGTGAACCTTCTTTGTACTCCCTCTATGGCAAGGATGTCTTTCCTCAGATTAGGGGACCAAAACTGCACACAATACTCCAGGTGTGGTCTCACCAAGGCCTTGTACAACTGCAGTAGTACCTCCCTGCTCCTGTACTCGAATCCTCTCGCTATAAATACCAGCATACCATTCGCCTTTTTCACCGCCTGCTGTACCTGCATGCCCACTTTCAATGACTGGTGTATAATGACACCCAGGTCTCGTTGCACCTCCCCTTTTCCTAATTGGCCACCATTCAGATAATAATCTGTTTTCCTATTTTTGCCACCAAAGTGGATAACTTCACATTTATCCACATTAAATTGCATCTGCCATGAATTTGCCCACTCACCCAACCTATCCAAGTCACCTTGCATCCTCTTAGCATCCTCCTCACAGCTAACACTGCCACCCAGCTTCGTGTCATCCGCAAACTTGGAGATGCTACATTTAATTCCCTCATCCAAGTCATTAATATATATTGTAAACAACTGGGGTCCCAGCACTGAGCCTTGCGGTACCCCACTAGTCACCGCCTACCATTCTGAAAAGGTCCCGTTTATTCCCACTCTTTGCTTCCTGTCTGCTAACCAATTCTCCACCCACACCAATACCTTACCCCCAATACCGTGTGCTTTAAGTTTGCACACTAATCTCCTGTGTGGGACCTTGTCAAAAGCCTTTTGAAAATCCAAATATACCACATCCACTGGCTCTCCCCTATCCACTCTACTAGTTACATCCTCAAAAAATTCTATGAGATTCGTCAGACATGATTTTCCTTTCACAAATCCATGCTGACTTTGTCCGATGATTTCACCGCTTTCCAAATGTGCTGTTATCACACCTTTGATAACTGACTCCAGCAGTTTCCCCACCACCGACGTTAGGCTAACCGGTCTATAATTCCCTGGTTTCTCTCTCCCTCCTTTTTTAAAAAGTGGGGAATAGAGTATAGGAGCAGGGATGTGATGTTGAGGCTCTATAAGGCGCTGGTGAGACCTCACTTGGAGTACTGTGGGCAGTTTTGGTCTCCTTATTTAAGAAAGGATGCGCTGACGTTGGAGAGGGTACAGAGAAGATTCACTAGAATGATTCCGGGAATGAGAGGGTTAACATATGAGGAACGATTGTCCGCTCTTGGACTGTATTCCTTGGAGTTTAGAAGAATGAGGGGAGACTTCATAGAAACATTTCGAATGTTAAAAGGCATGGACAGAGTGGATGTGGCAAAGTTGTTTCCCATGATGGGGGAGTCTAGTACGAGAGGGCATGACTTAAGGATTGAAGGGTGCCCTTTCAGAACAGAAATGCGAAGAAATTTTTTTAGTCAGAGGGTGGTGAATCTATGGAATTTGTTGCCATGGGCAGCAGTGGAGGCCAAGTCATTGGGTGTATTTAAGGCAGAGATTGATAGGTATCTGAGTAGCCAGGGCATCAAAGGTTATGGTGAGAAGGCAGGGCAGTGGGACTAAATAGGAGAAAATGGATCAGCTCATGATAAAATGACGGAGCAGACTCGATGGGCCGAATGGCCTACTTCTGCTCCTTTGTCTTATGGTCTTATGGTCTATATTTAAAATGTCGGTATCCACATGTCAAATGCCAGAGGATTGGAGGATAGCTCATGTTGTTCCGTTATTTTAAAAAGGCTCTAAAAGTAATCCAGGAAATTATAGGCCAGTAAGTTTGATGTCGGTAGTAGGTAAATTATTGGAAGGAGTACTGAGAGATAGGATCTACAAATACAATATTTGGATAGACAGGGACTTATTAGGGAGAGTCAACATGGATTTGTGCGTGGTAGGTCATGTTTAACCAATCTATTAGAGCTTTTCGAGGAGGTTACCAGGAAAGGGATGAAGGGAAGGCAGTGGATGATGTCTACATGGACTTCAGTAAGGCCTTTGACAAGGTCCCGCATGGGAGGTTATTTAGGAAGTTTCATTCGCTAGGTATACATGGAGAGATAGTAAAATGGATTAGACATTGGCTCAATGGAAGAAGCCAGATAGTGGTAGTGGAGGATTGCTTCTCTGAGTGGAGGCCTGTGACTAGTGGTGTGCCACAGAGATCAGTGCTGGGTCCATTGTTATTTGTCATCTATATGTACCCCCCTCTGGCCACCCTCAGGGTCGCTCGGCTCTCTGTCGTCTAGGGAAACAGCCTCGGCCCCACCAAACTGGATAATTCGTTTGTGTGGATGCTGTGTGATGTATCCCACCCCGCCCAAATAACAGACAATACACCAGATACGATTTACAGTTTATAGATATTACTGGAACTATATAATTAAGAGAGAATAAAATATAAAAGGAAAATAAAAGGCGCCATACTTATCAAAGTTCAATCTCTTCATGCACAAACAGTTGGAGCTCAAGGACCTTCTTCTTCACCCTGCGACCCCCTCGGACCACCTCGACCAGCCGCCTGGGACCAACAACGCCTTTAGACACCCAAAATATACACCTTTTGTTACAGTGTTGTGACATGGCTACATGAATATACAGCTAATCAGAAGGTTAAGTAGCAAAACATTTGTCTGAGCTGTGCCTTAAAAGTCGGGGATGCACCTTTAATAATGCACTAATAGTAGCAACATTTTTTCTGTTGTGTTTCCCTACATAGTTTTAATGGGTCAGAGAATGTCCCACATCCAAAGTATCAGTTGGAAGTTAAATTGTGCACAACATTTCTTTTCCTGAAGACTGGTTCTCATTTCAGTTAATCCATATATTTTATCCATAATGTCATAACTCCAGAATGATCTCTAACATAATATAATTTGCAGTTCTGTGTTGGTGTTGTGCTTGTAAGTGGATGTTTCAGTATGTAATGAAAGCATGTGGGCTGTTTTAGGATAAATTAGAGTAAAGTAGGAAATATCAAAAACATGCACTCAAAACAAATGATCAACAGATACAGAACAAAGTGTGGTAAGTGTTTAAAGCAATAGACTTTGAACCACAGGTTCTGGACAGTTATTACCCAACAATCATCAGGCTCCTGAACTAGTGTGGTAACGTAACGATGTGCTACACACAGAGCTAGAAATAATGACATGCAGTCTGTAAGTTGCACTCAAGACTAGTTTATTCAAACTAGGGTTTCCCCTTGCTGGTGAAGAAGAAGGCCCAGTGCCATTTTGGGGTTGGCCTCTCTGCTGACACGCGCGCCATTTTGTGAGCCGGTTCGCCTGCGTAGAAAGTGGGTAGCCACAGTAATTTCAATCTGAAATGATTCTACGACCTACAGGGCAACACACACAAAATGCTGTGAAGAGAGGAAGAATCCAATAGGAAAGGGTAGAAGACAAGTTTCTTTCTCTTCCAGCCCTTTATATATTTCACCATTCAACTTCCAGCTTGTAGTTCTTCCTCCTCTCCCCCCAGCTTCTTACTCTGACTTCTCATCTGTTTTCTTCAGTCCTGACGAAGGGCCTCAGCTCAAAACATCGACTGTTTATTTCTTTCCATAGATGCTGCCTGGCCTGCTGAGATCCTCAAGCATTTTGTGTCTGTTGCTTGGATTTCCAGCATCTGCAGGTTTTCCTATGTTTGTGGTTCTATAACCTACAGACTCACTTTCAAGGATTCCTTACAACTCTTCTACGTATTTTTTTTATTTTCATAGTTTGTCTTTTGTAAATTGGTTGTTTGTCAGGTTTTTGGTTATTTTTTGGGGAATGTTTATCGCAATTGTTTTTCCCTGTAAGTACCTATAAAAATGAGTCCAAAGTAGTATATGGTAACATATCTTTTGATACTATATGTAACATATAACTTTGATAATAAATTTATTTTGAACTTAGTCAAAACATTTCGTTCAATAAATATGTTAGTACAAATGTACAGATTGATGCTAACAAACTATGATACCAAATTGTGTTTTATGTTAATGTACAATATTTGTTCTGGCGTTTAAGCAATTAATATGCATCACACTTTAAACTTACAGAGCAAACAATAATTGTAAAATGTGGATTTACAAAATGAACAACTGATTCTAAATGTGGAAGCACAAGTAATAATGAAATCTATTTTTATTGTTAATTTGGCTCTTAATCTAATGGAATAAAAGTGTCAAGAGATTAAAAATAACAACTAAATTTTCAAGAGCTCAGCATTGACCAGACAAAAGAAAGAAATGAAGTTCTTGATCTGGACTTGATATGGAGAGGAATAATGACTCCACTTTCTTATTTCACAATCCTATATTACTGGATATTGATAATGTTGACTGCAGTCCACACAAGTCTAAATATTGCCTTTGTTTAGCCAACCTTTTAACAGGATTACTTTAAGAGCATAAGATATAGGAGCAGAATTAGGCCATTTGGCCCATCGAGTCTGTTCACCATTTCATCATGTCTGATCTATTTCCCTCTCAGTCCCAATATCCTGCCTTCTCCCCATATCACATTATGCCCTGACTACTAACCAAGAACCTATCAACCCCTGCCTTAAGTATACCCAATGACTTCATTGGAATTCAATGGAATTCATTGACACCTGTGGCAATGAATTCCACAGAATTCTCTCTGGCTAAAGAAATTCCTCCTCATCTCAGTTCTAAAGGGATGCCTCTCTATTCCGAGGCTTTGTCCTCTCATCTCAGACTCCTTCACCATGGTAAACGTCCTCTCCACATCCACTCTTATCAAGGCCTTTCATCATTTGATAAGTTTCAATGCGATCACCCCTCATTCTTCTGTATTCGATTGAGTAGAGGCCCAGAGCCATCAAATGCTCCTCATATGACAGGGCTTTCAATACCAGAATCATTTTTGTGATCCTCCTTTCAACCCTGTCCAGTGTCAGCACATCCTTTCATTGATAAGGACTCAAAACTGCTTACAATATTCCAAATGAGGCCTAATCAGTGCCATATAAAGCCTCAACATTACATCCTTGCTTTTATATTCTAATCCTCTTGAAATGAATGATAACATTGTATTTGCCTTCATCACCACTGACTCAACCTGCAAATTAACCTTTAGGGAATCATGCACAAGGACTCCCAAGTCCCTTTGCATCTCAGATTTTTGAATTTTCTGTCCATTTAGAAAATAGTCTATGCTTTTATTTCTTCTAACAAAGTGCATGACCATGCACTCCCAAACAATGTATTCCACCTGTCACTTCTTTGCCCATTCCCCAAACGTGTCTGAGTCCTTTGGCAACCTCTCTGCTTCTTCACAACTATCTGCTCCTCCACCTATTTTCATATCATTGACAATCTTGGCCATAAAGACATCAATTCCATCAACCAAATCATTGCCATGCAATGTAAAAAGAAACAATTCCAACACAGACCCCTGTGGAGCACCACTAGTCACCGGCAGCCAAACAAAAAACACTTTCTTTATTCACGTTCTTTGCCTCCTGCCAATCAGCCAACTCTCTATCCATATCTTTCCTGTAATACTATAAATAGTCTCTTAACTTGTTAAAAAGCTTCATGTGTGGCACCCTGCCGAAGGCCTTCTGAAAATCCAAGTACAGAGCATCCACTCATTCTCTTTTGTCTATCCTGCTTGTTATTTCTTCGAGGAATTCCAACACACTTGTCACGTAAGATTTTCCCTTGAGGATACCATGCTGACCACGGCCTATTTTATCACGTGCCTCCAAGTAACCCAAAACCACATCCTTAACAATCGACTCCAACATCTTCCCCACCACTGAGGGGCTCCCTAATTGGCTCCCAAAGATCTTTTCTTTCTGATTGCTTACAAATTTACTCATTTATAGATTTGATCTGCAACAATTGCATTTGTACTTTGGAAATTTATTCTTATGGAATGGAGCCTTTTCATGGGTCCATACTCCTTGTTGGTTAAGGATATAAGTTTATGAGCTGCTTTTGCAGCAAAGCATCAATCATTGGAAGAAAGAAAATCTTATGGAAATAGATGGTGCAAAACACAGGGCTGTTTTGTAATCAACAAAATTGCTCTTAAGGTACTATTATAAATGAGTTGATCCATGTAATCAAATAGTGTTTTGCTGAACTCTTGACTTATTTTTATAGTTGCTAGAAAACTTTTACAGAACCAACAGTCATTCAATATTCAGTCCCAGATTTGTTCTTATTACTGCAGTATTTATGTAGCTGGATTGGTTCAATATCTAGTCGATGATGGTGCCACGAATGTTGACAGAAACAAAGTCAGAAAGAAAGTTGGGTGTATGATCAGTGGCCACTTTATTAGGTACATCTCTACTCCTGCCCATTAATGAAAATATTACATCAGCCAATCACGTGGCAGCAACTCAATGCATAAAAGCATGTAGACCATTGTTGGTAGAATCTCAGGTGGTGACGAGAGGGTGTATAGGAGTGAGATATGCCAACTAGTGGAATGGTGTCACGGCAATAACCTGGCACGCAACGTCAGTAAGACGGGTGTCAAGATCTCTGAGGATCTAACTTGGTCCCAACCTATTATGTAGTTATAAAGAAGGCAAGACAGCAGCTATACTTTATTAGGGGTTTGAAGAGATTTGGCATGTCAACAAATACACTCAAAAACTTCTATAGTTGTACCGTGGAGAGCATTCTGACAGGCTGCATCACTGTCTGGTGTGGAGGGGCTACTGCACAGGACCAAAATAAGCTGAAGAAGGTTGTGAATCTAGTCAGCTCCATCTTGGGTACTAACCTATAAAGTACCCAGGACATCTTCAGGGAGCGGTGTCTCAGAAAGGCAGCATCCATTATTAAGGACCTCCAGCACCCAGGGCATGCCCTTTTCTCACTGTTACCATCAGGTAGGAGATACAGAAGCCTGAAGGCACAGACTCAGCGATTCAGAAACAGCTTCTTCCTCTCCGCCATCTGATTCCCAAATGGACATTGAATCTTTAGACACAACCTCACTTTATTTTAACATATAGTTTTTATGTTTTTGCATGTTTAAAAAAATTCTATTCAATATACGTAATTGATTTACTTGTTTATTTTTTATTATTATTTCTCTGCTAGATTATAGATCCATAGAACTATAGAACATTACAGCACAGAAACAGGCCTTTTGGCCCTTTTTGGCTGTGCCGAACCATGTTTCTGCCTAGTCCCACTGACCTGCATCTGGACCATATCCCTCCATACACCTCTCATCCATGTACCTGTCCAAGTTTTTCTTAAATGTTAAAAGTGAGCCCACATTTACCACTTCATCTGGCAGCTCATTCCACACTCCCACCACTCTCTGTGTGAAGAAGCCCCCACAATGTTCCCTTTAAACTTTTCCCCCTTCACCCTTAACCCATGTCCTCTGGTTTTTTTCTTCCCTAGCCTCAGTGAAATAAGCCTGTTTGCATTCACTTTATACCCATCATAATTTTATATACCTCTATCAAATCTCCCCTCATTCTTCTACGCACCAGGGAATAAAGTCCTAACCTATTCAACCTTTCTCTGTAACTCACTTTCTCAAGTCCCGGCAACATCCTTGTAAACCTTCTTTGCACTCTTTCAACCTCATTAATATCCTTCCAGTAATTTGGTGACCAAAACTGAACACAATACTCCAGATTCGGCCTCGCCAATGCCTTATACAACCTCACTATAACATTCCAACTCTTATAATCAATACTTTGATTTATAAAGGCCAATGTACCAAAAGCTCTTTTTACAACCCTACCTACCTGTGAAGCCACTTTTAGGGAATTTTGGATCTCTATTCCCAGGTCCCTCTGTTCTACTGCACTCCTCAGTACCCTACCATTTACCTTGTATGTTCTACCTTGGTTTGTCCTTCCAAAATGCAATACCTCACACTTGTCTGTATTAAACTCCATCTGCCATTTTTCAGCCCATTTTTCCAGCTGGTCAAATTGGAAGGACAAACCAAGGTAGAACAGACAGGGTTAATGGTAAGGCACTGAGGAGTGCAGTGGAACAGAGGGATCTGGGAATACAGATACAAAATTCCCTAAAAGTGGCGTCACAGGTAGATAGGGTCGTAAAGAAAGCTTTTGGTACATTGGTCTTTATTAATCAAAGTATTGAGTATAAGAGCTGGAATGTTATGATGAGGTTGTATAAGGCATTGGTGAGGCCGAATCTGGAGTATTGTGTTCAGTTTTAGTCACCAAATTACAGGAGGGATATAAATAAGGTTGAAAGAGTGCAGAGAAGGTTTACAAGGATGTTGCCGGGACTTGAGAAACTGAGTTATGGAGAAAGGTTGAATAGGTTAGGGCTTTATTCCCTGAAGCGTAGAAGAATGAGGGGAGATTTGATAGAGGAATATAAAATTATGATGGGTATAGATAGAGTGAATGCAAGCAGGCTTTTTCCACTGAGACAAGGGGAGAAAAAAACCAGAGGACATGGGTTAAGGGTGAGGGGAGAAAAGTTTAAAGGGAACATTGGGGGGGCTTCTTCACACAGAGAGTGGTGGGAGTATGGAATGAGCTGCCAGACGAGGTGGTAAATGCGGGTTCTTTTTTAACATTTAAGAATAAATTGGACAGATACATGGATGGGAGGTGTATGGAGGGATATGGTCCATGTGCAGGTCAGTGGGACTAGGCAGAAAATGGTTCGGCACAGCCAAGAAGGGCCAAAAGGCCTGTTTCTCTGCTGTAGTTTTTCTATGGTTTTTCTATGGTTTCTATATTTTTACCAAGATGTTTTTCAGTTTGCCAAATATATTTTAACACAAAAGCACTCACCCAGTTAGATATCCAAGGACATATCTATGAAAACTATTCACGTGCTCATTTTCCAGATAAAATGCAACTCAAATTAAAAACTTAATCCTGTTTTTTGTAATTTGAAATAATTATTCCTCGTATGTTAATTCTTAAAACAATTTATGTTAACATGCAGAAATATATTTTACTGGTAAATACAACAGATTAAACATATTTCCTTCCAATACAGAATGTGGCAATTTGGCCCACTGAGCCTAACAGGTTCTCTGTGAACATCCTCACTATTCTCATTCGTCCATTTATTTCCATGAAACCTATATACCCATAAACAATTCCCCTCCCCCAATTCTCCCACCAGCCACCTACATAAGGTACAAATGTTCTTTCATCAAATAGTGCAATTTATAACATTCATTTTTCTACCCTGCTTCCTGAATTGACTAATGACCTTCAGGTGTACTTAAAAGATTATTTCTTCTAATCTTTTAACTAGATTTTCTTCCATATTCACTTAGAAACAGAATATAAGTAGTGTGGCCTCTGGATTTCTAAAGATAAAGTATCTCTTGTGTTGTTCCACTCATGCTACAGGCCAGTCATACTCCCAATCCAGAAGGGAAGCTATTTTAACAAAGCTGTTTTTAATTAGAGCTCCAAAAAAAAAGAGATCTAAGCTAAAACAGCATTTTGGCATGGAAAAGACATGGATATATTCATTACTCCAGTTTCATTTTTTATTACTTCACAATCAAATATAAAGTGCAAATGTTTGAGCAATGTATCATGGACACCTACTTAACTGCACAGTGGAGTTCGCGACCTTTGCTTCCAGGACTATTACTTGAACCCACAAGTTATAATGTGTATAATACTGTACCTTTATTATATTCATTAATCTTCAGAATGTTTGTAAATGTCATATCCATACTTCAATACCCAAGAACATTGTCAGAATTATTTGGATCTAGTTCGTATTTTGCATTAAAAAATAATTGTTGATATTTGCATGTAGTCCTTATTATCTGCTGATTTGCATGAGGTCTGCAAATTCATGTGGCCAACCCCAAGCCCATACTGAATTTTTTTCTAACATATTGATACACATGTACATAATGAGCATACAAATCTTGCCCACTGTTTCCAAGCCAGCAGAAACACAAGAGATCAAGAAAACAGATGCAGACATAGACCACCTGGCCCGGGGCCTGTTGCTCCTTTCAATATGACCATGATAACTTGTGTCAAGTGGCTCACAGCCGTGTGCTATTGTATAAAGAGTACTCTTTGTTGGCACAGCCGCCCTTTATAATTTTAAAACTGACCGTTGTTTGTAAGTTCAACGAAAGTAGCTGTTTCACTAATATCACTTTTAGGCATATAATTTTTTTTACTGAGTTTTAATGTTTTTTAGCACTTCAGAGGGCCTATTTATATTTCTTGGGTACAAAAGTGAGGACTTAGTGAAATCTGTGTACTTTGTTATCCGTGGAGAGTCCATGCACCTTATACATGTTATGACTATGAAAGTCACCAGAGAAGATACTGAGCTGGTGATACATACGTAAGTCTTTATTCATCACAACAAGCAGGCATTGTTGAAGAGGTCCTCTTTGTAGACTCTCCCAAACTCAAAGTACACCACAACTTTATACCGTTAAGATCAAAGGTCACAGTAGGTGATTAAATACAATTTCAACAGTTACCATGGCATCATTTACTTCAATATATTGCAGGTTGACAATACATCCTTTAAATTGTATATCTTCAGAGGGGGAAACCTTGAATGTTCAAATACCTTTGCTGGGACAATGTAATTTACACAAATAGGGTTAAAGCTTCTGGGGACAGGGATCCCAGACACCCAAAATTAATGTTGATTTGGCTGACTCACCAAGTACACAAATCTCCCAAGTATTGATATATCAGATATTTGATATGCTAAGTAATAATATCAGTCCTTGAACTTGTTTACAATGGTGCAAATAACTGTAGCATTTTGCCCGGCTTGACGCAGATTCAGTTAAAGTAACCCATTGCATCTCCTGAGCAGCTGGCCTGTGTTCCACAGACAGCATTGCTCATTTGTAAAGAGATGCTTTTAACTTCAATTTATTGCTTGAAATTTCCAAATTGCATTAAGAACCAATGATTGGATTTTGTTTGAATTTCTATCTGCTATATTCACATAGCTCCAGAATACCCCCTAACACGTCCATAATTAACAAGGATTTAGTGCTTACATTGACATACTCCAATAATTAGGTCACGCCCTTCTTCAAATGAGCTGACCCTACAGCCAGAGGTGAAGTTGCACTTCTGCATAATTTAATCCAGTGTGAATACCATTAAATCAATTTGTTGCTCATCAAATACAGCAAGCAATGCAGGGTGTAACTGGAGCACCTTCACAATGTTACTTAGACAGTACTGTGAAATCTGAAGCACTTTTCTTGTCTTTTTCTCCCTGTAAGTCACTGAATCAGCATTTAGGAGGGAGATTGAAAGTCTGGCTGAGTGGTGCCACACCAACAATCTCTTACTCAATGTCAGCAAGACTAAGGAGCTGATTATTGACTTCAAGATGAGGAAACAAAAGGTCCATGGGCAGACGTCATTGGGGAATCAGAGGTGGAGAGGATCAGCAAATTCCTCACTGTGATTATTTCAGAGGATTTGCCCTGGGCCCAGCACTTATGAAGTGCAATTATGAAGAAAGCACGCTGCTGCCTCTACTTCCTCAGGAGCTTGGGATGATTTGGCATGGCATCTAAAACTTTTATAAATTCTATAAATGTGTGCTGGAGAGTATTCTGGCAGGCTGCATCACAGCCTGGTATGGAGATACCAATGCCTTTGAATGGAAACCCCTACAAAAGGTAGTGAATACAGCCCAGTGCATCCTCACCACCATTGAGCACATCTGCGTGAAACATTGTTGCAGGAAAGCAGCATCGATCATGAGGGATCCCCACCACACAGGATATGCTTTCTTCTCACTGCTACCATCAGGAAGGAAGTACAGGAGCCTCAAGACTCACACCACCGGGCTCAGGAATAGTTATTACCCCTCAAGCATCAGGCTCTTGAACAAAAGGGAATAACTTCACTCAACTTCACTTGTTCCATCATTAAAATGTTCCACAACCTATGGACTCACTTTTGAGGACTCTTAACATAGAAACATAGAAACATAGAAAATAGGTGCAGGAGTAGGCCATTCGGCCCTTCGAGCCTGCACCGCCATTTATTATGATCATGGCTGATCTTCCAACTCAGAACCCCGCCCCAGCCTTCCCTCCATACCCCCTGACCCCCCATAGCCACAAGGGTCATATCTAACTCCCTCTTAAATATAGCCAATGAACTGGCCTCAACTGTTTCCTGTGGCAGAGAATTCCACAGATTCACCACTCTCTGTGTGAAGAAGTTTTTCCTAATCTCGGTCCTAAAAGGCTTCCCCTTTATCCTCAAACTGTGACCCCTCGTTCTGGACTTCCCCAACATCGGGAACAATCTTCCTGCATCTAGCCTGTCCAATCCCTTTAGGATGTTATACGTTTCAATCAGATCCCCCCTCAATCTTCTAAATTCCAACGAGTACAAGCCCAGTTCATCCAGTCTTTCTTCATATGAAAGTCCTGCCATCCCAGGAATCAATCTGGTAAACCTTCTTTGTACTCCCTCTATGGCAAGGATGTCTTTCCTCAGATTAGGGGACCAAAACTGCACACAATACTCCAGGTGTGGTCTCACCAAGGCCTTGTACAACTGCAGTAGTACCTCCCTGCTCCTGTACTCGAATCCTCTCGCTATAAATGCCAGCATACCATTCGCCTTTTTCACCGCCTGCTGTACCTGCATGCCCACTTTCAATGACTGGTGTATAATGACACCCAGGTCTCGTTGCACCTCCCCTTTTCCTAATCGGCCACCATTCAGATAATAATCTGTTTTCCTATTTTTGCCACCAAAGTGGATAACTTCACATTTATCTACATTAAATTGCATCTGCCATGAATTTGCCCACTCACCCAACCTATCCAAGTCAGCCTGCATCCTCTTAGCATCCTCCTCACAGCTAACACTGCCACCCAGCTTCGTGTCATCCGCAAACTTGGAGATGCTGCATTTAATTCCCTCATCCAAGTCATTAATATATATTGTAAACAACTGGGGTCCCAGCACTGAGCCTTGCGGTACCCCACTAGTCACTGCCTGCCATTCTGAAAAGGTCCCGTTTATTCCCACTCTTTGCTTCCTGTCTGCTAACCAATTCTCCACCCACACCAATACCTTACCCCCAATACCCTGTGCTTTAAGTTTGCACACTAATCTCCTGTGTGGGACCTTGTCAAAAGCCTTTTGAAAATCCAAATATACCACATCCACTGGTTCTCCCCTATCCACTCTACTAGTTACATCCTCAAAAAATTCTATGAGATTCGTCAGACATGATTTTCCTTTCACAAATCCATGCTGACTTTGTCCGATCATTTCACCGCTTTCCAAATGTGCTTTTATCACATCTTTGATAACTGACTCCAGCAGTTTCCCCACCACCGACGTCAGGCTAACCGGTCTATAATTCCCCGGTTTCTCTCTCCCTCCCTTTTTAAAAAGTGGAGTTACATTAGCCACCCTCATCTCATGTTCTTGATATTTATTGCTTTATTATGATTATTTTCTTCTTTTTTCAATGTGCACCATTTGTTGTCTTTTGTACACTGGTTGGACACCCAAGTTGGTGCAGTTTTTCTTTGATTCTATTATGGTTATTATTCTATTATGGATTAATTGACTATTCCCGCAAGAAAATGAATCACAGCGTTGTATATGTACTTTGATAATAGATTTACTTTGAACTTTGTTCAGAGTCAAGGAGCCCAATCAACCACAGAAATAAAAGAATTGGCCGTCATTCTGGGAGCGGAAAGCCATCCAGCTACTAATCAAATTATTTTTCTTACAGATCTCTCCCTGAACACACATTATAAATATGCACCCTGCATCTGAAATACTCCTTGAAGCAACATGATAAAGTGGTCATCTCATAAGCATAACATCTGTGCATCAGAGGACAGGTTGCTGGTGTATTACATGATGACCAAGTTCAAATGGAATAGAAACAAAGGACTAGGAACCAGCACACTCAATGCAATCAGTCAATTACATATCAAATGGCTTTCTTGAGTTAGAGTTGATTTTGTATGAGTGAACACCTCACTAAAACATTATGAAATGCAAGTCTATAAATGTCATAATTGATTTCTGTAAATACACCACGGATCTATTTTGATTGAGCAAAATTTCTAAGGGAGAACTAATTTTAGAAGATATAATTATTGTAAATAATCTGTGCTTGATGATGCTTTAACATGCACAAAGAATCTGATAACATGCTTGAACTTAATTTCCTGCAAGAAAATAAAAGCAGCTTATCAAGTAGTAGTAAATCGAAGCAACTGAACTTGCTGCATCATCTAGAAGATGCTTCGCCACTCACCCGAGAGGCTGCTCCAGTTCTGATCCATGGTGGGTAGTTTTCCGGCTTATTAACTCTGTGAGTTGTTAAAAGGTACAGTAATCATGAGGGTCATTAAGAGTTGTAGAGGTAATGTGAGGGTCATTAGTCTTATCTTTGTGTAAATGGAGGTGTGAGTAGTTGTGGGGACGCCGGGGTAGAGATGTTAGAATTGCATTGTAGGTGGCTGAAAGGTGACATATATGCCTTGCCTTTTTGTTGGCTACATAGAACAGCCCATGTTCCAAACCATTCTTGGCAAAACTCTCCAACTTTCTTCTGCTCCATTGACAACTACATTGGTGCCTCTTTATCCACACATGGTGAGCTGCCAATTTCATTAAATTTGCCTCTTTCACTCTGCCCTTAAATTCAGTTGGTCTATTCCTGACACCTCCCTCCCCTTTCTCAATCTTTTTGTCTCCAACTCCGGAGACAAACTGTCGACTGAATCTTTTATAAACCTATCGATTCCCACAGTTACCTTAATTATACCTCACCCACTGTGTCTCGTGTAAAAATCCTATTTCCTGTTCTCAGTTCCTTCATCTCTGCTGCATCTATTCCCAGCATGCACTATTCCTTTCCAGGAGATCAGAGATGCCCTTTCCCCTTCAAAGAATGAGGATTCCCTTCCTCCACCATTGAAGTTGTCCTCACCTGCATCTCCACTATTTCCCGAACATCAGCGCTCACCCATCTTCCCGCCACCTTAAAAGTGATTGAGCTCCTCTTGTACTTACCTACCACCTCTGTAGCCATCAAATCATTCTTCACAATTTCCACCATCTCCAAAAGGATCCTACCATCAAACGTATCTTTACCTCATCTCCCATCCAATTTCTGCAGGGATCATTCTACCCTAATTCCCTTATCTATTTGTCCCTCCCCACTAGTCTCCCTCCCAGCACTTATCCCTGCAAGCCGGCAAAGTGCTACACCTGCCCATTCACCTCCTCCCTCACCTCCATTCAGGCTCAAACATTTCTTCCAGGAGAGGCAGCACTTCACCTGCGAATCTGCTGGGGTCATACATTGTGTCCGGTAATCCTGATGTGGTCTCCTCTACATTGGTGAGACCTGTCATAAATTGGGGGACTGCTTCACTGAGCAGCTCTGCTCCATCCACCAAAAGCGAAACTTCCTGGTGGCCAAGCATTTTAATTCCAATTCCCATTCCCATTTCGACATGTTGGTCCATGGGCTCCTTTTGTACCACGATGAGGTGAACAGTTTTATATCCTGTCTGGGCAGCCTCCAACTTGATGGCATGAACATCAATTTCTCCTTCCAGTTAAAAAAAATTCCCTCCTCCCCATTCCCTCTTCTTTTATTCCTTACTCTGGCCCCTTACCTCTTCTTACCTGCCTATCACCTCCCACTGGATCCCTTCCCCCTTCCCCTTCTCCTGTGCTCTACTGTCCTCTCCTACCAGATTCCTTTCTCTCTATCCCTTTATCTTTCCCCCACCTGGTTTCATCTGTCACCTTCTAGCCATTCTCCATTCCCTTCCCCACCTTTTTTTATTCAGTCATCTTCCCCCTCCTTTAGAGCACTGAAGAAGGGTCAACTGTTTATTCATTTCCATAGATGCTGCCTGACCTGCTGAAATTCTCTAGCATTTTATGTCTGTTGCTTTATTGCAATTAAATCTATTATTGGAGGAAAAGAAAACACAAGAGTGCATGCTACTGCATCTTGCAAGGAAAGCTGTTGTGCACCTGCTTCAGATAAGCTAATAGTAAAGTTCAAAGTAATTTATTGTCAAAGAACATATACATCACCATATACAACCCTGAGATTCCTTTTCTTGCAAGCATACTGAGTAAATGTAAGAACTATAATAAAATCAATAAAAGACTGCACAAACAAACCAAGTGCAAAAGACAACTGCGCAAATACAAAAGAGAAAATAAATAATAATAAAAAATAGATAAGCAATAAGCATCAAGAACATGAGATGAAGAGTCCTTGACAGTAGGTCCATACGTTGTGGAAACAGTTCAGTGATGGGGCAAGTGAAATTGACTAAAGTCAATCCCACTGGTTCAAGAGTCTGATAGCTGAGGGGTAGTAACCATTCCTGAACCTAGTGGCGGGAGTCCTGAGGCTCCTGTACCTTCTTCCTGATGGAAACAGCATGAAGAGAGCATGTCCTGGGTGGTAGGGGTCCCTGCTGATGGATACCGCTTTCCTGTGACAGCTGGAAGTCAGAAGTTTACATACACCATAGCTAAATACATTTAAACTCAGTTTTTCACAATTCCTTACATTTAATCCTAGAAAACATTCCTTGCCTTAGGTCAGTTAGGATCACTACTTTATTTTAAGAAAGTGAAATATCAGAATAATAGTAGAGAGAATGATTTTTTTCAACTTTTATTTCTTTCATCACTTTCCCAGTGGTCAGAAGTTTACATACACTTTATTAGTATCTGGCAGCATTGCCTTTGAATTGTGTAACTTGAGTCAAATGTTTTGAGTAGCTTTCCACAAGCTTCTCACAGTAAGTTGCTGGAATTTTGTTCCATTCCTCCAGACAGAACTGGTGTAACTGAGTCAGGTTTATAAGCCTCCTTGCTCGCACACACTTTTTCAGTTCTGCCCACAAATTTTCTATCAGATTGAGGTCAGAGCTTTGTGATGTCCACTCCAATACCTTGACTTTGTTGTCCTTAAGCAATTTTGCCACAACTTTGGAGGTATGCTTGGGGTCATCATCCATTTGGAAGACCCATTTGTGACTGGTCTTTAACTTTCTGGCTGATGTCTTGAGATGTTGCTTCAATATATCCACATAATTTTCCTTCCTCATGATGCCATCTATTTTGTGAAGTGCACCAGTCCCTCCTGCAGCAAAGCACCCCCACAACATGATGCTGCCACCCCCATGCTTCACAGTTGGGATGGTATACTGTATGGACATAACCTGGAAGGCTGCTCAGCAAGGAAGAAGCCATTGCTCCAAAACCGCCATAAAAAAGCCAGACTACAGTTTGCAAGTGCACATGGGGACAAAGATCTTACTTTCCAGAGAAATGTCCTTTAGTCTGATGAAAAAAATTGAACTATTTGGCAATTATGACCATAATTATGTTTAGAAGAAAAAGGGCGAGGCTTGAAAGCCAAAGAACACCATCCCAACCGTGAAGCATGGGGGTGGCAGCATCACATTGTGGGGATGCTTTGCTGCAGGAGGGACTGGTGCACTTCACAAAATAGATGGCATCATGAGGAAGGAAAATCACGTGGATATATTGAAGCAACATCTAAAGACATCAGCCAGAAAGTTAAAGCTCGGTCGCAAATGGGTCTTCCAAATGGACAATGACCCCAAACATACCTCCAAAATTGGGCAAAATTGCTTAGGGACAACAAAGTCAAGGTATTGGAGTGGCCAACACAAAGTCCTGACCTCAATCTGATAGAAAATTTGTGGGCAGAACTGAAAAAGTGTGTGCGAGCAAGGAGGCTTATAAACCTGACTCAGTTACACCAGTTCTGTCTGGAGGAATGGAACAAAATTCCAGCAACTTATTGTGAGAAGCTAGTGGAAAGCTACCCAAAACGTTTGATTCAAGTTAAACAATTTAAAGGCAAGGCTACCAAATACTAACAATGTGTATGTAAACTTCTGACCCACTGGGGAAGTGATGAAAGAAATAAAAGCTGAAAAAAATAATTTTCTCTACTTTTATTCTGACATTTCACATTCGTAAATAAAGTAGTGATCCTAACTGACCTAAGACAAGGAATGTTTTCCAGAATTAAATGTCAGGAACTGTGAAAAACTGAGCTTAAATGTATTTGGCTATGGTGTATGTAAACTTCTGACTTCAACTGTAGATGTGCTCAATGGAGGGGACGGTGTTACCTGTGGTGGACTGAGCCATATCCACTACTTTTAGTAGGATTTTCCATTCAAGGGCATTGGTGTTTCCATTCCAGGCTGTGATGCAATCAGTAAATATACCTTCCACCACTCACCTATAGAAGTCTGTCAAAGTTTTAAATGCCATGCCAAATCTTCGCAAACTTCGAAGGAAATAGAAGCACTGCCGTACATTCTTCATAAGTACCGTTACGTGCTCAGCCCCAGGACATGTTCTCTGAAATGGTAACACTGAGGTATTTAAAGTTGCTGACCCTCTCGCCCTTTGATCCCCTACTGAGAACTGGCTCGTGGACCTCCACTTACCTCCCCCTGAAATCAATAATCAGCTCCGTGGTCTTGCTGACGTTGAGCGAGAGGTTGTTGTTGTGCCATCTCTGAGCCAGCTTTTCAATCTCCCTCCGACATGCTGATTTGTCACCACCAATGACAGTGATGTCGTCAGCAAACTTATATATGGCATTGAAGCTGTGTTTAGCCGTACAGTCAAAACTGTAAAGCAATTAGAGCATGGGGGGGTGGTTAACACACAGCCTTGTAGTACACCTTTACTGATGGAGATTGTGGAAGAAACGTTGTTGCCAATCCAAACTGACTGGTGTTTTATTTAAAGCTTAAAGAATGCTGGATGCTTAACATCCTACTGAAGTTCACTATAGCATCCAATTGTCAGGCATTCGATGCCTCTTGCACTTCATTGGTTAAATATTCCAGCAAAACCTGCCAATTGTGAATTAGTCAAATCACCTTCTCAGAAAAAAAGTTGTTCTCCAGCAGCCTGCATTGCAAGAGTCTTCATTAAAACATGCTTTAAAAAATTCTTGCTTTCCCTTCAAGTCCAGTTAATGTGTTTATTTGAATCCCCCCCAATCTACTTCAAAAATGTATAGCTAGTTTATATTCAGCAGTCTCCTCTAATCTAATTAAGGATACTGTTTTGTCCTATGGAGCTTACCCATTAGGTCTGTTCCAGGATGTTGTTTCCAGAGGAAGATTAGTCACCAAGTCCAAACTTGTATCAAAATGGGAGTGGCATGATGGCAGTTGCCATGTTTTTAGTTTAAATTTCTGTCTGCACAATGTCTCATTCCTGATGAAAAATTGATTATTTAATGGAAAAAAGTATACATCTGATGACTTGAACCGTCGAGCAAAATAACCAAAGGAAGAGTATGAAAGCAAATAAGACAGTGAGATGACAGTGGACTTCAGGAGGAGCCCCCCAATACTCCCCCACTCACTATACTCAACAGTATTGTGTCTGTTGTGGAGACCTTCAGGTTTCTGGGTGTCACAATCTCCCAGGACCTGAAGTGGACACCCTACACAGACACTCTTATCAAAAAGGCTCAGCAGAGGTTGTATTTCCTACGTCAACTCAGGAAGTACAACCTGCCTCAGGAGCTGCTGATTCAATTCTATTCAGGAATAATCCAGTCTGTACTCTGTTTGTCTATCACAGTGTGGTTTGGATCAGCTACCAAACAAGACAAGAATAAACTCCAAAGAACCGTCAGGGCTGCGGAAAGGATTATTGGTGTGAAGCTGCCCTCGATCCAGGACTTATATGCATCTAGAGTCAGGAAGCGAGTAAGCAGCATCATTGTAGACCCATCACACCCTGGACATCACCTGTTCCAACTCCTTCCTTCTGGTAGGCACTTTAGATCACTGTATGCCAGGACAAATAGGTACAAGAACAGTTTCTTTCCGTATGCCATCAGTCTTATGAACACTTGAATTTTAGTCTATTATAAACCAAGTCCACCTGTACATACACAGGTATACCTCATTGTATATAGTTCACGATTATTTGCATTATGGTTTTGTTTGTTTTTTTTTGATTCTGTACAGTGAGAGCTCAGGGAAACCGGCATCAAATTCCCTGTATGTGTCCGCATACTTGGCGATAATAAAGGATTCTGATTCTGATATAATGCATAATGTTGCAAACAAATGCTTTAAAACACCGTAGAAGTATATATTTCACTGAAAGTATGCAGATCCTTCTGATTAGATGGCAGTGGGCTCAGATGCAGCGGCCCCTCTAGGTCCAAAGGTATAATTGTTCATCCTTCATGGCTTTTTCACAATCTCAAGACACTGCTGGGTATGAAAAACATCAGGTACTGCAGGTCTACCCCAGTAGCAAGTTGCTAGGTAGCGGTGGAGCTGAACTTGTTGCGCACCATGTTGCAGCCTACCTCAACAACCCAGAGAAGAAGTCATCAGAGGCAGTGCACAGTGAACGTCATTGCCTTGGACATTTTTGTTGTGATCGCACAACCCTGTTGGACATTGGTAATGTAGTAAATGCAAGGCCAATTTACTGGTTCACTGGTGAGACCAACGTTGGGTGAGTTGTGTTGCCTCATTTCTTGCACAGGCAAGACCATCATGCATTGGGATCACCAGTTGCAGCTGCGGGAGAAGGAGACGCCAGATCTGGATTCTGTACTGGTTTGGGAGCTGCCCCTCCCTTCGGTGCTTCCCTCCTATGTTCGTTTGGTGGACGATATGCTGGATTACGTTTGTCTCCAGCTGCACTTTCGCGAGATGAGGAAATGCTTTGGGCTTGTTTGTGCAGAAACATAGCTCCAGGACAACATCCATTCACCATCAATTTATAGGCCATGACACTCGGGCTTGGGTTTATTATTATTATTATTTAACTGTATGTTTCTCTGTGGTCATAATTATATGTTCAACATGTGCTGTGTGTGACAGTTGGTATTGCGTTTTGTACCTTGGCCCCAGAGGAACACTGTTTCATTTGGCTGTATTCATATGTATGGTTGAATGACAATTAAACTTGAACATGAAAGTGGTGTCACTGGTAGATAGGTGATGCACTATCAATTACTCCAAAAGACTGGAAGTAGAGTAAATACTGAAAGGATTTTATTAACAGTAAAATGGACCCATGTCCATGCTGAATATCTGTCCTGGACTGAGGGAGGAGCAGTGACACAATTGCCTTTATTCAGGGCTCTGTGGGAGGAGCCACAGGAGCAGTCAACAGAGGGGCATGTCCAGGCATGTCCAGACAGGTAACCCAGTTACAACCTATATACATGGTTTACCACAATAAGGTAGTGAAGAAAGCATATGGCATGCTGACTTTCATAAATCTGGGCACTGAGTATAGAAGTTGGGATGTCATGGTGCAGTCATTAATGGCTTGGGTGAGACTGCACTTGGAGTATTGTGTGCAGTTTTGTTCATGCTGTTATAGAAAAGACATCATTAAACTCAAAAAGTGAAGAGAAAATTTACAAGGGTGTTGCCAAGGCTCGATGGCCTGAGCTGTAGAAATTGGGCAGGCTAGGATTTTATTCCCTGGAATGCAGAAGGTTGAGGGGTGACCTTAAGAAGTGTATAAAATCATGAGGGGTATTGACCAGGTGGGCACACATAGCCCGTTTCCTAGGGGAGGGGAACTAAAAACTAAAGGATATAAATTCAAGGTGAGGGGTGAAAGATTTAAAAAGGTCCTGAGAAGCAACATTTTCATACAGATGGTAATGATGTATATATGATGTATATATTTGTCAAGTACAGGCAAATGGGATTAGTTTGGTGGACACCATGGTCAGCATGGAAGAGTAGGGCTGAAGGGCCTGGTTCTGTATACTTTGACTATTTGATTCCATGGCAATGTTTCATGAAAGAAGGAGAATCGAAATGTAAGCAGAACTGATATTAGGACATTTTCTTCCATATATATGAAGGGATAAATAACTGAACTACGTTTTCAAGGGTAAACATCTTAAAGTTACTCAGAGCACCTGGAGAAAAACAGAGGATTTATCTGAAGAAGACAGGCCTGAAGGGGCTTCATCATCTGTACTTACTTTTCTGCTAAAATAAAGCTGAATGTTACCTGAGTAACATATCAAGCAGTACTTTCACATTGTATTTGTATCGTTTGGCTTCTGCTATTTCACTGATAATTAGTTGTAATATAAAGAAATTCTACAATAATCTTTTTCTTATTGTTATACATATAATAGCAACTGACAAAGTTATCATTCACTGGGGTGATTTTTATAGAATGAAATGAATTCAGCAGCCAAGACTAAAAATTACATCTACTGTGTAAGTGAAATAGCTGTCATTCAAAATAGGACCTTAAAGAACTTGATTCAAATCATATTAACTGATTTTAAAACTATTTTTATTTATACAGCACTGAGCAAAGGTCTTAGGCACAGATACTATATATAGCGAGAGTGCTAAGGCTTTTGCACAGTACTGCATTTGTCAATACATGGAGCATGAATGAGTTTGTGAATCTGGTGTCAGCAAAGGATTTTGGGAATAACGAGGGCGGAACGCCATGGGAGGAGTGTGGGATAGGTGTCAGTGAAGGAGTGCCGGGGTGGAGGATGGTGCAAGTGCAGATACACCCAGCCAGGCAAGATCATTTGATTCCAATTAATTAGTTTATTGATGATTTCATAATATCTCTCTGGTGCTTCCCTCTCCCTTCCCCTTTTCCCAACCATGATTCAGTTTATAATAGAGACCCATATCAGAATCAGGTTTATCATCACTCACATATGTCATGAAATTTGTTTTTTTTTGCTGCAGTAGTACAGCACAATACGTAAAATTACTATAGTACTGTGCAAAAACCTCAGGCATATATGCTAAGACTTTTGCATAGCACTGTAAATTCAGGTAAAAGTCACCAGTGAAATGAAATAATCTGCTACTCCAAACAACAAAAAGTAATCATTTAGTTTGGTATCCAACTGAAAGCCTGACCTATCTCACTGTACCATTGCTTTCAAATCTAGGGACTATTCATCAAGATGATTGCCAAATGTATGAGTTACACTGGGAAAATAAACCCATTTGCACCAGTTTTTATGCGTAAATTGAGCATTAAAAAAAAGTTGTTAATTTTTTTCAAAGTATTTTCTTCCACTTCCTGTTGCAATCCTATCCATTAAGAACTTGGATTTGGCACATCCTAATATGATTCATCCAACTGCTAATGTAACTTAGCCATCATATTTCATACATATAATGATGTTATCAACATGCACAGCACTGCCATTTAGCTACCAAGAAAATTGAGATCAAAAGGTTGCACCTATGATCATTATAAATTCACATGATGTGCACCTAATTGAACATGTACTTTTGCATTTATAACTGTAAATTCAGTGTGAATTAAAGAGGTATCACCAAAGCATAAATCCCCCAAGCTTTCTACTGCACTAACATCCTCATTGAGGTAACAGGGAATGTGGATCAGAGCATCTGTGAACATCAAGGGCTGCTGGTAGATCATCAATCTTGGTGAAAGGTGTCCTGTGGTCAGCCCGAAACTTGTTGGTCTGCCCGCACATCGAGATGTCTGTGGAGGAATGCTACTAAGTGGCACATTCCAGGCTGCAGGAGTACATGCTGAGGGGCACACTGAAGCTTGGGGCAGCTACCACAAGGGCTTGGTGGAGAAGGACAGCAGTGTAGGATTCTTCTGCTACTGGAGAAGGAGGGTCTGGGATGGAGGAGGAAGCTCCTCAAATGTTGCAGACGTATAACACCTCAGGGGGCCACATGAGTGACAGCAGTCCTATTAATGTGTAGAATGTTACAGAACAGTACTAAAAACATTGCCTATGAATGTAAAGAATGAAAAAGCTTTGCATGGTTTATTCTTGTCAATATCTTTTGTTATTATGAATAAAGTGAATTTAGTTAAAAAATATGTGCATTTAAATCCTAATGTCACAGATGCTTTGAGCAGGGCGTAGAGGCCCAGCTGTCCACCCTGCATGTCAGAGGTGGTATCTGGAGACCCTCTTTCCTATATTGTCCCTCATTTGCAGATAGGCAGCATGGTCTCTCAATGAGTGTCATGGGACAATTCAGTGTTGTGATGTGCAAAAAAAAAGAGAGCGAGAGAGTAGCACTTGAATGACAAGGATACAATGAACACAACAGGAATTCTGCAGATGCTGGAAATTCAAGCAACACACATCAAAGTTGCTGGTGAACGCAGCAGGCCAGGCAGCATCTCTAGCAAGAGGTACAGTCGACATTTCAGGCCGAGACACGTCGTCAGGGCTGGCGTTTCAGGCTGAGGCCCTTCGTCAGGACAAAGGGTCTCGGCCTGAAATGTCGACTGTACCTCTTCCTAGAGATGCTGCCTGGCCTGCTGCGTTCACCAGCAACTTTGATGTGTGTTGCAAGGATACAATGAAAGTGGTTTCCCCTTGCGCCAGAAAGACTGACTAGATGACCTACTATGACCTCTTGTTGAGAACCTTCAGAGCCCATTGCTGTACTGTCTGCTCACACATAACCGCACGGCTAAATAAGCATGAAATTACATTGTCAAGTTCATTAATGACATGACAGCATGTGGGGCTCTTCAACAACGATGATGAGATGGACTACAGAGAGAAGGTAGAAGAGCTGGAGGCCCAGTAGCAGCCAAATAACCTCTTCCTCAATGTCAGCAGGACAAAGGAGATGGCTATCAATATCTGGAAAACTTTCACCTCTTCTTACATTGGCAGTGGAAACTGTGATCAGTGTCAAACTCCCGGGAATGCACATCTCGCACAACTTACCATGGTTGCAGAACACATTCTACACAATCAACAAAGCTCGCTGACACCTCTACGTTCTGAGGAACTTGAAGAGAGCTGGACATGCACATCTGTACTCAGGTTATTCAGGTCTGATGTCCAAGAGAGAGCATCCTAACATGCTGCATCGATGCGTGGTATGGAAACTGCACTGCTCCAGACAGAAAGATTCTACAACAGGTAGTCAAAACTGGCCTAAGCATCACTGGCTATGACAAACAGGAAGGTGCTGGTAAAGGGCCATTAACATTGTAAAGGATCCCACCCGTCCTGCTTATGGACTATTCGTCCCACTCCGACCAGGGAGGAAGCTGCATAGCATCCACACCAGGAACACCAGACTCAAAAACAGTCAATTTCCACAAGCAGTAAGGCAGTTCAACAAAAACAAGAGAAGGTCTGCAGATGCTGGAAATCCAAGCAATCCACACAAAATGCTGGAGGAACTCAGCAGGCCAGGCAGCATCTATAGTAAAGAGTACAGTTGACGTTTCAGGCCGAGACCCTTCAACAGGCAGTTCCCGCTGAAGGGTTTCGGCCCGAAACTCAAACTGTACTTTTTCCCATAGATGCTGCCTGGCCTGCTGAGTTCCTCCAGCATTTTGTGTGTGAGGCAGCTCAACATCTCCACCCACTAAGCCACCCCGCCACCACTATCATTTCCTTTCAGTCACCTTATGTAAAGAGACTGCTGTGCCTAGAGTAACTTTATCGATTTAAATCAATCTGTTTATAAGCTATCTTATGTATTTATATTTATTATCTTTTTTATTATGGTGTTCTTTATCTTATTGTGTTTTTTTGCTGTATTGGATTCAGAGTAACTGTTATTTCATTATCCTTTACACTTGTGGACTGGAAATGACATTAAACAATCTAGAATCTTGAATCTTTGGCCAATTTTGACTATAGGAGTGGGCACATTATACGAGGGGTGATTGATAAGTTTGTGGCCTAAGGTCGGAGGAGTCAATTTTAGAAAATCTAGCACATTTATTTTTCAACATAGTCCCCTCCTATATTTACACACTTAATCAAGCGGTCATGGAGCATATGGATCTTGGACAAGAAAGTGTCCACAGCAGGGGTGATTGATGAGTTATACAGCTCTCGTTATATGCACATGCAGGTCAACTCTTTGAGTGATTATGCAGAAAGTTTGAGGTCAATAGCTCATCAGTTAATAACTCATCAGGGGTGATTGATAAGTTTGTGGCCTAAGGTAGAAGGACTGCTGTGCCTAGAGAGTAACTTCATCGATTTACAATCAATCTGTTTATAAGCCAGCTTATGTATTTATATTTATTGTCTTTTTTATTATTGTGTTCTTTATCTTACCGCGTTTTTTTTGCTGTATTAGATTCAGAGTAACTATTATTTCATTATCCTTTACACTTGTGGACTGGAAATGACATTAAGCAATCTCGAATCTTGAATCTTTGGCCAATTTTGACTATAGGAGTGGGAACATTATATTACAGTTGGACAAAACATTGGTTAGGGTATACCTGTGTGGAGTTCTGTGCATGTTGGTGTATTGTGTACAGTTGTGTTCACACTATACAAAGGATATAACTGAGCCAGAGAAGTTATGAAAAGATTTAGAAGGATGTTACCTACACTGGAGGGCTTGCCTTATCAGGAGAGAATGGATAGACTGAGACAGTTTTCCTTGGAATGAAGGATGCTGAAAGTTGAATAACAACAACATAAATTTATGAGAGGCACTGAAAGGATGATGTAGGTAGCCAAAGTTTACTTCCACATCCTTCTTATAGAATGGTGACCACAAGTGCACACAATACAGCAAACTACACAAAACTCCACAGAAGTGTTGCCTCACCAGTACTTTGCCCAGATAGGTTTATCTAAAACTAGCACACATACACTTAAGATTTCAGTGGTAAATATTTCACACAATGAGTTGGTGATATCCAGAACAATCTGCCAAAGGTGGAGGCAGGAACTAACAGCATTTAAAAGGCACTTGACAAGGGGTGTGGAGCTAATGCAGCCAGGTGGGATTGGTATAGAAAGGGATGATGCGGTGGACTATTTCCATGCTGTATAACTCCCTGAATCTAATTTAACTCACTGCACACGTCATTAAAAAAAAGCTGAGTGCAAACCTATTAGCTGCATCCACGTTCTGCACTTGGTGTTCAATTATCTCAGCTAAGACATTCACTGCAGGAATTCCTTGGGGCAGTGCCCTGGGCCCAAACATCTTCAGCTGCTTCATGAATACCTTATTCCTCAATCACTGGGTCAGAGGTAAGGAGCGGAGCAGATGAGTGAGCAGTTTACATTTCTATTTGCAATGTCTTGAGATAATGAGGCAATTTGTGCTTGCACAGAGCAATGCAATGCCAATTCCTGAGGGCACTGAAAGATGGCAAATAAAATTCACACCCGAACACTTTTCCACAAGACAGAAGTCACTAGAGTGATAGAATACTTTCCAATATGTATATATCAAATAGTGATATTGCAGTTCCCACACAAACAATGGAGAATCTAGGGTTCGGTAGCTAGAAACTATGCATCAGATTATGGCTGACCCGCAGTCTGTATGGAAGCAGTACCAAGCCCAAGCGACCTGCTGCTCTGCCTGAACCCTGAGCTCAGAATAACGAGGAGCCATCCTTGCTTCCAGGAGAGTTCAGGGCAGTTCCTTATCAAACTGAGCTCAGTGGCCAGTACTAGTAGCCATAGTTGGTTAATACAGTGTGGCCCCTTTCATTTGAATTGGATTATTGACTGGGATGGAAGAAGTAAGTGTTTTCCTGTATTTTCATTTTAACGTATTTATTTAGGTATGCAAGTTAAAAGTGTTATGTTTCAAGTTACATATTTTGAAAATTATTTTGAGTCCTGAAGAATGGTCTCAGCCCAAAACATTGATTGTTCATTTCCATGGACGCTGCCTGACCATCTGAATTCCTCCAGCATTTTGTATGCATTGCTTTGGATTTCCAGCATCTGCAGAATTTCTTGTGTTTATCATGTATATGCGTTTTGATTGTCTTGATCATGAAATATTTAGAAATAGCTGAAAAGTCCTTTGATAGAACAAGTTGTTAAAAGGTCATCAGGTGGTACATAAACCGAAGTCCCATATCACTGAATTCAGGAACAGCTAATTCCCTACAACCAACAAGTTCTTGATCTGACCTGTGTAACCCTAATCCTACTTCTGCAATGGAACACCACAGACCACCTCTTGAACTTGTCTCAGATTGTGTTTCTTTTACACAAAACAAATTGTTTTAAAGTCTGTCTTTTCATTGGATTGTATAATTTATGCATTATGTATAAAATATCCTCTGTGTACTTTTGTCTGAATCTACACTTGTGCCTCTGATGTTGCTGCCAGCCTCACCATACCTGCACATAATTGTGTATATGGCACTAAACATGAAATGATTTGGGAGCAAGGCCTCAGAATCCACTGAGACCTCTCACCTGAAAGGATTTCTCTGCTTCACCGGGCAGCTGCAACACCCACAAGCTACGGACAGCCACACAGTGATAAAGGACAAGTTCAAGAAAGGGATTAACTCAAAGGATATAAATTATCAGGTCTGATTCAACTCATAAACTTCATCCAGTGCTGGTGCATATAGTTAGGAAAGGTATCATCCATTACCAGCAGTGAAGCTTTATCAACAGCCTCTCCCAAGGCTATATGACAAATGTTTGGAGTCATCACTACTTTCATGCTCTATTGGTTTAAAATATTGCTTTTCCTTAATCATTAAATTCCAGGAACTTCTTGTCTACAGCGCAGTGGGAACAGCTTGGTCCCACAAATTGCAGTGGTTTGTGAAGTGACTCACCGCCAACACCTCAAATTAGCAAGGCACAATAATTGTTGTACCGTGCTAGCACTTTTAATGAATCAATATTTCAGAAACCTTGGTGTGTGTGTGCAGACCAAGCATATTTCAGTATGAAGTGAATTCAGTGCCTTGGGTAGCTTCCATCCTATTAAGAAGGTTACTGTTTCTCCAGAACAGGGCCACTAAATGTAGACACAGTTTCTGCGAGGTTGCTTTTGCGCAACTCAACAAGTTTTTGCCTATTATATTAAATCTAAAACACAACCAACTAAATATGGTCAGATCTATAGTGAGTGGGGAACCTCATTCCTAAAATTAGTTCCAGATCCATGTGCATAGAGCAAATGTCCCAATCATCAGTGCCTTAGCAGTGGATATGGAAGACCACCCACCTCTCCTATTTCCGATGCTCCCACACCCAGCTCCATTAGATGAGCAATCAATTTTCCATCACAATAGCAAGGATAAAAGATTCTAGAGTGGAAATTGTTCATGTTGTGCAAGACTTTTCCTAAGCAACAGAAAGTTACAGTCCCTGCAAAGCTGGTTTAACGTATCTTTTTGGTGCCAGAATTGTGTATGTTTTTTTTATTACTGAGTCTCTCTCTCTCTCTTGCAGTAAAAGTGTCCATGCCTTACCTGTTTAATATCCCCTTCTATAGTTCAGAACACTGGGAATTTAGTGTATTTGCTTCCTTTTGTTTCCAGAAGATGGTCTCACTGAGCAGAATTGCAAGCCAAAATGATCACAGATGAAGTTAGATATGGCCCTTGTGGCTACAGGGGTCAGGGGGTATGGAGGGAAGGCTGGGTTCTGAGTTGGATGATCAGCCATGATCATAATAAATGGCGGTGCAGGCTCGAAGGGCCGAATGGCCTACTCCTGCACCTATTTTCTATGTTTCTATGTTTCTATGTTTCTATGATCAGCATCGCACAAGCACACAAAATGCTGGAAGAGCTCAGCAAGTCAGGCAGCATCTATGGAGGGGAACAGTCAATGTTTCAGGCTGAGAGCCTTCATCCTTCTGGCTCGTCCTTATTCACCTCCCCATCTCCTTATTCTGGCATCTTCCCCTTTCCTTTCCAGTCCTGATAAAGGGTCTCGGCCGGAGACACTGATTGTTAATTTGTTTCCATAGATGCTGCCTGACCTGACGAGTTCCTCCAGCATTTGTGTGTCTTGCTCTGAATTTCCAGCATCTGCAAGATCTCTTGTTATGAAAAGGATCAGCTGCAGGGTGAAGTCACAGAAAGTAATAGCTCATCAGAGATCCAACTTCAGCCCCGCTGAATTCCTCACTTAATCAGCTGTTTGAGGTTGCATGCAAACAAACTCCTTGGGCAAGACAGGTTGATAGTTTCAATAGATTAATTCTTCAATCTGAGCAACAGTAGCACTGGCTTTATATTAAACTACCTGCCATCAGGTTGTATGGGCTTGCTGCAACTTGCCAGTGATGCAAGAGAAAGTACACAGCAGAAGCAGCTTAACAGGAAAATCTTCTGATAAATTGCTCAATCATACAACTGCTTAATTAAAAACTTTTCTATATTTTAGAATTTGGTTTGAAAACTTAGAAATTGCTCCAAGGAATCTGCTGTTTGGATCTCTGAATTCTAACGTCAGCTGTATGTTCTTTTCCTGCTTTCTAACTGAGCTAGAAGGCAGACAACCGCCCAGCTCTTGGCTCCATCCCTCCCCCTCCTGTCTTCTCCTATCATTTTGGATCTCCCCCTCCCCCTCCCACTTTCAAATCTCTTACTAGCTCTTCTTTCAGTTAGTCCTGACGAAGGGTCTCGGCCTGAAACGTCGACTGTACCTCTTCCTAGAGATGCTGCCTGGCCTGCTGCGTTCACCAGCAACTTTTATGTGCGTTGCTAGAAGGCAGACAATCAAGGTTAAGGTGAAAAGTAGCAGGAACAGCAATGACCTGTTTAAAAACTTGTACTTTTACTAAAAGCATCAGCTGTTTTACAGGATGAGGATGAACTGCGTCAGTATCTGAACTCCATTACCTGCCTCTGAAGAAGGCCTAGAATTGTGCATCAAGTGACGGAGCCATTTGCATTCAATCTGGCCTGTTTCAATATGGGGCTGAAAGCCAGACCTCAACATGGTTGTAAATTCATCACCATGCTGGGCAAGGTTTTCACCCAAGGGTTGGTGTGTGAATGGAATGAGCTATCAGAGGGAATGGTTGAGACATTCAAAAGGCACTTGGACAAATACACAGACGAAAAGGTTTCGAGGGCTATGGGCCAAACGTGGGAATCTTGGTGTGCATGGACCAGTTGGACAGAAGAGCCTGCTTCCATGCCTTATGACTATTCTTAATTTCTCTCCCTCAGAATCTATTTAGACTTCACTGTAGACACTTAAGTGTAGTTCTGAGTTGGCTGCCCAAAATGCATGACTAAATGCCTATTTGTTACTGAGAACCCTTGGGGGAACTAAGCCCCTGCATGCAACCTGTGTCATAATCCTACTAATATTAATGCCCTGCAGTTGATGAAAACAAAAAAAAAGTGGCTGACTCTTACATTGTAGATCAATAACTCTGTTTTATACTACTTTCATGGTTTTTGGATGCACTGAATTTCATGACAAGGACTTACGGAGATCTGAGAGGCTGCAGGTGTTGAAAACTGGAACCAAACAAAAAGCACGCTGCAGGACCTCAACAGGTCAGAGCATCAGGGGTGGAAAATGGAGAGTCAACATTTCAGCTTCATCTTTCAAGTCAACATTTCGTCTTCTAAACCAGCAGCTCAGAGCCTTTTTCACTTCATGGATTCGATTAAGTATCCAAGTTGGGAACCCATGTTCTAAACTCAAACAAGAGGTGCAGATGCTGGAAATTCAAGCAACACACATCAAAATTGCTGGTGAACGCAACAGGTCAGGCAGCATCTCTAGGAAGAGGTACAGTCGACATTTCAGGCCCAGACCCTTGGTCAGGACTAAGTGAAGTAAGAGTTAGTAAGAGGTCTGGGCCTGAAATGTCGACTGTACCTCTTCCTAGAGGTGCTGCCTGACCTGCTGCGTTCACCAGCAACTTTGATGTGTGTTGCTTCTAAACTAAACTGATTATTTTCTTAAGATTGCAAGTTATTTCTTTGAGGCTGTTATTTCTTTGTGGAGCAGCATAGTTAACTACTAAATGTAATTGATTTAATCTTTTGTGCTTGCATCTGTAAGTCATGGCAAAGTCACGATGACCACAATTATAGTTTGCAGTTCTTTAATACTTCAGTTTAGTTATGGATTGAATACTTAGAAGCAACAGAACATATATTCAAAGCAAATGCAACTGAAGACAGGAAGAAGTCATCATTTTCCTCACAGATGTTGGTGCCTGATGAAAATCTTGCAGTAAAAAAACTGAAAATCTGAAACAAAAACAGAAAATGCCAAAAGCACTTGGCAGGTCAAGCAGCAGATGTGGAGAACCAACATTCTGGGTCAGTGGCCCACGGCGGTGAGAAAACATCATGTTTTAAAAGTTACAGAAAGGGGGAGGGGAAGAAAATTAAACAAAAGAAATGCCCATGGTAGGATGGAGAGTGATGACAACGAGTATTTTATAAGCCAGCAGTCAGAGGCAAAAGAAACATAGGAACTGGTGTCCTCAATTGTGAAAAGCAACACATTTTAGTAAGTATGTACAGCAAGGAATTAGGAATTCTAATGAAGTGCTTGCCTATATTGCCAAGAGTTATTAAAAATAAATGCATGGAAGCTCTGATGCTCTGATAAGTCTGCACCTGGAGCATGGCATAAACCCTCGGTCTCTAGATTTAAGGAAGGATATACTTGCATCAATAGCAGCACAGAGTTACAAAACATTAATTCCTTTGATGCAGGGGTTGACTGAAGTAAAGAAGGATGAGAGGTGATCTGACTGAAATGTGGAAGAAACTAAGAGGTCTGGCAAGACAGATGATGAGAGGCTGCTTCCTCTAATTTCATCTAGAACAGGTCGTTTCAGAATAAATAGTCTCATCTTTTAGAGGTGCAAAAGTACCCCCCCCCCATCACACGATTCAAGTTTATTTATCACAGCTATATCATTTGCATTAATATCCAACTCTTGAAGTTGTGCTGGGGGTAGCTCACAGATGTTGCCTCCCATTCTTCTTTGGAATTCTTTATCTTGAGAGTTGTGGAGCTGGAATTAATGGATATATTTAAAGCAAAGATAGGCATTTAAACTACAAAGTGTCAAAGGGTGTGGGGAGAGAGTGACAAAGTGGCACTGAAGCCAGGATTGGACCTACTTGAATGGTGCAGCATACATGGCAGGCTGGCTAATTCTTGTTCCAATGACTCATACTCTAATGCAGTGGTCCCCAACCTCTGGGCCGCGGAACAATACCGGGCCTCAAAGCATGCAGTGGTGCAGTGGTAGCCGGGACGCACCCAGCACATCTTGAAGAAAAAAAGCCAAAATAAACAAGCTAATTAATTAAGTGCATTAGCTTGCTTATGTCAGCTTTCTGCTTCAAGATGTGCCCGGTGCATCCCGGCTACCACTGCATGCTTCACAGCCCGGTATCGGTCCGCGGCCCGGAGGTTGGGGACCACTGCTCTAATGTATCAAGCAAGTTGCCAGATGTTTTGGTCAGTAACCGGGAATGGACAAGCAGTCTTATAGTGCTGTGAGAAATGTTAGCATTGTCAAAAATCACTGTAAAGATCCACCAGCAGTTCCTCCAAGTCCTCGGCTGAAAAATAAACACATTCAAGGTTACATGTAAATTTTAAAGGTCCTCTAATGTGAAACATGAGAATGATAATGGTAGATACATATTCTAGGTGGGTAAGATCAGTTCCTGTGGATATTTCTATACTACAAACAAAGGATTTAATGTTGCCAATGGTCTTCACCACATGGGGTCTTCCAGAGTTTCTTGGACCAGACAACAGAAGCAGCTTGATGCTGAAGTTATCGAATTCCTCAGAAGGAATTGGGTCAATGGGTATGCATGGCTCTATATTAAATAGGCAGTCAGAACGGGGAAGATCAGATAGAGAAAGACTGAAAAATATGAAAAGGCCACATAAAAATCACAGAAGTCAAAAGGTATCAAGAAACTCATCAGAATGCAAGTGGATTTGGTGAAGTTGAACTTTGCACAACTGTGTGTTCAAAACTGGTGCAGCAGAAAGAGCAATATGATCCTGGAGCTTGTAATTTGCAATTGTCATTTCAAATTAGGATTTTTCCAGAACCTGAAGTTTCTTCACCTTCTTCTGATTTGTTGGCTGAGGATGAAGCACATTGAAAACTTGTAATGTTCCAGCATGAACTGAGCTGTATTATTTGCATTAGGCAAAAAAAAAGACTGAATTTGGAAATACTAAAATGCTTTACTGTTTCTTTGTCAACATTGGATTCTGTTGACTGTATTATGTATGCCTTTATCCAGATTAACAGGTAAGAGTTGTGATTACCTTCAGGCACCATGGCTCCAGGTTATGGCAGTGTATGCCAGGTTTAACTGAACACATGCTAGCATTGTTCTCGATGGTCGATAAAGTGTCTGTAGGAAAATAAGGATGACTGTTCCACGTGATTAGCAGTTGCTTAATATCACAGTGATGATCCATCATTTATGACCTACCTATTTCATAGATTTACTGAAGGATGCCATTATGATGTAAATTATGTCAACTTAGATGCGGTGAAGCTTGGGTTTGCTGCTTGGTGTGGTTTACCATAGAACACAGAGATCATCATGCACCAATTAAATCAATTCCCAGATTATCCAACTGGTTGCGAATGCCTCCACTAAAATGCCTCTGGTGTCCAATCACCATAAGAAGTTCAAGATACCCAGCTGTCATGATGCATTCACCCTGTAGCAGCCCATCCTCCCCAATCTTATTCCACCACAGAGCAGGCTCACCTGTTGGCTGCATGGAAGCAGACTGACAAACCCCAGGAGGAATCAAACAGTAAGGCCAGAAATAGTACAACCACATAAATAAATGTGTCATTGGGCCAGCCAGCGGGATGCAGAACACGTGCTAGGGATGCCTTGATGGAACTGGGACTACCCTTCAAAGTGAGTGTGGAAACAGGCTGTTGCTCGTTAAGCATGGAGGTGAAAGGGAAGGGAAGGTTGGGGGAACAGCAGTGGAAAGGGTGAGCAGTTTCAAGTTCATGGGTGTCAACATCTCTGAAGATCTATCCTGGGTCCAAGATATCGGTGCAATTACAAAGAAGGCACACCAAGAGCTAATTTTATTAGGAGCTTGAAGAGATTTGATATGTCACCAAAGGCTCCAGCAAATTTCTGAATGTACTGTGGACAGAATTCCAACTGGTTGCATCACAGTGTGGTATGGACAGACCACCGCACAGGATCAGGAAAAGCTGCAGAGGGTTGTAAACTAAGCCATCAAGGACACTAGCCTCCCGAACATTGAGAACATCTTCAAAAGGCGAAGCCTCAAAAGGGCAGCATACATCATGAAGGACCCCTATCACCCAGAACATGCCCTCTTCTTATTACTATCATTCGGGAGGAGGTTCAGGACTCTGAATACAAACACTCATCATTTTAGGAACAGCTTCTTCCCCTCCACCATCAGATTTCTGAATGGTTAATGAACCCATGAACTATCCCACTATTCATGCTCTCTTTTTGTACTACTTGTTATTTTGTAAAGCTATTTATTATTGTAATTTATGGTATATTTTATGTACTGCACTGTGCTGCTGCCACAAAACAATAAATTTCATGACATAGACACGTCAGTGATAATAACCGATTCTGAAAGGTTGTCAGGGGAATGTATGAATATGTGGTTGAGGATACAATAGATCAGCCATGATTTTACTGAAATTTCAAAGCACCCATTTCTGCTTCTAGGTTGTGTGTTTGAAGCACAATGGGTGAATCATAAAGCAATCAATAGATATTAAGTCATATGCAATAGAACTTAATTTTTCCCCTATATTAAATTCAGGGCACTTTCTACATCATCAGGCTTAATGGCAGACTGAGCTTTAGTCATTCATAGTTGCTGAAATGATTTTTTTTCCACTCTGAAGTGAGAATGGGCATGTATGAGGATACATCTCATCTTTCCTTTAAAGGATCAGGAAGGGGAGGTAAAAAAATAAATATCCTCAAGTAGCAAAGAGTTGGGGATAGGAGAGAGAACAGATCGAAAGCGCGGCTGGGATGAGCAGGAGACAGACTTTGGGGAACAGAGATTGAAGAGAGGGAATGGGACGAGTACAGGATATTTTGTGGACCATGAGAAGAGGGGAGTCAGAGGACCTGGGCACCCAGCAGTAACAGGATTCTCCTGATGGGAGCAAACTATGGCAGCACATCTTGTCAGGTGTGGCTGAACACGTCATGCATCTGAAACCACATCTGGCAGAAAAAAAAACGAGGGTGTCACAAAAAGGGAGTGCTGGCAGTGGACTGCGATTCTGATTTTACTCATCCTGCCTGAGGAGAGCTGGGAAAGAACAGGGCCCCAATCCCAATTCCTTTGCCACGCTGAAATTTATCTTAAAATTACCTGCATCTCTGTCATAAAAAAAAATAACAGGACAATAACACTTCCATAAAAATTTGAATAGATCTGTCTTTTCTGGAGTTAATTCAATGACATTTAGTCAGTAGCTTGGGGAAATTTATATATTTTTCTTACAAAATGCAAGATATAAAAAACACGCTGAATAGCTAAAACAGTGTTATAAAATGGCACGATAAAGTTTCAGAAACGTTATCTGATTCTCAAGTAGTTAATCTGTTGATTACTGATCTGCAGATACAAGAGGCAACATTTTACATCTGGAATAGTGACATCTAGATAAATACATACCTGATCTCAGCAAAATTCTGATCCAGACATAAACCTCAATGCACCACCGTAGTTTAAAAAAATCCCAATCCAAGCAGAAAATATAGTAACTATAAATTGTAGTTCTATTGAAGTACATTTGGAAGGGCTTTGGAAATTGTGATTATTCTTCAGGTAACAATTTCGAGTAGTTCAGATGTAGATTTTACACTAAATGAGATATTAACTATTTATAGTTTATGTTCATATACAGTATACACTCCTACTTGATCTTGGAATCTAATTTACAATGCTTTAAACTAGATCTTAATTTATAGTTACACCAACTACGTTTATAGTAAATCCATTTAGGAAGAATAAGACCAATCACATTTTGTTTGATCTAATCTTACATCTAATGTTTATGAATTTAAAAATCAAGTTTGATCATTTGAGTGCATTATAACAAACTGTTGCTATTGTCACAGTCCCATTGAGCTGGATTTATGGTATATTAGGTACAAGTTAAGACCATTAATTACTGCAGAAATCTCTAACGTCAGATGTAGAATGTTTTTAGTTCCAGTCTAAATTAATGCAAGTTATCAGCATCCTGCTTGAAGAACACTACGGATAGACTAACTTGATTATTAGAGAGCACGTTACAGCACAGAAGGCCAGCTCACGGTTGGGTGCTGGGCCACATTCAATAACTTGTGCAAATCATTGTCCAGAGACAACCAGCCATTTGAAGGAAACTAATTGTGTCACCATCAGCTAACTCCCAGAGACTTGAGGGCCTAGATGGATGGGGGAAGACGCAACTGGCAAATTAGAGAGAGAAAAAAAATGCTGATTGCTGGTCTGTAGGAGCCCAGAAGTGTGTTGTCACTCAGAATGCTGTGGATTCAAATCTCTCAAAAACCCTCAGAGCAATAGAGTTGTACAGCACAGAAATAGGGCCTTTGGCTCACCATATCTGCACTGAGCTACATTAATCCCACTTACTCCCATTAGTCCTGAAGACTTTTCAAGTCCTGGATATTTTGAGAGGAAAGCCATTATTATGATGGGACATTAAGCCAAGAATAAAAAGAAACGTTGACGACCATGCAACAATTGAACTTATCTGGCTCATTAAATGTTTGTCATAGAAGGAAACCATGCTATCCCTACCAGCCTAGTCTATATGTAACTTCAGACCCACAGGAAGCACCTAGACAGCAGTTCAGAGTCAATTAGGGCAGAGGTCCCCAACCTTTTTTGCACCACGGACCGGTTTAATATTGACAATATTCTTGCGGATCGACTGACCGGGGTGGTGGAGGGGTGTTCAAGTAGGGTTAAACTCACTTCAACACGTCTTTTACAGTTAGGGTTGCCAACTTTCTCACTCCCAAATAAGGGACAAAAGTAGCAGTCGAATCCCGGGACACTTTACCCCAGGAAAGACTACCATGACCATGAAGCCTTGCGCGGGCACCTGTGTGCGCATGCGTGACGTGCGCAAGTGCGTATGTGCCGATTTGTTCCCCCCACAAATCGGTTTTGCCTTCATCTTCCCGACTATACTGTACATGCATTATTTCTACTTTATATAGGCTGTGTATTTATCATATTATTCCTGCTTTTACTATATGTTAGTGTTATTTATTTTCGGTTTTATGTGTTATTTGTTATGATTTGTTAGGTTATTTTTTGGGTCTGGGAACGCTCAAAAATTTTTCCCATATCAATTAATGGTAATTGCTTCTTCGCTTCAAGCCATTTCGGCACGAAAGGTTTCATAGGAACGCACTACCTTAGCGGGGGAAATACAGGACAAAACAATTTAGCCCAATATACGGGATGTCCGGGCAATACAGGACAGTTGGCAACCCTATGTTCAAGTTCAACAGTGCGTGACAGGGAATGAGGAAAGGTGCAGCTCACTCATATCGTTTCCTTGCGGCTCAGTAGCATATGCTTTGCGGCCTGGTAGTGGTCCGCGGCAAGGTGGTTGGGGAACACTGAATTAGGGAACCACAATAATGGTGATCATATCTGAATTAAACATTGCTTATTTAACATTTTGTGAATGTTAAATAAGCAAGCCAACCTTGCTGATATTTATATTTCCATCAGCAATACAAAACAGAAGATGTAAACTCAGCCAGCTCCATCATGGACACAAGATTCCCCATCATCCAGCATCCAGGACACTTTCAAAAGGCAGCATCCATCCTCAAGGGCCCCATCACCCAGGACATGCCCTGTTCTCATTGCTACCATTAAGGAGGAGGGACAAAAGCCTGAAGGCATACATTCAATGTTTCAGGAACAGCTTCTTCCCCTCTGCCATCGGATTTTTGAATGCACAATGAACACTATCTCAGTATTTCTTCCTCTCTTTTTGCACTATTGTAGGGCTCTCAGTATACTAGGTGGACGGTTAACTGTTGATCGCTTATTACCAAAATGGCTTCTCTGAACTGTTATATTAAAATAGCTTCTCGTAATGTTAACTGCTGAGCAAGGGGTTCTCTGTAAACGCAATGTTCGGGTTATACAGGGAGATAATTTGTTAGCCAATGGAAGTCATGTTCTGTTATCTTGTATGTGTGTGCTGAGTTGAGGAGCACGGGCTTTTTCGGGAGGCGAGTGGAGAAGACGGACGTGTGAGGAACGGACAGCGGAACAGACACCGAACCTCGGGGGTTCGGAGGGTGGCCGGAGTCTCGGAAGGACGTTGTGGATGGAATCGGAGGCGTGAGCTCCAACGTATTAAAATATTATGTGCACAAGACTGATAAGTTACTTACGTGGCGCCCTTTCTTGTAGTTCTTCCTACTAACCCAACACAAAAAAATTGCTATAAAGTATAATTCTTTACTCGCACTTCGTATATTGTTTCATATTTGTGTCGTGGCTGATCATTAGGCGACTCACACCTTATCCGCACCAAAGCAATTGCACTGTTGGCGGGGTTGACGGCTATTCACCCTAGGCAACGTGGGGGTCGGTGGGGCAAACTCTGCTACACTATAATATAGGTATCTTACTGTTATTTGTAGTTTTTATTATGCATTGTAATGTACTGCTGCCGCAAAACAAATTTCACAACATATGCCAGTGATATTAAAACTGATTCTGATCTTATAGTCATCGCCATACAGCAGAGAAACAATTCCTTCAGTTCACTATGTCCGAGCTGATCTCTGTACCCATCCCTTTTACTTTCATTATGTCCATAGCTTCTAATGCCTTGGCAAATTTGATGCTTGTCTAGATGTTTCTTAGATGTTCTGAAAGCATTTGCCTTCACCAACTCCTCAAGCAGTATATTCCAGATTCCAGTTTCCAATTACTCCAAGTGAAAAAAATCCCCTTTAAGCCTCCCACCTCTCATCTTCTTCAATAGCCCTCCTGACTGACATATTTTCCATGATGGAGGTGTCTATCTATAAGACACAAGACCATAAGACATAGGAGCAAAATTAGGCCATCTGGCCTATCGAGTCTGCTCCGCCATTCAATCATGGCTGATCCTTTTTCCCTATCTCTTCCTTAACCCCAGTTCCCGGCCTTCTCCCCATAACCTCTGTTGCCACATCCAATCAAGAACCTATCAATTTCTGCCTTAAATACACCCAACGACCTGGCCTCCACAGTTGCATGCAGCAACAAATTCCACAAATTCACCACCCTCTGGCTAAAGAAATTTCCCCACATCTCTGTTTTGAAAGGGCACCCCTCTATCCTGAGGCTATGTCCTCTTGTCCTAAACTCTTCTGCCATGAGAAACATCCTTTCCACATCTACTCTGTTTAGGCCTTTCAACTTTCGAAAGAATTCAATGAGATCCCCCCACCATCCTTCTGAATTCCAGCAAGTACAGACCCAGAGCCATTAAGTGTTCCTTGTATGATAACCCTTTCATTCCTGGAATCATCCTTGTGAACCTCCTCTGGACCCTCTCCAATGCCAGCACATCTTTTCTAAGATGAGGGGCCCAAAACTGTTCAGAATACTCAAGGTGAGGCCTCACCAGTGGCTCTACTCCTGCATAACTTTGTATGCCTTCAGTAAGTCAATGCCCAACTTTCTGTGCTCCAGCAGGGAGAGAAAAAATTCTGTCTGATCTCTCAAAGCTGAGATGCTCCAATTTGAGCAACTTTGTTGTGAATCTCCTCTGCACACTCTTATGTACTCACATGCTTCCTGTAGCTTGACGACCAGTTCATCAACAGACTGTTAGCTGCTGGAGTTGATTGTACATATGCTTCCTATATTACCACAGGGGCAACACTTCTAAGCTTCTTCAATAGCTACAAAGTAATTCCAAGTATCCTGAGAGGAATATGCAGAGTAGTGCAAATGTAAAACTGATATTGAATTGAATTGACTTTATTTCTTGCATCTTTCACATACATGAGGAGTAAAGCTCTTTATGTTATGTCTCCATCTTAATGTGCAATGTGGAAGTTATGGTCATTTGCTTTCTGAAGAAGGTGTTCCAGTTTAAGATGGCACTACTGAATAGGTGTGACAGCTTACTGGTAGTTTGGAAGCAAAGGAGTTCAATTAAAACCATTATTAATAACACCAATTGTGATCAACTATCACCTCAACCAATGAAGAAACGAGCGAAGACAAAGCAAATTTGCAGGATGTACCCTGCTGGTGTGCTGCAAATCAATACACTTGGAGTTGGAGCCATGCTGGTAAGAGTGACCATTTCCGAGGGGAGAAGAGTTCTGACGCCTGTCCAACTAAGCCGGGTATGAGGGGGGATTCGCTCCAAACACCGAGCCGGGTAGGAGAGGTCAAGAACCGCTTCTTCGGCAGTGAAACCCAGGTTCGAAGCGAATCGATGGGCAGGTTGTTCAGGCCCAGAGCCACTCACCGCGGCGAGGCCCAGGTCCTAATGCGAGGTACAGTCCGTGGTTTGGACAATCTAAATGCTGGCCCTTATAGACTGGAAAGGCAAGGTGTTGAGAGTCGAACAAAGTTGTATCGCTCTGGATGCTGAAACAATTTGGAGAGGTCAAGAATGCCTCCTTCGACAGCAAAATTTAAGTCCAGAACGATTCGCCACTGGCGGTGCCCAAATCCTAGTATGAGGTTCGGACAATTTAAATGTCGGCCCAGGTGGTCTGCGGGCTTCTCTCTCCACCACACTACGGCTATGAGACTGCCCCCAGCTGCCAAGCTTTGTGTCTGCAAACTTTGCGGCAATTTGCCTACTTACACAATGAACTGAATACCAAGGCTCTGGGCCTACTCCAGGCTGCTCCGGGGATTTGGATCCAAGGACTCAGTTTGGTTCGGAATGCTGTTGTTGTTGCTCGCTCCCATTGTTTATCTGATTTGTTGTGTGGTTTTTTTTTACCTTTTTCCCTCTGTGGGCACTGGTGGGTTGGCCTTATATTTTTTAATTCAATTCTTTCAGGTTCCTTGCTTTGCAACTGCCTGTAAGCATACAAATCTCAAGGTTGTATAATTTATACATTCTTTGATAATAAATGCACTTTGAAACGTTGAAAATTCAACTTATCTGATGACAGCCATTTACTTGATCACATCAGCACCAGAGACCTTGACCCACTCATTGCCCTTCCGTGCGAATTCCAGGCAGCAACAGTGGACACTTCAGTAATGCAAGAGGCCATTGGGTGATTTCAGTGTCTGCCAGAATACCCAAGTTTTTTTTTTAAAAATACATTGAGATACAATGTGGAGTAGGCCCATCTGCCTCTTCAAGCCTCATCACCCAACAACCCCCAATTTAACCCTAGCAACTTACAATGAACCTTCCAATCAACACACCTTTGGACTGTGGGAGGAAACCTAAGCACCCAGCGGAAACCCACAGGTTTCCTTACAGACAGCTGTGGGAATATTTCAAGCATTCTTGGAATATAATACAAAAGACTGAGAAATTGTTCTTCAACACTATTCCATGCCTAGCTGACCTCCCTACATACCCCACTGTGGCCACATTAAAATTTATACCCATCATGTGAAATTTTCCATACTTATACAAAGATAAAAATCACAGCACTCCTCCATTCCTTGTATTTCCTTATTATGGGTAAAAGGCCTGCAGACGGTTGGTGAAAGGAAAGGTTACCTAAAACCTTATAATTTACAACATTTTAGAAAACAGTAAGGATTGGATCTAACTTAAAGTCATGCAGCATAAAACAGGGCCTTTGCCCCACTGAAACTACTCAGATCATCAAGTACCCAGTTACACTGAATCTAGAATGGTGTTGTTTTGACCTTCCCACAGTCCCATCAATTCCTCATCGATTCTGTCACACACATACACAGTAGGGAAAATTACAGTGGACAAGTAACCTACCCACATGTCCTTGAAATGTGGGAGAAAACCCATGTAGTCACAGGCTAAACTTGTAAACTCCATCTAGACATCTGCTGAGGCCAGGATTGAACCCTGGTTGCTGGAGCTGAAACATTAACTTTATCGGTGGAACCACTGTGTTACCCCACCCCCCCCCCCAAAAGCTGTACAAATGATCAGACACAGGACACCACAAGCTCCTACTTGGGAGACCGTGCCTGATTTAAAGCTTTGTATTGTGATTTCAGCCTAAAGAATCTCTGTTCTTCAAGTTCTAGGCTCTTGCACATTCTCATTTTGAATCAGTCATCATTCCAGCTATGCCTCTTACTGTCTGACAAGGTCTAGAATACATTCCCTCCTAGCTCTGTCTTCTTCTGTAATGGCTTCTAAAAACCTACACCTTTGCCAAATCTTTTGGTCATCTGGAGCAACACACAAACTGAGGGACTCAAGTGGGCCAGACAGCACCTTATGGAGGGAAATTGGGTCGAGGCCCTTCTTTTGGACTGTTGAGGAGAGGTAGCCAGTGTAAAGAGGAGGAGTGAAGGAGTGGAGCAAGAGCTTGCAAGTGATTGGTGGATTCAGGTGAGGAGGGGATGATATGAAGGACCGCACCAGAAGTTGGGAGGTGATAGGTGAAACGACAAAAGGCTGAAGTTAGAGATTCCAGCATCTGCAGTCTCTCGTGTTTCCCTTTTTGTACATCAGGCCTAACATTAACACACATGCCTTAAGGTCATACAATGAGCCTGTAAAATCTGCTACAATTTAAAAGTGCAATGTAAATAAAGTTACTGTTTGCAGATGATGTCAGTGATGGGGTCTCTGGAACATTAATTCACTGTGAACAGTTGCACAAAGTAGGTGATAGGAAACAGCCTTGGTTTTCACATGCCAAACACATTAATATTAAAAATCACACACAACAGTAAAACAAAAGAATGATTGTCCACCTCGGATTCTATGTTACTGTCCTATGCCTAATATACTTTAATTGGGCATCTGTACTGCAAGACTGAATAATACGTTCACCTTGCTTGCTGCATGTATTTGACCTTGCATATCAAAAAGCCCTTCAAAATGTCTTTGCTATCATTACAGTGAATGAAAAGTGAGTGAAGCAAGCCAAAATTCAGCCATTAGAAAATGCAGAATTTATTATGTGATGTTCTCTTTAAATAACAAGACCTCTATTGTTTAACTCATACCCGTACATAAGGCGAGAAAAGGCAGGTTCCAGAAAGCTTTGGGCTTTTTGCCAAGTGTAAATGAGATTAATCAAGAATAACTAAGCCAATTTGAGAAAGAAAATTGTTTCTATTTCATTTACTATGGAAATATCAACAATAATTAGACAATCTGGTTATATTATTTCAGGGCATGTGAACCAGAGGCTTAATAGGGCACCAGCCTCTTTGTTCTCCACTTTAATATACTATTAAAATCTGTCATCTATTCTGCTATTAAAGCTGATGCTTAAGCTCTCTTTAAAGGAAAAAAATGTCTATACATTTTAAGTAAATGCAAAGCTTCCACTGTTGGGCTTGTATGCTTCCAAGATAACTGCAGATGTCAGATCTTGCTAAGGTATTTGTCGTTCAAGTATTCACCCAGTCAGGCCAGGGAAAGATAACAACAAATGATGTGATCCATTGGAGTGATCAAGTCTTTTTAATAAATCTAAAAAAACAACCTAAAGCTATCAATTTCAAATTTCATTTTCCCAATCAATTTATAAGCTATCTTTGTGAGTATTATTTATGTATTTTGGTCCCATATTTATCACTTGGCAAAAAGTCAGCTTTTGTTACCATAGCTTTGTTGGCACTGCCTGCTTGTCTAGTGTTAATACTATTTAACTCAAAAATGGAAATGCTCACCATTGCTTGCATGAAGAGAGAAATTATTCAAGAAAAAACCCTTATGACTTGATCTACTCAACCTCCCATTCTTTTAAAAAATATATCTTTTATGATCATTGATTAGAATCAAGCATCAAAATAAAATTATTGATTAATTTATTAATCCTTTTAACACAAGCTACAAAAGTTAGAAAATACATTATCTGGCTAATACTTAAATGAGATTACAGTGGTCTGCTGTCGCTATTTTAGCAAGTGTTTAGTCTCGGGCAATGACACAGATAATCAATTACACACCCCTATCCACAATTTTTCAGTAGTCCCAATCGTTAAAAATTTAAGGATGTTCAGAGGTCTGGACTGATTCACAGTCAGACATCAACTGTATTCTTCAAACAAAGGATTTGAAAACTGAATATCCTATTCCTGTTTCAATCTTCCTTTGAAATTCTTTCACAGAGGGGAAAATAATCTAGCCCATAATGTAACCTTAATTTTGTTTTGGCTTTGCACTGCAGGGGACAGTGGTTCAGTTAACACTGGGTCTGGATTTCTCATCATGGCAAATGATTTAATCAAATTGGAGTAAAAAGCAATAGTCTGATGACATTCTGGTCATGTGCTCAATAACCAATGGTGCAGAAAATAGTGATTGACAGCTCTTTTACAATTTAGCCACGATTTGAATGGGAAATTTATCACATTTCAAGTTATCCTGCACAATAAAATAATCAGAGTGAAATGCAACTGTCTACTCTGCATTTAGTGCACTTACTAAGTGCAAGAAGGTGGGAAGCTCTGCTCTTTCACAAGACATGGGTTATTTGTCACTATTTCATCTGGCAGTTGGTCTAAATCACATTGTACATGAAGATTGACCAAAAAAAACAGCTTGTGGCCATATTACAATTGACTGTAACAGCACAATGGTGACAGCAATGATAATATTGCACCTTCAAATATAACAAAATAATTGTAATAGAAAACAAAAAGTAAAAGTAAACATGGTAGTGGTTACATTTAAAGATATTAAATCCTGGAATTTCCATGAATAATTTTTAAAAATTCTAATGCAACTTTCCAATTCTAACATAATCACCTCCAACATTCTACTGCCTATACCAAGCAGTCAAAGTTTTGCAAAAGTGACTCCTGGTGAGTTAATGAAGACCAGTATTTCTAAGGGATGATAAGTAGATTTTGTATGTGCTGTTCCAATTCCAAGTAAAAACAATATGAGAATACAAAAGGAAAACACACACACACACATACACACATTCATTCCTACATTAATTTCTGTATATTCCCTAAACAAAATGCCCTACTATTCCTGCAATCCATTGATTCCCACTGATGCAGTAGGGCTTTCACTATTGCTTTCATGAGCAACTGCAGTTCTCCATAACCTAAGCAGAAATTTTCACAGCACAAGATTTCTGTGACCAATGCTGCACTGTTTCTGAAATGGTCACAGAAGGAACATAGGAAACACAGCAGTAATGGCATGTATGGCCCTTGAGTTTGCTCAAAATGCTAAGTACTATAGAATGTTCAATCAATTTAAACTTGCTTTGCAAATTGTGAAAAAAGATTCGAATAACAGACCATCTCTAAGGCTGAGAGCACTTTCTACCAAATACACAGGTTATTTAGGAACTTTCCTCTAAATGATAAAATAGAAATGAATATTGTTTATTCCATCTCATTACTGTGCCTTCAATAAATACGGAAGGGGTAAACTCTTCAAACTAACCTTGTATTTAACAGTTCCAACACTCAAGTTGCATTTCACCACATCCACCCCCATTCCCACACACACACACACACACACACACACACACACAAACAAAAAGCAATTCAATGCCAAGACGTCAAATAAAACAAGAAAGTAGCTCCTCAACACAGGTCATCCCTGGGACAATAAAAGCATCTCTGGGTTGGAAAATTTAAAATGTCCAGGACAAAACCATGATATAAAAACTGGCACAAAATGACCGAATAAGCGGAGACAGATAGAAAAATGCACATGTCAAGTTCACACCTCAGTTGTCTTCAGCATTTTGGCAATGAAGGTAAGTCACTGAAGAAAATAATCACCAACCCACATGTGACTTCACAGCAGGCACTGTGACCACACCCTCTACTTTGAGGGGGGTGGATGGGGATAGGTGCTGCCCCTCACTGCAGACCAGTCCATGCCAGGAACATCCAACCCCATCATGTTGCCTCGTGCCCACATCTCCCTCCTTCCTTTTGCATAAAGCTTTATGCCGCCTTCTTCCTGCCAGAGGGGAGGGGAAGGTGGCTATTTTTGGTTCAGCACCGACAGCTCTTTCAGCACTCCCACTCTGCCGCCAGCATCCTGGCGCCGCTTCTCCCTGATCAGGTCCTCCAGGCTGGGGAAGTTGAGGGTGTGCACCCTGCTATCAGGCAGGTGCAGCTTGAGCAGGTAACGGCCCTCCTGCCCTCCTGCACCCCGGGACTCCCCGCCCGCCTTGAACTCCCGCTTGCCGAACCGGCACCAGGCAGCGAAGCTCTCCGAGTTGGTCCAGCACACTTCATGCCCTTGGAGGCCAACGTGGCCCCGCGCATTCTGCACCACCAGCTCGGCCGGAAGCGCCCGGTAGCGGTACCAGCTGTTGACGATGCGGGCCAGGCGCCCGCCGCTCACCTGCGCCAGGTGCTCCTCGCGGATCTCCTGTCCCTGCAGGTGGATGACGCAGCCAGAGCCCACGTACACCACCCAGTGAGCTGGCTGCCCACCGCCGCATGCCAACTCTAGTAGGTCACCTGCTCGGCACCTGGGCAGCAGCGCACTCACTGGGTAGGCGCTGAGGTCCTGGCTGCCGCCCAACTTGGAGAAGATGCACTCGTGACAGCAGAAGGCCGAATACTCCAGCTCGCCCAGCAGGAGTACCGCTGCCCCCCCTTCGCGGGTCGGGCTCGGCTCCCTCCATGTCCTCTCAGGCTGCGGCGCCCGCTCGTCCAGCTCGTCCTCATCATCCGAGAAGAAGTAGGCCACCCCCACCCTCAGCTCGTCCTTCTCGATGCCAGAGGGATCGCCCGTGGGGAGCTCGCTGTAGTTCAGGTGGGTGATCCGGTCGATTTGATTTCCCATCAATGATGCCAGGCACCTGGGCACACACTGCAAGGGGGCAAGGCAATGCACCTGGCGAGAAAGCAGACAGGGACACACACACGCACGTACACAAAATGTAGCTCCTTTATAAATGCAAACATTCCTTAACCCTCCCCTCTGAACACCCACCCACATTGTCCAAATGTAACCACTACAACCCTTCTGACCAAACCAACCAAAATCCCCAAGGTTCAAATCTGCACCATTGCATCCCCGTCCTACACTTAATTTAGCTACCTGCACTACGTGCTCAATACCTGTATCACTATACTCTGCCCTTCTGCGTTTGCATCCCTCGTCCCTTTTTTCCTACTACCTCGATGTACTTAGATATGGAACGATCTGCCTCGATGACACGTAAAACAAATGCTTTGCACTGTATCTCGGCACATGTGACAATTATAAACCAATTACCAGAACTCAGGCTAAAAGATGGTTCAATTCACTGCGCCCTACCAAGCAGAATAAAGTCACTCCCTCAAGATAAACCCTTGCTTCCCTGAAAGGGAAGTCTAAAGTCAAAACAAAAACTGCCGCTGTAAACTGGCACTTGGCAGATTCAACCTCGTAGTAAACAGGGAGATTCTCTTTTAACTAGTACATAATTGCAACAAAACTCCCCCTCTCCAGCAGTTTCCTTTTTTTTAATTTTTAAGACTATGCATTGAAAGACGGAGTAGAGGCTCGCGATTGATTATTTTGCCGACCACCTTCTGTTTGCGTGCACTCACCTGGCGCCCGTTGGCGGCAGCAGCAACAGCAGCACCACCGCTCCCTGCGGCTCCACCTGCCGATGCTGCAGCAACTCTCACCGCTGCTCCATTCGCGCTACCCAAGGTGAGACAGGCGCCAGCCCGCTTCGCCTGCGCTGCATATGTGGCCGTCGCGATCCGGGCCCACCCCTGCTCCCCTGTGATTGGCTCATCCAGTCCCGGCCGCAGAGCTGATTGTTGTCCCCGGCTGTCAATCAAATCCGGAGCCACCCACTCCCTGGAGTGGGGTGGGTAAACGGGGGGGGCGGGTAGTGCTGGTTCTTTTCGGTCTGATAGCTTCGCGTTCTCCGTATCTCTCTTTTCCCCTTTCGGTGCATGCAAAAATAAACAATAACGTCTAAAACAACTTTGGTTTTTGAACAACGTTTCACGATCTAGCGTCTTTCATCCGGTAGCCTTGTAAATCTAAGTCGATGAAATTGCTATGCACCTTTGGTCACAAAAGCAATGGTAACACGTTGATCATAAATTACTTATTAAAGTACATCAGTATTCCGTACGAAATTGCATTAAAGCAAAGGACGCTTTGGGTGCGAGAATATTCTTATATCTGCAGATAATGCCCGTGTCAGTTTCGCGGGGATAAATGTAAACCCAACGCTCCACGAATATTTTGCTCTCGAACAGTACATATCACCTGTCAAAATCCCTATAGAAGAAAGTGCCGGTGTCTTTGTCAACACGGAAATACTGCTTGAAAATTCGGAAAGGGTCTCCCTTAAAGCCAAACCCAACTCACCAACAGTGCAAATTCCATAATTAAGAATATAAATTATTTAATAGCTTCCATTATCAATTTGCCTAATTTAGAAGAAAAGAAGAAAAAGGAAAGTTCTTCGACCCCTTTCGGCAAGCACCCTGAGCTTTAAAGTGTTAACATAAAGCTTCTCAGATGCCAGAAGTAACAATATTAATATTTTAAATTACTATCCTATAACACAATGTGTCAACGGCAGTTTCATATCTCTGGAGGAATGCACTATGCCAGTCTTGTCTGCAACGTTAATAGTCAAAGCCCTCAAAATTAATTTCTAAAGCTTTTCAGCCAAAAGAAAACCGGAGGAAAAAATATACGCAACAGGTCAGTTCACAATGATCATGGAGGGATTCACCCTTAGAGAGCAGAGACAGGGGGAGAAGAGAAGGGGCACAAGATGAAGGGGGTCATGTTATGGGCAAAAAGATACGTATGAAAACTGGTGATGTAATAGGTCAGGACAAGAGAAATCCAGTTATTATAGGATAGCATGAAAATGAAGAATGGGAGGAAATGTACGAGAATCCTAATGGAAAACCATGGCACAAGGGAATTAAAGAGAAATGAAACACGTCAAAAATGTTTACTTTCTGAAGCATTGCTCTGGCAGTTTGCATTTTCAAGTATTGGCAAGTTCAGGGCTGAACATAACAAAAGGACATTTGGAATATCATATTTCTGGTTCATGTAAATATGTCATTTTTACATGGGGACAATACCTATTAAAAGACTCCATATGGAATTTATATTTTCTTTGGAGACTCTGTTCTATCAGCTGGAGAGAGTTAATGAATACTTCATCCTCTTACATCTCCCAACATGCAGCAATATGAACACCTACCATCTAAAATATTTCCTAGCAAACAGCAGTGTGATTCAGTACACTTGCAAACTCATCTTCCCTTATGTGCAATGGGATTCCTAAGATGTCTTGTTTGTTCAAATTGTTTGTAAAAAAAAACCTGTTGGATGACTTTTTTAGAGCTTTTGCCATAAGATTACTGTTGGATAAAATTAAGCATTGATTTTAGAGAGTGTCTCAGAAAGGGAGAGGCAAGGATGAATTTAAAAAGAGAAACAAACTGAATGGTTAGGAAAGCAACACACATCAAAGTTGCTGGTGAACGCAGCAGGCCAGGCAGCATCTCCAGGAAGAGGTACAGTCAACGTTTCAGGCCGAGACCCTTAGGAAATTGACTTTTCCTTCATCAGGGACACCCACCACCCAGGACATGCTATTTCTCACTGTTGCTGTCAGGAAGGTGGTACAGGAGCCTCAGGTCCCACCCCACCAGGTTCAGAAGCAGTTATTACCCCTCAGCCATCAGGCTCCTGAACCAGAGGGGCTCCCCATCACTGAAGTGTTCCAACAGCCTATGCACTCACTTTCGAGCGCACCTCATCTCATGTTCTCAACATTTATAGCTGTTCTTTATTTATTTATTTATCTTTTTTTCTTTCCTTTTTTTGCAATCGCACAGTTTGTTGTCTTTTGCACACTGGTTGTCCACTCTGTTGGTATGGTCTTTCACTGTTTCTATTATGGTTATTGGATTTATTGAATATACCCTCAAAAAATGAATCTCAGGGTTGTATATGGTGTGTTACGAGAATACACATAAAATTAAGATGTTTGCTGGCCTGGGCTAGCATCAGTGGCATCAGCAGTTGGTCTGCCACCTGCCCTCAGGGGAAGGAGAGATAAGGAACAATGGAGCAGCGTCTGGAGATGTGTAATGAAGGGATGTGGGAGGGAGAGCTGTCTGGAGCGGCTCCCCCCTTTGAACCCTGAACTGTTTGAAGTGATGGACAGGCGATACCCCAGCAGGGGGATAAAAAGGGACAGGTTCGCTAAGACAGACACACACGCCACCCGAGGTAACGAGACCCTGGAAGCGGTACGCTTCTCACGAGTGGGTGAGAAGTACCAGACAACGACCAGGGTGGAAAGGTACGATCAGCGGGAACCCGGTGTGTGTCCGCCCTTGCCTGGGTGCCGGGTTCACTGCAGAGGATCGACCGCATCTGGAGGAGGGGTCACAGTCGGTGACCTCAGGTGACATCACCAAGGACCCGCCCAAAAGTTGCTCGTGAGCAATCTCGCTGGTCTGTGAGTGAAGCTGTGCTGAATGATGAGTTGTTCTCTCTGTCTCTCTTCCCCCACCTTGTCCATCGCCATGGCAACGATTACTGCGAACTGAACTTTGAGTCATTTTGAAATTGGTCATTTACCCCTAGACAACGATAGAGCTTGATTGATGCTGTTATCTTAATTCTGTGCACATGTGTGGTTATCATTGTTGAATTGTTGCATTTATTATCCTTTCGATTACTGTGTTGCTTGTTTCTTTAATAAAACTTTCTTAGTTCTAGTACTCCAGACTCCAACTGAGTGATCCATTTCTGCTGGTTTGGCAACCCAGTTACGGGGTACGTAACAGGTGATATTTATGTACCTTCCCTATAAATGCTATTCTATCTTCACCTTTTCTTTTCATGACTTTCATGAATATTGAACCATCATAATACATCTTGGAATTCTTTCATATTGTCAAGTTAATAGATAATGAGCTGCAAGCTGAAGATCTATTTAAACAATTTTTATTACTTATTCTTTATAATTACTGTTGATAACAAGGCTAACTGAAATAGAAACAGAGATGTATGATTAGAAAAATTCTGCAGCACTTTACTCACCTAAGAAAATAAGATAACATCATTGTTAATTGAAAAATAATTATACATTTGTTTAAGTGATTTATTTTTTAATATAACTATTTATTTTCCAGGAAACAATGCAGAAGTATATACTCAAGCAGACATTTTAGAAAAAGGCTCCCAGGTTATGTCATTGGAGATATGTCAACCTGCACACAGCTTCTCCTTTGCAACAATGAGCATAACCTTCGGCACATCCTAAGAAGCTGTGGGAAAATTCTATATTTAAGAAGTGCCTTGGTACTTTTAAGGTCCATTTAAAGCTTGATGAGCAGTTTCAGTTACAATGATTGAAATGTATGGCTTTAAAGTATCAATTTAAATTCCAGTTTCCAGAAAGACAATGCTTACAATTTTACAGGTTTAATGAAACAACATTTCATACAACCATACAACTCAACCTGAGGATATTGTAGAAGAATTGTTAATACGTGCTTTTGTCAAAGCTGCACTTTCTATATGCCATACTTTAAGGAGCATATTTCCTGTGTTGCACTCTACTGCCACATGTTGGACAGAAATGATGTAAGAATTATATGTAAATTTTTAGTAGGTTTTGTCCTTATAAATCAATAATATTCGAAGTGTTGACAAAGGGAAACAAAAACTAATAGTTAATAGAAAAAAAACAGATAAGCCAATTTAGAGGGTTTTTCCCCACACCTTCTAATAATTCTTAACTCAGTGATTATGATGATTGGGGAAATGTTAATGATAAAATAAAGCAAACTGAATTAAATGTTATTGGTTCACTTTTTAAAAAAATTATTTCCTACCATAAATACAGAGCCACATATAGTAAGCTTTCCTTACCTGATATTCATATTTGGAATTCTCATGCAGCGTGCAAAATTTTTTAATGAAAATTATCCCAAACAGTGAATTTTATTTCAAATGTTCTTAAAAATAAGTGTTAAAAGATATTTTTAGTTTATTTATGTAGTCGTAAGCTGATTAGCAGCAACATCTTTGATGATTTGGCACTTTGTGGAATGGTAATTTTGTCATACATTTGATTCATGGTTGATGTATTTTAATACTGTTAAAATATAGAATTTTCAGTGTAAAATATATGAAAGACAAGATGATAGCATATACTTCAACACGAGGAAATCTGCAGATGCTGGAAATTCAAGCAACACAAACAAAATGCTGGTGGAACACAGCAGGCCAGGCAGCATCTCTAGGAAAAAGTACAGTCGACATTTTGGGCCGAGACCTTTCGTCAGGACTAACTGAAAGAAGAGATAGTAAGAGATTTGAAAGTGGGAGAGGGAGGGGGAGATCCGAAATGATAGCAGAAGACAAGAGGGGGAGGGATGAAGCTAAGAGCTGGGAAGTTGATTAGCAAAATATATACAGAGCTGGAGAAGGGAGAGGATCATGGGACAGGAGGCCTGGGGAGAAAGAAATGGGGAGGGAAGAGCCAGAGGAAGATGGAGAGCAGGCAAGGAGTTATTGTGAGAGGGACAGAGAGAGAAAAGAGAGGGGAAAAAGGGATAAATAAATAACTAGATAGATAGATAGATAGATAGATAGATAGATAGATAAATAAATAGATAGATAGACAGATAGATAGATAAATAAATAGATAGATAGATAGATAAATAGATAAATAAATAAGGGATGGGGTAAAGGGGAGGAGGCATATTAACGGAAGTTAGAGAAATCAGTGTTCATGCCATCAGGTTGGAGGCTACCCAGATGGAATATAAGGTGTTGTTCCTCCTTGCCTGCTCTCCATCTTCCTCTGGCACTCCCCTCCCCCGTTCTTTCTCCCCAGGCCTCCCGTCCCATGATCTTCTCCCTTCTCCAGCTCTGTATCACTATTGCCATTCAACTTTCCAGCTCTTAACTTCATCCCTCCCCCTCCTGTCTTCTCCTATCATTTCAGATCTCCACCTCCCCCCTCCCACTTTCAAATCTCTTACTATCTCTTCTTTCAGTTAGTCCTGACGAAGGGTCTTGGCCCGAAACGTCTTCCTATAGATGCTGCCTGGCCTGCTGCGTTTCACCAGCATTTTGTGTGTGTAGCATATACTTCAGCAAGTTATTTAATCATTTACACATCGAATACAAATCTATGATGTATAGTATTTTTGAACGATTCTCATACAGCTGAAATCATACTGCAGTTCTCAATACCATAGAAACCATAGATACTATAGAAACTACAGCACAGAAACAGGCCTTTTGGCCCTTCTTGGCTGTGCCGAACCATTTTCTGCCTAGTCCCACTGACCTGCACACGGACCATATCCCTCCATACACCTCCCATCCATGTATCTGTCCAATTCATTCTTAAATTTTAAAAAAGAACCTGCATTTACCACCTCGTCTGGCAGCTCATTCCACACTCCCACCACTCTCTGTGTGAAGAAGCCCCCACTAATGTTCCCTTTAAACTTTTCCCCCCTCACCCTTAACCCATGTCCTCTGGTTTTTTTCTCCCCTTGCCTCAGTGGAAAAAGCCTGCTTGCATTCACTCTATCAATACCCATCATAATTTTGTATACCTCTATCAAATCTCCCCTCATTCTTCTACGATCCAGGAAATAAAGTCCTAACCTATTCAACCTTTCTCTGTAACTGAATTTCTCAAGTTCCGGCAACATCCTTGTAAACCTTCTCTGCACTCTTTCAACCTTATTTATATCCTTCCTGTAATTTGGTGACCAAAACTGAACACAATACTCCAGATTCGGCCTCACCAATGCCTTATACAACCTCATCATAACATTCCAGCTCTTATACTCAATACTTTGATTAATAAAGACCAATGTACCAAAAGCTCTCTTTACGACCCTATCTACCTGTGATGTCACTTTTAGGGAATTTTGTATCTGTATTCCCATAACATAACATAATAACATAATGAAACTTTATTATTATTTCATTTTTACAACTTTAAGAACTGTTTCTCTTGTGCACCTGAATATTTTCTGGAAGGTGAGCTTATACTCTTTCAGTGGAGTTTATTGACCATCCATATTTATACCCGCAGACTAAAAATGGGCCATGTGGAATTCTCCCATCGTGTATCAGTGTGATAAAATGTGAGCAGTACAAAAGCAAGGATTTCTGAGTTTTTTTTTTAATTTCCTTGTAATTAATGAGAGACTAGTTGAAGTAGCAGGAACTTTCACAGAACTTGATCTTTTTTTGGCTTTAGAATTCATACTTAACCGGGCAATTTGGCTTACAGCTTTTGAAATCTTCCAAACTTCCCATTACTGGAACAGACAAATCTTTTAAGCAAGAATTCCAATTTGCAAAATTTCAGAAGCTTATAATTTTTCTCTTGCCTCAAGATGACAAAGTTAAATGTCTCAGTCTTTAAAATATGAACACCTTCTTCCCTCTGGTGCAGCGAACTCCAAAATCTCCTTCCAGCTCAACACTATTTCTTCTCCACTGGCTATAAGAATATCTTGTGATTATACTGAGATATAAAATATGTAGCATCTCTATATATTTTCCACTAATTTACAGATATCATTCAAAGACGGGAAAGGTATTATGAAAGACAACATTGGACCTTAATTGCATTGGATGGCAGGTCAAGATTGCAACAAGTGAAGTACTGTTACGTGATAATTCCATTAGTATTAAGGCCCTTGTTCAGTTCCATTGGGCAAATCTTTTAATGGTTAAACAATGGTTTATGGAAAACCAGTGGGTGGCACATGACAACAGGGTTTCAATGAAAATAGTTTAGAGGCACACAGAGAAATCATTTGAAGCTGTAAATGATTCCTGGGAAGCTCTGTCCACTGCAACAAATTTTCAAGGACTGCATTTTTTACTGAAGGCTTGAGGAAAAGCTAAGGTTAATCAGAACACAAAATCTGTTTGTCATCAAAATGAACTTGATTGTCACCTTAAATTGGAAGAATCATGGGTTGGAGCAATAAATCTTTATTCAAAGTCAAACTGAGAGGTTTTGTCATTGTCACAATTGGATTCAGAAGGTTTGTGATAATCAACACACATCAAAGTTGCTGGTGAACGCATCAGGCCAGGCAGCATCTCTAGGAAGAGGTGCAGTCGATGTTTCAGGCCGAAACCCTTCGTCAGGACTAACTGAAGGAACTAACTGTTGTTTGGGTTTGTGATAATGCTTGTTTTTATTTTGAAGATATAATCAGATATCTCCTCAGAGTTAGTGAACTAAAGTCCTGGTGGATAGGTATAGTTGGTCCCTCCCACTTTTTTCCCATTCCCAACCCCTTTCCTTTACTGCTACCATCACTCATCTTTGTTCCCTCCTTCCTGTTTTTGGTTCCACACACTCCACCTGGTTTGAATTGCTCATCATTTTTTCAGTCCTTCTCAATCCAGCAATCATCTTGGTCTCCTGCTTCACCACTGCCCTCTCCCCTCTCCTTTCCAAAACAAGGTTTCAACCCAAAACATCAAAAATTTCTCTACCCCCAGAGATGCTACTTGACCCAGCAGGTGGTGCATTGTTTCAGGTTCCAGCACCTGTAGCATCTTGTGCATCCACAACGTACAACCTATTCAGTATCAAGTTCTTCTCGCCTATCTCGTCTGTTCTTGCATTGGCATTTCGTCTGACAGTTACTCACATTAAACATTCCACATGCTCTGGAATGCTTTAACATCCACCTCCACATGTCTTCATTAAGATCTTCATTAAGTTCCTTAATTTGACTAAAACTTCTGTTTATGTTTCCTAATATTTCATAGAAACATAGAAACATAGAAAATAGGTGCAGGAGTAGGCCATTCGGCCCTTCGAGCCTGCACCGCCATTTATTATGATCATGGCTGATCATCCAACTCAGAACCCAGCCTTCCCTCCATACCCCCTGACCCCTGTAGCCACAAGGGCCATATCTAACTTCCTTTTAAACATAGCTAATGAACTGGCCTCAACAGTTTGCTGTGGCAGAGAATTCCACAGATTCACCACTCTCTGTGTGAAGAAGTTTTTCCTAACCTCGGTCCTAAAAGGCTTCCCCTCTATCCTCAAACTGTGACCCCTCGTTCTAGACCTCCCCAACATCGGGAACAATCTTCCCGCATCTAGCCTGTCCAATCCCTTTAGGATCTTATACGTTTCAATCAGATCCCCCCCTCAATCTTCTAAATTCCAACGAGTACAAGCCCAGTTCATCCAGTCTTTCTTCATATGAAAGACCTGCCATCCCAGGAATCAATCTGGTGAACCTTCTTTGTACTCCCTCTATGGCAAAGATGTCTTTCCTCAGATTAGGGGACCAAAACTGCACACAATACTCCAGGTGTTTCCTTTGTTTTATGTTGATTCTTCCATGATTTCTCTCTGGAAGAATTCTGTTACAATTTTTCTTAGTTTTTTAATATAACTACAAGCCATTGCTGTACCAATGACAGTTACCGCACTATGGAGAATACATAGGTTATACTTAAAATTGGAAGATCCCTGGTAGGAGGATGAAAAAGAAATTATTTCAAATTGATCATCAAAAATATCAGCACTGCCTCTCAGCCCTTTTAAGCAAAACATGTGGGCTAGGTTAACTCTGCTTCAAAATTCAGTCCACAAAAATTTATGCTAGGAATACTTCTGATACAAATAAAATCTTTAAACGGTAAGAATTTAAATTTTTAGCACTGTGTTGTTATGATATACTGACAGATTATCTCAAAGAGAGAATTAATGCAGGAGAATTGTTGGAGTGGAATTATCTTTATCTTAAATTTCAGATGACAACTGCCTGGAGATTTATTCAGTATTGCTTCTTCTAAGCAGTTTTATTTAGAACACTTGTATCCTGCTTATGACCTCAGCACTGGAGGATTAATTTTACGATATCATGAATGAAGAATAATGGAATGATTAATATACTATGATTATTTGAAAATACAATCCTATGCTTTTCGTATCTGCAACAAAATTAGGGGTTTGATCTGAAGTTGAGGTTGTACGTGGGTTGCAAGCTCGGTCGAAAGCAACAGGCAACATCTTTCATCCACTTTTGTAATGTAAGGGCACATGATAGCTGAAAATGAACAAACTTCATGTCATTGACAACCAGCGTCTTTTGGTATACCTCGGCCTTACCTAGAGAGAACATGTAATAAGCACATCTAAGAGGATCAACTGTCAGGCTGATGATGTAAGGTGATTTCCAGAATCAATTTGGAAAGCCAAATACATCATTCTCCAGGTACACTGTGAACCATTCCATCAATACTGCATTTTTATATCCACTTGCAGAATACTAATGTCAATCTCAGGGGTGCACATAAGACTGACACTGCCCTAACCATTGAGAATAGAAACATAATGTGTAGCAAAAACACCTGCTGCCAACACTATCAGAACATTATCACTTCAAGTAAGAAGGGAGAATGAAATATTTGTTCTTGCTCGATAGAATTGGCACTACCCTTTTCGTAAAGATTTGCAGCAAATGCTACATTGATGCAATAATGGGGATGAATAATGACTCAGAAAATTGTATATGGAATCTTATTAGATGAATCTAAGAAATGCCAATGGGCAGGAGATACCGGTCTATGGACCTCCAAACAGTAGTGGTCATATAAGAGATAGAATTGAACAGGAAATTAGAGACATACAAATTATGAGTACAACTGTAATTGTGCCTGATGTTGATCAGTCAAATCAAATCACAGTCAATAATACTGCAGAGGAGAAACACCTGTAGTGTCATTTTACACAAAGTGTAGTATGTATGTGGAATGAGCTACTAGAGGAAGTGATTGATGCAGGTACAATAACAATATTTAAAATACATAAATTGGAAGGTTATAGGCCAAATTCTGGCAAATGGGACAACATTGGATGGGACATTTTGGTGGGCATGCAGCAGCTGGGCCAAAGGGCATATTTCCATGACTCTAATTTTCTGTATTTGGAAAATGAAACAATAGCATTAGACAGTAGGTTCTATAAAGTCACAAAGGTATGAGATGCACATTGGGAACTTTATTAAATTACCACATTGTGCAAGGCAATAGTTATTATTTAAAGAATATATACGTGAATTATAATAATGATTCATTTCTGTCTGACATAAAATACAAAGGAGATTAGGGATGATATTAGACCAAAGAGCGAATATATCAAATTGTACTGAGATTTGGAAGCAAGAATTCCTTAAAAGGGGGAACAAAAACATTGATTAAGAGGAGGATGCTAGAGAATGAGATTAAACTTGAAGGGAACATAAAAACTGCCAAACAGTGAACAACAAGTACAGAGTCCCTGCAGTCACAAATGGGAGAAACTATAATCAAGAAAAAAAACATAAACAGTGACATAGGTAAGTACATAATTTAACTCTCTGTTTATACATGATCATACGTAAGGACATACATGATCCTCCAGATCTACTAGAATCAAGGGTCTAGAGAGAGGAAAGAAGTGAAAGAATCAGTATCAGTAAATTAATAGTGCTAAGGGAATTCATGGCAAATCCCTATGGTCTAATAATCTACACCCCAGCGTTCTAGAGGAAGTGACTGTAGAAAAAATGGATGTAGTGGTGATTATCTTTAAAAAAGACTACTGCAGCTGAATTCACATCTACTTTCACAGTCTTAGGTACGTAATGCAGTAAGCAATAGGCAGACTTTGGATAGCAGTTCACCCAGGTAGTGAGTGCAGCTTCCCTTTAGGAATGTGAGGCCACTGATCTAGACTGCAGGTAAAACTGAAACACAGGGGCCTGAGACCCCCTGCCTGCCCCCACACACTCTCTACCATTCTCTTGGCTAATGTACAGTCTCTGGAAATTAAAGCTGATGAATACAGAGCAAGACTGAGACCTGTGTGGAGACCTTTGAGAACATACCGGAATACCCAAACCAGAAACTGTTGATGAACTAGGAGATTCACAATTTGTTGAGGACTAAATCTATAGTGTTCAAGACCAGTGATCTAGAACTCTACAAGATGTCAAGAACCACATACAGAAGGCTAGCCTAAGAGCAAAAAAAGCAATTCTGAGGTGAAGATAGAGATTAAACCAGATGCACATCAAATCTGGTAGGGTTTGTAGGCCATTGCTTCCTAAAAGGCGCAAGCTAACATCACAAATGGATGTGATGTTCCCCAATGAGTTGAATACCTTTAATGCATGCTTTGAAAGGGAGGTTAAATCATACTAATCCCTACAGCACCTGACAACCTATGAAATCTCTCTGAGACGGATGTCAGAACACCTTTCAAGATAATGAACCCTCGCAAGGCAACAGGTCCCAATGATATACCTGGAAGGGCACTGAAAACCTGTGCAACAAACTGACTGGAGTTTTCAATGAAATTTTCAATCTCTGACTGCTGCAGTCGAAGGTACCAACCTGCTTCAAAAAGGCATCAATTATTCTGTTACCCAAGAAGCTGCCTCAATGACTTCCACTCAGTAGTACTCACATCTACTGTGATCTTCCTGTATCTCCTTCTGCAGCTGCATCCTGACTTCCTCATCGGGAGACCACAGTCAGTGCAGACCAGAAATAACATCTTTTCCTTGCTGAAGCTCAACAAGGTGTCCTTCAAGCATGCATGCTTAGTCCACTGCCCTGCTCTCTCTGCAGTCATGACTGTGTGGCTAGGACCAGCTCTATAAATTTTCTGATGACACAAATTTGTTGGTAGATTCTCAGAAGGTGACGAGGAGGTATCCAGGAATGAGATAGTTCAGCTAATTGAGTGGCGTTACAACAACCTTGCACTCAACGTCATTAACACTAAGGAATTGATTGTGGGCTTCAGGAAGGGGAAATTGAGAGAACACATACCCAGCCTCATCAAGGGATCATAGTGAAAAGGGTGAACAGTTTCAAGTTACTGACCATCAACGTCTCTGAAGAGTTATCCTGGGCACAAAGTATTGATGCATTTATGAAGAAGGAACGCCAGTCGCTTTATTTCATTAGGAATTTGAGGAGATTTGGTATGTCACCAAAGACGTTTGCAAATTTCTACAGATGCAGCACAGAAAGCATTCTGACTGTTGCATTACAGTCTGGTATGGAAAAATCTGAAGAGCGTGTAAGCTTGGCCAGCTGTAACATGGGCATTGGCCTCTTCACTATTGAGGACATCTTCAAAAGGCAATGCCTGAAGAGTGGAGCACACATCATGAAGGATCCCTACCATCCAGGATATACCCCCTTCTTATTACTACCACCACCTAGCAGGTACAAGGAGCTTAGGCACACACCCAACATTTTATAAGCAGCTTCTTACACTCTGCCATCAGATTACTGAACATACAATTAACCAATGAACACTTCCTCACTATTTTGCTTTCTTTTTGCACTATTTGCTTATTTTTTTTATAAATTCTTATTATATTTATAGTAACATTTAGGTATTGCACTGTACTGCAGCTGCAAAACAAAATTCATACCATATATAAGTAACAATAAATCTGCAGATTGGAAGACTGGGACAATTCAAAAAGAAGGAGAAAAGAAAACACAGGGAATGAAAGATCAGTAGGTGAGGAAATTGCTAAAATCTGTTATAGGAGATGTAATAACAAACAATTCAAAAGCACTTTGGAAATTGAGCAAACTCAGCATGGGTTTGTGAAAGGAAAACCATGGTCAATATGCCTAACAAATCTACTGATGTTATTTGAGGATGTAACTAGTCGAATAGACCAGAAAGATCAGTAGGCTTTTAAAAATGGGCCCATATAAGAGCTTAGTGTGCAGAATTAAAACACATGGACTGGGGGCAATATAACAGCGTGCTCTGAGAATTGGCAGGACAGAAAGCAGAGTCGGATTAAATATACCTTTTCTTTCTGGATGACAGAGAGTGACTGTTGGATTCAGTACTCTGGCTCCAGCTATTCACAATCTATTTGGATGAGGCAACTAAATATAACTTCTCCAAATTTGCAAATGGCATGAAGTTTGGTTTGATTGTGAGCTGTGAGCAGGATGCAAGGAGAAGCGGGTTACAATCACAATATTTAAACAATAATTAGACAGATTCATGGATAAGAAAGGTTGAGAGCAATATTGGCCAAATGCAACATAAGTCGGATAAATTTAGGAAGGTACCTTAGTCAGCACAGATGAGTTGATTGGAAAGACCTATTTCTGTACTGTATAGCCCTATGACTCTATGAGATGCCGGAGTTCTTGTAACTGTGGGATGGGAGTTAAGCCCGATGGACACTCAAACAACATTACAAAAAGTAAGGTGAATTCTAGTCTCGAGCACTTTGTAAAAATCCAACATCCCATCCACCTTTCAACAGTTGAACATTTAACAATTTTTGGACTACATAAATCTGGCTTGTTTCCGAGCTGTTTGCTCAGATTGATCAGTCTTGAAGTACTTTGTAAGACTGCTGACCTTCTAGAAAAAAATAGAACTGGTAACAATGAATGAAGTTCTGCCATATTAATGATGCACAGAAGGTGAACTGAATTAAATGAAAGAAGAGCTTTATGTAACTTTATAAATCATAAAAATAAATATTGAATAGTAATGCATATCCATGCAAAGAACTTTTCGTTATCAGTGAATAACCAGTTTATCAATGTGAGAGATCTAGATACTGGGGTGAATGGAACATTTCATATTTGGATATCATGTGTCCATCTTCAGCAATCAGATACACCAAATTTGAGATAATGCTTCAAAGTGAGGTTTTATCTGCCTCCTGGATGGATTTAAAGGGTACTATTGCTAGGCATATCACTATTTTGGAAACTAGAAGAGGAGTTATCTCTGGGATTTTGGCCAATATTTATAACTTAAACAATATTACAAAATAATACAAGTTACCTGGTCCTGCTCTCATTATTGTTTGTGGGAACTTGCTTGACACAATTTGTGCATCCATGTATCCTACTTTATAACAGTGAATAATCTTAAGACTGTAAGAGTTTGGTTGCAAAGCATTTAGGGACATGATAAGGTGATGAAAGGCATTATATAAACTCGATCTTCTGTTTTGCCTTTTTATGTAGACTTTATACAACATAGTTAGATGCTAAATGAAGTATCCTGTATCGTATTCAGTAACGTGCCACTGTCTTCACCTCAGAAGACAATTTTTTGATATTTTTTTCATTCTTACATTTGGCATCTCTGCATTATACAGTATTTCTAATCCGACATAAATAAACTAGCTCAGAATTAGAAGTAATATTTTTTCGCCACGTCCATTTTCCCAAATGCACCATTATTGCTTTCTGATTCAAACTATTACCAAAATGTTACATTTTACCAATATTACCAAACTATTACAAAAATTACCAAAAGAGTGCCTTACTCACTCTTCCTTCAGTTGGTCCTGACGAAGGGTCTCGGCCTGAAACGTCGACTGTACCTCTTCCTACAGATGCTGCTTGGCCTGCTGCGTTCACCAGCAACTTTGATGTGTGTTGCTTGAATTTCCAGCATCTGCAGAATTTCTGTTGTTTACTACCAAAATGCATTGCTTTTATTTTAGGTGAAGCGTTTCCAATGAAATCACTTTTTATTTTGGTTATTATGCTTAGAGAGAAAAGGAACAATGGTGGAAAATGAATGATTCATATTACTTGTTTTTAAATAAGTCCCTAGTATTCTGAGACAATTGGTTGATGGATTTCTGGACTTTAAGGGAATCAAGGGATATGTGGAGAGTGCTGGGAAGTGGCAAAGGGACAATACCATAAACACAAGAGATTCTGCAGATGATGGAAATCTAGAGCAACATACGCAAAATGCTGGAGGAACTTAACAGGACCAGTAAATATCAGTCATAAACTTAATGAATTGCAAGTAGGCTCAAAGGGTCAGCTGACCTAGTGCTGCTCCTATCTCTTATAGTTCAAAGTACACTTTTTATCAAAGTATGTATATTATATACAATCTTGAAGTTTGTCTCCTTACAGACAGCCTCAAAACAAAGAAACCCAATAGAATACATTAAAAAGACCGTCAAACATGCAATGTGCAAAAAAAATTTACAGACAATTAAAACGTAAGCAAATAACATTCAGAGTGAAAGTTCATGAAAGTGAGTTCACAGCCACAAAGTCAGTCATCACCGCAGTTGGTTCAAAAGCTTGTTAATGTCAGGCCACAGCCCCAGTTCATTACAGAGATGAGTGAACAAATGGTGGTCTGTCCCCTACCTTTGGCTCTGATACCCAAACCTTTTCAATATGGCCCGGCACTTAAATCAGCCACACCTCAGATTGCTCATCATTCTGGGACCCAGGCCCTACACTTCAATACTCACTCGGCCCCAGGCCCTGCTGCTTCAATTCAGCCCATACCTGACCTTTCCAATCTGGCTTGGCACTTAAATTGGCCAAACGTTGGCTTGTTCCTCACTTTTGGGCCTGGGCCCTGCCACCTCAATTCAGCCCATACTTGACCTTTCCAATCTGGCTTGGCACTTAAATTGGTCAAAAGTTGGCTTGTTCCTCACTCTCGGGCCTGGGCCCTGCTTCCTCAACTCTGCTTCACCTCAGATCCGCTCTAAGCCTGCTCCAACAGTGGATAAACATTGGCTCATTCCTCGGGCTCAGGCCTGGGCCTTGCCACCTCGATTTGGCCTATACATGCCACGCTGCTATCATCCTGCACCTTCAAGGTTTCAGTTCACACCGCAAAAATTCCAGGTCGTGTTGGGGATTCAAAAGCTCAACTCCGAAAGGAAAGCTACAGGCTGTTGATTGCAGTGATCTTTTTCCAGAAAAAAGTGTGATTAATTGAGTAGTTAGTAGCTTTGTGCTTCACCGGCGCCATCTTAAACCGAAACTTAGACTCTCATGTTCTTAGTTACTGTTTGCACATAAATATAAAATAAAATGTCTAAACTTTCCCTCACTGATGCTGCCAAATCCTAGTATTCTCTTCTTCTTATGTTTAAATATATCAACCTTCACCAGCTTGAAACATTCTGGAGTTAATAATCCCTTCCTCCTCTATGCTACCACAGCTCAAGAATTCACACCAGAAAATATAATTCCCATTTCCTTTCTAGTGCTGAAAACTCCGAAATCCCTTTCTACCGCAGCCCTCAGTTATCCTCCATTTGGTATAACAGTAACTTACAGATCAGATAGGATATAAAAACATCACAACGTCTACATATTTATCCATCATTTTTAGATAACACACATGCACTGGAAAGATATTGTCAAGGACACCTTTCACTTTCACTGGCCTAAGCTCATTGATCCAAAAAAAAATATTGTAATAAAATAAATGAGACGTTTCCTTGAAAAAGATTAATCTCAAAGGTACCAGGAGTGGGAGCATTATGCATATAACATGGTGCAATCTTAAAATCAGAACCAAGGGAATCAAGAATGAAATCAGAAATCTGTTCCCATACACAAAAGATAATGGATGATTAGATATTTATCAGAGGTTGAAGAATGTTGGTTCAGTCAATGGCTTTAAGGGAACAATCAGCAGTCATTTTGGAGAAGGGTAGCAAGAAAAACATGCACAGACAATCTATAATTCCATGTAATCCAGATGGTCCTTATTATCCTATGCCAGGCAATATATAGAACTTAAATTGACCCATTTCCTTGAAGATCAATGGTGTCTGGAAAGTAAGGATCTCAAAGTCAATGCAACCTTTATCACACATGCAGTCGCAACATAACAATTCATTCAGCAAAAATGATGTGTTATTTATATTGCTTATTTACATTAAATAGGAATGATTTTTAAATTTTCTATAGAAAGAGCTTATTTTAATGTATGAGATTGAAAATGGACTTCACAGACGCAAGAAACTGCAGATACTGTAATATGGAACAGAAAAACTAATTGCTAAAGGAACTCAATAGATTGAGCAACATTTGTAGAGGGAAACAAATGGTCAGCGTTTGGGTCAAGACCTTGCAAAGAGATCTGATGCAGAATTTTGAACCATAATATCGACAATTCCTTTCCCTCCATAGATACTGATTGACCGACTGCAGAAAAACTCATTCCTCCAACAGTTTTTGCAGGAAAAATAACATTTTGCCTCATAAACCAAACATAACAGAGCTCTTCTCTGAAGCAAGGAGAAAACTCACAAGGGAAGAGAAATTCATACAGTATGCGCAGCTCTAGCCCAAACTCTGTTTGGGGATTACTGTAAAACAACACTGGCACTTTGAGACAAGACAACACAAACAAAGGAACATTTTCAATAAAATTATCTCACAATATTCTACCTATGCTTATTTTACCATCATTGCCCAGCGGAAAGAAATTATTGTGATGCAAACTAAAGTGGATTGGAAAGCACCTTGTTGTGGAATACGGAAGTTACCATACGTTTTAGTTTCTTATTGTTACTTCTATTGTTAAGATTTTAAAGAAGAACTTTTAATCCCAAATCTAACAATTTCTACAGATTAATCTGCAGACTTTACCATGGTACTCCCATCATGATAATAAAATAAAATAACTGGGCCCAGAAGTCAAGTCAAGTCAAGTCAAGCCACTTTTTTATTGTCATTTTGCCTATAACTGCTGGTACAGTACACGGTAAAAATGAGACAACATTTTTCAGGACCATGGTGCTACATGAAACAATACAAAAACTACACTGAACTACGTAAAACAACACAAAAACTACACTGGACTACAGACCTAGCCAGGACTGCGTAAAGTGCACAAAACAGAGCAGGCATTACAATAAATGATAAACAAGACAATAGGCACAGCGGAAGGCAGTAGGTTGGTAGTCCGATGGCGTGAGAGAAAAACTGTTACATAAATAAACAGCTGTACTCCCGCTGAGTATTTTGTTGGAGTCATATGTAGTCCAATTTAATGTCTATTGGAGAGCAGAACGGACGGGAGAGCCGGCCGGCTAGGGCTTGCTTTTTTCCTGGCACGGACTCCTGCCCGCTCGCCTCGCTTCCGCTTCCTTGCACACCGCTTACGACGTCCCCACCTCTGGCCACTGGCACCAGACGACTCCGAGGACCGCAGGCCCAATTCCCTCAGCAAGCAGACATTGGAGAGCCGGAATACACATTCTCTAACAACTCAAGCATTCTTTTTATCTTACTTGTGCATAAGGAGCACAGTATAGCCCCTGTCATCCTCACTGTTCTGAAGCCAGAACAGAAAACTTATTTTAATATAGTTACAAATTTGGTAAATTGTATATGTTTGAATTCCTTGCTTGCAAGATCAACCGCCATTCACAGCTGATGTGTTAAAAGTCAATCAAAATTTCAAGTGGACAACCAATGATATTTTGAAGCTAGTAAAAACAATTGTCCCTTAGTTGCCATTTGCATTTCAAAACCTTCCATCATTGCCCTCTCATTTATCTTTGGCACCCCCTTTTGTTTAAAGAGACGATATACTTTATAATTTATACTTTATTGTCGCCAAACAATTGGTAATAAAATGTACAATCATCACCGGTATTTGATTCTGCGCTTCACACTCTCTGGATTACAAATATTAAATATTAAAAATAGTTTAAATTAGTAAATATTAAAAATTTAAATTATAAATCATAAATAGAAAATAGAAAAGGGGAAGTAAGGTAGTGCAAAAAAACCGAGAGGCAGGTCTGGATATTTGGAGGGTACGGTCCAGATCCGGGTCAGGATCCATTCAGCAGTCTTATCACAGTTGGAAAGAAGCTGTTCCCAAATCTGGCCTTACGAGTCTTCTAGCTCCTGAGCCTTGTCCCAGTGGGAAGAGGGACGAAAGGTGTGTTGGCTGTTTTAGGAAGACCTTTCTAGAAAAGTCTCTCTGCAAGGCCTCAGTCATCTAGCTTGAATACACACTGTCACAGACTCCTCCAACTATTTTGTCTGTAGTAAGCAGAGGTATCTCTGGTGGTCTCACTTCAAAGGACTACAACTGCACGTGTCCCCCCCCCCCCCCCCCGCCGGCTATCCTTGCCCTGACATTGTCTTTAACCCTTGCCTTACTGGAACTTCCACACGCTCTCCTCGATGTATTGTAGAGCGCAACATATATCTTACTGAATTTCAATAGTGCAGAGTTTCTAAACTCCACAGTTTCATCAGGGATGTATGTGCAACTCCCCTGGCTGGTGACGGCACAAGTACCAAAAGAAAGTCTAGCGCTGGTCAATTTTGAAGGGCCACAGTGCAGATTGCCAGCTTTCCAGCAGTAATGTCACTGATGGCTTGGCTCACACCATGCAGTGCTAAGGCTATGTTAGTAGCCAGTTTCTCCAGCAGTGTTGAGGCCATGTTAATTCTCTCACAAGCCAGTCTGGCAGGTTCCTAGAAAAGGAGGACGGCAATGCAGAAACATTCAGTCTCCATAGTCCTTCGACAACAGCCCCACTAAGAAGGATGCAGAAACAGAGTGATCAGATGGTACATCTATGGTACTATGTAGGCCAGATAACAACAACCTCTCCATTGCTTTGGATTAGGCCAGTGTTCCCATTTAAGAAAAGGTACCACTGGCAGCCAGTGTTAGGCCCGTCGGCAACAACCCTGGTAAATACTGTGGCAAGCATTTGGTCCATGACGACAGACGAGAGAGCTTGTTTAACTCAACAATCGTTTTTATTGTGATAAACACAGAAACAGACCGGGTGCAATGACCCGGGATGAGAACCCACTCAGCCAAATACAGACAGGGAGGTGATTATCACACACCTCCGTTGCAGTCAGGGTGATCCACAATCACACAAGCGAATAAATGTATAACCCAAGTTAAAATGTAACAATAAATGAACTTGAACATCCGACCATAATCCCACAAAACGATTTTAACACAAGAACAATAAATAGCACTTGTCACTAGGAATGCTGGGATGGGCTGTCGATCACCATCACCACCCCGCAACCCGAAGAGCCACACTGCCCCCACCTAAGGGGTCAGCCATCCCCAGAGTCCACAACAAAGTCCAAAAATCCTGGTGGTGGTCACCGTTTGGTAAGGCAGGAGGCAAGGGCACCTGGAGTGCCACTTACTTCCTTCAGCCTTATTGGATTGGTGGTTGCCAAGGGTCAATAGAGTGCCAGCCGGTCCCAGTGCAGCACGACTGCCTTCCGCACCCCAGGCAACTGTACACAAAATACCACATCGGAGATGCAGTTGAGCACCTCTCCTGGCTCCTTCCAGTGGTGTCCCAGTTTAGGGATAGTCCTTTCTTCCGGGTGGGGCAGTAGACCCATAATGGGGTCCCCAATAGGTACCTCTGCTCTAGACTGGAGGCCCGGCCTCTTCTCGGATGTGCAAACGTCGCAGCAGTGCATGAACAGATCCACGTCCCCCCGTACCGGACTCCGACGTATCTGGCCCCCCACCAGTCCATCCACCTACCACAGCAATGTGGTGCGGGGCCCCCGGGGGACCACCAGCTGCGAGAGATGTCTGTCATCGTCAGAAAATGGCCACTGCTGGAACAGCAACCACCCGTCATGCATCCCCCACCTGCCCCTCTTTGGTCTCTGGATCCAGGGCAAAGGCCTCCGCCCGCTCCAGCCGTCATCGCAGGCTCAGCCATCCCCCACCCCCTCCCCCCCGCCCAACCCTGGGCCAGCGCGGATTGCTCACCTACTCGCTGCGCAGCTGCTGATCAATGGTAGGGTGGTCTACCTCGCCGCCAGCTGCCCCCACCACTGCTTGCCCCTGGTCCTGCCATGCTGCACTGGGCCACTGCGGGGTGTGCTTTACCGCCACGGGCTGGTGTGAGACCAGTAGTGGTTGTTGCTACCCCTGCTGGGTCGGCTTTCAGGAGCTGCCCTGCTGGAGAACCACGCGGCTTCAGCGCTGAGGTTGAGTGATGTCCCCAACACATTCAGATGGGCTCCCCCGGTGGGGCAGCAGATCTAGGCAGAGATGCAGGACCAGCCAAACCTCATGCTCCACTGTGATTTTTCACTACTGCAATGAGAAGCCACCTCTTCCCTCTCATTGCGGCATAGGCGGTGGTGACCGTAGCCAACTGGACCATTGCGCTTTTCCACCCAGATAAGGATGGCTGGTCCGTATCAGGAAGGACACCCGTTGGGTGATGGTGATGGTTAACCCCATGTCTACCGATGTACGGCATCTGATGCCCTCCATCACGCAGCCCACGCACAACCCTTGCTTTTCACCCAAACGGCTCATCTGGAGAGGCAACAATGGCGAGATCCTGTGTTTCCCGACAGCTGCACTGCTGCGACGTGATGCTAGTGTGGGGCAGTCCCAGGCCAAGTGGCCTGCCTCACCACATCGGTCACCGGGATCGCTCCATCGCATGCAGCAGGGCCAGCGAGGCGCTGATCGTACCTGCCTCACGGGCTCCTCGTCATCAGTTTCCTCCACCATCATGGTGACACAAATCTGGGCTCACTGCCTGTGAGGAAATGCTGGATCGCCTTGGGGGCTAAAATTGCTTCTGTCCTCTCCGCCTCTGCCAGCGCCTTGTCCAGCCATGACGGTGATGTCAGGCGAACATGCTGCCAATGGCGCTCCAGCATCAGCACCTGTACAAAGGCATAGAGGGCAAGCTCTTCCTGGGCCATGGGAGGGAACTCTGGGTAGCCATGTCGAGCACAGTGGCGGAGATCTGCTGTGACCACCCCCAGGCTCTCTCCCACACAGTGCCACCTACTGCCCAGATCTTCCCTCATTGCCTCCTCCACTGGCCTCTGTCGGAAATGCCACTTCAGCGGCACTACATGGGCCCTTTAATCAAACCCCTCCAGCGCCAGGGCAAAGTGCATCGCTGACTGGGTGGGGCTCCAGCGCCAGGGCAAAGTGCATCGCCGACTGGGTGGGTCTCCAGCGCCAGGGCGAGGTGCATCGCCGACTGGGTGGGGCTCCAGCGCCAGGGCAAGGTGCATCGCCGACTGGGTGGGGCTCCAGCGCCAGGGCGAGGTGCATCGCCGACTGGGTGGGGCTCCAGCGCCAGGGCGAGGTGCATCGCCGACTGGGTGGGGCTCCAGCGCCAGGGCGAGGTGCATCGCCGACTGGGTGGGTCTCCAGTGCCAGGGCGAGGTGCATCGCCGACTGGGTGGGGCTCCAGCGCCAGGGCAAGGTGCATCGCCGACTGGGTGGGGCTCCAGCCATTGAGCCATGCGGCGACTTTGACGCACCAGGTAAGGCTCCAGGCGGCTGGCACTATTGTACCTGGAGTGCTTCAGGGTGGACCTTCTGGTGTGAATTGTGGAGACCCGTTGGTCTTCCTCGTGCTTTGGCGGTGTCTGCCATGTTGCCCATCCTCCCATGGCTGTAGCATCCAGCGTTTTCCAGGGCAGGCAACGAGGGAGGTGGATGATGCGCTCTGCTGTGTCCCTCGGGTTGTGGAGCCTGGGTACTCTCGCCCCCTCAGGGTTCCCTGGGAAGGCACAGTGCTCGGTTCCCATGTTCTCCCTCCAGGTGGGATTCCTATTTTTGGGAGCCCAGCCCCGGGGGTGCAGGTGAGGCATACTACTCAGTCCCTCAACTTACGCCCCAGGTCTTAAGGCGCTCCATCTGATGTCATAGCTCTTTAATCTCACCACTAATTTCTAATCCCACTGCTGACACCAATGTGGCAAGCATTCGGTCCATGATGACATTCGAGAGAGCTTGTTTAACTCAACAACTGTTTTTATTGTGATAAATGCAAAAAACAGACCCAGGGAGAGAACCCACAGAGGCACATACAGATGGGGGAGGGGGTTATTACACACCCTGGTAACAATCAGGGTCATCCCACAGACACACAAGCGAATAACTGTTTCACCCAAGTGAAAATGTAACAATGCATGAACTTGAACATCCCACCATAATCCCACAAAAGCATTTTAACACGAGAACAATGCATAGCTCTGGTCATTAGGAATGTTGAGGTGGGCTGTTGACCGCGCGTCCCCCCCCCACCCCACCCCCGTCCCGGAGTTCCACAATACCGTTAACAGAATTCAGAGGGTCATCGGTAATACAGATATTACACTTATTGTTAACCAAGACTAGACCCGTCCCTTGATGGTTACGGTGACATAGTTCACCCCTATCCCCATGAAGCAGTTTTGGAGCAGGGAAGCTATGCAGTTTTTGTAAGTAGGTTGATATCATTCTTTAAAACAACTACATTTGCAAGAGTCATTCCTATGAGTAGTGTCCTTACAGTTCAAATTGTGTTATTAAAGTAAAACACAGGATCAAACACTGCATTCCAGGGTATAAACATTTTGGCAAGCCACCTTCTGAATGTATAGGCCCTCTCTAGAGCACACCAAACAACCAGACCAGTTACTATGTGATACATATCATGACTACGGTGAAGAAAAGTGTTAGGAGTATTAGTGTGTGAGATACTTCTGCATTTACGCAGAATAATAGGTGTCCAGATTACCAAGAAGTTATAATGCTACTTAAGGGGGCAAATAGCAAAGGTCAAGAGTTCAGTCCATTAGTCTTTATCATCAACGTTCTTCTGGACATGTGAGGATCCCAGGTTCGGTGTTACTGCTGGCTTAATGCATGAGGCGTGTATCCACAACCGCTTTCCGTTAGTTCTGGGCTTCAAGTACCTGTTGATGTGAACCTTTAAGAACTTATGTTAGTGCTATACAATAATGTAAGATGCTTTCACTCATAATATGGAGGCACATTTGTTCAATTAAGGGGCAATTGGCAAGCACATGGTATGTCCCAAAACTATCTCATGCACGGATAGGCCTGTTACACAGTTTGGAGCACAGCACGTAGTCATGGGGGCCAGTGAAAGCGCCTCTGGCCATTTGAGTTTGATCTTGTCGCACAATTTAGCTAACCTGGCAAGATGGCACTGGTAAACCATGGCAACGTTCTGCAGGCTATGGACAGTACTTCTAATTAAACCTCTTTTGTATAACTCTCACTGCAACCTGCAGTATGTAATTTCCCTTTAATTAATGTACTTTAAAATCAACTTAATGATCTACAGATTTCACAATAGAACATAGACCATAGCACATAACATAACATAACAGTACAGCACAATACAGGCCCTTCGGCCCACAATGTTGTGCCGACCCTCAAACCCTGCCTCCCATATAAGTCCCCACCTTAAATTCCTCCATATACCTGTCTAGTAGTCTCTTAAACTTCACTAGTGTATCTGCCTCCACCACTGACTCAGGCAGTGCATTCCACGCACCAACCACTGAGTAAAAAACCTTCCTCTAATATCCCCCTTGAACTTTCCACCCCTTACCTTAAAGCCATTTCCCCTTGTATTGAGCAGTGGTGCCCTGGGGAAGAGGCGCTGGCTGTCCACTCTATCTATTCCTCTTATTACCTTGTACACCTCTATCATGTCTCCTCTCATCCTCCTTCTCTCCAAAGAGTAAAGCCCTAGCTCCCTTAATCTCTGAGGTATTTTAACACAAAACAGTACTGCACAGGAACAGTCACTATGGTCTTTAATGTCTATTAAAGCTCGTTTTATCCACCTGCACATGGGATAGTTTGTCCTTCCATTCCCTAGTTGTTCATTTGCCTCCCTAAATATCTCTTAAATGTTTCTATCATATCCGTCTACATCACCTCTCCCCAGTGCTGCATTTCAGACACGTGCCACCCTAGAACTAAAATGCATTCTGGAGGCATTATATCATCCATATGCAATCTGGTCAATGTGAGTTTTCAGACTTACCAAGCAACAGACACAGAGTGCTGGGGGAGCTCAGCGGGCCAGGCAGCATCTATGGAAAAGGTAAACAGTCAATGTTTCAGGCTGAGACCCTTCAGCAGGCCTGGAGAAAAAAAGATGAGAGGTCAGAGTAGGAAGGTGGGGGGGGGGAGGGGAGGAAGTAGTACAAGGTAGTATGTGATAGCTGAAAATGGGAGAGGCAGAAAGGTGATGTAAAAAGTTGTGAGGTTGATTGCTGAAAGTGATGAAGGCCTGGAGAGGGGGAAATCTGATAGTAGAGGACAGAAGACCATGGAAGAAAGGGAAGGGGAGGAGCATCAGAAGGAGGTGATGGGCGGGTAAGATGATGTGGTGAGGGGGGAAATGGGAATGGGGAATGTTGGGGCGGGTGGTGGGCAATTACCAGAAGTTTGAGAAATGGATGTTCATGCCATCGAGTTGGAGGCTACACACACATAATCTTACGAAGGATTTGACACTTAACCCTAAGCGGGTGAAGGTCCATCACCGTGGCCAGCAGCAGAGGTCTCTGAGCCAGGCTGAAAAGCAGAGGGATGAGTCTCCTCCTCCCAGCATCTTGTTAACAAACATGCAGTCGCTGAAGAACAGAATTGCAGACCTGAAGGTGAGATTGCAGTACTGCAGGGAAATGAGAGATTTATGTGTTCTATGTTTGAATGAGATGCGGCTTTCTTCCAACATGCCAGATACAGAAATTAGACCCGAAGACTTCTCAGTTCACAGAATTAACATAACTGCTGACTGGTAAAGGCAAAAGGTGGAGGTGTGTGTTTCATGATAAAAATTTCCATGGTGCTCCGATATGGCAGTTCTGTCAAACTGGTGCTCCTCCCTTGAACACCTAGCAGTCAAATGCCACCTATTCTATTTACTTAGGGAGTTCTCATCCATAATCCTGACTGCAGCTTACATATCATCAGTAGCTGACTATAATTAAGTGCTTGAGATATTGCATGATGCTATCTCCGAACAAGAAATAGTGTGTCCCAATGCATTTCAAATTAGGCTTGCACAATTACCATCAGCATATAACCTGTAGCATCAGAGGTCCCAACACTAGACCACTGTTATACTACTGTTATACACTGTTATATAGAACTGGATGAATACACCATGGTTGTCATGGATTTTATTAAAACAGTAAAATAGTTGTAGATCAGTGTGTCTCCACAAAGTTATTCAGAGTCTTCCCCAGCCAGAGGCCTTGGATGAACCATGAGATCCACAATCCGCTGAGGGCCAGATCAGAGGCATTCAATTCTGGTGATCTGGAAAGTTACAAGAGATCTTTGGAAAGCCATTTCCGGAAGTGGCAATTCTGAACTAAACTTGAATCAATGAAGAATGCTTGACAACTGTGGCAGGGCTTGGATATCATCACCTCTTTCAAAATTAAATCAAGCAACATAGGTGACAACAGGACATTGTTTCAAGATGAGCTCAATGCCGTCGATGCTCGTTTTGACCATCAAAACATGGAGATACCATCATGAACTCCCACAACCCCCAATGATCCTATGAGGCCGACATGTGTGCAACCTGCAGGAGGGTGAACCCATTTGGCCTAGACTGGGTACTTGGCCAAGTTCTAAAGTCCTGTGCTGATTAACTGGCTGGAGTGTTCACTGAAATCTTTAACCCCTCACTTTGACAGACTGACATACCCAGCTGCTTCAAGCAGGCTTTAATTATACTAGTGCCTAAGAAGAGAGCCTCAGTGACTATCATCCAGTAGCAATTATGCCCACAGTGTTGAAGTGCTTTGAGAGGCTGGTGACAAAACATATCAACTCCTGCCTGAGAAGCGACTTAGATCTGCTCCAATTTGCCTACCATAGCAACAGGTCCACAGCAGAAGCCATCTCACTGGATCTTCACTCAACCTGGAACATCTGGACAACAAAGGTGCAGACATCAGGATGTTCTTTATCGACTACAGCTCAGTATTAAATGCTATCGTCCCCTCAAAATCAATCAATAAGCTCCAAGGCTTGGCCTTAGTACCTCCTTGTGCAATTGGGTCCTTGATTTCCTCACTTGCAGATCCCAGTGAGTTTGAATTGGCCCTAACATCTCCTCCATGTTCTCCATCAACAGCACAGGTGCACACAAAGCTGTGTGTTTAACCCTCTGCACTACTCACTTTATACTTATGACTGCATGGCCAAGCACAGCTGCAATGCCGTACTCAAGTTTGTTGATGGCCAAAGCAAAGATGGTGACAAATCAGCATACAGGAGAGAAATTGAAAATCTGGCTGAGTCGTGCCACAACAACAACAGCTCACTGAATGTCAGCAAGACCAAGGCGCTGATTATTGACTTCAGGAGGAGGAAACCAGAGGTCCATGAGTCAGTTCTCATCAGAGGTTCAGAGGTGGAGTGGGTCAGCAATTTTAAATACCTCAGAGGACCTGTCCTGGGCCCAGCACGCAAGTGCAATTACGAAGGAAGCATGGCAGCACTTCTCCTTCCTTCGGAGTTTATGAAGATTTGCATGACATCAAAAATTTGTCAGACTTCTACAGATGTGTAGTGTAGTAGTATATTGACAGCCTAGTATGTAAACACCAATGTCTTTGAATGGAAAAATCCTATAAAAGGTAGTGAATTCATCCCATCACAGGTAAAGCACTCCCCAACATAGAGCACAGCTACACAGAGTGCTGTCAAAGGAAAGCAGCATCCACCATCAGCAGCCACACCACCCTGGCCATGCCTTCTTCTCACTACTGCCATCAGGAAAAAGGTACAGGAGCCTCAGAGCTCACACCACCATGTTCGGGAACAGTTATTACCCCTCAACCATCATGGTCTTGAACCCAAGAGGATAACTTCACTCAATTTCACTTTCCCCATTACTGAAATGCTCCCATAACCTACGGACTCACTTCAAGGACTCTTCATCTCATGTTCTTGATATTTATTGCTGATTTATTATTACTATTTCTTTCTGTTAGTATTTGCGCAGTTTGTTGTCTTTTACACAGGGATGAATGTCCAAGTTGGTGCAGTTTTTTGTTGTTTCTCTTCTGGCTATTATTCTATTATAGATTTATTGAGTATGCCCTGAAGAAAAATAAATCTCAGGTTTCTACATGGTGACATATCTGTACTTTGATAGTAATTTTACTTTGAACTGTTTTTCAGGGCCCTATTCTGTCTTTCAGCTACCGTGTAAGCTTGATGATGGTCGTGAGCTTGATGTGAAATGGTGCTTACACTATAAGGCTTTTGTTAGTCCCTATATAACTGTACAGGTAAAGTGAGGACTATTATCATGAGATTTTTCTCAAGGATCTTAAACCTAAGAATAAATTCTCTTAATAAAATTTAGGAACACTGACAGCATCATTTGTTCAAGTTTGAATAGCTTCTACCCATGGAGATAACAACACAATAACAGGTGCATAATCACAACCCATACATTTAGGTAACTGTATAAGTCCATTTAGAGAAGCACAAATGAATTCAAGGGAGAGAGCCAAGCAGTGTAGATACCAGCAGTGTCTTTCAAGATTATGTCTTTGGTAAATCATGCTGTTGCTATGGTCGAGAATCTCTCATTTCCGATTATACTCATCATCCTTTATAGTTTTACACATTGTGTGCTTTAGTTCATAAAGTCCTTTCAGTTACTGATGCATCAAGCTAGAATTTGGAAAGTACAGGCAGATTGATCACACTGGAGCCCTACATGGCCACAACGATCTGCAGTTGTTGCCTTAGCAAAGGAGTCAGTTCGTTTGTTCCCTCTAGTTATTTGACCCTTCCTATTAGTACGAGCTGCAGAGTTTATAACAGCAATTGCAGCAAGTAATTGAAAAGGAGGAGAACGTTCACCGTGTTTATCGAAGCTCCGAAGAGCTATGTAGGTTCCATAATTGTCCATTGTCATGTGCTACTCCTAAGGCATAACAAGATTCAGTGCACTGGCTGCAAGGATGCAGGCTTTTATTAAGGCAAGAAGATTCACCTGCTTGGGCAGAGCAGGAGTAAAGGTAGCTGTGCCACTCCTTATGAAACTTAAAGCATGTTGCAATTAACAATGGCTTTGGTTCTAAGTGTTCCTGCATTACTTTTGCAATAGCAGCAAAGTTCATTTCTGATGGTTTGGTCGCAATCAAATTTTGAAGGAAATTGTATGCCTTTGAACCCACTGCACTTAGCAAAATTGGTACTCGTTTCTCACTGGTTATTTCATTTGCTTCAATATACTCCTCCAATAGCTCAGTATGCATGAGCCAATTGCCCACTGTGTAATAAAACTCATCAGTCTTTCCAATATAGCTGGCCATTTCTGATTTTCTTAATGATTATTATCACTTGGTACTCACGCCATGAACCTGTGAAACCTTCCTTTCTCTTTATGAACCCATAAAATCTTCCATTTTCTGTCTGCTTTGATAGTCTCTAGGTGCTGGGCTGTGTATTTTATTTGATGTTCTTTGCTGCATTTATTTTGAATGTCTTGCTGCACTTCAACAGGTCAGTTGCTGCCTCAGGTTCATTTTTAAACTACCTCATCACAAATATTAAGTTTTATAACTTCAAAACATTAAACTAATTCAGAAGAACCAATATCCTGGTGGGGAGGTTTGCTAAGGCTACTGGGGAGAGTTTAAACTAGAATTGTCGGGGGTGGGAACTGAACTGAAGAGACTGGGGAAGAGGAGGTTGGCTCACAAATAGAGAAAGCTTGTAGACAGTGCGAGAGTGAGGATAGGCAGGTGATAGAGAAGGGACACACTCAGACTGAATGTTTGAGATGAGTCTATTTTAACACAAGGAGTGTTGTGAACAAAGCAGATGAGCTTAGAGTGTGGATCAGTACTTGGAGATATGATGTGGTGGCCATTACAGAGACTTGGATGGGTCAGGGACAGGAATGGTTACTTTAAGTGCCAGGTTAAGCTGGGTGGCAGTGTTAGCAGTGAGGAGGATGCTAAGAGGATGCAGGGTGACTTGGATAGGTTGGGTGAGTGGGCAAACTCATGGCAGATGCAATTTAATGTGGATAAATGTGAAGTTATCCACTTTGGTGGCAAAAATAGGAAAACAGATTATTATCTGAATGGTGGCCGATTAGGAAAAGGGGAGGTGCAACGAGACCTGGGTGTCATTATACACCAGTCATTGAAAGTGGGCATGCAGGTACAGCAGGCGGTGAAAAAGGCGAACGGTATGCTGGCATTTATAGCGAGAGGATTCGAGTACAGGAGCAGGGAGGTACTACTGCAGTTGTACAAGGCCTTGGTGAGACCACACCTGGAGTATTGTGTGCAGTTTTGGTCCCCTAATCTGAGGAAAGACATCCTTGCCATAGAGGGAGTACAAAGAAGGTTCACCAGATTGATTCCTGGGATGGCAGGTCTTTCATATGAAGAAAGACTGGATGAACTGGGCTTGTACTCGTTGGAATTTAGAAGATTGAGGGGGGATCTGATTGAAACGTATAAGATCCTAAAGGGATTGGACAGGCTAGATGCGGGAAGATTGTTCCCGATGTTGGGGAGGTCTAGAACGAGGGGTCACAGTTTGAGGATAGAGGGGAAGCCTTTTAGGACCGAGGTTAGGAAAAACTTCTTCACACAGAGAGTGGTGAATCTGTGGAATTCTCTGCCACAGCAAACTGTTGAGGCCAGTTCATTGGCTATGTTTAAGAGGGAGTTAGATATGGCCCTTGTGGCTACAGGGATCAGGGGGTATGGAGGGAAGGCTGGGTTCTGAGTTGGATGATCAGCCATGATCATAATAAATGGCGGTGCAGGCTCGAAGGGCCGAATGGCCTACTCCTGCACCTATTTTCTATGTTTCTATGTTTCTATGTTTTAGATGTTTCAGAAAGGACAGGGAGGGAGGCAAAAGAGGTGGGGGCGTGGCACTGTTGATCAGAGATAGTGTCACGGCTGCAGAAAAGGTGGACGCCATGGAGGGATTGTCTATGGAGTCTCTGTGGGTGGAGGTTAGGAACAGGAAAGGGCCAATAACTTTACTGGGTGTTTTTTATAGGCTGCCCAATAGTAACAGGGATATCAAGGAGCAGATAGGGAAACAGATCCTGGAAAGGTGTAATAATAACAGAGTTGTCATGACGGGAGATTTTAATTTCCCAAATATCACTTGGCTTCTCCCTAGAGCAAGAGGTTTAGATGGGGTGAAGTTTGATAGGTGTGTTCAGGAAGGTTTCTTGACACAATATGTAGACAAGCCTACAAGACGAGAGGCTGTACTTGATCTAGTATTGGGAAATTAACCTGGTCAGGTGTCAGATCTCGGATCTCTCAGTAGGAGAGCATTTTGGAGATAGTGATCATAATTCTATCTCCTTTACATTAGCATTGGAGAGAGATAGGAACAGACAAGTTAGAAAAGCGTTTAATTGGAGTAAGGGGAATTATGAGGCTATCAGGCAGGAAATTGGAAGCTTAAACTGGAAACAGATGTTCTCAGGGAAAAGTACGGAAGAAATGTGGCAAATGTTCAGGGGATATTTATGTGGAGTTCTGCATAGATAAGTTCCAATGAGACAGGGAAGTTATGGTAGGGTACAGGAACCGTGGTGTACAAAGGATATAATAAATCTAGTCAAGAAGAAAAGAAAAGCTTACAAAAGGTTCAGTGAGCTAGGTAATGTTAGATATCTAGAAGATTAAAAGGCTAATAGGAAGGGACTTAAGAAACAAATTAGGAGAGCCAGAAGGGGCCATAAGAAGATATTGCCGAGCAGGATTAAGGAAAACCCCAAAGCATTCTACAAGTACGTGAAGAGCAAGAGGATAAGATGTGAAAGAATTGGACTTATCAAGTGTGACAGTGGGAAAGTATGTATGGAACAGGAGGAAATAGCAGAGGTACTTAATGAATACTTTACTTCAGTATTCACCATGGAAAAGGATCTTGGTGATTGCAGTGATGACTTTCAGAAGACTGAAAGGCTTGAGCGTGTAGATATTATGAAAGAGGATGTGCTGGAGCTTTTGGAAAGCATCAAGTTGGATAAGACACCGGGACCGGATGAGATGTACCCCAGACTACTGTGGGAGGCGAGGGAGGAGATTGCTGAGCCTCTGGCGATGATCTTTGCATCAAAAATGGGGACGGGAGAGGTTCCAGAGGATTGGAGGGTTGTGGATGTTGTTCCTTTATTCAAGAAAGGGAGTAGAGATAGCCGAGGAAATTATAGACCAGTGAGTCTTAGCTCAGTCATTGATAAGTTGATGGAGGAGATCCTGAGAGACAGGATTTATGAACATTTGGAGAGGTATAACATGATTAGGAATAGTCAGCATGGCTTTGTCAAGGACAGGTCGTGCCTTATAAGCCTGATGGAATTTTTTGAGGATGTGACTAAACACATTGATGAAGGAAGAGCAGTAGATGTAGTGTATATGGATTTCAGAAAGGCATTTGATAAGGTACCTCATGCAAGGCTTATTGAGAAAGTAAGGAGGCATGGGATCCAAGGGGACATTGCTTTGTGGATGCAGAACTGGCTTGTCCACAGAAGGCAAGTAGACGGGTCATATTCTGCATGGAGGTCAGTCACCAGTGGAGTGCCTCAGGGATCTGTTCTGGGACTCTTACTCTTCGTGATTTTAATAAATGACCTGGATGAAGAAGTGGAGGGATGGGTTAGTAAGTTTGCTGATGTCGCAGAGGTTGGAAGTGTTGTGGATAGTGTGAAGGGCTGTCAAAGGTTACAGTGGGACATTGATAGGATGCAAAACTGGGCTGAGAAGTGGCAGATGGAGTTCAACCCAGATAAGTGTGCAGTTGTTCATTTTGGTAGGTCAAATATGATGGCAGATTATAGTATTAATGGTAAGACTCTTGGCAGTGTGGAGGATCAGAGGGATCTTGGTGTCCAAATCCATTGGACACTCAAAGCAGCTGCGCAGATTGACTCTGTGGTTAAGAGGGTGTACGGTGTATTGGCCCTCATCAATCATGGAATTGAATTTAGGAGCTGAGACATAATGCTGCAGCTATATAGGGCCCTGGTCAGACCCCAGTTGGAATACTGTGCTCAGTTCTGGTCACCTCACTACAGGAAGGATGTGGAATCCATAGAAAGGGTGCAGAGGAGATTTACAAGGATGTTGCCTAGATTGGGGAGCACGCCTTATGAAGACAGGTTGAGTGAAGTCGGCCTTTTTTTCTTGGAGCGACGGAGGATGAGAGGTGACCTGATAGAGGTGTATAAGATGATGACAGGCATTGATCGTGTGGATAGTCAGAAGCTTTTTCCCAGGGCTGAAATGGTTGCCACAAGAGGACACAGGTTTAATGTGCTGGGGAGATGGTACAGAGGAGATGTCAGGAGTAAGTCTTTTATTCAGAGAGTGGAGAGTGCGTGGAATGGGCTTCTGGCAATGGTGGTGGAGACGGATACGATAGGGTCTTTTAAGAAACTTTTGGATAGGTACATAGAGCTTAGAAAAATAGAGGGCTATAGGTAAGCCTAGTAATTTCTGAAGTAGGGACATGTTCGGCACAACTTGGTGGAACGAAGGGCCTGTATTGTGCTGTAGGTTTTCTACGTTTCTATGTTTCTAAGAAGACACGGGAGTCCAAAGTATGGGTCTAACTTCGAGTTTACTTTATGTAAGGCATGCACCTATCACATGATGGTGTATGCAATTAACATACAACCTATAGTGAATTATTTAAACAAACAAGAACGCTTAATCAAATATTATATGTACAAGTTTACTCAAACTATTGAAATATTAAATACACAACATATTCCATTTCCATGTTTATGTAGGGTAATTATTAAGTGGAAATGTACTGACATTGAGTGGAGTTTCACTTTAAAAAGTTGGTCTGATGTGATGACGTGATGATGTAATTACATAAAGGGTTTTTTAGTGCACTTTTGGTTCAAGTTCGAGTTCAATAAAATGTGTTACACTTTTCCTTAAACATAAAACATTTCACTTTGTTTTATTTACAAAAACCTAACCTACATTGGTGACCCTGATGCTCTAGGATGATTCCAGAGTTACTGAACACATCAACAAATGCAGCTGATTTGAAATTGCCAGAGTTTTAGGAGCATAATGCCATTGCCTGGTTTGTGCAAGCTGAGGCCCAACTCACGTTGCGAGAAATCACCGCGGACCACATCAAATTCTACTATGTGGCAGCATCGCTCTGAAACTTCGCAGCTGAGAGGGTGACGAGTTTGCTAGAACACCCACCTGAAAACAATAAACACCGATCCTGAAAACTAACCCTTTACGGACTTTTGGGCTATCAGAATCTGAGCACGTCAAACAGTTTCTCTCCTTGCCTGGCCTCTCCGATGCTATGTCATCAGAATTAATTGATCGCATGCTGTCCCTCCTTGGAAGTCATCATCCTTGTTTTACTTTTAAAGAACTCTTGAAGCAGCAGATACCTGATCAAGTTCACTCAGCCCTCACCAATGCACCCGTGAAGGACTATAGGGACTAGTGAAAGTGGCTGATAGTCTGCACTTGGCCAGGTAGAGGTGCATAATTCCACCACTTTTCCCTACTTCAATAAGCCCAGTCAGTGAGTCCCCCAACATAAGGATGCCCACAGCTGAGAAACAGAGAAAGCTGGGCCTGTGTTTTTACTATGCTCCCTTCAGTATGAACAGTAGTATGTGCCGACATCCAGGTCTGTGAACATTGTGGGTTCCAGCTGCCAGGGACATCTAATGTTCATTAAGGACACCCTTTCAGGGCAACGCTTCATATGTAACATGGGTGCTCAAGTGAGTGTGCTGCCAGCATCACCTATTGAGGAGAAGGCAAAGCGCAATGAAACCTCGCTGGCAGCAACCAATGGAAGCAGGATCCAGACTTACAGGACATGACAGGTGACAGTTTGCTTCAGTCATGAGCCTTTGTCCTGGCTACGGTGACTAGACCTCTGCTTGATGCAGATTTCCTCTGTGCCCAAGGGCTAATAATCAATCTTAAGAACCCGAACTGCCGGCTTGTGGATGTCAAGGACTTTGGGTTACCCTGCTCCCCTAGTAAGTTCCCCACAACGACTCTGTCAAGCTCAGGCACCACCGCATGTGAGTTTGCCCTACTGCTGGGCAAATTCCCAAACCTCATCAAGCCCACCTTCTCCACTACCGTCACAAAACATGGAGTTGAGCACCATATTCCCACAATGGCCCGCCAGTCCATGCCCACGCGCGTAAACTGAACCCAGGAAAGCTGGCGACTGTGAAGGCTGAGTTTGTCAACATGGACTTGACATTGAACACCAGTTGAATAACCCCAGGGCTTCGCCCCTCCATATTGTCTCTAAGTCTGATGGTAGTCGCCGAAGCCTTAATGAGGCTATCACCCCCGATTGTTACCTAGTCCCAGACTTTTCGGCACATTTAACTAGAAAGTTAATATTTTCCAAAGGCAATCTTGTTAGGGAGTACCACCACTTTGTCAGAAGTTGTCCTACCAGCATCAACGACAACCGCAGACATGGCTTGGGAGTTTGGGGTGCTCGGTTTGGCACCCCATCTGATATTTTCATTGACCATGGTCCCCAATTCATATCAGACCCAGAACCTTGGCGTTAGGCTACATCACACCGCAACATATCACCCACAGTTCAATGGCCTATGCAAGCAGTTTCACCACTACTTAAAAGCTGCTCTGAGGGCTTCCCTGACTGAACGAATGTCGGCATCATCTTCTCCCATGAGTCCTGCTGGGGCTCAGAACAGCTCCAAACGTGGACCTGGAGTCATCCGTGGCAGAGTCAGGACACTGTTCATCGACTATAGCTCAGCAGTTAATACCATCATTCCCACAATCCTGATTGAGAAGTTGCAGAACCTGGGCCTCTGTACTTCCCTCTGCAATTGGATGTTCAAATTCCTAACCAGAAGACCACAGTCTGTGCAGATTGGTGATAAATCTCCTCCTCGCTGACAATCAACACTGGTGTACCTCAGGGGTGTGTGCTTAGCCCACTGCTCTACTCTCTCTATACCCATGACTGTGTGGCTAGGCATAGCTCAAATACCATCTACAAATTTGCTGATGATACAACCATTGTTGGTAGAATCTCAGATGGTGACAAGAGGGCGTACAGGAGCAAGATATGCCAACTCGTGGAGTGGTGTTGCAGCAACAACAACCTGGCACTCAACATCAGTAAGACGGAAGAGTTGATTGTGAACTTCAGGAAGGGTAAGACAAGGGAACACACACCAATCCTCATAGAAGGATCAGAAGTGGAGAGCGTGAGCAGTTTCAAGTTCCTGTATGTCAAGATCTTTGAGGATCTAACCTGATCCCAACACATCGATGCAGTTATAAAGAAGGTAAGACAGCGACTATACTTCATTAGGAGTTTGAAGAGATTTGGTATGTCAACAAATACACACAAAAATTTCTATAGATGTACTGTGGAGAGCATTCTGATAGGCTGCATCACTGTCTAGTAGGGTGGGGGGGAGGCAGTGTTGCTACTGCATAGAACCGAAAGAAGATACAGAGGATTGTAAACTTAGTTGGCTCCATCTTGGGTACTAGCCTACAAAGTACCCAGGACATCTTCAAGGAGTGGTGTCTCAGAAAGGCAGCATCCATTATTAAGGACCTCCAGCACCCAGGGCATGCCCTTTTGTCACTGTTACCATCAGGTAGGAGGTACAGAAGCCTGAGGGCACATACACAGCGATTCAGGAACAGATTCTTCCCCTCCGCCATCCGGTTCCTAAATGGACATTGAACCCTTGAACACTACCTCACTTTTAAAATATATATTATTTCTGTTTTTGCATGATTTTTAATCTATTCAATATACAATAATTGATTTACTTATTTATTTATTATTTTTTTCTTCTTTCTTCTATATTATGTATTGCACTGAACTGCTGCTGCTAAGTTAACAAATTTCACGACACATACCAGTGATAATAAATCTGATTCTGATTCTGAGTTGATACATGGCAGCCATTACGAGTGCCAAGTGTCTTCATTCACAATGCCTCAACTGCCTGGTCAGCCTCTCAACAGCATTCCACTTTCCTCAGTAAACTCAATCCCCTTTCACCTAGTCCTACTTCCCATCATGGCGTACAGCACATTTGGGTTCCTGTTGACCTACATTCCACTTCATTTGTTTCTGTCCACCATGATGCACATCAACTTCCCCTTAAAACCCCTAACAATGGATCATTCCACATTTTGGACGGGAAGAAAAAACTTTTATCATAGATCAGAAGGGTAAACCCGAATATATTTCGGTCGATCGCCTTAAATTTGCCTACCTGGATTCGGAGGATTCTGCTACCATACGATACGACCATATATGTGTCAACACCCCTGTGGACGAGCCAGAGGCACTTGCTGTTCCTTTATCTATGAGGTATAGGACCCAAGCTGGGCAGCTTGTCTTAGCTCCCGGCAAGCTCATAATACCACTCTTAGTGATTTTTTTTTTGGGGGGGCGTCCTGTGTAGGGTAATGTAATTGGTGGAAATGTACAACCACCGATATGGAGTGAGGGTTTCACTTTAAGAGGCTGGTCTGATGTGATGATGTAACTACATAAAGAGTGTTTAGCGCACTTTTGGTTCAGGTTTTGCAGTTCAAGGACCACTGCAACATATTTTATTGAACATAAAACACCTCACTTTGTTTTAGTTATGAAAACTTACAGTATGAGCTAAACAACTATGCAGTTCAAAACAAAGATTACCAGTCACAAGTAAGACGCATGAGCTACATGTATATAAAGCAGGTAATGCTAAGATCCCAGGTTTACAGAATCTGAATCAGGTTTAGTATCACTGGCATGTGTCGTGAAGTTTGTTTAATATATGTATGTAACGTGCTCTAAGGTTTCACTGCTAATAGTAATGGGTTTTTTGTAATGTTCACTTAATGTTTGGGTTATGGCTAGAGATAACGGGACCATGGATGCATGTTAGCCAACCAGTCTTGTGATTCTGGAAGCAGTTGTTTTCGCGGGCTTTTGCCAGAAGGAGAGAGAGAGATGAAGAGAGAAGACGCAAATGGAGAGATTTGGTAGACCGCCGGACGGGGTGTGAGCGGGGGTCCAAAGGTCGGCGACGCTCGGAGGAGACCAATGGTGGAAGGACTACTGAGTGAGCTCCAACTTTGTGCACAGACTATTTATCATTCTATCTTATGATTTGGGCCCTTTTTCTTTTATATTTTGTTTCTCTACCAACCATTTAGTCAAAGTAAGAGTTATAAAACTTAATCGTTTAATCACATATCGTGTACTGTTTGTTATTTCGGGGTACTGATTTGTAACAGGGGACACCTCATGCAGCATCCACCCAAACGAGATTTCTTAAGTTTGGCTGAGCAGGGAGTTATCACCCCCATATTAAGCCCTAAGTGAAGCGAGTGTTACATGTGTGTATATATATATTAAATAGTTAAATTAAGTAAGTAGTGCAAATATAGAAATAAAACAAGTAGTGAGATGGTGCTCATGGGTTAAATGTCCCATGCTAAACTCAATAACAGATACTTGTCTAAACTGAGTGCCCAAAGTGGCAGGACAAAACAGACACTAAACACACACAGAGTTATGAATACTCAACTAACATTGTGTGCCCACGCCTTCTGCACATGACCTGTCGTCTGCCGTTTCCACGGCACCCATCGTCTACCTGATCCACAGTGATCCGAGAGGAAACAAACACCCCTGGTTACTGTACACCAGATTTAAACCCTACTGGTGCTGTGATGTCAACTACATGGTCCATGACAACTGGATCTTTGCCCTCCCACTGCAAATTTCTCAGCAGGTCAGATAAGATGTCCTGAACCCGGGCACCAAGCAGGCAGCACAGCCTCGGAACACTCTATCCTCACAACAGAGAACTCTGTCTATTGCCCTGACTATACTATTCCCAATTACCAATACATTTCTCTTCTCTACCACCTCCTGAATGACTCCCTGAACTATGGTGCCACAATTAGTTTGCTCTTCCTTCCTGCAGCCCCCACTCTCACCCACACAGGAAGCAAGAATCTCAGCCCTGTTGGAACATTTAAAGGGCTAAGGCTCCTCCAGCACTGTTTCTTGGATCCTACTACCTGCCTCATTCACAGTCACATCTCCTTGTCCCTGACCACAAGCTGAATTTGAGGCAGCCAATCTAATGGGTGTGACTACCTCCAAAAACAAATCTAATGCATGCTCATAGTTCCCTTCTGTCGGAGCTTTCGCAAGTTACTGCAAAACTCTGCCTTACAGCAACTTCCACAACACCTTCGGGGATGGCAGTAGAAAAGCTTGTGGAAGGGTTGTGTCGGAACCTGAGATAATACTTCCCTCTCCCCATTAGGGAAAAGTAATGTGTTGACTGTCAACCTCTTTTCTTTTGAGTTTACAGCAATATGTTTCACATAGGCTTGAGGTACTTGACAGATGCACCATACATGACAAAGCTTACCGTCGTCAGCTCAGTCCAACCAGGAAATGGCTTTTCAGCTTCAAGTGATAGCTCTTGCCTTCCCTGAAAAACATTGAACATCATGTTCCTGTACATAAGGTATTTTGACTACATCAAAAGGTAGATACTTTATTAAGAAATCATGAGGTATCTGTTCCCATATCCTCTTAAAGACAGCCTGTTCATGTAAAGATTTGTATTTAAATGTTTCCTGTCCTTGGTATAACTATTGTCACATGATCGGCAACAATGAATATATCGAGTCAGGATTTATAAATAAACAAACAAACGTTTATTAAACCCTAATAAACAATGAAAAAAAAACAAAAACACTAACCGGAAGTAAACGACTATGCGGCCATTCAGTAAACCGCTACTCAGTACTAGTTCTTAAAGCGATAATGCAAAACCAGTTCTTAAAGTGATAAATTCAAACACAGTTCTTCGAGTGGTAGATTTTAAAGTCCAAGAGATTTATATAGTCAATTAGGAGAGACTTTCATGAAGTAACAAATTTCTCGAAGACACGACATCACTGCCACTCCCATTCGGATCCTGCCTTGTCCACAGGATTCACGACAATGGAAATAAAATAGTTTTGAAGGCACTGACCTTCCTCCTCCGTAGAATAGATCCTGCACAGCCTTTTCTGCTTCCTTTTTAGCAGAGGCTATCTCATGCAGATCACTTTCTTGAACAAATTCAATAATGGTCGATCCTTTCCAAACCCATCGAACGTCTCCTTCAGGGTCCCATCTTCGCTCTCCAATGTTACTGAAAAGATACATTAACAAAGCTGGCAGCAATTTATCAAACTGCCGGCTCAGATTTCTCTACCTTACATTAGAACATAAAACTCCGTTTAAAATCAAAACTGCATCATAAGGCAAACAAGCAGCGGAGCGGAGTATCTCATTGCCGTTCTAACTGGAAAGCTAACTGCGTCACCAGGGCTCTTCCCTTTTATACCCGTGGTGAACGTGTCATCACGTGACCTCACACCAGTGGGAAAATTACATCAGGTTACCTCCAAAAGACCATTACATCATTCTCACAAGAAAGTCACAAGATCTCCTTGAGGTATGTAACACTATTGTTACCCTCGTTGCAGAGCAGGTTTTATTAATCATTGTATTCCTATGCTATAGTTAATGGATTATCCTGCCTGAATAAACAAAGGTTCAAAGGTTCATTGATTATCAAAGTATACAACTATGAAATTCTTCTCCAGATAGCCATGAAACCAAGAAGGAAAAGAAAAGCAGCACGATCATCACTACCCCCACCTCCCTGCACAAAAAAAGAACAAAAGTAGAGCAAGCAAATCAACCCCCAAATCCCTCTCCTCTGCACATAAGAAAAACAAGAAAGATTGGGTGAAAAACACAGAATACAAAAAGGCCATAAGACTGAAAGTGAGTTCACAGTCCAAGTCCACATTCAAAATGCAGAAAACCTGGCCAACATTTCTTCCTCTCCATAGCAGAGTGATCTCACCAGCAATATAAAAGCAGTCTCCCTTCTCCAGCAGCAGACGGTGATGCCACAGCAATAGGAAGGCAGACAGTTGGCATTTCAACCTCCTTCATCACTTTAATCAGCAAACAATGGACGCTTGAATCAGTGAAATGGAGTGGATCATCAGCTTGCAGCCTCCTCTCCACAAGGTTCCTGTATGCTGCCTCTGCCTCCTGGAATTCCTTAGGAGACTGCAGAGCTGAAACACCCAAACGATCTCCAAAAACTGTGATCTCCAAATCACAGGCTCCAACAGTTCTAGAATCAAATTCAAGACAAAAAAAAACAAGCACAAAAGACATAAAACAAGTGAAACATATGGTTTCATGATCTATCCAGAAGATGTCGATTGCAGAAGCATTGCATGCAGGTGCCATCTTGACTGGAAAACCACAAAAGCCACGAAAGTTAACCTGGTAATGACATTTTGATGCCATTACAATGATGCGTTATTTTCATATCTAACTCACCAAAGTTTTCTTCATTTTAAATCATTTCAGTCTTGAAAAAGGCTGCTTTGAATTCTTCTCATGGCATTTCAAAGCCCATATTATATAATTAACAAATGCACCGAACACTCAATATAACACTATGGTTGAGTACTAAAATTCCATTCCATTGAAGGATGAACTTTTATCCAAGTAAAAGCAAGTTCTGATAGTTTGCTGTCTCCACCTATCAATTCCCTGTCCCTGCTGCCATTTAGATTCTTCCCTTCTCCATCTTCTGATCCTCCTTCCTCACCTGGATCTACTTATTGCTTACCGACTCTTCTCCACCCTTTGCCTCACCTCTTTATATTAGCTATCACACCTCATTCTTTCAGTCCAGAGGAAGTGTCTTGACCTAAAACATTGACTATCCATTTTCCTCTATAGGTGAGTTCCTCCAGTAGTTTCTGTTTTGACAAATTAATCACTTTTTATTTACAGATCTTCTGACATTTTTGAGTAACAATAGAAGAGAAATGCTACGTCCACTCCCTCCCCACCCCACGTTGCATCCTTACTGAGGCATTAGGCATGAAAGTTGACTGCCACCATTTTCTGTTTTACATATAAAAGTTTAATAGCTATCCCATATCTTCCTTCGTGTATGTGTTTGTGTTTCCTCTGCTCTTCATCCTTTCCCTTTTCAATTAAAAAGCTTTTTTTTCTTTTTTTAAATCTTCCCAGCTCAGTGGTGAGTCACCACATATTTTGCCGGGCTCTTCCCCCCTGTACCACTGCCGCCAGTGTCATTAAAAAGCTATAGATCTACAATACATCTTGCATTGACAAACGACCTCGGTCTGAAAGTTACCTTAGCTGTTCTGACTCAAAATGCCAGTGGCCTATTGAGTACTTGAAATACATTCCACTTTACTCAGAATTGTGGTGCTTTTAGTAACCATGAGAAGCTTGCTGTTCAGGAAGCGTAAACCCAACTCCCTGCCTCTTGTTGAATTGGACATCATGGAAGCTGAGGGTTAATAAATGTAAGTTTAATGACATGGAAGTTTTAGATATACTGCATGATGATTCGTTCCAATTTTCATGATATCTCAAAAGATATAATTAGTGCTTTAAGAATACCTATTTGTGCAAAAAGCCTTTAATTAGAAAACAACTCGAGCTGACTTGGAGCAAGGTTCAGACTGTGAGCTATTGTTAAACTCTGCTAAGTACACATGTAATCCCTGTACAGAGTTAGACATAGGAACAGAAGAAGGACTGGTGTTTTATTAAAAAGACACCTGTCATTAAAACAACTTTTTAAATAAAATATTGACACTGATTTCAAAGGTTTGATAATCCTTTGACTTTCTTGAAAAAGTACTAAGGCTTCCACTGCTACCTCTTTCCCAAGTGGCAGGCATCCCAGGCACAGCTGTTCCCCGTATTTACCTGTCCGCCAGCTCATGGTTTGCAAGACCAGTTTTTCATGCATGCTCAGAGGTTTTGGTGATGCTTCCACTTCCTCAGCTACACTGATGTGATGATACATGGCCCTCTTGTCTAAAATTAGAGAATTTAATGATACCATGTAATTAATTTGGATAGTTTTCCAAAATAGCTGGTTAGACACTCATCAGAAATAAATACGTGAGGATTTGGAGATGGAACAGGGGAAAGGCAATAGTTTGGTTTCTCTACAAAGAGCGAGCAAGGAATTACTGGGCCAAATAGTCTCCCATTGTTACTCTCTGTAACCCATCTTGGTGATGAACCAATATTCAATATCACTCTGCACTACTCTGTAACAAAAGTGCAACTCATAACCAATGAAAAACTATGTATATGAGTTAACATAGCAAAGAAAGAGATGAAGTATTTGCAGAGATTATAGATGTGGAATCACCTATGATCAGGCATAAGAGAGCATGTAGTACGTGGTTCTTTGACAGGTAGATAATGTATACTGATAAAATTGCCTTGATTTATGGCAGTCTCTGTAATCTGCATCAGGTTTTGGTGTGGGATATACTGCATTGTTTGTGCCCATACCCTCTCATTGGCTGAACAATATTAGATCCCCCTGAATCTTTCCTTAGTTACCTCAGCTGGCACCAGTGTCTTTCTTTCTATTCTTTCTTCTCAGCAATGCAGCCTCCCTCAAACTGATTATGATTCATTAAATGCTCATATAGTATTTTACTTGAATCATACTTATAGGACATATATCAGCCTGCTTATTGGACATCCTATCCTCGACCGTTCACTCACTCCACACGCCAATGTACAGTACCAGCAACTTGTACCATCTCCAGAATACTCTGTAGGAATATTTTAAACAACATCTCCCAAAAGCACAACCAGTTAGAAGGACAAGGGCTTCAAAAGCCTGGGAACACCACCATCTTGAAGTTTCCCTCCAAGCCACACACCACAAATGGGAGAAAACCTGCAGATGCTGGAAATCCAAGCAACAGTTGGTGGGAACTGAACAGAAGAGATGGAGGAAGGGGTGGTTGGCTCGCAAATAGATAAAGCTTGGAGACAGTGTGAGAGGGAAGATAGGCAGCTGATAGAGAAGGGATATGCTCAGACCAATGGTTTGAGATGTATCTATTTTAATGCAAGAAGCATCATGAACAAAGCAGGTGAGCTTAAAGCGTGGATCAGAACTTGGAGCTATGATGTTGTGGCTATTACAGAGACTTGGATGGCTCAGGGGCAGGAATGGCAAGAGAGCCAAGCTTTAGATGTTTCAGAAAGGACAGGGAGGGAGGAAAAAAGAGGTGGGGGCGTGGCACTGCTGATCAGAGATAGTGTCATGGCTGCAGAAAAAGAGGAAATCATTGAGGGATTGTCTACTGAGTCTCTGCGGGTGGAAGTTAGAAACAGGAAGGGATCAATAACTCTACTGGGTGTTTTTTTATAGACCACCCAATAGTAACAGGGACATTGATGAGCAGTGAGGGAGACAGATTCTGCAAAGGTGTAATAATAACAAGGTTGTTGTGGTGGGAGATTTTAATTTCCCAAATATTGATTGGCATCTCTCTAGAGCAAGGAGTTTAGATGGGGTGGAGTTTGTTAGGTGTGTTCAGGAAGGTTTCTTGACACAATATGTAGATAAGCCTACAAGAGGAGAGGTTGTACTTGATCTGGTATTGGGAAACGAACCTGGTCAGGTGTCAGATCTCTCAGTGGGAGAACCTTTTGGAGATAGTGATCACAATTTTATCTCCTTTACCATAGCATTGGAGAGGGATAGGAACAGACAAGTTAGGAAAGTGTTTAATTGAAGTAAGGGGAAATATGAAGCTATCAGGCAGGAACTTGGAAGCATAAATTGGGAACAGATGTTCTTAGGGAAATATATGGAAGAAATGTGGCAAATGTTCAGGGCATATTTGTGTGGCATTCTGCATAGGTATGTTCCAATGAGACAGGGAGAGGATGGTAGAGTACAGGAACCATGGTGTACAAAGGTTGTTGAAAATCTAGTCAAGGAGAAAAGTTTATGAACGGTTCAAAAAACTAGGTAATGATAGAAATCTGGAAGATTACAAGGCTAGCAGAAATGAGCATAAGAATGAAATTAGGAGAGCCAGAAGAGACCATGAGAAGACCTTTGCGAGCAGGATTAAGGAAAACTCCAAGGCATTCTACAAGTATATGAAGAGCAAAAGGATAACACATGAGAGAATAGGACGAATCAAGTGTGACAGTGGAAAAGTGTGAATGGAACCGGAGGAGATAGCAGAGGTACTTAATGAACACTTTACTTCAGTATTCACTATGGGAAAGGATCTTGGCGATTGTAGGGATGATTTACAGTGAATTGAAAAGCTTGAGCATATAGACAATAAGAAAGAGGATGTGCTGGAGCTTTTGGAAAGCATCAAGTTGGATAAGTCTCCAGGACCAGATGAGATGTACCCCAGGCTACTGTGGGAGGCAAGGGAGGAGATTGCTGTGTCTCTGCAATGAGCTTTGCATCATCTATGGGGATGGGAGAGGTTCCAGAGGATTGGAGGGTTGCGGATACTGTTCCCTTATTCAAAAAAGGGAGTAGAGAAAGCCCAGGAAATTATAGACCAGTGAGTCTTACTTCAGTGGATGGTAAGTTGATGGAAAAGATCCTGAGAAGCAGGATTTATTATTATTTGGAGAGGCATAATACGATTAGGAATAGTCAGCATGACTTTGTCAAAGGCAACTCTTGCCTTATGAGCCTGGTTGAGTTTTTTGAGGATATGACTAAATACATTGATGAAGGAAGAGCAGTAGATTTAGTGTATATGGATTTCAGCAAGGCATTTCCCAAGGTACCCAATGCAAGGCTTATTGAGAAAGTAAGGAGGCATGGGATCCAAGGGGACCTTGCTTTGTGGTTCCAGAACTGGCTTGCCCACAGAAGGCAAAGAGTGGTTGTAGACGGGTTCTATTCTGCATGGAGTCGGTGACCAGTGGTGTGCCTCAGGGATCTGTTCTGGGATTCCTACTCTTCGTGATTTTTATAAATGACCTGGATGAGGAAGTGGAGGAATGGGTTAGTAAATTTGCTGATGATCCAAAGGTTGGGGTGTTGTGGATAGTATGGAAGGCTGTCAGAGGTTACAGTTGGACATTGATAGGATGCAAAACTGGGCTGAGAAGGTGGCAGATGGAGTTCAACTCAGATAAGTGTGTGGTGGTTCATCTTGGTAGGTCAACTATGATGTCAAAATATAGTACTAATGGTAAGACTCTTGGCAGTGTGGAGGATCAGAGGGATCTTGGGGTCTGAGTCCATAGGACACTCAAAACTGCTGTGCAGGTTGAATCTTGTGGTTAAGAAGGCATATGGTGCACTGGCATTCATCAACTGTGGGATTGAGTTTAAGAGCCGAGAGATCATGATGCAGCTATATAGGACCCTGGTCTGACCCCACTTGGAGTATTGTGCTCAGTTCTGGTCACCTCACTACAGGAAGGCTGTGGAAACTATAGAAAGGGTGCATGGGAGATTTACAAGGATGTTGACTGAATTGGGGAGCATGCCTTATGAGAATAGGTTGAGTGAACTCAGCTTTTTCTCCTTGGAGCGGTGGAGGATGACAGGTGACCTGATAGAGGTCTATAAGATGATGACAGGCATTGATCATGTGGGTAATCAGAGGTTTATTTCCCAGGGCTGAAATGGCTAACATGAGAGGGCACAGTTTTAAGGTGCTTGGAAGTTGGTACAGAGGAGATGTCAGGGATAAGAGTGGTGAGTATGTGGAATGGGCTGCCGGCAATGGTGGTGGAGGTGGATATGATAGGGTCTTTTAAGAGACTCCTGGATAGGTACATGGAGCTTAGAAAAGTAGGGGGCCATGTGTAACCCTAGGTAATTTCTAAAGTAAGTACATGTTCGGCACAGCATTGTGGGCCAAAGGGCCTGTATTGTGCTGTAGGTTTTCTAAGTTCCTAACACACACAAAATGCTGGAGGAACTCAGCAGGCCAGGCAGCATCTATGGGCTGAGACCCTTCAGCAGGACCGGAGAACTCCAACTTCCACCCTGCCCTCAAATTTACTTGATCCATTTCAGACACCTTCCTCCCCTTTCTCATTTTTTCTGTTTCTATCTTTGGAGATAGCTTATCTACTGATGTCAATTTAAACACATTGGCTCTCACAGCTACCTGGTGTTACAAGAGTCACCCCTTGTAATAATGATCAGTGGGTACAGAGATGTATTTACCAACAAGTAACTTTTATTGTTTCAACTAAAAGCACGTGGGTTCACAAACTGTCCCTGTGAGCACCCGACTGGAACCCCTGACACTCCATGAACAGTCAATGAAGAGAAAAGATAATACCCAGAAAAGAAGCCTACACTGGCCAGGTCTTCCTCATGGTCCCAATCTCCACGTGTCTGTGGGGTCCTCCTTATCCATAATGGTTGGTCCCTGCTTGCTGCAGAGTTACCGACCCTGCGTATTTGGAACTCGAGTCTTATACTGTTCCTCATCAATTGAACCACTGGATCTCCATCACATTGGCTCAAGGTCACCTGACCTACCTGGGTCACCTTCTTACTGGTCATTGTACAGGGCTACAGCCAACATTGTTTCATGGCTCTGCCCACCCCAGCCTTGTGTATTTGTGTCTTTACACTCTGACTGGTCCAAACCAGTTAAATGGGGCCATCCAGACAGAGTCTAACAATTGCAGGTCTGGTATTTTACAGAACAAGTAGCTACTCCTCTGACAATGGGCTCAGGTATATTGCTCTGATTAGATTGTCCCAGAGCAAGAACCAGTTCAGAGTTCATGCCCTTTACATAACAAATGGCTATTTGTCTGAGAATGGTCTCAGGTTTAGCAGATCTTTACCTGAAGCTACCTATGTCCACATTCAGTTGCTGATTAGATTATCCAAGAGCAAGAATCAGTTTAGAGTCTACAAAAAGGGGTTGTCTGGGGTGCTTCCCCTGTCCTTGATTAGACTGTAGTTTTCTTCTGGCCAACACCGGACCTCTTCCCACCCTCAAACAAGAGAAAATCTGCAGATGCAGGAAATCCAAGCAACACACGCAAAAATGCTGGAGGAACTCAGCAGGCCCGGCACCATCTGTGGAAAAGAGTACAGACGACATTTCAGGGAATGGCCAACTAAATGCTGCTTCGGCCTACAAAGCTCATGTATCTTGAATCACTTTTTAAAAATCACCTTGCAAGACAAATGTGACAGGTCATCATGGCCTCTTTATCTCCTTCCCCTTATCTTCAACTTCCCCCATCAGGAGACCACAGTTAGTGCAGATCGAAAATAATATCGCCTCCTCGCTGACAATTGACACTGGTGTACCTCAAGAATGCATGCTTAGTCCACAGCTTTACTCTCTAGGCACAGCTCAAGAGCCATCTATAAATTTGCCGATGACATAAACGTTATTGGCAGTATATCAGATGGTGATGAGGAGGCGTACAGGAATGAGATAGATAAACCGATTGATGCTGTCGTAACAACGATCATGCACTTGTCATTACTAAAACCAAGGAATTGATTGTGGACTTCATTGAGGGGCAGCTGTGGAAAGCATCGTCAAGTTTCTGAGTTTCAAAGTCTCTGATTATTTGATGGTGTGGTGTTCGCCGAGCTTGGCAATTAGCTTGCAGACGTTTCCGCACCAGTCAAGGTGACATCCTCACTTGCTGGTGTTTCTCTCTGGAAGTGCTTGTGTCCTCATTTGGTCCTCATTTGCTTGCCTCGGACTTGATTGGCTACCCCTTCATTTGACTTTTGGCTCGCGTTTCTTTGGCTCTTAGGGAACATCAACTGGCAGTACAGAAACATAATCCACTGTTGCTCATCTCAGACCATGAAGACCAAGGAGGACATCACTTTAACCGGGATACTGCAGAGGCAAACATGAGGCAGGCATGAAAATTTCTAGAAATGTGGTTCTCTTAAAAAAACATATCAAATTAGACACCATCAACAAACCCTTAAGAGCCAAAGAATCACAAGCCAACATACCGATGTGATCACGGAGAGTCACAACAGTAGCTATATTTCATTAGGAGTTTGAGGAGATTTGGAATGTCATCAAAGACTCTAGAGAATTTCAACAGATGCACCGTGGAGAGCATCCTGACTCGTCGCATCATCGTCCGGTACGGAAGCTCAAATGCGCAGGATTGAAAGGAGCTGCATAGAGTTGTGAACTCATCAACTCCACCATGGGCACTAGCCTTTCCACCATTGAGGACATCTTCAAATAACATCACCTCAAGAAGTGTCATCTCCTCTGTCATCATATTTCTGAAAGATCCATCAACTTTGCTTTACTATTTTGCTCTCTTTTTCATATTTATTTATTTTTTATATATTTTTGACAATTACATTGTATGTCTGTGCATTGTATTGTACAACTGCCACAATAAAACAAATTTCACAGCATATGTTAGTGATAAAAAAAAAAGCCGATTTTGGTTCTGGTGGAAAACATTCTCACTCTTTTGCCAGTTTATCAGTGGGAGGAGAATTACCTCACACTGCTCTTCATAAAAAAAAACTCATGAAAGTGATGTACTGGTGAATAAGTGCCTCCCTAGCCCCATCATATGAAATCTAAGCAAGGTTTGTTGGCTTCAGATCTAGAGAAATTAAGAACAATTTGTAGGTTTAAGGGGAAGAAATGAGGGTGAGTAGAATTGATTGGATAGCTCATTCAGAGAAGTAACAAGTCCAATGGGCTCCTTGAGTATTGTTTATTTTTATAATGCCTTGTTTCATAAAAGTCCACAGATCAGAAGGAGCCCTACTTCTACTGTAACCTATTAGAACTTCATTCTACAACAAAATTATTACTAAATCAGCTTCCATTTCCCTTCCAGTCTGTGACAAGTCAATATATAAAATATACCACAGCCCTGGGTTTTAGTGTCAGTTACCTTAATCCTGTGTAAACTGATTACAAACTACATTGGCACTGGAAATATTTTCTGCTCCGTTTAAAGCTCTTGTAGATTTTGAACACTGCTATTAACTCTCAACTTAACTTCTCTGCTCCAAGGAGAACTTCATTGAAATTACAAATAACACTCCTGTTGACTTGCTTGTAAATCAAGAATCTGCACTCTCCAAGAGCTTGTCGCATTTCTTAAAGAAATGGGTATTGCACTGTTTTAAATAATCAGTGTTGGTAAATGTTTAGTATAAATTTCTTGCTTTTGTTATCTTTGCCACTAATTATAAATACCAGAATCCCAGGTTTTCCAAATCTACTATGCTTTGTCGGATTTTCAGTTCAAAGGCTTTGGTGTTCTCACACCAGGCTGTAGTGCGTCCAGTCAGTACACTTTCCACCACACATCCACAGAAGTTTGTCAAGGTTTTTGATGACATGCTGAACTTCTGCAGTCTCCTGAGGATCAAGAAGCGCTGTTGTCCTTTCTTTGCAATTACATTCATATGATGGGTCCAGAACAGGTCCTCTGAGATCGCGACACCCAGGAATTTAATCCACCTCTGATCCTACTTAATTTACTGCTTTCTTCATTTTTCCTTACAATATATGCAGTTTAATTTTAGATTGAATTAAATTTCTTCTGACATGATGTCTACTTTTAATTGCTTATGGTGGCTCTATAACTGACAACAGATTTGTTTTGGGTTCCTGAGTTCCAGTCTGAGAATATCTCGGTGGCCTGTACTTGTCTGAGCTGGACTGGGGCATGATGCTTCCCTAGAATGCAGAGCAAAGATCAGCAGAGAGTTGACTTGCTGTAAAACACTGCTTTCTGTTGAGGTACAGAGCTGAAATATCAGTGATAGAACCTAACAGTTGAAAATTACCTGCCCTAATTGAAAACCAAACATGAGAAAATCTGTCTGTTGTCCTAATTGAGAGATAGGTTCAGGATCTGGAAACCTGCTGCAAAGACTTAAGTATAAAACATTCAGACTGAGAAGAGGAAGTTGCAGGATCTTTTTGTCTACTTAATAAACTTGCCTGAACAACTTAACATTTCATTTCAAATATTCATCAGTGTTAATACTTATTAATAGAAATCGATAGGGGGGTCAATCAAATGATTTTGAAGAAGCATACAATAGGTTACAGCAGTGGAGTAATAACAGTTTCCTGCTTTTCCCCCCACCAGCTAGGATTTACGATGCAAATTGGAACCCAGTTATGTCAGAAGAGCGGCAATGGACTTTTTATAGCAAGCTTTAAGTCTGACCTCTTGTGAGCAATCAGTATGTGATTGTAGTCTCTGCTCTGCAGTTTGGCACTTGAACACAATTCTGCTATTGACCTTTTGTACAAATCAATATTTATCTGAGCTGTGCAAGGATCTCATATACTTGAAGGACAATTCCACCTTAATTACAATTGCAGTCACGATGAGGGACAATTTAGCTTCATGTTGTGTTTTGTCTGGGCTGGAAAGAAAATACAAGATATTCAGTACTGTTGGCAACCTATCTGTATGGAACGAAATGCAGTACAATGCACAGTCTCCCTGTGTTATTGACAATACAGAACCCTTCCAGAAGCCCAAGTATGAGGTACGGAAGGCCATTGTGAGAGCGATGTGAAGTTACAGTACAATCAGATTCTCAGCAGCTTAGGTGAAACTTAACAGTGTAAATGGCAGTGATGCTTCACTCCTCCAATGTCATAAAGGGGGGCACAGGGAGCGGACCCAAATGCAAGACACAGACACTGAAGTACTAGGAACAGGACTTGACTAGAGACTAGAGACAAGAACACAGACCTGGGCTAGGACATTGGCTAGGCAAGCGGGACCAGGACAAGGAACTGGGAACTAGGAGCCTGGGCTTGGACTCCGAGACAGAGACTGGACAAGGACCCAGAACCTGGGTCTTGACTCAGGCTCGGATCCCAGAACTAGGCAAGGACATGATATGGCTACAGGACTGGATATGGCTTGGGTTCTTCACGGCTTGGGGTCTTCAAGGCGAGGACATGATGAGGCTTGGGTTTTGACTCTGAGCCAGAGACTGGACAAGGACCCAGAATCTGGGTTTTCACTCAGGCTCAGACTCCGGAACTAGGCGAAAACATGACGTGGTCTTGGGAGACAGGATTGGGTGAGGCTACAGGTCTGAACGAGAGACTCCTGGGCAGGACGAGGGAACTCCAGCACAGGACGTGGGACATGGACAGGACAAGAACACAAAGACTTGACTTGGTACTGAGGAACAGCAGAGCCTTTGTCTTGGGTAGGACACAGGCTCCTTACAACATTTGGTAGGCTTCAATGAGATTCCCCTATATTCTTCTATATTCCAGTGAATACAGGCCCAAAGCTGCCAAACGCTCCTCATATGTTAACCCTTTTATTCCTGGAATCATCCTTATGAACCTCCTCTGCACTCTCTCCAATGACAGCACATCCTTTCTGTGATATGGGGCCCAAAACTGTTGATAATACGCCAAGTACGGCCCGACCAGTGCTTTATAAAACCTCAGCGCTATCGCCTTGCTTTTATATTCTATTCCCCTTGTAATAAATGCCAACATGAGGAAATCTGCAGATGCTGGAATTTCAAGCAACACACATAAAAGTTGCTGGTGAACGCAGCAGACCAGGCAGCATCTCTAGGAAGAGGTACAGTCGACGTTTCGGGCTGAGACCCTTTGTTAGAACTAACTGAAAGAAGAGCTAGTAACAGATATGAAAGTGGGAGGGAGAGAGGGAGATCCAAAATGATAGGAGAAGACAGGAGGGGGAGGGATGGAGCCAAGAGTTGGACAGTTGATTGGCAAAAGGGATATGAGAGGATCATGGGACAGGAGGCCTAAGGAGAAAGAAAAGTGGGGGGGGGGGGAACCCAGAGGATGGACAAGGGGTATAGTGAGAGGGACAGAGGGAGAAAAAGGAAAGAGAGAAAAAGAATATGTGTATATAAATAAATAAATAACGGAGGGGATATGAGGGGGAGGTGGGGTATGAGGGGGAGGTGGAGCATTAGCGGAAGTTTGAGAAGTCAATGTTCATTCCATCAGGTTGGAGGCTACCCAGATGGAATATAAGGTGTTGTTCCTCCAACCTGAGTGTGGCTTCATCTTTACGGTAGAGGAGGCCGTGGACAGACATATCAGAATGGGAATGGGACATGGAATTAAAACCTGTGGCCACTGGGAGATACTGCTTTCTCTGGCGGACAGAGCGTAGGTGTTCAGCGAAATGAACTCCCAGTCTGCGTCGGGTCTCGCCGATATATAGAAGGCCGCATTGGGAGCACCGGACGCAGTACATCACCCCAGCCGACTCATAGGTGAAGTGTCGCCTCACCTGGAAGGACTGTCTGGGGCCCTGAATGGTGGTAAGGGAGGAAGTGTAAGGGCATGTGTAGCACTTGTTCTGCTTACAAGGATAAGTGCCAGGAGGGAGATCAGTGGGGAGGGATGGGGGGGGAAACAAATGGACAAGGGAGTGATCCCTGCTGAAAGCAGAGAGGGAGGGAGGGAAAGATGTGCTTAGTGGCGGGATCCTGTTGGAGGTGGCAGAAGTTGCGGAGAATAATATGTTGGACCCGGAGGCTGGTGGGGTGGTAGGTAAGGACAAGGGGAACCCTATTCCTAGTGGGGAGGCGGGAGGATGGGGTGAAAGCAGATGTGCGTGAAATGGGGGAGATGCGTTTGAGAGCAGAGTTGATGGTAGAGGAAGGGAAGCCCCTTTCTTTAAAAAAGGAAGATCCCTCCTTCATGCTGGAATGAAAAGCCTCATCCTGAGAGCAGATGCGGCGGAGACGGAGGAATTGCGAGAAGGGGATGGCACTTTTGCAAGAGACAGGGTGAGAAGAGGAATAGTCCAGATAGCTGTGAGAGTCAGTAGGCTTATAGTAGACATCAGTAGATAAGCTGTCTCCAGAGATAGAGACAGAAAGATCTAGAAAGGGGAGGGAGGTGTCAGAAATGGACCAGGTAAACTTGAGAGCAGGGTGAAAGTTGGAGGCAAAGTTAATGAAGTCAACGAGCTCAGCATGCGTGCAGGAAGCAGCGCCAATGCAGTCGTTGATGTAGCGAAGGAAAAATGGGGGACAGATACCAGAATAGGTTTGGAACATAGATTGTTCCACAAAGCCAACAAAAAGGCAGGCATAGCTGGGACCCATACCAGAATAGGTTTGGAACATTGACTGTACCTCTTCCTGGAGATGCTGCCTGGCCTGCTGCGTTCACCAATAAATGCCAACATTGCATTTGCCTTCTTTACCACAGACTCTCCTAGAAGTCTTGCAGGAGGACTCCTAAGTCCCTCTGCACCTCTGATGTTTGAACCTTCTCCCCATTTAGATAATAGGCTGTACTATTATTCCTTTTACCAAAATGGACTACCATACATTTCCCAACAATATATTCGATCTGCCACTTTTTTAGCCATTATTCTCACTTCCGCAGTCAGAGCTTCCCACCAACTTCAAAAGAACATCTATCTGGAATTAATTTCTGCCGGAGGTAGGACCTGGATCCACTGCAACTTGCCACAACAGGGCTACAGCTGATGCAATCTTACTGGCCATCATTCAGCTTTGGAACGCTTGGACAACAACAATATCTATGTCAGGCTGCTATTTATTTATTATTTTGATGTCCATCATTTCGGACAATGATGTAACCTGTGTAGGAGGAGTTTTGTAGTGAAAAAGCCGCTGCACTGGGGCAGTTCCACTCTCTCAGCCTCAAGGATCTTGGTCCAATGGTAGAAAATTCATTACATCCGGAGACTTCCTGGGCTGCGGTGGCTGGATATGACATCTTCTGTGCCTTGTCATACCTTCGCTCTCCACGAAGCGTTGCAACACTGCCTTTTTGGCCGTTGGATCTTGTTGTTGATCTCATCCACCCAGTCTGCTGGAACTTGCTTCGCATGCTGGGGTAGGCATATCCCTATCTCACGGGGGTTGGAGGTTCCCGGCTACCCTCACCTGGTTCGAAGCTTCGAAGCGGTATACCGGGGTATGGCCACTCTCACAGGCAAACAGTTAGTTGGAGTCACAGGGAGAGCTGTATGGCAGGTGGGGACCAAAGGTGGATGAGCTGCACCTTGGCAGATCCCGACAAGCCCACCACCAGAGGTCCTACCCCTCTCTGGACACCCCATACATCACTTATTGATTACAGCTCAACAATCAACCCTTCATTAATATTTAACAAGCTTCAAAACTTGGGCCTCTGTACCTCCCTTTGCAACTGGATCCTTGATTTTCTCACTGGAGACCACATTCAATGTGGCTTAGTCATAACATCTCCTCCTCATTGACAATTAACATAGGCTAACCTGAAAGAGGCATGCTCTGCTCTCTCCACACTCCTAACTGTGTGGCTAGGTACAGCTCAAACACCACCTAAAAAATCCAACAATGGATCAAGGGAATGGCGGCGTAAGGAAAAGGTCTCTCGGCCAAAAAGAAGGTAAACTGCCCTAAAATCGAATTTAGACGAATACTTAATATTGCATAACTATATTAATAAAAGGGGCAAGGATGATGTCTAAGAACAAGATTAAAAAGTCCGCTCCAAAGGCTGATAAACATAAAGAGACGCAGCAAGGAGACGGGCCTAGCTCCCCCACGGCAAGCCAGGACGGAGATAATGAGGGGGAATCGGTGACTCTGTCTTTGATTCTTCAAGAGATTCGCGAGTTCTGACAAGATAACAACAAATAGCTGGAGGATATTAAAGGAGAAATAGTAAAAACTAACTCGAGGATAGATGAAGCCGAAGCGAGGATTGCTGGAATTGAAGAGAAGCTACAAAACGCAGAGGAAGTGATAGCAGAAATGCTGAAGCTGCAAGAGCAGCTCCAGTGGAAACTAATAGATCAAGAAAGCCGCTCAAGAAGGGAAAATGTGAGGATCTACGGAGTTCCCGAAGGAACTGAAGGTAAACCTGGATTGATGATTCCCTTTGTGGAGAAGCTGCTTAGAGAGAACCTTGATATACCGGCCGCAAAAGACCTACAGATAGAAAGGGCTCACCGCGCGTTGGCACCACAGCCTCCGGCAGGTGCCCAGCCCAGATCGATTCTGGTCAGATTTCTCAGTTACAGAATGAAGGAAGAGGTGCTTAAACGGGCATGGCAAAAGAAAGGTTTCATGTGCAGCAACTGTAAAATCAGATTAGACCACGATTACGCACCAGGGATCCTTGCCAGACGGAAGGAATATGCGGAAACACGGAGGGTCCTGAAGGAAAACAACATCAGATTTCAGACCCCGTATCCAGCTCGGCTGAGAGTCTTTTACAACGAAGGGACAAAAACTTATACTACGGTGGAGGAGGCAACGTTGGACCTGGCGGACCGGGGACTACCTTTTAAAGTTATCACCCAACCGGAGTCGCTACTGGAGAGGATTCGGCAGAAGTCGTGGCAGTCAGTGGGGCGAGGACGCTCCACACGAACCAGAGTGTCAAACTACAAGGAAAAGCTGCAAATATTCAGACGCGAATGTACAGAGAATACAGACTAATTAAGAGAAATGACTGAAAAGAGTAAATCGGACTTAAAGGTAAAATGAAAGCTGGTATCTGAAAGTAAACTAGACGGAATAACTTGAATGATAGCAATATGGTCGAGACATAAATAGGAGAAAATTCTCTATGATTATTCAAACTGCTGAGGGCCCTCTAACACAGGGTGAAGATAGAGGTTATCCCTCTGAACTGAGGCGGGTCGGTGCTCAGGTCTCACTGTGGGAAGTCGGGAGAAATTTTCAGATGTTATACGTTCAAAAATGTCTAGGGTGTGGTTATATGTCTTGGTTTACTGTTGAGAAGGGATTGCTTACTGTTTGGTTAGAAAAGGAGTGTGTTTTTTTTCTACTAGAGAAAAATGCAAATTGAATTGGTAAAAATAATTTCCTATAATAATGGGGTTTTGAATCCAATTGAAAGAAATAAGATTATGTCTATATTGAAAAAAGAGAGGGCACAAATAGCTTTCCTCCAGGAAACACATATGAGCCAATCTGAACATGGAAAATTAAAAAGAATGGGCTTTAAGCATGTATTTTATTCATCATATAAATTGAGCCACAAAAGAGGGGTAGCTACTTTAATATCAAGTACTCTTAATTATGAACATATTTCAGAGACTAAAGACAAAGATGGAAGATTTGTAAAAATTACAGGAAGAATAGAAGGTACAGAAATAACATTGCTGAATGTTTATGCTCCTCCAGGTTGTGAATGGTCATTTTATAGACACATTTTTGACCTAATGATCAGTTCTCAAGGGGTAGTAATTTGTGGAGGGGATTTTAATATTAGATTAAATCCTATATTAGATTCTTCAAGAACAGTCACTCAGAATAAACCTCTGACTCGGAAAATGAATTTATTGATGGACGAGTTGGGAATTATAGATGTGTGGAGGGAATTACACCCCACTAGTAAAGATTATACACATTATTCTTTCCCTCATTCAGCCTATTCAAGGATAGACTATTTCTTTATCTTTAATACAGATAGACTCAGGATAAAAAACTGTAATATTGCAACAATCGATCTGTCGGATCATAGCCCAGTCTCTATGTCTCTAATCCTGGAAAGGAAAATGAGGAAAACACTAAGGAGGCTAAACTCACATATACTCAATAACCTGAAAGTAATGGAGAGATTAAGGGGAGAAATCAAAGAATACCTAGACTTTAATGACATGGGAGAAACATCACCAGTGATCTTATGGGATACATTGAAAGCTGTACTGAGAGGGAAAATTATTTCCATTACCACTCACATGAAAAAAATCAATGCACAAAAATTAGCAGACCTTCAAGGAAAATTAAAACAACTTCAAGTTGTAGATAGCAACAAAAGTAATTCAAATTTAAAACAGGAAATTAGGAAATTGCAAAGTGAAATTGACGATATTTATACTTCGGAAACTCAAAGAAATTTTCTTTACCTGAGACAAAAGAATTATGAAGTAGGAGGTAAATCAGCTAGATTATTAGCATATAAATTACGAAAACAAAAAGCAGACAATACAATTCATAAAATAAAGAATCCAAAGACAAAGCTTGTGGAGAGTACAATAGGGAAAATTCAAGAGAGTTTTGAAACATATTATTGAGAGCTGTATTCCCAACCCCGGGCCTCCAATGAGCCCTATATAGACAGTTTATTGAATTCTTCAGATCTACCTAAACTTACAGATTTACAAAATGAAAGTATATTAGAACCAGTAACTGCCAAAGAACTGAATGTGGCCATCTCTAGGTTAAAGGCTGGAAAGTCCCTGGGTTCAGATGGGTTTACCTCAGAGTGGTACAAATCCCTGAAGTCACAGTTAGCCCCATTACTACTTAACACCTTTAATTGGATTTTGCCGAGAAGTGAAACTCCACCTTCCTGGAGAGAAGCGATTATTTCAGTTATTCCTAAAGAGGGTAAAGATAAACTAGAATGTGGCAATTATCGGCCAATTAGTGTTCTTAATTTAGATTACAAACTATTTACATCTATATTAGCGCGCAGATTGGAAAAGCTCTTACCTGGCCTAATCCACTTAGACCAGACTGGATTTATTCAACAAAGACAAACACAGGACAACATAAGGAGAACTCTACACATACTAGAACAGGTTAATAAGAATGAGACAGAGACAATGGTAGTAGGATTAGATGCTGAGAAAGCTTTTGATTCGGTTAGTTGGGCATTCCTAAACAGAGTGTTAGGAAGATTCGGCTTTCAAGAAAAGTTTATTAAAGTAATTCAGACTCTATATGACAGCCCTACAGCTCGAATTAAGATAAATGGGGACCTCTCTGACTCCTTTATTTTAGAGAGAGGCACTAGACAGGGATGCCCAATTTCTCCTCTCCTCTTCGCGCTATATATTGAGCCGCTCGCCCAACTAATAAGACAGAACGAAATCGTAAGAGGTATCAAAGTGGCAGGGATTGAACAGAAAGTGGCGTTATTCGCAGATGATGTTTTGGTCTATCTGAGTGAACCAGAAAAATCATTTATAGGATTGTTTACGCTGTTGGATGACTTTGGGAAAATATCAGGTTATAAAATAAATGTAAAGAAAACGCAGGTTATGTCCCTAAATTATACACCATCCAAAAAATTGCAGGATACATATGATCTTAAGTGGGAAGCTAAATCATTAAAATATTTAGGAATAACCCTGCCGAAGGATCTTTCAACGCTGTCACAGGTAAATTATGGGCCATTAATCTCAGAGATAAAAGCAGATATGCATAGATGGAATCTTATCCCCTTTTTAAGTTTAAATTCAAGGATAAATACTATAAAAATGAATATTCTTCCTCGGTTACTGTATCTTTTCCGTACTTTACCTGTGGAGGTGGATGATAATCAATTCAGGGAATGGGACAAATGGATTTCCCGCTTCATTTGGCAAGGAAAGAAACCTAGAATTCGATATAACACCTTACAGTTAGGGAAGGAAGGAGGAGGTATGGTTCTTCCCTGCCTGAGAAATTATTTTTATGCCTCACAGATAACCCCTCTGTTATATTGGTGTAATAGGGAATATAAGGCTAGATGGAAGGAAATAGAATTTGGATTGGTTGACAGTTTTCCTCTACAGGCCTCCATAGCTGACAAAGGATTGATGGCCCAATTGGAAAAATTTAAAAACAGTTGGATGAATCTTACATTAAAAGTATATTAATAACATGTTAAAACTCTTCAGGTGGTGTGCATATGATACCGAATTCCTACCCAACAGAGGAGATAAAAGATTTGAGCTATGGATAAAGAAAGGTCTTACAACCTACCTCTCATTTATACATAAAAGAGTATTACTAAGTTTCCAAATCCTGCAGGACAAACATGGCCTAGAACACAATGACTTTTTTAGGTACCTTCAAGTACGAAATTATGTTAACCAGAGTTGCAGATATACAGACCTATCAACAGTAAAATTAGAATTTTTCAAGATTCTTAATTCGGCTTGCGGTTCAATGCCTATTAAATCAGTTTCTCAATTATATAATGCACTCTCCCATGCTAAAAATGTTAACACATTGTATATTAAAGAGAAGTGGGAGAAAGAAGCGGGGTTGGTACTTTCAGAGGAGGCTTGGGGGAAAATATGCAGCTTTCAGTGGTCTTCGACTAATTCTTTGACTTGGAGAGAACATTGTTGGAAAAATATTATAAGATACTTCAAGACCCCATATCAGGAAAAATATAAAGATACAAACGTGACGTGTTGGAGAAGGTGCGGCTCCAAGGAGGCAAATCATTTCCATATTTTCTGGGATTGTCCTAAATTAAGTCTATATTGGGAAGGTATTCATAGAACATCAGTTAAGGTACTTAAGACCCAGATACCTCTGAACTTTGAGACACTCTATTTGCCCCATGTATTGTTTCTTGAACAGAAGGAAGATATAAAGTTGCTGCAGGCCCTTTTAGCGGCAAGTAAGAAATCAATCACTAGAAAGTGGCTAAATCCAATACCACCTACATTAGAAGATTGGCACGAAATTATCTTGGAAATATTTAAAATGGAAAAGTTGACTTACTCTCTGAGAATTCAAAAAGAAAAATTTTATCAAATCTGGGATAAATGGATTGAATATATAACCCCAATGCGAGCAGACTTTAGATGACTCTCCTAATGATTTATACTGCTCTTCTCATCAAAACAGTAATATGGCTAACGTAAGCACCCCTAGTCTAAATGTTTACTGTTTTTGGTTTTTTTTGGAAAACAGAGAATTAATACAAGTAAAGGAAAAGATTTGGGTAAAGGATAAAAAATGATAAAATTAAGTAAATAAGTACATAGGGATTGGATTATTATGTTTGGGGGCAGGAGCAAGTATGAACAAGTTAGGATATAAACACCTACAATGGTTGTTACATAGGCTTACATACAACATTTTGGACCAGAAGAAATGTTCCAGAAGAGATGTATGGAAACTATTACTAATCCAATATTATTACTATTTTTCTTAACAATTAATACCATTACTTAGCCTAATAGATTAGAATTTCCACTGTACATAATTATCTATTTAAGCGTCTAATTTCTTTTTATATCATCTCAATGTGTACTTAAGAATGTATAAATAATTATAGTTTTATACATATAAAAAATGGAAAAGGTTATACATGTGAAAAAAGTACATGATACTTGTGAATTCCTTATCCAAATAAAAATAAAATTTAAAAAAAAATCCAACAATGATACTATTACTGTTGGTGGAGTATCAAATGATGACAAGGAGATATACAGGAGTAAGGTCAAATGGCTGGTTGAGTGGTGTTACAACAACAATATTGCACTCAATGTCAGCAAGACTAAGGCACTGCTTATGCAGTTCTAGAAGGAGAATTCAGTGGAACACTCATTATTCCTCATGGACGAGTCAGTGGTGGAAAATGTGAGCAGCTTCAAGTTCCTGGGAGTCAACATCTCTGAGGATCTATCCTGGGCCTAATACATTGATGCAATCATAAAGAAGGCATGCCAGTGGTTATGCTTCATTAGGAGTATAGAGAGTTTTGGCATGTCACCAAAGACGCTGGGAAATTTCTACAGATGTATAGTGAAGAGTATTCTGATTGATTGCATCACCACCTGCTATGGCAGTTCCAATGTATAGGAGGCTGTGGAGGTAGTAGCACAAAACGGGCACTAAACTCCCCAACACTGAGGACATCTCAAAAGGCAGTGCCTCAAGAAGGCATCATCCATCACTAAGGACCCTTGCCATCAAGGACATGCTGCCTTCTCATTAGAGAGGAGGTTACCAGAGCCTGAAGACCCTCGCTGTAATTTATCATTTGTGACATAGTAACTTTCATGACTTGCACTCTTTTGCTGCCACAAAACAACAAGTTTCATGATATACTGTATGTCGGTGATAATAAACCTGATTCTGATTCGGATCTGACTTAAGGCAAATTCTCCCATAAGAAGCCTAACCGAAAAAAGTCAGAGTGGAGGAAGATTATTTTAACATTCAAATTGCCCCAACAAGCACAGAAGCCATGGTTGATACCAAGAGGCAGATATACCTGTAATGGTACAGCAAATTCCAATTTGCATCAGATAAAAACAAATGGCTTATCCAATCTGAGCAATAACACAAATCTGATCATAATATAGATCATCCTTGAAATACAGTTAAATTAGATTAGATTATGAGGACACTTAGTCCTCTTTTATTGTCATTTAGTAATGCATGCATTAAGAAATGATACATTATTTCCTCCAGTGTAATATGACAAAACACAGCGCAGACCAAGACTGAGAAAACTGACAAAACTACATAATTATAACATATAGTTACAACAGTGCAACAATACCATAACTTGATGAAGAAGTCCATGAGCACAGTAAAGTTCAAAGTTTCTCAAATGTCCCACATCTCATGCAGATGGGAGAAGGAAGAAAAACTCTCCCTGCCATGCCGACCACAATCCGACACTGAGTCATCCGAAAACTTCGAGCTCTGATCAGCTCTCCGACACCGAGTGCTGAGCGCCATCTCTGTCCGAACGATTCGACCTCCTTCTCAGTCGCCAAAAGCAGACAAGGCCGGGGATTTTGAGGCCTACCCTCCGAAAGATTCCCAACCACACAGTAACGACAACAGCGAAAGGGCATTTCAGAAATTTCTTCAGATGTTCCTCTGTGCTTTCACGTCCATTCTCCATCAAATCAGAATTGTCCATGGCCCCTATTTAACAGATACGATACCATTTTTCACCGGAGGGCTGCGCACACGCAGGCGCACCGCCATCTTCTCCTCCAGTTGAACTAATCTTCAAAGGTTTAACTTTAATGAAAGATCATCCAGACTTTGGATGTTGTTGACGTAACAGTAATGATGTTGTGGGTTAGTAAGGGGTTGGAAATGGCATTGTGTCATATTGCAATCTGCTGATGCATTTATTCATCAATGACAACAAAGGACAAAAAGTCATTTTTTTAAAATCAACTACATGTGAGCACTCTGGAACCTACGTATGTACTTTATTCCACAGCAAATATACAATCAAGTTGAAGACAGCAACAGTGCTGCCAACAGGTTACGTCAGTGAGAACTTTCACCAGGCTTGCTGGATTACAGCTATCCTTAAAAAGGGAATAAACGGATCCTTTCCTGTTTGGCTGCCAGTGACTGGTGGTGTTCTGCAGGGGTTAGTGTTGGGACCACTTTTTATGCTGTATATAAATGATTTAGATGATGAAATAGATGGGTTTGTTGCCAAGTTTTCAGATGATATGAAGATTGGTGGAGGGGTAGGTAGTGTTGAGGAAACAGGTAGGATGCAGAAGGACTTAGACAGATTAGGTGAATGGGCAAGAAAGTGTCAAACGAAATACAATGTTGGAAAATTCATGGTCATGCACTTTGGTAGTAGAAATAAATGTGCAGACTTTTTCTAAATGGGGAGAAAATCCAGGAATCTGAGATGCAGAGGGACTTGGGAGTCCTTGTGCAGAACACCCTGATGGTTAACTTACAGGTTGAGTCGGTGGTGAGAAAGGCAAATGCCATGTTAGCATTCATTTTAAGAGGTCTAGAATACAACAGCAAGGATGTGATGCTGAGGCTTTATAAGGCACAGGTGAGGCCTCACCTTGAGTATTTTGAACAGTTTTGGGCCCTTCATCTTGGAAGAGATGTGCTGGCATTGGAGACGGTCCAGGGGAGGTTCACAAGGATGATTCCAGGAATGAAAGGGTTATTATACGAGGAACGTTTGATGGTTCCTGGTCTGTACTTGCTGGAATTCAGAAGGATGAGGGGGAATCTCATTGAAACCTTTCAAATGAAGGCCTAGACAGAGTAGATTTGAAAAGGATGTTTCCCATGGTGGGAGAGTCTAGGACAAGAGGAAACAGCCTCAGGACAGAGCGGCGCCCTTACAAAACAGAGATGAGGAGACATTTCTTAGCCAAAGGGTAGTGAATTCGTGGAATTTGTTGCCACCTGCAGCTGTGGAGGCCAGATCATTAGGTGTATTTAAGGCAGAGATTGATAGGTTCTTGATTGGACATGGCATCAAAGGTTTCGGGGAGTAGGCCGGGAACTGGGGTTAAGGAGGAGATAGAAGAAAAAGGATCAGCCATAATTGAATGGCAGAGCAGACTTGATGGGCCAAATGACCTAATTCTGCTCCTATGTCTTATGGTCTCATGGTCTAAACTGAGGTACATCCATAAAGATTGGAACAGATTTTCCAGTTTGGATAATCAAGAAGTTTGAGGTGGGCACAATTATGATTTATAAAAGGTATTTGGGCGGGTCATGGATATGAAATATTTAGAGGGATATGGATCAAATGTAGGGAAATGGGAGTAGTTCAGATAGCCAACTTTGTCAGTGAGGACAAGCTGTTTCTGTGTGGTGTTAAAATATGACTCTAAGATAATTTTCTTTACTTGATATTCCTGAAGAGATCCCTAGTTGGAGATTGGGGGTTATGTGCTATATATAAGTTTTCAACAATTTAATGAATATTGGAAAATTATATTCAGCCTTACTGAAAATTGGATGTGGTTCACTGCCAAGGTACAGGAAATGTCAATATCAGCATCAAGCACTCTACAATCAGGTGAATTACCTTATATAGCTCCTTATTTGGGTTAAATTGCTAATTACTATGAATTATGGATAGCTCATACAACGGGCCGTCATCAATCTGGAATTGAACGGAAAGTGGACAAACTCGATTTCCAAAGAACTTTGAACTCCCACAGTAAGATTTCAATATATGAGACTCAGGTGAATTCAGATTATGGAGCTAAATCCAAGAGTCATAGAACTTTACTCAATAAAAATATATTTCTTCTCCATGTGATTAAACCAAAACCTACTCCAGCGGTAACACAATGTATTATAAATCAATTCTGCAGATCAAATCCCTTGTCACATTTTCAATTTTTGGAAAGAAATTGTAAATATTTTATCCCGTTTGCCAGCCCAACACCTAAGCTGTAAAATCATTGAATTAAAAGAATCTTTACTGTCGTAAAATGAGCCTTTAAGACTTCCCATGTTTAGGGTTAAAACATTTTACTGTCCCCCACTGTTTTGTGGAGGATTAAGTGAATGCATTAACAAATTATGGTCTTGCTATTGACATCCATTTGTAGTTATACTTGCTTTTAACTACCACTGAATGTTTTAAGTAGAATCAAACCTTTTTCTTACATACAAATTTTAAGTGCAAAGATAGGTGAGGTAGAATTAAGATATTGTAATGTTCAAGTTTACATATTATTACAAGTCAAACACAGAATCAAGTGGCATACATGGTGATATTGTCTGCTTACCGCTACGTTCTTGCGAAACTATAATATTTCATGTCAACCATGCTTGATCTCAGGAGGCCATTGCTTTTGCCCAAAGCAGAGAGGAGCCCCATTAATATTTGTTAATGAGGATCATTATGGATAGTAGGTCATCTCCATCTTTGTCTGCACAGCCACCAGCAGTTCTGGTTTTCATTCAAAAACTTCAGCCATGGGTCGATCAATTCTGTAAGTGTCTTTCAAGATCTTTCTCTTTCATATGAGTAGTAAAAGACTGGGTATGTCGATTATTGTTTGGAAACTGGAACTCTGCCTCACAGTGCTGGAGATCCAGGTTCAATTCCATCATGGTGTGCTGGCTGCAAGAAGTTTGTCTGTTCTCCCACTGACTGCCAGTGTTTCCTCTGGATGTTCCACTTTCCAGTGACATAGGTGTTAGTCAGTTAACTGCTCAATATAAATTGCCCCTGGTGTGGGCCTGCAGCCAAACTCAGGGAGTTCATGAGAATAAAAAATGGAATCAATGCAAGGTGGTTGATGGTTGGCAGAGCATAAACACAAGAAATTCTGCAGATGCTGGATATCCAAAACAAAACACACAAAATGATGGAGAATCTCAGCAGGTCAGGCAGCATCAGTGGAAATGATCAAACAGTTGACATTTCAGGCTGAGATCCTTCTTCAGGACTGGAAAGAAAGAAGGAAGATGTCAGAAGGTGGGGGCAGAGGAAGGAGGATAGTTAGAAAGAGATAGGTGAAGCCAGGTGGGTGGGAAAGGTAAAGGACTGGGGAAGAAGGAATCTGGTGGAAGGAAAGAGTGGACTAGAGGAGAAGGGGAAGGAAGAGGGACACCGGGGAAGATGATAGGCAACTGAGAAGAGGTAAGAGGCCAGAGGGGGGAGGAGAAGAAGAGGGGAAGAGGAGGAAACAATTTTTTATAACATTAAAGAGAAATTGATATTCATGCCATTAGGTTAGAGGCTATCCAGATGGAATACAAGTGTAGCTCTTCCAGCCTAATGGTGACCTCTTCATGGCAAAAGGGGAGACCATGGACTGGCATGTCAGAATGGGAATGGGAATCGGAATTAAAAGGTTTGGCCACTGGTAGTACCACTTTAGGTGGATGGAGCAGAGGTGCTCAACAAAATAATTCCCTGATTTACGACAGGTCTCGCCAATGTAGAGGAAGTCACAATGGGAGCACCAGAAACAATAGACAATCCCAGCAGGTTCTTCATCCCTATGGACTGTTTGGGGTGCTGAATCGATGTGAGACAGGCAGTGACTGGGCAGATGTATCACTAGAGTTTCTTGCAGGGCTAAGTGCTGGGAGGGAGAGGAGCAGAGAGTGATGAATGGACAAGGGAATCATGGAAGGAGCAATCCCTGTGGAAAGCAGAGAGTAGGGGTGGGGGAAGGTGAAAATGTGTTGGTGGTAGGATATCTTTGGAGATGGCAGAAGTAGCAGGGAATAATGTCTTGGATGTGGAGGCTCATGGGGTGGTAGGTAAGGGCAAGAGGAGCACTATCACTATTATGGCAGCGAGCAGATGGGTGAGCATGGATGCCCAGGAAACTGTGGAGATGTGGTTGAGGGCAGCGTCAATGGTGGAGGGAGGGAAACCCTGTTCTTTGAAGAAGGAGGATATCTCTGATGTCCTGGAATGGAATGAGAACAGATAAGGTGGAGATAGAGAAAAGGGAATGGCATTTTTACAGGAGACAGGGAGGGAAGAAGTATGGTTAAGATGGCACTGGGAGTTGGTAGGTTTAGATATTGGTAGGTAGTTTGTCTCCAGAGATGGAGGCAAAGAGATTGAGAAAGGGGAGTGAAGTTTCGGAAATGGACCATGTAAATTTAAGGGCAGAATGAAATCTGGAGGCAAAGTTGATGAAACTGACGAGCTCAGCATGGATGCTTGAAGCAGCACAGATGGAGTTGTCAATATAGTGGAGGAAGAGTTGGGGTACATTACTGAGGAAGGCTTGGAACATGGACTGTTTTACAATGCCAACAAAAAGGCAGGCATACAGTAATGGGAGCCCATGTGAGTGCCCATGTCTACCCCTCAAGTCTGGAGAAAATGGGAAGAGCTGAAGGAGAAATTTGTGAGGGTGAGGACCAATTCTACCGAATGGAGGAGGGTGGTCATAGAGGAGAACTGGTTAGTTCTTTTATTGAGAAAGAAGCAGAGAGCTTTAAGGCGTTATTGATGGGTGATAGAAGTGTTCAAGTGCTGGACATCCAATGTGAAACTGAGATGGTCAGGGCCAGGGAATAGAAAGCCAGTGAGGAGATTGAGAGCATGAGAAATGTCATAGATGCAACTGGAAATGAACTGAACTGAAGAGGACAGAATGGAGTGGAGGTATGAGGAAATGAGTTCAGTGGGGCAGGAGCAGGCCAACCTCAGAAAGGCGCTGCCCAAGTTTTACCAACATATCTCCTGCCCCACTAGAGGCCCGAATATACTTGACCACTGCTACACAGCAGTCAAGGATGCCTACTGTTCTGTCCCACGACCTCACTTCGGAAAATCAGACCTTCAGGCCGTACTCCTCCTCCCAGCTTAAAAACAGAAACTGAAGCGGGAGGTCACGGTGTCAAAATCTTCACAGATACCAAGGGATTTACAGTACCAGTAACAAGGAAAAGGTGACTAAGAGTGAATTTAAAATTTTGATTATCTGAACTATTTAAGTTAGCTGTTTAATGTATATATTTACTATAATTCAGTTTTCTTTTCGATCATCATGTATTTTCATAAAATTAACAACCATGACGGTGATATTACACCTAATTCTGATTCTGATTCTGACTAATTATGGGGGCTCCATTTTATTTCAAACCAAAAAAAGGAAGGCCTTAGATTAGCAATTCTTGATGTATCATTATCTCTCAAGCAAACCCCTCTGAGGCATGGTTGTGGGATTAACAGCAAAGTAAGTCGCTGGTCATTTTAAAATGAGGCAGGTAGAAATTATCTTTCACAGGGGGTAGTGATTGCTGGAGTTCTCTGCCCTGCATGAGGTGGAGGCCACATGATTAGATATATTGAATTGAGTTGAATTGACTTTATTTCTCACGTCCTTCACATACATGAGGAGCAAAAGTCTTCACATTACATCTCTATCTAAATGTGCAATGTAAATAATAGTATGTACAACAGAGTCAAAATAGCATAGAAATACAGTTGTATCAGCGTGAATTAATCAGTCTGATGGCCTGGTGGAAGAAGCTGTCCCGGAGCCTGTTGGTCCTGACTTTTATGTTGTGGTACCGTTTCCTGAATGGTAGCAGCTGGAACAGTTTGTGGTTGGGGTGACTTGTGTCCCCAGTGATCCTTTGGGCCCTTTTTATGCACCTGTCTCTGTAAATGTCCTGAATAGTGGGAAGTTCACATCTACAGACGCGCTGGGCTGTCTGCACCACTCTCTGCAGAGTGCTGCGATTGAGGGAATTACAGTTTCCATACCAGGCAGTGATGCAGCCAGTCAGGATGCTCTCAATGGTGCCCTTGTAGATTTGGGGGTTCATGCCAAACTTCTTCAACCGTCTGAGGTGAAAGAGGTGCTGTTGTACATTTTCACCATGCATCCGGTATGTACGGACCACGTGAGATCCTCAGTGATGTGTATGCCGAGGAACTTAAAGCTGTTCACCCTCTCAACCCCAGGTCCATGTCAATAGGGGTGAGCCTGTCTCCATTCCTCCTGTAGTCCACAATCAGCTCCGTTGTGTTTGCGACATTGAGGGAGAGGTTGTTTTCTTGACACCAGTGTGTAAGAGTGATGACTTCTCTGTAAGCTGCCTCATTATTATTTCAGATCAGGCCAAACTATGTAGCGTCGTCAGATGGAGATAAATATTTGAAAGATCGAAGAACTGAGGGTAACGAGGACCTGGTACATAAGAGGAGTTGAGGCCAGCATTGATCAGTCACCTTCATATTGTTTGGTGGAGTAGGAATGAGGGGCCGACCCCTGCTCCTCCTTTCTTGTGTTAACATAGAAACCAGAATGTAGTGCAGGAACAGGCCTCTTGGCCCACAGTCTGTGCCAAGCATGATTCAAATGAAAATAAACCTACCTGCCTGCACATGATCCTTGTCCCTCCATTCCTTGCATATTCATGTGCCTGTCTAAATGCCTCTTAAACACTTCCGTCATATCGGCATCCATCACCACCCCTGTCGGCATGTTCCAGAAACCCAGCACTCTCACACATCTCCTTTAAACTTTCCCCTTCCCATCTTGAAGTTGTGTTCTCTCATACTTTTATATTGGGTAAAAGACTTTAACTATCGACCCTAATTAAGCCTGTCATAATTTCAGAAATCTCAGACACTCCAGAGAAACTCTACTTCTAGCTCATACTCTGTAATCCAGGCTACATCCTCGTGAATGGCTTGAGGACACTTGAGATGTCATCAAAGACCCTCACAAATTTCTATTAATGTTCTGTGGAGAGCATTTCTAACTGATTGCATCACCATGTGGTATACTGCACCGGATTGAGAAAAAGATGCAGTAAGTTGCAAACTCAGCAGCAACATGACTTCTGTGATTGGGTTTTATGTCCACAAAGCCCTAAACTCAAAAGGAGCCCTATCTGATACACATAGCTACAGGTGCCTTCACTATAGGGAGGTTATACTGTATCCCCCATGAGTGGTGGGACCAAGGAGGAGATACCTTAGCTAATAAGGTAGTTTAAACAGTTTATTTTATTTTTGATGATACATGTTTAAATTCAGACAAATAGTTTTTAACCTACATTTAACACTGACAGATGATTTCTAGGTTATAAAAGATTCCCAAATTACTAAAAGATTTACAAACTACACAGGGATTTCTGAACACAGGTGCAATTATTACAAACTAGAAGAACATTCTAATGAGTTGCAAAAAAGCAAGTCATTCGTCACAGAAACTAAAGGTTGAGGAATGAATTCAGAATCAGAATCAGGTTTAATATCGTTGGCATCTGTTACGAAATTTGTTGTTTTGCAGCAGCAGTATAGTGCAATAATAATAAAAAACTATAAATTATGAAAAGAAATATATATAGAGTCATAAAGAAGTACAGCAGAGAAACAGGCCCTTCGGTCCATCTAGTCCATGCTGAAAGCATTTGAACTGCCTACTGCCATCAACCTGCACCTGGACCATAATCTTCCATGTACCTATTCAAACTTTTCTTAAATGTTGAAATCGAGTTCACATGGACAACTTATGCTGGCAGCTCATTCCACACTTTCATGACCTCTTAATAAAGAAGCTTCCCCTCATTTTCCCTTTAGACTTCTCACCTTTCACCCTTAAGCTATGTCCTCTGGTCGTAGTCCCAACAACCTCAGTGGAAAAAGCCTACTTCCATTTACCATATCTATACTCATAATTTTGTATACCTCTATCAAATCTCCTCTCAGTCTTCTATGTTCTAAAGAATATATTCTCAACATATTCAGTCTTTCCTTATAAATCATGTTCTCCAGATCCAGAAACATTCTTGTAAATTTTCTATGTACTGTTTCAACCTTGCTTACATCTTTCCTGTATAGAGGCGACCAAAACTGTATACAATACTCCAAATTAGGCCTCACCAACGTTTTATACAACTTCAACATAACTTCCAATCTTCTACACTCAGTACATTGATTAATGAAGACCAATGTGTCAAAAGCTTTCTTCACGACCCTACCTACCTGTGACGCCACTTTCAATGAATTATGTACCTGTATTCCCAGATTCCTTTGTTCTACCACACACCTCAGAGCCCCACTGTTCACTGTGTAAGACCTACCTTGGTTGATCCTACCAAAGTGCAAAACCTCGCACTTGTCTGCATTAAATTCCATCTGTTTCTTTCTCGGCTGATGCAGATCCCTCTGCAAGCCAAGAAGCCTTCCTCAATGTCTACTACACCCCAGTCCTGGTGACATTCTCAAATTGCTGATTCAGTTAACCACAATATCATCCAGATCTTTGATATAGATGAAAAACAACTAAGGGCCCAGTCCCGATCCCTGTGACACACCACGTGTCACAGGCCTCCTGTCGAAAAGGCAACTCTCTACTACCACTTTCTAGCTTCTCCCACAAAGCCAATGTCTAATCCAATTTACTCCCTCATCCTGAATGCTGAGTGATGGAACATTCTTGATCAGCCTCCCATGTGAGACCTTGTCAAATGCTTTGCTAAAGTCCATGTTGACAACTTCCACTGCCTTCCTTCATCAACTTTCCTGGTAACTTCCTCAAAAAACTCTATAAGGTTGGTTAGACATTACCGACCACACAGGAATCTATGATGACTATCCTTAATCAGTCCTGACGAAGGGTCTCGGCCTGAAACGTCGACTGCGCCTCTTCCTATAGATGCTGCTTGGCCTGCTGCGTTCACCAGCAACTTTGATGTATGATCCTTAATCAGTCCATGTTTATCCAAATACTTATATATCTAGTCCTTTAGAATACCTTCCAATAACTTTCCCACAACTGATGTCAGATTCACTGGCCTATAATTTCCTGGTTTTCATTTACAGCCTTTTGTTTTCAAATGTTTTTATTGTGAAGCAACATCAGCTTAACCACAACCGACAATGTCCTAAAGTACAATGTTTCTTTTTTCTTTTCTTTCTTATAACAACATAATGAAAGGCAAATGAATATATGTATAGTAAACAAGCAAAAAGCAAAGGAAACCCTACCACCCCGTCTCCTTTCCCCTTCCCAGCCCTACCCTCCCTTCACCCCTCCCGTATGTGCTTTTTAGGTCCTACCGCCCCCCCACATTTAGTTCAGCTGTCGGTTTCTTCTAAATACAACAGTAATGGTTGCCAGATTTTTTCAAATTCCTTGAGTCTGTCCTTGATAATGTATCTTATCCTCTCTAGATGCAGAGTATCCATTAATGCAGCCAGCCATTGTCTGAGTGATGGAGTTTCCTCCTTTTTCCAGAACATCAGTATGAGTTTCTTTCCATTAAGTATGCCATAGGTCAGCAGTCGTTGCTGGGTAGCCTGGAATTTATTTGACCTCGCAGAAGTTCCAAAAATTATTAAAATGGGGGTATTATCTGAACCTTTAGTACCTTTGATAGGACTTCAAATATTTGCTTCCAATACCATTTAGAGCCTTTTGTAAACAGTGGAACAACATTGGCTATCCTCCAATGCTTTGGTACCTCTCGTGTCACTAAGGAGATATATAAAACTAAGTTAAACAAGTTGCGTCAAAAAGAGAGCAAACAAAAAACACAACAAATGATGTCCATTCAGAAATCTGATGGAGAAGAGAAGAAGCTATTCCTAAAAAGCTGAGAGTATGTCTTCAGTCTCCTGTACCTTCTCCTTGATGGTAGAAATGAGAAGAGGGCATGTCCTGTGTGACGGGGAACCTTAAGGATGGATGCCATTTTTTTGAGGCATTGCCTTTTGAAGGTGTCCTCGCTGCTGGGGAGACTTTTGCCTGTGATAGTGCTGGCTGAGTTTGCAACTTTTTCCCAATCCTGTGCAGTACACCACATGGTGATGCAGTCGGTTAGAATGCTCTCCACAGTACATTTATAGAAATTTGTGAGAATGTTTGATGACATCTCAAGTGTCCTCAAACTCATAAAGAAATATAGCTGCTGTCATGCTTTCTTCATAACTATATCAACATGTTGAGCCCAGGATAGATCTTCAGAGATGTTGGTACCCAGGAATTCTAGTTCTTCTTTCTGTAACCCACTCTTTCTATTGTTTTCCTTATCATTTCTAACAATCTGCCAGTCTTTCTGATATTTCTTTTATTTTCTAGCAGATGACGTCATCTGCATGTGATGTTTTCTAGATATCTTTGCTGGGACAAAGTAACTCACACAGATAGTCTTAAAAGCTTCTGGCAGCGGAGATTCCAGATATCCAGAATTAATGCTGTGAGGGATAACCTCCTGAGTACACAAACATCCCGACCGTGTTTGACGTGCTAATTGACAGAATCCCATCATCTTGCATTTGGCTAATGGAGACAAGTCTCCTGATCACTTCACTTTGCAAAGCTGTGCCTCCAACATCAAACCACTTGCTGCTTACAATTTGCATTAAGAACTGGGGATTGGTTCTTGTTTACAACAAAAAGCCTAGCAAAGAATATTTGTTAAAAGTTTAATTTTAGCTCCCTTTGTAAAGGTCAGCAGCTGTGCTAGAAAGCTGAGTTTAGCAATAAGCCTCTCGGGTCGTGGAAAGTGAATATCCATCACACTTCCCAACTCTTATTCTTATGTACTCAGAGGATTGTGCAGAAATTTTGAACATGTTACATTCTCTAAACCATGCTTTTTATCTTAGCCACTTATGTTGTATTATAGATATTAGTTATTTTGCATTGCCTTTATTGAGCCAAGGTACAGAAAACAAATTATTGCATTACTGTTCTGTAGAGTAGCTACTTAGAGATACAGCATGGTAACAAGCCCTTCCAGTTCAACGAGCCCACGCCACCCAATCACACCTCTATGACCAATTGACTATTCACCCGTATATCTTTGGAAAGTGGGAGGAAACCAGAGCACCTAGAGGAAACCCACATGGTCATGAAGAGGATGCATGGTCTCATTAGAGAGAGTGGTAGAGGTGAACCCAGGTTGCTGGTGCTGTTAGTGTTATGCTGCCTTTGTGCCACCCAACAACCATGTATGCGAGTCAGCTGATCTCACGTAGAACCATTTTATTAAACCAAAAGCAAATCTTTACAGATTCTGAAAGTCTGAAAAGCAAAACTATTTTTCAAAGCAGAATGGCTGGAAACACTTGGCTGGTGTAAGGTATCTATGGAGGGAGAAACAGAGCCACTGTTTCTGACCTTTTGTGGAAGGTCATTGATCTGAACCAAGAACTCTGTCTCTCTGTCACAAATACTGCTGGTCTTGTTGAAGTTTTCTAGTGTGCTCTGCTTTACTTTAAATGGATGAAATATGAAGATGTATAAAATCTAATCAATTTTATTATATTGGGGAGGGAGATCTCTATTAGAAGTGTAACTCATTTGTTCGAGTTAATGAAATTGAGGCTCCTGGCTTGAAAGGCCTGGATAGAATGGACCTGGAGAGAAGGTTCCCATCTGTAGGATAGTCTAGGATCCTAGGGCACAGCCTCTCAAGTAAAGGGGCCAAGTCTTTAACACCTGAGATGAGGAAGACTTCTTCGGCCAGAGGGTAGTGAGTCTGAAACTTGTTTCCACAAAGAGCTGTGGAGACCAATTCAATGGGTGTATTTAAGGAGGAGATGAATAGGTTCTTGATTAAGAATTACGGAGAAAAGGCAGGAGAATTGGCTTAAAATATAACAGTCATGATTGTATAGTGGAGTAGGTTTGATAGGCTGATGGCCTAATTCTACTCCTGCATCTTATGGTCTAACTCAGCAGTGAAGCCTTTAATGCAAGTTCATCAGTCTATCCTGCATGACATTAGATTAAGAACATTGTAGAAGTGGTTTCCCCTGAGTTCTCCAGTTTCCTCAAACATTCCACAGACATGCAGGTTGGTAGGATTGTTGGTCACTTTGAATTGGGGTTAATGTGTAGCTGAGTGGTACAATCTGGGGATTGGAGAACGTGGACTGGAGAATAAAAAGATGGGATGAGTGTAGGATGCTGAATGGTCAGCATGGAATCCGTGAGCCAAAGGCCCAGCTTCCACAATGTTTGACCCTAAGATGTCAAAAAGAGGGGGATAAAACATTACTGTAGCTGAGGGACTGTTTATGCAAGAACTTACAGCAGCGTTCAGGGCTGCCGCTGCTACAGAGATAACAATGAGTTGGTCTGCTGCCGGATTAATGCAAAGCCTGTTGCTATGCTATTTCTGCCATAATAACAAATCCCTGTCACTAAACTAATAAAATGCTAAATCCGCCTACTTTGAATTTAAATTTTCTATTTCTATTACAAATGAATTATTAAAATGATAATAGTATACTTTAACTGTTCTCAGCATCCGTATTTAGAATTTTACATTCAAATACTATTAATCAATTTTTTAAATTTCATCCACATGCAGTATGTTAGATTAAGACTTTAATGTCATGGTATTCAAATATAATTACATTCAAAAACAGACACATTTTTCTAATCTGTTTTCATGCCCCAGTTTAAAACAGTGATATCATAGCACATCATATTGCAGTCCCAAAGCAATGAGCCATGAAATGAAGGGACACAGTTTTATGGCTGCATTCTTCCACGCTCTGACTTCCTGATAGAGAAACCGTTTTCATACAGTGATAGGCAATCAGCCGAAGCCTGCTTATAGGAACTCCCAAAAGACCACGGAAGAGCACAGGTCATCCATCTAAATTAGGAGTTAAGATTTCAACAGCAGACTCCTGTTGTAACTTTGTCGGAAAATCAGAAGAAGTTGCCCAGAAACAGTATTAACCACCATCTACACAGTTTCTCCAAGGATTTCCGCCATCCCTTGTCAATGACAGCTGGATATAGGGATGCTCCTCACATAAACTGCAAGCGATCACGAATAGTGTAAGTGAAGGTGGGAGATTTGGATTCCAAGAACATGAATGTAAATATGTTTTTAAAGGACTTTTAGCTTCTACCTTCAAACACACACACACAGTTGGTCTGCTATGACAATAGATTGTCTGCAAAGCATTCAATTGTGACACTCTGGGGGTTGGGGGGTGGTGGTGGGGAACGTGGTTGACAGCCAGCCCTTGCATTTCTAATGACCGGTACTATTTATTGTTCTTGAGTTAAAATGCTTTCTGGGATTATGGTGGGATGTTCAAGTTCATTCATTGTTAGCTTGGGTTATACAGTTATTCACATGTGTGTTTGTGGGTCACCTAGACTGTAACCGGGGTACGTGATAATCACCTCCCCGTCTGTATGAGACTGAGCTGTTCTCTCCCTGGCTCACAGCGCCCAGTCTGTCTTTGTGTTTATCACAATAAAAACAGATGTTGAGTTTAACAAGCTACCTCGTTCTGTCAATATGGACCAAATGCTCGCTACATTGGTGTCAGGAGTGGGATTAGAAATTGGCAGCGAGATTGAAGAGCTACGACATTAGATGGAGCACCTTAAGACCTGGGTTGTAAGTTGAGGGACCGAGGAGTACCTCAACCCTGCATTCCTGGACTCTGCTCCCAGAAACGGGATGCTGACCTGGAAGAAGAACCTGGGAACCGAGCATTGTGTCTTCCCAAGGAACTCCAATGGGGTGAGCGTACCCAGGGGTCCCCAACCTGGGGGACACAGCGAAGCACATCACCCACTTCCCTTGTGGCCTGCACTGGAAAATGCAAGATACTGCAGCCATGGGAAGACAGAGAGCGTTGTTGCTGACACCGCCTGAACACGAGGAAGACCAAGGGGCCTCAGCAATTCACCCATGAGGTCCACCCTGAAGCTCTCCAGATATAATGGTACCAGCTGCCTGAATCCTGACTGGTGGGTCAAACTTGCGACATGGCTGAACGGGTGGAGCCCCACCGAGATAGTGGTGCACCTTGCCCTGGCACTGGAGGGGGATGCCCTGTGGGCCCTCCTTGACCTAACCTCAGCTGACCAGTGTAACTACAGGGCCCTCACAGCAGAGCTGGAGCAGCGTTTTGAGCCTAGGCCATCGGAGGAAGAAATGAAGGAAGCACTGGGCAGCAGGCGGTGGTGCCGGGGGCTCGTTTGCAGCAGATCTCTGCCACTGGGCTTGGCATGGCTAGCCCCAGTTCCCTCCCACAGCCCGGGAAGAGCTTGCCCTCCACACTTTTGTAAAGGCGGTGAAGCAGGAGCAACTTTGGTGGAATATTTGCCTGAAATCACTGTCATCGCTGGCCAAAGCGCTAGCAGAGGCAGAGGGTAGCGACAATACTAGCCCCCCAAAGCTTTACAGTATCGCCCAAGACCTCCAGTAGAATCCCTCCGTTATCACCTCCCTGGATGGGCCGTTTGGATGAACAGCAAAACTTATAAGTGGACGGCATGGATGAGGGCATCCGATGCCATGCGTTGGTGAACACGGAGTGAACCATCACAATCATCCGTCTGGATGTCCTCCGCAATCAGGAACATCTATCCCTGCCTGGGTGGACAGTGATGGCGGTCCAGCTGGCTACAGTCACCGGCGACTGCGGTCATGAGAGGGAAGAAGTGGCTGCACATTGTGGTGGGGAAAAACACAGTAAAACAGGAGGTGTGGCTAGCAGACCTCTGGGACTTCTGAATCATTGGCCTGGACCGGCTGTACCACTGGGGTGCCCATGTGGATGTGTCAGGAAGTGGATCAGGCGGGCGCGGCAACCCCCGACACCGGTCACCCCAGTGCAGCCCGCTGTGCCCCTGGTATCGGCAACGACAGCGGTAGCACTACTACAGCGTCCTCCAGCGAGACCATCCAGGCAGTGCGAGAGCTGTGGCAGCAAAGTAGCGAGCCCTTGGGTCAAGGCCAGCAGCAGTGGCCGAAGGACCTACTGGACCAGCACATTGGCACCTTCGCTGCCAGGGACAAGGACAGCAGATGCACAGGCTGGTCCAACACTGGGATGCTCAGCTCAACCGCCAGCAGCCCCATCGCCTGTCCCTCGCCAAATGCCCGGCAGCAGAGCGGCGGATCATAGAGGTGGCAGCGACTGGCCTCATCAAGCCCTGTGACAGCCCGCGGACAGCCCCAGCGGCGCTGGTCAGGAAAAAGGACAGATTGTGGCGGTTCTGCGTAGACTACCGCTGTCTCAATGCCAGGACCCAGAGGACTCCTATCTGCTGACCACAATTGAGGATGCCCTGGACTACATTGTGGGTTCAAACTGGCTCGGCTCTTCTGATCTCCACTGGCTACTGGCAGGTCGAACTGGCCCTGGAGGCCTGGCCAAGACTGCCTTCACCATTGGTCAAGGGCACTGGCACTTTCGGGTAAGGCTGTCTGGCCTGTGCAGTGCCTGTGTGACGGGTTGCTGTTCTGGTGGTGGCAGCTGCCCATCTCCTGCAGCTGGTAGGTGCCTGTTGGCTCTGCACCACGGTGCTGCGGTTGGTGCATGGGCTGGTGGAGGTAAGCCATTTTGGGGTCACAAAGATGTTGGGTAAGCTGGGAGAATGCTTCTATTGGCTGGGGTGGGGGCAGGATGTGGAGCTGTTCGTGCACTGCTGCGTTGCTCGCATGTCCCAGAAAGGGCCGGGACGCCAGTCTAGGGCGCCAGTGCAGCACTACCTGGTGGGAGCCCCAGTCGAGTGCTCAGTTGTGGGCATCCTGGGCCCCTCCCCTGCAATGAGCCTCTACAGTTTTGTGGCCATGAATTACTTCACTAAGTGCCCAGTGGCATACGTGGTCCAGGACCAGAACGCCACCAGCAATGGTAAAGGCTCATGGAGGAGTTCTTCTGCCGTTTTGGTGCCCCTGAGCAAGTCCACAGTGACCAGGGGCAAAACTTTGAGGTGCAGGTGCTTGGTGAGGTCTTTAAGAATCTGGGAATCACCGGAAAGCAGAGTACACCCCCCCCCCCACCTGCAAAGTGAGGGGCTGGTGGAATGCCTTAACCACACCCTGGCTGTGCAGCTTGCTATCCTCGTGAGCCAGCATCAGCGTGATTGTGACTGCCATCTACCCCGAGTATTGTGGGCATACCACCCTGCAGCTCAGGAGAGCACCAGGTGTACGCGGCTGTGCTCATGGTCGGGCGGGAGCTGTGAACGCTGGTAGATCTGGTGTTTGCCCCTCTTCCCGTGCCAGAGATCCCTGGGGAGGTTGGAGTCCCAGCGGGCTGCTCACAATGCGGCTCGGCAAAACCAAAGCACAGCCAGCGGCAACCAAAAACGGGCTAATGATGCCTGCAACAGGGGACAGGACTTTACTGGGAGGGCCCATGTAGGAGCCTACTTGCCCTCCCAGAAAAAAAGGACTATCTTCCAAGCTGGGAAGCCACTGGAAGGGGCCAGGAGAGGTGCTCAACTGCATCTCCGATGTGGTATACCGAGTGCATTTGCCTGAGCAGTGGAAGGCAGACATGCTGCAGTGAGATTGGCTGGCATCATACCGGCTCTTGGCCATCACTGGCCCAGCGAGGCTGAAGGAAGGAAGTGACACCCTAGGTCCCCTACCTCTTGCCTCACCAAACAGCGTCACCCCTAGGGGGGATCCAGAAGCCACCCCCCCCCCCCCAGCACCCCAGTCGTCAGCGTCAACCACCACTAGGATTTTTCGACTTTGTTATGGACTCTGGGGTTGCTGAGGATGGCTGGCCCCTCAGGTGGAGGTAGCGTGACGCTTCAGAGAGGGGCGTGGTCTGCAGCCCGCCCCTGCCTTTCTAATGATCAGTGCTATTTATTGTTCTTGTGTTGAAATGCTTTTGTTGGATTACGGTGAGATGTTCAAGTTCACTTTTTGTTACATTGTAGCTTGGTTATACAGTTATTTGCTTGTGTGTTTGTGGGTCACCCTGACTTTAACAGGGGTGTGTGGTAATTACCTCCCTGCCTCTATGAGACTGAGCTGTTCTCTCCCTGGGTCACAGCATCCAGTCTGTTTTGTGTTTATCACAATAAAAGCAATTGTTGAGTTTAACAAGCTCCCTCGTCTGTCATTGTGGACCAAATGCTTACCACAATATTCTTTTATACTGCTGATAGAAAGAGATTGTTTCAAACACCTTCTCTTACTTAAAAAAGGAGGTTTAGTCTTTGTGGAAAAGTTCCTGCAGCCTGTACAGCAACATATGGATTGACAGCTTGACTGAGTTCAAAGGTGAGTCAGAGGGTTGTGTTTGCAATGAAACTGCCAGCAGTAGTGAAAAGCGGCTGATAATATTGACAGGGTCAGCTCTGGAGGAGGTTTGCCAAGGAATACCTCTGCCAAATAGCACTGGATGTGACCTGCTGTCGGTCATAAGTGTGAGGTAATCAGTTTATTTCACATAAGCCTAACATATCAGATACTGGAAAGCTTGACCAATGGAAGCCTTGGAAAAGTAGGCAGGACCCTTTTCATCAACAGGGTTTTCTACTTTCCATGTCTATCTCATTTGCCAGTCACTAACCTCTCCCATGCCTCTCACAATAATGACATTGCTCACTTCTGCTATCCCTCAAGCCTGCTGCTCTGCATGTTTCATCACCATCAAGGACTTTGCCAACTGTAACAGGGAAGCATTTTACTCTTCCTGCTCTGTGTCCTCTCCTCCCCTGAAGCTGTATATTTCCAGAGGAAAATTATACCCAAGAGGAAAGCTTAATAGCCAAGTCCTTTTGCACCTCTGATGTTTGAATTTCCTCCCCATTTAGATAATAGTCTGCACCATTATTCCTTTTATCAAAATGCATTATCATATATTTCCCAACAGTGTATTCTCCCTGCCACTTTTTTTCCCATTTGTCCATTTTGTCTAAGTCGTGCAGCAATCACATTGCTTCCTCAGCACTACCTACCGCTCCACCCATCTTTGTACCATCTGCAAACTTTGCCACAAAGCCATCAATTCCACTATCTAAATGACTGACAAACAATGTGAAAAATAGCAGTCCCAATCCTGACCCCTGAGGAACACCTCTAGTAACTGGCAGCCAACTGGAAAAGGCCCCCTTTATTCCTACTCGCTGCCTCCTGCCTGCCAGCCAATCCTCTATCCATGCCAGTATCTTTCCTGTAACATCATAGGATTTTATCTTGTTAAGCAGCCTCATGTAAGGCACCTTATCAAATGCCTTCCGAAGGTCCTAGTCAATGACATCTACTACCTCTCCTTTGTCCCCCCTACTTGTTACTTCTTTGAAGAATTCCAACAGATTTGTCAGGCAAGATTTCCCTTCACAGAAACTAAGTTGACTGTGACTTATTTTATCATTAGACTCCAAGTATCCGGAAACCTCATCCTTAATAAAGGACTCCAACACTTTCCCAGCTACTGAATTTAGGCTATAATTTCCTCACTTTTGTCTTCTTCCCTTCTTAAAGAATGGAGTGATATTTGCAATTTTCTATTTCTCCAAGACCATGCCAGAATCAAGTGATTGTTGAAAGATCATGACCAATGCTTCCATTATCTCTTCAGCAAGCTCTTTCACAACTCTGGGATGTTGCCCATCTTGCCCAGGTGACTTATCTACCTTAAGACCTTTCAGGTTGCCTAGCACATTTTCCTCTATAATAGCAATGGCACTCACCCCTGCTCCCTGACACTCACAGACCTCTGGCTTGTGTCTTCCACAGTAAAGATTGAAGCAAAGTACCTATTAAGTTCATCTGCCATTTCTTTGTCCTCCATTTCTACCTCACCAACACCATTTTCCAGTGGTCCAACATCAACTCTCACCCTTTTATTCTTTATATAAATGAAAAAACCTATAGTATCCTGCTTTATATTATTGGCTAGTTTGCCCTCATATTTCATCTTTTCCCTTCTTATACCTTATTAGTTGCCTTTTGTTGGATTTTAAATGCTTCCTAATTATTAAACTTCCCACTCACTTTTGCTGCATTCTATGCCCTTTCCTTGGCTTTTATGCAGTCCTTAATTTCCCATGAGAGCCACATTTGCCTAGTCCTGGTATTTGAGAACAACTTCTTCTGTGGGACAAATCTATGCTGCATCTTGTGAACTATTACCAGAAACTTCAGCCACCTCTGTTCCGTCATCATCCCTGCCGGTATCCTGCTCCAATCCACCTGGTCAAGCTCCTCTCTCATGGCTCTGTAATCCCCTTTATTCTATTGCGATACTGATACATGTGACTTATGCTTCTCCTTCTCAAACTGCAGTATGAATTCAATCATATTATGATTACTGCCTTCTAAGGGTTCCTTTATGTTAGGCTGACTAATAAGATCTGGGTTATTACACAACACCCAATTTAAGATAACCTTTCCCTGAGTAGGCTCGTGCACAAGCTGCTCTAAAGAGCTATCTTGTAGGCATTCAACAAATTCCCTCTCTTGCGATCCAGCACCAACCTAATTTTCCCAATCCCTTTGCATATTGAAGTCCCCTATTACAATTGTGACATTACCCTTATTACATGCCCTTTCCAGCTCCCTTTGCAATCTCAACCCCACATCTTGGCTACTATTAATAGGCATATATATGATTCCCATAATGGGTTTTTTTTCACCTTGCAGTTTCCTAACTCCATCCACAAAGATTCAACACTCTCTGACCCAATGTCACCTTTTTCTAAAGATGTAATTCTATCACTTACCAATAGAGTCACATGACCACCTATGCCTTCCTGTTTGTCCTTTCAATACTAAGTATATCCTTTGATGTTAAGCTCCCAACTATGACCTTCTTTCTGCCACTACTCAGTGATGCCCGCAACATCATACTGACCAATCTCTAACTGCTCCATGAGTCCATCCACCTTATAATTAAATGCAGCACTGTCAGCCTTGCATTCTTTGCCCTTTTGAATTCTACTTCTGTGGTACAACTTAACTCTCTATTCTATCTGCATTTGTACCCAATCATTGGCTTGTCCTTCCTTACATTCATATTACATATTACATATTACATCATGCAGTTGTAAGCCTGCCGGCTCATCCTCAGCTCTGTCACACTGGTTCCCATACTGGTTTCCCTCCTATGACCATTAGCTTTAGCACCTTCGAACCGTTGCAATCTCATTGAGTCACTTGAGTTGCACAGCCCAGAAACAGGTCTTTCAGCCCACCATGTCCATACTAACCCATTTGCCTAACTATACCAATTCTATTTGCTCACACTAAGTCTGTAATCTCCTATATCTTGCCTGTTTAAGTGCTTGTCTAAATGACGCTCAGATAGAGATTGTATGCGACTCCATCACCTTCTCTGGCAAAGGGTACAAAATATTGTCCCCTCCCTGTATAAAAACGTTACCCCTCAAATTCCCCTTACAACTCATTCTTTCACCTTAAACCTGTTCCCTACCATGGGAAAAAGTATTCTGACAATCTACCTCAATAGTTCGTAAGTGGAGGAACATCTACTTTATCAGATCACACATTAGCCTCCTTCACTCCAGGGCAACCTCTCCATTCTCTCTTCAGAACTAGCTCTCCAAATCAAGCAACCTCCTGATGAATCCCCCTGGATTCTCCATGTTCCCTAATGTGTGGTCACCAAAACTGCACACAGTACAGTACTCCAAGTTCAGTCTAATCAGTTTTATGCAAAGTTTCAACATAAAGCCCTAAATTTTATATTTTATGCCATGACCTATGAAATTAAGCATACCAAATGCCTTCTTTGCAGCCCTGTCTACTTATGTTGGACTAAATATCTCTCTATACTTTGCCTCATACTGTATCTCGATCATTGCATCCTCCTCCACTCTGCTTCAGTGTTTGAACTGCATCCATGTTTTTTTTATACTGCTGCACGAGATTCCTTTTACACCCCATGATTTTTTAATGCTGTTTCATTGCTTCACTGGGATAATCTTTGACCATATGTACCAGTTTCAATCCCATACAGATTTTCCAAGTGGTTTACAGGCCATTAAATTATTTAACTGCTTCACTGTGGTGCGAGTTGGCGCCTCTTTATTATGGCTTCCACTTTCACCTCAATCCAATTCCTTTTGCAAAATTTCATTAAGTGGGTCCCCTTCAATTTCTATTTCTGAAGAAGACTCAAACAATTAACTTTTATTTTATCCACACTGACAGCATTTTATGATTTTAGTCTTATGGGACTTTTGCACATTCTTTAACTGGTATTATGCAGACATTCAAAAGTTACTATCTTGTTGAAAATCCAAGAAAAGATTATGAGAGTTTTTGTTTTGAATTAGAGTGAGCATCAAAACTACTTCAATGCATTCACTTTCCAGACTTGCATTGCCTCCTCAAAGATTGAGCACAGACTAGTTAATACCTTGATTAATTCTTGCATTTCCCTGAGGTGAAATTAATACAGGTTGTGATGGCTCTATCTTCCTCATAGGAGGGAACCTGTCAGGCCTCGAAGAGAAAATTAGATGGCGCTCCCATAAATGTAGAAAAACGAAGAGCATTGAAAATACAGAGAAATCCAAGGAAGGAAACAAGTAGAACTTCTGTAAAACTTGTCAGAAAGCAAGAGTACTGAGACCAGGATGGAAGACAAGCCCTCCATCAGCAATGTTCCTCCACTTACGAGCTATACCACTGCACTCAGGTTATTGTTATTTATCGGAACAGCTTCTTTCCCTCTGCCATCAGATTTCTGAATGCTCCATGAACCCTTGAAATCTACCTCACTATTCCTGTTCTGCATTTATCTATTTTCTATTGTAACTTACAGTAATTTTTATGCCTTGCATTGTATTGCTGCCGCAAAATAACAGCTTTTATTTCATATGTCGGTGATAATACATCTGATATGGTCAAAGAGCGCATTGGCAATGTGAGATAGAGTATCAAGCACTATTGCTTTACCGCTGGACACAGAATCCAGCCTGAGCCCTCCTGAGATTTTTTTCTTTGTGCACTAAGATAGTACTTTTGATAGGAAGCAATCATGTTAAATGTTTTTGGCTCCAATCTTTTGAATTCTGTTTCCTGCCACCTGCTACCCTTGCTGAATCCAACAGTTCCACAAACCTCCTGTTCATTAATTTCCAACACAGAGTACAAAGGCAAACACAAAAATAATGAAGACAATATGGATGAGAGCGACTACAGGTCTATCTACCTCCAGTAGATAAAACCATGACATAGAAGCAGAATTAGGCCATTTGGCCCATTGAGTACTCTGCCGTTCAATTATGGCTGATCCTTTTTCCCCTCATCAGCCCCACTCCCCAGCCTTCTCCCCATAACCTCTGATGCCATGCTCAGTAAAGAACCTATCAACACTCACAACACGCTGGAGGAACTCAGCAGGTCGGGCAGCATTCGTGGAAAAGATTGGTCGTTTCAGGCCGGAACCCTTCTTGACACCTGACGAAGGGTTCCGGCCCGAAACGTCGACCAATCTTTTCCACGGATGCTGCCCAACCTGCTGAGTTCCTCCAGCGTGTTGTGAGTGTTGTTTTGATCCCAGCATCTGCAGGTTATTTTGTGTTAAAGAACCTATCAAGCTCTGTCTTAAATACATCCAACAAACTGGTCTCCACAGATGCCTGTGGTAACAAATTCTGCAAATTCACGATCCTCTGGCAGAAGAAAATTTTCTGCATCTCTGTTATAAGTGGATGCCCCTCTATCCTGAGGCTGTGCCCTCTTGTCCTAGACTCTCCCACCATGGGAAACATTCTTTCCACATCTGTTCTGTTTAGGCCTTTCAACATTCAGAGGTTCTCAATGAGATCCACTCGTCAGCTTTCTAAATTCCAGCGAATACAGACCCAGAACTATCAAATATTCCTCATATGATAACCCTTTCATTCCCAGAAGCATCCTTACAATTCTCCTCTGAACCCTCTCCAATGCCAGCACACCTTTTCTGAGACGAGGAGGACAAAACTGTTCACAATCCTCAAGGTGAGGCCACACCAGTGCCAGGTTCAATATCGTATCTGTGCCCTTGTATTCTAGTCCTCTTGAAAGGAATGCTAATATTGCATTTGTCTTCTTCACCACTGACTCTACCTGTAAGTTTACCTTCAGGGTGTTTTGCACAAGGACTCCCAAGTCCCTTTGCATCTCAGATTTTTGGATTTTCTCACTGCTTAGAAAACTGTCTATAAGTTTATTTCCACTACCAAAGTGCATGGCCATACATTTTCCAACATTGTATTGCATTTGCCGCTCTCTTGCCCATTCTCCTAATCTATCTAAGTCCTTCTGCAGCCAACCTGTTTCCTCAATACTACCCGTCCCTCCACAAACCTTCATATCATCAACAAACTTGGCAACAAAACTAGCTACTCCATCTTCTAAATGATTAAAGAAGTGTTGTGGTACATGGCCAAGTGGTTAGGGCATTGGACTAGCGATCTGAATGTCAGTGTGTGTGTCCTTGAGCAAGGCACTTAACCACACAATGCTCCAGTCTACACAGCTGAGAATGGGTACTGGCAAAAATGCTGGGGGTTAACTCGTGATAGACTGGTGTCCTATCTGAGGGGGGGAGTCTCGTACTCTTAGTCGCTTCAAGATACGGAAACCACAAGGCTCATGACAGACTTTAATAAAAAGAAGTAGTCCCAACACGAACCCCTGCAGAACGCCACTAGTCACTGGCAGCCAACCAGAAAAGGATCCTTTTATTCCCACACTGTGCCTCCTACCAATCAGTCGATGCTCTAACCAAGGCCTTCTTAAAGTCCAAATATACAACATCAGCTACATCCCCTTTATCTAGCCTACATGTAATCTCCTCAAAGAATTCCAACAGGTTAGTCAGACAAGATTTTCCCTTAAGGAAACCATGCTGACTTTGTTCTATCTTGTCCTTTGTCACCAAGTACTAACTCGTCCTTAACAATTGACTCCAACATCTTCCCAACTACTGAGGTCAGGCTAACTGGTCTATAATTTCTGTCCTGCTGCCTCCCTCTTTTCTTAAAGAGTGGAGTGACATTTGCAACTTTCCAGACCTCTGGTACCATACCAGAGTGTAATGATTTTTGCAAGATCATTATTAATGCGTCCATAATCTCTACTTCTAAATCTTTCAGAATCCTAGGGTGCTGTTCATCTGGTCCGGGTGACTACTATACCCTTAGGTCTTTCAGCTTTTTGAGCACATTGTCCCTTGTAATAGTAACTGCACTCACTTCTCTTCCCTCACACCCTTCAACATCTGGCACAATGCTAGTGTCTTCTACAGTGAAGAGATGCAAAATACTTACTTAGTTCTTCTGCTATCTCCTTGATCCCTGTTAATATTTCTCCGGCCTTATTTTCTAGCAGTCCTATATCAATTCTCATCTCTCTTTTAATTTTTACATACTTGAAAATGTTTTTACTTTGATATTATTTGCTAGCTTGCTTTCATATTTCATCTTTCCCTCCTAATGACTCTTTTAGTTGCTCTCATAGGGTTTTAAAAACATCCAGTTTTCTGTCTTCCCACAAATGTTTGCATTGTTATGTGCCCTCCCTTTTGCTTTACATTAGCCTTGACTTCCCTTGTTAGCTATGGTTGTACTATTTTGTCATTCGAGTATTTCTTTGTTTTTGGATTATATCTGTCCTGCACCTTCCTCATTTTTTCTGCTATTGCTGCTCTACTGTCATCCCTGCCAGCACCTCCTTCCAATTTACTTCAGCCAACTCCTCTCTCATACCTCTGTAATTTCCTTTACTCCACTGAAGTACTGTTACGTCAGATTTTACATTCTCCCTATCAAATTTCAAGTTGACCTCAGTCATATTGTGATCAATGCCTCCTAAAGGTTCTTTTACCTTAAGGTCCCTAATCACCACCGGTTCATTACATAACACTAATCCAGTATAGCCGATCCCCTAGCAGGCCCAATGACAAACTGCTCTAAAAAGCCATTTCGTAGGCATTCAACAGACTCACTCTCTTGAGATCCATTTCCAACCTGATTTTCACAATCTACCCATATGTTGAAATCTCCCATGACTATCATAACATTGCCCTTTTGACATGCCTTTTCTATTTCCTGTTGTAACCTCTGGTCCACATCCCAGCTACTGTTGGGAGGGCTGTACATAACTGCCATCGGGGTCCTTTTACCCTTGCAGTTTCTAAACTCAATCCACAAGGATGCAACATATTCCAACCCTATGTCACAACTCTACTGATTTGATGCCACCAGCAGAGCCTCGCCACCCCTTCTGCCTGCCTTCCTATCCTTCAGTACAATGTGTAAGTTTGGACATACTGCTCCCAACTACAATCATCCTTCAGCCTCAGCTCAGTGATGACCACAACATCATACCTGACAATCTGTAAGAGTGCAGCAAGATCATTCACTTTATTTTTCATACTCCATGCATTGAGATATAACACTTTGAGTACTGTACTTGTTACCCTTTTTGATTCTGCATCCCTAATCCTGGGTATGACTCTAAACTGCAACCGGTGATGAGGCTCTGATTGGGGACTTTCAGAGCTTTGGGGAAGGTGGAGTTACCCCTTAGTCATTCATTGATCCCAGGGCCGCTCTGACCCAGAACGGTAGCACCTGCAAGAGTTCCTGCTCAGGATACGAGCAAAGGCCAATGGCAGATCCCGCAGGTTCAGTACCTGAACTTATGACAGAGAAGGTGGATGAGCTAGGACCTCAAATGTCAACAGCTATAGTAGAGGCAGATGAACATTTGGGAAGAGGAATGACGATTTCTTTAGTTCGCCCAACGGTAGGCAATAGCAAACCACCGTTGCTAGATACTAGGTTTCCTAGACTCTATTTGCTGAGAAAACCATGGTCAAACTCACAAAATGTATCACACAACAACAGCGTCAACAGGATCTTTGAGACAATTCTGAAGATGCTTCGCTCGGTAGGGTTGATTCTGGTCAGCAGGGGATCCCCGACCGTTATCAAGCTACTGCTCATAAGATTCATGTAACACAAAAGAAAATTATTGCCACTTGGAATGTAAGAACCCTATATCAAGCAGGAAGATTGGACAATATGATAAATGAAATGGAAAGACTAAAGATTAGCATCATGGGAATTAGCGGAGTTCATTGGACAGGTGCTGGAACATGTCAGAATAGAAATAAAACACTAATTTATTCTTGTGGAAAATCCCATACTAATGGAGTTGGAATTCTTATGGATGAAAACATGGCAAGAAGTGTTTTAGGACATTGGGCAATATCAGAAAGAGTGCTCCTTGTTAGATTCAGAGGACAACCATTTGATTTAGCAATTATACAGGTATATGCACCAACAACAAATGGAACGAATGAAGATATAGATAAATTCTATGAGGAGCTTGAACAAGCAAAGAATGGATGCAAATCTCAAGATATTGTTATTGCCATGGGAGATCTAAATGCTAAAGTAGGGCAAGGTGCTGATGGAAATACCATAGGAAAATTTGGACTAGGGGAAAGAAATGAAAGAGGTGAGAAATGGGTAGAATGGTGCAAGATGAATAATCAGGTCATTATAAATACCTACTTTAAAAAACATCCATGACGCTTGTGGACCTGGAAAAGTCCAGGTGATAACACTAGAAATCAAATTGGCTTTATTACTATAAACCAAAGATTTAGAAACTCAGTGACTCAATGCAAGACATATCCAGGTGCAGACTGTAATAGTGACCATAACCCAGTAGTATGTCATGTAAAAGTAAAACTTAAAAAACTAAAGAAGCAAAAACCTGAACAATCCCTTGACTACTTGCAATTAATTAAAGAAGAAAACTTAAGACAAAAATTTACAATTGAAGTAAGGAATAGATTTCAAAGTCTAGAAATAGAATCTGTTGAAGATTCTTGGACTTCCGTCCTTGGACTCACTTTACACCGCACGCTGTCGGAGCAGTGCTGCCAGGATAATCAAGGACACAACCCACCCAGCCAACACACTTTTCGTCCCTCTTCCCACCGGGAGAAGGCTCAGGAGCTTGAAGACTCGTACGGCCAGATTTGGGAACAGCTTCTTTCCAACTGTGATAAGACTGCTGAACGGTTCCTGACCCAGATCTGGGCCGTACCCTCCAAATATCCGGACCTGCGTCTCAGTTTTTTTGCACTACCTTACTTTCCATTTTCTATTTTCTATTCATAATTTATAATTTAAATTTTTAATATTTACTATCGATTTGTAATCCAGGGAGCAGGAAGCGCAGAATCAAATATCGCTGTGATGATTGTACGTTCTAGTATTAATTGTTTGGCAACAATAAAGTATAAAGATGATAGCAATCATATAGAAATAAAATTTAACTCTCTAAACGATGCCTTGGTAGAGTCAGTGATTCCTAAAAAAGGAAAAAGCACAAAGAATAAATGGATGACAGATGAAATCAAAAATCTAATGGAAGAAAGCAAATCCTATAGAATATAAGTCCTTAGATAAAAAACCAGGAATGTGAGCAAATAGAAAGAATCCCTATTACAGATCCAAAAAGGTTACATCAACAATTCATGAATATCACTGGTAAAAAGCTCTTCTGTTCTTCAGGTGGATGTTTGAAAGCAAAGGACGGTACCATTATCATGGAAAAAGATGAGATTATGAACAGATGGACTGGGTATATTCAGGAATTGTTTGAAGACGATCGAGGTGAAAAACCAGAAATTAAGAAGAACATTGAAGGTCCAAGTATTTTAAAATCTGAAGCTCGTAATGCAATAACTAAGATGAAGAAAGGAAAGGCAGCAGGTCCTGATGAATTAGTAATAGAACAAATTATCACCCTTGAAGATTATGGAATTGAAAAACTTACTGATTTAATCAATGACATGTATGAGACTGGAATAATACCAGAAGAGTTGAAAAAATCAGTATTTATCACTCTTCCTAAGAAACCTGGAGCAATAGAATGTGAATTACTTAGGACCACAAGTTTAATGAGTCATATCACCAAGATACTTCTAAGAATTTTGATGACAAGAGCTAAAAGTAAGATACAAGCTGAAATTGGTAAAGAACGACGTGGTTTTGTGAAAGACAAAGGTACAAGAAACGCAATATTGATGTTAAGGATATTATCAGAACAAGCTATTCAAGTGCAAAAAGATTTGTTTGTTTTATCGACTACACAAAAACATTTGATAAGGTGAAGCACAATAAGTTATTTGAAATATTACAGAAAACTCTACATCTAGATTTGAAAGACCTCCACCTAATCAGAAATCTGTACTGGGAACAAACTGCTGCTGTAAGAATAGATGGAGAAGTGAGTCAGTTTGCAAAAATCAAGAGAGGCGTTAGACAAGGGTGTTTTCTCCCCTGATTTATTTAATGTGTACAGTGAAACAATATTACAAAAAATAAGAGACATCTTGGGAATCAAAGTTGGCAGTGAAAACATCAATAATTTCGGATATGCAGATGACACTGTGTTAATTGCAAGTACGGAAGAAGAACTACAAAACTTAATTGATATAATTGTTGAAGAAAGTGCAAAAATGGGTCTATCTATCAATTGCAAAAAGGAGGAATGTGTGGTGATATCCAAAAAGAAGGAGAATCCTATCTGCAGGCTGAGAATAAACGGGGAAGACATAAAGCAAATAGAGAACTTTTGCTACTTAGGAAGCTGGGTGACATCTGTGACGAGAATACACATAAAATTAAGATGTTTGCTGGCCTGGGTTAGCATCAGTGACATCAGCAAGTGGTCTGCCACCTGCCCTCAGGGGAAGGAGAGATAAGGAACAATGGAGCAGCATCTGGAGATGTGTAATGAAGGGACGGGGGAGAGAGAGCTGTCTGGAGCGGCTCCCCCCCTTTGAACCTTGAACTGTTTGAAGTGATGGACAGGCGATACCCCAGCAGGGGGATAAAAAGGGACCGGTTTGCTAAGGCAGGACACACACGACACCCGAGGTAACGAGACCCTGGAAGCGGTACGCCTCTCACGAGTCGGTGAGAAGTATCAGACAACGGCCAGGGTGGAAAGGTACAATCAGCGGGAACCCGGTGTGTGTCCGCCCTTGCCTGGGTGCCGGGTTCACTGCAGAGGATCGACCGCATCTGGAGGAGGGGTCACAGTCAGTGACCTCAGGTGACATCACCAAGGACCCGCCCAAAAGTTGCTTGTGAGCCATCTCGCCGGTCTGTGAGTGAAGCCGTGTCTGAATGATCAGTTGTTCCTGTTCTCTCTCTCTCTTCCCCCACGTTGTCCATCGCCATGGCAACGATTACTGCGAACTGAACTACTAAACTGGACTGAAATTTGAGTCACTTTGAAATTTGGTCATTTACCCCTAGACAACGATAGAGCTTGATTGATGCTGTTATCTTAATTCTGTGCACATGTGTGTTTAGCATCGCTGAACTGTTGCATTTATTATCCTTTCGATTACTATGTTGCTTGTTTCTTTAATAAAACTTTCTTAGTTCTAGTACTCCAGACTCCAACTGAGTGATCCATTTCTGCTGGTTTGGCAACCCAGTTACGGGGTACGTAACACATCAGATGGCAGGTGTGACATGGACATCAAAAGAAAAATAGGGATGGCAAAAGCCACCTTTACAAGAATGGAGAGTATACTAACTAATACTAAACTAGGCATGACAACCCGCCTCAGAGTACTGAAATGTTACGTTTATCCAGTTATGTTATATGGCTCAGAATATTGGACAATATCTAGTAACATGAGGAAACAAATTGAAGCAGCAGAGATGTGGTTTTTGAGGAGGATGCATGGATGAAACGAATATCTAACGAGGATGTCATGAACAGAGCAAACACAAAAAGAGAAATAATGTATGAGATCATGAAAAGGCAACGTAAATTCATTGGACATGTGATTAGGAAAGAGGAGTTAGAATGCACGGTAATTATGGGAAAGATTGGAGGGAAGAAAGCAAGAGGAAAATAAAGACAAATGATGATGGAGACAGCAGCCAGAGAACTGGAAATGAATACCAATGAATTGATCCACTTGACCCGAAACAGGAGTGTGTGGGCCATGGTAGTCAAAGCTCAAATTGGACACGGCACCTGATGATGATGATGACCCCTAATCCACTGATACTCACCCTGCTGGCTGCAGTTTTGTCCTCTCATCTGCCTACTCTCCCTGACGGACTGACTGCAGCTATCCTTTCTGCTTTACCATCTTTCCTTTCCTCAGTCCCTTCACACTATTTCCCAACCCCCTGCCAAACGAGTTTAAACCCTTCGCAACAGCTCTAACAAATCTGCCCATTAGAATATTGGTCTCCCTCAAGTTCAGGTCATATCTCCCCAGAAGAGATCCCAATGATCCAAGAACCTGAAGCCCTGCCTGCACCACGCATTCACAGACACGCATTCATATGCCAAATCATCCCGTTTCTACTCTTACTGGCACATGGAGTAGGTAGCATTCCAGAAATTACTACCCAGAAGGTCCTGCTTCTTAGCTTTTTGCTTAAGTTTCTAAATTCGCTCTTCAGGACCTCTTTGCTTTTCCTTCCTACGCCATTGGTACCAATATGTATTACGACATTTGGCTGTGGACGTGATCCGAGATGTCCCTCACCCTGACCCTGAGGCAACATAGCATCCAGGTGGCCCATTCACGTCCACAGAATTTTCTGTCTGTTCCTCAGACTGTTGAGTCCCCTATCATTACCACTTCCTCTTCTCCCTCTTGCCCTCCTGCACCATGGACCCATGCTTAGCACCAGTAACTCGATCTCCGCGGCATTCCCCAGGAAGGTCATCCCCCCCAGTGGTATACTGCTTATTGAGGGGAATATCCTCAGGGCTGCTCTGCTCTGACTGCCCATTCGCAATTCCATTTCTCCTGGCAGTCACCCAACTACGCCCCTCCTGCAACTTTGGGGTGACTACTTTTCTGTAACTCTGATCGATGATCTCCTCACTCTCCCGTATAAGCTGAAGGACATCCAGATGCTGCTCCAGATCCCTAATAAGGTCTTCACGGAACAGCCGCTGCATGCACTTTATGCCGATGTAGTTCCCTGGGAGACTCTGGGTCTTCCAGGACTCCAACATCTGGCATGAGGAACACACGGTGGCCATTTACTACACTAATTACAGCAAGAGGGAGGAAAAAAGGGAACCTTAACAGAAGCTTACCCAAAGCCAACACCTCTTTCTAACCAAAGCCTGACATTCCTCCTCCCACCACTGGCCTACTCCCAACAATGGCCGCCCCTCTTGTCCCTTCAGTACTTTTAAACAAGCATCACTGACCTGTGAGAATCCTCATCACTGTGGCCTGTTCCTGCCACCGATTGGCCCGTCAGAATCCTTAGAATGCATATTTTGAAAGGAGGCATATATGAAGTAAGGTTATTGACCTGAAATGTTGCCGTCCTGTCAGCTTGAACCAGTCTGACCATTCTCCTCTGACCTCTCATTAAGAAGGCAAGTTTGCCCACAAAGTTGCTGTATTTTTTTTGTTTTTCACACCATCCTCTGCAAACACTAGAGATCTTTGTGTGTGAAAATCTCATAAGATCGGCATTTCTTGAGATAATCAAATCGCCCCATCTGGCACCAACAACCATTCCACAGTCATAGTCACTTAAATCATCTTTCTTCTCCATTCTGATGTTTGGCCTGAACAGACGCTGAACCTCTTGACAATGTCTGCATGCTTTTATGCATTGAGTTGATGCCACATATTTGCATTAACAAACAGGTGTATAGGTGTGCCTAATAAAGTGGCCATAGACTGCACAATACAGAGCATTGAAACATTTTCATTCCTTGCACCACTTTATTACATTTGAATACACAGTATTTACATTGTCAACAAGGAATTAATATTTTATTCACAAACATTCCTTTAGAGATTAGTTAGCAAGTTTTATTAAAGATTATAGCCCTCAATGCTCAATGGAAGGAGGATATTATACCATAAGACCATATGATATAGGAGCAGAATCAGGCCATTTGGCCTGTTGAGTCTGCTCCACCATTCTATCATGGCTGATCCAATTTTCCTCTCGGTCCCAATCTCCTGCCTTCTCCCCTTATCCCTTCATGCCCTGACCAATCAAGAACCTATCAACTTCCACCTTAAGTATACATATAGACTTAGCCTCCACAGCTGCCTGTGGCAAAGAATTCCACAGATTCACCAGTCTCTGGCTAAAGAATTTCTTCCTCATCTCTGTTCTAAAAGGACACCCCTAAATTCTGAGGCTGCATCCTCTGGTCTTAGACTCCAGGAATCATTTTCTTGAACCTCCTTTGAACCTTCTCCAGTTTCAGCACATCCTTTCTTACAAACGTTTGTAGCTGAAGGGCCCAAAACTGCTCACAATACTCCAAGTGAGGCCTCACCAGTGCTTTATAAAGTCTCAATATTATATATTTCCTTTTATATTCTAGTCCTCTTGAGATGAATGCTAATACTGCATTTGCCTTTCTCACCACAGACTCTACATGCAAATTAACCTTTAGGGAATCCTGTACAAGGGCTCCCAAGTCCCTTTGCACCTCAGTTTTTTGTATTTTCTCTCCATTCATATATTCTAACAAAGTGCGTAATCATAACTTCCTGACACTGTATTCCAACTGCCATTTCTTTGCCCGTTCTCTTAATCTGCCTCACTCATTCAAAGGTTTCAAAGGTACATTTTATGTCAGAGAAATATATACAATATACATCCTGGAATACTTTTTCTTCGCAACCATCCACAAAAATAGAGGAGTACCCCAAAGAATGAATGACAGCTAAATGTCCCCAAATTCCCCCCAGTTCCTCTCCCTCCCGCGCGTAAGCAGCAGCAAGCAACAATCCCCCCTCCCCCACCAGCAAAATAAAAGCATCGGTACCCGCCACTGAGCCTTCAAGTGTACAGCAAAAGCAACAGCAAAGACACAGACTAGCAGTATTTCAAAGACTATGTGTTCACCTGGTATTCAACATACCACAGGTTCTCTCTCTCTCCTTAATAAGGGAGAAAGAGATGTCTCCATTTCACAGCAAGAGGGGAGACATAACAAACAACTCGTTGGTTTACGATGTTAAAAGTCTGTTGCGTCACTTTTTCCGAGCTCGGTGCCCAGAGATCTCGAGTCTCTGGGCACACTGCCAAAGATCTTCCAGCTCCCATGATACACCGGTCTGGGACACCGACCTTTGATTTACCCGTCTCCACAGCCCCGAGATCCTAGGCCTCCAAAGGTGAGCAGAACTCTTAGGCCACACCCTTGGCATGTCAGATAATGGTCAGTCGTGACACCCTGAGAGTGGTTCCCATTCCCACAAAGAACTGAAGTCAGCGTGTAACTCCAGGTCAGGGTCTGCAGCCTCTCAACTTCCTCAAAGCTATCTGGTCCTCCACATATCTTCAAATTGTCTGCAAAGTTTACAATAAAGCCATCAATTCCATCATCGAAATCATTCATATATAACCTAAAAGGAATCGCTCCCAACATTGACCCTTGTGGAACACCGCTGGTCACCAGCAGTCAACCAGAAAAGGCTCCCTTTATTCTCACTCTTTGCCTCCTACCAATCAGCTATGCTTTATCTATGCTAGAATCATTCCTGTAATTCCATAGGCTCTTAGCTAGTTAAGCAGTCTTATTTGTGGTACCTTGTTAAAGGCCTTCTGAAAATCCAAGTACACAACATCAACCAATTCTCTTTTGTCTATCCTACTTGTATTTTCATCAAAGAATTCCAACAGATTTGTCAGGCAAGATTTTCCATTGAGAAAACCATGCTGACTACGGTCTATTTTATCATCTGCCTCCAAGTACCCTGAGAGCTCATCCTTAATAAGCGACTCCAACATCTTCCCAACCACTGTAGCTTCCTCACAGAGTGCATGCTGTAGGAAGTTTTAGAGTTTCCCTCAGCACATATTCTAGCACCTTGGAATGTGCCATTCTGTAGCTTTATGTTAAGAATAGCTTCTGACTCTGGAAGGCCAGCAAGACATGGGCAAAACTTACTTCTTTCCGAGCCCCATACTTCAAATTTCTAGGTTAGCTTAACCTAGTAACCAAGCTTGGAGAATTGGTGTCAGCTTCCTGAAATGAGGCCATTTCTATAAGCCAGACACCAGTGAGGTTTAACACCAGCTCAAGATAGTTTTTAAATATGATATCATTCCCTTAACTCGTACCTGTTATATCTTTCTAATTAATTTATTTTATTTTATATACATATGCAAATTTTAGTTTTGAAGATTATTCTCTTAAGCTTCTGTTGGTGCTTTCCATTTCTTATGACCCACCCACGATCCAATCCCCAATCATTAACCTCATGGGGAAATCACATGTTTCTTCACATACTCGTAACATTCCAATGTTAAACTTGCACTGATGCTCAAAGTTACTAGGCTGAGAAATGCTGTTTGCCATATACTGATATAAAATTTTAAAAAAGAAGCTTTTAATTTATTTCTCAGCACCGAGTTTGTAAGAAGTATGGAATGTCACCTTCGTATTGGATTTTTCTGAATGTTACAGCTTCCAACTCTGGTCACGTTCGTTCCCATTCTGGCACGCCTCTAAAATAATTTGATTGACAGTTTAATCTGACCTTATCCATTGCACTGATACAGAATTTCCACAACATCCGTCTTGCAGGCTATCTGTTGATGTACAGTGAGCTGAGGTTCACGCTCCTCCTTCTATCCCTTGATAGCATGTTATTTTATCAATCCCCTTTGAGGAACACACCTTCATTAACATAAGCTCTGATTTTATCTGTGCATGATAAATTAGAAACTGCTGAAGAAATTGGTTTTGTATTGGAAACAAAGTGGGCTAGGGAAATCAATTTTCAGATGCTGAAAATTTTATTTCAAAATGATTAACATTATTATGATTATAGCTTCCCTTGGTATCATAGCCTTATATATCATTGCAATGTTTCCATGATTCTGTAGATTTAAGCTACTTTACATTCCTGGAAGGGTTTATCTCAAGTGCCACATAGCCTTTATCATTTATACCCTTAATGGACACTTCATCAGTTCCTATTCAATCCAACAAAATTAATGGCTTTTGAGAATTATAGTCTATTAATTTCAGAGAAAATTATGTGTCAGCACTACTACTGTTCAGCTTTGTGTTATCAAGCAACAACAAGCCACAAACCTATTATCAATAATGTCAAAGCACTAGTTTATCAAATAGTATTACTTTAAGGTGGAATGTTAAAAAAAACACTGCCTTTCAATAATGAGCCAACTGCATTAATCTGTCCAAAGAGTTTCTAATTATTTTTGTTCAGCTGCAGCTGCCACTAACAAGAACAATTGAAAGTGTTAGGAAATTTCATTATAACAATATTAGTTTCCACTGGAATGTACAGTAAACTTCAGATTTATTCATTGGGACTAATTACCTCCACATCCACTAGCCTTAAGCAAGGATAGAACTCCGCTGTAAACAGAATGGGGTCAAATGAATTAAATGATATATGAAGCAAGCCATTTGAGGTAAATAATTATCAACCACATCATTAAACAAGAGCCTAACTAATATAAATCTTGTAGTCAGTGTGCAAAGCAAACAAACATTTTTTTTAAAGAGTCAGTTATTTCTTTGTCATGATTGTTGTGTTTTGGCAGTCTGATATCAATTATTCACCGAGCATGTCACTTTCCATTTGTTTCCAGAATATGAATGTGGTTTCATTAACCAAAAGTTTAAAAGTTACACAAATTTCAAAATTGGAAATCAACAGCTGTATGAATTTATGCATCGATTAATACATCCACTATTTCACAAAGGAGTCTTGAACATGGTTCTCCTGCAACAGATCTGCTATGTACTGCACCCACACATCAAATCTACCAAGGTTATACTCCCACAATAGGTGCCTACAGCAATACACTTCCACAACAGATCTCTCCAGCAACACACCCCTGTAACAGATACCTTCAGCACTATATGCCCCCACAACAGATACTTCCAGCAATACAGCTCAAAGGCAGGACCTTCCATCAGTAAGGTCATTACCTCACAACAGGTAATTCTAACAACGTATCCCTACACAGATAATTCCAGGACAGATAGCCCACTGCAGAAGTCTCCTGCATCATTCTCCCACACCAAGTACCTTAAGCATGCATTCTCACAATGGATATCTCCTTGTTACACACCAATAACGGGTAGCTTCAAGAACAGAATCATAGGATGATTACAGGCAGAAGAAAGTTATTTGGCCTACTGTGGAGGTGGGAAGGACTAAAGATGGTGCCAGACATTTTTGCGGACTTGCCGACTTTTTCCGATGTAACTTCAAAACATTTTAGATCTCCTTTTGCTGTGTCTCTTTTTCCATTTCAAGGTGCTTGGGGTCCTGTCAGAGTCCATGATCTACATTCTTCATGGGCAATGGATTCTCGCTTTTTGAACTTGCCGAACGGCTCTGGATCTCTAGGAGCGGCTTTGAAGACATGGGCCTTCAGGGTGTGAATGACCCAGTACCTCGCCCGAGGTCACCAGCTGAAGGTTCGGAGGAGATCATAACATCGAGTCAGCGGTCACAGCCGTCGGTGGCGTTCGCACTTGAATGATCTCTCTCTCTCTCTCTCTTGCTTTTGATGGTCAGAGAGAGTCTGCTGGTTCTTGAGTCAGAAGAACTTAAATAATTGACACTGCGGATTGTAACATCGAAACAGTGAGCTGTTGGCCTCCTTTCTCACTATGGAAGGAGCGGTTATCTCTCTTTCTCCCTTGTAAGTGAAAGAGGGGGCCTGTTGAGATGTCACAGTAGTTTGTGATGGACTCTAGATCATGGTCTCTGGGAGCGTCCTATTGCTTGCATGGTGGGTGGTTGGTCTGCTGATGCTTCTGCTGGAGAAAGGGGTGGAGGAAAGTTGATGCTTTTACTGCTTCCTGTGCTTGGGAGGGGGAGTGGGGCCTTGGGGGGGGGGTGGTTCTAAACTTTTTCTGCCATTCATTCTTCGGATTTGTTAAATTGCTGTTAAGAAGGTGTATGGTGTGATGGCCTTCATCAACTGTGGGAGTGAGTTCAAGAGCCGGGAAGTAATGATAAAACTATATAAGACCATAGTTAGACCCCACCTGGAGTACTGTATTCAGTTCTGGTCACCTCACTACAGGAAGGATGCGGATGCTATAGAGAGAGGGCAGAGGAGATTTACAAGGATGTTGCCTGGATTGGAGAGCATGCCTTATGAAAATAAGTTGAGTGAACTTGGCCTTTTCTCCTTGGAGCAATGGAGGATGAGAGGTGACCTGTTAGAGGTGTGTAAGATGTTGAGAGGCATTGATATTGTGGATAGCCAGGGGCTTTTTCCCAGGGCTGAAATGGCTAACATGAGGGGGCATAGTTTTAAGGTGCTTGGAAGTAGGTACAAGGGGGATGTCAGAGGTACGTTTTTCACACGGGAAGTGGTGGGTCTGTGGAATGCATTGCCGGCGACAGTGGTAGATGCGGATAGAATAGGGTCTTTTAAGAGACTCAGATAGGGACATGGAGCTTAGAAAAACAGAGGGCTATGCAGTAGGGAAATTCTAGGCAGTTTCTTGAGTAGGTTACATGGTTGGCACAACATTGTGGGCTGAAGGGCCTGTAATGTGCTGTTGATTTCAATGATACTATGATTTTTTTCTCTCTGTTTCATGGATGCCTGTGAAGAGAAAGAATTTCGGACTGTATACTGTATATGTTCTCTGATATTAAACTGAACCATTGAACCTTACTGGATCTCTACCGGAGTAATTCACTGCTCCAGTCCCTGATCCCTTCTCCATCACCTTGCGATTTTTTCTTCACCATGTGCAGTACTTATTGTAATCATGTTTCAATGCCACCAAGGAACTTCCACCCACCACAGATGCAGACAATGTTTTACAGATCCCAGACACACATTGCATAAATAGGTTTAACCTCATGTCAGTCTTCATTCACCTCCCCTCCATTAGACATCTCTAGTCATCGTCTCTAGTATCCACGCTCTTCAGACCCCTCAGCATTGTATATACTTCTATCAGTACCCTCCATCTGTGATTTAAAAAAAACAGTTCCAGTCTCCCTAATCTATCCTTGTGACTGCAGTCCCCCAACCTAGTAACCATTGTCATAAATCCTTAATGGATCACTTGAATGGCCCATTTAAAATGGCATTTGATAGGTAAGGAGAGCCACTGTCAATATTACTACACGTCAGTTTCAAAGCTCCCCTTTGCCCACTATAGACGTGAGAGATGAGACTTCAGTACTTGTCATTATGAAAGACATCATTAGAAACAACCAAGACTACTAACTTGCTGAGAAAATATTGTTGAATTCTTGCTGTACCTAGAAAGCACTTTCATATGTTTCATCAGTTTCAATTTTACTACAAAGTTGTTATCTGTCTAGATTGAGTTGCAAGAATCCCTAAAATTCATTAAAAACATCCTGCCTCTGTTCTCCCTGGTAATAATTAAAGTCAAGGTTTTTGAAAGTAGCACAAAGACACTGGGTTCTAGCACAATCAGGGATTAAAATAGTTTGAACTAATACTCTATGAAATCTAAAAAAAAAACCCTTTCTATAATGGTTCATTGGAGAGCTTTTCTGCTCCTTTTCTCCATCTAAGAAAATACCTGAATTGTGCCGCAACTGCAGAGGCTACTATCTGAATAGCTCCCAGTACCTCTTGATGCAAACAAAAAGCAGAATCTCCATCTTCTTGCTGCCTTCTGCAGACCTTTTATATTTTCTGTTGTTCTCATGAGTCAAATGTTGAAAAGAAATACAGCTCCCATGTATGAAGTATCGCAGAATCTAGCTATGTAATGCAGATTTCTCATAATGGTACGCAGCATCTTGCTGTAACTCTCTGCGTCTCGAACATTTCTATTTGTTCATGTAACTATGTTTAATAGTGAGAAATGACTGCTGTGAAATGGGGTTTTGCTTTCTATTGCAGGAAGCACTTTTATATTACAGCTCTGGTCTCTTATAAATGCAGCTTTTCTCTGTATATACTCCGGTAAAGGCTCTTGCCATTATTATCATTATTGTTATTATTATTATTCCCCAAGTTGCTTGGTTGACAAAGCCAATGCCAAGTATGGAATTGAATTATACAAACTAAGGTTCTGCAATTGGTCTCAGAGTCTCCTGAACTGGAAGGTGAGGAAACTTAATCAAAGTTCCTACCGCTGAGTGAGTTTTGCTGGAAATTAGACTACTACGCTAAATATTTTCTATTTCCCAGAGCTACAATTTCAATAATTAGATTTTCTCGTAGTACTGGTTCTCAATAAAGCTACTTTGAACTGATGAATGATTGGCTGTGGACTGAACTGGGATTGGCAAACTGATTCACTGTTGACACAAGTAAGGTGGCTCAAAATGACTTTAGAATCAGAATCAGAATGAGGTTTTTTATCACTGGCATTTGTTGTGAAATTTCTTAACCTAGCATCAGAAGTACAATGCAATACATGATAATAAAGAAAGAAAAAATAAGTAAAACAATTACAGTACACACATATATATATATATATATATATATATATATGAAATAGTTTAGAAATAGTTCAAAAATAGTGCTAAAACAGAAACAGTAAGTATATTAAAAAAAGGTCAGGTAGTATTCATGGGTTCAATGTCTGTTTAGGAATTGGATGGCAGAGAGGAAGAAGCTGTTCCTGAATCACTGAGTGTGTGTCTTCAGGCTTCTGTACCTCCTTCCTGATGGTAACAGTGAGAAAAGGATGATGAGGATCCTTAATAATGGGTGTTGCCTTTCTGAGGCATCACCCCTTGATGATGTCTTGGGTACTACGGAGACTAGTACCCGGGATGGAGCTGACTAATTTTACAGCTTTCAGTAGCTTCTTTCGGTTACCATTGTTGGAATGGAATCTAGTTGCATCAGCCTTAGTTGGACGTACAGTGGTCCTGGAAGAACACATGAAATAATCCAGTTCATGATGCTACCCAGTTTCTTGTGCTGAACAAAACATCTACATTAGCTCAGAAAGCAAAACAGAAATTTGTATTACAATCCATCATTGCATGCCACACCGCAGAAACTGGTATACATGGATAAACCTTTTCAATTAGGGCAAAGAGGAAGGTCATATAACAGAACACACTTCAAACAGTGCTTATAAAAAGCATTCACTCCGGGAAATTTTCATGCTTTAAAACACAGTGGATTTAATTTGGCTTTTTTGACACTGATTAACAGAAAAAGACTCTTTCGTATCAACATGAAAACAAATCTCTACAAAGTGATCTAAATTAATTACAAATATAAAACATAAAATAATTGTTTGCATAAGTATTCACTCCCTTTAATGTGACATACTAAATCATCACTGGTATAGCCAATTGTTATGAGAAGTCACGTGATTAGTTATATGGAGATCTGTTTTTGGAGGCACATGTGCAGTCAAGGTTTCAATGTCCAAATGTTGGTGAGTCAGTATCCTGGCAAAAACTACCCAGGACATCTTCAAGGAGTGGTGTCTCAAAAAGGCAGTGTCTATTATTAAGGACCTCCAGCATCCAGTGCATGCCCTTTTCTCACTGTTACCATCAGGTAGGAGGCACAGAAGCCTGAAGGCACACACTCAGCGATTCAGGAACAGCTTCTTCCCCTCTGCCATCTGATTCCTAAATGGACATTTAACCCTTGAACACCACCTCACTTTTTTTTTAATATATTATATCTGTTTTTGTATGATTTTTAATCTATTCAATGCACATATACTGTAACTTATCTATTTATTATTATTTTATTTTGGGTTTTTTTTCTTCTATGTATTGCATTGAACTGCTGCTGCTAAGTTAACAAATTTCACATCACATGCCGATGATAATAAACCTGATTCTGATTCTGATGTAGACAAAAGAAACTCCACGCAACTCCGCAAAAAGGTCATTGAAAAACACAGGTAAGGAGATAGATGCAAGAAAATTTCCAAGTCACTGAATATCCTTTGGAGTACAGTTAAGTCAATCATCAAGAAATGGAAAGGATATGGCACAGCTGTATGCCTGCCTAGAGCAGGCCGTCTTCAAAAGCTGAGTGACCTTGCAGGAAGGGGATTAGTGAGGGAGGCCAACTAGAAACCTATGACAACTCTGGAGGAGTTACAAGTTTCAGTGGCTGAGATGGGAGAAACTGGGCATACAACAACTGATACCTAGGTTCTTCATCAGTCACAGCTTTGTGGGAGATTGACAAAGAGAAAGCCACTGTTCAAAAAACCAACTCACATGAAATCTCAACTAGAGTTTGCCAGAATGCATGTGAATGACTCTGAGGTCAGCTGTAAGGAGATTCTATGCTCTGATGAAAACAGAATTGTGCTTTTTGACCATGAGATTAAATGCCTTGTTTGGCATAAGCCAAACGCTGCACATCAAAAACACACTAACCCTACTATGAAACCTGGTGGTAGCTGCATCATGCTGTGGGGATGTTTCACTACAGCAGACCCTGGAAGCTTGTGAAGGTAGAGGGTAAAATGAATGCAACTAAATACAGGGAAATCCTGGAGGAAAACCTGATGCAGTCTGCAAGAGAACTGTGACTTGGGAGAAGATTTGTTCTCCAGCAAGATGATGACCCCAAGCATAAAGCCAAATCAACACAGGAATGGCTTGAAAACAACAAAGCTAATGTCCTAGAGCAGCCACGTCAGAGTCTAGACCTCAATCCAATTGAGAATTTGTAGCTGAACTTGAAAGAGCTGATCACCCATGATCCCCATGCAATCTGACAGAGATTGAGCAGTTTTGTAAAAAGAATGGGGAAAAATTGCAATGTCCAGATGTGCAAAGTTGATAAAGAGCCATCTACACAGACTCAAGGCTGCAATTGCTGCCAAAGGTGCAGCTACTAAATACTAACTTGAAATTTGTAAATACTTGTGCAATGAATTCCCTTGTGTTTTATATTTATAATTAATTTAGATCACTTGGCAGAGACCTGTTTTCACATTGACACAAAACAGTCTTTTTCTGTCAATCAGTGTCAAAAAAGCCAAATCAAATCCACTGCCATTCCAATGTTGTAAAACAATGAAATATGAAAACTTCCAAGTGGGGTGAATACTTTTTATAGGCACTGTAGTTTAAAACCCATATTTTATAAAGCCTGTATCTGCATTGAGGTTAAAAGACAGATGTATAATCTAGCTGAAGAATGACAATTCAGATTCTTTAACACAATGATATATATTTATAAAGTAACATTTGCATTTCTTGCCTTGTGGAAAGATATAATTCTTTTAAACAGATGGCTATATTTTCATAATTTGCAAAGTTGAGGAATTATGTACAATTATTCACACAATTGGGAAAATTTTAGTAAAAAATACTTGCATAAAGATTGTGAGTTCCAAAATGTTTTTAACTTCTTTGTAAAAGAGGAAAGAAATCTCTGTCTTAGTGGTTGGCTTTTAACAAGATTAAGTACAGGGTGAAAGACTTACCTTCTTTTTACATTTTGGAATAAAAAGAGATGCTGAATAAACAGCATTTTGGCAATGTTAGCAGCAAATAAATTCCATTCAACATCAAATTAAGGACCTTTATAAAGAGTTCTGTACCATTTCACTGTTCATAAATAATGATGACCATTGAAAAGATATAAAGAGAAACAAATATAGAAACCATAGAAAACCATAGAAAAACTACAGCACAGAAACAGGCCTTTTGGCCCTTCTTGGCTGTGCCGAACCATTTTCTGCCAAGTCCCATTGACCTGCACATGGACCATATCCCTCCATACACCTCCCATCCATGTATCTGTCCAATTTATTCTTAAATGTTAAAAAAGAACCTGCATTTACCACCTCATCTGGCAGCTCATTCCACACTCCCACCACTCTCTGTGTGAAGAAACCCCCCCTAATGCTCCCTTAAAATTTTTCCCCCCTCACCCTTAACCCATGGCCTCTGGTTTTTTTCTCCCGTTGCCTCAGTGGAAAAAGCCTGCTTGCATTCATTCTATCTATACCCATTATAATTTTATATACCTCTATCAAATCTCCCCTCATACATCAGAAATATACAAGAATGGTGAGGCTTTACAGGCCTTTATTGCCTTCAAAGTGAAATCTAATATGATGAATGGCTGTGATGCTTCACTCCCAGATGAGCTCAAAGCTTTTATGCATGCTCTGAAAGGGAGAATAAAATTACACCTGTGCAAATCCCTGCAGCCTATGATGACCTTGTGATCTGTCTCAAAGGGCAATGTCAGAAAATCTTTCAGGAGAATGAGCCCTCACAGAGCCTTGATGCTGTAACTGGTGGGTTCGGGAAACCTGTGCCAACAACTGGCAGGAGTTTCAAGGTCATTTTCAACCTCACATTGGAGCAGTTGGGGGCTTCTACCTGCTTCAAAAGGTAGACAATCATACCAGTGCCCAAGAAGAGCAGGGTGAGCTGCCTCAACAACTATCGCCCAGTGGCACTCACATCTGCAATGAAGAAATGTTTTGAGAGATTGGTCATAGCTAGAATCAACTTCCGCCTAACCAAAGAGCTGGACTCACTGTAATTTTTCTATCTCCACAATAGGTCCATAGCATAATCTCACTGGCTCTCCACATGGTCTTAGATCACTGTGACAATTGCAATAGCTACATCAGGCTACTGTTTATTGACTCCAGCTCAACAGTGAACACAATCATTCCCTCAGTTCTAATCAACAAGCTCCAAAGTCCAGGCTTCTACTTACCTCAGCATCTGGATCATTGACTTCCTCACCGTGAGACCACAGTCTGGGAGGATCAGAAATAACATGCTCCAAGAAGAGCAAGAAGAGCACCGTTTGGTGCGGAGGATGCAGTGCACAGGATCAGAAAGAGCTGCAGAAAGTGGTGAACTCTGCCAGCTCCATCACGGGAGCTAGCCTCCCCAGCCTCGAGGACACTTTCAAAAGGCGATGCCTCAGAACGGTGACATCCATCATTAAGGACCCCCATCACCCAGGACATGCCCTGTTCTCATTGCATCCATAAAGAAGGTGGTATAGGAGACAGAAGACACACTCGAAACTTTTCAGGAACAGCCTCTTCCCCTCTGCTGTCAGACTTCTGAATGGACAATGAACCCATGAATACCACCTGGGTACTTTTCCCTCACTCTTTATATTACTTATTTAATTTAATTGTCTTTTTTATTACAATTCTTATTGCAATTTATAGTTTTTATTGTTATCTATTGAAACGTACTGCTGCAAAACAACAAACTTCATGACCTATACCAGTGATACTAAACCTGGTTCTGATAACACTGAGTAATTATATCAAAGATTATTGCAGGATGAATACAAATTTAGTATGATTTATTAACATAAGTAAAATAACAAGAGATATTCTCTGCCATGTGTTTGAAGTTAGGTGGATACAGTACTATAGGGTCATTTCTACAACAGGGTCCAAGTGTATTGTATTCTCAAATGTAAGAAATGCAATTTCCACAAATGAAAGCAATACTCTTGACGCAGCTTTGATAATGAATATTATCATATTCTGGCAAATATAAACAGCTGGAACATGCTTATTGCATGAGTCGTCATATCAGGAGACTTTGTATTGAACCACTGATGTCATAAAAATGACTTAAACCATACTGCAGCCTTTACAATTTTGTACATAAAATAGAATTTATTATTGCTTAATAGTGGTTTTCCCATCATGTTTATTTTTCAAAAATGTACTTGTTTACAGATTTGTTGGAATGCCAGAATTTATTGCTCATAATTAATTTCTGTGGGTGTGAAGTCACATACAGATGCACTGGAATTGCACTCCAAGCTGTAATAGCTTCACGCTAACCACAACACTATCGTGGCACCCTGTCCATAAGGACATTGTAAGCCAAATGGTGCAGTAGATGATCCAGTTGTTTCATAATTACCAATACTGAGAGTAGTTTCATCATTTTCTAAAAATAATTAGTTACTTTTTACTGTTACCCCACGGATGTGGTGCAACTCAAAATCATGATATTGTATCAGTGTACCAGAGCTCTAGCTGATAGACAGAAATGTAATCACTATGAAACCTAAATCCCAGCTTGTGTACTTACCCTGATATTAAATAAAATAAGGAAAGTACAAACTGACACTCATAATTCTAAAGGAAATCCTTAAATTCCTAGAAGCGAATAAGTAAACTATCATTATCAAAACATACTTCAGGATGCTTTATTAAATTTATAGACAAGACCGTGAGATGGCCATTACTGAAAACAACACCTTTCATTGCTTTTAGAGATTGAGATGGTGAGCAGAATATTCATGGTGTTGATTTGAAGAGCTTTTGTAATGTAACTGAATTTGTCGATTTGGTTAGTCCTACAATGAAGCTATCAGGCTGAGATCATGATTCATTGTGTATCATAAAATCAATATTATCTAAAGGTTAACATGTTACCATTTCAGAAAGGAAAACACATGCACTGGATTAAAGTGAATAAAAGTGAGTCAGACTTGAATTTTACAATGTACTGTACCATACAATACACTGTAAAATTCAGTCACTCATTAATAGTATTAAATGGTCAAAATTCTGATGGAATAATATTTGACTGTGATCCTCTTCTCAATTAGCTTTTCCTCCCATCTCTGACATTACAATAAAGTCATGTTAGTCTTCTGTTAAAATTTGCATTCTGCAGGATGAAAAGACCAGGCTGTGTTATGGTGACAATTAAGCTTTGGAGTTTGTTGCAAATATCGATCTGGATTACTAAAGTCTTTAAGTGAGGGTATATGTCATGCCCATCTCATATGTAATTCCAGACCCATAACAATGATATTGACCACCAGTTGGAATGAACTGAAGAACTATTCCATTGGCCTAGAGCCAAACCACACCCTCAGGAAGATGCATTGCACACATCAGAGTGTCCCCAACTTCCCCAGCAGCACATTGGATCACTATGAAGAATCACGGTATCATTCTGTAACTAACCCTCAACCCGGTGCCATAGCTACTACATCTGGAGTGATCCCATTCATTTTACTAGGGTCACTGATCTTTAATAAAGTACTCTAAAAAAATATTGTAATGCAGTTTAAAGGACCTTGTTTATCCTTTCATACTAATACATTAACAGGTACTTGAATAATTTAAATGTTTTCAACTAATTATCAAATCCACCTTAAGCTGCCTACAGGCTATCAAAACAGTCCACATTGGGGATATTGGTTTCCACCACCTAGTTGCCAAATGTTAACCACATCACTCAGAGGAATGGTTGTGGTGGTAAGGCCCGGAGGAGGGTTGGGTCACACAGCGTTTGGAGGAGGATGTGGTCCCAGATATATGGTGAGAGGTGATTGAGGGACACACATTGAGTTTAGTGTGATCCAGCCCTACCAAGATTCATTGGAGGATTACATACTCTACAATTGTTACAGTGGTTTAAGAAGAGTAGAAAGATTTGAGGAATAAACTCACAACATTCCCAGAAAAAAACCTCAAATGAATTGTATCAGAGAAAATTAATTTGCCTCCCAGGGGAGGCTGCAGAGTTGGGTGCTTGACAGGGGTGCTGGAGCCAATATGGGTCAGTGTTCATGTTGGAGTCAACGCTGCACCCCAACTCTAATGAGTTTTTTACTTGGCAGAAGACAAACAGTATTGTGTTCAACTGCAGACTGTTACAACATTCATTTACTCAGGGACTTAGACTATTTTTTTTTGTGTGACTGTATTTCATTGCTATCCTATATTTGCGACATGTGCCTTGTCCTGTGCATGTCTACTCATACTGCGTTCTGCACCCTGGCCCCGGAGTAATGCTGTTTTGTTTGGTTGGATTGATGGGTACTCATATAAGCAAGTAGAGGTGCTGTCGTATCTTCTTTGTGATGACACTTAAATGCTGGTCCAAGGACAGATACAATGATATGGTATACAGAAACATAGAAACATAGAAAGCCTACAGCACAATACAGGCCCTTCGGCCCACAAAGCTGTGCCAAACATGTCCTGACCTTAGAAATTACCTAGGGTTACCCATAGCCCTCTATCTTTCTAAGCTCCATGAACCTGTCCAGGAGTCTCTTAAGAGACCCTACGGTGTCTGCCTCCACCACCGTCGAAAAAATCTTACCCCTGACATCTCTTCTGTACCTGCTTCCAAGCAGCTTAAAACTATGCCTTCTCGTGTTAGACATTTCAGACCTGGGAAAAAGCCTCTGACTATCCACACAATCAATGCCTCTCACCATCTTATACACCTCTATCAGGTCACCGCTCATCCTCCGTCGTTCCAAGGAGAAAAGGCCGAGTTCACACAAACTATTCTCATAAGGCACGATCCCCAATCCAGGCAACATCCTTGTAAATCTCCTCTGCATCCTGTCTATAGTTTCCATATCCTTCCTGTAGTGAGGCGACCAGATCTGAGCACAGTGCTCCAAGTGGTGTCTGACCAGGTCCCATATAGCTTCAACATTACCTCTCGGCACCTAAGCTCAATCCCATGTTTGGTGAAGGCCAATACACTGTATGCTTTCTTAACCACAGAGTCAACCTGTGCAGCAGCTTTGAGTGTCCTATGGACTCAGACCCCAAGATCCCTCTGATCCTCCACACTGCCAAGAATCTTATCATTAATATGATATTCTGCCATCAACATATTTGACTGACCAAAATTAACCACCTCACACTTATCTGGGATGAACTCCACCTGCCAATTCTTAGCCCAGTTTTGCATCCTATCAATGTCCAGCTGTAACCTCTGACAGCCCTCCACTCCCAACCTTTATGCCATCAGCAAATCTACTACTCTACTTCCTCATCCAGATCATTTATAAGAATCACAAAGAGTCAGGATCCCAGAACAGATCCCTGAGGCACACCACTGGTCACCAGCCTCCATGCAGAATATGACCCGTCTACAACCACTCTGCCTTCTGTGAGCAAGCCAGTTCTGGATCCACAAAACAATGCCTCCTTACTTTCTCAATAAGCCTTGACGCTTTTGATTCAGGGCTTTTCAGGCTATTGCTTAAATAGTCCGAGTGCAGTGTTCCAGTTCAGACACCGGTCTCTGATGTCCACAGTGAAAAATTTTCAAAATGAGATTTCTGTGACTTTTTGTTTGTCTGACTCCAGTCCCATATCAATGTTGCTTAACCAGGGAGAGTGCTGTATCAGAAAGGAGTATATTTGTTGCTCTGTTGTACCTTTTTGTGTCTGACTCCAGTCCTTTGTCAACATTGCTTGGCCAGGGAGAGTGCTGTGTCTGAACCTACTATATTGTTTGTCTGTTGTACTTTATTCTTATTTAAGGATTTTTATTTATAGTTGTTACATCATTTGAAAGGTTGCTTAAATGTCAACCATATTGCTGTGGGTTTGGAGTTATATCAGAATCAGGTTTAATATCACAGGCATATGTTGTGAAATTTGTTAATTTAACTGCAGCAGCAGTTAAATTCTATATGATAATATAGAAAGAAAAATAAATAAGTAAATCAAGTATAGTAAGTGTATATGTATGTTAATTCGTTAAATTAAAAATAGTGCAAAAACAGAAAGAATAAAAACAAAGGTAGTGTTCATGGGTTCAATGTTCACTTAGGTATTGTACGTCAGAGGAGAAGGAGCTGCTCCTGAGTGTGGGTCGTCAGGCTTCAGGCTTCAGTACCTCCTTCTCGACAGTGGCAATGAGAAAAACAAACTTCCTGGGTGATGGGAGTCCTTAATAATGGATGTCACCTTTCTGAGGCACCACTCCTTGATGATGTCTTAGATACTATGGAAGCTAGTAGCCAAGACAGAGCCGACTAATTTTACAACTTTCCGTAGCTCCTGTAGCAAGGCAGCATGAGCAAGAACCGATTTCCTTTCAAAGAGGACATCAGTGAAGACATCTACAATAATCAATACAATCAGTACACCTTTACTGATTCAAATTTATTTCTAAAATCCAGTTTACGAATTGAATTTAAATTCCCCAGCTTTCATAGTGAGGGTTGGATTTATATTGCTGCATTGCGTCTGGATTGCAATTACTGGCATCAACTAAGCTCCCTGACAGGCAAACTGAGGTGTGACACAAGTGTGGTAAATGTGCTCATTACAATTTTTCCGTTATTTAAAGAAAAATTCTGATTGGCTTAATAGATTGAGATTCAGGTTTGCTTAACACATGTACAGGTACATCGAAACATACAGTGAAGTGTTAACAACCAACCCCCTAAGGACGTGTGGGGCCAGCCCTCAAGGTTTGCCACACATTCCGGTGCCAACATAGCATACCCACAACAGCACATGAGAAAAACATACACACGCATGTGGAAGAAACTAAAACAGTGAAAATAAAAAAATCAGTGGCACTTGGGTTCAACTCACTGAAAGCAAAGGAGAATGCTGAAAATATTTCTGGAGAATACCTCTGAAGTGAGTCTTTATTTCACTTGTCCCAAAGAATGTTAATATTCTAGAAGGTGTCATCAGCATTTACCATCAAGAGGACTCAGTTAATGGGTCTGGGAATATTTCAGTAACAGACATGTATCACCAGGCACCAGCTCAGCGGCTGAAAATATCTACATTGTATATTAATCATTCGTAAAATCTGACTAAATAGGCAAAAATGTTTTTTTTAATTTTGTGTATGAACTAAGAAGATATTCCCAGTGTAGAGCTTGAGAACAATATTAAATCAATATTATTAGGACTTTACCTGGTGTTAAATAGAAATATTCTCCACATATTGCAGCAGAATGACCCCTTTCTGAATGTCATACCTTCACCTTATCTTCAGTATCTATTCATTTTGACATGATGTGTGGCTGCTGATTAACATAGATCGGAGTAATTAATCTAGCTCTGACTAATTTAACAATTGGTGTGCTGGGAAAGGTTCCATTTAAAGAACAAAAAAAATGTACTAGAGAAGGTTTAATCTGCTCTTCTCTTTGACATTCTCCAGTAGCATCCTAGATTAGTGCAAGTGGGGAGCAAGGAAGTTTCTAAAATGGACTTCATGTAAACTGGCTGTAGAAAGTGTCTCTGATAAAAACCTTATAATTTGTAGTTTTGTGGTCTGATAAGTAATGTTTAATGAATACTTGAGGATTAAACTTGGAGTCAGCAAATATACTACCAATTTAGGTGCCAGAAAATTGCCACAAAATGAGTAGTATTGTTAGCTATTTCCACCGAACTTCCACCGTAAAACCTGGGAACAAAATTAAATCTATTCCTTCTTTGGTTACTGGTTAACTAGGGTTATTTACATTGTAGGAAGCAGACAACTATCAGTAACTGTGAATCTATTTTGTTCAGCTAACATTAAACATCAAAGGGTTTGAAAGAATTTTTTATATTCAATTGATTTGCTAGTACCAACATGCAGTGACAGAAAAGGCAATCCTATTCCTCAGGTTAAATTGGGACATTTTTTTTTAACATGCTGAGTTCAAAGTCCAACCAGTCTGGTTTTCCAACAAGAATAGTAAGAGGACCAGTGGCATCCTTCAACTCACCTCACCACCTCTGCAAGATTAAACTAAAGTGACCAAAATACTACATAACAAGTACAATACTGCAAGTACTCAACAGCCAGGCAGCATTCATAAAGAGAGAAACAGAATAATATCTTTCTGTGGTGAGGGGATCCAGGAGTACCCCTATTAACTGTTTGGAGACAGACATTTATCACTGATGGTTTGTCTGGAAAGGAGAGAGAGACAGAGTTATTTACTACTGACATGTTGCTTTTGAAAAGAGAGAGAGAGAGAGAGACGAAGATTAACGGTTGGACTGTCACTTTAAGGCATTGGAAGTAACTTTGGATTTTTACTGAGTCTGGAGTTGGAGACAGCACCGAGCAGCTCGTAAGTTGCTATGGTGACCAAAGGCAGTGTTATTTAATGGACACTCGATGTTATGATTTTCAGCTGGTTATTGATGTTACTTCCAAGGACTTGTTGACTGCTTGTGTACTCCTTTACAGACAAAGGAAGGAGGCACTCTTTGAATGACAGGTGACGCTCAGCCTGGTGAAATAAATAGGAGGTCAGATGATACAGACCTCAGGACACATGATCTGGACACTGAATGAGCATTGTTGTGCTGGCAGAGAAAGTGAGTTTTGGAGGATCGATTCCAAAATTGCTATTCCAACGTAGGAGAAGGGGTTGACTGGTGGGGAGTTGTCTATGTGTCCACCCTCGCCTGGGTGATAGCTCCACCAGAGAAGACCGGTCCCCCTGGTTAAAGTCACAGTCGGTGACTTGTAAAGGATTTCGGAGGATGACGAGAAGATCGACGGCATCAGCTCACCTGAAGACTCGACTCGACTCGACTCGACTCGACTCGACTCGACTCATATCTCTCTCTCTCTCTCTCTCTCTCTCTCTCTCTCTCTCTCTCTCCATCACTACTCAACTAAATACCACGAACTGAACTGAACTTTACTCAACATCGTAAGACTGTATCTTTTTACCCCTAGACTTAAAGAAGCTTGGTTTTTCATACATATATATTCCACACTAACTTTTATATATAATCATTGCTAACCTGTTTGATTTATCTACATTTATATTACTGTATTGCGTAGTTACTAATAAATATTAGTAGTTTATAGCAATACGAGACTCCAAAGTAGTTTCTATTTCTGCTGGTTCTTTATCCCCGTCACGGGGTCCGTGACACTGTGCAAGAAACTTAAAATTGCATTGTCACCAGGATGATTAGTGTAGTCCCCTGGTAAGCCTCAGACTCGCTCAGCTCGCTTTCGTCTAGAGGGAGCAGCCTTCGGCCCCGCCAGACTGGGTAATCAAGTTTGTGTGGATGCTGTGTGATGTACCCCACCCTGCCTAACAACAGACAATACACCATATGCGATTAAATGATTACACTTTATAGATATTACTGGAACTATGTAATTAATAGAGATAAAATGTAAAAGGAAAGTAAAAGGCACCAAACTTATCAAAATTCAACCACTTCGTGCACAACAGTTGGAGCTCAATTAACGGGGTTCTCTGTCCACCATTCGATCCCCTCCGACCTCCTCGACCCGCCGCCTGGGACCAACCACAGTGGTCGATCAGACACTCCACACGAGTCTGTCTCTGTCTCCTCCCAAAAAACCTGGGCCTTGGACTCCCGCTCGGGGTCCATCTCGTCGCCCAGCTTACAGCATCGCATCTCCTCACTCTGTCCCCATCCACCTTCTGACCCAAAGCCCACGAAAAACAATAGCTTATAGACACACAAGAAAGAATAACATCTATCCCAATCGGTTCGTTTTCTCTCTTATCAATAATATAACCCAAACAAGCAGAGAGAAAGAACTCCTTACATTGCAGTTATTGTTACAGAAAAGCCATTTTTATTATAACATAACAAAGAAGCCATTTTGTTAGCCTTTGCAGTATCATAAAAGAAGAAACCCCTTACGTTAGCAAATGATTTCTCCGGATTAGGAGAATATGAAGATAACAAACAGTCCAGAAGTTGCAAAGTCCCAAACATCCAATTATCTGCAGTGCAGTTTAGTCCAGTTTCAATTAAATTATCTGATACCTTTTATTCGTTTAGCACTTTGGGACCAAAGGCAAAATGCTTTATTTGCCCCACAAGAAGAATTCCCTCAAAATTGAACAATTCCCCTTTGTTACATATGCCTCAGTAGTGATTATGCTGTGCACCATCCTTAAAATATTATCCACCTAGGACAGTATCATTCTTTTAAGATTTCACAGTGAGTAATAAATTCGGAAAAGGCTGTCCAATACCATTTATAGAAAGAGACTAATCACCTTTAAACATATTGCACTAAGTATGCAGAATTCATTTTCTAAACCAGAGGTTAATGTGATAACCCTGAAAGCAGAGTCAGAATCACCGCGATTAATTCAAGGCCATTCAGGTAGCATACCAATTTGATTATTTGCTAATTACCAGACTGTAGTATTCAGCTAGTGCTTTTTATTTTATTTATTGGCTGAATGTACCAGGAGGGATATAGGAATAGCATGATTAGCTAGCAATTAGTTAGAGCTAGCTTGCTGATTTAAAGCTAGGCAGCATTACTGTGACTGCACCAGATGTCGGCAACAGTTCTGTAATTGAAGCCAAGCTGGGAAACAGTGAAGAATCACACAACATGGGAGACAGTGGTCCACACATCTTCAACTCCACTGGAGAACTTGAGAGGTGATATGGAGAGATATTCATATACTGTATCATAGAAAGCCAGAAAGCACGAAGCACGCTCGCTGAACAGGAACTGGTGGAGCAGATAGACTTGGGAGATTCAATGCCAAACAAAGTCAATCAAAACTAGTAACTAGCATTTATATCCTTCTTCATGTCTTCAAATTGCTTGGCGCCTTGCCTTGCTTGGACGCTTTATGGATTGCATCCATTAGCAACTGTTCACCTATGATAACCACATTTCAAAATGCCAAGTAGAGGTTGCTCCAGAAGCTACCCAAAGCCTTCAGACATGCCAGCTGGTCCAGCACTATCATTTGAAAGACTTACTATTGGGGCCATTGCCATTGGCGGGGCTAAATCTGAAGGTAATAGCATCCTCATGCCTAATCTTCCTCCTCACACATGTTCTCCCTCCAAAACATTACTTTTCTGCTGTTTGAGTTCCAGGTGGGATAGGCTCTTACTTTTCCCTCAGACCAGCACCATTGTTGCTCCTACAAGTTTCTCTCAGTTGAGATTTCCCAAGAACTGCAATCTGGCCAGGTTGAGCAAAATGATACTTTAGATAAAAGGGATTATGTCACTGGCTTCATTCTCACAGCTGTCCAAGTTCAAACTTCCATGAATACCTATGAATACAGTCAAATGAAGCAGCATTCCTCCGTGGCAAAGGTGCAAAGCACAGTACCAACATGGTACCAACATGCATGGCACAAGGTACATGTAATTACCATAACAGTAAACGTACAGTCACAAAAAGAAAATAATATAGCCAAGCCCCTGAATGTCATGTCCCATACCCTGATGGTGCATGGAACGTTGCTGGCAAGTACAAGCTTACATCCCTCGTTCATGAAGCCACAAATGAACACCGTCCAGCTTGTCTTTCACTGAGTGAATACTGGAGGGCAGCACTGATGGGAGGAGTCAACCCCCAACATGGATGCCCACCATGCCACATCGCCTCTGACACCTCCTCGCCTGGGCATCTGCAACAGGCGATACCGTGCCTTGAGGGCCTGGTCCGTGAAACAACTGAAGCCACGAAGCTCCCCCACCGTCAGTCTCGCCAATGAACTGGCCTAGCAATATTCTACAATACCAATATCCAACAGATTTTGCAATCATTAGAAAAATGTCCAGGACAATCCTTTGCACCATTTGTTGGACCACACACTGCCTCTGATGCCACCTGAAGCCTGCAGACAACGTGGTCTGCAACAGGTCCAGCTCCATTGCTATTGAGCAACTCACTAGTGGAGTAGACTTGCTCTACTCGATGCTCTTAATATACAGTGGTGTCTCCTGATCAGAAAAAAAGATGTAAAGGACGAACAATTACACCTAATTTTGGAGCAAGAGAGGCCGCTGCAACTGTGCACGCTGCCATCTCATTAAACAACGTGTTTAATGCATGAAGCATGAAAATGGGCACGTGGTCTGCAGCTAGAGCAAGGGGCAAGGGGAAGACCAAAACTAGTACCAATGAAGAAAATACCGAAGAAGCTTTCAATGGAGCAGACAGCAGATGCAGGCAATTTGACTTGCCGCTTGGTGAAAGGCCTGAGAAAGAGCAAGTTCAACAACAAAGAGTATGGAGAGATCCAACACCAGCTTGGAACAAGGCTTCAGTGCACAGCTTGGGACCTAACATTTGCAGCAAAGTGGTGATAGCCAAGTCGATTAGCACACTGGTGGATCCAAGCATGATGTGCTTTGCTGGCTGATGTCACACAGCCACAAGCTGCAGCCTCTCAGTTGTAAAACATGTACCATTTTCTAATAGAAGCAAAAGTATCAAGCATTTTGAAGTCAGAGTGTGCTGCCAAGATGAAAGATGATGACAGGTTTATGCACAACTCAGAAGTAATGATGACATGGCAGAACAAGAATATATAGGATATCAATAATATTTAAGGAGTACATAGGAAATTTACATGGATGTTGCCGGGACTCGAGGACCTGAGTCATGGTGAAGAGTTGAAAAGGTTAGGACTTTATACCTTGGAGTGTAGAAGAACAGGGGCAGACTTTACAGAGGTAGACAAGATTATGAATCGTATAGATAAGTGCAAACAGCACCAGACAGAAAATGCTGGAAGAACTCAACAGGTCAGGTAGCATCTACGGAAGGAGTAAAGAGGCGGCACTTTGAACCAAGACTGTTTATCAGGACCTCAAATCCAGCGATTCCCAACAATTAGTCAATGTCAATTCTTTATTCCTTTCCATAGATGCTGCCTGAACTGCTGATTTCCTCCAACATTTTGTCTGTGTTATTTTAGATTTACAGTATTTGCAAAATTTGTCGCATTTATGTAAATACAAGCAAATTTTTTTCCACCAAAGTTGGGTGAGATTAGAACTAAAGGCCGTGGGTTGAGGGTGAAAGGTGAAATGTTTAAGGGGAACTTCTTCACTCAGAGGGTGGTGAGAGTGTGGAACAAGCTGCCAACAGAAGTGCTGGAAGCAAGTTTGATTTCAACATGTAAGAGAAGTTTGGATAAGTGCATGGATGGGAGTGGTATGGAGGGGTATGGTCAAGGCATGGGTCGGTGGGGCTAGGCAGAATAATAGCTCTGTGTGGATTGGAAGAGCCAAAGAGCCTGCTTGTGTGCCATAGTGTGCATTGACTCTGAGATATAGATAACAGTGTATTATTAAAAATTAACTAGCATCATGTGTTCTCACAAACAGGTTTGAGTGTGTTTGGTTGCCTTGGTGTGGAACATTAACTGACTATATTGGGAATTGCTGGATGGATCAATGAACAGTGAAACTCTCGAGTTCAAATCCATAGTTTCCCCTGAAATTTGCAGCACACTTGGACAGGATGGTGATGAAAACATATAGCGTGCATACCTTCATGGGTCTGGGAATAGATATAAATGGCCACACTTGGAGTATTGTGTGCATTTCTGATCACCGCACTAATTTAAGTATATGCTTGCACTGCAGAGACGGCAGAGATTTATCAGAATGTTGTCTAAATTGGAAAACTTTAGATATAGGGAGAATGGATAGGCTGGGTTTATTATCTCTGGAGTGGAGAAGGTTGAGGGCAACCTGTTTGAAGTATACAAAATTATGTGAAGTATAGATTGGCAGATGTTCAGAATCTTTTTCAATAGCAGGGTTATAAATAGTAGAGTACAAGTTTAATGGTGACTTGATCAGAAAGTTTTTATAAACACAGAATAAGGTTGATATCTGGACTTTGTTGCCAGAGAAGGTGATGGATTCAAGTAAAATCATTATATTTAAGAAACAGCATTTAAAGGATATTTAGACCAATATAGTCAGTGGCCACTTCATGCAGAACACCTGCTCGTTAATGCAAATATATAATCAGCCAATCATGAGGCAGCAACACAATTATAAAAGCATGCTGACGAGGTAAAGAGGTTCAGTGGTTCAGACCAAATATCAGAATGGGGAAGAAATGTGATCTAAGTGACTATGACCGTGGAATAATTGTTGGTACCAGACAGGGTGGTTTAAGTATCTCAGAAACTCATGATCTCCTGGGATTTTCACACACAACAGTCTTTAGAGTTTACAAAGAATGGTGCAAAAAACAAAAAAAAATCCAGCAAGTGGTAGTCTTATAGGTGAAGACACCTGGTTAATGAGAGAAGTCAAGAGGGGAATGGCCAGACTGGTTCCAGCTGACAGGAAGGCGACAACAACTCAAACAACCACATATTACAACAGTGGTCTGCAGAAGAGCATCTCTGAATGTACAACATGTTGAACCTTAAACTGGATGGGCTAAAGCAGCAGAAGATCATGAACATGCCTACAGTGGGCACTTTATAAGGTGCCTCCCTCTTGTAAAAAAGTGGCTACTGAGAGTATGTGAACAGGAAGAGAATAGAAGGATACAGACAGTGTGCAGGGAGATGGGATTAGTTTACTTTGGCATGATGGTCAGCACAAAATTGGTGGATGAAGGTTTTTTTCCTGTGGTGTTCTATGTTTCCAAATCCAAGTGTTCCTTCATGCAATTAAATTGTGCACAGATTCAAAACTTTTCAGGAGATCTCCTGAGATGGGAAAACAGTCAACATATACTTGACTGGAATGAATCTGCTGATTGCAAATTGTAACTCTGAGGGACTCCCTTGATCTTCAACAGGATTGCATTTAGAATTCAAGAATCAGAATCAGGGAAAATCATGCCTCACAAACCTGTTGAAAATCTTTGAGGAGATTACACGTAGGATAGATAAAGGTGATGCAGTGGATGTTGTATATTTGGACTTTCTGAAAACCTTTGACAAGGTGCCACACGTGAAGCTGCTTAGTCATAGTCATACTTTATTGATCCTGGGGGAAATTGGTTTTTGTTACAGTTGCACCATAAATAATTAATTAGTAATAAAGCCATAAATAATTAAATAGTAATATGTAAATTTTGCCAGGAAATATGTCCAGGACCAGCCTATTGGCTTAGGGTGTCTGACCCTCCAAGGGAGGAGGTGTAAAGTTTGATGGCCACAGGCAGGAATGACTTCCTATGACGCTCTGTGCTGCATCTCGGTGGAATGAGTCTCTGGCTGAATGTACTCCTGTGCCCAACCAGTACTTTATGTAGTGGATGGGAGACATTGTCCAAGATGGCATGCAACTTGAACAGCATCCTCTTTTCAGACACCACCGTCAGGGAGTCCAGTTCCATCCCCACGACATCACTGGCCTTACGAATGAGTTTGTTGATTCTGTTGGTGTCTGCTACCCTCAGCCTGCTGCCCCTGCACACAACAGAAAATATGATAGCACTGGCCACCACAGACTCATAGAACATGCTTTGCATCGTCCGGCAGATGTTAAAGGACCTCAGTCTCCTCGGGAAATAGAGACGGCTCTGACCCTTCTTGTAGACAGCCTCAGTGTTCTTTGACCAGTCCAGTTTATTGTCAATTAATATCACCAGGTATTTGTAATCCTCTACCATGTCCACACTGACCCCCTGGATGGAAACAGGGGTCACCAGTGCCTTAGCTCTCCTCAGGTCTACCACCAGCTCCTTAGTTTTTTTTCACATTAAGCTGCAGATAATTCTGCTCACACCATGTGACAAAGTTTCCTACCGTAGCCCTGTTCTCAGCCTCATCTCCCTTGCTGATGCATCCAACTATGACAGAGTCATCAGAAAACTTCTGAAGATGACAAGACTCTGTGCAGTAGTTGAAGTCCAAGGTGTAAATGGTGAAGAGAAAGTGAGACAAGACAGTCCCCTGTGGAGCCCCAGTGCTGCTGATCACTGTCTTACCAAGCTAAGAGCCAATGGTATTACAGGAAAGTTACTGGCCTGGTTAGAGCATTTTCTGGTTGGTAGGAGGCAGCAAATGGGAATAAAAGGATCCTTTTCAAGTTGGCTGCCAATGACTAGTGGTGTTCCTCAGGGATCAGTGTTGGGACCGCTTCTTTTTATACTGTATATAAATGATTTAGATGATGGTATAGATGGCTTTGTTGCCAAGTTTGCAGATGATACAAAGATTGGTGGAGGAGCAAGTAGTGTTGAGGAAACAGGTAGGCTGCAGAGGGACTTAGATTATGAGAATGGGCAAGAAAGTGGCAAATGAAATGCAATGTTGGAAAATACACGGTCATGCACTTTGGTACTAGAAAGAAATGTGCGGACTATTTTCTAAACAGGAGAAAATCCAAAAATCTGAGATGCAAAGGGACTTGGGATTCCTTGTGCAGAACACCCCAAAGGTTAACTTGCAGGTAGAGTTAGTGGTGAGGAAGTTAAACGTCATGTTAGCATTCATTTCAAGAGGTCTAGAATGCAAGAGCAGGGAAGTGATGCTGAGGCTTTATAAGGCACTGGTGACGCTTCACCTTGAGTAATGTGGACATTTTTGAGCTCGTCATCTAAGACAAGATGTGCTGGCACTGGAGGGGGTTCAGAGGAGGATCACAAGGATGATTCTGGGAATGAAAGGGTTATCATGGATAGCTCTGGGTCTGTAGTCACTGGAATTTAGAAGGACCAAGGGGGGGGGGGGATCTCATTAAACTCTTTCGAATATTGCAAGGCCTTGACAGAATAGCTGTGGAAAGGATGTTTCCCAAATAGGGGAAGTCAAGGACAAGAGGGCACAGCATCAGCATAGAAGGGCATCCATTTAAAACAGAGATGTGGAGAAATTTCTTTAGCCAGAGGGTAAATTTGTGGAATTTGTGGAATTTATTACCACAGGCAGCTGTGGAGGCCAGGTCATTAGGTGTTTTCAAGACCATAAAACATGGAGCAGAAATAGGCCATTGAGCCTATCAAATCTGCTCCACCATTCCATCATGTCTGATCCCAAATCCCACTCAACCCCATACACCTGTCTTCTCACCATATCCTTTAAAGCCCTGACCAACCAGGAAACGATCAGCTTCTGCCTTAAATATACCCACAGACTTGCCACAGTCTATGGCAGAGCATTCCACAGATGCACTACTCTTTGGCTGAAAAAAAATTCCTCCTAACTTCTGTTTTAAAAGGTCGCCCCTCAATTTTGAGGCTGTGTCCTCTAGTTCTGGATATCCCCACCACAGGAAACATCCTCTCCGCATCTGCCCTATCTAGTTCTTGCAACATTCGGTAGATTTCAATGAGATCTGCACACATTTTTCTAAATTCCAAAGCTGCCAAACACTCCTCTTATGTTAACCTCTTCATTCCTGGAATCATCCTCGCGAACCTCCTCCGGACTCTCTCCAATGACAGCACCTCCTTTCTGAGATATGGGGCCCAAAACTGTTGACAATACTCCAGGTGTGGCCTGACTATGTCTAGCTCAACATTATCTCCTTGCTTTTATATTCTATTCCCCTTGAAATAAATGCAGAGCTTGATAGATTCTTGATTGGACATGGCATCAAAGGTTAGGGTGAGAAGGCCGGAAGTGGGGCTGAGGAGGGGAGAAAAAGCACAGCCATGGTTGATTGGCTCGATGGGCCAAACACCTTAATTCTGTTTTTATGTCTTATGGTATTATGGCGTATGTTGTGAAATTTGTTAAGCAGTGGCAGCAGTACAATGCAATACATGATAATATAGAGATAAATAAATAAATCACACCAAGTATACACAGTGGCATGCAAAAGTTTGGGCACCTCTGGTCAAAATTTCTGTTACTGTGAATAGCTAAGCGAGTAAAAGATGAACTGATTTCCAAAAGGCATGAAGTTAAAGATGACACATTTAATATTTTAAGCAAGAAAACTTTTTTATTTCCATCTTTTACAGTTTCAAAATAACAAAAAAGGAAAAGAGCCCAAAGCAAATGTTTGGGCACCCTGCATGGCAGTACTTAGTAACACCCCCTTTGGCAAGTATCACAGCTTGTAAACGCTTCTTGGAGCCAGCAATTCTTGTTTGGGGGATTTTCACCCATTCTTCCTTGCAAAAGGCTTCTAGTTCTGCGAGATTCTTGGGCCGTCTTGCATGCACTGCTCTTTTGAGGTCTATCCACAGATGTTCGATGATGTTTAGGTCAGGGGACTGTGAGGGCCATGGTAAAACCTTCAGCTTGCACCTCTTGAGGTAGTCCATTGTGGATTCAGATGTGTGTTTAGGTTCATTATCCTGTTGTAGAAGCCATCCTCTTTTCATCTTCGGCTTTTTTTTAAACAGATGGTGTGATGTTTGCTTCCAGAATTTGCTGGTATTTAATTGAATTCATTCTTCCCTCCACCAGTGAAATGTTCCCCGTGCCACTGGCTGCAACTCGAGCCCAAAGCATGATCGATCCACCCCCATGCTTAACAGTTGGAGAGGTGTTCTTTTCATGAAATTCTGCACCCTTTTTTTTCCAAACATACCTTTACTCATTGCAGCCAAAAAGTTCTATTTTAACTTCATCAGTCCACAGGGCTTGTTTCCAAAATGCATCAGGCTTGTTTCGATGTTCCTTTGAACCTTTTGGCTGCAGAAATTTCCCAGAAATGAGAGAATGAGAGAGAGACAGAGAATGAGAGAGAATGAGAGAGAGAGAATGAGAGCAAGAGAAAGAGAGAGAGAGAGAATGAATATGAATGAGAATGAGAATATGAATGAGTGAATCCTGATTGGTCTCTCTTTGTGCTAAGTAGACCTATCAGTTTTCTCTGTGGCGGGCTTTACAGCCAACTTCTCTCTCTCTCTCTTTCATTGTCCATCAGTTCAGTTTAGTGTCCTGCAGCGCCATGGCAGAGTGTTCCAAAAAATAAGAAAGTATAAAACGTACGTCACCCCAGACTACACTAAAGTGTACCCCTGCTTAGTAGAGGTCAAAAATAATGACAGTGTTGCTCGCTGCACTGTTTGCAACAGTGACTTTTCCATTGCCCATGGTGAGTTAAATGACTGTAAAAGATATGTTGAGGTGAGTTTAACAGGTGTCATTCATTCATTAGCATAGCTAATGTTATTTAAACTAGCTGGCTAGCTGCTAAGGAGCTACGCTATTGATGTCCTACATGATGAGGCCAAACTCCCTGTAGACTTGCTTAAAGTTGTAATAGAATAACAAAACAACTCCATGACTCCATGATAAATTGAGATTCAAAGAGCTCTGCCAGTTGATGAAGCTGCTTTTGGTGCTGCCAAACTCTAATTGTGATGTAGAAAGGTGCGTCACATTAAGACAGAATTCAGAAGTCAGTTGTCTCACAAAACACTTGTGAATCTGATGTCCTGCAAAATTAACAAATTCATTGACGCAGACTGCTATGAGGTTGAGAACTCCAGCAAAATGCTCAAATCTGCCAAGCAAGCCACAGCACAGTACAAGGAAAGCTTGCAAAAGAAATGGAAAAGCTATTTGCATTAGGATTGAGACTGCCAAGAAAATTCTCAACAAGGAATATATATATATGTGTGTGTGTGTGTGTGTGTGTGTGTGTGTAAATAGTTTCAATATGTGATCAAATAAATTGTTGTAACACACATCAAAGTTGCTGGTGAACGCAGCAGGCCAAGCAGCATCTGTAGGAAGAGGTGCAGTCAATGTTTCAGGCCGAGACCCTTCGTCAGGACTAACTGAAGGAAGAGTGAGAGAATAAATTGTTGTGTTCTTTCATAATCAAATGTCCTGTATTCATACACCCTTGGAGGTCGACTGGGGGAGGGTGTGGAATATGGGGTCACGGGGGGTGGGGGTGGTGGTGCTACCTCCCTGAAATGGGTTTTTTGCAGGGTGGGATGTCTGCATTATGAAATGGTGAAAGAAAAAAGAACAAGTAGTGTGAGAGAAGGCTGTAAATGCAAAAATTAGATGAATTCCATTTCATTTCAATATAAGGGAAGGAAGAGTAGCACCTTGCAGTAGAGCACTGGTAAACGATCAAGGCCAGGTCACCATGTCACACAAGCTGACTGCAGCTGTCATGGAATGTCTGTGGAAGAGTATAAAAGGATTAATGTCACAACATTGAATACAGGCAATGTGAAAATGGAACAAGAAGGGGGGTTAAAGAAGGCAAAGAAAGCACACTAATCCTTGCACCGCTATCTGAAATGACATCTCTCCAGTTGGCTTCCTTGGACGTGATGCGTAATATCATAAATTTACAGATAAACTTGAAGTTAATTTTACTTGTAGGGAGTCAGGGCAGGCCAGCAACCCAGCAGAAGGAAGTGATAATAGTACAGAAAAAGAATCTGGTGAGGGTATAAACTTCAGCTAATGGCCATATTAAACTCAACAAACTGCTGCAGGATGCTTTTGCAGATATGTTTGAAGGAACGATAAAACTCAAGGGAAACTGCCAGCCACCAGTAGATGAATGCAAACAACCAGTAATATTTCTTGCAAAATGTGTTCCAGCAGCTGTCAAAAAGAAACTGAATGCAGAACTTGAAATCATAATGGTAAAAGAGGCAATCGTGTCAGTACATACTCCTACCTACTGTTTAAAGCTTGTAATGTATGGATAAGCCCAACAACAAACAGATCTGCTTAGAATCACTGATCTGAATAAGGCATCACTGGATATTGGAGCCAATATCTGATGAAGACAGTTTACAATATTCTAGTATATCCAAACAAAGCCAAACTCTTCAATCTACTGGATGTCAACAAGAATGGATTTTAGCATGAAGAACTCAACAGTGGGAGTTTGCTTAAGCATGCCAAATGGGAGATATTGGTAGCTGAGGACGCCTCTTTCAAAGGGCAGATCTGGATCCAAAGGACTTGCTAATGTGGAGACAAATGCAGGCGATGTTCTTGTTTTTGGGGCAGGACAATTTTCGGCCCCATATCTGAGAAAAGATGTGTTGTCATTGGAGACGGTCCAGAGGAGGTTCATAAGGATTATTCTGGGAATGAAGGGGTTAACATACAAGGAATATTTGGCATGTTTGGGCTTGTACTGATTGGAATTTAGAAGAATGTGGGGTGATCTCGTTGAAACCTACCAAATGTTGGAAGGACTAGATAGGGTGCATGTGGAGAGGATGTTTCCTACAGTGGGTGTATCCAGAACTAGAGGGCACAGCCTCAGAATTGAGGGGGTGACCCTTTAGAACAGAGGTAAGGAGGAAGTCTTTTAGCCAGTGGTAGTAAATCTGTGGAATGCTCTGCCACAGACTGCAGTGAAGGCCAAGTCTGTGCGTATATTTAAAGCAAAAGTTGATCGTTTCCTGATCGGTCAGGGCATCAAAAGATATGGTGAGAAGACAGGTGTATGGGGTTGAGCGGGATCTGGGATCAGCCGTGATGGAATGGTGGAGCAGACTCAACAGGCCAAATAGCCTAATTCTGCTCCACACATAAAAGTTGCTGGTGAACGCAGCAGGCCAGGCAGCATCTCTAGGAAGAGGTGCAGTCGACGTTTCAGGCCGAGACCCTTCGTCAGGAATTCTGCACCTTTGTCTTATGGACAAACTACTGTTGGTGCTGACATGGGCATGGCAAGGACAGAAAGATAACCTTTATAAATGTTGAGAAACGGATGAAGTTTAACATCCAGAGACCACAGTCAATGGTGAGGGAGGATCCACAGACCAGCTGGAACCAGATCCAGCAAAGGAAGGGTTAACAAACACGAGAAAATCTGCAGGTGCTGGATATCCAAAACGATTCACATAAAATGCTGGAGGAACTCTGCAGATTAGACACCATCTATGGAAGAGAGTAAACAGTCGATGGTTTGAGCTGGGCCCCTTCTTCAGGACGTTCTATTAGATCAATATTTGTACAACAATCAATTTCTGTATAAAAACTGCATTTCTTCCCTCAAACTTCAGCGCACTTTGATAACAGAGGACACACTGTTCTCCTTGTGCACAAATAAATGAAGTGTGATTGTGGAATGAGTGCGAGCTGTCAGTCAGTTAAATAGTTGGCAACAAAGGTACCAACAAAGTAACACTGCAAATGTCGAGCCTGACAGATGTTTTGAGGTCCAGAGTTCCCTAGATCTGTCAACAACCTGCACAAATTCCTGCACCATTTGATTGATGTGTGATAAGTGAAAAGGAAAGACATTGAGTGGTGTTAGGTAGATATTAGGGAGAAAGCAGTGCAGTAAATTACAGATGATTACAGGAGATTCAGTGCTCCACTACAGTCATAACAGAAAGAGCTGACAATACAGACTGAAGTTTCAAAGGAGTGTTGAAGCAGTTATCACACAAGATAGTCAAACATTAGTGTAAAGGCCATGACATTTAGCATGGGGGGGAGGGGGTTCCTACTAGTACACACAGGGGACACACATATAACGTGCTGTTCGATTACAAAAACACATAATTAGCCCAACAGAAACTTAAGTTACTGACTTGTATTTACATCTGATAGCCAGATTGGACACCAGTAAGTATGATATCCAATGCAGGCTTTTCAAAGACACATAAAATTAAAGCATGGGAATATGTAGAGGGATCTGGCTTTAGCAAAACTACTACTGTGAATTCTACAGCAAGGCATATTACTTGACAAAGAACTTTGCACCTTCAGAACTAAATGACTTCTGCCAGTAGCACTGATGCCAACTATCACCCTACCACATTATCCTCAGCACAGGTGCCCCACACCCCGACAGGGCTGTGTGCTGAGCCCACTGCTGTAGTACAGTACACTCTGCTCACTCGCGACTGCATGGCCAGACACCTGAGTAATCACATTGCCACTTCGCTGATGACACAACAGTGGTGGGATTCATCACTAACAACGTTAAAGATGGCATACAGAGAGGAGGTGAAAGAGTTCGAGGCCTGATGCCAGGCAGATAACTTCTTTCTCAATGTCAACAAAACAAAGGAGATGGTTATCTACTTCAAGAGAACTTGCACCACTCACGCCCCTCTTTACATCGTTGGCACAACAGTTTTGAACTGCTGGGAGTGCACGTTTCACAACCTCTCATGGTCCCAGGCACATCCGACACAATCAAGAAAGCTCACCAAAGCCTCTTCTGCCTCCTCAGAAAGTGGAGAGCTGGGCCATGCACATCTACACTCACAACCTTCTAACAGAAGAGCAGTAGAGAACATCTTAACATGCTGCATCACTGCGTGGTATGGAAACTGCTCTGCAGGGGACGGGATGGATTTAAAATGGGTATTCAAAGCTGCCCAACGCATCACCGGCACCAAGGTCATACAGTATATAAAGAAAAGTGCCGGAAAAGGGCAAGTAACAGGTTGAAAGATCCCACTCACCCTGCTCATGAACTGTTTGTCCCACTCCCATTAGGATCCATACTAATAGACTCAAACAAGAGAAAATCTACAGGTGCTGGAAACACAAGAAACAAACACAAAATGCTTTAGGAACTCAGCAGGCCAGGCAATATCTATGGAAAAGAGTACAGTCAATGTTTTGAGCCGAGACCCTTCATCAACACTAGAGAGGGTGTCGGAGTAAGAAGGTGGGGGGAGGGAAAGAAACACAAGGTGATTGGTGAAACTGGGAGTGTTTCCCCCTTTTCCAGCCCTGTATCTTTCACCAATTAACTTCCCAGCTCTTTACTTTACCCCGTCCCCTTCCCAGTTTCACCATCACCCAACCTTCTAACTTTGACTCCTCATTTTATTCCTCCAGTCCTGATGAAGGGTCTTGGCCAGAAATGTCGACCATACTCTTTTCCATAGATGCTGCCTGACGTGCTAAGTTCCTCCAGCATTTTGTGCGCGTTGCCAATAGACTCAAAGACAGTTACTTTCCCCAAGTATTAAGGCTGATCAACACCTCCAGTCACTAATCCATTCCACCAACGGTACTTCGTCATTCCTTGTCGGTGTCACTTTATGTACAGACATTCCTGTACCTAGTGTCATTTTATGTACATACAATCTATGTACATAAACTCTTATGTAATTATATTTATTGTGTTCTTTATCTTGGTGGGTTTTTTTTGTGCTGCATCAGATCTGGAGTAACAATTATTTCATTCTCCTTTGCATTTGTGTATTGTTAATCATTGTTTATCATTAAACAATCTTGAATTTTGAATCATGAATCTTGAAAATGCTGCAGGAATTGAATGTGATCAGTGTGAGATGCTAATCAGAGAAATAGAAATTGGACAGTTTCCCTCTCGCTTCCACCTTCAGGAACATTAAAGGCCATTTTGTGCAAAAAATTGTTTTTCAGAAAGCAATGAGGAGAAAAACGCCACAGCGAATAGACTTCACAGCTGGGAGAAAACAGCTGCTGAGATCTCAAGAAACACTGGGGATGAATGCAGAACAGAAAGGCTCCACACAAAAATATGCAGTGTGCAGATATACAGAGGTACAATGTGAGGCAAACACTTGGTTACAACACTTAAGTGCATTTCTTCATGGTTGAGACCAAAACTTACTACAGGCTGAGTACCCATTATCCAAAAATCCAAAATCTGAAAACCTCCAAAATCCAAAATTTTTTTGACATCATAAATTGAAAATCCCACAAGGTGCTGGGAAGATTCCCAGGTGATGCGTAGAGATCTGCGCATCACAGACAATTCTGAGAAGTGACCTTGCATATGAAATGAACAGAAGTTAATGAAAAATAGAAAAGCGAAAAATGAAGCTCGCGATTGTGTATTGGAAGAGTGGAATCATCAGTGTTGGAGTGAACATATGCAGCTTAACAATCATAAAACAAGCAAAGAACTATCACAACAAATGGAAAACTGAAGGTAATTGTGAATATTCTGCAGGCTGGTTGCAGAAATTTAAGAAAAGGCACGGCATTAATTATTTAAAGATTTTTAAGATTTTACAGATAAAGCTCTGCTGATCATGAAGTAGCAGAGAAATTGATAAGTTTGCCAAGATTGTCACTGATGAAAATCTAACACCAGAACAAGTCTATTGTTTTTATACCTTACATAAAACCTGAAAGTAAAATACAAATACAGAGTACTGTAACCTTTCATCAAAATGCTGCATCTTAGGTGGAGACTGAAAGCCTGCCGTAGTTTGTTGTTATTCGATGGCTGATTCGGGTATTCTCCTGATGCTGCTGTGCTGCTTTTGTTACCCTGCACACATTATATTTTCATTATACTAATGGTATGCAATAATTTTTATGTGCAATATACAATTGTAAGACAAAGACTACTTACCGGTTGCACATAAATTCAGAATCAGAAATGATAGCGATCCCAACTATCCCATTACATATTCCAAAATTCAAAAAAGTCTGAAATCCAAAGCACTTCCAGCCTCAAGCATTTTGGATAAGGGGCATTCAACCTGTAGTAGCAACCAACTATTTTTAACAACTTCTTGCTTAAATTATGTCTAACCAAGTATATCTCAGCCATCGTCCATTAAACTTCAGTGCATATAGGATGATATTCCCAATGAGGTTGCAACCATCAGCAGTCCACAACTTGCTACAGGTCAGCATGCAAAGTTTGTGGGTGAATGGTACTGCACTCCAACAATCTAACATAATAGTCTTAGAAAATGCTATGTTACTTCAAAGAAAATCAAAAGCAGTGCACACTGTGTTTGCCAATTTAAAATGGAGATAAGGATGAATTTCCTTTTTCAAAGGGTTGTGAATCTTTGGAATTTTCTAGCCCCATGAGTGGTCAAGGCGGGTTATTTCAATATATTCAAGGTAGAGAGACGGCAATTCTAGCAGCGTGTCGAGAGGGAGGGGTAGGTTGTGGAAAAGCGCTACTGAGCCTGATTGGATCAGCCATGTCTTTATGGAACAGCAGAGCAGGCATGAAGGGCCAAATGGTCTTAGAAACATAGAAACACAGAAAACCTACAGCACAATTCAGGCCCTTCAGGATCTTCTCCATCAACTTACCAACCAAAGAAGTAAGACTCACTGGTGTATAATTTCCTGGGCTACATCTACTCCCTTTGTTGAATAATGGAACAACATCCGCAACCCTCCAATCCCCCGGAACATCTCCCGTCCCCATTGATGATGCAAAGATCATTGCCAGAGGCTCAGCAATCTCCTCCCTCACCTCCCACAGTAGCCTGTGGTACATCTTGTACAATCCCGGTGACTTAGAAACATAGAAAACCTGCAGCACAATACAGGCCCTTCGGCCTACAAAGCTGTGCCGAACATATCCTTACCTTAGAACTACCTAGGCTTACCCATAGCCCTCTATTATTCTAAGCTCCATGTACCTGTCCAGGAGTCTCTTAAAAGATCCTGTTGTTTCTGCCTCCACCACCGCCACCGGCAGCCCATTCCATGCACTCACCACTCTCTGCGTAAAAAACTTAACCTTCTGTACCTACTTCCAAACACCTTAAAACTATGCCCTCTTGTGCTAGCCATTTCAGCCCTGGGAAAAAGCCTCTGACACGATCAACGGCTCTCATTACGTTGTACACCTCTGTCAGGTCACCTCTCATCCTCCGTCGCTCCAAGGAGAAAAGGCTGAGTTCACTCAACCTATTCTCATAAAGCATGCTCCCCAATCCAGGCAGCATCCTTGTAAATCTTCCTCTGCATACTTTCTATGGTTTCCACGTCCTTCCTGTAGTGAGGCAACCAGAATTGAGCACAGTACTCCAAGTGGGGTCTGTCCAGGGTCCTGTACAGCTGCAAAGTTACCTCTCAGCTCTTAAACTCAATCCCACAGTTGAAGAAGGCTAATGCATCGTATGCCTTCTTAACCACAGTCAACCTGCATAGCAGCTTTGAGTGTCCTAAGGATTCGGACCCCAAGATCGCTCTGATCCTCCACACTGTCAAAAGTCTTACCATTATTATATTCTGCCATCATATTTGACCTACCAAAATGAACCACCTCACACTTACCTGGGTTGAACTCTATCTGCCACTTCTTAGCTCAGTTTTGCATCCTATCAATGTCCCACTCTAACCTCTGACAGCCCTCCATACTATCCACAACACCCCCAACCTTTGTGTCATCAGCAAATTTACTAACCCATCCCTCCACTTCCTCATCTAGGTCATTTATAAAAATCACGAAGAGTAGGGGTCCCAGAACAGATCCCTGAGGCACACCATTGGCCACCGACTTCCAAGTAGAACATGACCCATCTACAACCACTCTTTGCCTTCTGTGGGCATGCCAGTTTTGGATCCACAAAGCAATGACCCTTTGGATCCCATGCCTTACTTTTTCAATAAGCCTTGCTTGCGGTACCTTATAAAATGCCTTGCTGAAATCCATACACACTACATCTACTGCTCTACCTTCATCAATGTGTTTAGTCACATTCTCATAAAATTCAATCAGGCTCGTAAGGCACAACCTGCCTTTGACAAAGCCATGCTGACTATTCTTAATCAATTATGCCTCTCCAAATGTTCATAAATCCTGCCTCTCAGGATCTTCTCCATCAACATACCAACCATTGAAGTAAGAATCACTGGTCGATAATTTCCTGGGCTATCTCTACTCCCTTTCTTGAATAAGGGAATAACATCTGCAACCCTCCAATCCTCTGGAACCTCTCCCATCCTCATTGATGATGCAAATATCATTGCCAGAGGCTTGGCAATCTCCTCCCTCACTTACTACAGCAGCCTGGGGTACATCTCATCCTGTCCCGGCAACTTATCCAACTTGATCCTTTCCAAAAGCTCCAGAGCATCCTCTTCCTTAATACCTACATGTTAAAGCTTTTCAGTCCACTGTAAGTCATCCCTACAATTACCAAGATCCTTTTCCGTAGTAAATACTGAACCAAAGTATTCATTAAGTACAAACAACAGGAATTCTGCAGATGCTGGAAATTCAAGCAACACACATCAAAGTTGCTGGTGAACGCAGCAGGCCAAGCAGCATCTGTAGGAAGAGGTGCAGTCGACGTTTCAGGCCGAGACCCTTCGTCAGGACTAACTGAAGGAAGAGTGAGTAAGGGATTTGAAAGTTGGAGGGGGAGGGGGAGGGGGAGATCCAAAATGATAGGAGAAGACAGGAGGGGGAGGGATAGAGCCGAGAGCTGGACAGGTGATAGGCAAAAGGGGATACAAGAGGATCATGGGACAGGAGGTCCGGGAAGAAAGACAAGGGGGGGGGGACCCAGAGGATGGGCAAGAGGTATATTCAGAGGGACAGAGGGAGAAAAAAGGAGAGTGAGAGAAAGAATGTGTGCATAAAAATGAGTAACAGATGGGGTACAAGGGGGAGGTGGGGCCTTAGCGGAAGTTGGAGGATATTCTGGTATCTGTCCCCCACTTTTCCTTCGCTACAACGACGACTGCATTGGCGCTGCTTCCTGCACGCATGCAGAAATCGTTGACTTTATTAACTTTGCCTCCAACTTTCACCCTGCTCTCAAGTTTACCTGGTCCATTTCCGACACCTCCCTCCCCTTTCTAGATCTTTCTGTCTCTGTCTCTGGAGACAGCTTATCCACTGATGTCTACTATAAGCCTACTGACTCTCACAGCTATCTGGACTATTCCTCTTCTCACCCTGTCTCTTGCAAAAACGCCATCCCCTTCTCGCAATTCCTCCGTCTCCGCCGCATCTGCTCTCAGGATGAGGCTTTTCATTCTAGGATGAGGGAGATGTCTTCCTTTTTTAAAGGAAGGGGCTTCCCTTCCTCCACTATCAACTCTGCTCTTAAACGCATCTCCCCCATTTCACGTACATCTGCTCTCACTCCATCCTCCCGCCACCCCTCTAGGAATAGGGTTCCCCTGGTCCTCACCTACCACCCCACCAGCCTCCGGGTCCAACATATTATTCTCCGTAACTTCCGCCACCTCCAACGGGATCCCACAACTAAGCACATCTTTCCCTCCCCGCCTCTCTCTGCATTCCACAGGGATCGCTCCCTACACAACTCCCTTGTCCATTCGTCCCCCCCATCCCTCCCCACTGATCTCCCTCCTGGCACTTATCCGTGTAAGCGGAACAAGTGCTACACATGCCCTTACACTTCCTCCCTTACCACCATTCAGGGCCCCAAACAGTCCTTCCAGGTGAGGCAACGCTTCACCTGTGAGTCGGCTGGGGTGATATACTGCGTCCGGTGCTCCCGATGTGGCCTTTTATATATTGGCGAGACCCGACGCAGACTGGGATACCGCTTTGCTGAACATCTACGCTCTGTCCGCCAGAGAAAGCAGGATCTCCCAGTGGCCACACATTTTAATTCCACATCCCATTCCCATTCTGACATGTCTATCCACGGCCTCCTCTACTGTAAAGATGAAGCCACACTCAGGTTGGAGGAACAACACCTTATATTCTGTCTGGGTAGCCTCCAACCTGATGGCATGAACATCGACTTCTCTAACTTCCGCTAGGCCCCACCTCCCCCTCGTACCCCATCTGTTACTCATTTTTATGCACACATTCTTTCTCTCACTGTCCTTTTTCTACCTCTGTCCCTCTGAATATACCTCTTGCCCATCCTCTGGGTCCCCCCCGCCTTGTCTTTCTTCCCAGACCTCCTGTCCCATGATCCTCTCGTATCCCCTTTTGCCTATCACCTGTCCAGCTCTTGGCTCTATCCCTCCCCCTCCTGTCTTCTCTTATCATTTTGGATCTCCCCCTCCCCCTCCCCCTCCAACTTTCAAATCCCTTACTCACTCTTCCTTCAGTTAGTCCTGACGAAGGGTCTCGGCCTGAAACGTCGACTGCACCTCTTCCTACAGATGCTGCTTGGCCTGCTGCGTTCACCAGCAACTTCGATGTGTGTTGCTATTCATTAAGTACCTCTGCTATCTCGTCCGGTTCCATACACATTTTTCCACTGTCACACTTAATTGGTCCTATTCTCTCACGTCTTATCCTCTTGCTCTTAACATACTTGTAGAATGCCTTGGGGTTTTCCTTAATCCTGTCTGCCAAGGCCTTCTCATGGCCCCTTCTGGCTCTAATTTCTTTCTTGAGCTCCTTTTTTGTTGGTACCAATTATGTACTATGACCTCTGGCTGTTCTCCTTCCCACTTCAAGATATCGTGGAGACCCCCAGCCTCCCAGACAGCCACATCTGCACCAGGTGCGTCGAGCTGCAGCTCCTTAGGGACCATGTTAGGTACCTAGATTTACAACAGCCTTTGTACACCATGGTTCCTGAACCCTACCATCCTTTCCGTGTCTCATTGGAACGTACCTATGCGGAACTCCACGCAAATATCCCCTGAACATTTGCCACATTTCTTCCATACATTTCCCCGAGAACATCTGTTTCCAATTTATGCTTCCAAGTTCCTGCCTCATATTTCCCCTTACTCCAATTAAACGCTTTCCTAACTTGTCTGTTCCTATCCCTCTCCAATGCCATGGTAAAGGAGAGAGCATTGTGATCACTATCTCCAAATGATCTCCCACTGAGAGATCTGACACCTGACCAGATTAATTTCCCAATACCAGACCAAGCACAGCGTCTCCTCTTGTAGGCTTATCTACATATTGTGGCAAGAAGCCTTCTTGAACACACCTAACAAACTCCACCCCATCTAAATCCCTCAATCTAGGGACATGCCAATCGATATTTGGGAAATTAAAATCTCCCACCACGACAACCCTGTTATTATTACACCTTTCCAGAATCTGTCTCCCTATCTGCTCCTCGATATCCCTGTTACTATTGGGTGGTCTATAAAAAACACACAATAGAGTTGTTAACTCCTTCCTGTTCCTAACTTCCATCCACAGAGACCCTCCTTTTCTGCAGCCGTGACACTATCTCTGATCAATAGTGCCACACCCCCACCTCTTTTGCCTCCCTCCCTGTTCTTTCTGAAACATTTAAAGCCTGGCACTCGAATTAACCAGTCCTGCCCTGAGCCATCCAAGTCTCTGTAATGGCCACAACATCATATCTCTATGTACTGAACCACACTCTGAGTTCATCTGCTTTGTCCATAATACTTCTTGCATTAAAATAGACACATCTCAAACCAACAGTCTGAGCACGTCCCTTCTCTATCACCTGCTTATCCTCCCTCTCACACTGTCTCCAAGCTTACTCTATTTGTGAGCCAACTGCCTCTTCCTCTTTCTCTTCAGTTTGGTTCCCAGCCCCCAGCAATCCTAGTTTAAACTCTCCTCAATAGCCTTAGCAAACCTCCCCGCCAAGATATTGGTACCCCTAGAATTCAAGCGCAACCTGTCCTTTTCGTACAGGTCACTCCTGCCCCAAAAAGAGGTCCCAATGATCCAGAAATCTGAATCCCTGCCCCCTGCTCCAATCCCTCAGCCACGCATTTATCCTCCACCTCACTCTATTCCTATACTCACTGTTGCGTGGCACAGGCAGTAATCCCAAGATGACTACATCTGTGGTCTTGCTTCCTTCCTAACTCCCTGTAGTCTGCTTTCAGGACCTCCTCCCTATCCCTGCCTATGTCATTGGTACCAATATGTACAACGACCTCTGGCTATTCTCCTTCCAATTCTGTTCCAATTTTTAAATCCCTATGAAGGTTAGGATGGAAAGCGTGCATTTGAAGAATATACGTATGGAGATGGCAGAATTATCTAATAATTACAGATTAGATTGTGTAAATTATGATACATGAATCTGGATGATGTGTAAAAAGGTAAGTATTGTAGTGTTTGGAGTAACAGTATTACAGTGCCAGCGATCTGGGTTTAATGTAGCTGTCTATAAATAGTTTGTACATTCTCTTATTGACAGCGTGGGTTTCCCCTGGGTGCTCTGGTTTCCTCCCATATTCCAAAGACACAAGGCGTGTTGTACCTCTAAATTTTAAGAAAATGTAAAAAGGGATATATTATATAAACTAACCAAACTTGTAGAGAATAAAAGCATTGATCCAGATGGATTGGTTCCATAAATATTCAAGTAGTCTGGGAGAGAGACAGCATGGGCAAATAGCTAAGGTAATGCTTAAATTTTTTAAGGGCAATTGTGGACCAATCAGCTTAATATCAAACGTAGGAAAATACGTAAATCCCTACAAAAGAGAAGATTAAAAGATCTGGGAATTTTAGAAAAAAGTATAACAATTAAAAGTCTAAAAGGGAAAATTCCACTGGACTGACCTTACCAACTATTTTTGAATAGTAACAAAGTGGAAAACAAAATGAGGAAAATGCCATTTTGATAGGATAATGCTTAATAAGCTATTGAATATCAGAGAATATGGAAGAAGACAAGTCACAAAATGGATTTTTAATTGGCTTTAGGGCAGAAACAGAATGGGAGTAAAGGACAGCGATTTATAATGAAACAAAATTGCCAGTGAAGTTTCACTAGAATCAGTCATAGGACAACTGGTATTCAAAATTTACATGAATAATTTAGGCATTTGACTCTAAATGTAATGCTGATATTGAGGTAGGTGGAGACGTAATATGGAAAGAGAACATCCTAAGGAGGACTGCAATAAATTACAGAAGGATATTAATAAATATTAATAAACTCACATAATAGGCAAATAATTAGCAAATAAAGTGGAACATAAGAGTATGAGGTTGTGCATCTTCAAAGAGCAGGTTTCTTAGAAGATGCAAGTCTATGTCAGGATTAAAGAGCAAAGAGATCTTCAATGACAAATTATTAAAGGTTGCACTACAGAGTCAGAAAGCAAACCAAATATCACAGTTTATTTCTAGAGGGTCAGAATTGAAAAGTAGGGAATTCATACTAAGTTGTTTAAAATTTGGTCAGGCCACATACAAACTGTGTACATTTCCAGTTGCCATTTTAAGAAATGGATATGGTGGCACTGCAAAGGGAGTCAAAAGATTTTCAAGAATTATACTAGAAATACAAGGATATATTTGTCAGGCAAGCATGAATGTATTGGGTTCCTCTTCCCTAGAGAAAAGGTGACTGTGGGGCAACCCAGTAGAGATCTACATCTACAACTATGGGGCATCAATTAAGATACCGACCAAGCAATTGCATAGCGAACATAGAAGAAACTTCTTTACCCAGTGTTTTTTTTCCATCTTCACTCTCTTGTATAATTTATACATACTTTATATTTTGCACATTGTCTGTACTTAAGTGCCTTAATGCTGCTACAAGCAATGTTTCTGTACCTCACTGCACTTGTACACATGACAACGAGCTCAAATTGACCTGACTTGCTAAGAATCTGGTACTTACTGCTTAAGGAATGGTTTTAATGAATAACAAACATACATTTCAAGGAAGTCTAAAGAAACATGTAACAGAAAAGAAAATATGGGTCACATTGATACACTTAGCTGAGGAAAAGTGGAATTATAATTGGTTTATTATTGAAGTAGAGCAGAAACCGCAAATTGGACCGTTTAGCTCAATTGGTTCATTTGCAGAATGGAAGAACTTCAACAACTAACACCAACATCAAATGAGAAGCTAAGAGGCTAGATGATACACCAGCTTTAGCTTTGCAAAATTCCTCTCTTGACCTACACCTAATGTGGAAAAAGAGAAATAAATAACTATACTTACATTTGCAGAAGGGATAGTATTTCATCAAAAGCTATTGAAGAAAGTACAAGATCATTGTATAGGTAGCAATGCATTGACACGGATGAAAGATCAACTTGCAAACAGGAAACAAGAGTACATATAAATGACTCAGGGAAGATGTAATGTGTGCCAAGGGTCATTTAATATTATTTGTAATACCAAACTATAAACATTACAGTGCAACAATCTAACAGTTTAAATTACATTGGATAACAATTTTGATAATGAAACAAATTATATTAATAATTTTGCTGCTTACGCAAAGATAGGAAAATAAATTATGCGGAGGAAATAGATTATAAAGGGATATAGATTGGTTCAGTGAGTGGGCAAAGTACTGGCAAATTGTGATTATAATGAATGAATATGTGAAATTACCTAATCTGGCAGCAAAAATTAAACATAAAACATATCCTATCCAAAGGCTGAAGTATTGTGAAACTCAGAGAAAAAGAGAGATCGGGGTGTCAGAGTGCATGACTTACATTAGGCTACCATAGAAAAACGACAAGTAATTAGGAAAGTTAGCAGAATACTATGTATCGTGAGGGGATTTGAAATCCTAAATTGGAGATCATGTTTTAATGATATAAGGCAGTGGTGTTATTACTTATGCACTATGTACAGTATTAGACTTATTTAAAAAAGATGTTGTGCGTCTTTTGCCATCTCAATAGGCAGTAGAAGCAGTCTATGTATATTTTTCACGCAGAGATAGTTAGATAGGTACTTAATAAGTAGGTGGGGGAGGATGAGTTTAAATATTACCACAAATAGACTAGAATGCAGAATTGATGTTGCAATCAGTTCAGTAATAAGCTTCTTAAATTGTGAAGTAGAGTCAAGGAAGTGAGTGGCCTTTTCTTTAATTTACTTGTATGTTTGCTCATGAATTTCCAAATGCATAAAGCTGGGGAGAAAGTGTTATGCAATTGAATTCTTAGGCGACTGAAATGAAAAGACAGAAGATTCTACTGAGCTGGGGATCCTTATAAAAGTTTCAAGGTACAGGGAGGATGGAAGGGAGAATTCACGTGCTTCAGAGAGAAGGCATAGATAAGTGGCCAATATAAAAGCAAATCTATGCCTTTTAAGAAACACAAGCGAAAGAGTAGCCAATAAAGGGTACATCCAAGAAGATTCTGTGGACACTGAAATACTAAGTACTCTGTATCAGTCTTCACTAATGAGGATGCTAACAATGTAGCAGTAAAGCAAAAGACTGGAGAAATTATATAATATAAACACAAGATATTATGCCAATGTGGGAAATAACCATATAACAATTACAGCACGGAAACAGGCCATCTCGGCCCTTCTAGTCCGTGCCGAACGCTTACTCTCACCTAGCCCCACCGACCCGCACTCAGCCCATAACCCTCCATTCCTTTCCTGTCCATATACCTGTCCAATTTAACTTTAAACGACAACATTGAACCTGCCTCAGCCACATCTGCTGGAAGCTCGTTCCACACAGCTACCACTCTCTGAGTGAAGAAGTTCCCCCTCATGTTACCCCTAAACTTTTGCCCTTTAACTCTCAACTCATGTCCTCTTGTTTGAATCTCCCCAACTCTCAATGGAAAAAGCCTATCCATGTCATTCTATCTATCCCCTCATAATTTTAAATACCTCTATCAAGTCCCCCCTCAACCTCCTACGTTCCAAAGAATAAAGACCCAACTTGTTCAACCTTTCTCTGTAACTTAGGTAATGAAACCCAGGTAACATTCCAGTAAATCTTCTCTGTACTCTTTCTATTTTGTTGACATCTTTCCTATAATTCGGTGACAAAAACTGTACACAATACTCCAAATTTGACCTCACCAATGCCTTGTACAGTTTCAACATTACATCCCAACTCCTATTCTCAATGCTCTGATTTATAAAGGACAGCATACCAAAAGCTTTCTTCACCACCCTATCCACATGAGATTCCACCTTCAGGGAACTATGCACCATTATTCCTAGATCCCTCTGTTCTACTGCATTCTTCAATGCCCTACCATTTACCATGTATGTCCTATTTTGATTAGTCCTACCAAAATGTAGCACCTCACATTTATCAGCATTAAATTCCATCCGCCATCTTTCAGCCCACTCTTCTAACTGGCTTAAATCTCTCTGCAAGCTTTGAAAACCTACTTCATTATCCACAACTCCACCCATCTTAGCATCATCTGCATACTTACTCATCCAATTTACCACCCCATCTTCCAGATCATTAATGTATATGACAAACAACACTGGACCCAGTACAGATCCCTGAGGCACACCACTAATCACCGGCCTCCAATCTGACAGTTATCCACCACCACTCTCTGGCATCTCCCATCCAGCCATTGCTGAATCCATTTTACTACTTCAACATTAATATCCAACAATTGAACCTTCCTAACTAACCTTCCATGTGGAACCTTGTCAAAGGCCTTACTGAAGTCCGTATAGGCAACATCCACCGCTTTACCCTCGTCAACTTTCCTAGTAACCTCTTCAAAAAATTCAGTAAGATTTGTCAAACATGACCTTCCACGCACAAATCCATGTTGACTGTTCCTAATCAGACACTGTCTATCCAGATAATTATATATACCATCTAGAATAACACACACAAAATGTTGGAAGACCTCAGCAGATCAGGCAGCATCTATGGAAAGGAATAAGTTTCAAAATTTTGGGACGAGATCCTACATTGTATCTAAATATGAAGGTTATAATAAAAAATGTGCTGAAGGGTAACTTCAGGGAATAAGGGAAGATAAAGGGGAGTTTAGCCACAATCTTCAATTTGTGTTGGGGAAGACATGGCATATGAGGAACTGGTCATAGTGGTATGTTTTGGCAAGGGAAGGGGAAGAATTACATTTAAACGGAACTGGAGAATTGTGAATGTTGTATGTCTTTTAAAAAAAGACTATCCAAGAATCTCTAACCAATCAGCCTGGGTCAGTTGTGGGGAAAACAATAATTTGCAACAAATCTAAATGGCACTTAGAAAAGTCAAATGAAAGTCAATACTGATTTGTTAAAAAGAAATTACAATTGATTAACTTAGTTGAGTTCTTTAAGGAAACTTAAAGAACTCAACTGTGACGAAGATAAGGACAGTATATACTAATCTCTGGCTTATTACCATTTAATGGACTGAGAGTTCAGAATCACATTGCAACCAAAATGAAGTGCTTAGCAAAGCATTTGTTTTCACCCCTCATTTTTTTGAATTCCAGTGAATACAGGCCTAGGATCATCAAAAACTCTTCATATGACAAGCCATTCAATCCTGGAATCATTTTCGTGAACTTCTTTGAACACTCCCCAGTTTCAGCACAGCCTTTCTAAGATAAGGGGCCCAAAACTGCTCACAATACTCCAAGTGAGGCCTCACCAGTGCTTTATAAAGTCTCAACATTACATCCCTGCTTTTATATCCTAGCCCTCTTGAACTGAATGCTAACATCGCATTTGCCTTCCTCACCATGGAGTCAACATGCAAATTAACCTTTGGGGAATCCTGCACAAGGACTCTCAAGTCCCTTTGCGCCTCAGTTTTTTGTATTTTCTCTCCATTTAAAAAATAGTCAACCCTTTTATGTCTTCTACCAAAGTACATGGTGATAAACTTCCTAACACTGCATTCCATCTGCCACTTCTTTGCCCATTCTCCCAATTCAAATTCTTCTGCAGCCTTTCTACTTTCTTAAAACCACCCTCCACCTATCTTTGTATCATCTGTAAACTCTGCAACAAAACCATTAAGTCTATCATCAAAATAATTGACATATAATGTAAAAAGAATTGGTCCTGAACACCACTTGCCACCAGCAGCCAGCCAGTAAAGGCTCACTTTGTTCCCACTCTTTGCCTCCTGCCAACCAGCCACTGCTTTATCCATGCTAGATTCTTTACTGTAATATCATGGACTCATAGCTTGTTAAGCAGCCTCATGTGCGGTAGCTTGTCAACCCACATGAAAATCCAAGTACGCAACATCAACCGATTCTCCTTTGTCTATCCTGCTTGTTATTTCTTCAAAGAATTCCAACAGATTTGTCAGGCAAGACTTTCCCTTCAGGAAATCATGCTGACTACAGCCTACTTTATCATGCGCCTCTAAGTACCTTGAACCTACATCCTTAACAACCGACTCTAACATCTTCCCATCCACAGAGGTTACACTAACTGGCCTACAATTTCCTTTCTTCTGCCTCTCTCCCTTCTTCAAGAGTTGTGTGACATTTGCAATTTTCCAGTCTTCTGGAACCCTTCCAGAATCTAGTGATCCTTTAAAGATCATTACAAATTCAGAACTCTGGGGTGTACACCATCTGGTCCAGGTGACTTACCTACCTTCAGACCTTTCAGTTTCCCAAGAACCTTCTCCCTAGTAATGGTAACTTCACACACTTCACATGGACAAGTGGAACTTCCACCAAACTGCTAGAGTCCTCCACAGTGAAAACTGATGCAAAATACTTATTCAGTTATTCCACCATTTCGTTTCCCCCAATATGACCTCTCCAACATCGCTTTCCAGCAGGCTGATATCGGCTCTCACCTCTTTCACACTCTATGCATCTCAGGCAACCTTTGGGATTCTCAGTTTGTTTCAGGAGTTTAGGACAGGTGGCAGGGTGGAGATATGTCTCTACCAAAGGAGGTATAAGGCGTTCTTTCTTTCCGTAGCTTGCAGGTCATTCTTGGGCAAACTGTAGCACCTGCATAGCCCTCTGAGCAGGGTCATGTGAAACCATGGGAGCAGCCGGTCAATATCACAATTCCTGGTTATATGACTACTGACACCAGACAATAGCTGGGGTAACCTTTCTTGTAAAGACACTGTCCAGAGAAAGGCAATGGCAAACCACTCTTATGGAAAAATTTGCCAAGAACAATCATGGTCATGAGACCATCATTGCCCACGTCCTATGACACGACACATGGTGATGATGATGATTAGAGGTTAAGAGGATATAGAGAGATAAGTGAAATGGACAGATACATTACAAATAAAACTAAAAAGTGAAAATTGTGAAGTGAAACATTTTGTGTTTAGAATAAGTTCAGGCAATATGAATTAAAAAGGTATAATTTTAAAGGAAACAGACCTAGGGTAATTTTAAAGGAAACAGACCATAGACAAAATGTCTCAAAGGACACAAAGTTATGCAGAAATGATAAAAGAAAGAAAGATAAAGAACAGCTCGAGTATACTATTTTAATGGAGCCAAGAGACTGCTGATACTGGAATCCAGGTAGTCTACAACCTGACGACATAAGCATTGAATTTTTCAGTTTTAGTTAACCATAGAAACATAGAAAACCTACAGCACAATACAGGTCCTTCGGCCCACAAAGCTGTGCCGAACATGTCCCTACCTTAGAGTTACCTTGGCTTTACCCATAGCCCTCTATTTTTCTAAGCTCCATGTAGCCATCCAGGAGTCTCTTAAAAGATCCTATCGTTTCTGCCTCCACCACCACCAGCAGCCCATTCCACACAGTCACCACTCTCTGTGTAAAAAACTTACCCCTTACATCTTCTCTGTACCTACTTTCAAGCACCTTAAAACTCTGTCTTCTCGTGCTAGCAATTTCAGCCCTGGGGAAAAGCCTCTGACTATCCACACGATCAATGCCTCTCATTATCTTATACACCTCCATCAGGTCACCTCTCATCCTCCATTGCTCCGAGGAGAAAAGGCAGAGTTCACTCAACCTATTCTCATAACTGCTCTCCCAATTTTCTCTCTTTATGATCCTCCCATGACCTCCGACACACACCAAACCCAACCCTTGCTGTTATTATCCCCTTCCTACCCCTCCAACTGCCCATCACCCACACCCTCCTTCGACAGGTTCCCCTCCCCCACACCTTCCCATGTACCCATCCCACCTCCCTTATTTGGTACCATACTACAGCTTTCTTTCCTATCAGATTCAGTCATCTGCAGCCCTTTGTTACCTCTATCATCTCTGTTCTGCGGCTATTTCCACCACTCCCTCCTACCTGACCCCCATTGTGCAATCACTCCTCTTTAGCTGGACCTAAGTTTCAGTTGCTAGCCCTTACCTCAACTCTCTATACAGAGATGATGTTCAAGGTGATCGTGCTGATGATGACAGAATCAACAAGTAAGTATTTCCAGACAGAAGAAACCAAATTACATCAATTTCACAGATAATTAACTTAATAAAACAGTAGATACACAAAAGGGTTGCCATTTGATGTAATGAAAACATTCCAAGGGGAATAGGGAAAAGAATTAAAGGTAAATTTTATGGAGGAGGAAGAGGTGGGTTAATTCAAGGTCTGGTTCAAGGAAGCAGGAAAAGCATGATGGGCAATGTCCTCCTAGGCTGCATCTTTCTTTTGATTTCACTACATATGACATATCACAACAGCATGAGAGCAATCAATAAAACAGCAAAAATGTTTGGCACAGAATAATAAATGCTCTGTGTCTCTGGGGAAGGCAAGCATTACATTCTGTTTCCAAACAAAGATATCCCAACTAAATCAATGATTTTGTTTAAAAAGGAGATCAAAGTCTTAGACTTGCTAATCATGCTCAAAACAAATAAATCCCCAGGGATGAACTGAGTTTATCTACGAATAATGAGAGAAAGGAGAAAATTGGTTGAGGCAGTGATAAATCAGTAGACACCACAGGAGGTCATAAAAGATTGTATTCAACCTTATATAGACATTAAAGACACTAAGAATATTTGGACAGTTGATTTCATTTTGTATAAAATAAAAGAATCAATATTCAGAAGTGAACTAGTTTAATCTGCACAATAATAACCTAATTAATGTCAGTCAACAATAATTCAGAACTGTGGACTTCACCAGCATCCTTAACTTAAGTGACAAACCAAACAGACTTAAAACATAATTTCTCTTAACTTCCTATAAATCTCGTATAATGTGAGACAAAAGGCTACTAATTACACTTACAGTCTCAGGATACTGGGGAAGATGCCTTCAACTGTAAAGAGCTGAAATTTCTTTATTTAGTAGATAATGAACCAGTGCTATTCTCCAACACAAAAGGCTGTGGAGGAGCTGAAATTATTTAAGGAAATAGACTTTTGGACAAAAAGGTTTCTCCTATAGGAGGGGAGTAAAAATATGATATTGAGATAGAGTATCAGGCTAAGTCTGATTAAATGGTAGAACATGTTCAACAGGTCATATGGTCTTTACTACTACTGTATTCAATGTTTTCTGCACGAGCCATGAAAATTCAGACAAAACAGGGAAATGGATGAAGTAGGTAACAACATTAGACAAGCCGTGTCACAATGGGGTTTATTAATATTATTTTTGTTGACTTCCTAGGGCTTAGTGCTAGGGCCACCACAGGTTTATTTTACAAAAAATAACTTGAATATAGAAACTTGATGCAATCTGATCAAATTTACAGATAAGACCAAGAGGACCAATTTGAGCTGTTGAGCTAATATGCAGAACAGTGTTAGGTTGGGGAAAATACTCATAGAAAAAAGCTAGACGAATACATATTATTGAAATAGCCAAGGATGATGCTGAAAACCATCTAGGGAGGTAAATAATGATTATACAACAAACTGATAGGCATTTTATTTTTATATATAATTCTTGTTACAAACTTGAAGTTTGAAACTCTGCATTGAGTGTTAAGTGCAAAAATTTGCATTCAAGGAACAATTTGAAGTCAATTTTCCCAAATTAGTGCTTCTTGAAGAGGTTTCACCACGAAGGAACTATGCAGTTCAGTTCATGAGGGGTAATTTGCCATCCTATGTTGTGTTCAATCTGAAGAAAAGTCAAGACTTGCTGCTTAGATATGGACCGTATCTCTTAAGGAATGAGATCAGGTCGCCAGATCAGTTCACATATTTCCATTTTTTTTTTGTCTGCACAAGATTTTTCCTACATGTTTCCTCTCTCAGAAGAAATAATCCCACAGATTTAAATAAACAATTTTGTTTGAAAATTTTAATATCTCACATCTACAATCCTGAAAGTGCACTGTACCCGGTGATAATATTAATAAGTACTTGTTAATTGTTATTAATTGATGAGATTCTGAATTCAAGAAAAATGCACAGTTGAAAGATTGCTGAGACAATCACACTGATTTTGTGGATCAAATGCCAGAAGATAATCTCCAGGCTGCAGTTACAGATGCGTCCATTTCTACCCAGTATCCAGTTGAAACTTACAGATCCATCTGAGCCCTTCCTATGCAACTTCACTTTTGAGGAACTTAATTAAATATACTTTGTGGTGGCAAAATACTTTCATAACCACCTCTTTGCAACATTTAATGCAGCGCTAAATGTACATAAGGATGGATGTACAGCTCTGTGGGACATAATTAGAGATCCACCTTCTGCAGCATAACCTGCCTGATTCAACTGTTCTGCGATATCATCAACACTCCACTGTCCCTCCTTGTGATTGGCCAGAAGGTGTTTTATAAGGTGAGGGTAGAAAACAGTAGAGATGCAGTCAACCACCAATTTCTTGTCTAGCAGCAGTGAAAGCAATTCGGAATCACAGCTGGAAGCATCAATCTATAGGGAAGAAAAATACATTTGCATAAATTGTTTGAAATATGGTATTTCATTAGCTGCTGAAGACTAATTCAGAATTAGAATTCAAATTGGAATTAGCTTATTATCACCATATGCACTGAGATACTGTTCATACAGATCAAATCATTAAATATTGCATTGAGGTAGTATACAAAAAAACAGTAACAAAATATAGAATAAATTGGAACAGCTACAGAGAAAGTGCAGTGGATGCAAACAATAAGGTGCAAGATCGTAACAAGGAAGATTATGCCCATGATGGAGCTGGCTTTATTTACAACCCTCTGCAGCTTTTTCCTATCCACTGCATTGGCACCTCCATACCATACTCAGAGTCCATCTAACTGTGGTAGGGAACCATTCAACAGTCTTAGAACAGCAGGATAGAAGCTGTCCTTGAGCCTGGTGGTACATGCATTTAGGCTCTTGTATCTTCTGCCAGATGGAAAAGGGGAGAAGAGAACAATTCTAGAATATGCAAGGTCTTTAACTATGCTGTCTGCTTCACTGGGATATTGAAAAGTACTGTATAGACAGGGAGGCTGGTTTCTGTGATGTGCTGAGCTGTGGTCACAACTCTGTGCAGTTTCTTGCAGTCACGTGCAAAGCAGTTCCGTACTATGCATCAAGATAGAATACTTTATTGGTGTATCAATAAATATTGGTAACAGATGATGGGTCACGCCTAACTTATTCAGGCTCCTGAGGAAGTAGAACTGTTGGTGAGCTTTCTTACCTATGGCATCCGTGAATGTTCAATAAACATCAATTCATTGCCTCAAACTTGTCTGGATTAAATTTTATCTGCTCCACCCACTTTCCTTGTATCCTTTTTTATATATAAATATATATTAAACAACAAAGATCCCTACGATATATCATTAGTTACAGACTTACAGTGAGAAAAACACCCCTCAGTCACTACCTTCGGTCTCACATTACCAAGCCAATTTTGGATATAGTTTTCCAACATACCTCGGATTCCATGTGCCCTAACTTTCTGGAGTTGTCTACTATGTGGGCCTTCCTATTGTTTTCTGGGGTATAGGGCTGAGACATTTGGCAGAATCTCAGATGAGGATAAGAGGAGTAGAGGAGTAAGATAGATTGGCTGCTTGAGTGGTGTTGTTACACTCATTGTCAGTAAGACTAAGGAATTGATAGAGGATTTCAGGAAGGGGAAATCAAGAGAACACACAGCAATTCTCAGCAAGGAGTCAGCAATGGAAAGAATGAAAAGCTTCAGGTTCGTGGGTTTTAACATAACAGTAGATTTATCCTAGGCAAATATAAAGAAGGTACATTTCATTAGTTTGAGATTTAGTATGTCACCAAAGACTCTAGCAAATTTCTACAGATGTACCATGGGGAGCATTCTGAGTGATTGCATTACTGTCTGGTGGAGGAGCCAATACAAAAGATAAGAAAAAGCTGCAGAGGGTCATAAACTCAAGCAACTCCATTACGGGCACTAGCCTCCCCAAAATCAAGAAAATCTTCAAAAAGCGATGCCTCAAGAAGGTAGCATCCATCATGAAAGAATCTCAGCATCCAGGACCTGCCCTCGTGTCATTATAATCAATAGGGAGACTGAAGACAGACACTCAATGTTTTAGGAATAGCTTTCCATGAACACTAGTACAATATACTGCTCTTTTTTGAGACCATTTTTAATATATTTTCTAAGTGTAATTTATTGTAATTTCTATGTATTGCACTGCATTGCTGCTGTAATACAACAAATTTCACAACAGTGAAATGTCAGTGATAATAAACCAGATTCAGATTGGTAAAGATTAAATAGAATGTCATTACTATTACTGTCATGAGTAAGGATATTGAGGGATTTGAACAGGAGAGTGAGAAGTCTGAAATGGGAAGTCTGGTGAAAGGAATGATGCTTATCTAGGAAAAAGATTTGGAAGTTCACCAGGATAGAGGACAAGAGGCTAGTCTGGGGAGTAGCTGAATTTGACAAAGGCATGGATTCAACAGGAACTGGAGTCTTTTGACAATTACACTCAGTTACCATTTTATTAGGGCATCTACTTGTTAATGCAAATATCTAATCAGCCAATGATGTGGCAACAACTCACTGCATAAAAGCATACAGACCTGGTCAAAGGTTTTAGTTGTTGTTCATTTCTAACATCAAAATGAGGAAGAAAGATGATCTAAGTGACTTTGACCATGAAATGATGGTTGGTACTGAACGGGGTGGTTTGAGTATCTCAGAAATTGCTGATCTCCGAGGATATTCATGCACAATAGTCTCTAGAGCAGGGGTTTCGAACCCTTTTTATGCCATTAACTGAGGGGTTCATGGAACTCAGGTTGGGAACCCCTGCCCTACAGAGAATGATGCAAAGAAAAAACACAGAGACATAGAAAATAGGTGCAGGAGTAGGCCATTCGGCCCTTCAAGCCTGCACTGCCATTCAGTATGATCATGGCTGATCATCCAACTCAGAACCCTGTACCTGCCTTCTCTCCATACCCCCTGATCCCTTTAGCCACAAGGGCCATATCTAACTCCCTCTTAAATATAGCCAATGAACTGGCCTCAACAGCTTCCTGTGGCAGAGAATGCCACAGATTCATCACTCTGTGTGAAGAAGTTTTTCCTCATCTCGGTCCTAAAAGGCTTCCCCTTTATCCTTAAACTGTGACCCCTTGTTCTGGACTTCCCCAACATCAGGAACAATCTTCCTGCATCTAGCCTGTCCAATCCCTTTAGAATTTTATATGATTCAATAAGATCCCCCCTCAACCTTCTAAATTCCAGCAGGTATAAGCCAGTCGATCCAGTCTTTCAGCATATGAAAGTCCTGCCATGCAGTAAGTAGCAGTCCTGTGGGCGAAAATGTTTTGTTAATGAGCTCAAGGTTCAAAGTAAAGTACATATATTTCCCCATATTCGACCCTGAGATTTGTTTTCTTGCATGCATACACAGTAAATCCAAGAAACACAATAGAATCAATGAAAGACTACACCTAACAGGATAGACAAACGATTATTATGCAAGAGACAACAAACACATAATGATAAGAAATAAATATCGAGAACATGAGTTGAAGAGTCCTTGAAAGTGGGTCCATAAGATGTGGGCACAGTTCAGTAATGGAGCGAGTGAAGTTATCCCCTCTGGTTCAAGAGCCTGATGGTTGAGGGGTGAGAACTGCTCCTGACCTGAACCTGGTGGTGTGAATCCTGAGGCTCCTTTACCTTTACCTCCTGATGGCAGCAGCGAAAAGAGAAAGCATGGCCTGGATAGTGGGGGACCCTAATGATGGATGTTGCTTTCTTTTGTCAGCGCTCTGTGTGGACATGTTCAAAGGTGGGAAGGGCTTTACCCATGATGAACTGGGTCGTAGCCACCACTTTTTGTAGGATTTCCCATTCAAAAGCATTGTTTTTTCCCATACCAATCTGTGATACAGCCAGTCAATATTCTCTCCATCATACTATATTTTCTATAGAAATTTGTCAAAGTTTTAGATGACGTGCCAAATCTTCACAAATTTCTAAAGTAGTAGAAGCGCAGCCATGCTATCTTCGTAATAGCACTAAGGTGTTAGGCCCAGGACAGATACTCTCAATGATAACATTGAAAAATTTAAAGTTGCTGACCCTCTCCACCTCCAATCCTTTAATGACTTCAGTATTAAGTGAGAGGTTGTTGCAGTTGTGGGACCACTCAGCCAGGTTTTCAATCTCCCTCCTATGCTTAGCCTCACAGTCTGAAGTATAAAGTGAGCAGAGCAGGGAGCTAAGCACACAGCCTGTGGTGCACCTGTGCTGATGGAGGTTATGTAGATGTTGTTACCAATCCAAACTGACTGGGGTCTGCAAATGAGGAAGTCAAGGATCCATTGAGGATCCAATTGCAAAAGGAGGTATGGAGGCCAAGGTCTTGAAGCTTATTGATTAGATTTCAGGGGATGATGGAATTGGATGCTGAGCTGTAGCCAATAAAGAGTATTCTGATGTATGCATCTTTGCTGTCCGCTGTCTGGTTCTTCCAGGGTTGAGTGAAGAGCTAATGAAATGGCATCTGCTGTGAACCTGTTGCCACTGCAGGCAAACTGGAGTGGATCGAAGTCATTTCTCAGGCAAGAGTTGATGTGTTTCATCACCAACCTCTCAAAGCACTTCATCACAGTGGATGTAAGTGCTACTGGATGATAGTTATTGAGGCAGGTTATCATGTTCAGAGAGATCAGGGGAGAATGGAAAGACTGGTTCAAGCTGACAAGGAGGTGACAGTAACTCAATAACCACCTGTTGCAACAGTGCAGAAGAGCAGCTCTGAATGCACAACATATTGAACTTTGAAGTAGATGCACTACAATAGCAGAAGACCACAACATACACTCACTGGCCACTTTATTAGGTACCTTTTGTAATTAATCAAGTGGCAACTGAGTGTAAATGAGAATAGGAAATCTTTGTCAAGGAGAACATTATGGATTCAGAAATCCAGTCTCTTGATGAATAGGGTATTATTAGTCTGTAGAGTGACCTATGGGAACGTTCAATGGTAAAATTAATGACAGATAGAAGAGTGATGAAATTGGTGAAGGAACCCAAATGAATGATAAGGAAACTAAAGCTGAGCATGGGGAGTCAATGTGCATAATTTAACTCTGAGGGATGTTCAGTAAGGGTCTTGTGGGGCCAGTGTAGAATGAGGACAAGAGCAAGAAGGGTGGAATAAGGAAAGTAGTTGCTGGAACTGGAGAAACCAATTAGGCCTTACTGCCACTATATAGGTTGATGACGGCAGACTGTGGGCACAGTGGGGAGGAGAATTACTACTAAAGGATAAGCTGTTGCAACCCATAACTAAGTCAACTTTGGAATATAAAAATAATGATGCACAGCGAGGCGAAAGATGGCAACAGTTTTGTTTGTGGACTGTTTTCTACCAACTGTCTGTTTAGTACTGGAAGACTTTTTTAGTAATCTAACCACAGTTATCAAGATATTGAAAAGAACTCATCGGGTGACTGAGAGAAAGAAACATTTCCGCTCCTTGAGGGCAGAAGTTAAGGAAGTCAAGAAGTCAACATTATCGGGCAGGCTTTATAGGACAGAAACTGGGAATCACTTCTGAATACAGATTGTCTTCTACAATGGTAACAGAAGTTTTCCAATTGTTTATTTTAAGACTGAAATAGGTTTTTGACCACCAAAGGTATTATTAAGGAATCAGCTCACAATTAGAATCAGAATCACATATAATACCATTGGCACATATTGTGACATTTGTTGTTAGGCAGAGGTAAATTGCAATACATAGTAAAAACTCTTTAAATTACAGTAAGTCTATATACATTAAAATGTTAAATTAAATAAATAATACAAAAAGAAAAAGTAGGGAGGTAGAGCTTATGGGTTCAATGTCCATTCAGAAATAGGATGGCAAAGGGGAAGATGCTATTCCTGAATTGTTGAGTGTGTGCCTTCAGGCTCCTGTACTTCCTCCTTGATGGGAGCAATAAGAGGGCACTTCCTGTGCCACAGTAATCTTACTATGCAGCTCCTGATCATCTTGAGGATTCAGTTCCATGGTCAGTTCCAACTGGAGCAAGCTACGGGCAGTGATGGGACATTTAGAAAGCATACCCTGAGGCCTTGGGGCCCAGCACTCTCTTGGTAGCCTTGTAGAGCTTGTGTTTCACTGTTTTAAAATGTCTCTTATAGTCAGAAACATATTGTTATATATTTTTAAATATATAAATATACTGAAATTAATTTGAAAAAATAATGCACTTTAATAAAAAAGTGAAATAGGCAACAGAAAGCTAAAACTGCAATTAAGAAATTGGAAACATGACTCAAATTAATGGAACTGTGATAGATGCACTACTTCTGGCTGGGGTACTGCTGAGGAGCCAGATGGAAAGTGCATCTGATTTTTAACTCAGCAAGAAGTAGCCAGTCATTACTGAGAGGTCTGACACTTCTGTGTATAACTTCTGGTGTGTTCTGTACTTCTACAGCAACTTTACAGGTAACTCTCAATGGCATTGCTTGATGGCTGTCAGTGCATTTTAGGATAGAAAGTATTAGAAGCAAAATCAGGAGATCTCAATCATTTTTTTCATAGAATCTTTGTTGTGGTCAAATCCTGGAGAAAGGCTGGACAGAAAGTAGAGGTGAGGCTGCTCATTCAACATGTATGTGCCACCATTGTAATCCAAGTAATTAAATTAATTTATTAACTTTCTGTTTTAGAAAAAAAACTGACAGGCTATAAATCATTTGAATTTCATAATTATTAACAATCTATGCTGAGCAAGTCTAAGTAAATTTTAAGTGGAAGCATAAGCAAGTTAATGTCATTGATTAACTATTCTTTATCTTCCTTATACTCATTATCCTTATATTTTAAGGTAATGTTTTTTTGAACTAACAACATTGCACTTGCAAGTACTGACAAATTTGAATGGAATAAGGTAGATTTGAGCAATAATGAATGTTCATAGTTTTTTTTTGTGCATGGTAACAACTCTCAATAGATGCTTACATAATTTAAATTGTGGCAGATAATGAGGTGCCCACAATCGCTTCATTATTAAGGAGTCCAGATTTAGGTAGAACATTCAAATATCTTGTATTAAAAGGGCAACTTTACTGGAATAATTTGATGGAACAAATCAGTCGCCTTCTTGGTGCTCTCCATCAGCTTGCACTTTCCTATCTCCACCCCATCCATGTACCTCATCCATGCCTGCTAATTTGCTCTTTTTATATTGAGGCTTTCTCAGCAAATCACTGCAGGAATTTGGAAGCAAAGAAAGCCTGCTCTGTGGGATGTGAGCATGGAGAGAAAGACTGTAAAGGGACAGAGGAATAGCTGGCAAATCTCTGGATTAGGCCATGGGTTACACATGGGAAATTAATGCAACTCTGTTTATTCTGAAGTATGTTTAACAACGAAAGCTATCCTCAGTGGTTGAGGTTCTGATGTATTGGTTGAGTTAGTTCAGTAAAAGAAAAAAATGTTTTTCATATTAGCATCAATCCATTATTATTCCACGATAGAAACTGCAACAAATATAACACTAAATAGCATTTCACTGCTCACAATCAAATTAGAGAACTAAAATTAGAAACATAGAAAACCTACAGCACAATACAGGCCCTTCAGCCCACAAAGCTGTGCCGAACATAATTTATGCTTTATACTTTATTGTCGCCAAACAATTGATACTAGAACGTACAATCATCACAGCGATATTTGATTCTGTGGTTTGTGCTCCCTGGAGTACAAATCGATAGTAAATATTAAAAATTCAAATCATAAATAGAAAATAGAAAAGGGAAAGTAAGGTAGTGCAAAAAAACCAAGAGGCAGGTCCGGATATTTGGAGGGTACAGCCCAGATCCGGGTCAGGATTCATTCAGCAGTATTATCACAATTGGAAAGAAGCCATTCCCAAATCTGGCCGTACGAGTCTTCAAGCTCTTGAGCCTTCTCCCGGAGGGAAGAGGGACGAAAAGTGTGTTGGCTGGGTGGGCCGTGTCCTTGATTATCCTGGAAGCACTGCTCTGACAGCGTGCGGTGTAAAGTGAGTCCAAAACTTGTCCTTACTATAGAAATACACTAGGGTTACCCACAGCCCTCTATTTTTCTAAGCTCCATGTACCTGTCCAGGAGTCTCTTAAAAGACCCTATCGTATCCGCCTCCACCACCATCGCCGGCAGCCCATTTCACGCACTCACCACTCTCTGCGTAAAAAACTTACCCCTGAAGTCTCCTCTGTACCTTCTTCCAAGCACCTTAAAACTGTGCCCTCTCATGCTAGCCATTTCAGCCCTGGGCAAAAGCCTCTGACTATCCATAGGATCAATGCCTCTCATCATCTGATACACCTCTCATCCTCCGTCGCTCCAAGGGAAAAAAGCCCAATTCACTCAACCTATTCTCATAAGGCATGCCCCCCAATCCAGGCAACATCCTTGTAAAACTCCTCTGTACCCTTGCTATGGTTTCCACATCCTTCCTGTAGTGAGGTAACCAGAACTGAGCACAGTACTCCAAGTGGGGTCTGACCAGGGTCTTATATAGCTGCAACATTACCTCATGGCTCCTAAACTCAATCCCATGCTTGATGAAGGCCAATGCACCGTATGCTTTCTTAACCACAGAGTCAACCTGCACAGCAGCTTTGAGTGTCCTATGGACTCGGACCCCGAGATCTCTCTGATCCTCCACACTGCCAAGAGTCTTACCATTAATACTATATTCTGCCATCATATTTGACCTACCAAAATGAACCACCTCACACTTATCTGGGTTGAACTCCATCTGCCACTTCTCAGCCCAGTTTTGCATCCTATCAATGTCCCGCTGTAACCTCTGACAGCCCTCGACTCTATCCACAACATTCCCAACCTTTGTGTCATCAGCAAATTTACTAACCCATCTCTCCACTTCCTCGTCCAGGTCATTTATAAAAATCACGAAGAGTAAGGGTCCTAGAACAAATCCCTGAGGCACACCACTGGCCACCGACCTCCATGCAGAACATGACCTGTCTACAACCACTCCTTGCCTTCTGTGGGCAAGCCAGTTCTGGATCCACAAAGCAATATCTCCTTTGATCCCATGCCTCCTTACTTTCTCAGTAAGCGTTGCATGGGGTACCTTGTCAAATGCCTTGCTGAAATCCATATACACTACATCTACTGTTCTACCTTCATCAATGTGTTTAGTCACATCCTCAAATTACTTGCTGATTCTTGTATTTATTTAGAAATATTTCATTTTTTAATATATACACAATGGTTCAAGCACAATTTGTCTCACTGTGATATTGGGACATTTCCATGTCTTCAGAAAGTAGTACATATTGTTTTATGCTCTCCCAAAAGAGGAGGCATGGAGTCAATTAAATACCTCAGGTGAACAAATTAAGCTAATGACAATTAAACTAATCCTTTCAGCCTACATGTGGTCCATATCCCTCCATTCTTTGCCCGATGCCTCTATCACCTCCCTTGATCTTTGCCCATCTCACTTTAAATGCACACCCTCTAGCATTAGACATATTGAACCTGGGGAAAAGATACCAGCTGCCTTCTTTATCAGTTCCTCTCGTGATTTTATAAACATCTATCAGGTCTCCCTCGGTTTTTGCTGCTTCAGAGAAAACAACCTGTTTGACCTGTTTGTTCAACTCCTCCTTATCCTCCAACCCAGGCAGCTTGCTAGTATACTGTTTCTCTAAAAGCTTGGATTTTCCAACACTCTTCCCTTGCATTTCCAGAAATCTATCAACCTGTGCTTCAATAAATAAGCCTCCACAGACATCCATAGATTCATCACCTTCTGAATGAAGACATTTCTCCTCATTTCAGTCCTAAACCAATCCAACCCTTTTCTAAAATGAGACTATGACACCGCATCCCCACAACCCAATTTGTAGACTCAGTGAAAAATCTTCTCTTCATCCAAGCTATGAAACCCTAGAGGAATTTTGAATATTTCTCTTCTCATTCTTCTAAACTCCAGAAAAATACAGGCTGGTATACTTAATCTCTCATGTAGCAGAATATTGATTCTTGGTTGCACTCTCCTAACCTTATAAAACAAGTACATAATTTTGGTAACTGCACATAAACTCCAAAGTGCGGTCACAACAACACTGTATTAAAAAAGTGAAAATCATGATTTGTGAAGTAAGAATGATCACGATTAGTGCAACTTTATTGAAGGCTAAAAGAGGAATATTAAAGTTAAATTTAAAAAAGCATTGTTACTGAAACTGCGTAAAAGAAATGAAATAATAGTTTCCGGACATTGCTTTGGTTCAGTGTTTTCATTAACCCAGCCCTATGCAATTTCTCAGCAAATCTGTTACATCTTTATTCCTCCATATTATTTTCCCCTAATTTCCCAACTACTGTTTATACATGAATTTGCATAATGTAACTGAAAAATGATACTCTTTCTGAATAATGAAGGGAATCATCTGCAATGTTTCATAAATCAGTAGAAAGGCAAACAACCAAGAATTGTAATGACCCCATAAGCTCTTTAAGTAAAAGCAAGAAGCTGCATAAGCAATGTGCTTGAAAGAAGGATTTGCCCACAAGATACTCCTGATATCAGATTAGATTTGACTTAAGTATGCTGCTCAATTATACTTTCAGAATTTCTTCTTACAAACTCAAAAAATTGTCATATTATCAAGGAAAACATGTTTCATTTTACATTAACATAAATATTAACATTCAGCTCAGTATCCTATAATAATCAAATATGAGTACTTATGTTTTCCATTTTGTAACCAATTCTGCTGTTTTTTTATTGGTAAGTGTTTTCAAAACTTATGTGCTTCCCAAATAAAAAGTGTTAGTTCAATAATTACAAAGAACAGAAATGTGGGAAAACTAGTAATGCTTTTATAACCTAACATTTTCAGAGCAAATACTGACTAATTTTTCAAAGCAAAACACTGAATGCTGAATACTAAACCTGTGTCATGTTGGATCTCGTCTTCAAACAACTGTCACAAGAAAATAAATCTCAGTCTACCCTTTATACCAAGTAATTGCTAGCAAACATTTACAAGTGCTTATCATCTTTGCATTTTGAATTAATAACATTACTAGGAAGTACTAAGCACGTAGATGCACAGCAGACTCTTCAGGATTCGATCCCTTTGAGCTATAGCATGGTAATAATCCAATTGCTCAACTAGGAACAAACTGTAATATCAATTTTTTTACTCTGATGATAATTATATTAGAAAAGATGGAGGGAGAAGCAGTGAAATGCCTTTCTTAAAAATGCTGTATCTTTCTACCTCTTTCCACCTTCACAACATCTTTAAAACCTTCCTCTTTTCTGTAGTTCAGTGTCAAATTTGCTTTGACAGCTTTTCTGTAACGCATCAAAAGGATCTTGAACTGCATTAAAAGATGCAAATGTTTTAATGATATAATGTTTAAAAATAATTTCTTTAATGAATAAGTATTAAATGACAATCAAAAAGATACAGGTGCTGAAATAAAAAAGAGTGCAGAAAACACTCAGCATATCAGATTGATAGAATCCTAATCCACGTAACATTCCCATTATCACGGGAACCGCTTTCCCTTCAATTGCTCATCTAAACTTGCTTGAATATTGATAGTTTGTTTCAATAATTTTGGCAATACATCACAGAGCTTCTATGTTAAAGCTGCTCCTACATCTGTTGTGTTTAATTTTATCACCACATTCCTTTGTTCACTCACTTTCCTGCAAATAACTATTAACCTGAATTAAGCAGCAATTACTTGCTGAATGTACTGCAGCTAAAAAAACATCCTTTTCAAATGTTAGCAGAAAAGTTTTGTTTGAATTCTCCTAAGAATCAAAGTGTTAGGATGACTGAAACAGATGGTACACTGCATAAAGTTGGCAAGGTCTGCTAATCCCAAAACTTACTTGGGCAAATTCCATCTTTAAAAATACTAAAATCAATACGCTTGTATTATGATTCAATGATCTCAGTTTTTATGTATATTTAAGGCAGAAGTTGATAGATTCTTGATTGGTCAGGGCATGAAGGGATACAGGGAGAAGGCAGGAGATTGGGACTGAGAAGAAAATTGGATCAGCCATGATGAAATGATGGAGCAGACTCCATGGGCCAAATGACCTAATTCTGCTCCTCTATCTTATGGTCTTAAGGTTACCCTTATGTGTACAGGATCATCTTAATTGTCAACATTTAACAAAGAATAAAATCTACTACATTAGGAAGTGTCTTCTTCGGAGGGCACTTAAAATATTCTCCCTTAACTATAGCAACCTTGATCATGCATTGGATTTGTAGCTTATCCAAATTATCAGAGTCAATGGACCAAGAGCCAGAATTTGAGTTAAATGATAGTGTAACTTTGAGATGTTTCACATGCTAACTTCGGTTAATAATTTTACATGTTAGTAGAAATGGAAGTCATTAACTTTTGAGCAATACATACAAAATGTTGGAGGAACTTAGCAGGTCAGGCAGCATCTATGGAGAGAAATAAACAATTGGTGTTTCGGGCCAAGACCCTACATCAGGACTGGAAAAGAAGGGGGCAGAAGCAAGAATATAAAGATGGGGGAGGAGTGAGGGAGAAACATGTTGGCAGGAAATGGATGCGTCCAGGTGAAATTCTAAGGTTACTTCAATGAATAAACAAGAACAATGCAAGTCAATGCACTGAGGGCACAGTAATCCTGTTGTTGCAAACTACTGTCTGTTAAGATATGATTTGGTATAAATTGTGACACAGAAGCAAGCTCTTAGGACCAACCAGCCTAGATTCATCTTAATAAGATTCAGTCTTTCCCTGTTCAGCTGTTCTGTTCCTTTATCACCAGGACCCCTATCCTTCAACTGTGCATCTAAACTTTCTTTAAATATTGATAAAAGTTTGCATGGAGCTTAGAAAAATAGAGGACTGTCGGTAACCCTAGGAAATTTCTAAAGTAAGGACATTCTCGGTACAGCATTGTGGCCCAAAGGGCCTTGTATTGTGCTGTAGGTTTTTTATGTTTCTAAAAGCAGCAGGATTGATTTTGACTCTATTGTAGAGTGCAGAAATTCAAAAACATCTGATCTCTATGATTGACTTACTTCTATTGTCTTCTTACTCTCCCTTCCTTCTTCCTCTCACTAAGTATTCCCAAGTATGTCCCTATCAACTCTTTTACTACTACTTTTTAAGTCATCACCTTTGCGCGCTCGCTCTCTCTCTCTCGTATCGCTCTCATACATGTCCCTTTGAGCACTCAGTCTCTAACCAGTAGAATGAACAATATGGGTTTAAAAGGAAATTCAATTGCTTATCTATAATGCATTGAATTTGAACATTCCTTGTTGAATTTTAGGCTGACAACTAGTCAGCTTTTGCTATATGAGTAACTGTTGGTAATTATTTGAGCTAAACATGTAGAATGACAAAATGATAACTATACTCTGAAATGTAACAGTATTCCAAATGCAGCTATTTTAAAATGTGTGACAACTTTTCCGTCACACTCAAATATCATGGAGACAAGAGGCTGCAAATGCTAGAATCGGAAGCAACCAACAATCTGTTGGAAGTCCTGTTGAAGGATCTTGGCTTGAAACATCAACGGTACTCTTTTCCACAGATGCTGCCTGGCCTGCTGAATTCCTCCAGCATTTTGTGTGTGTTGCTTGGATTTCCAGCATCTGCAGATTTCCTCGTTTGTGAATCTGTTGGAAGAGCTCAGTGATTCTCAGTTTTGATGCAGGATTTCCACCCAAAATGTTGACAATTCACAGATTTTTTTTTGGCGGACAGCAGGGGTGATGCGTGGCCTTGGTCATAGCAAGAACTAGGCCTCAAGGCGTGGGATCACCTATTTACAGCTGCCCAGGAGAGCGGTGGAGTCGTTGCACTCCACCAGAGGTGGCGTGGCGCAGTGTCTAAACTGGAGTCAGTGCTCCCTTCTAGTGTTCACTTGGCAGAAGACAAGCCATATTGTACTCAACTGCAGTTATCGGCAATATTCTTAGACTATATTTTATTTATTTGACTGTATTTTACTGATATATATGCTTGCTAGCTTATATATGCTTTTGTGCTGTGTGTAACTGTTGGTACTGTGTGTCATACCTTGGCCCTAGAGTAATGATGTTTCATTTGGCTGTATCCATAGGTATTCATGTACGGCTGATTGACAATTAAACTTGAACATTGACATTCCTTTTCTTCCACAGATGCTGCTTGTCTCATAGAGTTTGTCCAGCAGGTTGTTTGTAATACTCAATGTCATGTTCAGAAGATATTATGTTGTAAGAGTGCACCTTTAAATGAAAGATTTAGCAAAGATTTTGAAAAATATGTACTTCAAGAGTTTTCCTAGCTTATTTTTATTGCCCATCACTGGTTACACAGATTATATAGCTGCACATCCCATCATCTAATAAAAGTACTGCACTGTGTCAGATTCTCCATGTTTTGAAATCTGATGTATTCCGCGTGTGATGGAGTAAAAGTTTACTGCATATGCATTCCACTGCAGAACTGAACTTGCACAGAAGTACAAATGTTGTAATAGGTTCAGCCACATAAGCAATATTTGCATTACCATTTTTGGTCAATGGCAACATACACCATACATTGAATTGAAAAAAATTAAACCACTTTGAGTAGATAATATGAAGATGTACTAGTAAAAACAATGTATATGAAATGCCAAAAAATGGCAACATCAACTGCATAACTTCATCTGTGTGGTATTTGCAATCATTTTTTTCAATTTAAACAGTTCACTTCCCTTCATCTCTATTATGTGCAAACTTGTTTTTGACTTAATGAATTTAACAGATGCATTTGTTCCTTGTGCTTACAGGCTATTTAGTAACACATAGCATTTCTCCATCCATGAAAGCATAATGTGCAGCCGTCTTTCAACCTTTGAAAGGTTTAGTTTAAGTGAGCTGGACTTTGTATTGCTTTTTCCTTCCCATATTATTCTGTACAATAACCCAGCAAGCAACCTTTATATAATGGGAGAACAGCCTTTTAGCCACTTGCTTAAATGATGGGTAACCAACAGGTATCCTTCTAAATGAAACCAATTGCAATCCCAACTAAACCACCTAAGTCAACTGCTGGCAATTTCTTTTCAAACCATGGGATTGGATTGGATGAATTCCAACATGATATTTAAAAACATTGTAAAATTAAAGTGGTAATAATTCTTGTACTTCCTTCAATCCTTATAGTGAAAAACAAATTGAAGGATCAATTTACACACTAAGCCAGGCTGATCTCCAAACTAATCTTGCTTTGCACAGTGTATGCTGGCATTTATTGCAGAAATTCAATTATCTTATTCATTATGCAAGAGACAAACCTTTTTTCTCCCCCAATTATCTTACTCCACTGAAATATTAAATTTGAGTTACTGTTTAAGAACAGTACCAAGACCGCCAAGGGTATGTCATACTTCTTACATCACATTGAGATGTTTTTGCAGATAAATTTCTGCAATTTTAATCTTTTGTATAAATATTATGAGGGAATCTACTGAGCAATATGATTCTTAAATTTATTTTTGAAGTTTTAGATAAAATATCTAGTTCATCACCACACACTAGATTTAAGAGATTTAAAATATATTGTCCATACCTGAGGGACAGATTTTAACTGTTCCATTGCTAGTGTCTGCAGCTCATGGCTATCAGTTTCTATTCCAAGTTTCAATGCTGCCAGTAGGATGGATTGGTCCAGAAGCAGAATATAAATTTGTTTCACATACTGTGGAAGGACACAAAGGTCTTCAGTTAAACAAAACAAATACAGGTTTTCACTCTGCTTCTCTTCACTTTCATCATATTTTATATATTAGATAACGAAGACAACTGCAAAATAAAATGTCAATGGTTAGTTTTGTGATAATTATCTATTGATTACCAAGAGTTAAACTGCCCAGTAATCTTGTCCTTGAACTAAATCATTAGCAATCCACCCTCATTATTATGATTCATTATTATGCTCTATTAAAAGATGAATGAACTCAAGTCTCCCTTACTCTGAAAACACGAACAATGCTTTGAGAAACAGCAGGATCTGTAACAAAGCCTTTATGAGGAAATGGCACAGCAGATTAGATCCAGCATTTTCCAATTTGTGAATTGGTTTTATATTCAAACCAAACACAAAACTTCTGCTGTTTTCAGTGGTCCAATGTGAAATGAGTTTCAGATCTTCCAATGTCTGAATCTAATTTGCTACCGATTAGTTTGAGAATTTAAGTAAACAAATCACATTATGGATCTTAACATTACATCTGGGAATGACTGTTTCATCTGGCCCAGGAAGGCCTTTCCTAAAATGGGAAGAGATTTATTCAAACTTCCAGAAAAAGTACCTCTCTCCCACCTCTCCTTCACTATTCCCCATTCCCATTTCCCTCTCTTCCCTATTTCCCTATCTGTCCATCACCTCCCTCTGGTGCTCCTCCTCTCTTCCCTTTCTTCCATGGCCTTCTGTCCGCTCCCATCAGATAACCCCTTCTCCACTCATTCATCTCTTTCACCAATCGACTTCTCAGCTCTTTACTTCAGCCCTCCCCTTCTCCCGGTTTCACCTATCACCTACTACCTTGTATTTCTTCCTCCCCTCCTCCCACCTCCTTACTCTGACTTCTCATCTTTTTTTCCTCCAATTCTAATAAAGGATGTTGGCCCGAAACATTGACTCTTTACTCTTTTCTATAGATGGTGTCTGGCTTGCTGAGTTCCTCTAGCATTCTGTGTGTGTTGCAGAGGTTTATTCCTGGCCTGAACAGCTATCATTTTGATGAGCATTTAAAAAAGTCTTTACATACATACACATCTACACACACACACATATCTATAAACTACCTGTACTCATATATTCTAAGATGCTCATGGGACAGATCATCAGGCTGAAAGCTCTGATTAAAACCTTTCTCAAAATAAATCTGCTGGTGTGTCAAAGAGAGGTGAGAATGGTGGGATGGAGTTGAGAAGCTGGCAGATTTGCCACAAAGTTGATGACTTTTTTTTAAATTATAGAGGATGAGAGGTATAGGATATAGAATGTAGACAGAGAGTGAAAAGGGCTGACAGTAAAGCTAAGATAGAAGCATACAGGGTGATGATGAGGAGTTGGATGGAGTGACACAAAGGCCATCTGATGTTATTTACTCACTCAGCAAGTGCCAGCACACACTGAGCATCTGGAGGTCCTGAACGATTTACTGTCTTTATCTGCCGCTGGATTTCATAAGGAGTTCAATGACAGAGCACAAATGTTTGCAAACTCCAGCTCTTATGCTAAAGAATATGTATAGAATCTGAGCTAGATTAGTTCTAGTACAGCTTTTTCATCTGAGTGCAGATTATCTGGATATGATTATATTTCTGCTTGCTTGAATGTCCTTTTTATAAGTATTTAAAACCTTGCATCTTTAAAAACATATTTTAACTTTGCAAAGAGTTTATTTTGATTTTTAATAGTTGCAGTTACTTCAGTGTCAGGTATAGTCAGATGTACTAAATAAAGATACCTTAACAGTTTTGAGACATAACTTGTGAACAATTGTGAACAGAGGTTTGTAGGCAGAAGATTCAATCCTGAAGAAGGATCTCTGCCCAAAATGTTCACTGCTTTTTAATTTCCATGGATGCTGCCTGATCTGCTGAATTCCTCTAGCATTTTGTGTGTTTTGTCATGGACATCAGAATCAGAAAGAGAATCAGGTTTATTATCACCGGCATGTGTTATGAAATTTGTTCACTTAGCAGCAGCAGTTCAATGCAATGCATAATATAGAAGAAAAAAAGTAAAAATAAATAAATAAGTCGATTACAGTACATGTATATTGAATAGAATAAAATCATGCAAAAACAGAAATAATATATATTTTAAAAGTAAGGTACTGTTCATGGGTTCAATATCCATTTAGGAATCGGATGGCAGAGGGGAAGAAGCTGTTTCTGAATCACTGAGTGTGTGCCTTCAGGCTTCTGTACCTCCTACCGGATGGTAACAATGAGAAAAAGGCATGCCCTGGGTGCTAGGGATCCTTAATAATGGATGCTGCCTTTCTGAGACACAGCTCCTTGAAGATTTCTGTCCAGTCAGATTAATTTGGTAACTTCAGCAGAAAGAGCAGTTGGTGAGAAACTTTCAGCAAAGTTGACATCAAAGGAGAAAACTGTAGACTATTGAAGGGACTTCAGTTATAAATTAAATGGGCTGGAACAACTGACCTAACCAACAATGGTCCATTGTCCAACAGTAGTGGCTGCAATGTAGGCCAGATAGCAACATCTCAGGTAACCTACAATTTTCCAGCATCTGAAAAACTATTCCTGCAAAGAACCTATTGCTATGTGTTTCATCAGTGATTGAATCTGCCCCTGCAAAGTTTATTCTTCAACTTGACTGACAATGCTAAAGCCTAAATTTTCTTTATTGTTACAGAATATTGTGGGAATAAAACAGACTCTCTGCAAATTCTATCACCAGACATTTTATATAAACAGTAAAATGCTTTATAGCTCATGAATCTTTATGCACAGTATTATTTTGCGGTATTAAACCAAATAACTTACCTTGATTGTACCCTGATCTCTCAAGTGCAATCAAATCTTCTTAAAGGAAGTTTGAATATTGTTATGTTTCAGTGAAGTTTTAATAGCAGCTTCTTTCTCGTTAATAGCATGAATCTGTGCAGTCATTCCCAGATGATCCTTTTATAGTATAAAATACTGTACGTCAAGTAAGGTTGTGCATTGCTAAGTCTGCAAGTTTCAAATTCAGCAACAAAGAAAAAATCAAGGCTAACTTGGTGATGACCCAAGGCAGAGAAAACATGCCTTTTCAGCCAATAAAATCACATCTGTTAGCTTCAGCACTGGTACAAGAAGGTGAGGCAGACTTTTGTGTATTTCAAAGAGAGGTGAATGCTACTGAGGGTTGCGTTGGCAATCAGGATGAGTGGATTGGAGCAAAGATTGGCATCAACCCTTCCAACAGTCACTGGCTTGTCAGCTGCATGGAAACAGATCTGTTACTGGTTTTAAGTTAATTTTTTTTTTGATCTATTATCACATTAATAATGAGCAGCTGATATACCTTGAACTGTAGCTGCTATTGGACAGCCCTCTCAATACTAACATTCATGCTCACCACTTCCTCTGAGCCAGAGATCCTGTTTATTCCCATGTTTTCACTCAGCTACAGCCATCTAGATTGTACCTTACCACCAAATAACAGAAATACCAGATCGTACACTGCATACCATTATAAAGAATTTAAGAATGTTAAGTTAAGCAAACAGTTATTAAATGAAAGAAAAAAACCAAAAAGGGCTCATTACTCTTAAACAGTCAAATGTGCACTTAAGTTGGAGCTCATCTTGAACTTGTCCATCACTCACATGCTGAACCCTCGATCTGTGTGGAAGCACACACCACCTCCCAAATGTCACTCAGAATACATCTTGAACAAATGGGTCTCCCACAGGAGTATTAGTTCTTCCTTCTTGAAGCCATTCATCTGCACAAAGTGCCTTGTGCAACAGGGACAGCATTGTCAGCCATCTTTTTCCCCATTTTCTTCCAGCTCCTGCTCGTGTCCTCTAGAACCTCCTCCTAAAATCTACCATCCTGATTGACAACTTACATTCCTAAGTTAAATAACAAAGCTTCTTATCTCAGCTCAAACCCAAACAAGCTGAGAGCAGTACAGACTGCTTTTACAGCAGCGGTCCTCAACCACTGGGCCTTAAAGTATGTGCTACCGGTATGCGAGGAAACGATACGAGTCAGCTGCACATTTCCTCATTCCCTGTCACACATTGTTGAACTTGAACATAGGGTTGCCAACTGTCCCGTATATTGGGCTAAGTTGGTTTGTCCCATACGGGACCGCCCTTGTCCTGTATTTCCCCCGCTAAGGTAGAGCGTCCCTACGAAACCTTTCGTGCCAAAATGGCGTAAAGCGAAGAAGCAATTACCATTCATTTATATGGGAAAATTTTTTGAGCGTTCCCAGACCCAAAAAATAACCTACCAAATCATACCAAATAACACATAAAACCAAAAATAACACTAACATATAGTAAAAGCAGGAATGATATGATAAATGCACAGCCTATATAAAGTAGAAATAACATATGTACAGTATAGTCAGGAAGATCAAGCCAAAACCGATTTGTGGAAAAAAAATTGGCACGTCACGCATGCGCACACAGGTGCCCATGCAAGGCTTCATATTCATGGCAGTCTTGCCTGGGGTAAACACAAGTGTCCCGGGATTTGACTGCTACTTTTTTCCCTTATCTGGGAGTGAGAAAGTTGGCAACCCTAACTGTAATAGACATGTTGAGGCGATTTTCAACCCATTTGAACAACACCCACCCACCACCCCCCGCCAGTCGGCTGGTCCGCAAGAGTATTGTCAATATTAAACCAGCCCACAGTGCGAAAAAGGTTGGGGACCCCTGTTTTACGGAACTGCTAAAATTAAATATCTACAGCATAGCAATAAGAATCTTAACCAGGATAAGAGTCTTAAACGTAAGGTTTCCTATCATGTGGTGCTAGAAGGTTCTAATCAGGCATGAACAATAAAGATCCCTAAATGGTCATTTCGCTACAGTAGTTCTTCCCCAACACCCTCCCCCTACATCCACCACGTGGCACATTGACCACAGAACCCTATTTCTTCCCTTGGTCTCATTTAACCTGAGCCTTTCCGCTGTTTGCAGCTCAGATGCAGAGACCACTATTGGTAGAGCTTGGATTGTTGCCAACAAAGGTCACCAGCCAATGTTTTTCACTCAGCATGCAACCCTACCAGTGCAACCTGATAAAAGGGCAGGAGCTGGCAGAAGTTGTTGAAGGATGGGTTGTACTATTAGAGAACTGGGAGCCAGTATAGGTTACCAAGAGAAGAAAACATGGATCACCGGAGCTGAATTTCAGATAAGCAGTGAAAAGTAGAATTTTGGATAACTTTGTACACAGCATTTTTTTGCCCAAACAGCAATAGACATTGCTTGGTTTGATATCCTGATTATAATAAAAAAAATGACAAAAGCAATACATGTAATCTCAATTAATTTGTATAAAATTATACCTATTTAAAAAATTTCTCCCAACTATGAAATGTTGGAATTTTCTCATTCTACCCTCAACCATGACAAAAATCCATCCACACATCCAAGGTTCTGTTGACAGTCTACAGGATTCATTACAGTCTGTGTAAAGTTCAGTGTTCTCAGGGGAGATGGTATTAAATCTAGAATCAGCTATCAAGGTAATTTTCCTATCTCATCCTCCTCATGCAAAAATCATACTGCATCTAAAGACACACCATGCCCCTTTAAGAGGGGATATACAGTGATTTCAATTTCAGAAGCAATTCAATATAAAAATTTCTCTTTTTTTTCCAAAGCAATTTATGTACGTATACATCTTAAAAAGAAAAAAAAGACTGCAAAAAAGTTTATTTTAAAGCAATAATGTAATTTAGTTGGATTTCTCATTTGTGGAGAATACATTCTGCTGGAGAAAATTCCTGATGCGAAGGTTAAAGGAGATACAGGGACTGTAAGCCAGTTCATTAGGAACAAGTTTTCAGAAAAGATTCCAGTAAGGAGTCCTTTCTGCAGCTCCAGTATAGCAGGTAACATTTGAGATTTGGGATCACTGCCAATATTTTTTACTCCTGCTGCTTATTCATTCTACTGATGGCAGAATTATACAGCAACCAAGTAACATTTTGGAGATTTCAGTGCAGCTGCCCAGATCTATGAAAACTATATTTTACTTTGATGAAGCTTCTGGTTTTAGACCAGTGTCAGGTGTCACAGCTCAAGAGGATGCCTTGAGTTCTCAGTGACAAATGCACCAACTAGCATTATACACACTTGAGAGAGCTTAACTTCAAACTTTTCTAAGTGCTGTGACTTCAGCTTTTTTTTAATGTCTATTTATTCATTTTCCTTGCTGTCAAGACCAATATTTATACCCCAATTGTAATTTCCCTCAGGAAGGTGGCAGCAAGCAGGCTTCATATATTAAAAAAAACATTGTTCTATTTGGAGAGGAGTTCTAGGATTTATATCCAGGGTGGATGAAAGGTCAGTGATATGTTTCCAAGTCAGAATGCTGTGTGACTTGGAGGGAAACATTTGGTGTCAAGAGTTAGCTTGCTTCTGAAGCTCTTGCTCTTCTTGCCGTTAGAGGTTCAAGGCTTAGGATGTACTGTTGGAATAGCAATGGTGAGAAACAACATTGCAATTTGTAGATAGCACTTACGACAGTCACTAGTGTAGAGAATTAATGTTTAGGATGATCGTTGGGAGGTTAGTCCTGATTGGTGTCTTGGATAGGTGGTTCAATGCACACTTTGGAGATGGCCATTTGTAACAAGGGCAACAGGCAATGTTACAAAAACACAAGAGGTTTTGCTGATATCACCCCATGCCTGAATGTTATCTAAATCTTGCCACAAACAAGCATGGGTTGCTGCCTTTGTTAAGAAGTGAACAGAACTGAAGAGTGTGCAATTATGAGTGAACATCCACTCTTTCGTACTTACAATAGAAGGAAGTTCATGAGAAGCACCTGAAGATATTTTGGACAAAGACATTGCAGTAGTGACCAGTTGCAGGATAAATTACCTCCAACATTCAAATCATCTTCTTCTGTATACAATACAACTCTGACCATTACAGTATTTACTCCCCTGAGGTTCAGTGACTTTAGTTTTACAAGTTCCTTTGATGCCACACTCAATCATGTGCTAGCTTGATGTATTTCCCCTCATCCTTGGATATCAAATTTCTGGTCTGTGATTGGAATAAGATTGCTATGAGGTCTGGAGCCAAATGGCCACAGTGAAACCAAAAGTGATGACTAATTGTGCTTGACAGGTCTGTTAATGACACCTTCCATCACTTTGCTGCTGTCTGACTGAGGACTGGATGGATGGTAATTACCTAGATTGGATGTTCCTCATTTTTTTGTGAAAAGGACAGATCTGAGTAATTTATAACACTGTCATGCTTAACAATGTAATCTAACTGCGGTGGGAATGACAGAACAATTAAACAAATACTTTGGCTGCGTCTTTAAAGAAAAGGATACACGTAGCCTTCCAGAAATGTTTGGGAACATTTGGGAAGGAGAGGAACTGAAGGAAATGAGTATCAGGAAGAAAACAGAGTTGGAGAAATTTATTAAACTGAAATCCAAAGCAAGACCTGATAACATGCATCTCACAATTATGAATGAGGTGGCTGTGGGAACAGTGGATACATTATTTTCCAATATTGTACAGATTATGGATTCCTGCAGATTGGAGGGTGGTCAATGTAACCCCACAATTTAAAGACATAAGGAAAGAGAATACAGGGAACTACAGTCGATTTACAACAGCAGTGGAGAAAATGCTGCAGGCTTTTATAAGGGAAAATAAGGAGTAGGAATAAATTGGTCTTTGTTGGGAGGGCAGGTAGTATCTACTGGAGTAACAAGAATTAGTGCTTGGGCCCCAAGTATTCATAATGTGCTTCAGTGATTTGGATGAACAAGTCAAATGTAATATTTCTCAGTTAACCAGCGACATGAAAGCGGGTAGAATAATAAATTATGAGGAGTTTGCCTGGAGGTTTCAAGAGAATCTAAATTAGGCAAATAGACAGAAATATAACAAAAGCTTCTTCACACAGCATCTCATTTTTAGGCATGCCTGAGTCTGTTCTCTGCGTGTCCATCTGCAATTCTTCATTGATCAGAATGGCAGAGTGAGGATATGTCAGGCCGTAAGGTGACAGATCATGGTGTGTACATTCCTGCTGCTGCTGGTGCCAATAACTCCATTGCTACCCAGTTTTCAGATGCTAGATTCGTACTGAATTGCAACAAATAAAGGTTCAGATCATACAGGAAATTACAATTTAGGATTTTCATACAAATGTAATGCTGCTAGTCTATTGTAATTAAATTTCCATCTGCATTTTTACTAATAAAACTGTCTTTCTTGACATACTTTAAGGGCAGATTCATCTTTAAAAGAAGATTTAAAAATTACCTGAACTGGTAGTTTGTGCTTTGTCAAGTAAAGAGACCGGCAGATACCAAGTATTTCATTTCCAGTGGTAATTTTGTGTTCAGGATTGCACTTTCCCAACATGGCAGTGACAAGCTTAATCCAAGCATTATCCTTCTCACTTAATCTAGAAGAGCAGAGATGTTTTAATTAGGACACTTCAATTGTATTTCATCAACAAATCCCATGATGAACATTTCCAAAATTTTAAAGCTACGTCTAGATTCTTCTGTACAATTTAAAGGAATATATTTCAGGTGGCAGGGATGGGAATTTCCCTGAGAGTTGTCATAGATTCAATGGGCTGACTGGCTTCCTTCGCTGTCATGCCTAGTTCGATTGACCTGCACTCAGACCATAGCCCTCCACACCTCTCTCACCCATGTACCTACACAGATTTCTCTTAAATGTTGAAATCGAACCCGCATCCATTTGTGCTGGCAGTTCCTTCTACACTCTCACCACTTTGAGTGAATAAGTTCCCCCTCATGTTCCCCTTAAATATTTCATCTTTCACCCTTAACCCATGACCTCTAGTTGTAGTCTCGCCCAACCTCAGTGAAAAAGCCTGCTTGCATTTACCTTATCCATAATCTGTCTATCAAATCTACCCTTAATCTTCTATGTTCTACCTTATTCAACGTTTCCCTGCAACTCAGGTCCCCAAGATCCGGCAATATTGTAAACTTTCTCTGCACTCTTTCAATCTTATTTACATTTTTCCTGTAGGTAGGTGACGAAAACTGCACACAATGCTCCAAATTAGGCCTCACCAATGTTTATGCACTTTCACCATAACATTCTAATTCCTCTACTCAATAAATTGATTTATGAAGGCCAATGTGCCAAAGGCTTTTTTACAACCCTCTCTATATGTGATGCCACTTTCAAAGAAATATGAATCTGTATTCGCCGACGTCTCTGTTGAAAAATATGAAAAAGTATGAAAAATTTGCAGCGATACAAGAAGATACAGCAATTTCCATTGAGGACATGTAAACGATTTCATATGACCTACTGTAGGAGGCTGCTATTTTAGCCCATCAAATCTCCGCTCGCTCACAGAATAATTCTAATCTGCTACTGACATTTCTACATTCCTATCAATCTCACTGCTTGCTTACACACTGGGGCAAACTAATCTATCAATCTGAACACCTTTGGAGTCAACTTGAAATACTGAAAATTCCTTTCTTCTCACAGATGCTGCTACATCCACTGAGATCCTCCAGCAGAATTTTAGTTGCTCCAGATTATAGAATATGCAGTGCCCTGTCTGCAGCGAATGATTTTTGGACTCAGACTGGGTGAAATGTTTGTGCCACAGGGAGAACATGCAAACTCCACACGGATAGCACTAGAGATCAGAATTGAACGTGGACTACTGGACGACAACTGGTCAACAACTCTACTAGCTGCACTACCATGCTTTAATTATGGTTGGGTGCAGCTTTGAGAGAGAAAAGACACAAGTCTTCAGACTGATAAGCAACAAAAATAAGAGCAATTTTTCACAGATTATCTCCAACATTGGTGCCCTGCAACTCTACTTCCTGTACACTCATGACTGCGTGGTCAGATTCTGCTCTAACTCCATCTACGTGCTTGCAGATGATACTATCATAATGGGCTGTATCTTATATAATGATGAGAAAGTACAAGAAGAAGATAGAGATTCTAATGGCATGGACTCATTCTTTCGTCAATGTTAGCAAAACAGAAGAGGTGGACATCGACTTCAGGAAGGGGTTACTTTACATTCTCCTAACTGTATCAACTGAGGTGAGGTCCAGAGTGCTGAGAGTTTCAAGTTCCTAGGAGTGCACATCACCTAAAAGCCTGTCCTGGCACAACTACGTTGACACCACTGCAAGGAACTACAGAAAGCTGTCGACTCAGCACATCATGGAAACAAGCCTCTTCTTCGTGGACTCTGTTTATACTTCACACTGCCAGCACAAGTGAAAGGCCCAACCTACCCTGGACATCTCTCTTCTTCCCTCACCCTTCCACGTGCAGAAGATACAAATGCCTGAAAGCACATACCACCAGGCTCAAGGACAGCTTCTAGCCTGCTGATATAAGAATACTGAACAGATTTTTGTTGGATAACACTATTCTGCACTCTGTTATTGTTTTACCTTGTTCTGCCCTCAATATAACAACCTGATCTGTATGAACTGCATGCATGACAAGGTTTTCACTGTACCTCAGTACATGTGACAATACTAAAACAATTTATCAATTTTACTGTTTTGGCAATTTTCCCCTTTGTAATATTACCCTTCTTCAGCCAACTTAGTCTTCCTGAAGCTGCATAGCGTTCATACCCTTCTAAGTCTACTTTGTCACTAGACTAGCTCATCTTAAACTCGGCTGTGAATACTCCTAATTCCACCAAGTGCTATCTACCCAACTCAAGTTTAAAATTCTTATTCATGTGTTCAAATCACTCAATGGCTTTCTATTCACCATATTTGTAACTCTTCCAGCAGTGCACTCCAATTCTGGCTTCGTGGTCTCCTAATTACTTCAGTAGGTTTTAAACAACTAGGCTCTGGAATTTGATGCCTACATTCCTCTTATTACCATTAGTTCCAGTGACGTACATTATAATGGCCCAGAATGAAAACATTTATTATAATTTACAAAAATATTAGAATTACTGTAATTTTGCACAATATTATACAATATCTTTCCTTGGGTATATTCAACCTATGAGTCTTTAATCTATGATTTAAAGATTAGCTTTATTTTTCATATGTACATCAAAACAGTGAAATGCTTTGTTTGTGTAAACCAGGGGTCCCCAACCTTTTTTGCACTGCGGACCAGTTTAACATTGACAATATTCTTGTGAACCGGCCAACTTGAGGGGGCAGGGTGTTAAGTTCAACAGTGCGTGACAGGGAATGAGGAAAGGTGCAGCTGACTCATATCGTTTCATATTGCCAAATCATGTTGTTTCCTCGCGGCCCGGTAGCACATCTTTGCAGCCTGGTGGTTGGGAACCACCGGTGTAATTGACCAACACAGTCCAAGGATCGTGCAGTCTGCAAATGTTGTCATGCTGCCAATGCTCACAACTTGCTAACCTGCACATCTTTGGAAAGTGGGAGGAAACCGGAGCACCTGGAGGAAATCCACACAGTCACGGGGAGAACATACAAACTCCTTACAGACAGCAATGGGAATTGCATCCCATTCTTACAGCTAATGCTCTAAAGCATTACACTAACCAACATGCTACCACACTGCCCTAAAGTGTAAATTCTTTTCCAGACATTAACCTTATCAGAAAGTGCAATTAGTGTACAGTATTCCTAAATTTTAGTGCCATTACAAAATCAGAGCAGTTTTTGTAACAGTATTCTGCTTGAACAATTGCAGCTAGTTTAGTGCAACAATTGGAATGTTTAAAACTTTATAAAATGCAAAGTGAAATAGTAAGTGTATTTTCAATTACACGACAAAGCTGGGAAATGTTACCAAGCTGGACTTGTCTCTACAACTTGTGACTGGGAATCGCAGGGAAAACAATGCACTGATTTTGAAGCATGCTAGTATGATTCAATTTGCAATTTATTCCATTTCAAACTACATGAAAAATGCAACATCTTGTGATATACATTTACTGTGGTAGAAAAACAGTTTTTCACAAACACAAACAACAGAAATTCTGCAGATGCTGGAAATTCAAGCAACACACATCAAAGTTGCTGGTGAACGCAGCAGGCTAGGCAGCATCTCTAGGAAGAGGTACAGTTGACGTTTCAGGCCAAGACCCTTCGTCAGGACTAACTGACGAAGGGTCTCTGCCTGAAATGTCGACTGTACCTCTTCCTAGAGATGCTGCCTGGCCTGTTGCATTCACCAGCAACTTTGATGTGTGTTGCTTTCACAAACAACTTATTCCTAATTTGATTACCTTGATAACAAAATCAATGGTTGCATTGGTACAATCTACAGCCACAATAAGATTAAATACAATCAAGTCCTTAAAATTATATTTGACAAGAGTATGATTATCTGCACAACAGTTATTTTATGGCTATTCTGGATGATCTAAGTTTACTTTTACGTCTGGAAGGATCATTCTCTTTAAATCAGAATACTTTAGCTACCAGTTAATCTTGGTATTATCAGAAATACAAAGGAGATTAATTCTATCCAACACAATGAGAGATCCATGACAAGTGTTGATTACATATCTACATAATGCTGGGTAAAACCTCAAATGTAAAAATCTTATTAATAATAGAACTTGAGAAATATAAAAATGGTGAAATTATTTTAAGAAAAATGACTTATTTTACAACACACAAGATGGAAGAAAAAACTGACTCATTTTAAATTTACGTGCAATGTTTTGCACCGAAATATTGTGAAATAACAAACTATTAGAACGAGACAAAGTACTGCATGAGGTACCGATAAAAATCAAGAGAGAAGGACCATAGGTACATTGTGTACTTGCTGCAGTGTTTCATAATCAAAAGCCAGGCAGCAATCAGATATTTTAATCACGAAAAGACTGTGTAATGCCCTCAACAATTAACTTTGAAACTTTAGGAAATTCTGTTTGCCAGAAAGAATTAGAATTAGATTGGAAACATGCTAATGCTGGATTATGAGGATAATGTTCTTTTTTCTCTGTCTCAGCTTTCAGATGTTGTTTTGTAAGACTGGATGCAGAACACAGCTTTTAGTGAAGGACAAGGCAACAAACGGGAAAAGTTTTCAACAACAGTTATCAGGTGAAATCAGAGCTATTTAAATGATTGGTATATGGTACAATAGAGTACTGCTGTTTTATCTAGTTGTACAAATTAGAGTGTGCACGCAAGCCTCACTCAGTTTATGCTTGTGAACTTACTAATATGCATTGCAGCACTCTCCCTTGCTGGTAATTTCAAGGTGGGTGCAATAGCTACTTACAAAGGCAACAAAACTTTGTGACAAGATCTGACTTACAGTCGATAGAAAGGTGAGAAAAATGTGTGCAATATTTGGGATGGGCATAGTGGAATTTATAACACTGTTAGAGGGGGCCAGGACAAAAGCAGCATTGTAACAAATAGGGAAATTAATCTTTTAAAATTTAGAATACAGTTACAGGCGCTTATGGCACAATGAGCCTATGCTGACTAATTACACCCATATGATCAATTAACCTTCTAATCTGTATATCTTTGGAATGTGGGAAGAAACTGGAGCACCCGGAAGAAACCAGGTTTCTTCCAGAATTGAACCCAGGTCGCTGATGGTGTCATAGTATTACACTACCATGAGTAGATATATCATGAAGTGTAGGATAATTGTGTATATTACAAAATGGGCAAGTGACCACGTATCATGCGACTTAATGACATTCTATTTTTGTGGTCTCACAAACGAAATTGACTAGAGAGGTCTCTCTTATAGGGCACAATCGAACTGGGCAAACAAAGTGGTAGAATACAGGGTAATTATTGTTGCTCGGGGACAGTGAACAGGGTGTATTGTAAACATCAATGAGATATCCAAGGGCTGTCTATCAGCTGTTCATACGATTGTGAAATCATCCCCTTACTTTTATAAAATACCTGGTTGGTTGTGCATATAATGTATACAAGCAATTGTTAATGTTATTGGAAAAAAAGGTATAATAAGGAAAAATCAATTCTTTCCTTTGATTATCCAAGATTCTCAGATATACATCTTACTGGTGGGGTGTCACTGAAAATCATGGGCAATCAGCTCCCCAGACCAAAAGTAAAAATGTTCCTTTTTTTTCTCTCTCTCTCTCTCTCTGCCCTGGTTAAGATTTCTGCTGCTATGCTATGAGGTATTTTAGGTTAACAGTTTTCTGAGTTTTGCTGTTACAACTGTGGAGAAGATGGACATTTCAAGCTAGATCGTGAGGGACAGGAAAATCTTCAAAAAGTAAGTCAGCAGTTAATCAAAGAGAGAAGGAGCAAAACTATAGAGGGACCCAGTAACGGAACAGGCTAGTGCCTCGGACAGGGCACATTCCAATCAGTGTATCAGGAGAAGTACTAAAACGCAAAACACCATTCCTGAAGGTTTAGTGGAACCAAACTTAATGATCCAAACGGATTGAAGATGTTCATGCTAAAGCCATACTTCACACAGGTTTTCAAGATACCTTGCTTTATAGATCCTTTTACAACCGGTATTTGGTGCATTTAACACTGATGCCATACAGTGCCCTTGAGATTTGGGAGCTTAGTACTGATGAGTACCTGTACGATGGTTACTTGTCGTTGAAACTGGAGTTCTCGGATGCAGATGTTGGAGTAACTGAAACCATTGGCACACTAGTGTTGGTCTTCCCAGATCCAGTTGAAAAAGGTGAAGCTTCCATTCTTGTGGGAAAAAATACAGGTCGACCTTCACTAATCTGGCACCATTGGGACCTGAGGAGTGCCAGAATAGTGAAAATGTCAAACTACAGAAGGATCACATTAAGCATAATCAGTGCCGGATTATCAAAGGAACCCGATTACAGGTAGTCGGATTAGTGAAGGTTGACCTGTACTTCCACTGTGAGAAAGCTCATAGCAGCATGCAAGGAGAGAAATGGAGAAAACTTTTTGAAAACTTTGTCCATTCACCCAGTGCTCAGAGCTGCTTCTGAAAGGGTTTAAGTTCTTCCTAAGCCGAAGGATGAGCGTAACTGCATGGTACTGTATGGTACCATATAGAGGTACTGTATGGTACACCCAGTCTAAACCTGTCATGTTACATCCTAGAGGAGTAACTGGAGTGACAGAGGACCCCTTTCCAAGAGAAGCGTGCCGGTTAGCACCAGCAGAGGTTGAAGATGTTTGACCTGCTTAAACTAAGGGAATCTGAGTTCAGTCATGGGGCAGGGGGACCTGAGCCGTTGGAAAGTGTGAGTGATAGGCAGGGAGAGGCATTGTCTAGTGGCCAGGAAAGATCACAAGGTGGCTGAAGCTGGAGAAGCTGAACATGAGATAAAAAATGTCTCAGAGAGTCTGGAAACCCCCAGCTAAGCTGGCAGAGCATTCACCAGAGTGTTATGTCAATTCCCATAGTGAGATATGTTACTTCCATTTACAAATAGATTGGGGGGAGTCCTATAATCACAAAATTCATTTGAATACTGTGTTATTAATAATGGTTTAATAATATCCAAATTCATGAGAACATGACTATTTTGGTGGTGGGGCGGAGAATGTAATGCCCTGGTTAAGATTTCTACTGCTATGCTGTGAAGGGTCTCGGCCTGAAACGTCGACTGCGCCTCTTCCTATAGATGCTGCTTGGCCTGCTGCGTTCACCAGCAACTTTGATGTATGTTGCTTGAATTTCCAGCATCTGCAGAATTCCTGTTGTTTAGGTATTTTATTTTAGCAGTTTTCTGTAAAAGCAGTGTGTCCTGCTGGTAAGAGTGTTTCGGCTTTGGCTAAAGATAAGGCGCCGTGTTGTCCAACTTAGGAACGTTGTGTCAGCCAGTTGTAACTTTCTGCCCAGTGAGAGCTAGGCAGGATCAGATTTCAGAAGGATAGTGCTCTGGTTTGGTGGGAGCTGCGGAGCAGGGCACAAGGGAAGATGTCGCAGAATGCTGTTGGAAGGAGAGTCCCATTGCAAGAACTGCTTTGTGCAGATGAATAGCTCCAAGAAGGAAGGGCCAATCCCCCTGAGAGAGCCAGTTCATTTGGGATGGTCTTCAAGGGAAATTCGGACGGAGGCGGGTGCTTTCACTCAGACCATGGGTCCAGCATGTGAGTAAAGTGATACACCCCCAACTCCTCCAGAAATTAGCTCCAACGTTGATGTGCACATTTGGAATTGTTTAACTACAATGGGCCCTTTTATCACTTTTTTCTTTCTCTCTTAGCTGTTTGATAAAGTTGAAAATTGGCAAATATGCAAACACGAGGAAATCTGCAGATGCTGGAATTTCAAGCAACACACACAAAAAATGCTGGTGAACGCAGCAGGCCAGGCAGCATCTATAGGAACAGCATCTATCTCTTTTTTTGTGTGTGTGAATTGGCAAATACACTTTTTTAAAATAATTTTATGCTGGTGTACGATCTATCATTTCTGGGCTACCAATAAGTGTACATGGGTAGTATTTACACAGCATTCGCTGAAATCAAGATTCTTTTAATTAGAACATCCTGACATCTGTTTGGTTGAACCTGAAATCATACCAACTCTAGACATACATTGTCTATGAAACATGACCTTCTCACTTTTGAGTCATGTGGCTATTAGCAGAGTTAGCTAACAAGCCAAGTTTGTATATGAGCCCTGTAAGGGGGATATATATAGACAAAAATAAACCTTTGGCACTTGAAATGAACCTAGTCCCATGTTTCCACTAACACAGTGGTCCCCAACCACCGGGCCGCAAAGCATGTGCTGCCGGGCCGCGAGCAAACTATATGATTTGGCGATATGAAGCGATATGGGTCAGCTGCACCTTTCCTCATTCCCTGTCACGCCCACTGTTGAGCTTGAACGCACGCGAGGTTATTACGCATGCTGGACATCACCCACGCTAGAGGTCATCAGCCAATATGAGTAAAAAACAAATGTTGCTTGAGAATTTCTTTGGAAGAGGACATAAAAGGCCTAACGATGATGAAAACGCAGAGACAGCTGAGGCAGAGGCTGCAAAAAAAAAAACTTCCTTCAACAGAAAATACGACGAGTCGTACATAAAATATGGCTTTATTGCGACCAGTGACTTGCACGCTCCAAGCCCCTGTGTGTGATATGGGGAGACAAGCTGTCCAATGAGGCAACGAAGCTCTCAAAACTGCTTCGGCACCTTGAGTCCAAGCACTCTGCACTTAAAGACAAACCCGTTGAGTTTCTTGAGTGGAAAAAACGTGGGCAGGTGGGACAGAAGCAAGTGCTGAGAACCACCACCTCCACAAATGCTGCTGCTCTGAGAGTGTCGTACTTAGCGGCTAGCCATATTGTTAAGGCTAAGAAGCCTTTCACTGTTGGTGAAAAATTGATTCTGCCTGCTGCCAAGGACATGTGCCGTGAACTGTTGGGAGAAGCTGCAGCTAACAAGATGGCACAGGATTCTCTTTCAGCTACCACAGTTTCAAGGAGAATCGATGACATAGCGGAGGACATCAAAGCACAGCTGCTAGAACAGCTTAACGAGTCACCATGGTATGCTATCCAGGTCGATGAGACTACCAATGTCAACAACAAGGCAATACTGCTTGGTTATGTGCGATATATATTTCAAGACGATGTGCATGAGGATATGTTGTGTGCACTGCCACTGCCAACTAACGCAACTGGGGCAGAACTATTCAAGTCTTTGAATGACTACATGTCAGGCAAATTGGACTGGTCATTGTGTTGGAATATGCACAGACGGGGCTGCAGCTATGACTGGACGGCTGTCTGGTTTCACTACCCAAGTCAAAGAGGTTGCTCCTGAATGCCAGTCTACACACTGTGTCACACACAGGGAAATGCCGGCTAGCCAAAAAATGTCACCTGATCTTAACAGCGTATAGAGTGACGTTGTTGAAGTTATCAATCACATCAAAGCAAAAGCCCTTAACTCACGTTTGTTTGAGCAGCTTTGCGAGGAAATGGATGCAGAGCACAAACGCCTTCTCTCAGACTCTGAAGTCAGGTGGCTATCAAGGGGGAGAGCCCTGGCCAGGGTTTTTGAGTTAAGAGAGCAGCTGCAGAGATTTCTTTCAGGGAAAAAAAATCACCACTGGCAGCACACTTCAGTGACGAGGAGTGGATAGCAAAACTCGCTTATCTGTGTGACATCTTCAACCTGCTCAATGAACTCAATTTGTCACTTCAGGGGACAATGACAACTGTCTTCAAGTTGACAGATGAAGTGTTTGTTTTCAAAGCCAAACTGGAACGTGGGGACGGCGAGTGGACAGGGGCATACTTGACATGTTCCCAACATTAGCTGGGATTTTGGGAGAGATTGAGGCTGCAGTCTCTGTCTTTCTCACAGCTGGTCCGTGATCACCTAACTTCGCTGTCGACAGAACTTGAGCATTACTTCCCGAGGGCAAATGACCCAGGGCGTGCAAAGGAATGGGTCCATGACCCATTTGTGAATTTCCCCGTTGAATCATCTATGTCAGCGCGGGAAGAAGATCAACTCCTTGAGCTTGCAAATGATGGTGGTCTGAAAAGTATGTTTGACATAACATCTCTGCCGGCATTCTGGATCAAAGTCAAGGCTGAATACCCTGAGATAGTCAAGAAAGCACTGAAAATGTTGCTTCCATTGCCAACATCATATCTTTGTGAAGCAAGACTTTCTGCGATGAATGCAACAAAAACTAAATTGCGGAATAGACTGGACATAAGGAACCCCCTTCGAGTATCGCTGTCTCCCATCACCCCTTGATGGGACCATCTTGTTGCAGGGAAACAAGCCCAGGGCTCCCACTGATTCAGCGATATTGGGTTGCCAACTGTCCCGTATTAGCCGGGACATCCTGTATATTGAGCTAAATTGGTTTGTCCCAAACAAGACCACCCTTGTCCCGTATTTCCCCCGCTAAGGTACAGCGTTCCTATGAAACCTTTCGTGACGAAATGGCGTAAAGCGAAGAAGCAATTACCATTAATTTATATGGAAAAATTTTTGAGCGTTCCCAGACCCAAAAAAACCTACCAAATCATACCAGGCAACACATAAAACCTAAAACAACACTAACATATAGTAAAAGCAGGAACGATATGATAAATACACAGCCTATTTAAAGTAGAGATAATGTATGTACAGTGTAGTTTCACTGAGCAGAATCGCCAAAAATGATTTGTAGAAAAAAAAATCGGCACGTACACACATGTGCATGGAACGTATGTGCACGACATGCATGCGCACACAAGTGCCTGCGCAAGGCTTCAGGGTCATGGTAGTCTTTCTCGGGGTAAACACAGTGAGAAAGTTGGCAACCCTACCCCCGCCCCCCACCCCCTGGTTGGCCCGTCTGCAAGAATATTGTCAATATCAAACTGGTCCGCGGTGCAAAAAAGGTTGGGGACCCCTGCACTAACAGGCACACCATAATAAGTTTTATCAGAATAGAAAGATGTTGTATTTGAGGCATTGTGAAACTGATTAAAGGACTGAGGAGAATTTCAAGAAAATGTTCTTGTACTCACAAGTGCTTGGAGGTAATAGGATATGGAGAGGAACGTCTGTATTTGATAACTTAATTATGTGGAGTGGTGAGAAGGATTAATAAAGGGGAAGTTGAGCACATGAGCTTCTTGGTGGTTAGATAGGACATGGGGGCCACACTGCAGCTAGTTTGGTGTGTACCTAGTTTCCAATATGGGGAAGGGACGTGTGATCCTTTCCAGTTTGCTTATCACTTAAGTTGGTCCACTGGTGATGTCATAATGGTTTGCATTCCGCTCTGTCCAGTCCCACTCAGAAAGTGGTGCCTCATACCTTAGGATGCTGTTTATTGACTTTAATACAATCATCCCTCAGAGACTGGTGGGTAAACTCTCACCGCCCCTCTCTGTAACTGGATCCTGGACTTCTTGACAGAAAGACCAAGAAGCTTCTGTGTTGGCAGAAACATCTGGAGCTCCATCACGCTGAGCACTGGTGCTTCCCAGGGCTGTATGCTCAACATGCTGCTGTTCACTCTGCTGATGCATGACTGCATTGCTAGATCTAATTCAAACCAAATCATCATGTTCGCTGATGATACAATAGTGGTTGGTCTCATTGACAATGAGATGACGTACAGAGTGGAGGTAAAGCTGCTGGTAGAATGCTGTGAGCATAACAACTTGAGTTTCAATTTAGACAAGACCAAAGAGACGACTGTGCACTTTCGGAAGACAGAGGTGGAACACTCCTCAATGCATATGCATGGCTCCTTTGTGGACAGAGTTAGAAGCACTAAGTTTCTGGGAGTGCAGATAACGGATTACTTCGCCTGGCCCATCAACATCACCTATTTGGTCAAGAAAGCACAGCACCATCTCCACTTCCTGTGGAAATAGATGTGAGTGAGGCTCCCCCACTGCCTTCATTTTAACCAATTTTTACATGAGCACTATCGAGAGCATCTTTACCACCTGTATCACTGTATAGTACAGGAACTGCACGGCATCTGACTGCAAGTCCCTATACAGGATTGGAAGGACTGCTGTGAGGATTATCTGGGTCCCTCATCCACCATTAGAGGTATTTATCTGGACTGCTGTGTACACAGGGCCCTTGTATTGCCAATGATCCCTCCCATCCATTCAACAATCTCTTTGACCCCCTAGCATCAGGCAGAAGCTGCTGTAGCATTAGGACAAGAACTGTTAGAATGGGAAACAGGTTGTTCCCCCTCCCTAACTCCCTGCCACCACATATGAATCTCATCATATGGTCTCATTACGTAGGAACTCTCAGTAGTGTTTTACTGTTTACATTTATAATTTGTATTGTACTTGCACCATATTACATGTTAACTTATTTGTGGTAATATTAATTTATGTGTTCTATGTGTAGACTTTATGTCCTGTGTTGTTCACCTTGGTCCAGAGGAAAGTTGTTTTGCTTGGCAGTATCCATGTGTACAGTTGAATGATGATAAACTGAGGAACTGAGGAAATACTGCAGATGCTGGAAATCCAAAGCAACACACACAAAATGCTGGGGGATCTCAGCAGCTCAGGCAGCATCTATGGAAATGATTAAACTGTTGACATTTCAGCCTGAGACTGTACTACTTGAGTTATTCTTGAGACTGGATTAGCAGTATACAATCAAATTCAGGGTGAACATTGAGACTGCATTATAAAGAAGTCAGTTTCTGGGAACTGTTAGTGCACAAGGAAAAAGTTGAAGACTCTTGAGTCAACAGCACTGGCAAATTCTAAGTAGTGGTTTTAAAGCTTTACTCAAAAGATTGCCTTTCCCATGCTATTCATATGCAAATAAAAGTGAATGATAAATTCTGAAATTCTTAACATTCATTATATAACGTTAGAACAATGTCTAAAAAGGAAAAACAGCTGAATATTTCTTTACAACTGAAAACTTAAAAGATAAATTAACTATTAAACAGATCCAAATAAAACAAAAAGAGATAAGGGCTAAATGACTAGATTCTCTGAAAAGCTGCAACAAATTGAAAACCAGTGAATGACAAGCTTGGTGAGGTAATTAAAAGGATTAAAAGGACCAAAAGAGCATGAAAATGGTTGAGTAACTCAGTGAAAAGCATAACAAAGCAAAACACAATTAAAGGGAGAAATAGGTATTAAAGAGCAGCAACTAAGAATAAACTAACACTGGAATTGGAGTTGTGGAACCAATTGCCCCCATGGTCCTGCATTCACTTGATTGAGATATGCTGGCCTGATCTCATGCACTCTTGTGCTGGGTGGCGATTAGATCAACAGATGACATAGTGCAGAAGCCTCTACCCCAAAACAGGGTTCAATAGCCAAGCAAGCTGGAGTGCAGCTAAATCACCCGCAAAAGTTGTCAAATATTTTAGATGTTTTTCTTTAATGTATGAGATATTCATTTAATTCAGTCTGAAATATAAAGAACATTTTAAATACCAAGTAAAATAAAAATACATAAAAAGCAGAATTTTGAAAGTTAGTTCTTAATATTTGATTTTCTTTGCCTTTAAATCTGCAGGCATGAGATTCTTATTGAAATCTACATGGTATCAGACCCTACATTAGCACTCAATGGGAAGTCCAACTACATAGGATGGTGAATGACGTAATACCATCTGTCACTCAGCAAGTCTGGGAGGTGCTTGTTCAGCAGTGCATCCACTGATGTATAAGCTTCACTAAATTTTCAATAGTAATACCTGAAATTTGGTAGGGAGAAAGTAATGTCTGATGTAGCAGTATTACAGTGGAGTAAGGGAAATTACAGTGGTATGAGAGAGGAGTTGGCCAAAGTAAATTGGAAGGAGCTGCTGGCAGGGATGTCAGCAGAGTAGCAATGGTGTGCATTTCTGGGAAAAATGAGGAAGGTGCAAGACGTGTATTCCAAAAATGAAGAAATACTCAAATGGTAAAATAGTACAACTGTGGCTGACAAGGGAAGTCAAAGCTATTGTAAAAGCAAAAGAAAGGGCATACAACAAAGCAAAAATTAGTGCTAAGATAGAGGATTGGGAAGTTTTTAAAAACGTAATGAGTTTTTTAGTTGTTCTCTGTAGAAGGGAAAAGATGAAATATGAAAGCAAGCTAGCAAATAATATCAAACTGGATAGTAGAAGTTTTTTCAAGTATGTTAAAAATAAAGTGTGGATTTAGGACTGCTACAAAATGAGGCAGGAGAAATAATAATGGGGGACAAGGAGATGGCTAATGAACTAAATGACTATTCTGCGTCAGTCTTTACCGTGGAAGACACTAGCAGTATGCCTGATATCATAGTGTGTGAAGGAAGAGAAGTGGGTGCAGTTACTGTCACAATAGAGAAGGTGCTCAAAAAGCTGAAGATACATAAGTCATTCAGACTAGTGTATTTGCACCCTAGGATTCTGAAAGAGGTAGCGTTAGAGATTGTGGTGGCATTAGAAATGATCTTTCAAAAATCATTAGACTCTGGCATGGTGCCAGAGGACTGGAAAACTGCAAATGTTACTCGACTCTTTATGAAAGGCGGAAGGCAGCAGAAAGGAAATTATAGACCAGTTAGCCTGGCCTCAGTGGTTGGGAATAAGTTAGAGTCAATTATTAAGGATGAGGAGTGGTGGAATACTTGGTGACACAGGACAAAATAGTACAAAGTCAGCATGGTTTCCTTCAGGGAAAATCCTGCCCAATGAACCTGCTGGAAATCTTTGAAGAGTTTACAAGTAGGAAAGATAAAGGGGATACAGTGGACGTTGTATATTTGGACTTTCAGAAGGCCTTTGACAAGGTGCCACACATAAGGCTGCTTACCAAGTTAAGAGCCCATGGTATTACAGTAAAGTTACTGACATGGTTAGAGCATTGGCTGATTGGTAGGAGGCAGCGAGTAGGAATAGAAGGATCTTTTTCTAGTTGGCTGCCAGTGACTAGTGGTGTTCTGCAGGGGTTGGTGTTGGGACCGCTTCTTTTTATGCTGTATAGAAATGATTTAGATGATGGTATAGATGGCTTTGTTGCCAAGTTTGCAGATGATACAAAGATTGGCAGAGGGGCAGGTAGTGTTGGGGAAACAGGTAGGATGCAGAAGGACTTAAGACAGATAAGGAGAATGGGCAAGAAAGTGGCAAATGAAATACAATGTTGGAAAATGCAGTCATGCACTTTGGTAGTAGAAATAAATATGCAGACTATTTTCTAAACGGGTGAAAATCCAGGAATCTGAGATGAAGAGGGACTTGGGAGTCCTTGTGCAGAACACCCTGAAGGTTAACTTGCAGGCTGAGTCGGTGGTGAGGAAGGCAAATACAATGTTAGCATTCATTTCAAGAGGTCTAGAATACCAGAGCATGGATGTGATGCTGAGGCTTTATAAGGCACTGGTGAGGCCTCACCTTGAGTGTTGTGAACAGTTTTGGGCCCCTCATCTTAGAAAAGATGTGCTGACATTGGAGAGGGTCCAGAGGAGGTTCACAAGGATGATTCCAGGAATGAAAGCGTTATCATACAAGGAACCTTTGATGGCTCTGGGTCTGTACTTGCTGAAATTCAGAAGGATGAGGGGGGATCTCATTGAAACATTTTGAATGTTGAAAGGCCTAGACAAAGTAGATGTGGAAAGGATGTTGCCCATGGAGGGAGAGTCTAGGACAGGAGGGCACAGCCTCAGGATAGAGGGATGCCCTTTCAAAACAGAGATGTGGAGAAATTGCTTTAGCCAAAGGTTGGTGAATTTGTGGAATTTGTTGCCACATGCAGCTGTGGAGACCAGGTTGTTGGGTGTATCTAAGGCAGAGATTGATAGGTTCATGATTGGGCATGGCACCAAAGGTTATGGGGAGAAGGCCGAGAACTGAGGAGGAGGTTAAATAAAAGGATCAGCCATGATTGAATGGTGGAGTAGATTTGATGGGCCAGATGGCCTAATTCTGCTCCTATGTCTTATGGTCTGATGGTTACAATTGGAAATGCTATTTTTGCAAGTAAATATTTCTCTATTTTTCTGTAAATAATATTGATTTGAAATCCGAGCTATATTACAGGTGATGGTTACATTTTGACTTTATAACCCTCTTTGCAATGTAGTCTTTTTCCTTCTCAAGTTATAGGAACAAAACTCAACAAATTATTGAGAAAATATTTAATCCTATGGCAATGTGGAAACAATTCACATTGAGAAATATAACTGAAAATGCTTCAATTGTTTACTCATCACTTTTAGTAGTTTTCCTTCAAACCATATGTAAATAATGTAAAGGGTCAATAAACACATAGTTCCAAGTTTCAAGTCTACTTGTAAGGTCCTTGCACCTAAACTAAACCTGATTCTCCTGAACTCTATCAATGACATTCCACAATGTGGAGCTGAATGCACTGGCACAATACAAGTTGCTCATGGGCCCTTGGGAGCCACTGCTATCAGGTCTGCCAACCTCAATGTGGAGCTGGTTGGTTCCAGTGAGTCAGCTCAGGCTGACCTGAAGCACCACAGTCCTATGTCCTATGTCCTATGCAAGAAGATGGTGTTAGCCTACAGCTCATGTAATCATAACCATCTTTATATTAAATGACCACTGCATTATCTTCTAAGAATACAAAGAACAACTTTACTATACATCTCCACATTATATTGCATTTCGTGGCGTGCGATTTAAAGTCATTTTACATTCAGTTAGTGAAGTGAATGATATATTTTCTATTCCCCTTGTTATGATCTATGCCTCCCTGGACTGTTACCAGATGCAGCACCTATGATCCACATTTTGCTGTCAATTTGAGATTTTTATATTTTTTCTTCTTGTCACTTTACTAAAGTCTCTTTCATCTTCTTGTATTTTAAATTAGAATGTTCCCTCCTTCTGCTCTTTTGCTGTGATTTAACACCACCCCTCATCAAGCTATAATTGAAGCTCACATTTGCTATCTTTGACTGTAACTCTCCATATTCAAATTCTGATTTTCATTGAAGTTGTTTTTTTAAAAACATGTAACGATTTTTCTCATTTATATTGCCAATGGAAGTCAGGTCTTCACCAACGGTCATAAATTTAGCCTTCCTCACTTCCCTTTGACATTTCTTTTGTGAAAACTGGTCAGTTATACGAGTGGTCTGAAGGTACTCAATGATAATAAGATAATATGAACACAAGAAAATAGGAGCAGGAATAGGCCACCTGGCACTTTGTAGCCTGACCCATCATTCAATATATTCAGAGTTTGATCTACATTGGTCTCAACTTCTCATTTATGCCATCTCCCCTAACCTTCAAATCACTATTATACAGTATATATTTATCACCACTTTAAGTTCTTCTGAGGATCTAGCTTTTATAATTCAGTGGGGTAGAGAATTCCAGCCATTTAACCACCTTCTGAGAAAAAAAACATTTCTGTGCACCTCTGAAGTACTTGTTGCTTCCGCCTGCTAATATCTGCAATTCACGTATGAGATCTTGTTGAACATTTATTAGTACTTTATTTAAACGACTGAGCCCCATCTTGAAACTATGACCCCTTGTTCAAGTAGTTCCCACTCTTATCGTCTCTCCCTTGATAAGACTCTCACTCCAGGAATTAGCCTGGTGAATCTGCTTTGGATTGCCTCCAATGCTACCACATCTTTTTTTTAAAAAAAGATGAAGATATTCTAGCATTGATAAAACTAAAGTACTTGATATGGGCCTCGCCAACACCCTGCACAATTGTGACTAAACTTCCCCATTTATAAAGTCGGTCTCTCTGCAACATTTTCCTGGATTAAACCCGGGTCTCTGAAGTTGTAAAATAACAGCACAATCTGCCACACAACTGTGTTTCTGCTTTTGTGCAATTGAAGAATATCTTTTTGTTATTCTGGGAAATGCACAGAGGAAAAACTTATTCAAAGTAATATGAAGATTTAGGAAAGCATTTGATTAGATTACATTTTACTTTATTTGTAGAATTCAGTTTATATAATAACTGACTTGCAATTTATTGAATATGAAATTCAAATAAAAATTGTATTGTGGCATCTCAACTGCATGAAGCATCAAATATCTATATATAACATAGATAAGTCACTTGATCTGTGTGGATTATACCCTAAGGTTCCAGAAGAGATAGCTGAAGAGATTGAGAAGGCATTAGTAGTGATCTTTCATGACTAACTCGATTCTTGAAAGAATTACTTGATTCTGGTTAGAGATCTGGAAAATCACAAGTGCCACTCCACTCTTTTAGAATGGATGGAGGCAAAAGACAGGGAATTATAGGCCGTTTTGTCTTACTTCAATTTAAGTGAAATGTTAGATTTCCTTATTAAGGATGAAGTTTCGGGTACTCGGAAAGACATGATAAAATAGGCCAAGGTCAGCATGATGTCCTGAAGGGAGATCTTGTTGAACAAATCTGTTTTAATTCTTTGGACTAGTATCAAGCAGGACAGGCAGAGGAGAGTCAATGGATGTTGTTTACTTGGAGTTTTAGTAGGCCTTTGACATGGTGCCACACGAGGCTGCTAAACAAAATAAGAGCCTATGGCATTACAGAAAAGGTACTAACATGAATAGAAGGTTGGCTGACTGGCAAAACGCAGAGAGTAGGAATAGAGGAGGCCTTCTCTGGTTGGCTGCAGTGACTATCGATGTTCTGCGGGGCGGGTATTGGGTCTGCTGCTTTTCATGTTATATGTTAATGATCTGGATGATGGAATTAATGGCTTTGTGACTGTTTATGACAATGCGAAGATAGGTGGAGGAGCAGGTAGTGGTGATGGAGCAGGGAGTCTGTGGTAGGACTTGGACAGGTTGGCAGCAAGGCCAAAGAAGAGACAGATGGAATACAGCACAAGGAAATGTATGGTCATGCACTTTCATTGAAAGAATACAAATGTAAACTCTTTTCTAAATGGGGAGAGAATTCAGAAATTGGAGATACAAAGTTACTGAACCTGCAAGGGAATGTACTATCGTACACCTGGTCCTGTGCAATGAGACAGATAAAATCAGTGATCTTGTAGATGGGGACCCTCCTGGAAAGAGTGATCATAGTATGATTGAGGTTCACATACCAATGGAGGGTGTAGCAGTTTGATCTAAAGCCAGTGTATTATGCTTAAACAATGGAGGCTACAATGGGATGAGGGAAGTGTAGACTGGGAACACAGTCTGGATATGGTGGGATGGTTGAGGAACAGTGGAAGACTTTCAAAGAGATTTTTCACAGTTCTCGACAAAAGTATATTCTGGTTAAAAGCAAGGACAGTAAGGGTGGGGAAAGCCAGCCTTGGATAACTAAGGAAACTAAGCAACAAAGAACCACTAAGCGAGCAATAAAGAAAGGGAAGCTAGATTATGAAAATAACCTAGCACAAAATATAAACACAGATAGTAAAAGTTTTTATAATTATATAAAGTGGAAAATGGTGGCTAAAGTGAACGTAGGTCCGTTGTAGGATGAGAAGTGGAAATTGATATTGGGTAATGAGGAAATGGCTGAGGCTTTGACTGACTATTTTGTGTAAGTCTTCATGGTGCAGTACACGTCACGTCCAACGTGCCAAAGAGAGATGTTATGGATGAGAAGGGAGGTGAGGACCTTGATACAATAGCCATCACTAAAGAGGTACTGCTGAGCAAACTTGTGGGCCTGAAATAGATAAGTCCCCTGGTCTTGATGGAATGCATCCGAGGGTACTGAAAGAGATAGCAGAAGTTATAGTTCAGGTTTTGGTGACAATTTACCAAAATTCTTTGGACTCTGGGAACCTCCTGACGGATTGGAAGACAGCGAAAGTCACACCACTGCTCAAAAACGGATGTAAGCAAAAGGCAGGTAACTATAGGCCAGTTAGTTTAATATCTGTAGTTAGGAAAATGCTTGAACCTATCATTAAAGAAGAAATAGCAAGGCATCTGGAAAGAAATGGATCCATCAGGCAGATGCAGCATGGATTGAGCAAAAGCAGGTCCTGTTTGTCAAACTTGCTGGAGTTCTTTGAGGATATAACAAGTGCAGTGGATAGAGGGAAACAGATGGATGTTATTTACGTGGATGTCCAGAAGGCGTTTGATACGGTGCCGTATAAAAGACTTATCCATAAGAGTTGGGGGTGATGTATTAGCATGGATAGAGAATTGGTTAACTAATAGAAAGCAGAGTGTTGGGATATATGGGTATCTTGTTGGCAATGAGTGGTGAGCAGTGTGCCGTAGGGTTGGTACAACAGTACACGATATACATTAGCAATCTGGAAGAGAGTTTGCTGATGATACTAAATTGAGTGGAAAAGCAAATCATGCAGAAGATACAGAGAGGATACAGAGAGTCTGCAGAGAGATATAGATAGATTAAATGAATGGGCAAGGGTCTGGCAGATGGAATACAATGTTGGTACATGCAAGGTCATCCACTTTGTAAGGATAAATGGAAGAGCAGATTATTATTCAAATGATAAAAAATTGCAGCATGCTCCTGTGCAGAGGGACTTAGCAGTGCTTGTGCATGAATCACGAAAGTTGGTCTGCAGGTGCAGTAGGCTATCAAGAAGGCAAATGGGATGCTAGTCTTCATTGCTAAGGGATTAAATTTAAGAGCAGGTGAGGTTATGCTATAACTGTACAGGGTACTGTGTGCAGTTCTGGTCTCCTTACTTAAGGAAAGATACAATGGCTTTGGAGGTGGTACAGACAAGGTTCACCAGGTTGATTCCACAGATGAGGAGGTTAGACTATGAGGAATGATTGAGTTGCCTGGGACTGTACTTGCAGGAATTCAGAAGAATGAGGAGAGATCTTATAGAAACATATAAAATTATGAAAGTGTTAGATAAGATAGAGGCAGGAAAGTTGTTTCTACTGATAGATGAGACTAGAACTAGGGGATATAGCCTCAAGATTCGGTGTAGATTTAGGATGGAGATGAAGAAGAACTGCTTTTCCTAGAGGGTAGTGAATCTGTGGAATTCTCTGCCCAATGAAGCAGTGCAGGCTACCTTAGTAAATATATTTAAGACAAGGTTGGATAGATTTTTGCATAGTAGGGGAATTAAGGGTTATGGGGTAAAGGCAAGTAGGTGGAAATGAGTCCATGGTCAGATCAGCCATGATCTTATTGAATGGTGGAGCAGGCTTGACAGGCCTGATGGCCTACTCCTGCTCCTATTTCTTATGTTTTAGGAGTCACTTTGATTTGGTCTGCAGGATTCCCTAAAGGTTTAACCTGGAGGTTTAGTCAGTAGTAGAAAGGTAAATGTGATTTTAGCATTCATTTTAAAAGGACTAAAATATAAAAACAAGGATGACATTGCCCAGACCACATTTTAAGTATCGTAAGCAGTTTTGAGCCCTTCAGAGAGGATCAAGAGGTTTAAAAGAAAGGGTTATCTAAAGAAAAACAATTGATGGCCCTGGGCCTATATTTGCAAGGTCTTGATACAGTGGACATGGAGAGGATGTTTCAAATAGTGTGAGACTCCAGACGAAAACGCACAGCCTCAGAAGAAAAGGACATTCCTTTAGAGCAGAGATGAGGAAGAATGTCTTCAGCTAAAAGATAATGAATCTGTGGAATTTATTGCCTCAGACAACTGTGGAGGCCAAAGACATTGAGTATATTTAAAGCAGAGGTTCATAGGTTCTTGATTAGTAAGGGTATCAAAGATAACAGGGAGAAGCCTAGAGAATGGAGTGAGAGGGAAAAATAAATCAACTGACAGAGCAGACTAGATGGGCCAAATGACCTAATCTACTCATACATCTTCTGGTCTTATCATGTCACAAACACAACTTACAAACGTATATACCATCCCAGTTTTCTGATATTAATAGAAATATCCTAGCTTTCTGTTAGAAATAGTAAAACAATGAAAAAAAATTAGTGAACAAATTGAGGATTTTTAAAAATTTAACTCTATGTATTCCTGGTTGACATATCCACCAACTCTCCCATTCCTCACTTACATACAATGGGTGGCTATAGCAAAAAAGTAACGTTGCACAAAAGTAAAGGAAACACACCAACCGTCTACTAACATCACTGCTATCTGAAACCTGCCACAATATTATCTTCAGAGCAAAGTTTCCTTAACAATTCAATATATCATCATGAAAAACTCTGGTATGTGGAAGTGTTGGCTCCCAGTGACTTGGAAGCGTTGCTCCCATGAAGTCAGAAGGTGACAGGGAATGCAGTTGGGTGTGCAGCTGGAGTGTAACCAGGTAGGAAAGTGGGAGTGCTAATGAAACGTTAAAGGAATTTGCCCAGTTGTACTGAAAACATGCTTTAACACATGTGAATGGATTGTGGCAGAGACTGGGGTCAGCTATGCAGGCAGATTATTGAAGGGAATGGGATCATTTGCACAGACAGATCACTGTGGGGAATCGGTTCAAGCACACAACTGGAATTTGACCAGGAATGGAGCCATGTTTGCGAATGTAATGTGGCTGGGTATGGCACCAATTGTATGGTCAGAATGTTCAGGGGAACAGAGTCAGAAGAGTGCACGGTATGAAAATAAGGCCAGGTGGGTGGCCAGGAGTCAGGAGCAGGCAGTTGGGAACATGGCTAGGTACATCAAAAGAATAAGGTGATGGAAGGGCAAAAGCCTGGGATGGGGAAAAGTCCAATATCAGAAGACAGGAAGAAATCAGTGAACAGAGAGGTGTTGGGGAAAGGAAACACTAAGTGGAGAAATTCAGGGACAAGAATTGTGTATATAATGGCTCATGGGAAGGGTTAGTTAAAGAGTTGTGTGTATATGGGTTTGCACAGATACTTCTCTTTCCAATATTTTTATTAATTTATATATAAGAATACAGAGTACAGGAAAAAATATGTCAATACATTAAACTAAATTGCATATAAAGACTCCTTACCCTATATTCGTACAAATCAATTAGTTCGTAACATTGAAAAATAATTTTTTTATATAAAAAAATCTAACCCACTACCAAGACCGAAGCTAATTAATAGAATAAAAAAGGAAAAAGATTGTTAGTCATCATCTGCGCTTTAACAGGAAATCGAAAGTTTTGAAAATAATTCAGAAAGGGTCCCCACAATGTTTGAAAGTCTTGATTAGATTCAAAGATTGAATATCGAATCTTCTCTAAATTTAAACATGACATCACATTATGTAACCATTGGGTGTGAATAGGAGGGGCCACATCTTTCCATTTAAGCAAAAGCATCCTTTTGGCCATAAGAGACATGAAAGCCAAAATGTGCAAATCAGATGGCTCCAAAATAGTATCCTTTCCTCCAACAATACCAAATAAAGCAGTCAAAGGATTAGGCTTGAAATTTACTTTAAAAGGTATCGAAAAGGTTTGAAATACTTCTTTCCAATATTTTCCAAGACCCGGACATGTCCAAAACATACGAACGAGTGAAGCTTCTACATTATTACATTTATCACAATACGGAGATATATCTAAATAAAAACGAGACAACTTATCCTTAGTCATATGGGCCCACACAGATATTTCATATGGATTTATGTACTTAGTGGTAGAGATTGGCATCAGTGATGTAACAACAAAAATATTACTTTTAAAATTATTGCTTGCATATATATTTTTATTTTACTACTTTTTTAATAAAAGGAGTACTGCTTTATTACACATGTTGACTTTGGTTTAATGTGTAAATCCCAATGCAAAACTACATCACTATGTAGTAAACAGCATTAATTTAGCCACTTGTGGGTGTCAGCTGAAGTCATTTTTTGCGAGTAATGGCTCTACCAAGAAAATTAATGAAGGACGCTGAAATCTACTACACCATCTTTAACAAGTTCAACAGCTTTAATATCATTTTACTTTCAGTTCTCAGCACATTTGCATAGCTTTGAATCAATTTATAATTCACTTTTGTTCAACTTTTTACTTTAGCTGAAATGATTTCTGTTACAGTATAGATTCCCCATCAAATTTTACTACACATTTCTACAAATATGTTTCAACAGCTGGTAATGAAAACTTAATAAACTAGAGTGCAAATGCAAACTCAGAACTCACTCCCTTCAAAATGTTGCTGAAGATAGATTAATTGAAAACTTCAAAACTAACAGATTTTGCTTGGGTATTAAAGGATATGGAATGGAAGTAGGTAGATGGAATTAATACACCGGTCAGCCGTGAACTTAATTGAACCTGAAATCTTATGTTGTATTATCACAGGAAGAAAATACAGATGTAGTCCAAACTGGAATTTTTTTTTGGAATTCTGAAGACAGTTCCTCGGACAGATGCATAATTAAATCTTAATTGATAATCCATGACAGTGAAGCACATCCTCATTTTTTTTTTAGCTATTCCTTCATCTGTTGCCATAACTCTTGCATGTAGCATATTGCTACACAAACTGATACTTACGTGCCTTCGCTGTTCATGGGTGGCCAAGCCTGAAGAAGCAAAACCAAATGCTGAAATTCAGTCCCTTCGTTACTGGTTTCGAGCAATTCCATAAAGAGCTGAAAACGTTTCCCTTCACTTTCAATATCACTCACGTTAACCTAACAATGATAATATTGCACAAAAATAAATTGACGAAATACAACATTTATAAGCATCTCTACAATAAGTTACTATTTTAGCAAACAAAGATGCAGTTTTACTTTAAGGATAACAACTGCGTTTATGTTGTTTTCCTACAATGGGAGCATGCCAATACATGATACTAATGAAAAAATATATTTCTGCTGACAACTATTGCTAAAAAGCAAAATTGCATAGGTCCATGTAATACCTAACTGACAGCATTTTAAAAGAACAGCAAATTGCAATCGGTTACTCTTTTATGGCATCATCCATGTTCAATATATGATATCAAAAAAATTACCAAAATCACTGGTCACCTACAGAACAAATGGTTAAAGAAGACAGGAAGGAAACATTCTTTTACATCCAGTGCAAATGACACTTTCACAAGTTAAATGAAGCAGTGCATTTGAAAACGGAATCCCTGCATCGTGCTGTATAGAACATGTAATGTACTACCAGAATACACAATTCTCCCTAAAAAGCCCAACACTACTAAACAAATTCAATCTAACCCTGTCAGCTTAAAAAAAGAACAATAACTTGTTAAGGATGATAAAATTTCTACTCTGATTCAACATGAAAATAAAAAAAACTGGTAACAATTCAATTTAGAATTCACATTAATGATGATTACATCAAAGACCAGCAAGGGGCAGGCATCAAAGAGTTCAGTAGGATATTTTATAATTTATGCCCATCCCTACCCTAGGGGACAATGGATGCTCTGTTGTTGAGTATCGGACTTTGAGATCAATAAATCTCTGGACTCTAAAGGAATCATGGATCAGACAGCTAAAAGGAACCATAGAAACTACAGCACAGAAACAGGCCTTTTGGCCCTTCTTGGCTGTGCCGAACCATTTTCTGCCTAGTCCCACTGACCTGCACACGGACCATATTCCTCCATACACCTCCCATCCATTTATCTGTCCAATTTATTAAATGTTAAAAAAGAACCCGCATTTACCACCTCGTCTGGCAGCTCATTCCATACTCCCACCACTCTCTGTGTGAAGAAGCCCCCGACTAATGTTCCCTTTAAACTTTTCCCCCCTCACTCTTAACCCATGTCTCTGTAACTGAGTTTCTCAAGTCCTGGCAACATCCTTGTAAACCTTCTGTACACTCTTTCAAGCAACACACATAAAAGTTGCTGGTGAATGCAGCAGGCCAGGCAGCATCTCTAGGAAGAGGTGCTGCCTGGCCTGTGAAACGTCGACTGCACCTCTTCCTAGAGACGCTGCCTGGCCTGCTGCGTTCACCAGCAACTTTTATGTGTGTTGCTTGAATTTCCAGCATTTGCAGAATTCCTGTTGTCTGCACTCTTTCAACCTTATTTATATCCTTCCTGTAATTTGGTGACCAAAACTGAACACAATACTGCAGATTTGGCCTCACCAATGCCTTATACAACCTCATCATAACATTCCAGCTCTTATACTCAATACTTTGATCAATAAAGGCCAATGTACCAAAAGCTCTCTTTACGACCCTATCTACCTGTGACGCCACTTTTAGGGAATTTTGTATCTGTATTCCCAGATCCCTCTGTTCCACTGCACTCCTCAGTGCCTTACCATTAACCCTGTATGTTCTACCTTGGTTTGTCCTTCCAACGTGCAATACCTCACACTTGTCTGCATTAAACTCCATCTGCCATTTTTCAGCCCATTTTTCCAGTTTGTCCAAGTCCCTCTGCAGGCTCTGAAAACCTTCCTCGCTGTCTACTACACCTCCAATCTTTGTATCATCAGCAAATTTGCTGATCCAATTTACCACATTATCATCCAGATCATTGATATAGATGACAAATAACAATGGACCCAGCACTGATCCCTGTGGCACACCACTAGTCACAGGCCTCCACTCGGAGAAGTAATTCTCTACTACCACTCCTTGGCTTCTTCCATTGAGCCAATGTCTGATCCAAGTTACCACCTCTCCATGTATACCTAGCAACTGAATTTTCCTAACTAACCTCCAATTCGGGACCTTGTCAAAGGCCTTACTGAAGTCCATGTAGACAATATCCACTGCCTTCCCTTCATCCACTTTCCTGGTAACCTCCTCGAAAAACTCCAATAGATTGGTCAAACATGACCTGCCACGCACAAAGCCATGTTGACTCTCCCTAATAAGTCCCTGTCTATCCAAATGCTTGTAGATTCTGTCTCTTAATACTCCCTCCAATAATTTACCTACTACCGACGTTAAACTTACTGGCCTATAATTTCCTGGATTACTTTTCGATCCTTTTTTAAACAACGGAACAACATGAGCCACTCTCCAATCCTCCGGCACCTCACCTGTAGACAGTGACATTTTAAATATTTCTGCCAGGGCCCCTGCAATTTCAACACCAGCCTCCTTCAAGGTCCGAGGGAACACCCTGTCAGGTCCCGGGGATTTATCCACTTTAATTTTCCTCAAGACAGCAAGGACCTCCTCCTTTTCGATCTGTACAGTTTCCATGATCTCACTACTTGTTTCCCCTAATTCCATAGACTTCATGCCAGTTTCCTTAGTAAATACAGACGCAAAAAACCTATTTAAGATCTCCCCCATTTCCTTTGGTTCCGCACATAGGCGACCACTCTGATCTTCAAGAGGACCAATTTTATCCCTTACAATCCTTTTGCTCTTAATATACCTGTAAAAGCTCTTTGGATTATCCTTCACTTTGACTGCCAAGGCAACCTCATGTCTTCTTTTAGCACTCCTGATTTCTTTCTTAAGTATTTTCTTGCACTTCTTATACTCCTCAAGCACCTTATTTACTCCCTGCTTCCTATACATGTCATACAACTCCCTCTTCTTCTTTATCAGAGTTGCAATATCCCTTGAGAACCAAGGTTCCTTATTCCTATTCACTTTGTCTTTAATCCTGACAGGAACATACAAATTCTGCACTCTCAAAATTTCTCCTTTGAAGGCTTCCCACCTACCAATCACATCCTTGCCAGAGAACAACCTGTCCCAATCCACGCTTTTTAGATCCTTTCTCATTTCTTCAAATTTGGCCTTCTTCCAGTTAAGAACCTCAACCCTAGGACCAGATCTATCCTTGTCCATGGAGTTGAAGCTGAAAATCAGTCATAATCTTAATGAACCTTGGAGCATATTCAAAGGGCTTGTCTGGCCTACACTAGTTCCAGTTTCTTCATTTTAATCATCATCCTTGATCAGCAGCCTATCTGTTTTAAATCAAATGGAATGTCAACTTTGTTTCTATTGTTAAGCCGCTTTTCAATTCCAGTATTTCATGAGAGACAATTATCTGGGTCTTTAGAGCCAAATCTGAATTTGGACAAATCTCAAACCCAATTCTTGGGTGCCAGAAAATAATTTGGTAGACTCTGACAAATATTTTCAAATGGATTCATTCATTTAAAAAAAATGCCGTTGGTAAGGATTACATCAGAACTGAGATATTTCAGATATACAGAAAGGTTGAACAAGCCATGTACTTGTCTTTTTAAAACAGAAGGCTGAACTGATAGACATCTTTAAGATAAGGGAAGACTGATGGACTGGATGTGGAAAATGTAATTCCAATAAACATGATATCAAAATTGGAGGAGAAAATAAGTTAAAAGGGATACCAGAGATAACAACTTTACTCAATGGAACCTGCAACTTCCTCAACAAGGAAATTGAGGTAAATTGTATAGATGCAGTGGAGGGGGAGCTCGATTAAAACAAGGGAGAAAGATGTAGCAAGGCCGAGGAAAGGCTTAAATGTCAGGTGGGATTATTTGGCTCAATGTCCAATTTCCCTGCTTTTAGATTTATAATTTCCCTGACAGTTTATACTTCATTATCTTACCTATTTTTAAATGACAAAATGGAAAATAAAGACGAAGAATAGCACCGAATTCCATCTGCTTCTTTTATGCACAAATCATTTTATTCACATTGTAATGAAATCCTGCCTATTGTAAAATTAGATTGGACATTGACAGTCATGATTCATTTTAGCTTGGCTGATACCTCCCCAGCATCAATGTTATCAATATGTGCCATATTTATCTCTGCATTACTAACAGACATTAGAGCAACAACATGCAATGTATGATCTTTGTATTCAGCTTTCAATATAAAAACAAACAAGAGCAAATTCTAATTTCTGGATACATGTTTCTTAACAAGGTTCTTGTTTCCTGATGACACTATTGTACTGTGAAATTCTAAGAGAAGAGCAATTGAATTTCTTCAGTACCTTCACTGCACTGAACATAGAAATATTTGTCTTTCAACCTTGACAGTAAGGAATAGGAATTGTGAGCATTGGAATTGAACAAAGATGTTTGAGAAATGGGAATTGGGGTCGAGAGGAAAAATGGATCAGCAAGATGAAATGGCAGAGCAGGCTTGATGGGCCAATTGGCCTAATTTTGCTCCCATGTCTCATGGTAATCTTCACTTACAGCTTTAAAATATTCCATACTGTAAGACTGCAAATATCTCAAGGTTAAGAAAGATGAGCATTGTACTCAAAATCAGAGGGATTAAAATTAGGATTGGTAAGTGAAATGGATCAGTAATAACAAAAGTAAAATCAAGCCAAGAAAAAGAAAGAGAAGGATGGGTCTCAGAGAGTAAATCATAAACACAAGCAATTCTGCAGATGCTGCAAATCCAGAGCAATACACACAAAATCCTGAAGGAACTCAGCTGGTCAGGCAACATCTATGAAAATGGATAAACAGTTGATATTTTGGGCCAAGACCCCCATCAGGACTGGATAGAAAAAAATGAAGAAAGGTCTTGGCCCGAATTGAATTCAAGTTTCCTAACACTTGTACTCCTAACACCAATCTATTGTAACTTCAATTAAACACTAGATGATCCAAGTTCATCAGATAGTGAAATATGATGATTGTTACAGATTAGGCATGATATAGTTGAATTTCCATTGAATAAATTAAGGTTCCAAACCTATAACATCTGCAGAAAAGGCCATTTTTAGATGCTATAATTTAGTCACCATTTTCTGGAATTCAATTATAGATGCAAAATACAATTAGGATATTACAGAACCTACAAACCTTGGTTAAGGTGCAACAAGGGAATTCTAACAGCACATTTTCTCCCTCTAGTGGTTAAATCAAGTCTCTGAGATCTAAAATCAAGGAAGGATCAAATCTGCAGCAAATTGCTTTAAATTATTAATTATATTAACTATTCATTACTGTCAGGCATCTATTATGTCTTACAGTGAAAATACTATTTGCCTCAATGTAGTTTAAATTTTGCAAGAGCTATTTTATTCTTCAGCATCACTGCAATCCACAAGAGCTTATATTTATATTGCTTAGAAATTAATTAAATATTAAAGCTCTCTTTAATGTCCACACAGCCTGACTAAGAGGATTACATACTCTCACACAAATTTAGTGACTGTTAATAAAACTGCCAGCAGGTTCACAGAGATCTGTATTCCTCCAAAGGAGGCTGTAGGGAAAACAGTACAGCAATTTTTGTTTGCACCGTCTGGTGAAAAACAAAACAATGATAGGTTAGGGGAGCAGAAGACTGGGAAGAAGGAAGTGAAAATGAGAGACAGTAAGGGATAAGGAACAGGAAGTAAAAGATAAAAAAAGGAAGGGTAAAGGAATAGAAGAATTGGAAGGCTAGTGAAGAAAAAAGTGGAAAGAATGGGAAGGCAGGGTTAGCATAAGAGACATAGTACATCAGGAGGAGTGTGCACAAGGACTGGGATCAAGGGAGAGTAAACAGAGCATTTTGGAAGGAAATGTGGAGAAAGATGTTAGAGCAGGTAGGGAGAGATGGAGGGGTTGAAGGGGTGATGGGTTCAGTGGGTGACAGATTGAAGCATGATGGGAGTGAAGGGAAGGGGGTGGCGAGAGAGCAGGGGTGGGGGTGAGGGGGGGCCAGAGAGGAGTGGGGGAAGAGAGGAGGTGAGGGGCCAGAGGGAGGGGGCGAGAGAAGGGGGGGGTGAGAGAAAGGGGGGCCAAGAGAAAGGGGTGAGAGAAGGGATTTTATTTGTTGGTTCCTAATTTTCTGTCATACAAAATCTTGATGGATATTATTACAATATTCTGAAATCATTTTACAATAACACATTGATGAACATCAATTATTATAAAACAGAATGAATTTAAAACGTACTATCTTTACTGAGCTTGATTTTGCAGAATAAAACTAACTAGCTATAATGTAGCAGATGGTGGTTTGAAATACTCTTCTGGAGAAAATAAATCAGTGCACTTAGGCAGAAATGCTAGAAGTTAATTACTATAACATTTTGATTAAAATTTACTTGAATCTAATTTTGATTTAAAGTTTCATGGTACACTCTGAAGTACTGCCGACACTGTTTAATGCAAACAAGAATTTACTCCTGGCTAATAGCATCTTCTTTCCTATACAGTTATAAATGGATTTTTCCACTATACAATAACATGGCTGTGCGCAGTTGGAACTTGCTTTAAGTTTCAGCTTGCAAATATGGTTCAGGATATACAATAACTGCTACTTTCACAAAGTAACCTTAATTTTTTTAAATATGTATTAACAATTTGCATTCCATGGGTGGTGGGCTAAAAATACGTCTGTCCTGAAGATCGTGTAAGGCGCTCCTTCCCTCTGCTAGCCTGCAAGTCACCCTTGGGCAAGGTGTAGCACCTACTTATCCTCCTGATCATGGTCATGTGAAGCCACGAGAGCAGGTGGTGGATAGTCATATGAGCAGCTGGTACATATCACAATTCCTGGTTATGCGACCACTGATGCCAGGCAGACAATCTCTGAACAGTATTGATAATGGCTGGGGTTACTCATCTTGTAAAGACACTGCCCAGAAGGCAGCAATTGCAAACCACTTTTGTAGATAAATTTGCTAAGAACAATTATTTCCAGTGGTAAAGGTGCGAACATTGCATTTGCCTTCCTCACCACAGACTCAACCTGCAAATTAACCTTTAGGGAATCCTGCACAAGGACTCCCAAGTCCCTTTGCATCTCCGGTTTTTTGTATTTTCTCTCCATTTAAAAAATAGTCCACCCTTTTATTTTTTCTACCAAAGTGCATGACCATACACTTTTCAACACTGTATTCCATCTGCTATTTCGTTGCCAGTTCTCCTAACCTGTCTCTCATTTTGCAGCCTTTCTACTTCCTCAAAACTACCTGCTCTTCCACGTATCTTCATATCGTCTACAAATTTTGCAATAAAGCCATCAATTCCATCATCCAAATCTTTGACATATAATGTCAAAAGAATAGGTCCTAACATAGATCTTCGTGGAACACCACTAGTCACCGGTGGGAACCAGAAAAGGCTCCCTTTATTCCCACTCTTTGCCTCCTGCTAATCTGCCACTGCTCTATCCATTCTAGAATCTTTCTTGTAATATCATGAGCTCGTAGCTTGTTAAGCAGTCTTATTTGTGGCACCTTATCAAAGGCCTTCTGAAACCCCAAGTGCACCACATCAACCAATTCTCCCTTTGTCTATCCTGCTGATTCTTCAAAGAATTCCAAATGATTTGTCAGGTAAGATTCTCCCTTGAGGAAACCATGCTGACTACGGGCTATTTTATCATGTGCCTCCAAGTACCCTGAGACCTCATGCTTAATAGTCAATTCCGACACCTTCCCAACCACTGAGGTCAAACTAACTGGCCTATAGTTCCCTTTCTTCTGCCTCTCTCCCTTCTTGAAAGGTGAGTGACATTTGCAATTTTGCTGTCCTCCAGAACCATTCCAGAATCTAGTAATGATCTTTCAAGAATCACTAATGTCTTAACAATCTGTTCAGCCATCTCTTTCAAAACTCGGGCGTATACTATCTGGTCCAGGTGACTTATCCATCTTCAGATCTTTTAGCTTCCCAAGAACCTTCTCCCTAGTAATGGTAACTTCACACACTTCATGACCCTTGACACCTGGAACTTCCACCAACCTGCTAATGTCTTCCAAGGTAAAGACTACGCTAAATACTTAATCAGTTCATCCGCTCTTTTTTGTTTCTCATTACTACCTCTCCAGTGGTCCGATAGGTTTAAAAGGTGCCAAGATGAGTAATTGTATTGCATGTAACAATTGTTATAAAAAAACAGCGGTATGCCAATAGCAAAAGAAATCAAAGCTTAGAGTGGCATTCCGTGATTAAGACAACGTCAGGCTGTTGCATAACTGGCCTCTGAATCTATTAGTTTAATTTATATCCTGGTTCCTGGATGCCCGAGGATTTTGCAAGGTAGATCAGACTGTAAGCAATTTGCTGCATTCTAATTTGGTGGCTGGGTTGACACTGAAAGATCTGGACAGTTTTATCCTTTTTCTAGTTGAACCTGGCAGCTTTGCCCCCCCCCCAATATAAATGTTACTAATGTTTTATTCCATCAGCAAAATAGTTGGCAGGCCGTTCGTAAGGATCTAACCCTTCAACATCCAGTGACAGCAGGGCTCTAGATTGTGGTCTTTCCCCATAAAGCCTTTATGGCGGCTGTACCAAACTTCATATTGCAAGGTGTAGTTTTATGACCCTCAGCACATAAAACTACACCTTGCAATATGCCAGTCGCTGGCATACTCATGGGCACACCTTTTTGCTCTGTAAGGCCAACAAGTTTTCAACAGCTCGAAGTGCTTTTTCATGAAGTTTATATTCTTCTAGCAGCAGTTGATGACTGCCTCAAGTAAATGTTCCTAGGTGCAGCTGCCTGGGATGAACCTTGACAGAAATCACTGCATCCCTTTACAGACTTCGGTCTCAAACATGTAGTACACAAGCAAGTGTATTACATGTCTCACATTTTCTGCTGCCAACTTGAGGGCAGTTTGTATTTGTATTAAGACATTGCTTGTGTATCTGATGGGAAGGGCCCTTCTCACCAGCAGCCCAGTGAGATCTTGGTGCTAACCTGAGAGTTCTGCAGATGAGGTCTTCTGCTAAATAACTTTGAGTTTCTGCTTGGGCCATTTCGGAGGGTAGCTTAACATCTTGTAGGTCTAGAGAGATGCAGGCTGGACTGGATAAGGATGACCAACTTCTTCCTAATAGGATAGGTGGGTTTTTACAACAAAATTCCTAGTCATTATAACAATGACTAATAATTATAAATTTAAATTCACTGGCTGCATTTAACTTCCTTAGTAACACACACAAAACACTGGGGGAATTCAGCATGTCAGGCAGCATCAATGGAAGTGAATGAATAATCGATATTTCAGGCTGAGACCCTTCATTATAACTGGAAAGGAAGGGGGAAGATGCCAGAATAAGGTGGTGGAGGGAAGGGATTGAATACAAGCTAGAAGGTGATAAGTAAATCCAGGTAGGTGGGGATGCGGGTTGAAGTAAAAAGCTGGGGAGGTGATAGATAGGTAAAGGGCTAAAGAAGAAGAAATCTGATACGAATGTGAACCATGGGAGAAAGGGAAGGAGGGGGTGATGGGCAGGTGAGGAGAAGAGTTAAGAGGGGAGCCAGAGTGGGGAATTGAAGAAGAGAGAAAGGGAAGGGGGAAAAGTTACCAGAAGTTAGAGAAATTTCTGTTCATGCCATTAGGTTGGAGCCTACCTAAAAATATGAGGTGTTGCTCTTCCAACCTGAGGACGGCGGCCACGGACTTGCATGTCAGAACAGGAATGGGGATTGGAATTAAAATTGTTGGCCACTGGAAAATTCTGATTTTTACAGATGGTGCAAAGGTGATTGACAAAGTACTCCCCCAATCTACATTGGGTTGCACCAATGTAGAGGAGCCCGCATCAGGAGCATCAGGAGCACCGGCTACAGTTGATGACACCAAGGGTCAATTGGAAGGACTGTCTGGGACCCTGAATGGAGCTGAGGGAGGAGGTGAATGATCAGGTGCAGCACTTCTTCCACTTGCAGGGATTAAGTGCCAGGAGGGAGATTAATGGGGAGGGACAAATGGACAAGAGAATCATAGAGAGAGTGAGCTGTGCAGAAAGCAGAGGGTGGGAGGGGTGGAGAAGGTAAAGAAGTGTTTGGTGGTAGGGTCCCATTGAAGATGGTGGAAGTTGCAGAGAAGTTGTACTTCTGGGACGCCTAGGAGCGACTTGAGTAGCAGCAGTACTCTCAATGGATACAATTAAATATTCCTGTTTCAGCCTGATAACAGCTAAAAAGCACAACTGCTTCCAAGGTCAGTACAGTCAACAAAGATGTCTTAATACGTTTAAACGAACTATCGCTGCTTAAAACTGATGGAAACAACACCGATTGTGGTCTGAAGTGCCCACGTAGGACACCTCAGTGGAAGCATGGGTGCAGAGTGGGGTTACAAGTGTGTTTAATGAAACGGTGTTTTAAACTCCCTATACCGACTATCTTGCTGGTGAACGTACAGTCTCTGGTGAATAAAATTATTGGTCTCAGATCTTGGGTGCTGAATCAGAGGGACATTAGGACCGCGTTTGTCCTTTGTTTCACAGAATCCTGGTTAACCCCTTCCGTACCAGATACAGCGATTCAGATCAACGGGTTTACTATACACCGTCAGGGTAGATCTATAGAGTCTCTCAAAAGCAGAGGTGGAGGAGTATGCCTCATGATCAACTCTTCTTGGTGCACAAATATATCAGTGCTGTCCCAATTCTGCTCACCAGACCTGGAATATCTAGCAGTAAAGTGCCGTCCTTTTTACCTACCACAGGAGTTCTCTGGGGTCATTTTGGTAGCAGTTTACACTCTACCTCAGGCCAACGTCAAGCAGGCTTTAGACGATCTGAGCAATGAGATCAACATGCACGAAATAGCACACTCTAACGCCTTCACCATTGTTTTGGGAGATTTTAGCAAGGCCAGTCTGAAAAAATCACTCAGCAATTACCATCAACAGATCACTTGCAATACCAGAGGAAACAACACACTGGTTACACCACCATCAAGAATGCCTACCATGCTATTCCACGTTCTCACTTCGGGAAGTCTGATCACCTGGCTGTACTTCTACTTCCTGAGTATAGGCAGAGACTGAAGACTGCAGCACTAGTAGTGAGGACCAAGAAGGTATGAACAAGGGAAGCACAGGAGTGCCTACAGGACTGCTTTGAATCAGTGGACTGGACTGTATTCAGGGATTCATCTTCAAACCTGGATGAGGATGCTGCAGTTGTTATTGACTTCATTAAAACCTGTGTGGATGAGTGTGTGCCTACAAAGACTTGCTGTACATTCGCAAGGCAAAAGCTGTGGATGAACCAGGAGGTTCGTCGCCTGCTGAAGGCTAGGTCTTTGGCACTCAAGTCTGGCGACCCAGGCCTGTACCAGAAAACCAGGTATGATTTGCGGAGGGCTATATCAAGGGCGAAGAGACAATTTCAAACAAGGTTGGAGGCAAGATCGGATGCACAGCAACTCTGGCAGGGTCTGCAAGACATTACTTCCTACAAAGTGAAACCAAATAGCATGAATGGCAGTGATGCTTCACTACCAGATGAACTCAACGCCTTCTATGCCTGCTTTGAAAGGGAGAACATAACTACAGCTGTCAAGATCCCTGCTGCACCTGATGACCCTCTGATCTCTGTCTCAGAGGCCGATGTTAGGCTGTCTTTAAAGACAGTGACCCTCGCCAAGGCGGAAGATCCCGCTGGAGTACCTGGGTAAGGCTCTGAAAACCTGTGCCAACCAACTAGCGAGAATATTCAAGGACATTTTCAACCACTCACTGCTACGGGCGGAAGTTCCCACTTGCTTCAAAAAGGCAACAATTATACCAGTGCCTAAGAGGAATAATGTGAGCTGCCTTAATGACTATCGCTCAGTAGCATTCAAATCAACAGCTTTGAGAGGGTGATTATGACTGGACTGAACTCTTGCCTCAGCAAAGACCTAGACCCATTGCAATTTGTCTATTGCCACAATAGATGAACGGCAGATGCAACCACAATGGCTCTTCACACAGCTTTAGACCACTTGGACAAAACAAACACCTATGTCAGAATGCTGTTTGCTGACTATAGCTCAGCATTTAATACCATCATTCCCACAATCCTGATTGAGAAGTTGCAACTAGATTCTCAACTTCTTAACCGAAAGACCACAATCTGTGAGAATTGGTGTTAACATATCCTTCTTGCTGACGATCAACACTGGCGCACCTCAGGGGTGTGAGCTTAGTCTACTGCTCTACTCTCTATATACACATGACTTTGTGGCTAGGCATAGCTCAAATACCATCTATAAATTTGCTGATGATACAACTATTGCTGGTAGAATCTCAGAAGTGGAGAGAGTGAGCAGTTTCAAGTTCCTAGGTGCCAAGATCTCTGAGGATCTAACCTGGTTCTAACATATCGATGTAGTTATAAAGAAAGCAAGACAGCGGCTATACTTCATTAGGAATTTGAAGAGATTTGGCATGTCAACACATACACTCAAAAACTTCTGTAGATGTACCATGGAGAGCATTCTGATAGGCTACATCACTGACTGGTATGACGTGGGGGGGGGGGGGGCGCTACTGCACAGGACCTAAAGAAGCTGCAGAGGGTTGTAAATCTAGTCGGCTCGATCTTGGGTACTAGCCTACAAAGTACCCAGAACATCTTCATGGAGTGGTGTCTCAGAAAGACAGGGTCCATTATTAACGCTCTCTAGCACCCAGGGCATGCCCTTCTCTCACTGTTACCATCAGGTAGGAAATACAGAAGCCTGAAGGCACACACTCAGCGATTCAGGAACAGCTTCTTCCTCTCTGCCATCCAATTCCTAAATGGACATTGAACCCTTGGACGCTACCTCACTTTTTAAAATATATATTACATCTGATTTTTGCATGATTTTTAATCTATTCAAAATACATATGCTGTAATTGATTTACTTAATCATTTACTATTATTTTTATTTTATCTATCTTTTTTTTCTCTTATATATTATGTATTGCATTGAACTGCTGCTGCTAAGTTAACAAATTTCACGTCACATGCCGGTGATAAACCTGATTCTGATTCTGATGCAAACAATAGGAATTCTGCAGATGCTGGAAATTCAAGCAACATACATCAAAGTTGCTGGTGAACGCAGCAGGCCAAGCAGCATCTATAGGAAGAGGTGCAGTCGACGTTTCAGGCCGAGACCCTTCGTCAGGACTGATTCTGATGTGTTGGATGTGGAGGCTTATGGGGTGATAGTTGAGGATAAGAGAAATTCTATTCCTGTTAAGAGGGCAGGAAGGCAGATGAGCACGGAATTCAAATTTGCATTTCTGATGGCCAGTCTAGTCTTCTGGGCAATACATTGGTAACTTAACCATCAACACTGTACCCTTATAATATCTATAAGGTGGAAAATTTGTCCTATAAATCAAAAGAGTTTAAAAAATCCATTTTAATTGAGTTTCCATTTATTTTTCCTGCTTTATGAGATAAAATGTAAGCACAATTACCAATCTGACAAGCTTGGATGCTATGTTTAGGTAACTGCTAACTCAAACACGATAAATCTTTAATATACTTTATTAAGATGATTACAAAGTAGGAAATAAAATAAACATATTACCTGTCTATCTGGCCAGCATGCCTTCAGAACAGCCTGAGTTCTGAAGAGCACAAGCAACTTACTATCCTCATCATTAAGTGGAAATGCCTGCTCAAGAATTTGCAAAACATCAATTCGGGGTTTTACAGGCAAATCTGCATCGCCACAGAAAGGTCTCAGCCATGCCAAGAGGTCATCTGAACATACGAGGTTGTCCCTAAATTACAAAAAGAAAAAAATTTAAATAGATTGAAATAAGAGCATTTGAGCAATTCTTGATTTAGTATCTTCAATGTAAAGTTGTACTTACCCATTTAAAACACTGGAGTGCACAGATTTGACGATACCTTCAAGAACTTGAAGTGGATCCTTTTCTGATGGAACACTTGTGCTGATCCCAGTGGGATAAAAACAACAAAGGTGGAGGTAAATGAATGGAGATATACATTCTGCTAATCTAGACAATAATGGGAATAGAATTAAATTGAGCTGAAAATAAAAACTGGAAAATAAATAAGACTTTCCCTTTCCCATCTTGTACACCAAAGGAAATGGACCAAAAGCCTAGTCTTTAGGTGTAAAATCCAAATTAGCATTAGGAAAGAAAATTTGCCTTCTCCGAAATTTGCAATCCATTTCCAAACATTTCTCACTATATGAGGAGACACCATCAGTGTGTTGTTCACTTGTGGTGTTCCTTCAAATGCTTGGCCTTTAAGTACTTATCAGTTAATTGGTTGCCATTACAGAAAGTCAATTGTGGCATAGGGAAGGTTGTGCTGATTGATTGTGTGACGAACTCTGTGCATCGTCTAACATTTTGCCCGTATTGGTTTAAAAATGGGATCGAGGCTTCAGGACCTGTAACAACGCACAGAAGACAAGCTTTGGAGAACGAAGTCAAACGACGCTGACATTGTGAAATTCTATGGGCTTCCAAAGGTTCACAAAGCAGGAACATCCCTGTATCATTACCAAGTTCCCCCAATTACATCCTAGCTACACATTTTCCAAATTATTTCCAAAACCAGTCCTCATTATGGACTACATGACCCCTTTTTCATACAAACAAGAAGAACATTTAATTAAGTTTTAAAGTGATAGCTAGAATAGGAAGAATATATAATAACTTTGACAGAAATTCTAATATATCCACAGAACTGAAATAAAAACCATCGAGGTTCACCCAATTCCAACTACTTTGTACAATGTTGTACAATTTCCTTAATGCCCGTCAGATCTGCCTGAACAAATGCATGAAATGTCCAACGGACTTGCAAATTTTATTTTTATTTTAAAAGGTGAGGATGCTAGAAATACTCAGCAAGCCAAGCAGCACCCTTATAATGATAAAAAATTTATATTTTGGATTGACAACTTTTCATTAGAAATGAGAAAAACTAGAAATTAAGTTGCAGAGGAAGGGCAAGAATGCGCAAGACAAACAGACTGTTTGTGAAAGAGCACAGGACAAGGTTTCAGTATCAAAAATGGTGACCCTGAACTTTTGGTTGCCTTTCCCTTTAACCTCCTGCACTGTCACTCTGAGCTATCTCAACGAGACATATTACAATTCTTAGGGCCAAACAATGAATTCTACAATTTCACAAAAAGCAGTCTTTGCAGTTCGCAGTTTCTATCTCCCACAGATACTTCTCGATGTGCCATGATCCCCCAGCAGATTGCTTACTGTTCCAGGTTTCAGCATCTGCTGTCTCTTGTATCTTAATGTACTTCTGAGTCGAACAATATGTCTGAACGGCATGCAAAACAAAGCTTGTCATTGTATGAATAAACTCTTCTCGGGCTTCTAGCCAGGTACAGGTATTAATTTTTACTGACGTTTCGATGATAAACTATGCCATCTTCATCAGGGATGATGCCTCAGCAAGTCTAGTCCAGTGGTATTTACACCTCCATTGTCCGTCCCTCCTGATTGGTTAGTCCTCATCCAATCAGGTTTCCGCTATCCCACCTTGTTTACAACCGAATTCCAGTTCTTACTTGGAGGGAGTCCTTCATCTTTGTTAAAATTGAATATGGCAGTTTGTCATCGAAACTCTATAGTGTTAAAATAGATACCTGTACCCAGCTGGAACCCTGAGAAGAGTTTATTTTGTTATATACGCTGGGAAAGCACTAGATCCTTTTTCACTTCCTTCCACTGGCAGGAAATTCACTGCAATATTTGTCACTTTGAATCATTGCATAATGAGAAGTCAAGACTTCTTTGTTCTTTAGCTTTCCTTCTGAGATGCTGGGACAACGACATCATCCCCAAGTTCATGAGGTTGCGTTCTGTGGTGGCTCTATGATGAGCTAGCCAAGCGTTGATAAGGGAGTGCATCCATTACATTAGATTTGCTCTGGACATCAACACAAGCAGTCAACTGTCTCTTCACCTGTAGTACTCAGCCCTCTTGTCTCCTAGTGATTAGGAGTACATCGCCAGGTCCACTGCGGCGCAAGGTGAACTAGCTTCTCAAAGGAACACTGCGAGGCAGGTCAGCAAGTACAACAGACTATCCCAACAAAGTGTACCCATCCCACCACTGGACCCAGAAAGGTTTGTTCTCAATCAAACTGGACAAAGCATCGGTGAGGCAACTAGATTGGTCTTTGCCAAGGGGCTAAACTTCACTCCGGTCCCCAGAGCCAAAACTTATTGGGACTATGGTGGCGGAGTAGAGCAAGCAATCTGAAAACTACCACCGGGTACCGAGGAGGAGATAAGGATAGAGATCTGCATGGTCCTCATAAGGGCTGTTTTTCTGAAACCAAACATTACAAGAGGAGAGCGACTAGCCATCCAGACACTATGGCAAAACCCAGCCGTCACGATTTTACCAGCAGACAAAGGAAATTTGAGTCCTTGGAGGAATACCACAGGACAGCCAAACAGATTCTGGATGATCCCATCTACAGTGTTCTACAGCGGGATCCCACCGATTCGATTATGAGGATGACCTCCACCTTATTGAAGAAATCTGGACTGGCAGCAAACAAATGCAAGACACATCTGCCTCAGGCTCTGGTACCACCAAGACTTTATGGGCTCCCGAAGATGCACAAGGAGGGATCTTCCCCACCTCCCCCACCCCCCACCACTCCCGAGGCCTATCATCAGTGAAACAGATAAATAGGTTCTCCGACTTACAATCTCATTAAGCATTTAACAACTATGCTGTCTCCCTCTGTTGTGGGCCATGATTAGCACATTACAAATTTGACAGACTTTGTTAAAATGATAACCAATATCCAAATGAACCTGGAGGACATAATGGTCAGTTCAACGTGGTGTCCCTGTTCAGGAGAGTTCCCATTAAGGACAGCTTGGTCCTCCTATGGTCAAGGTTTGATAAGGGTACATTAACCTTTTTAAGCACATACTTACATCAAAGTACTTCATCCATAAAGGGAACTACAATGAAGAAATGGACGGAGTGGCCATGGGAGTGCCCTTGTTGCTGGCTATTGCTAATTTCTATATAGAGAACTTTGAGGAGAGGGCTCTGAGTTTATTGACCTTAGGCCCCAAGTGCTTCTTCAGATATATTGATGACACCTTAGTAGTATGGCCTCATGTTCTCCAGCAATTCAACAGTTCCACAACCACCTGAACAGCAAACATCCAAACATTCAAATTACGACGCAAATGGAGAAGAATGGTTGCCTCCCATTCCTGGACATTCTAATATGACAGAAAGTATTATGATAGCCTTGGACATGGCATCTATTGGAAGCCTACTCACACAGACTCACCTCAACAATAACAACCACCATTATGCCTCCCAACATAAAGCAGTTCTTTATACCTTGATTAACTGTGCAAAAACTATTTTGGGAGGCTCCAGAAGAAAATAAGATGATTTCGCACGAATGACTACAAGGTGAAGGAAATCAATCGTGCCCTTAAAAGGGCCGACGGAAAAACCAGGAAACCTAACAATGAGGAGGAACTCGTCACTACCGTCTGTCTTCCCTATATTTCCACTGTTTCGGGAAGAACTGCCAGGATCCTGAGAAATACTGAATTAATATCATCCACAAACCTGTAAGAAAGATAGCCTGGGACTCAGGATGGCTGGCATTTACAGGATTCAGAGCAGCATATATCAGCTAGAAGTGATTAAAGTCTGTCACGAGCCTTGTGGCCCATCAGGCCGGTGCTTATGCCGGTTTCTGTGGCATGAAGCGAATGAGACTGCCCGCCGCCCCCCCCCCCACTATCGTGAGGTTAACCCCTAGCATTTTTGCTGGTACCCATTCTCAGCTGGGTAGACTGGAGCATTGTGTGGTTAAGTGCCTTGCTCAAGGACACACACACTGCCTCAGCTGAGGCTTGAACCCATGACCTTCAGATCGCTAGTCCAACGCTCTAACCACTTGGCCATGCGCCACACAGCCAGAAGTGAAGCATTTTGGAAATCCACATCAAGGAGCATAGGAGGTATATCTGTTTGGGTTACCTGGAGAAATCAGCGGTAGCAGAAGATTGCATTTGCAATGGCCATAGGATTGACTTGCCATGCCAACAGCTTTTGGGACCGCCTGGAAAAGGAAGCTATTGAAATAAAACCAGAGGAAAAGAATTTTAACAAAGATGAAGGCCTCACTCTAAGTAAGAACTGGAATTCGATTGTAAATAAGGTGGGACAGCGGAAACCTGATTGCATGAGGTCTAACCGATCAGGAGGGTTGGATGATGGGGCTGTAAATACTAGACTTGCCCAGGCAGGCATCATCCTTAATGAAGATGGCAGAGTTCATCATCAAAACATCAGTTATGATCGATTCTTGCACCCGTCTCGAAGCCCGAGGAGTTTATTCAGACAGTGAAATCCTTTTTCACTTTTCACTGTATCTCGATATGTAGTCAGAGTTGTAGAACACTATGGCACAGAAACAGGACACTCGGCCCATCTAGTGTGTGCCAAATCATTGATTTGCTTATTCCCATTGACCTGCATCTGAACCATAGCTCTCCATACCTCTCCCATCCATGCATCAATAAGACTTCCTTTTAAATACTGAAATGGAACGCACATCCACCACTGCATTGGCATTTCACTCCACACTCTCACCACCTTCTGGGAGAAATTACCCCTCATGTTCCCCTTAAACATTTCAGATTTCACCCTTAACCCATGACCTCTAGTTGTAGACCCACTCAACCCAACCTAACCTATAAACTGCTAACCTATTCAACCTTTCCCTGTAACTCAGGTCCCCAAGTCCTGGCAATACCCTTTTAAAGTGTTTAACTGGAGTACGTGGAAATATGAACCTATCAGGCAGGAACTTGGAAGCATAAATTGGGAACAGACGTTCTCAGGGAAATGTACAGAAGAAATGTGGTAAATGTTCGGGGGATATTTGCGTAGAGTTCTGCATAGGTACGTTCCACTGAGACAGGAAAAGGATGGCAGGGTACAGGAACTGTGATGTACAAGGGCTATTGTAAATCTAGTCTAGAAGAAAAGAAAAGCTTACGAAAGGTTCAAAAAACTAGGTAATGATAGAGGTCTAGAAGATTATAAGGCTAGCAAGAAGGAGCTTAAGAATGAAATTAGGAGAGCCAGAAGGGGCCATGAGAAGGCCTTGCGGACAGGATTAAGGAAAACCCCAAGGTATTCTACAAGTATGTGAAAAGCAAGAGGATAAGAAGTGAGAGAATAGGACCAATCAAGTGTGACAGTGGAAAAGTGTGTATGGAACCGGAGGAGATAGCAGAGGTACTTAATGATTACTTTGCTTCAGTATTCACTGCGGAAAAGGATGTTGCAATCTGGCAATTGTAGGGATGACTTATAGCAGACTGGAAAGCTTGAGCATAAGATATTAAGAAAAAGTATGTGCTGGAGCATTTGGAAAGCATCAAGTTGGATAAGTCACCAGGACTGGACGGGATGTACCCTAGGCTACTGTGGGAGGTGAGGGAGGAGATTGTTGAGTCTCTGGCGATGATCTTTGCATCGTCAATGAGGACGGGATAGGATCCGGTGGATTGAAGGGTTTTGGATGTTATTCCCTTATTCAAGAAAGGGAGTACAGATAGCCCTGGAAATTACAAACCAGTGAGTCTTACTTCAGCGGTTGGTAAGTTGATGGAAAAGATCCTGGGAGGCAGAATTTATGAACATTTGGAGAGGCATAATATGATTAGGAATAGTCAGCATGGCTTTGTCAGAGGCAGGTCCTGCCTTACTAGCCTGATTGAATTTTTTGAGGATGTGACTAAACACATTGATGGAGGGAGCACAGCAGATGTAGTGTATATGGATTTCAGCAAGGCATTTGATAAGGTACTCCATGCAAGGCTTATTGGGAAAGTAAGATGGCATGGGATCCAAGGGGACATTGCTTTGTGGATCCAGAACTGGCTTGCCCACAATAGGCAAAGAATGGTTGTAGAGGGCCATATTCTGCATGGAGGTCTGTGACCAGTGGTGTGCCTTACGGATCTGTTCTGGGATCTCTACTCTTCGTGATTTTTATAAATAACCAGGATGAAGAAGTGGAGAGATGGGTCAGTAGATGACACAAAGGTTGGGGATGTTGTGGATAGTATGGAGGGCTGTTGGAGGTTACAGCAGGACATTGAAAGGATGCAAAACTGGGCTGAGAAGAGGCAGATGGAGTTCAACCCAGTTAAGTGTAAGGTGGTTCATTTTCGTAGGTCAAATATGATGGCAGAATATAGTATTAATGGTAAGACTCTTGGCATTGTGGAGGATCAGAGGGATCTTGCAGGTTGACTCTGTGGTTAAGAAGGCATACGGTGCATTGGCCTTCATCAATCATGGGACTGAGTTTAGGAACCGAGAGGTAATGTTGCAGCTATATAGGACCCTGGTCAGACCCCACATGGAGTACTATGCTCAGTTTTGGTTGCCTCACTACAGGGAGGATGTGAAAACTATAGAAAGGGTACAGAGGAGATTTACAAGAATGATGCCTGGATTGGGGGGCATGCTTTATGAGAATAGGTTGAGTGAACTTGGCCGTTTCTCCTTGGAGAGATGGAGGATGAGAGGTGACCTGATAGAGGTGTATAAGATGATGAGAGGCATTGATCATGTGGATAATCAGAGGCTTTTTCCCAGGGCTGAAATGGCTAGCACAAGAGGGCACAATTTTAAGGTGCTTGGAAGTAGGTACAGAGGAGATGTCAAGGGGTAAGTTTTTTTATGCAGATAGTGGTGAGTGCGTGGAATGAGCTGCTGGTGACGGTGGTGGAGGCAGATACGATAGGATCTTTTAAGAGACTCCTGGATAGGTACATAGACCTTAGAAAAATAGAGGGCTATGGGTAACCCAAGGTAATTTCTAAGGTAAGGATATGTTTGGTACAGCTTTGTGGGCCGAAGGGCCTGTATTGTGCTGTAGGTTTTCTATGTTTCTATGTTCCATTTTATTCACATGTTTCCTGTACATAGGTGACCAAAACTGAACATAAAACTCCAAACAACAGGAATTCTGCAGATGCTGGAAATTCAAGCAACATACATCAAAGTTGCTGGTGAACGCAGCAGGCCAAGCAGCATCTATAGGAAGAGGCGCAGTCGACGTTTCAGGCCGAGACCCTTCGTCAGGACTAACTGAAGGAAGAGTGAGTAAGGGATTTGAAAGCTGGAGGGGGAGGGGGAGATGCAAAATGATAGGAGAAGACAGGAGGGGGAGGGATAGAGTCGAGAGCTGGACAGGTGATAGGCAAAAGGGGATACGAGAGGATCATGGGACAGGAGGTCCGGGAAGAAAGACGGGGGGGAGGTGACCCAGAGGATGGGCAAGAGGTATATTCAGAGGGACAGAGGGAGAAAAAGGAGAGTGTTCTGCACGTGTTTCTTTTCTCTCCCCCTAATGCCAGTGGCGATTACATACCTGGATCGATGGTCTCCATCCCACAGATCCCACCCTAGCCACTTCCCATGTCTGCAACTTCAGCACTTGATTTCTCACCTTCCGCTGAAGGAGGTTAATTAAACCAGAACATTGACTATGTTGCCTTCTCTAAAACATGCCCTGACCTGCTGAATGTCTTTAGTATTTTCTGGTTTTGTTTCAGATTTCCAGCAGCTGCAGATCTTTATTTCAACCTATAATGTTGAGAAAACAGGCAGGATGCAGAAGGTCTTAGACAGATTAGGAGAATGGGGAAGGAAGTGGCAAATGAAATACAACATTGGAAAATGCATGGTCATGCACTTTGGTAGTAAAAATAAATGTGTGGACTATTTTCTAAACGGGGAGAAAATCCAAAAATCTGAGATACAGACGGACTTGGGAGTCGTTGTGTAGAACACCCTGAAGGTTAACTTGCAGGTTGAGTTGGTGGTGAAAAAGGCACATGTCATGTTAGCATTCATTTCACGAGGTCTAGAATACAAGAGCAAGGATGTAATGCTGAGGCTTTATAAGGCAGTGGTCCCCAACCTCCGAGCCGTGGACCGATACCGGGCTGCGAAGAATGCAGCGGTGCAGCAGTAGCCAGAATGCATCCAGCACATCTTTAAGAAAAAAGCCGAAATAAACAAGCTAATTAATTAGGTGCCTGTTATGAGGCACAATTGAGGCCTCACCTTGAGTACTGTGAACAGTTTCAGGCCCCTGATCTTAGAAAAGATGTGCTGGCATTGGAGAAGGTCCAGAGGAGGTTCACAAGGATGATTCCAGGAATTAAAGGGTTATCATACGAAGACTGTTTGATGGCTCTGGGTCTGTACTCACTGGAATTCAGAAGGATGAGGGGAAGGATCTCACTGAAACTTTTCGAATGTTGAAAGGCCTAGACACAGTAGATGTGGAAAAGACGTTTCTCATGGTGGAAGAGACTGGGACAGCCTCAGTATAGAGGGGGGTCCATTCAAAACAGAGATGCGGAGAAATTTCTTTAGACAAAGGGTGGTGAATTTGTGGAATTTGTTGCCACATGCAGCTGTGGAGGCCAGGTCATTGGGTGTATGTAAAGCAGAGATTGATAGGTTCTTGTTTGTACATGGCATCAAAGGTTATGGGGAGAAGGCTGGGAACTGGGGTTGAGGAAGAGATAGAAAGAAAGGATCAGCCATGATTGAATGGCGGAGCAGACTCTTTCTTTCTTTTTAAATCTTTTTATTGAGTAAGTATACAAAAAAGGTAAGCCATATAAACATTAATACAATGTTAAAGTATAATAAAATTCCAAAAGATAACAATACCAAAAAGAAAATACTACAAACAATGTAATTTAAGCATAAGAAAGCAAGATAACATAATAGTATACTAGATTTTATATATATCAATGGAAAAAAAAAGAAAAAAAAACCCCAAAAAAAAAACCCACCGTGCAACTAACTAAAAGCAAAGCAAAGCAATGGGCTAACTTGAAACCAAACAGAGTTAAACTTAAAATCACGTCCTCAATCCCGACCTCCATTAAAACAGTGAAAAAAAAACAAGAAGGGTAAATATTACATTAAATGAAAATATCGAATAAAAGGTCCCCAAATCTGTTCAAATTTAAATGAAGAATCATAAAGATTACTTCTAATTTTCTCCAGATTCAAACATAAAATCGTCTGAGAAAACCAAAAAAAGGTAGTTGGAGCATTAAGCTCTTTCCAATGTTGTAAAATACATCTTTTCGCCATTAAAGTAAGAAATGCAATCATTCTACGGGCTGAAGGGGAAAGATTACTAGAAATTTTAGGTAGTCCAAAGATAGCAGTAATAGGGTGAGGAGAGATATCTATATTTAATACCTTAGAAATAATATTGAAAATATCTCTCCAAAAAGTTTCCAAAGTAGGGCAAGACCAAAACATATGAGTTAAAGAGGCTATCTGCCCCGAACATCTATCACAGAAAGGATTAATATGCGAGTAAAAACTCGCTAACTTATCTTTGGACATATGTGCTCTATGAACCACTTTAAATTGAATTAGGGAATGTTTAGCACAAATAGAGGAAGTATTAACTAATTGTAAAATCTGCCCCCAATCATCCACAGAAATGGTAAGCCCCAATTCCTGTTCCCAATCTACCCTAATCTTATCAAATGGAGCTTTCCTAAGTTTCATAATAATATTATAAATCATAGCCGATGCACCTTTCTGACATGGATTAAGGTTAATTATCGAATCTAAAATATATATAGGAGGAAGCATTGGAAAGGAAGAAAGTATAGTACTTAGGAAATTTCTAACTTGTAAATATCTAAAAAAATGTATTCTTGATAAGTTATATTTATTAGATAATTGTTCAAAAGACATAAGGGAACCATCTAAAAATAAATCCAAAAACCGTAAAATACCCTTAGTCTTCCAAGTTTGAAAAGCGCGATCCGTAAAAGAGGGAGGAAAAAATATGTTACCTAAAATAGGAATCGCTAACCCGAATTGATTAAGATCAAAAAATTTTCTGAATTGAAACCAAATGCGCAAAGCATATTTAACTATCGGGTTAGAGACCTGCTTAAGGCGTTTCGAATCAAAAGGAAGAGAGGAACCTAAAATAGAACCAAGTGTATAACCCTGAACAGATTGTAATTCCAATGCTACCCATTTAGGAATAGATAGTATGTCCCGGTCAAGTAACCAAAATTTCATATGTCGAATATTAATAGCCCAATAATAAAATCTAAAGTTAGGTAATGCTAAACCTCCATCTCTCTTAGCTTTCTGTAAATGTATTTTACCCAGTCTCGGATTCTTATTCTGCCAAATAAATGAAGAAATTTTAGAGTCAACTTTATCAAAAAAAGATTTAGGAACGAAAATTGGTAATGCCTGAAACACATATAAAAATTTTGGCAAAAAAAACATCTTAACTGCATTAATACGACCAATCAAAGTTAAATATAAGGGAAACCATTTAGATGAAAGTTGAGTAATATGGTCTATTAATGGTAAAAAGTTAGTCTTAAATAAATCTTTATGTTTACAAGTAATTTTAATCCCAAGATATGAAAAGTAATTATTAATCAATTTAAATGGAAATTTATAATATAAGGGAAGATGTTTATTAATCGGAAAAAGTTCACTCTTACTAAGATTTAATTTATAACCTGAGAAAAGACCAAATTGTGCTAATAACTCTAAAACAGCAGGAATGGATCTCTCAGGATTAGAAATATATAAAAGTAAATCATCAGCATAGAGTGATAATTTATGGGACTTTAATCCCCGAGTTATCCCAGTAATATTTGAAGATTCTCGAATAGCAATTGCAAGAGGTTCTAATGCAATATCAAATAATAGGGGACTAAGAGGACAGCCTTGTCGAGTACCACGAAAGAGAGGAAAAAAAGGTGAGTTTAAGGAGTTAGTACGAACCGAGGCTACAGGGGAGTGATATAACAGTTTAATCCAGGATATAAATTTCAAGCTAAAATTAAACATTTCAAGCACCTTAAATAAATAAGGCCATTCTACTCTATCAAAAGCTTTCTCGGCATCTAAAGAAATAACACACTCAGGAACATTTTGTGAGGGAGTATAAACGATATTTAACAATGTACGAATATTATAAAAAGAGTAACGACCTTTAATAAAACCCGTTTGGTCTTCCGAAATAATAGAAGGAAGTACTTTTTCTAGTCTATTTGCTAATAACTTAGAAAAAACTTTAGAATCAACATTTAATAAAGATATTGGTCTATAAGATGCACATTGAGCAGGGTCTTTATCCTTCTTTAGTATTAAAGAAATTGATGCTCTATTAAAAGATTCCGGAAGTTTACCAAGTTTCAAAGAAGCCTCAAAAACCTTATAGAGCCAAGGAATCAATAAAGAAGCAAAACATTTATAAAATTCAACGGTAAACCCATCAGGGCCAGGAGCTTTCCCCAGATTCATAGAAAAAATAACATTCTTAATCTCATCCATTGTAATGGAAGTATCTAATAAAGAAGACATATCCTGTGAAATCTGAGGGAAGTCTAACTTATCTAAAAAATCATTCATATATTTAGAATCTCGAGGAGACTCTGATTGATATAAAGAAGAATAAAAATCACAAAAGGTTTGATTAATCCCCACATGATCCAATATCAATCGATCATTTTGGTTATAAATCTGATTGATTTGAGATTTAACATAATTAGATTTCAATTGATTAGCCAGCAGCTTGCCAATTTTATCACTGTGAACATAAAAATCACTTCTTGTTTTCTTTAATTGGTTTACAATCGAGGACGAGAGTAGTAAACTGTGTTCCATTTGAAGTTCAGTTCTTTGTTTGTATAGCTCCTCAGAAGGAGCCATAACATATTTCTTATCAATTTCTTTAATCTTGTCCACAATTGCCATCTCCTCCTGCTTCTGTTTCTTCCTCAAAGCAACGGAATACGAAATAATCTGACCCCGAATATAGGCTTTAAAAGTGTCCCAAAGAGTGTTAACCGAAATATCTTCTGTATGGTTAATTGTAAAAAAAAGCTCAATCTGTTCATTCATAAAATTAACAAAGTCCGAGTCCTGAAGCAACAGCGAATTAAAACGCCATTGTCTATTGTTTGGTATATTGGCCATAATTTTAATAGAAAGCTTAAGTGGAGCATGATCCGAAATGGTTATAGAATCATAATCACATTTAATCACTGAAGGAATGAGACGAGAATCAATGAAAAAATAATCAATTCTTGAATAGGAATGATGAACATGTGAAAAGAAGGAAAAATCTTTTTCCTGAGGATGCAGAAAACGCCAAATGTCCGTCGACCCAGAATCAGAAAGGAAAAAATTAATCAAATTTGCAGATTTATTAGGTAAAGTCCGTAAAGGAGCCGAACGGTCCAAAGCTGGAGATAAACAGGTATTAAGATCTCCGCCCCAAATCAATGAAAACTCGTTCAAATTCGGAAACTGATCAAACAATGATTTATAAAATTCCGGACAATCCATATTAGGAGCATAAACATTAACCAAAACTACTTTTTTATTAAATAGTAAACCACTAACCAATAAAAATCTACCATTCGGATCAGAGATAATATCCTGTTGTATAAAAGTAACTGAGGAGTCTATAAAAATAGAGACGCCTCGAATCTTAGCATTGGAGTTCGAATGAAATTGTTGTCCCTTCCAGAATTTGAAAAAACGTAGTCTGTCCCCCCTCCGTACATGGGTCTCTTGTAAAAATAAAATTTGTGCTTTAAGTCTCCGGAACACTTTAAAAACTTTTTTCCTTTTAATAGGATGATTAAGACCATTAGTATTCCAGGAGACAAAATTAATAATAGACTCCATAAATCCTAAAGTCAACCCATAACAAGGAGGATTGACAATAGGCGCGACCCACAAACCCGGAGAGGAAACAGAACATACAAAAGATACCGGGGAAAAGGACGCAACCAATACTTCAATAATGTATATAGCCCAAAGAGAAACAAACTAAAACGTGAAGCCCCTCCCACCACCCCCCACCCCAAGACCCCAAGGCGAAATCTAAAGCAGACCCGCCAGAAAGAAGCAAGCGCTAAAACTACCCCCATGACTTCCGGTATACGCTCCCTAAAAAAAAGGTATAAATATGAAAAGGATCAGCTAATTGTAAAACAGTAAAAAAATAAGTAAAAAAAAGTTAGCTCAATTAAAATACACACAGAACAGAACAAAAGCCGGAAAGTATATATTAAAAAAAAACCACAATAAACCTCAAACTCATGAATAGACACAGCAACAAAAAAAATAGGATTATTAACATAAAATGATTATAAAAAGCAAAACAGAATAAAATTTAAAAAAAAACTACAAAATTTAAGGCCGCACAGGAAATACGTAAGATGACAAAAGGGAAGTAACCACCCAGAATCCCCTGGGAAAAGAAAGAAATGACGCAGTTAAAAAGAAAGTTTAGCAGCCATATTAAGAAATCGAAAGTAAACTTTTCTGCCCAAATAGGGCACAGAAAAGTTAAAACCAACCAATTCACAGCCTCCGATCAACGGAGAAAATTAAAAAAAGGCAATTAAGATGTTGAAGATGAAAGTTGATCCAGATAACTCTGGGCATCCGATAGAGAATCAAAAAAACGAAGGGCTCCATCTAACATGCGAATCCTTAGACGTGCAGGGTACAGCAGCGCTGGTCTTAAATCCATCTTATAGAATTCCGACATCACGGATCTGTAACGGACCCGTTGGTCCCAGATTGGTTTACTGAAATCTTCCACGAATCGGAACTTAAGATCCGAAAAATCAATGAAACCTTTAGATCGAGCGAATCGAAACAGTCTCTCCTTGTCTTGAAAGTAATGAAAACGTAAGATAACATGCCTAGGTCTATCTGACCTAGACGAGTATGATGGGATTCTGTGAACACGATCCAGTAGCGGTGGTTGGTCAGGAAATACAGTAGGGAATGCATCTTTTAAAAGTTGGGAGAAATATTTCATAGGGTTGTTAGCTTCCACGGCTTCCCTGACGCCAATCATTCGTAAATTCTGCCGTCGCATTCTAGATTCCAAGTCAGAGTTTTTAAAAGTCAAAAAGTCAAGTTTCTTCTTCATTACATTAATTGTTTCTTCGACTTTCCCCATCTTAAGCTCACTTTGTTGCGCGGATTTTTGAAGATCAGATATAGCCGACTGATGTTCCGCAATACATGTTTGCATCTTATCAATTAAATCGGCAATTTTCTGGAACTTAGTTGAGATTTCCGTATGAATCAGGTCTTTAACAAAGCCCATAATTTCTGTACGAATCATCTCCCTAACAGAGGTTGAAATTTCCCTCTGAATTAACTCCGATATCGCTTTCAAAGTCACCAGTGATTCAGTCGGAGGGAGATCCGTAGCTTTCGGTTTAACCGGAGGTTTACCATCCTTGCCGTCTTTCCCGTTCTTAGACATAGCCGATCTCAGTATCATCCAATTGTCAGAGAATTCAGTTTAATTCAAAGTATTGTAAAAATTGATGCCTTAATAGTTAATTAAAGTATAGCTGACCATAGAGAGAAAAAACTCAGAGGTAATGGAGCGAGTCAAGAACGCGACTTCACTCCATGAGCGCTACCGGAAGTCCCGCGGAGCAGACTCAATGGGCCAGATGGTCTAATTCTGCTCCTATGTCTTATGGTCTTATGTTAATTCTGCTTCTTGTTGCAGATGCTTTTTGATCTACTGAGTATTACCATCACTCTATTGCTACTTCAGAACTAAAGCGTTTGTTTCTTAATTACTATTTCCCCTCAATAAATTAATAACTGACCATCTCCTGCTTGTAGAAGTCTAACTAAAATATTCAATCTCATGCCCATTCTAAATTGTTGCAAACAACAAAACAAAGATTTTAAAAATGTGCTGGGAACACAATTTTGCATTTCAAAGCTGTATTAGGTTGAGAAAGAAAGTCCCAATATGGTGAGTGCCAATTCAACAAGTTAAATTTCCAGATATAGCAAGTGACTTCTAGATGAAGCACAGAAATTATGGCACTATAAATAACGGCATTGGTGATTTAGTCTTAGCGCTCCTCTTTGGAAGCAAAATCATTGTGCTGAAATATAAATGATGTTTATTTATTCTAACATGCTATTTTAAAATATTTCAAATAACAATAAATATTCATGGAATGTTTTATCTATCTGAAGTATCCCTTAAACACTTTTGAACATTAGCTGAAAATTGACTCTATACAAGTAAAATCTCACATAGCAAACAGGAGTGGAATATTGCTGCACTGTAGGAAAAAATTGATCAGCATTTAAACTAGAAATTTTCCAACTGTACAATGGAGAAAGAAGTCAGCAGAACTTTCAACCTATCTTGGTCAACTGCAGCCTATAAATATATGTCCATATTGTGAAGGGAAAGGGTAAAATCAATTAGAATTATTTCCCAGTTCATTGAGAAACCTAGAACGAAACAACATCATTCAAGAATTTGAACTAAGCCTAATAAAAGAGAGTTCAGGAAATAATGTTTTGCTGTTTTGCATTGAAAAAAATTGCAAATGTGTAACAATGCCTCAGAAGGCTATTAATGAGAGTCAATTGGATTGTTTTAGATAAGTGTTAGTTATAAGACATTAAAATAAAGATCAGGTTTATAACAAAATGGATCTTCTGTAAGTTTCAGGATTGTTCTAACAAATGGAAGATACAGTAAATATTATGCCAAAGTAGGTTCGACTGTTCAAGTATTAAGTTGTGCTCTCCTCCTTGCTGAGCAACCCTTCTACAGGAACATCCCTAATTGCTACAAAGCAGCCTGTGCTGGAAGGAAAGCTAGCCAACAGCCTGCTGCGACTTGTAATTAAGTTTCATGTAATAAACACTTGAGTGAAAGAGCAAAGGATGACAGATGTCTGTGTAATCATACCAAACCATTATGTAAGGAAGGAGAAAAATCATCCACTAGGTTGATCATAATGTCCTTTAGAGAGCAGTCAGTGACCCACACTTCGTCCACGTTTAAAAGTTATGGGGAATTGTTATTCACCTTGAACAGAGATGAAAGGTAAAACAAACTAACCAACTCAGGTCAGTATACTTTGGACATAATGTACAATTGCCAGGTGCATACATAATAGGCCATTTCTTGTTGGAAAATGCTACCAGCTCCACATGGATTTAGCAGTAATTCTCTACATACGTAATTGACACCAAATTTAGGATTCCAGTGCTACACAGTTGGTGCTCTTTGCTACAATCCCCCCTGTTCTTATATAGAAAGTCAGTCAGTTAAACCTGTGGCAAATCCAACCTTGGGCAAGAAATTTAGCTCTGTTCATTTGATTTGAGAGATACACTGGGGAGGATTACACTGACAGCTAGCCAGCAATTTTGTAGAGAGGCCAGCTTGCTGCAGAGTGTGCATCAGCACCTTCTGGAAACCTATTCCTGTGCTCAACACATCCTGATAACCTCTCACTCTGCTTGGGATTTATAATCAAGTTCAGAAGTGTTTGGTAATCCCAGAGGCTTGGCCTACACTCGCAGGCTCATCTGCTCCTGGATTATTTTAAATATGTGTTCTAAATTGTTAGAATGTTCTTAACTTCAGTGTTAATTTGTTTAAAAAAACAATATTAGTTTTTTTTGTATCTAGTGGCTTCTGTGACATTCAAAAGCACCAAATTTTTTGACATGTTTGACTTTCAGTACATCTGGGTTGTAGGTTAATGAGCAGTCAGTTTAGTTTGCTCTACATTTCTTTCTCAAACAGGACTTGCACCTCTCTTACTCAACTTGATGTTGCACTAGACTTGGCAAAAGAGGAGAATATGTTTAAGGAGTAAATTCACTACCTCATTATTTGTCTTTTGCACTATTTTTGTAACGTACAAATTTTTTAATGTTTTGCAATGTACTGCAGCAACAAAACAACATTCCACGATTTACGCCAGTGGTAAGAAACCAGATTCTGAGAAGGTGGGTCAATAGAATGCACAAGTGGCTCACTGCTGGCGACAAGTTCTAGCCTTTCCTAAACCAGAAATATAGATAGCTGATCATAGTGATTTAGAGCCTCATGAAGAAAATTATCGAATGCGAGTTTCTAAATGAAAAATGGCTTCAGAATAGAAAAAGCAAAGGAGTAGTTTTGTCCGTATGAGTACAAATAGTTGGATGCAGTCCCTCAGAAGTGAGGAGAATAGGTGCAAATGTAAATGTAATTATTAGCTAGAATTAACATAAAAAAGATTTTAACTGGATATACAGTACAACAAATTTTAATGTTAAATCTATCTTCTTCCACTGACTAGCCATTGAATACTTACTGACAAGACTACATTATATTAATTTTTAAAGTGCTCAGTGGAACCCCATACAACAAAATACAATTAAAAAAAAACATGGTCTACTGTATGCCACTCAAGTACAGGAAATAATGGTATAAATTGAGCATTTTGTTAGTCCAGCTACCAACATGTATCCAAGGTCAGGTAGTCCTAGGCTTATTAGAAGATGAGGAATCGAGCTGCAGCAGCCCATGTGACAGATGTGATTGCTGTTTCGAATTATATATTTTTAGCACCTCAGGCACCTGGCTCTTAATTGAGCAATCTGACACTAGAAATTATATGGCCATTTTACTAACTTCCACAGTAACCAACTGTACGTATGCCATCTTGGAACATTTGGAGGGATTATAAAGCACTGTATTTTTTTCCCATTTGTCTGCTGTTAATGGTTTTGTAATTCTTCTTTGCTTGGAGGTGGACGCACAAAGGAGGACTCCCTATAAAATATTGGATGACTGCAAATGAGTGATGTAAGAGAGGGGGGTCTAGGTGCTCCAGTGTGGAATCACAAAAAGCTATCGGGCAGATCCAATAAGTAGTTAAGACAGCAAATAACATTTTAGCCTTCATTGCAAAGGAGTTGGAGCTTAAAACAGGGAAGTTTTGTTGTAATTGTACATGGTGTTGGTAAGGCCATACTTGGAATACTGCATACAGGTTGGTTACTATAAAGGTATAGTAACAATGGAGGGAATCCAAAGGAGAATCACCAGAATAATTCCTGGAATGATAGGGCTGTCCCATCAAGAGAGACACAATGCTTTGCACCAGCTTTCCTTGCTGAATGATAAAAGAATCATAAAAATTTCTAAGGGGGCTTAACAAGGTTGATGTTGGATTGTTTTCACTAATGAGAAGGTCTTGAAGAAGGGGACAGAACTGCAATTTTAGCTTAAACTTTGGGGTTCTTCTTTAAGCACTAGTCACAGGGCACTGATATGAAAATGTTCAGACAATTCAACAAGTCAAAGAATGATCATTAAATGGCACAACAGAGAAGTAAAGCAAAATTATGATTTAAAACAAATAATGTAACACCTACATCCTACCTTGTTCTAATACAAGTGTGTTGTTATTCAGTACAAATGAAAATTATGAGAATTGTTCAAGATCATTGAGTCAAGGCAAGGAAATGGTCCAAGCCCAGCAATACTAATATTCAAAACCTGGAAGTATATTTGATTGCAAGCCTACCTTAGCAAATTTATAACCTTCTGCACAGCATCTTGTACAACAGCTTTCGGTGATATGCCTTGAGATTCTACGGCAACCAGCAACAACTGCTGCATCATATCAAGAGACTGTCCATCAAGAACCATAGTAACTGCCAGATCATGCAGCTTAATGCTCTCAGACCTTGAAAGGTCATACAAATGATAGTACTTTTGGAATAAGCTCTGAAAATGGAAAAAGAAAATCATAAGTTTCATCAGTTTTAAGTTTTAATTTCAGGTTTATATTCAAAATATTCAGACATCTTCTCAGAAACTAATGGATCTGTTACACATCTAACATTTTTGTTTCTCCAGTTTTCACCATTTCTTTTCTCCTGGTACACTCCTAAGAGAAAATTCTAATAAACAATACACAACAACACAAATTTGCCACTAAAAACAACCTCAATGAACTTTGATAAATTTGTCAGAGTCCTTTCCATAATGTTATGCTGTTTTAGGATCAATCCCAACTTCAGAGAAGTACTCAATGAAATAAATGTGATACAGTTTTTATTCATCTCAAAGGAACTATGAAGCCTACTGGACAATTTGACAGGTAGATGCACACTGCATCAATTACCAACCTTCATCACAAATGAGAGTGGCTAATTGCATACATATGAACAGTCTGCATGCAAAGATATTCTTTTGACCATAAAGCATAATGACGGCTACTGAAAGAAAAGAGCAATGAGGCACCAAATCAATTATTGGATAAGTAACTGCACACCAGTTTACATAATTCTTACTGCAGTGAAGCACATCAAAAGCATGAACTGGGCAACTCATTGAAGGAAAAGAATATTGAACTCAGATTTGTTACCATGAAAATGATGGTGTTGAATATAATCACAGACGCATTAATTATTAAGAGAACAGGACATCAAACTGGTAATGAAATAAATTATAGCTAATGGGAATTTGTTTAACATGGAAATGAAGGGAAAAAAATGGAAAAAAGCACCTCACAAATCTCATGTTATGGCTATTCAGGAAATAAAGCTATTGCTGTTTAAAATAAATATATGAAAGATATCTGCCTATTGGCTCGAATCAGCCTTATTTTAAGCACAAAAAAAAAGATTAGAGATTCTGCCTTGTAGATGCCAGTAATTTATACTTTATGGAAAGTAAACATTGTGCAGTTGGTTGAGAAGGGCAAGATTAGCTTTACCTGGTTGCTGGCCTTCAGGGAGTGTACAAAACTGTGGTTGAGCGTTTCTAGATGAGCTAGCGATTGCTGTAGATGAGTCAAAGCCTCTTCATTGCTGCCCTGGGAATTAAATGCAGGTGGGATGTTGCCTTCCAAAGACTTTTTCTGCCGCTTCTCACTGATCTGTTTGATTGCTATCATCGCTCTTTTAGAAATCTCCAACCTAATTTCAACATTCAGCTAAAAACATAAAACAGATATAGTATTTAAGGTCCACTCAGTATCAAAATGACAGAAGTGCAAGGACACTCTCTCCATAAATTAAAAAAGACGCTGGCAACAAATTGTTGCATCGAGAATTTCTTTCTCAGTGTTAAGGTAAATTTGAACTGTAAATTATTGTGTTACTAGTTTGTGTCAAACCAATTTGGAATTTTCTTTCAATATTTAGATTTCACAATAAAAATGGGGGAAATGCATTTGAAACTGCTTATGTTTATTTCAATGTGTTGGTATATTTCTGCAGAACATAATATACAACTTCAGTTTCTTGCCTGGAATTAATTTAGTGCAAAAACTTAAAAGCTATTAATGTAATTCAATAATAACATTATTAGAGATATATCTCCAATCAGAGAACATAAAATAATTTTATTAAATAGCACAGAATCGAAGCTCAATTGCTTGCTTTATTATGAAAGATGATTTTGATCCAATGACATCAATCAATTGAAGTGTGGCTTTCAATTGTGTGCTGCTGTGCGACAGATTTGCAAGAAGCACAGAACACTCAGGGTGAAGTCAATTCTCCCGCTACACCCCACTGGTACCTCTCTATAAAACTGATTCATGTATGTGTAATTAACACTCAGAGTGGCCCACTCACAGGAAATAAGGTCTGGACATCAGGGATAAGTACCTGCACCTGCGCTCTTTAATGGAATCATCAATTACTTGCAAGTAATTGATGCAAAACTTGTTTTTTCTTGTATCCATCGGCTGGAGCAAAGTGTTACTGGTGCTGAGAAGATTTGCTGGACAGCTTGTAGCACTTATGCTGAAACCAAAGATGAAAGTTTCCTTTTGTAAATTTAGTGCTCTTCTCCAGCATAACAAAAAACAGGAAGAGAACATCTCAAGGCAAGGTCTTTCTTGGAAGGCTGGGAAGGTACATACTTGAAGAAATTATTGGAACAACTTATGCAATTTGAAGGAGAATCCAAAGCAAGTGATCTTTGTAATTTGTCAACAAAGATGCCTGACTAACAACAATAAGGATGTCTGAACATCATGACAATCAACTGGCCTGGTTAGAAGTCACTATTATCCTGAACTAGTTAGCCATGGAGAGTTTAGGTGTGTCGCATATACTACGTCATAGAACACAGCTGCATGAGGTATTAACCAAATACATTCATCAGTGAAAGAAAGAGGTTATCTCCTTCTCTTCAAGGAGCAAGCAGCATACGTTCTGGGCTGTGAATGTGCCCAGATTGCATGGCACTTGAACATTCAGGGAATGAGAAATCTAATGCATCTGAGCCGTGCTATATGAACTGCAAAGGCCAACACCTCTGAATGTTTGGATTGTGTACAAAGACAAAAAGAGATTGCTATATTAGGAGATGAATGCTCATTCCTCCGTTCCAGGCTCATTCCACAATGAATGAGTAATGGGTACAAGCAATTACAGCCACGGCCACAAGGAACTTTAATGGAAAGTGATAAACCATTCTCCTTGGAAGATTCAGCTGTCTAGATTGCTCAAGGAATACTACAGGTTTAGAGAGAGTTTCGTGCTTTGTTCTTATGTTCTGTATGCAGCAAAATCTTGCAAATTAAGTGGAAGCAAGACAAGGCCAGATGACTGCTTCAGATTGCTCTATTACTCCATTAGATCACAGCTGATCATTGCTTTCCATGTATCCCCAGAGTCCTTGAATTGTTCAGGTCAGGCATCGGAGAAAACAGAGCTGAACTCTTGGAAGATGGATTCTTCATTAGAAATGGTAAAATGAACAGACCGATGTAATCGAGAGATGGAATGCCTGTATTAGAGTGTCAGGAAAAAAAATCACTTCAAAAATAACCAGCGGGGATAATTTCACTTGCCCCATCACTGAAATGTTCCCACATCTATAGACTCAAAGACTCTTCATCTCATATTCTTGATATTTATTGCTTATTTATGATCATTATTTCATTTTTTCTCTTGTATTTGTTGTCTTTTGCACATTTGTTGTTTGCCCTGTTGGGTGCAGTCTTTCATTGATTATATTCTTGGATTACGAAGGAGGCCACAAGAAAATGAATCTCAGGGTAGTATATGGTGCCATCTCTGTACTTTGATAATAAGTTTACTTTGAACTTTGAGGAAAAGAAAATAAAGGTACAGTCAGATAGTGGTATGAAAAAGGTGGAGGGGGTTTGAGGTTGTCAGAAACTGTTAAGTTCAATAGCTAAACAAGAAGAACTCAGCAGGCCAGGTAGCACCTATGGAAAAGAGTAAACAGTTGATGTTTCGGGTGAAGACCCTTCATCAGAACTGGAGAAAAAAGATGAGAAGTCAGAGTAAGAAGGTGGGAAGAGACAAGGCAGTAGGTGATAGGTGAAACCAGGACAGGAGGCGGTGTGAAGTAAAGAGCTGGGAAAGAGATAATGGACTGGAGAAGGGGAAACTGATAGGAGAGGACAGAAGGCAATGGAAGAAAGGGAACAGGGAGGAGCACCAGTGGGACGTGATGGGCAGGTAAGGAGATAGAGAGAGAAAGAGAAATAGAGAGATAGAGAAATAAATACTGTAGAGAGATAAAGAAATAAAGAGAGAAAGAGAGGGAAAAAATGGGGATGGTGAAGGGCGGGGTGGGACATTACCAGAAGTTCGAGAAATCGACGTGAGAATCAGTAGGCTTACAAATTTTATTAGTAGACAGGCTGTTTCCATAGATAGAGACAAAGGGATTGAGAAAGGGGAGGGAAGTGTTAGAAATGGACCAGGTAAATTTGAGGGCAAGGTGGTAGTTGGAGGCAATGTTAACGACCTCTGCACAGCTACAGGAAGCAGCACCAATACAGTCGTCGATGTAGTGTAGGAAAAGGTGGGAAGTGATACCAGTGTAGGCTTGGAACACAGATTGTTCCACCTAGTTGATAAAAAGGCAGGTAAAGCTGGAACCCATGCAAGTGCCCATGTCTACACCTTTTGTTTGAAGGAAGTGGGAGGAGCAGAAAGAGAAATTATTGAGAGTGAGGACCAGTTCCGCCAGACGGAGGAGAGTGGTGATGGAGTGAAACTGGCTGGGTCTGGTGGCCAGAAAGAAATGGAGAGATTTGAGGCCTTGCTGGTGGGAATGGGAGGCATATAAAGACTGGACATCCATAGTGAAAATAAGATGATCGAGGCCAGGGAACTTGAAATCATTGAAAAGATCAAGAGTGTGTGAAGTGTCAACAGCTGTAAATGGAGATGGTGTTTTTGACATATTATTTTATACAAACAATAAATAGTTGAGGCTTCAGCTCCAATCACTTTGAGTCCCACAAGTTTTCGAACACCAGATGAAAATTATGCATTTTGACTCCCTGATTTTTCTTATCAACCCTCACAAAGCCAATCCCAGTTGCTGTTAGGAAATGCAAATACACTGTAGTCTTGATAATCACTGGAAGACACCTAGACCTACAGCATCTGGAATGACGAAGGTAGATCATGCTTGGGTTTCACAACATGCAAGGTGGATTCTAGACCACATATCACCAACAGCTGGAACTCTACTTCTGTCTTGTACAGTCATTCATTTTGTTTCTTCCCTTCTCAACGGCAGAGTTTCCTTAATGCAAGCATTTCAGTAGGTCAGGAAGGTCGCTCCTCATCAACCTGAATTGGAAATTGGGATAAGCACCAATATTGACCTTCCTGTGACACACGACGCATATATAAATGCTAATATAACAAAGCCAGTATCGTCAGGGTAAGACAATTTATATACTGTCAGTCCTGTTCATTGATCTTCTGCACAATCATGGAAGGCGGAATCAAGAATCAAGTTAGCATAACAAACATGTTTTTATGCATACAGCCAAGGCTAAAACCATGCTGCCTATTCTCCATAAGTCTGCCCTATTATTTCTAGGTTTCCCTGGTAGATAGTTGTTCACATGGAACAATTGAGCATTTTGGTTGCTGTTCAAGATAACCACATGCAGATTTGGACCAAATGCCTAAAATCTCACCACAAGGGGCAGCAATCTGTGCTGGCTGGCTGACAGTGAACTGTAAGGACACTGTTGGAATGCTGGAAGTACAAATCCCGTCATGTGTGAGATGAAAGCTGTTTTGGATTATACAGAGTCACTATCCCTCTCCCTGGAAAGGGCCTGAGCCAGCCAAGCAGTCTGCTGCAGGGCAAATTGCTGGAGGACATGACACTTCCAAAGTCCTGCCAAGAGCAGAATCTAGTGTCATGATGGCAGCAAGCTGAATCCACACAGAAAACAAAGCTTCACACAATTGTTCTCATATCGGAGGGATCAAATGCACTGCCAGCTGATCTGTGCTCCAAAGTGGCAGTTCCACTCCCCAGTGGTGAGCACCATCTAACTCCCAAAAGGTCAGATTGACAGGGTGCCATAGCATTCACTGAGCCCTCACCAACAGTGGAATCCAAAGACACAATGGCAGTAATCCAAGATTGGACTACAGATGTTAACATTTTCACTGTCTCACTCATACCTTGAGTGGCTTCTGCCTTTGTTGCACTGGAAATTGTAAACTCCGCCAGCAAACACTGCACCATAGCCTTCATAGCCAGCAAACCTTCACAAGAGGAAAATGAGCTCCCACCTCCACAATGACTAGATTTCTATATGCCCCCAGATAATCCATGCATGCTTTCCATCTGTAGGTGTATAAACACTGATATATATAACCTGCCCATAGGCATCCACTTAACTCTACTGATGAATGTCATTGTCTTTGGAACGGAAGGCACATGCTTCGCTGGCTTGAATGAAATCCACATGGGTGGTGTCTCATTCCATTAAAGTCCTGCCCTACAACACAGGTAAAGTTCAAAGATCTGTGTCAAGTAGTTTTTGTTTTGCTGGGTTTTTTTCTTGCTTTCATCAACCAATCACTTTCCAACACAATGAGAAAAATACTTTCATGCAGGAGATTTAAATTTCCACAAACAAAAACAATTAGCTTCTTAAGTATCTTGCTGTGTATCATGTACTTCTCCAAAGTAGAATGTTTTCAGCTCAGGTCTACTTCCTGCCCCTGTCAGTAAGAAGTACGTACTGTATGTTATCCCCGTGACTGCATGGGTTTTCCAGTTTGTTCCAAAGACATAAAAGTAATGGTTAGTAAGTTGTAGGCGTGCTATGTTAGCTTTGGAGACATGGCAACACTTGTGCACATTCTCAGACAGTGTTGGTCATTGAAACAAAGCAACACATTCACTTCATATTTCAATGTTTTGATTTTATGTAACAAATAAAGCTAATCTTTAATGAACTGCCCATTTCAAACACTGAGTTGTTCTGGTAACAGGCTGCTTTACTGTTTCAGCCAACGTAGTAAATAGAGGAAAATTCATACAAGACATTTGCCTAGATTTCTGTCAGTTTAAGAGGGGGTTAAATTGGATGGGTTGATTCATATATCCACTAAAGAAATCCAATATAATGAAATATGTTTTAAAGTTTCCTAGTAGCTGCATATTTTAGTAAGAAACAAGTTTTATTTACAGACAGAATGGGAGAGAGGCAGTTGATCATAAAGCGATTACAGCACGGTGGAGGATTCAGAAAACAAATCAGCAGTTGTTGAGACACATCAAGGCAGGTTGGAGTCATGTGGTCTTTGACTGAGTAAAACTCCAGGCATGAACTAGAGGTGGTGGTGACTGAGTGAATGACAGCCACAGCTTGAGAAACCCATTATTTGTTTGCAAGACAGTGATGAACGGAAAGACCTGCTTTCTAAACCAATCTACAGTACTTTCAGACAGCTGATGAAAAGCAGAGTAACAATCTTGTCCATATATCTTTAAATTTCCATTACCATTACAGCTCTCAGCAACACTCATCTCTCCCACATTTCTGAGACAAAGTACACAATAGTTCATCCATCACCCAATACCTATGCTGAAGAAGTAACAAATGTAGTTTTATTGGCCTAATGTACGTGTTTGCTCTCTATTTAGTCAGAGAATACAGAAGTAGGGCCTCCAACCCATACTGAACATTAAAAATAAGCTGTATTACTCCCATTTTATGCTCTCTACATTTCCACCAATGGCTCACAGACATTAACACTCATTTACCCACCTGTGACAATTTATTGTGGCCAATCAACAGACTACACCATCTATTTGGGATATGGGAGTAAACTAGAGAATGCAGAGGAAACCTATGTGGCCTGAGGGAGGACATGCAAACTTTACACATACTGCACTGGAGGTCAGGGCTAAGCCTGGATTGCTGAAGCTGAGGGGCAGCTTTCAGGCACTGTGCCACCACTGAATATGCTGTTTGCCTATAGGATTATTAATTGTGTAGTAACATCCTTTTTCGGATTTTTAAATCAATAAATACTGGCAGTATACATAAAAATAAATGATTGGCACATTCCAAGAAAAATCAAAATTGTCAATTTCCAGTGAATATTGAATAGATTAATGTTATCAACCTATCAGGAACCACAATTAAAAACTTTGCTGAAACAACATTGTATAATCTTATTAAAAGATATTTGATTGACTTGAAACATCAGATTATAATCACATTATGTTATTAGATTTAACACTGCAAAGTTGTAATCTCTATATTAAAATTCAAAAAGTGGTTTATTAAACATTTTGCTGCTTACAAAATATGTAATGTTTCTATAACGAATTTTCTTCTCATTCTTTATTAAAGGAAATTTGTCTGCCTGCATTGCTTATCAATTTGAGAAAGTATTAATTTTGAGACAGTGCTCTAATGCTGGCATCTATGCTGGACACGTGACTTCCTGTGCTCAATAATAAAGCCAGAACGGCATGGAATTTTCCAGAAAGAGTCAGTGCCAAATTCTGTCAAACATGTGATGTTGTTGACAGGGCCTTGTAATATTCAGATGTGCTGAATATAGTCACTACTTGCAGGTGAGAACCTTCCAAGTAGTGGTCACGTGTTCCAACCCTATATTAAATCCCATAGCTTTATTATTTTTTAAGGGGAAACACTCAGAATGCCAGTGATTAAATCATAGGTTCAAGGGTATGTGCGCATATTTGGCACAACATTTTTTGGAGGGACAAGAAAATAAAAAATGAGGGTCACGATCAGCCCTCTTGGAAGGTAGCACAGATCAGGAGTTGTGGTGGAAGAGGGTAAAAGTAAAAGGGAATTGAAGCCTGTGAAGAAAAGATTATGGACCAGTATTTTCAGTATGGGGTGGAGGGAGGTAAGATGGTAGAAATTGTAAGGATGGGGGGTGACTCCCAGGGAAATGGCATGTAATTAATTTTCTCCAGAACTCTCAAGCATTGCTTGGGGAATTATATTTTCTTGTATGTCCTAGATATGGAATTCAGATTTCCACGTGGGTAGGAAGCGTTCAATATAATTTTTAGAATGATCCTAAACAGTCTAAAATAGTCAGGTGTTTTGAGAAAGAAAAAAAAAATTCAAATGCATAGCAGTGAAAGAAAAAGCAGATGTAATTTAGTTCCTTAGCACATATCAAGACATGATCTGCTTTCTGTTCGAAGCAAACCCATCACCAAACTCGAGACCCTGGGAATCAACATCTCCACTGCAACGGGATCCTTGACTTCCCAACCAACAGATGACAATCAGTAAGGATAAGTAGCAACACCTTTGCCATAATTATTCTAAATACAAGTGCACCATACAGTTATGTTGTCAGCCCTCTACTCTACTCCATATAAACTCCTGGCCAGACTCTGCCCTAGTTCCATCTGCAAATTTGCAGGTAATAACCATCGTAGTGGGTCATATCTCAAATGACAAGTCTGAGAATGGGAAAATGTACTTAGAAACATTTGTACTAAGAAAGAGATAGACAGTTTAGTAACATGGTGACATGACATCAACCTTTCCCTCAATAACAACCCAAACAAGCTGACATTGCCTTCAGGAAAAGGAATGGAGCACTTGCCTCTGTCTACATCATTGTGTTGAAGTTGAAAGGGTTTCAAGGAGTGAACATCACCAACAGCCCCTGCTGGTCCAACCACTTATATGACACCGGAAGGAAAGCTCACCAATGCCTCTACTTCCTCAGGAGGGTAAAGAAATCTGGCATTTCCCCATTGACCCATACCATCTTTTATTGATACACCATAGAAAACATCCTATTTGGATTGATAACAGCTTTACATGGCAACTGCTCTGCAATGACAACAAAAAACAGCAGAGTTGTGGATACAGCTCAGTACATCATGTAGCTCTCTCTCGATGTACTCTGCCTATGTCTGTCTGTCTGATTCACTGTTTACTGTGTTTCTGTTAGACTTCGTATTGTTATTATTTTACCTTGTTCTACCTTAATTCACTGTGTAATCATTTGATCCGTATGAACTGTAGGCAAGACAAGCTTTTCACCATATTTTGGTACATGTGACAATAATAAATGCTTGTAAAATATTTGATATTTCAGCTTCTATCTTATGCCAAAATGATTATTTGCTCATATGAATCTTAAATAACTAAAATTTAACGTTCTAAAGATTAGAGACAGAATCATAGTCATAGAAAAGTACAGCACAGAAGTAAGACCTATGACCCATCTACTCCATGCCAAGCCACTTAAACTGCCTACTCCCATCAACCTGCACTGGGACCATAGCCTGCCATATCCCTACCATCCATGTACCTATCCAAGCATCTCTTAAAACGCTGAAATCAAGCTTCCTGGCAGCTGGCTCTTCTGTTGGCCGTTTGTCCACACTCTCATGACCCTCTGAGTGAAGAGGTTTTCCCTCATGTTCCCCTTAAGACTTTTCACCTTTCACCCTTAACCCACAACCTCTAGTTGTAGTCAAATTGTGCTAAATCAGCTCAGTGGATGTTACAGTAACATTCAAAGTTGATAGGTAGAAGTCTTGACATGGTTACAGGTTAGTCTGTGGGAAAACATGCCTTGATTTGTCATTATACAGTGCCGAAATTAGAAATGAACACTTTCTATTAGTTCTGCCACTGTTTGAATTGCATATCATGCTACAACTGCCACGTATAAGTTTAGTTTTAAGAAAACTTGATTCCGTTTCCCCTCTTGTATCCAAAAAAAAACATTTTTAAGTACCTTGTTTACAGCATTAGCAGAGAAGGTGATGTCATCCACAAATTCAATAATATTCGCAGGAGAAAGCCTGTCAAAATATTTTGCACATGTATCATATGCATGCAACCATTCGGTTGCTGTCTGTGGTGGTGTTTTAATAAGCTGGAAATCTCCAATCCAAAAAAGTTTACAAAGCCATGTTGCATAGATGAGATTTGGAGAGAGCATTATAGCATCTTTCCCAGGAATTTTGGAAGCCAGTTTGGAAATTGATAAAACATTCTGGCTAGTGAGAACTGGTTCCAATGATTCCAAAGGATCAGTGTTTCCATCTGTCAGCTTCTTATAATTAAGGTCTAATAAAGAACAAATGAAATGAAGTCAGCATACAAAAGGAACAAATAAATACTTTTTACAAATAGAATTTTATCATATGACCTTATTAATAAGAATGAGACATATTTAAAAATAATACTTTCAGTCATCTACAAACATTCAAGTTATCCTAAATAAACTCTGAATGCATAATAATCCACTTGGTATCTTCAGTTTCTGAACAAAGTAACAAAAATAATGAATTACACAGATTTCAGCCTTGAATGTTCCAGAAGTGGGCCCCTGCTCTTTCCTAATGACTGAAACCTCTCAAGTTTGGTTTCTCTTTTAACTCTTACTTCTGCCTTTCCAGTGGCAGTATGGCTTTTAATGGAAAATGAAGATGAGAATTATGTGATGAGTGGTATTCCACTAAATGTGATCTAAAAATATAAACATTGTACCTTTTATTCAAAACTGTGATAGTGGTTGCTTTAAATACCCTTTTTAATCTTGATTATTTAATAATTATTAAATGCATATCCTTGGATCCTTTTCTTACTTGACTATTTAAACAGACCTCCTTTACATGAAAATTAGCCTTTTTTGTATGAAGTATTGCACCTCACTTTTACCTATTAAATATCTGTCGTTTAGCACAGACTTGGACAAGTGTTGGTTGCAGATGTTATGGAGAAGTATTAAACTGGGAGAGTGCAAATTATGATGCTGCTTAAGCAGGATCTTAGGAGGATAAACACGGGGAAGTGTACAATGGAAATGTGAGGGTTGTTTAGGGAGCACTTGCACGGAGTTCTGGATAGGTTTATCCCACTGAGGCAGGCAAAGGATGGTAAGATGAAGGAAACATGGCTAACAAGAGAAGTAGAACATTTAGTCAAGAGGAAGAAAGAAGCATATTTAAGTTTTATGAAGCAAAGATCAGACAGAGTTCTTGAGAGTTACTAGGTAGCCAGGAAGCAGCTGAAGATGGGACTCAGGAGAACTAGGAGACATGAGACGGTTCAGTTGCTTGGCATTCAAAATGAGGTAGTAAATTGGATTAGACATTGTCTTCGCGGAAGGAGCCAGAGAGTGGTAGTAGATGGTTGCCTCTCCGACTGGAAGCCTGTGACTAGTATGCTGCTGGGTCCATTGTTGCTTGTCATCGATATCTGGATAATAATGTGAGAAAATGGATCAGCAGATTTGCGGATGACATCAAGAATGGCCTGAAAAATGGCAGATGGAATTTAATACAGACAAGTGTGAGGTGTTACACTTTGGAAGGACCAGTCAGGTCTTAAGCAGTGAGCGGTAGAACACTGAGGAGTACAAGGAATATAGATCCATAATTCCTTGAAAGTCCCATCACAGGTAGATAGTCACTTAGAAAGGTTTTTGATATGTTAGCTCTCATAAATCAATGTATTGAGTACAGGAATTGGGATGTTATGTTGAAATTGTATAAGACGTTTGTGAGGCCAAATTTGGAAAATCGTGTGCAGTTTTGGTCACCTACTTACAAGAATGATGTAAGTAAGCTTGAAAGAGTACAAAGAAAATTTACAAGGAGGTTGCCAGGAGTTGAGGACCCGAGTTATAGGAAAAGGTTCAATAGGTTAGGACTTTATTCCCTAGAAGTTGAAGATTGAGGTAAAATTTAATAGAGGTATACAAAATTATCAGGAGTATAGATAGTGTAAATGCAAGCAGGCTTTTTCCACAGACTCGAACTAGAGGTCATAGATTAAGTGTGAAAGGTGAATAGTTTAAGTGGAACATGAGGGGGAACTTCTTTATTCAGAGAATGGCAAGACTGTAGAATGAGCTGCCAGCGCAAGTAGCGGATGCAGGGTCGCTTTCAACATTCAAGAGAAATTTGGATATGTACATGGATGGGAGGGGATGGGAGGGGTATGGAGGGATATGCAGGGGTGCAGGTAAATGGGACTAGGCAGATTAATGTATTGGCACGCACTAGGTGAGCTGCAGGGCATGTTTCCATGCCTTAGCTTTCTATGATTCAATCGGCTTGGTGAGTTGGATAAAGGGAAACGCCAAGGCATTCTGCATATATGTAAAGAACAGAAAGATGACTAGAGTGAATGTAGGACCGATCGAGGTAAAAGAAGAACCATGCACCTGAAGTTGGAGAAGTTAGGCGATGTCCTAAATGAATACTTAGGAAGTTTTATTGATGACTTATTTCTCTCGAGCCTCTTAATTATACATACTAATAATACATAATAAAACATCTAACAAAAGCCCTGTGACTACATAATATAGATAAATAAATGAACCATTGAAAAGCCAAGTACCCCTACCTGGAGCAATGACCTTGAGTTTTTTCAGCAACTTTATATGAGTGTCTGGTTTGATGGGTTGTTTCATCAATTCAGCACAGCCACAGCTTTCCAGTAGAGTGAAATAATAAAGCAATCGGATGTGATCCATACCATCAATCGCTGGGTAGACATATTTTGTCATGTGCTCATGAAATGCTTCTGGCTTGCTTTTCAATACATCGAAAAGGTTAAGAGTCAAGACTCGACTTTCAATTTCTGTAGTTGAAAGCCTGAAATTAAGAACAAAAGGTTCCATGTAGGCTTCAGTGATTAGATTTTGCAATTAAAATTTTTAAATAAACAAGATGGAGACATCAGTATGGAGACAACACTAAGCAAACTATGCCACAAGTGCAGTTCAGCAAATTGATGCCTATGACTCCAACATGGAGTGAATTTTTGAGAGCAAATGTTATAACTGCTGCACTGCTGATAGTTTCAATGTACGTTTTTTTGTTAAGTCCTTTCAGTTCTAACCTGCATATTTGTTATGACCATCTACTGCATAGAGAAGATGAGCTTCAGTGCATTTCCACAAGCTAAACTAGTTATCTATAAAGTTCCTCCCCACACCTTCTTTAGCGCATCGGCCAGCTGTTTCTTAAGCATCTGTCTGTTTGATGAGGCGGAATTTTTAGGTTGACGCTCAGCCCAGCACAGGCAGAACTTGTGCAAGGAGCCGGCTGGATTCGATTCTGGGACCTCTTACTCCGAAGTCCGGGTGTGGATGCCACAACACCATCAGCACAGACTAGGTATCCATTAATGCTAGTTAAATCACCCATTGTAAAGTTAGAATAATTTATTGGAAATTAATCCTTTTAACAATCACTCCCTGTTATCTCCTACTCTTGACACATGAGCCATATCATGAAATTATAGCAGTCATTTCTCCCTAATTACATTGTGGGTAAAATGTTTCCCAAAGAGATCCCACCCACCCTACTAATGGCCTATGTGCCTTGTCCCCATCAGGGAAGAGGCTATGCAGCAACCATACCAGGACAACCAGACTCAAAAGGAGTTACTTCCCCCAAGCCATCAGAATGATCAACACCTCCACCTATTAAGTCACCCCACTACACCTTATATACAGATACTCCTGTTACTTCAAGCAGATACAATCAGACTATGTATTTAAACTAGTCATATATATATATAATTACTGCATTTTTATATTGTGTTCTGTATGCTGTGTTTTTTTTTAATGCTGCATTGGATCTGGAGTAACAATCATCTCATTCTCCTTTACACGTAGGTACTGCAGAATGACAATAAACAATTTTGAATCTTGAAAAGCATCATAAAAGATCAGAGGTTTTGCTCCCCAGTCTAAGCCAAGTTTGTTGTTGTCAGTCAGGCTAATGGTAAAATATTACAATTCTCTATGGATTCCATAAAAAAAAAATTGAGCTAATCCTTGCTGCTGATTGCTTTACAGCAACTCCTACAAGAAAATGCTTTGTGTGGACATTTTTAGCACAAGTCTCTACTGGGAAGCGAAACCTGCAGTTTCTTTGCTCCCTAAAGCCTTATTCGTCAATCTGTCACACTGATGATTTCTAAAGTTAAGTCTTCCTCTGTCCTGAAGGAAAGCTTGTTTGTCAATAAATCAAGTGTAAAAGTCCATCTCATTCGGGGCTGTGCTCAGAACCACTTTCAGCCTTTCCTTGAGCTTCTGAAGCCTTGCAGCATGAATCTCGTATAACTGTCTGTGCTTCGACATCATGGTAAGAGTTCTGGGGAAGAAGTTCTCAGTGAGGGAGTAGAAGACTGTAAAAGACAAATCTAAATTTACTTTGGACTTAAGCAGTGAGCTCAGTGTTGCATCTGAGTGTAAAATCCCATCTATCCAATTTCTGGAATTGCTATCATTTCTTCTTCACGGCAAATGAACATTGAGAATTATGCCTGAATATTATGTGAAATGAATGAGACATTAATATGAATACACTGATAAGTTTTTATAGCTACTTACCCACTATCTGTGAAAAGGAATTCCAAATGTGTCATGTAAAGTTCCCAGAGGGGGATATTGTAACGCTGAGCCAATGATAGAGAGATCTTATACACATTTTCTTCCAATGTTCTATGAAAGGAGAAATTATAAAGAAATGCAGAAAATTTAGGAATTTATATCTTTCTGTCAATAAATTCATTCAATTATATAAAACAAACAGTTAAATAAATCAATTTACAACTATAGTGGCTGAAAATGACTGTCCCCATAGTTTCCTGCCAAAGTCACTTTTGAAGATAAGAAAATTAGTGAAATTTCAGTAAGCACCTTGTTAGCTTTTAGATCTTGGGTTTGGAAAACTAATACCTATAAAACTGTTTATAAACAACAAGGTATTACTGGTGTATAGTCATCAACTTAAGATACCAAATGCAGAAGCTTATTTGTGCAACACACACAAAATGCTGGAGAAACTCAGCAGATCACACTGCAGCATTTATCCAGAGGAATAAAAACTTGATGTTTCAGGCTAAGGCCCTTCATCAGTCCCCCATTTCACTTGAAATGTGCTGAGTTACAGGCAGAATTTTCAATATGCTCAGATTGACAGAGAATAAAACAGGTAATCACCCAGAAGAATTTTGAAAAGCCAAAATAATTAAAACACTGCTGTGGGTTATGAATAAAAACATACCTGAAGTGGAAAGATGCTCAAGGAGTCAAAGGTTTTGCATAATACTTCAACTTAAGAAAGTCTTTGCATGTGAATTACTGAATGTGGAACTGATATTGTTAATTGAGCATTTGTGGTCTTAATGAACAAGGGAACTCATAGCTTATCTCCTTTAACAATTGAAATTTAAGGACTATTATTCTTTGGCTCAACTCATCCATGCCAACCAAGATGACCATCTAAGCTGGTCCCATTTGCTCAGTTTGGCCCATTTCCCTCCAAACCATTCTTTACCTGTGATGGGACCGTATCCACTATTTTTGTCTGATTTTTCGTTCAACAGCATTGGTGTTTCCATACCAAGCTTTGATGCAGCCAGTCAATATACTCTCCACTACACCTCTGTAGAATTTTGTCAAAGTTTTAGATGTCATGCTAGATCTTCGCAAACTCCTAACGACGCTGCTTTACTTTCTTCCTAATTGCACTTATGTGCTAGGCCCAGGTCAGGACCTCCAAAATGATAACACCGAAGAATTTAAAGTTGCTGATCATCTTGATCTCTGATTCTCCACGAAGGACTGGCTCACGGACCTCTGGTTTCCTTCTCTTGAAATCAATAATCAGCTCCTTGGTCTTGCTGACAATGAGTAAGAGGTTGTTGTTGTGGTACCACACAGTCAGATTTTAATCTCGCTCCTATATGCTGATTCATCACCACCTTTGATTCAGTCAATGACAGTGGTGTCTTCAGCAAACTTGAATATAGGATTGAAGCTGTGCTTAGCAACACAGACTTAAGTATAAAGTAACTAGAGAAGAAGGCTAGACACACAGCCTTGTGGTGCACCTGTGCTGATAGAGATTGTGGAGGAGATGTCATTGCCAAACTGAACTGACTGGGGTCTGCAAGTGAGGAATTTGAGGATCCGACTGCACAAGGAGGTATTAATGCTAAAGTATTCGATATTAAAAAGACTTTGTATATTCACCCTATCTATGACCTTGATGATTCATGTGTGAACAGTCACAGATCATGATTTATATTGATAGCAACATTGTAAAGAAAAGAGATGAACGTTCGCTGAAGATTTTTAAATATTTTAAGCTGCACATGGTAATTTCTGGATTAACCCATATATGCATGCTAGTAAGTCATAGAGGTATGACTTTAAGGTGGCACGGTAGCATAGTGGTTGGTACAACACCTTAAAGTACAGACGACTTGGGTTCAATTCATGCCAACTCTGCCCGTAAGGAGTTTGCACGTTCTCCCTGTATCTGTGTGGGTTTCCTTCAGGTGCTCTGGTTTCCTCCCACAGTCCAAACACTCATCAGTTGGTAGGTTAATTGATCATTATAAAATGTCCCATCATTGGGTTAGGATTAACTTGGAGATTACTGGGCAGCGTGGCTCATAGGGCTGGAAGGGCCTATTCCACGCTGTATCTCAGTAAATAAATACATAAAACACAGAAACGAGTCCACATGTAGCTCTTTATACAAATCCTACCCATTTTAATTTCCAAACATTTCCATCAAATCCCCTCCCGATTCTCTCACTCGGGAGTTACACTCCATGGCAATTAATAGTGGCCAATTAACCTTCCAATCAGCACCTCTTTGTGACATGCATCTGTAAGAGCAGGTGAATGCCACATAGGCAGACCCGATAGTCTCAGAAGCTCTGGGCCAGCAGCTCTACCAGCTGTGCCACTGTCCTACATTGTTCAGAAATGGTTGATAGTGAGAATCTGGCCTTAAGAAAGAGACAAAATAGCAAAGCAAAATTCATGATTTGCACATGATTTTTATTTCCACAAATTGCCGGAAAGATTTTCAAATATTACTTCTAAGTAAATTTACCTTTATTTTGCCGGTATATTCTGGGCCAAATACTTACAATTATAAGTACAAAACTCCCTACCAGTTAAGCACTTCAATAGAAGAAGCATTGTGATTGGCAATCTCTTGCTTAGCAGATGCTATCTCCTTCTCTCAATTCCTCAGTCTCTGTCGCATCTGCTCTCAAGATGATGCTTTTCATTCCAGAACTACTACCTACTACTTTGTATTTCTTCCTCCCCTTCCCCCCCTTCTCCCCCCCACACCTTCTTTCTCTGACTTCTCATCTTTTTTCTCCAGCTCTGTTTAAGGTTCTCGGCCTGAAACGTTGACTGTTTACTCTTTTCCATTGAAGCGGCCTGCCCTGCTGAATTCCTCCAGCATTTTGCGTGTGTTGCTTGGTTTTCCAGCTTCTGCAGATTTTCTCTTGCTAGTTGAACACACCCAGTCTTCAAACACAGTTTGTTGTACTTCTCCAATTTGTGACCATTTATCTTATTTTGGCAGCAGTTATACATAACTATCCCATCTTCATTTTAAAACATCCCTTCTCAATCACCTTCTGTTGTTGGAAGCAGATTTCGTTTTCCAACCTTTCTTGATAAATGAAGTGATCTGAAGCCCAACAATCAAACCTCTTGCCACTCTTCACGTTTAACACTTCTATATTGCAATTTTTAGGAAGCCTTACTGAAGATATTTTAAAAAATGAGAGAGTGTTTCCATCTGATTTTCTGTTAACTCCCACCCCCCCCCCCTCCAGTGAACAGGACTGAGGCAGTTCCATTTACTAGAATGGGTCATCAATTAAAGGTGAGTGTAAGAAAAAATAAAACTTGTGTTAATATGACACTTAATATATTCCAAGATCATAAGACCATCAGACAAAGGAGCAGAAGTAGGCCATTCGGCCCATCGAGTCTGCTCCGCCATTTTATCATGAGCTGATCCATTTTATCCTATTTAGTCCCACTGCCCCACCTTCTCACCATAACCTTTGATGCCCTGGCTACTCAGATACCTATCAATCTCTGCCTTAAATACACCCAATGACTTGGCCTCCACTGCTGCCCGTGGCAACAAATTCCATAGATTCACCACCCTCTGACTAAAAAAATTTCTTCGCATTTCTGTTCTGAAAGGGCGCCCTTCAATCCTGAAGTCATGCACTCTCGTACTAGACTCCCCCATCATGGGAAACAACTTTGCCACATCCACTCTGTCCATGCCTTTTAACATTCGAAATGTTTCTATGAGGTCTCCCTTCATTCTTCTAAACTCCAAGGCATACAGTCCAAGAGGGGACAAACGTTCCTCATATGTTAACCCTCTCATTCCCGGAATTATTCTAGTGAATCTTCTCTGTACCCTCTCCAACGTCAGCACATCCTTTCTTAAATAAGGAGACCAAAACTGCCCACAGTACTCCAAGTGAGGTCTCACCAGCACCTTATAGAGCCTCAACATCACATCCCTGCTCCTATACTCTATTCCTCTAGAAATGATATTCCAAAGCATTTTCCACCTAATAATTGTGAATGGTAGCAGCTGAGGAAAACTGGCATTCAGCTTGCTGACAGTCAGCTTCCACAATTAACAACATTATAATGAAAGATAACTTACTCTGACATGCTAATTGAATGTCCCTGTGTACCAATATAGTACGATTAAGTTCTATATTCACCTTAGATGGGTTAGGGTTTAATGTGTCACCCTACTGGAAGGCAGTTGTCTATGATAGAGAAACACCCCCTCAAAATGTATCTCCAGCTTTTATGATGGTGATTTATTTGAAGTCATACTGAGTACAAAGGAAGATGCTTTCATTTGCTTATGCACAATATCAACATCTATTTCATGATCAGCACCCCCACGACAGAGTCAGAAGTGGCGACTTTCATGGGTGACTATTCAGTTCAATCCATTGATAATGAAGCCCAAGTTAAAAGATTGTAAAGTTCAAATGTGGGGTAGGCATTGAAAGTGGCAAGTAACATTTGTGCCATGGAAATACCATGGCAATGTGCTTCTCCAGTAAGAGAGCATTCAATAGCATGCCTGATAATATAAGCCCCGCCATCGAGAGAGACAGGAGCAAAAGGATATGAGAATATCACCACTTGCGCTCACTCTAGGTTGCACCACTTTGACTTGAAAAGAGATAGTGACTGGTGGATCAAAATCCTGAAACTAACTACGTAAACCTTTATAGGCAACCTCAATTCTGACTGCAGAAATTCAAGCTGCAAAGCTGCCTAATCTCATCAGTTTGGGAAGTCAATAGATGGCACTGATATCATAGCTTAATCGTACAATCATCTGTCACATATTTCTCTTCCTCACCCCCCTACATTTTCTGTAGGGATGGTTCTCTATGTGACTCCCTTGTCCATTCGTCCCTCCCCAATGATCTCCTTCCTGGTACCTATTCCTGAAAGCTTGACAAGTGCCAGACCTAAACCTACATTTCCACCGTCACCACCACTCAGGACCTCAACAATCCTTCCAGGTGAGGCAACACCTCATCTGTAAGTCGGTCAGGGAAATCCATTTTATCTGGTGCTCCCAGTGAGCAAATTCTACATTGGTGATTCTTGGAGCAGATTGGAGGACAACTTTGTCGAGCAGCTTCACTTTATCCTCTACAAATGGAAGGATCGCTCAAAAGCCACACATTTCAATTTGACTTCCTATCCTGACGCCTGTCTGTTGCCTCTTCTATGCCATGATGACACCAAACTCAAGTTGGAGAAGCAATACATCATATTTCATCTAGCTAGCTTCCAATCTGATGTCATGAATACTGATTTCTCTAACTTCTAGTAATTTCTTCCTCCTCCATCTTCTCCTTTTTTTTTTTACCTGTTCTGGTTATCCTCTCACTCCTTTCTCTTCTCGTCTGCCTATCACCACCCTCTAGTGCCCTTCCTCCTTTCCTTTCTTCCATGGTCCACTGTCCTCTCAGATTTCTTCTTCTTATTTCATTCCGCCTTCACCCCACCCCCACCTTACCTATCACCATGTATTCCTTCCTCACCCCCCGGTTCTTAAGTCTGATTTCTGCCCCCTTCCTTTCCTGTCCTGATGAATGGCCTCAACACGAAACTTAAACTATTTATTCTCCTCCATAAATGCTTGCTGACCTGCTGATTTCCTCCTGCATTTTGTGTTATGTAGCTCTGAGGAAAGAGTGATGTCAACTAAAAATTGTTTAAAGCAACTGCACAATGCCTCTACTTGCTGAGGAGGCTGAGGAGAGCTGGACTCTGCACATCTATACTCATGTCATTCTGCAGATGCACCATAGAGAGCACCACAGCATGCTGCATCACTGCATGGCATGGAAACTGCACTGTGGCGGTGAGGCAGGTTCTACAATGAGTAGCCAAAACAGCCCCATCATCACCAGCCTACCCGCCACTGACATATACAGAAATGTGTCAGAAAAGGGCCAGCAACATCATGAAGAATCCCGCCGACTCTGCTCATGGGCTGTTTGTCCTACTTCCATCAGGGACGTGGCTACGTAGCATTTGCACCAGGACCACCAGAATCAAAAACAGTTACTTTCCACAAGCTGTAAGGCTGATCAATATCGCCACCCACTAACCCACATCTTCACACCTCCCACCACCACTACTTTATCATTTACTGTCAGTCACCTTATGTACAGACACTCCTATGCGCTCGTGTCATTTTATGGATACGTGTATAAAAGCTATTGTGTGTTTTTATATTTATTGTGTTTTTTATTACTATGTTCTTTATCTTATTGTGTTTTTTTCTGGGCTGCATCAGATCTGGAGTAATAATTATTTCATTCTTCTTTGCCCTTGTTTACTGGAAATGACATTAAATGATCAAACAATCAATGAAACAACCTAAAGCAGTGTGATTGTTTTGCACGAAGCTTGCACAGTGAGTTTAACAGTTGTTAAGACAGAAGTTTCAATTGAAGAAACAATAAATTGAGGGGGACTACTCTCTGCAAGATCTGCAAGACACTGATCACTTAAAAATAAGAGGGAGGGATATGGCAACAAAACTTCTGAAGAAAAAGATGAGGTCATATATAATCTGCTATCTTATTGTGCAAAGATATTTGTTCTGAAAAATGTCAGCAGACTCTGGAAAGCCATTCTATAGATAAAGGAATTTCCATTTTCAGTTAGTAGCATGATTTACTAAAAATCCTCAGAGCAACTTTTGACATCTCCTGATGTTTGGACAGTCATTCTGAGTTGTTATCTGTGACCTGCCGGAGTAGGCATTTTCAGTAATATATCCAAACTGATTACATCAAGAATTTAATTTAAAAAAGATGAAGGGTACAGAAAATAAAACATTAATCCCCAATATAGAATCTTACAGATAACAATGATACTGTTACAAACATCAGGAGATGTCATAAGATGCTCTAAGGATTTTTAGTAAACCATGCTACTAACTGCAAATGGAAATTCCTTTATCTACAGAATGGCTTTCCAGAGTCTGCTGACATTATTCAGAACAAATATCTTAATAAATAGCATTGAATTCAAATCAGTTGATTTCTTCCTGTGCATTGTGCTTTCCCTAAAAATGGCAGAAATATTCTTCCTTTTGAGTGATAAGCCTGAAGGAATTGGTACTTTTCATTGCTTACCTTTACCAATTTTTTTGGAAAGAACTGAGCAAAATTTAAGGGTTCAGTAACTGTTGAATTGTGGCAAGTACTGTGTTATTGGTCTTTGCACAATTTGAGTTTGACTGGAATAATTTTGCATAACAATTTGATACTTACTCTGCTAAGCCTAGAATTGTCTCCCTTTTATATTGGCTATCTGTTGCAAATCGCTGCACATCCACACCTTTGCCAAGTCCTTGAAGTGTTTGAGCTTGTGTGAAATCAGTCAACAATTGATTGTAGTAGTCAAAATGATGAATTAATGTACGTACTTCTTCTGACCAACTGTTGTCTGCATTTTCAGTCACATGCCTTGTGACCATTTTAATTACCTCTTTGGGATCAGCCTGCAAAATTTCAGATTCATTGATAATAATTATTACTACCGCTTACACGATATTCTTCAAACTACTGAAAAAAATAGTAACCAAAATAAATAGGGAAATGTCTGCAAATATAGAGATGTTAGTAGTTCCCTATATTTCTTAAAATTACACATACTTTGAAAATAAACAATTTCTTCAAAATTATTGTAGCCAAGAAAATATCCAGAAGTACCCGAAATTTATGTATGAAAATGATCTATCTCCGTATGAAAGGAGAATGCCAAGCAAAAATAATTCGAGAAAATAAATGAATGCAAGTCCAAAGTCTTATGGAAAAATCTTCACAACATTGAGTACTTGTATCAAGTATGGTTTTGCTCTTTAATGATAGAAACTAACAAAAACTGAACAGCTAGACACTAGGTAAATGAAGCAGCAAATAATTTCTGCGGGCTTCAATCATCTTGAGCACTCGCTTGTGGGAGAGATGGCAGGAGATTTTAAAAGATCTCAGGGCCTTCTAAGACTTTTCAATGGGCTTCAATCATAACAATCTACTAGGCACTTGGCAAAGGCCAATAAAAACAAATGAGGTATAATCGGAGTGGCTTTGGTGGGAGAGGGCTAGTGCGTGAGTAGTCAGGCTTTGGCTCAAGATGAGGCCAGAAGAAGCTAAGACTCTAATTAAGTTTCTATTAAGTTTTTTAAAATATCATTCTTTGTCTACAAGTACATAACTAGTGTGTGAGAATGAGTCCAGAAAAAGTGGTACGTTCTTTGTGTGAGATATGGGAACTCTAGAAGATCTCCAGTCTCCCTGATAACTCATCTGCATGAGGTGCATCGAGCTGCAGTTCCTTACAAACTTGTTTGTTAGGAAACTGGAGCTGCAGCTGGATGACCTTCAGCTCATAAATAGGTGATAGATTGGAGCTATAAAGGGGTAGTCACCTCTAAATTGCATAAGGCAGGCAGCTGGGTAACTGTCAGGACAGAGAAAGGGAAAAGGCCAACAGGGCAGAATAACCCCTGTGGCCACTGTAGCCGGCTGTTCCACTCACTAACAAGTATGCTGCTTTGGATACTGTTGGGGTGGGGGCGGAAGAGACTCACCAAGGAAAAGCCTCAGTAACAGTGGCACTGAATCTGGCTCTGTTGTTCAGAAGGCATGGATGGGGGAATTAAAAAAAGAGGACTGCAGTAGTGATTGGGGATTCCATAGTTAGAGCAGCAGACAGGGAATTCTGTGGACATAAAAGAGACATCAGATAGTACGTTGCCCCCAGGTGTAAGGGTCAAGATATGTCTCAGAATGGGTCCACAGCATTCTAAGTGGGAAGGATGATAAAGAGAGAGGTAGAAAAAAAATGATCAAGTCCTGAAGAAAGAATATGGGGAGTTAGGTAGAAACCTATAAAACTGGAACTCAAGGGTAGTCATTCCTGGATTGCTGCATGTGTCACATGCCAGTGAGGGAAAGAACAGGATGATTTGGCAGATAAATGCATGGCTGAAGAATTGGTGTGGGGAGCAGGATTTCAGATTTTGGAGAAGATCATGTAGATGATCCTGTAGCAGAGTTAAGAGATTGGCAAGTATGGCATTGTGGGCTTTACTGAGTCAGGGCTTAAAAAAGATCATAGAGGAAGCTTAACCATAGAACATTACAGCACAGAAACAGGCCTTTTGGCCCTTCTGGGCTGTGCCGAACCATTTTTATGCCTAGTCCCACTGACCTGCACACGGACCATATCCCTCCATACACCTCCCATCCATGTATCTATCCAAGTTTTTCTTAAATGTTAAAAGTGAGCCCGCATTTACCACTTCATCTGGCAGCTCATTCCATACTCCCACCACTCTCTGTGTGAAGAAGACCCCCCCCCCAATGTTCCCTTCAAACTTTTCCCCTTTCACCCCTAACCCATGTCCTCTTTTTTTTTTCTCCCCTTGCCTCAGTGGAAAAAGCCTGCTTGCATTCACTCTATCTATACCCATCATAATTTTATATACCTCTATCAAATCTCCCCTCATTCTTCTACACTCCAGGGAATAAAGTCCTAACCTATTCAACCTTTCTCTGTAACTGAGTTTCTCAAGTCCCGGCAACATCCTTGTAAACCTTCTCTGCACTCTTTCAACCTTATTAATATCCTTCCTGTAATTTTGGTGACCAAAACTGTACACAATACTTCAAATTTGGCCTCACCAATGCTTTATACAACCTCACCATAACATTCCAACTCTTATAATCAATACTCTGATTAATAAAGTCCAATGTACCAAAAGTTCTGTTTATGACCCTATCTACCTGTGACGCCACTTTTAGGGAATTTTGTATCTGTATTCCCAGATCCCGCTGTTCTACTGCACTTCTCAGTGCCTAACCATTTACCCTGTATGTTCTACCTTGGTTTGTCCTTCCAACGTGCAATACCTCACACTTGTCTGTATTAAATGCTGTCTGCCATTTTTCAGCCCATTTTTCCAGCTGATCCAAATCTCTCTGCAAGCTTTGAAAACCTTCCTCACTGTCCACTACACCTCCGATCTTTGTATCATCAGCAAATTTGCTGATCCAATTTACCACATTATCATCCAGATCACTTATATAGATGACAAATAACAATGGACCCAGCACTGATCCCTGTAGCACACCACTAGTCACAGGCCTCCACTCAGAGAAGCAATCCTCCACTACTACTCTCTGGCTTCTTCCATTGAGCCAATGTCTAATCCAATTTACTGCCTCTCCATGTATACCTAGTGACTGAATCTTCCTAACTAACCTCCCATGCGGGACCTTGTCAAAGGCCTTACTGAAGTCCATGTAGACAACATTCACTGCCTTCCCTTCATCCACTTTCCTGGTAACTTCCTCGAAAAACTCTAATAGATTGGTTAAACATGACCTACCACGCACAAAGCCATGTTGACTCTCCCTAATAAGTCGCTGTCTATCCAAATACTTGCAGATCCTATCTCTTAGTACTCCTTCCAATAATTTACCAACTACCAACGTCAAACTTACCAGCCTATAATTTCCTGGGTTACTTTTAGAGCCTTTTTTAAATAATGGAACAACATGAGCTATCCTCCAATCCTCCGGCACCTCACCCGTAGATACCGACATTTAAAATATATCTGCCAGGGCCCCTGAAATTTCAACACTAGTCTCCTTCAAGGTCCGAGGGAATGCCGTCAGGTCCTGGGGATTTATCTACCCTGATTTGCCTCAAGAAAACTCTGCACTCTCAAAATTTCTCCTTTGAAGGCCAAGGACACACATTATATCGAAAGGACAGGCAGGTAGGCAGAGAGGACAGGGTGGTTCTGTTGGTAAAAAAAAATGAAATCAAATCACTTTGTTTCCTGATCTTGTGCACTGTCTGTCTCTGTGACTCAGAAGGGTAGGGGAGAAGTGGAATGCAGTAGTGATAGGGGATTCCATTATTTGAGCAGCAGACAGCAGATTCTGTGGATATGAAAGAGATACCCAGATGGAAATTTGCCTCACAGGTGCCAGGGTCAGTGATGTCTCAGATCAGGTCTGCAGTGTACTAAAGTGGGCAGGGGGGTGGGGGTGAAAAGTCATAGTATCTATTGGTAGCAATGACATAGGTAGAAAAAGGGATGAGGTCCTGAAGAGAAAATATAGGGATTTAGGTAAAAAGCTGAAAAGCAGGACCTCCAGGGTAGTAATCAAGATTACTTTCAAGATTGCTGCCCGTGCCATGCGCCAGTGAAGGTAAGAACCCAAGGGCGACAAATATCCTTGCAGGCAGGTTTGTTAGAGCTGTTGGGGAGGGTTTAAACTAATTTGGCAGGGGGGATGGGAACCAGAGTGATTGGGCTGAGGATAGAGTAGCTAATATACAATGAGACGCAATGTGTAGTAAGACTGTGCAGAAAGATAGGTAGATGATGGGGTAAAATTGCAGTAAACATAATGAGACAAAATCGAAAGAGGTGATGAATACAGGAATGAAAATGTTACATTTAAATACACACAGTATATGGAATAAGGTGGGTGATCATGTAGTGCAGTTAGAGATGGTAAGTATGATGTTGTGAGCACCACTGAGTTGTAGCTGAAAGATCTTACTTGGGAGCTTAACATCCAAGGATACAGACTGTATCAAAAGGGCAAGCAGGCAGGCAGAGGTGTGGCTCTGTTGGTAAAAATGGAAATCAAATCCTTGGAAAGAGGTGACATAGGATCAAAAGATGTAGAATCCTTGCGGGTATAGTTAAGAAACTACAAGTGTAAAAAGATCCTGGTGGAGATATATACAGGCCTCTAAAGAGTACTCAGAATGTGGGCTACAATCTACAGCAGGAGATAGAAAAGGCATATAAAAGGGCAATGTTGCATTAGCCAGTGGATTTCTTTCTTTTTCAATCTTTTTATTAATTTCAAAACATAGAAACAAAACATAGCAATAATACAAATAGTAGGAGATATATTGTTACACTTAAAAAAGTAATTGCAAAACCAAATAGTGTAAATTAACAAAGCTCCCAATCATATAGAACTAACAACGGATAATACAAAGCAAAAAAAAAACTGGAAAAAAAACATGAAAAAGAAAAAAAACAAAACAAAAAAAAACAAACCCCATCCCCAAAGAAAAGCAGAATTAATCAACTAACCTAAAAGACTTGGGCAGTACTAACAACTTAAAAATGGGAAAGAAGAAAACCTTAGTGTCGACGACTCCATTCCTCTCCACCAACAGTACAGAAAGATAAAACAAGTTTGGAAATGATCAAATTACATCAAATGAAAATGCTGAATGAATGGCCTCCAAGTTTTTTCAAACTTAATGGAAGGGTCAAAAACCGCACTTCTAATTTTCTCCAAATTCAAACACACCATAGTTAGTGAAAACCAATGAAATACAGTAGGAGGGTTAATCTCTTTCCAATTCAACAAAATGGATCTTCTAGCCATTAAAGTACGAAATGCAATCATCCTACGTGATGAAGAGGTTAAATTATTTAAATCTATCATTGGTAATCCAAAGATAGCAGTAATTGGATGCGGTTGTAAGTCTATATTCAAGACCATTGAAATAATATCAAAAATATCTTTCCAATATTTTTCCAACAAAGGACATGACCAAAACATGTGGGTTAAAGAAGCTATCTCAGAATGACATCTGTCACATATTGGATTAATATAAGAGTAATAACGAGATAGTTTATCTTTGGACATATGAGCCCAGTGCACTACTTTAAACTGTATCAACCTATGCTTAGCACGTACAGAGGATGAATTCACCAACTGAAGAATTTTTTCCCATTTTTCAGTCGGTATATTAATCTTAAGTTCTCTTTCCCAGTCAGCTTTAATTTTATTAGAAGCATCAGGACATAAATTCATAATTATATTATATATAATTGCTACTACACTTTTCTGAGAAAGATTTAAATCTAAAATTTTTTCCAAAGAGTCCATTGGATATGGGTGTGGAAAATTAGGGGAGACAGGAATTAAAAAGTTTCTGATCTGTAGGTATCTAAAAAAGTAAGATCTGGGTAAGTTATACTTATTAGAGAGTTGATCAAAAGACATAAAACAATTATCCAAAAATAAATCGTGAAAAGATATTATGCCTTTGGTTTTCCAATCAAAGTAAGCTTGATACATAGTGGAAGGTTGAAAAAGGAAATTTGATATAATGGGACTTGCTAGAATAAATTGATTGAACCCAAAAAATCTTCGGAATTGAAACCATATACGTAAAGTATGCTTAACTATTGGATTATTCATTTGTTTATACGATTTAAAAGAAGTAAAAGGAAATGAAGTTCCTGAAACTGAACCCAAGGAAAACCCTTGTAATGAATTAGATTCAAGATTTACCCAATGTGGGTTTAAAGATACATCCAAATCTCGTAACCAAAATTTTAAATATCGAATATTAATTGCCCAATAATAGAATCTAAAATTCGGGAGGGCGAGCCCCCCCCTCCTTTTTAGATTTCTGTAGATACCTTTTACCTAACCTAGGATTTTTGTTCTGCAAAATATATGAGGAAATTTTTGAATCTACGTTATCGAAGAAAGATTTTGGAATAAAAATTGGAACCGATTGAAATATATACAAAAATTTGGGCAAAATGATCATCTTAATAGCATTAATCCGACCAATCAAAGACAAAGAGATTGGTGACCATTTAGTAAATAAAAGTTTAATCTGATCAATTAAAGGTAAAAAATTAGCTTTAAATAAATCTTTTTTTTTTGTAATTGTTATCCCTAGATATATAAATGAATCAGTAACCAATTTAAATGGTAAACGTCCATAAATAGGTACCTGCTTATTTAAAGGGAATAATTCACTCTTATTAAGATTCAATTTGTAACCAGAGAAGTTACTAAATTGAGCCAACAGACCTAGAATAGCAGGAATTGACTTCTCCGGGTTAGAGATGTATAACAACAAATCATCTGCATATAATGATAATTTATGTATTTTGTTTCCACGGGTAATACCAAAAATATTTGGCGAGTCATGAATAGCAATTGCTAAAGGTTCAAGGGCAATATTGAATAGTAAAGGACTAAGAGGGCAACCTTGCCTAGTACCACGAAAAAGACGAAAGAAAGGAGATCTATGATTATTTGTACAAACTGAGGCTACCGGGGAGTAATATAACAATTTAATCCAAGATATAAATGTCAAATTAAAATTAAATTTCTCAAGAACATTAAATAAATAAGGCCATTCAACTCTGTCAAAGGCTTTCTCAGCACCTAATGAGATAATACATTCCGGGGTAGTGAGTGAGGGGGTGCAGGTAGATTGGAAAAATCTGGTTGGTGCTGGTTCCCAAGGGAGAGAAGTTTTAGTATGCCTACGAGAGGGTTTTTAGAGCAGCCCACTCGGGGAAAGGCAATTCTAGAATTGGGTGTTTGGTAATGAACCAGATTTAATTAAGGAGCTTGAGGTAAAGGAATCCTTAGGAGGCTGTGTCACTGAGTCTTAGAGCAATACAACTCTAAATTCTCACTGCCACGTTTCAACCAATTTTCGCAGCTGGTCCAGGTCCTGCTGCAAGTTTTAATAGCTCTCCTTGCTGTCCACTACACCCCCAATCTTGGTGTCACCAGTAAATTTGCTAATCCAGTTTTCTACATTATCATCTCGTTTGTTGATTTAGATGGCAAACAGCAAAGGGCCCAGCCCCGATCCCTGCAGTACACCACTAGTCACAGCCTCCAGTCAGAGACTCACCCATCTACTACCACTCTCTGCCTTCACCTGCAAAGCCAATGTCTAATCCAATTTACTACCTCATCCTGGATGCCAAAAGCGAATGAACCTTCTTGACCAACCACCCATGCTGAAATCCAGGCAGACAACATCCACTGCCTTGCCTTAATCAACTTTTCAAATAATTGCCTTGGAAAACACTATCATGTAATCATATTATGATAGAATTTATCCTGGAGTTTCAGAAGGAGAAGTTAAAATTGAATATTTTAGTATCACAGTGGAGTAAATGAATTACAGAGGCATGAGAGAGCCTCCAAGCTAGCTAAAGTTGACTGGAAGGAGACACTGGCACGAATGATGGCAGAAAAACAATGCTTGGGAGTTTCTGGGGCAATTGGGATGATGCAGGATAGATACATTCCAAAGAAGTATTCTAAAGGGACAATGAGGCAACTGTGGCTGACAAGGGAAGTACAAAAGAGAGAGCATATAAAATAGCGAAAATTTGTGGAAAGTTAAGAGGATTGGGAAGCTTTTAAAAACCAACAGAAGACGTAAAAAAGCAATATGGAGAGAAAAGAAGAAATATGAAGGTAAGGGAGCTAATAATTTAAAAGCAGATACCAAAAGGTTTTTCAGAAATATAAAGAGTAAAAAGAGGTGAGAGTGGATATTGGACCACTGCAAAATAACACTGACGAGGTAGGAATGGGAGACAAAGAAATGGAGGATGAACTTCATATGTGTATTGCTGTGGTGTTCTCTGTGGAAATCACCAGCACAATGTCATAAAGTCGAAAGCATCAGGGGCAGAAGTAAGTGTAGTTGTTAATAGTAAAAAAGGTGGTGCTTGGGAAGCTGATTTCAGGGTACTTGGAGGCACATGATAAAATAGGTTAAAATCAGCATGGTTTCCTTAAGGAGATATCTTGCCTAACTAATCTGTTGAAATTCTTTGTGGAAATAACAGGATAGGTAGACAAAAGAGATTCAGCGGATGTTATTTACCTGGATTTTTAGAAGGCCACTGACAAGGTGCCACACATGAGCTTGCTTAACAAGAGACCATGATAATATTCTTTTCATATTATATGTCAATAATTTGGATGATGGAAATGATAACTTTGTGGCCAAGTTTGCAGGTGAAATGAAGATAAATGGAGGGGCAGGTAGCTCTGAGGAAACAGAGTTTGCAGAAGGACTTAAACTTAGACCAATTAGGAGAATAGGCAAAGAAGTGGCAGACAGAATATAATGCAGGGAAGTGTACAGTCATACATGTTGATAGAAGGAATAAAGACACAGACTATTTATAAATGGAGAGAAAATTCAGAAATCAGATGCCTTGCACGGGCACCTGTGTGCGCATATGTGACGCACAAATCATTTTTTTTCCCACAAATCGGTTTTGGCTTAATCTTTCCGACTGTACTGTACATACATTATTTCTTCTTTATATAGGCTGTGTATTTATCATATCATTCCTGCTTTTACTATATGTTAGTGTTTTATGTGTTATTTGGTATAATTTGGTAGGTTTTTTTTTAGGTCTGGGAACGCTCAAAAATTTTTCCCATATAAATTAATGGTAATTGCTGCTTCGCTTTACGCCATTTTAGCACAAAAGGTTTCATAGGAACGCTCTACCTTAGCGGGGGAAATACGGGACAAGGGCGGTCCTGTATGGGACAAACCAATTTAGCCCAATATACGGGATGTCCCGGCAAATACAGGACAGTTGGCAACCCTATGTTCAAGTTCAACAGTGCGTGACAGGGAATGAGGAAAAGTGCAGCTGACTCATCGTTTGCTGGCAGCCCGGTAGCAGATGCTTTGCGGCCCGGTACCGGTCCACAGCCCAGTGCTTGGGGACTGCTGGTCTAAATAATCTGCTGGAGGAAGTCAGCAGTAAAGTAGAATCTGTGGTGGCTAGCAATCATCCATGTTTCAGGCTGAAACCCTGCACCAGGATCTTGAAAAATCAATAATTTCTCTCCCCTCCCCCATAAATATTACTTGAGACACTGAGTTCCTTGTGCATCAGTAAGTAAACAAAGCTGATATCACAATGGTAAAAAAGGACAGCAAACCAATTAAAGTTCTGCATGCCAAGCTCTTTGTTGCTAAATACGTGAAACTAATTCTTAATGATCACTATTGCTTATGAGATTTCTGCATCAATAAATCACCCTGCTGAACTCCAAGCAAAAACATTGGCAAATTCTGAGACCTGGACCTCCTCTACAACACCTTCCTCTACAACTTCCTGACCACTAGAACACAATCAATAGGGGCAGGAGGCAACACCACCACCACGATTATTCTAAACACCAGTGCTCCACAAGGTTGCATTATCAGCTGCCTATTTTACTCCCTGTACACGCATGATTGTGTGGCCGGATTCTGCTCTAATTTTGCAGATACCACCAGAGTGGGTCGTATCTCACATAACAAAGCTGGAGACCCAAGTGACATGGTGTCATGACAACACAACCTTTCCCTCAATATCAGCAAAACACAAGGGCTGGCCATTGAGATCAGGAGTATAGGCTTGATGGGAGAGATCAGGATGATGCATATGCTCGTCTCCAAATAGGGTCATAGAAATATACAGCACAGAAACAGGCCCTTTGGTCCATCCAATCCATGCTGAACCATTTAAACTGCCTACTCCCATCGAGCTGCACCTAGACCATAGCCCTTCGTACCCTTAACATCCATGTACCTATCCAAACTTCTCTTAGAGGTATATAAGATGATGACAGGCATTGATCGTGTGGATAGTCAGAAGCTTTATCCTCAGGGCTGAAATGGTTGCCACAAGAGGACACAAGTTTAAGGTGCTGGGGAGTAGGTACAGAGGAGATGTCAGGGGTAAGTTTTTTACTCAGAGAGTGGTGAGTGCGTGGAATGTGCTGCCAGCAACGGTGGTGGAGGCAGATACGATAGGGTCTTTTAAGAGACTTTTGGATAGCTACATGGAGCTTAGAAAAATAGAGGGCTGTGGGTAACCCTAGATAATTTCTAAAGTAGGGACATGTTCGGCACAACTTTGTGGGCTGAAGGGCCTGTATTATGCTGTAGGTTTTCTATGTTTTCTATGCTAAACATTGAATTCAAGCTCATATGCACCACTTGCACTGGCAGCTTGATCCACATGCTCATGACCCTTTGAGTGAAGAAGTTTTCCCTCATGAATCATTATTCTGATTCATTTGTACAGTGAATCAAACTGGCAAGATAACTTAAATACGAGGAATTCTGCAGATGCTAGAAATTCAAGCAACACACATCAAAGTTGCTGGTGAATGCAGCAGGCCAGGCAGCATCTCTAGGAAGAGGTACAGTCGACGTTTCGGGCCGAGACCCTTCGTCCATCCAGTTCCAGCTCCAATTTCTTAACACGGAGTATTAGAAGCCACAACTGGATAACACTTTTCACAAGTATTGCCATCAGGGATATTGGAGGTCTCCCTACCTTCCCACATCCCACAAGAGGAGCATTTAACTATCCTGCCTGGTGTCCCTCCTAAACTAACGTACAAATATTAAGGAGAACAATAACTAAACTGGGGTGGGGGGGGGGGAAATAAAATCTACAAACTGCATTTATGCCTTCTCTTACTTAATCGTCTCCTCACTGAAGCCTCGAAGACCTAAAGCCTCAAAAATCTCACTCTAACATTGTCCACTCCAACAATGGCCGCTCCACTTGCCCCTGCCTTATTTTAATTTGTTCTTGCCAATCAATCCCAATCGCTGATTGGCTGCTGCTCAAAGCACCAAACTGCTGCAAATCAATGCCTTATGTACTCAATCAGCGAACCTGAGTGAGCTACGTCTTCACAAGCTTCAGATCATTGATCGGCCACTGCTGAAAAACCTGATGCTGAAGGCTGAGAGTTTCAAGCTCCTAAGAGCGAACATCAATAGCTTTATTCTGGTCCAACAACATTGAGCCTATGGCTTAATATGCCTATTTCCTCAGGAGGCTAAGGAAATTAGGCATGTTGCTAACAACCCTTACCAATTTTTATCAAAGACCATAGAAACTACCCTACCTAGATGTATCATGCCTTGGTATGGCAAAAACTGTGCGCATGACCACAAAAAAAAACTGCAGAGCGTTATAGTCACAGCTTAACACATCAGGGACTCTGATTATGCTAGCTGCCTTACTGAGGCAGTGAGAAGTATAGACAAAGAACCCATTGACCCTGTACATTTTACACTTCTCCCCTCTGAAAGCATGTACCAGTAGGCTTAAAGACAACTTCTACTACCTCACTGTTATAAGACTATTGAATGGTTTCCTAGTATGCCAAGATGAACTCAATCTTAATCAATCTTGTTATGATCTTGCACGTTATGGTCTACCTGCACTGTACTTTCCTTATAGCTGTATTCTATTTTGCTTTACCTTGTACCAGCTCAATACATAGTGCAATGATTTGATCTGAATAAACCCATCTTAATGAATGTGACAATAATTAACTAATTCCAATTCACTGTGCTAGTTTCCCAAAGCACCTGAGAATTACCTGCTCATGCAATCTTTTATTGGTCATGACAAACAATCTGCTAGAAAAAATCAGGGGATTCAGCAGCATCTGTGGGAAGAAAGGTACTTTTGAAATCTCAGGTTGAAACCCTGCATTTGTACGAAGTTACTCCAGCAGACTGTGGCTCCAGATTCCAGCAGCTGAAGCCTCTTCAAACTCGCATGTAAATTACAACTTAATAAATTAGATAAGAATAGTAGGTACTGCAATGAACAAAGTAATGACTTCCACTATTTAAGTAAGTGGCCCTAAAAATAATAGATGATTGGTGGTCAGTTTTCAAAGTTTCAGGGACTCCACGATTTCAATGAATTGGCAGATAGCTACTGTAACAAAGCTATCTAAAAAACAGAACTGACAGACAAAACAGAAAACTGTAGTCTGAGATCAGAAGTGGTGGTAAGACTAAAATCCATTATAAAAGATGCAACAGCAGCACACTAGGAAATCAGTGAGCAAATTGTAAAACCTCAATATGGACTTACAGAAAGAAAACAATGCTCTATAAATCTATAGGAATGTTTCAAGTCTATAATTAGCAGAATAAAAACAATGGATGTTCAGTATTAGGAATTGCAGAAGGCTTTTGATACGGTTGCATTAGCATGTAAAACTAAAGGCATGGCACTGGAGGGAAGGGAGTACGGATAGAAAGCTGCTGGGCATTAAAAGATAGAATAGAAATGACAGGTAGTAAGTTATTGGGCATTCTAATAATTAGCCAGGATCCCAGCTAACCACAATATAGATGATTGGTTTAGACAAAGAAATTACATGTAATATATCCAGAGGGGGATGTAATGGAAACATGATAATGGGGGATTTGATTGGGGGATGGGAGGCTGAAGGAGGGGTATGAAAGACGGAACAAAAAAAGGTAGAAAAAATGGGAAAGGAGAATAAAATAGTACACAACTGGGAGCTGAGAACAGCCATAACTGACAGAATGCCAGCTCTGCAAACCTGCCACCTAGTCTGCACTTGAACTATGAACATAAGTTAAAGAGTAAGCCACATAATATTCAGATGACAATAAATTTTTTCATTGAGTGGTGAACCTAGAGAATTCTCTACCATAGGAAATAGTTGAAGAAATCATTAAAGATATTGAAAAATGAGTTCCTAGAATTCAACAGATTATGGGATTTGGGGGGGGGGGGCAGGGAGGTAGTTGTAATGATAAACTATGATCATTACAAAAGGCAGAGCCAAATAGTCCATTTGTGCCCTTATTTTCCATGTTTTTATTTATTTTGTCTCATGTGAATTACGTGCTTAATATTGATACAAAATACTTGCACTCAACAGGATTATTTTCATTGAAATACAATAAAATATCTGCTTAATACAGGTATATCTTGGTTAAATTAATTATATTATTGAGAATTTTTAATTTCTCAAAGATATAGTTAATCTTGTTACACCTGAGGTTAGAAGGTTTCACCACAGAAATAATGAATCATCTGAATATACCACTTTTGGAGTTGACCAGTAAATTCCTGGGAACAATTTGAAATAAAAAGTCTCCTTAAACCTACATTTCCCCCCACTAAAACCTAGGCAATTCTCTTTAGTTTCTTGTACATTAATTGGTTGTTTAAGACAACTTTCTTTTATCATTTGAATAATGATTTCTTTACTAGCTTAGGCACTTAGGCAGCAGTTAGTGTTTAATAACAAGTTAGTCTAGTGGAAACAAAAAAAGAATTACTGGAGGAACTCAGCAAGTTTTGTAGAGGGAAATGGACAATTGACGTTATGGGTCAGCCTCCGTCTAGGTCAAAAAAGCAGAGGGAGAGAAGCAGAGGTGAGTGGAAGAGCTGCTAAGTAATAGGCAAATCTAGGTGAGGAGGGATGATTGGCAGATGGAGGATGGTAGGGTAAAAACAGGGACAGAGGTTGGGAGATGATAGGTGAAGGTAATAGAAGGGCTGTAAATGATAGACTGAGATAGGAAAGTGGAGTATAGAACCAAATAAGGGAAGTCGGGTGGGCAAGTAGGAACATCTTGTGGAACACACATAAAAGTTGCTGCTGCGTTCACCAGCAACTGTTATGTGTGTTGCTTGAATTTCCAGCATCTGCAGAATTCCTGTTGCTTACATCTTGTGGAAACCTAGGTACAATTGATTGATATGGAGATGTATAAACTAACAGCTGCTAACTTGTTTAAAATCAGATTTTATTTATTTAAAATCAGGCTTTATTTGACTATTCAGATACAGAGAGCAGCTTAGTGATTTTTAAATTTAATAACACCAAGTAAATTTCTTACATGAAATGAGAAATAATTCCACATAACACTAATATTTAAAGCAGATTAAATTAATGACAAGTTAATGCAGCAAATATGAAATTTGATAAGTTCTAATCAAAAATACATGTTTTGGATGTCCTTATATACCCCTTTTCCTCTTCATTGCCTCACTGTTAATTACTTTTATTCTCAAGTAATGCTCCCAGTTGAAACATGACAAACAATATTTCAATTATACGATAGCACTTCCATTACAACTACTTTCAATTACATAGAAAACTAAACACTAACCTTGTATAACGGATGACACTTGTCCTTAAAGCATGGACTTATGCGGACATAAATCTGCAAAGCATAATAATAGCCAGCAAATTGTAGAGATAAAGCTGAATGAGGCAGCTTCTCAAAACACTTGGTAGCATCGACAACCTAGGGAAAATAAACAGGTCACATTTAAAATACAGAGAACACCGTTCACAAGTCAAGCTATTGAGAGCAGTTATCACACAAATCTAACAGAAGCCATTTTTGAAAGTACCATAATTCATTTTCAGCGTTTGTAAAGTAAATATTAACATTTTCCGAAATATCACAATTTGTATGAATGTCATTTCAATTAATTTCTTTCACATTATATAAATTTTGGAACTAATTGTGAGAGAGCTTCCAAATCCAGTAATTTAAGTCAAGTTAGTCTTTGAAATATTATAGTTTTGAAGATGCTTATATTTCTTGCTCAATGCTTACAATGTAGGATGTAGCTCCATATGCTAAGCTTCAGGCTTTTAAATCAAGGGAACTGAAAATTGAGTTAGCCAGCACTTCATTATTTTCAACAGCTACAAGTAATTAAATCATTAATGTCTGTTCAACTTCATGAAATTCTACAGGAAGATGAAAATGTTTATAATATGATCTATGCCATGTCGTTTGAGGTATTGCTCTCAGCTAATATAAACCTGAAATTACTGGAAAATCTCAGCAGGTGAGCAGCATCTGTAGAGGGGAATAGACAGCTGAGATTTCAGGTCCAGACCTAATCTAAGTGACAGCTCAGATTCTTCAAACACTTTTTTTTGTATAAACACAAAACACACAAAACGCTGGAGAAACTATGGAAAGGGATAAAGGGTCAATGTTTTTGGACCAAGACGATTCATCAGGAATGGAAAGGAAGGGGGAAGAAAGCAGAATAAGATAGGAGTGGGGAGGTGAACGAGTACGAAGTTCAAAGTAAATTTATTATCAAACTACATATACATTGCCATATACTACCCTGAGATTCATTCCCTTGCAGACATTCACAGTGAATACAGAGTAACACAATAGAAAACTGCACACAACAGAGACAAGCTACTGCAACTCTTGGTTTGGCTAGCGGCTTAATCTAGGGGAAGACAGCCCCCGGCCCGGCTAAACTTAAGAAATCTTGTTTGGGTGGATGCTGCATGAGGTGTTCCCCTGTAACAAATCAGTACCACGAAATAACAAACAGTACACAATATGCGATTAAAAGATCGAGTTTCATAAGTCTTAATTTGACTATATGGTTAGTAAAGAAACAAAAAAAGAAAAGGGCCCATTCTCATGAAACAGTCTAATGCGCAACATTGGAGATCACAGTTCTGTCCATTTGTTCCCCGTCGACCTCCTCTGAGCGTAGCTGACACTCGGACCCTCGCTCCAAGTCCATTCTGTCCAGCGGTCTACTAACTCTCTCCATTCACGTCTTCTTTCTTCATTTCTCCCCGACAAAAGACCTACTCCCAAACCCAGAAGAAAGATCAACATCCCTCTCATTAGATAGCACACATTCCAAAGCCTCCTTTATCTCTAGTCATAACTCAAATATTGCTGCTGCAGAGAAACCATTACCTTAGCACTGAAACATTACAGAGAGGCCATTACATTAGCAGTGAAACCTTACAGCGCATTACACTCTCCCATCACCAAACTCAGTCATGTTCTCATGACATTGAGATAATTCGCTAACCCTTCCTGCAAAACACAAAGTCCAACCCAGGTGTAAAAGGCAGTGGTATAGCTCTCCAAAACAGTAGGAGTCACAATCTGTTCCCCCGGCACTACATAGGCCAGCCTATCCGGTGGTCAACTAATTCTCTGAGACCTCTGTACCCCCTCACCTAACTCTTCAGTTTCAGACACAACTGGGGATACTTCCAGTCTACCTGGCGATGCCTCCCCTGACCTATCACTCATGCCCACCTGCAACTTGGACCTCTCTGTCCCGTGGCCAAGACCCGCTTCATCCCTTGCTGGGTCCTGCTGCAACCCAGGTGGTCCCCCCACTTCACCTGACTCAGCGGGAGAAAGGCTGGAAGTCTCTTCCTCAATCAATGGGGAGTTAGCAAAAGAGAGCACATACCACGCATCCAGGTCCTCATCCTCCAAATCTGTATCCCTCTCAGGGGTGGGGGCCGGCCTAACCTCTCCTGCTGTGGGCCTTGCAGTCACTCCGCGTTTCTGCAGAGTTCTCTTATTAGGTGTAGGCTCCAAGTTGGGCTCTGGGTCTACCTGCACCTCTTGTCCCGGGGCAGCAGGTGGTTCCGATGGAGAATCTTGACAGGCCCATTCCCATCCTCTGGTTTCACTCATAAAACCTCCAACAGGATCCCACCACTAAGCACATCTTTCCCTCCCCCCCCCCCCGCTTTCCACAGGAATCGCTCCCTACGCGACTCCCTTGTCCATTCGTCCCCCCCATCCCTCCCCACTGATCTCCCTCCTGGCACTTATCCTTGTAAGCGGAACAAGTGCTACACATGCCCTTACACTTCCTCCCTTACCACCATTCAGGGCCCCAGACAGTCCTTCCAGGTGAGGCGACACTTCACCTGTGAGTCGGCTGGGGTGATATACTGCGTCCGGTGCTCCCGATGTGGCCTTCTATATATATTGGCGACACCCGACGCAGACTGGGAGACCACTTTGCTGAACACCTACGCTCTGTCCGCCAGAGAAAGCAGGATCTCCCAGTGGCCACACGTTTTAATTCCACATCCTATTCCCATTCTGACATGTCTATCCACGGCCTCCTCTACTGTAAAGATGAAGCCACACTCAGGTTGGAGGAACAACACCTTATATTCCATCTGGGTAGCCTCCAACCTGATGGCATGAACACTGACTTCTCTAACTTCCGCTAATGCCCCACCTCCCCCTCGTACCCCATCCGTTATTTATTTTTATACACACATTCTTTCTCTCACTCTCCTTTTTCTCTCTCTGTCCCTCTGACTATACCCCTTGCCCATCCTCTGGGTTCCCCTCCCTCTTGTCTTTCTCCCCGGACCTCCTGTCCCATGATCCTCTCATATCCCCTTTGCCAATCACCTGTCCAGCTCCATCTCTCCCCCTCCTGTCTTCTCCTATCATTTTGGATCTCCCCCTCCCCCTCCCACTTTCAAATCTCTTACTAACTCTTCCTTCAGTTAGTCCTGACGAAGGGTCTCAGCCTGAAACGTCGACTGTACCTCTTCCTAGAGATGCTGCCTGGCCTGCTGCATTCACCAGCAACTTTGATGTGTGTTGCTTGAATTTCCAGCATCTGCAGAATTCCTGTTGTTCACTCGTAAAACTGGTAGGTTTGGCATTTTACTCTCCATCACTTAGCCGCCCAGCGACCCGCCAACTTATGTTTCCCAGGTAGCCCCAAATTCCTTATGAGGACTCAGTCTCCTGGCAGGAGTTGGGAGAACCTCACCTTTTGATTATACCTCATATTTCCTTGATTCTACTTGGCAGCCGTGATCCCCGCTAATTCATAAGCCCTTTTCAGCTCTCTCTCATGTCAGACACATACTTCTGATAAGTCTTCAGTGGTAAGTCACCCTCGTCAGTCCCAAAACAAAGGTCAATGGGCAACCTTGCCTCGCGCCCAAACATCAGATAATGTGGCGAGTACCCAGTAGCTTCATTTCGTGTACAGTTGTAACAGTGAACCAGATGTCTAATACGTTGACTCCACCAGCTCTTCTTGCTGATCTCCAAGGTCTCAAGCATGTCTAGCAAGGTCCGATTAAACCTCTCTGGCTGGGGATCGCCCTGCAGGTGATAGGGTGTGGTCCTTGACTTCTCGACTCCAAGCATGCCCAGTAATTCATGGATGAGTCTGCTCTTGAAATCCCATCCCTGATCACTATGTATCTGTCTGGGAAGGCCATAATAAATGAAATACTTCTCCCATAACACCTTAGTCACCGTAGACGCCAACTGGTCCTTGGTAGGAAAAGCCTGTGAATATCTGGTGTGTGGCCCGTGATGACTAAGACATTTGCCATGTTGCTGGCATCCGGTTCTATTGACAGGAAATCCATACACACCAGGTCCAGAGAACCTGCACTCTGAAGGTGGGACAAGGGAGCCGCCCGCGTGGGCAGTGTCTTCCGCCATATGCAGCAAATGCATGACTTGCAGTATCCTTCGACCTCCAACTTCATTCGGGGCCAGTAAAACTGGTCTGAGCAATCCGTAGGTCTTTTCCATCCCCAAATGTCCAGAATCATCATGAAGTGACTTCAACGCAATCCTTCGATACTTCTCCGACAGAACCAGCTGGCAATGCTGAAGTCAGTCCAGGGGTGCGTGATCCGGTATAAGATCTGGTTCCGCAACTCCTGGTGAAGCCATTCTCTCAGTAATAGAGACACCGATGCAGGTTTCATCTTCTCTGTCTGAGCCACGTCTTCCTTTTCGACCGCTAACCAAATGGTACTGATGCTCGGATCATCTCGCTAAGCAGCTGCCACTTCTCCAGAACCCAATTCCGACAATTGATTTGTCTTCCGAGCAGTCAGGTTACAGTAAATTTGGGGGAAGGCATTATCAGAAGCTCCCAAATGATTCACCACTCGATTCTGTCCCTCCTTTCCATCTGTCCTCATGATGATGGCAAACTGACACGTGGCTTTCACCTCCGGGGCAGGAACACTCTAAAAATCCTCGTCCCTGTCCGGTCCCTCATGCACCCATCAGGACAAAGCATCAGCATCAGTGTTCCAGCTTCCCGGCCAGTACTTTAGGCTGAAATCATGGGCAGACAATGCCGCTAACTACTGATGGCCTGTGGCATCCAGTTTCGCCGAGGTCAGGATATAGGTTAGGGGATTGCTGTCCATCCTCACCTCAGACCTGGCCCCGTAGAAGTAGTCACTCAACTTATTCACCACTGCCCATTTCAACGCCAGAAATTGATGCTGATGCTTTGTCCTGATGGGTGCATGAGGGACCGGACAGGGACAAGGATTTGTAGAGTGTAGAGACTCCGGCTGACAAGCGCAACGAGTCTTAACCCAGTGCCCTGATCCAGATACAGGACACCCCCCCAGCCCTCTTGGCTGGCATCCATGTGCAGTACATTCGGCAATTGGGGGTCTGCAAAAGTCAACACTGGCACCCTTGGTCAGCAGCTTCTTCAATGACTGAAAGGCCTCTTCACATTTTGCATCCTACCTATCCCAGTCCCAGTGCAAAGGGCTTCAACGGGCTAAGATACTCTCCACCCTCCTGTTCTTTTTACCCCCTCCCTTTCTTCCCCAAGGAAGGGTAACCATACAGAAGCTGATTCAATGGGTAACTCACTTCTGCGTAATTCAATGGGTAACTCACTTCTGCGTAATTCAATGGATGACTCACTTTTGTGTAGCCCTCCACAAACCTCCGAAAGTAACCACAGAATCTGAGGAACGAGCGCAGCACACTCACCATCTGGGGTCTTGGCCAAGTGGTCACCACCTCTATCTTAGCTGGATCTGTAGCCACTCTATGCTATGAGACTATGTGCCCAACATAGCTAACAGACCTTTTACAGAACTGGTACTTGTCCAGGGAAAGTTTTAGCCCTTCAACTTTCAAGCGACCGAGTATGTTCAGTCACCTCTCTTCATGTTCCTCTAAGGTGGATCCAAACACTGTGGGGTCATCCAGATACAACAATACCTCAAGCAAGTTTATATCCCCCACTGTCTTCTCTATGACCCACTGGAAGGTTGCAGGGGCTCTTGATATGCCCTGGGGCATCCTTTCGAACTGAAAGAATCCCAGGGGACATATAAATGCTGTCTTCTCTTTGTTGGCCTCACTCATGGGGATCTGGTAATATCCACGCCTCAAGTCCAGCATACTGAACCATTTCGCACCACTCAGACAGGCCAGTGCGTCTTCCATGCTCGCGATTGTATACTGGTCAGGGATGGTGTGCCTGTTCAGAGTCCTTTAATCCACGCTCATCCATATCTTCCCATTCTTCTTCCGGGCCACTACTACTGGGGACGCATAGGGGCTTCGGGAATTGGTGATGATCCTAGCTTCCTTCAACTTACACAATGCTGCCAAATGTCTTCCACCTCCGCAGGAGCCAGTCACTGCGATCTCTCTCTAAACAGGGTGTCCTTGGTCAACCAGATAGTGTGACGAATGCTCTTGGAACAACCCACATTAAACTCGTCAGTGGAAAAGACACCGTCCAGCTTCAACATCTTCTCTACCAACCTCCTCTTCCAACCTGCAGGAACTGGGGAGACCCTAAAGTTGAATGATTCAGTGGTCAACTTTCCCCCCTTTTCCAATAATTTTTCCCCAGCTTGTCTCAGAGAGACACTAGACATTACTGTCACCAGGAAAAGATGTGCGAGGGGCATCCCCCGCTTGAAGGTGACCTCCTCTTCACAGTTTTCCTGACAATCACTGCCATCCTGCTCGCCTGTACAACTGAGGGCTTCACCAGTACCCCAGCAGGAAATCCAACTCCTCTTTGTGTTCTTCCAGAGTGTCCACTAACAGGGCCTTGCCCTCAGGCACTCCGGGAAATTTAGGCGTCCTCATCACTTTCACTACTTCCCCAGGCCATACTATCATTGGCTTCAACTGGGTGACTCACACAGCACAAACTCAACCAGTTTCAAAAAGATTAAAGAAACATTTTAAGCAGCAGCCTTTTGACAGCCAACACACTTCAGTGTGAAGAAGCAAGCATTCAAACACTTCATCGTTATTTTGGCATAACTGGTGAAATATTCTGCTGTTTAATGGAGGAGCTTTAATTTTGTTGATAGCAGATATTACAAAAGTCATGTATGAAAAAGTTGCTGGCTGAGATTTTTGGGTGTAAGATGTTGATGATTTACATAATCGATTGCAAACAGATTTGGAATTCCTTTTTTCATAAATGACACTAAACCCACATGGCGACCTGTCATATATGGTGCTCCATCTGTTGTATAAGAAACAGTGTTCCTAATCAGAATACTTTTATCCACAATATACATTTTTAGCTTGTCGTAGACAGATACTCAGTTGATATTTGTTTTTAACTTTTTAGAAAAGAGAATCTCTTCATAAGCTCTTCCATTTTTAATAAACCATACATATGCCATTAGCAATGCCTTGTTGTCTTGCACAGATGACTCATCTAATTGTATCCCAAATTCCATTTTTTGTAGCTCTGTGCATAGTTGATTCTCAATGACTGTAGTCATTTTGTCAATATGACGAGCTACAGAGTTATTACTCAGAGGAATTGATTTTAAAATACTGGTATCCATTTTAAGAACAGTGGTGAGCACTTCTGATACAGCAGGCATTATTCATCTTTCACCAATTGTATGAGATTTTCCACACTTCGCTATCATTTTGAAAAAGTTATTAGAAGCAATGAGACCACTATCATGGTCATTTTTAGCTTTCTTGACAAATAACTTGTGTGTGCAATGCTTTTCAAATGCTTCTTTCATCTTCTGGATACCATAAGTAGCCTTTTCAGGGTGTCTTTTATGGAAGTGTTCCTGCAATCTTGATGGTTCCATGGCTTCATTAGACAGTACAATATTGTAAATAAGGCACAAGGGAACTGATGGGATCAGAATAAAACCATACTCCAGGTATGCAACATTGTATTGACGCACTTCCTTTAGTTTCCGTTTCTTAGCAGGATTAGATTCAAGGCTTCACTGACTTCAGAGTCATAGCAAGCACACCGTACATATCTATCCATCACTAAAGAGACTAAATTTAAAAAAAAATTAACACAAACCAGGAATGCCTGTTGGAGTTTGACGATGGCAGCAGCTGGACATGGTCCGTCAGGTCTCAGGCCGCTTTACCACCACCTCCTCCCCCCTCCAACCCACACCCTTAAGCACCTCCCCCCATAGCTTCTATTTCCCCTCACACCCCCCTTAGGAGACGTAACCCCCACCATTGGGAGTCACTGCATTAAACAATTAGGGTAATATCAATGTATATCTTCAGAAAGCCACAGTATGAACACCACTAGAATAGTCTGAAAGTTCCTTCCAATTGACACATGAGCATGCTTGGCTAAGCCCATACCTTAGGTTTAACCAGTTTGAGCTGAGCAAAAATAAATTTTTTAAATTAAAATAATAAATAAGCAAGTAATAACTATCCAAAACACAAGTTGTAGAGTCCTTGAAAATGAGTCCACAGATTGTGGAATCAGTTCAGTGTTGGGGGTGAGCGAAGTTGAGTGAAGTTATTCTCTCTAGTTCAAGTGGCTGATGGTTGAGGGGGTAAAAAAAACTGTTCCTGAACCTGGTGGCGTGGGTCCTGAGGCTCCTGTACATTCTTCAGCAGTGAGAAGAGAGCATGGTCTGGGTGGTGTGGGCTCTTGATGATAGATGTTGCTTTCCTACAACAGAGCTCCTTGGAGATGTGTTCAATGGTGGGGAGGGCTTTACCTGTGATGGACTGGGCTGTGTTTACTGCCTTTTGTAGGCTTTTCTGTACAAGGGCATTGGTATGTCCATACCAGGCGGTGAAACAACCAGTCAGTATACTGTGCATCTATAGAAGTTTTTCAAAGTTTTAGATGACATACTAAATCTTTGCAAACTTTTAAGAAATCCTGGCATACCTTCTTTGTAATGGCACTTACGTGGTGGACCCGGGACCGAACCAAGGAAATGAAAATACCAATGACTTTAAAGTTGCTGACCCTCTCTATCTCTGGTTCCCCAATGAGAACTAGATTATGACCACCTTCGATTCAGTCAACAACACTGATGTCATCAGCAAATTTAAATATGGCACTGGAGCTGTGCATAGCCTCAGAGTCATAAGTGTACAGCGGGTAGAGCAGGGAACTAAGCACACCTGTGCTGATGGTGACTGTGATCAGTGCCGATTGCATCGGCCTCTGTTCTGGGCCGACAATTACGTGCTAGGCGGCACCTAATTAATTAGCATGTTTATTTCGGCTTTTTTCTTAAAGATGTGCTGTGTGCCTCCCGGCTACCGCTGCATTCTCCGCGAATTGGTACAGTATCTGGCAGGGGCCCGGGTGCTGGGGTGGTAGGACACGGGGGTGTCATCTCATCGTCGATCAGGGCAGGCAGCTCATCTTCTCCTATGACTGCCTGCCTCGATGTCGAAGGTCGAGGTTCGTCGTCTGCTGTGGCTGATGTGGAAGGCTTGCTTGACTGCTGAGCCTCGCGCATTTTTCTATCATACAGTTGTTTGTAAGCACTCAAACCATCCTGCAAATATCCCCTAAACCTACGTCCCCTTTCAAAATTAAAGTTGTACTTTATCATTGCAGCGAAAATCTCACGCAGTTGCTTCACTTTCTGCATTCGGTTGAATTCAGTTTCGATTGTTATCCTTTCCTCTTCCAATTGCATCAGCTCTTCATCTATCAGTTCTTGGTCATAGGATGCCAAAACCTCTTCAACATCTTCTTCGTCAACTTCCACAAGCCAAACTCACTTTGTCCTTGCTTCGTTCACCACGATCGAAACGCTTAATTATGTCTAGTTTTACACTAAGTGTAACACCCTTACTCTTTCAGGCTTTTCCGACACCTTAGAACTCATCTTGCTAACGGCTGCTCAATGCAACGTGTTAAAGCAATGCCGTTCCGAATCTGGGGCAAAGCAACTGCTCGGGGCACGCGCTGCCTTTCTTCGTAACAGTGAAAACACCTTCTGAAAGTGAAAACAGGGTACTAATGTAGGTCTTTCGTAACAGCGAGGTTTCGTAAAGCGAACGTTCGAAAAGCGGGGGGACACCTGTATCCAGTTACACAAGGAGGTATTGAGGCCTAGATCTTGGAGCTTGATAATTAGATTTGACGGGATAATAGTGTTGAATGCAGAACTGTAGTCAATGAAGAACATCCTGATGTATGCATCTTCACTGTCCAGATGTTCCAGGACTGAGTGAAGATCCAATGAATGGCATTTGCTATTGACCTGTTGTGATGGTACACAAATTGGAGTGAAGCCAAGTCACTCCTCAGGCAAGAGTTGATACATTTCATCACCACCCTCTCTAAACACTTTAGCACAGTGGAAGTAAGTGCTACCGGATGATAGTCAATACCACATTCTTCTTAGGCACTGGTATAATTGAAGCAAGTGGATACCACGGACTGCTGAAGCAAGAGGTTAAAGATATCAGTGAAGACTCTAGCCAGTTGTTAGCACAGGTCTTCAGTATGCGTCTAGGCTAGATTTATTTGTAGGTTCACCCTCCTGAAGGGTGCTCCAGCCTTGGCTTCAGAGACTGAAATCAATGGGTCGTCGGGGGAGGTAGGAGCTCGTGAAGGTGTCTCTATGCTTTGTTGGTCAAAGCAAGCATAAAAAGCATTGAGCTCATCTGGGAGTGAAACTTTATTGTCTCATACAGTGCTGTGTAAAATTCATTGGCATACAGTAAGACTTCTGCACACTACTGTAGTAAGTTTATGTATTGCACTGTACTGCTGCTACAAATAAAAACAAATTTCATGACATATGTAAGTGATGATAAACCTGATTCTGATATGGATCTCTATTGTGGACTGAGGGGCAGGGAGAGGGGAATCATGGTTGGAAAAAGGGGAAGGGAGAGAGGAGGGAGCAGAAAGCACCATAGAGATTCTGTAATAATCAATACACCAATTGTTTGGAATCAAATTACCTTGCCTGGTGTGTCAGGGCTGGGTGTGTCTGCACTTGCACCAGCCCCACCCCCACACTGGTACATGTTCTCTACCATCTGTCCCACACCCCTTCCACGGTGCTCCACCCTCACCATTCCCAGCGGTTGTGTATCTTTCTGTGATTCAGGTTTGGTCTGGAGTTGCTACTTTGCATGTTGGAAAGTAGCAACTCCAGATGAGTGAATCCAGATGAGGGTGAGGTATATGTGTAGAGGAGGATGGTGAGCACCATGGAGGTGACAGACGGAAAAGGTAAACGGCTGAAGACAGAATCCGATATGAGAGAGGAGTGGACCATGTGTGAAAGGGAAGGAGGAGGGGCACCAGAGGGAGGTGTTGGGGTGGAGGGGGTTTGATCAGCAGGTGAAGAGAAGGGGTAAGAAGGAAGCCAGAATAAGGAATGGAGAAGAAGAAAAGGGGAAGGGGGGAAGAAATTACCAGAAGTTGGAGAAATTGATGTTCACACATCAGGTTGGAGGCTACTCGAACAGAATACGAGGTGTGCTTGAGAGAGGCCACAGCAAACCATAGATGCTGCCTGATGTGCTGAGTGTTTTCAGCATTTCCGCTTACTTACATTTCTGTTTCTGATATCTCCTATTAGTGGTAGCCCAAGTTATTCCTTAGATAATATCTGAAGTTCATTATCAGCATAACTGAATGTGGTCATTAAACTGATAATTGTTAGTAGACTAGGTGAAAATTTACTATTTCTGTAAAAGTTTTCACAAAGCTTTATATATTGCTTATATGTCAACATCACTCTCTTTATTTGATAATGATTCTACAGGAATTAGTTTCTGGTGGTACAGATTATTACTTCAACAATAATTCATTCATGCCCATTATCCATGGTGTTTGTCCACACTGTTGCTAAAGTAAATAGAAAGGGACCTTTTAAACTGTGGTTGTCTTTGAAAATGTGTGGTTTTACTACCTCTACCTCTTTCATATGGAATTCAATTTGGAAGATCATTCAGAATTCAGAAGAACGACAGATCTTATAGAAACATATAAAACTATGAAAGGGATAGTTAAGATAGAGGCAGGAAAGTTAGAAACATAGAAAACTCATTGGCCCACAATGCTGTGCCGAACATGTACTTACCTTAGAGATTACTTAGGGTTACCCATCGCCCTCTATTTTTCTAAGCTCCATGTACCTATCCAAAAGTCTCTTAATAGATCCTATCATATCTGCCTCCACCACCATCACCATCACTGGCAGCCTAATCCACGCACTCACCACTCTCTGCGTAAAAACTTACCCCTGACATCTCCTCTGTACCTACTTCCAAGCACCTTAAAACTGTGCCCTCTCATGTTAGCCATTTCAGCCCTGGGAAAAAGCCTCTGACTATCCACAGGATCAATGCCTCTCATCATCTTATACAGCTCTATCAGGTCACCACTCATCCTCCGTCGCTTGAAGGAGAAAAGGCCGAGTTCACTCAACCTATTCTCATAAGGCATGCTCCCCAATCCAGGCAACATCCTTGTAAATCTCCTCTGCACCCTCTCTATAGTTTTCACATCCTTCCTGTAGTGAGGTGACCAGAACCGAGCACAGTACACCAAGTAGGGTCGAACCAGGGTCCTATATAGCTGTAAGATGTAAGGAGCACTGGACGCAGTATATCACCCCAGCCGAATAACAGGTGAAGTGTCGCCTCACCTGGAAGGACTGTCTGGGGCCCTGAATGGTGGTAAGGGAGGAAGTGTAAGGGCGTGTGTAGCACTTGTTCCGCTTACAAGGATAAGTGCCAGGAGAGAGATCAGTGGGGAGGGATGGGGGGCCGATCTCCCGATGTGGCCTTCTATATATTGGCGAGACCCGACGCAGACTGGGAGATTGTTTTGCTGAACACCTATGCTCTGTCTGCCAGAGAAAGCAGGATCTCCCAGTGGCCACACATTTTAATTCCATATCCCATTCCCATTCTGACATGTCTATCCACGGCCTTCTCTACTGTAAAGATGAAGCCACACTCAGGTTGGAGGAACAACACCTTATATTCCGTCTGGGTAGCCTCCAACCTGATGGCATGAACACTGACTTCTCTAACTTCCACTAATGCCCCACCTCCCTCTCGTACCCCATCCGTTATTTATATACACACATTCTTTCTCTCACTCTCCTTTTTCTCCCTCTGTCCCTCTGACTATACCCCTTGCCCATCCTCTGGGCTTCCCCCCCCCCTTTCCTTCTCCCTGGGCCTCCTGTCCCATGATCCTCTCATATCCCTTTTGCCAATCACCTATCCAGCTCTTGGCTCCATCCCTCCCCCTGCTGTCTTCTCCTATCATTTTGGATCTCCCACTTTTAAATCTCTTACTAGCTCTTTCTTCAGTTAGTCCTGACGAAGGGTCTCGGCCTTAAACGTTGACTGTACCTCTTCCTAGAGATGCTGCCTGGCCTGCTGCGTTCACCAGCAACTTTGACGTGTGTTGCTTGAATTTCCAGCATCTGCAGAATTCCCCGTTTCTATGATACTGGTTCTTCTTGTAAACCTTAGCAGTTAGTAAACTAATTGCTTGTGTTCCAGTATACACCCAGTTAATAAACCAAAATAACATCTTCATGGCTCAGAGTTTTTCCAAATATCATTTTATTTTCAAAAAATTCTGGCCACACACAAAATAAAAGGTTATGCAGGATTCCTAAAGCACTTGAGAATTATCTGCTAATACTATCTTTCGTTAGCCACAAACAAAACCCGCGACAGGAACTGAGTGGGTCAACAGTATCCATAGAGAGAAAGGGCAGAGTGGAGAGGGGAGACTGTCAGTGTAAAGAGGAGAATGGGGTGGTGAGAATGGGAGCGTGAGGTAATTGGTGTACTGAGGAGGGGTGAAAGATAATGGCAGAGGCTGAACAAAAAAAAGGCAGATGGAAACAGGAGTGTGAAGTTGAGATAGCTAGCTGCTGGAGGGTGATAAGCAGGAACACAAAGGCTGTCATGCGGTAAATTGCTGTAACCTGATAAATTAGGGAGATAATAATGGAAACCATTAGGAAGAGAGGTAAATGGCCTGTGGGAGAACTATATATGCAGTAGGGGATGGTACTAGTAGAGAGAGGGGTATAAAGAATTTGCCAAAGGGCAAATTGAAAAACTCAATGCTTATAGATGACCTACAAATGTGTCTCCAGAGTGGAGATGGTTATTCCTGTCAGTCAAGCTTGGTGAACATATTGTTGGAGAGACCGATTGGTTTTTTATGTACACAATATGCTGCTTTGTGAAAGAAGAAAAACAAACAAGTTTGAAATCATATGGTTAAACATAAAATTATATGGGCAAACACTCTCCAGAGAATGCTGGATTTCAGTAAGCTGACAAAAGAATGCATTTGCAGCACATTTGTGAACCTATTATTAGGTGACACAAAATTACACAAACAGCTATCCAGATTGAAATTTTGCTTACTCTGTCGTGACATGATAGACATTTGACATTAGTTACGAAAAGTGTTATGGCTTACAGAGGCAATATTTTGCTGAAACACAGGATGCATACTACTTTCATAATTCTTGAAACAAATAATATGGGGACAGACATTTCAAATCATGAAAATAATTAAAAGAAAATTGGCATAAAATGGAGATAGAAACAAAATTAACATTTCAAACCAATGACTTTTCATTATGTCTGTTTCTTGTGACACTTGCTGAGTCTTTCTAACATTTTCTGTTTTTATTGCAGATTTTCAGCATTAGCATTTCTTTGCTTTGAGAGAAAAACAATATTGAGTACAATTAGAAGAATCAGAATTAGTATTAGAATTAGGTTTATTATCACGGGCATGCAGTATGTCATGAAATTGATTGCTTTACAATGTAAATACATTTTAAAAAATCAAATTACAATAAGAAATATTAAAAGAAAGTACTGCAAAAAGAAAGGAAAATGTACACGAAAATCTCTGCCATAAACAAGCAGTGATGAAGTCTTAAAGCAAATGACAGGGACCTTGATGCTTGCTTGGGAGAGAGGTTAAAAAAAAGTGCAAAGATGCCGAAGATTCTTGGTTGTGGACAAAAACTGCAAATTCTAAACAAAAACAGATATTGTTGGAAGTACTCAGCAAGTTGAGCAGCATCAGTAAGGAGAGATGCAAAGCTTTGAGTCAAGAACCCTTCATTAAAAACAGGGAAAGTGAAGAAACAAGCATGTTTTAAGTTGTAAGAGAGGGAAGTTGGAGAGAACACAACAATATTTGTGTAAAAGGTAAATCAGTTTGTCAAGAGAACAATTTTAAAACCTGCTTTTGGAGACAGAAAAAGCCATGTCATTGGAGTAAAACAAAAGGCTGGTTATCTAAGACTGACAATTCAGTATTAAGTCCTGAAGGCTACAATCTACATAATGGAAGAAGACCTGCCGTTCCTTGATCTTCCATTGGGAATTGTTGGAGCAATGATGAAAACAAGGAAGTCAGATTAGGCAAATAAGAGTAAATCTGCAGATGCTGGAAATCCAAGCAATACATACAAAATGCAGGAGGGATTCAGCAGGCCAGACAGCATCTAAGGAAAAAAGTACAGTCGATGTTTAAGGCTGCGACCCTTCAGCAGGATACATCAGATTAAGTGTGTGCTGCTCAAGAATTAACTTGAAAGAGGTGACCAAAAGCTTGAAGGTTGAACAAAGATGTTCAGTAAAGTTACCACCCAATCTGGGTTGGGTTTCTTCAATCAACGGGATCATGTTATGTACACCAAATATAAGATTATAGATTGGAAGGACTGTAAGTGAATTGGTGCTTTGCTTGGAAGTACGATTTTGGTCCTTAGAATGTGAAAATGGAAAAAAAGCAAAGAAGAGCACGTGTTGCACTTCCCTTTGGAATGCTCAAACGGGAGGGGAGAAGATGATGTGTCTCATTGTAGAATCTTGCTGGAGGTTGTGGGAAAAGTCTTAGCAAAGAAATAAATGTCTCGATGATGGAAAGCAAAGCCAGAAACAGGTTTCTTATTACTGACTACTTATTATCACTGCTACCACAAACAACAAATTCCTCAACATATGTCAGTGATAATAAATCTAATTCTATGTCATGTAGTACAGTGCAATACATAAAAAATACTACAAACTACAGTAAAAAATTACATGTTAGAGTAAAAAATATACAGTGCAAAAAGTAAACAGAATAGTGAGGTAGTGCTCATGTGTTCATGTACGAATCTGGAGGGGTTCCTAAAACACTAACCCGTTTGTCTTTAGGCTCCTGTACCATCTCCTTGATGGCAGTAATGAGAAGGGTGGTGCACTTGATATTTATTTTTTTTATTGTAACCTAGTAATTTTTATGTTTTACACTGTACTGCTTCAACACAAACATTAAATTTCATGACATATGCCAGTGATAATACACCTGATTCTGAAGTCCCTACCAACTAAAATCTCAGTGCTTGCTGAACTACAGTGGTTCTTAAATAAACAAGCTACAGACATCACACTCTTGTTCCTCCTGGCTCAGCAATCTCCTCTTGCCCAACAAACATGTAAACCTCCTGAACCCTACCAGTTCTGAAATCCTGATTTTACTCAATTATGGTAAAGTCACTGTATGGAAAGGGGGAATAATTCTATATCATTTGTTGATCTAGAATAAAACCTAAGCTGATAAGATCAAACCTAATGCCCATACAATCATGTATGACCTTTACAATGATACCACATTAGTTCCTAATGTTGAAACTGTTCAACATCAGCAAGTGTAGCAATATATATCTTTTAACAACAGCAAATATCATACAGATGCTGTTCAGGAGGGCTATATTTTCCATAAATTTGGAAAAAAGTAGTAATTTGGGAAACAATTTGCTCTGCTATCAAAACCTGGTGGACAGTGCAGAATATCAAAATAATCTTACAGCTTATCCTGCAGTACACATTAAAGACTACATGTTATGAATCCAACTATAATGTTCAGTACCATACCTGAGGCAAGGCCAGAAGATACGCTAGAGCTAAGGTCATATCCTTCGGTAAAGCATCGTTGGCCAGTTGCAAAAGAACTGTCAAAAAAAATGTAGGATTAAAAACCACAAGACAAATATTTCTTTAAAAAAGTCATCATCTTAATTACTTTATAATAGGCATAGTAACAGGCCGTACCAGCCCCACAAACCCACGCTGTCGAATTACACATATATGACCAATTAACCTACTAGATTGTATGTCTTTGAAATGTGGGAGAGAAACAAAGCACCCAGAGAAAACATATGCGGTCACGGGGAGATCGCACAAACACCATATAGACAGCAAAAGTGGTGACATAGGGTCTGAGAATGTTGAAACTTTGTGGGTTGAGTTAAGAAGCTGCAAGGGTGAAAAAAAAACATTATGGGAATCATATATTCAAATAGTAGCCAAGATGAGGGGTTGAGATTTCAAAGGGAGCTGGAAAAGGCATATAATAAGGGTAATGACACAATTGTAATGGGGGACATCAATATGCAAGGGGATTGGGAAAATCAGGTTGGTGTCAGATCACAAGAGAGGGAATTTATTGAATGCCTATGAGATGGCTTTTCACAGCAGCTTGTACTTGAACTTAGTCAGGGAAAGGCTATCTGAGATTGGTTGTTGTGTAATATCTGAGATCATATGAGGAAGCTTAACATAAAGGAATCCGTAGGAGGCAGTGATCATAATATGATTGAATTTGAGAGGGAGAAGCATAACTCACACGTATCAGTATCACAATGGAATAAACGGAATTACAGAGGCAGAGAGAGGAGCTTGCTCAGGTGGATTGGAATAGGATTCTGGTGGGGATTGTGGCAGTGCAGAGATGGCTGAAGTTTCTGGGAATGGTTCACAAAGCACAGGATAGACATGTTCCACAGCCAAAGAAGTTCTCAAATGACACAGGTGGGCAACCACAGCTGACAAAGGAAGTTAAGGATTGCATAAAAGCCAAGGAAAGGGCATATAAGGTAGCAAAAGTAAGTGAGAGGTTGGATGATTGGGAAGCTTTTAAAATTCAACAAAAGGCATCTATGAACAGTTATATAAACAGTAAAAGGGAGGTGAGAGTTGATGTTAGACCACTGGAAAATGATGCTGGTGAGGTGGCAGTGGGGGACAAAGAAATGGCAGATGAATGTAATAGGTACTTTGCATTCTCTTTTCAGTGGAAGACTCTAGCAGTGGGCCAGTGGTCCATGAGTGTCAGGGAGCAGGAGTGAGTGTCATTGCTATTACAAAGGAAAAAGTGCCAGGCAAACTCGAGGGTCTTGAGACGGATAAGTCACCTGGGCCAGAAGGACTACATCCCTGAGTCCCGAAGGAGGTTGCTGAAGAGAAAACGGATACATTGGTCATGATCTTTCAAGAATCACTTGATCCCTGGGGACTGGAAGATTGCAAATGTCACTCCATTCTTTAAGGGAGGAAGGCAAAAGAATGGAAATTATAGGCCAGTTAGCTTAACCTGAGTGGTTGGGAAAGTGTTGAGAGTCTATTACAAAGGATGGGGTTTTGAGGTAGTTGGAAACTAATGATAAGATAAGTCAAAGTCAGCATGGTTTCTGTAAAGGGAAATCTTGCTTAACCAATCTGTTAAGAGTTCTTCAAGTAAGTAACAAGCAGAGCGGACAAAGGAGAGGCAATGGATATCATTTACTTGCATTTTTAGAAGGCTTTAGATAAGGTGCCACACATGCAGCCAAACTAAGACAAATTGGAAAAATGGGCAAAAAAGTGGCACATGGAATACATTGCGAAATGTATGATAATGCATTTCGGTAAAAGGAACAATAGTGGGGAGAAGGTTCAAACATCTGAGGTGCAGAGTGACTTAGGAGTCCTTGTGCAAGACTCCCAGAAGGATAATTTCCAGGTTGAGTCTGTGGTAAAGAAGGCAAATGCAATGTTGGCATTTTATTTCAAGGGGAATAGAATATAAAAGCAAGGAGACAATTTTGAGCCTTTATAAGTCAGGCTGCTCTTGGATTATCATCAACAGCTTTGGGACCCACATCTCATTGGAGAGAGTCCAGAGGAGGTTCACGAGGATGATTCAGGGAATGAAGGGGTTAACATATGAGGAGCATTTGGCAGCTTTGGGCCTGTACTTGCTGGAATTTAGAAGAATGTGTGGGTGTATCTCTTTGAAACCTACCAAATGTTGAAAGGACTAGATAAGGTGAATGTGGAGAGGATGTTTCCTGTGGTGGGGGTATACAGAACTAGAGGACACAGACTCAAAATTGAGGAACAACTCTTTAGAACAGAGGTAAGAAGGTTTTTTTTAAAACCAGAGAGTAGTAAATCTGTGGAATGCTCTGTGTAATGTGGTGGAGGCCAGGTCATGCATATATTTAAGGCAGAAGTTGATTGTTTCCTGATCGGTCAGGGCACCAAAGGATATGGAGAGAAGGCAGGTGTATATGGTTGAGTGGGATCCAGGATCAGCCATGATGGAATAGTGGAGCAGATTAGATGGGCTAAATGGCCTAATTCTGCTCTCATGTCTTACGGACATATGGTCAGGAATTGAGCTGCAAAGCATTACACTAACCTCTACACTACCAATCTACTACAAATTTTCTGAATGAACAATGACTAGCTTTTCACAATAAAACTAATTTTAATGTGTTTTTTTAATTTTGTATACTTTTTCCTCTTACTTTAAAATTGCACCCTACCACACTAAGCTTGTGGCATATGGGTCTTTCATCTTGGTTTATTATTGAAGCAACTAGAAGCACATATATAACTCATAGATGATATTGTTTGAAAACAATAAAGATTGTTCTTACTAAATTATTTTTACATTGCACAAGCATTTTATATTCGCTTTTCAGATCTGTAGCAATAAAAGCAATTAGTTACATTTCTAATTCTCTTCCTAACAGCTTTATATGAACAAATTAATTCTGAATTCATGCATAGTTTATGAGGTCAACTATTCTTTGACCTTTGACTAATGGTTGACTTATAGGAAACTGAAGGAAGCACTCCACTATTAATGACCCACAATTTAAAATGTTACAATCCCCTCTGTTTCTATCTAGAGATTCGAAGGACATTAGACAATGGTCTTAAAATGCAATAACGTATGCCTTCCACAGAGCATCAACAAAATCCTGATAGCATATTATGCAATTGCTTTGCTTGCACTAAGAATAGTACAAGCAATAATGTTAATGAGCTGAAAATTTAAAACTACTTCACTAAAGCAGCACTGACTTGTTTATAATTATATTTCAATATAAGTAATTCAAAATTTCTCCAATCTACATGAAGCAGATGATGAGAAACATTGATCAGGTGGATAGCCAGAGGCTTTATCCCCAGGGCTGAAATGGCTAACACGGGAAGGGGTGGGCATAGTTTTAAGGTACTTGGAAGTAGGCACAAGCAGGGTGTCGGAGGTAAGCTTTCCACACAGAGATTAGTGGGTGTGTGGAATGCACTGTCAGTGATATTGGTAGAGGCTGATACAGTAAGGTCTTTTAAGAGACTCTTAGATAGGTACATGGAGCTTAGAAAAATAGAGGGCTATACGGTAGGGAAATTCTAGGCAGTTTCCAGAGGAGGTTACATGGTCGGCACAACATTGTGGGCCGAAGAGCCTGTAATGTGCTGTAGATTTCTGTTTCTATGTTTCAGAAAAATAACATTGGAATAAGAAACAAAGTTATTCAATCATCAAGCAGGGTAACGAATCTTGTGGCAGTCTAAATAGATTCAAACCCTAGAGTAATTAATTAATTTTACATCATATGCCCGCTTAAACAAAATATAAAGCTATGAAATGTAATTAAGCAGATGTAGACAAGTTAATTGAGACCATAAATGCCCTTTTAATTACAAGATTCAGGCATTTACATTTTAGGATGCAGCAATTGTCTTCATACAGTGAATCATATTTTGATCATGTGACAGAACATAACGGATCGTTAGTTTTGCTCCTGCATTCATCATTCTTTAGATATAATCTTACAAAGGTTGTAGAATACTCTAATCAATTAGACAAAAAAACACATTTAGCAACTTTCTCGTGTTTATATTTTATTGGAAATATTACTCTTTAATAAACTTTTGCCACTATGTTATCAATTACATTGTATATTGCATTGATAACTAATTTTTCTTCCAAGGTACAATAGCTGAGGTTAACAGTAGGTGTGACGTTAGAATAGATTACATAGTGAGATGGAGGAACTGAGCGAAATACATGTTAGCAGGGAAGTGGTGTTAGGTAAATTGAAGGGATTGAAGGCAGATAAATCCCCAGGGCCAGATGGTCTGCATCCTAGAGTGCTTAAAGAAGTAGCCCAAGAAATTGTGGATGCATTAGTGATAATTTTTCAAAACTCGTTAGATTCTGGACTAGTTCCTGAGGATTGGAGGGTGGCTAATGTAACCCCACTTTTTAAAAAAGGAGGGAGAGAGAAACCAGGGAATTATAGACTGGTTAGCCTAACGTCGGTGGTGGGGAAACTGCTGGAGTCAGTTATCTAGGATGTGATAACAGCACATTTGGAAAGCGGTGAAATGATCGGACAAAGTCAGCATGGATTTGTGAAAGGAAAGTCATGTCTGACGAATCTCATAGAATTTTTTGAGGATGTAACTAGTAGAGTGGATAGGGGAGAACCAGTGGATGTGGTATATTTGGATTTTCAAAAGGCTTTTGACAAGGTCCCACACAGGAGATTAGTGTGCAAACTTAAAGCACACGGTATTGGGGGTAAGGTATTGGTGTGGGTGGAGAATTGGTTAGCAGACAGGAAGCAAAGAGTGGGAATAAACGGGACCTTTTCAGAATGGCAGGCGGTGACTAGTGGGGTACCGCAAGGCTCAGTGCTGGGACCCCAGTTGTTTACAATATATACTAATGACTTGGATGAGGGAATTAAATGCAGCATCTCCAAGTTTGCAGATGACACAAAGCTGGGTGGCAGTGTTAGCAGTGAGAAGGATGCTAAGAGGATGCAGGGTGACTTGGATAGGTTGGGTGAGTGGGCAAATTCATGGCAGATGCAATTTAATGTGGATAAATGTGAAGTTATCCACTTTGGTGGCAAAAATAGGAAAACAGATTATTATCTGAATGGTGGCCGATTAGGAAAAGGGGAGGTGCAACGAGACCTGGGTGTCATTATACACCAGTCATTGAAAGTGGGCATGCAGGTACAGCAGGTGGTGAAAAAGGCGAATGGTATGCTGGCATTTATAGCGAGAGGATTCGAGTACAGGAGCAAGGAGGTACTACTGCAGTTGTACAAGGCCTTGGTGAGACTACACCTGGAGTATTGTGTGCAGTTTTGGTCCCCTAATCTGAGGAAAGACATCTTTGCCATTGAGGGAGTACAAAGAAGGTTCACCAGATTGATTCCTGGGATGGCAGGACTTTCATATGAAGAAAGACTGGATGAATTGGTCTTGTACTCGTTGGAATTTAGAAGATTGAGGGGGGATCTGATTGAAACGTATAAACTCCTAAAGGGATTGGACAGGCTAGATGCAGGAAGATTGTTCCCGATGTTGGGGAAGTCCAGAACGAGGGGTCACAGTTTGAGGATAGAGGGGAAGCCTTTTAGGACCGAGATTAGGAAAAACTTCTTCACACAGAGAGTGGTGAATCTGTGGAATTCTCTGCCACAGGAAATTGTTGAGGCCAGTTCATTGGCTATATTTAAGAGGGAGTTAGATATGGCCCTTGTGGCTACGGGGGTCGGGGGTATGGAGGGAAGGCTGGGGCGGGGTTCTGAGTTGGATGATCAGCCATGATCATAATAAATGGCGGTGCAGGCTCGAAGGGCCGAATGGCCTACTCCTGCACCTATTTTCTATGTTTCTATAGTTAAATAGTGAGAAAATTACAACTGAATTAACTCATTCAGATTGCTGATATAGCTAATAACCTGCATTTGACAGCAAGACAAAATAAACACACTTAACCTTGTATTTGGCATTTGCACTATATGATTTTTCATTACATGCTGCTTACATTTTCTTACATATATAATATATATTACAAGGATAAAACCAAATGTGATCTGCATTGCTGTCAATACATTACACGCTTTCATGGCACTAGTCAATTTCAGAATTGAATGTGGTGTAACATTTTTTCATCATATGGTTTTGAAAGCAATTTTACCTTCAGTGGCAGGAAAAAGATTTTCCCCTTCACTCTTGGTTTCAGACAATTTCCCAGCTCTCAGTAAAACTTCGGCAAAGTTCTCTGGAGCATTGTGCTGGTAACACGCATAGTTTACCTCATTCTGTTAAAAAAATGTAAAATAAATCAGGAACTACGTAAATTTTACAATAACATCTGCTGCAAGGTCCAAGAGGAAAATGAAAGCTTTCCTCATTTTTTAAAATTTCAGTCTTTATTCAGTGTTGGAGACAACTGCATACTTTCCATGACCAGAAGATGGTTCATTCAGTAGACTGGAATACATCCATGAAAAGTGACTTCATCCATAATTGCAGTGTAATAAAACATGATAAATGGAGTGACATTAGTCCAACAGCCCTTTTTCAATGGACACATATTTTTAATGATAAACACAAGATGGATGACCCTTCCCCAGGTCTGATGAAGGGTCTCAGCCCGAAACATCAACTCTTATTTCTTTCCATAAATGCTGAGTTCCTCCTTCATTTTATGAGTGTTTATCATTGTTTCCAACGATAATCTTTTACTGATCTACAAGATTTCTTAACAGAGATGGCATCTTTGTATAGGTTTTCCCCGCCATCCGAAGGTAGAGCGTTCCTATGAAACGGTTCGTAAGCCGAAATGTCGTAAAGCGAAGAAGCAATTACCATTTATTTATATGGGAAAATTTTGTGAGCGTTCACAGACCCAAAAATAACCTACCAAATCATGCCAAATAACACATAAAACCTAAAATAACAGTAACATATAGTAAAAGCAGGAATGATATGATAAATACACAGCCTACATAAAGTAGAAATACTTCTCTACAACGATTGCCTGCACAGATCTCCGTAGCGAAAATCTCACGCAAGTGCTGTTGGCATAAACGCGCTCTCCAGTAACCTTTAAACTATGAAGCTGCCAAATCTACCAAATAACACGTTAAAATACACAGCCTATATAAAGTAGAAATAATGTATGTACAGTGTAGTATCATTTACGGGAATTGGGAAGACATCGAGCACACTGATGATGGTGTGTTAGACTGAGTCGTCGCAGGCTGGGTGATGCAGTGGCCCCCACCCTTCAGGCCGCCGACCGGATACATTGCCGCGAAGCACGCAGGGGTAGCTGGGAGGCACACAGCACATCTTTAAGAAAAAAGCCGAAATAAACATGCTAATTAATTAGGTGCTGCCCAGCACGTAAATGTCGGCGCAGATCAGAGGCGATTGCCGATTGCATCGGCACTGATCTGGGCTGACAATTACGTGCTAGGCAGCACCTAATTAATTAGCATGTTTATTTCGGCTTTTTTCTTAAAGATGTGCTGTGTGCCTCCCGGCTACCCCTGCATTCTCCGTGAATCGGTACAGTATCTGTCCAAGGCCCGGGGGTTGGGGTGGTGGGACATGGGGGTGTCATCTCATTGTCGATCAGGACAGGCAGCTCATCTTCTCCTATGACTGCCCGCCTCGATGTCGAAGATCGAGGTTCGTTGTCTGCTGTGGCTGATGTGGAAGGCTTGCTTGACTGCTGAGCCTCATGCATTTTTCTATCACACAGTTCTTTGTAAGGACTCAAAACATCCTCCAAATATCCCCTAAACCTACGTACCCTTTCAAAATTAAAGTCATACTTTATCATTGCAGCGAAAATCTCACGCAGTTGCTTCACTTTCTGCATTCGGTTGAATTCAGTTTCGATTGTTATCCTTTCCTCTTCCAATTGCATCAGCTCTTCTTCTATCAGTTCTTGGTCATGGGATGCCAAAACCTCTTCAACTTCATCTTCGTCAGCTTCCACAAGCCAAACTCACTTTGTCCTTGCTTCGTTCACCATGATCGAAACGCTTAATTATGTCTAGTTTTATGCTAAATGTCAGACCCTTACGAGCTCCTTCAGGCTTTACCGACACCTCAGAACTCATCTTGCAAATGGCTGCTCACAGGCTCGTGTTTAAGCAATGCCGTTCCGAATCTGGGGGCGAGCAGCTGCTCAGGGTGTGCGCCGCCTTTTATCACGCACTGATTTTTTATCGCGCGCTGCCTTTCTTCGTACTAATGTAGGTCTTTCATAACAGTGAGGTTTCGTAAAGCCAACGTTCGAAAAGCGGGGGACACCTTTACTCCACATTTTAAAAATAATTAGATATTAGAGTTTTCATGGAATACTCGTATTAAATTATATATCAGATAGAGTAGTTTAGTATCAACACTTCAAAAGGGGTCAGAACCCTGATTTTCAGAAAATTTCTTAATTTTCCTCCCAATTGATATATTGGATGTACTTCCAGCAGAAAACTGAATTACATTCGAGAAACCCACAATACTGGACAACTAAATTAATAAAAAAAAAGTCCATGTTATTAAATTGACAGAAACAACATTTTACAGATTTGGCACCAAACAAGTTCAATTTCATATCAACAGAGGAACTGAAAGAGGATCTCAAATCTTTTTTTTAAACACTAGTAAACAGTATCCTACTGTACAGTAGTAGCATAGAATATTGGAGAAACAATATTCTAAGTTAATTAGCTAATTAAAGTGCAGTAAGGCAAATTCTATGGATATTTCCATATTAAATTTGCCACCCACATAAGCATATAGCAGTAAGCACTCATAATATGCATGTTCCTAACCATCCACAACAAATTACCTACAATCTGTCAAAGACAAATACTCTGTTTTGGTCATTCAAATAGTAAGCCTGAACAATGAAAACCTCAAATTAAAACAAAAGCTGTTTGAAACACACAGTCAATCAGCAATGGGAATTCAAAAGCAATTAATTTCCACAGCAGGATATTCTTGGTCATTTTATATGGTCCAATAAATCCAATATCACAAAACAGAATCTTTGAACAGAATATTTTTCTGAAAACCCAACATAAATCTAAAGGAGACACGTCCCTGCATGGATCCCCACAGCATATGGTGGCCCTGTGATTTTTGTCTTGGAGGCCAACGTCAGAACATCCTTCAAGAGCGTGAACCCTCGCAGGGCATCAGGTCTCAATATTGCACCTGACAGTTGTTACGTACCCCGTAACTGGGTTGCCAAACCAGCAGAAATGGATCACTCGGTTGGAGTCTGGATTACTAGAACTAAGGAAGTTTTATTAAAGAAACAAGCAACACAGTAATCGAAAGGATAATAAATGCAACAGTTCAGCAATGATAAACACACATGTGCACAGAATTAAGATAACAGCATCAATCAAGCTCTATCGTTGTCTAGGGGTAAATGACCAATTTCAAAGTGACACAAAAGTCCAGTTCGATTTAGATCAGTTCGCAGTAATCGTTGCCATGGCGATGGACAACGTGGGGGGGGGAGGGAAAGAGAGAACGAGAACGACTGATCATTCAGAAACAGCTTCCACTCACAGACCGGCGATATTGCTCACAAGCAGCTTTCGGGCGGGTCCTTTGTGATGTCACCTGAGGTCACCGACTGTGACTCCTCCTCCAGATGCGGTCGATCCTCTGCAGTGAACCCGGCACCCAAGCGAGGGTGGACACACACCGGGTTCCCGCTGATCATACCTTTCCACCCTGAGTTTTAAGGTCCGATACTTCCCACCGACTCGTGAGAGGTGCACCGCTTCCAGGGTCTCGTTACCTCGGGTGTCGTGTGTGTCCTGCCTTAGCGAACCTGTCCCTTTTTATCCCCCTGCTGGGGTATCGCCTGTCCATCACTTCAAACAGTTCAGGGTTCAAAGGGGGAGCCGCCCCAGACAGCTCTCTCTCCCGTCCCTTCATTACACATCTCCAGATCGCCTGTCCATCACTTCAAACAGTTCAAGGTTCAAAGGGGGAGCCGCTCTAGACAGCTCTCTCTCCCGTCCCTTCATTACACATCTCCAGATGCTGCTTCATTGTTCCTTATCTCTCCTTCCCCTGAGGACAGGTGGCAGACCAACTGCTGATGCCACTGATGCTAGCCCAAGCCAGCAAACATCTTAATTTATGTGTATTCTCGTCACACAGTGCACAGAAAACCTACGCTAGAGAATTCAAGGACTGTGGTCGGAGGTTCCTATCTGCTTCAAAAGAAGGGCAGGATGAGCTATCTCAATGACTGACACCTGGTAGCACTCACATCTACCCCGGGGCTGGGGTCGAAGCGCTCGGCAGAGATGGTGCTTGGTGTCGGAGGGCTGGTCGGGGGCTTGAAGTTTTCGGACGGACTCAGAGTCGGACTGTGCTTCCAGGCTGCTGCATCGGCAAGTTTGCGGCGCTGGAAGCTCATGGCAGGGAGAGTTTCTTCCTTCTTCCGTCTGCATGAGATGATGGGCTATCGGGACTTTGAGACTTTTTTTTACCGTGCCCATGGTCTGCTCTTTATCAAGTTACGGTATTGCTTTGCACTGTTGTAACTATATGTTATAATTATGTGGTTTTTGTCAGTTTTAATCTTGGTCTGTCTTGTGTTTCTGTTATATCATACCGGAGGAACATTGTATCATTTTTTAATGCAAGCATTTCTAAATGACAATAAACGAGGACTGAGTGTCCTCATAATCTAATCTACAGTGATGGAGTGCTCTGATGGGTTGGTTATGGCTAAAATTTACTGTTGCCTGAGAAATGACCAGGACCCATTGCAATTTTCCTACAGCCACAATGGGTGTACAACAAATACAATCTCATTTCACTGGTTCTTCACTCAGATTTGGAGCACTTGTTTACTGATCACAGTTTTGCATTTAGCGTCATTATCCCCTCAGTGCAAAACAACAAGCTTCAGAACCTGGACCTCTGTACCTCCCTTTGCAACTGAATTAGTAATAACATCCTCTCCTCACTGATAATCAGCATACTGTAGGTGCCTTTCAAGGATGTGCGCTTAACCCACTACTCCACTCTGTCTACACTCATAACATGTGAGCTAGGCACAGCTCAAATGCTGTTGCCACGAGAAGGCAACATTCATTATTAAGGACCCTCACCATTTGGGATACACTCTATTCTCATTACTATCGTCAGGAAGAAGGTACAGGAGTCTGAAGACCCACACACTTCAGTGTTGGAACAGCTTCTCCCTCCGCCATCATACACCCTATCCTCATTATATGCGAGGGATACTTTCCTCGAAGTTGACGCAAAATGTGAATAATTACTTAAATGGAGAAAATTGGGATGCATTCTGGAGGCTTCCTAAATATATTTTATCTGTAATTTATTCACATTTTCATACTAATATGACATAAAAGCAGTACCACAAGGCAACATTCGGATTAAATTTCATCAATTTAAGGTAATATCCAACGTAATAAATCATAGAAAGTTAACATACTAGGGTGTACAGTACTCACCAACAGTGGCAGGTGTGTTTGCTCTAGGAGATGAGTGGTTGTGCAGTGGTATCAGGCAGCTTTACATGGCTGAGGTGAATGGAAGACTCACAGAACTGCCGGCAGCAGGAGATGACACCAGTATGAAGAAAGTTCACTTGGCAGCAGTTTGTTTTTCAGCATAAATTTGCTTGTAGGGAAGAAGGCTTGACTGCAGGGAACAACTGAAATGCTGACTCCATTCTAAACTTGGGTCCATGTCCATCGCCATTTGTGCCAAGTGTTCCGCAGCCTTAAAAAATTCTGCCAGTTGCTTCACCGTACAATCCTTCACCTGCAACTCGACACTTTCTTCTTCATCGTTATCATCTTCAGTCTGAGTTACACGCAGAAGGTCATCCACACTTAATTCTTCATCATGAGAATCCAGGAGTTCTACCATGTCAGCAGTCTTGAGATCTGAGAATCCTTCTCCACCAATTTTACAGCCCAGGGCCACACAATCCTGGACAGCTGCAGTGAAGGCAGGAAACCCCTTGAGAGTGTGCACACACTTTGCCCAAATTGATTTCCACACTCCATTGAGAGGCTTCTTACTCAAACCCTTAAGAGCACTGGGGTTTAGTGAATGGTAAACTAAGAGGCTCTCCATTGACAGGCTTCATCTTACAGTCTCCTTCAGCATTGGAATACATAAGCAAAGTCAATCTATCCTTTGCTGCCTTGAAACCTGATGCAGTTTCTGCATATGCTTCCAAAAAAGCCTGGTCTTGTCTGCATTAAATACCTGCTTTGGTGTGATGCCTAACTCAGCTATCAAAGCCTGCAAATGCACAGAGCGTCCCAGAGCAATGTTACCTTCACCTGATGCCGCCCTATTTATAATTTCCAACTTTTTTCCCCAAGTGTTCAAGCGGTTCTCTACCGCTTGGCTGATGGCCCAGGGCTTGACATCGGACACTTAGGAGGGATAGTTAAATATTTCAAGCACAAAATCACTGCACCGTAGGTAAAAAACAACAAAAGTTTAAGAGCGCAAGATCGCACATCCACGCGTTGCCAAAACCAATGCCAGACTGGCGGGAGTGAGACTGTGAGGCGCGCGTACGTGACTTGTATTGGTGGGAAAGCATTGCTCCTCGTATAACTGTGAATCAGCATTGTCTGAAGATGCATATAATGAGGATAGGGTGTATTTCTGAACAGTCCATGATCACTACCTCACTATTCCTCTTTTGCAATATTTATTGTAACTTAGGGTAATTTTAATGTTGTGTACTGTACAACAACAATTTTCATGATCTGTATCAGTGATAATCAACCTGATTCTGAAAAAGATCTGTTTTTTTTAAAATGAACTTGTAAGACATGAAGAACATCATGCATCCTCCTGTGAATCTGTATCATCGGGTATTTTGGTAAGCAAAATCATTCTATCCAGCACATCATATCAAGAAATAAGTTGTTAGCCAAACTCAGTACAGGAAAGAGACCATAACTTCAGTTATTCTGTTAGTGTGCCATCAAGTTCCAACTTAAAGGGCCATTCTTATGAGCTCTGATGGAGCCAATTACTTTAAATGAGAATTACAGTGCCTATAAACAGTATTCATTCCCCCCCCGCCCACTTAGAGGTTTCCATGTTTTGTAGTTTTACAATATTGAATCACTCTGGATTTAATTTGGCTTTTTTGACACTGATCAACAAGAAAAGGTTCTTTCATGTCAAAGTGAAAACAGATCTCTACAAAGTAATCTAAATTCATTGTAAATATAAAACACAAAGTAATTGACGGCATAAGTATTCACCCCCTTCAAGTCAGTATTTAGTAGATGCACCTTTGGCAGCAATTACAGCCTTGAGTCTGTGTGGATAGGTCTGGATCAGCTTTGCACATCATCTGGAGACTAAAATTTTTCTCCATTCTTCTTTACAAAACTGCTCAAGCTCTGTCAGATTGCATGGGGATTGTGAGTGAACAGCCCTTTTCAAGTCCAGCCACAAATTCTCAGGACATTAACTTTGTTGTTTTTTAAGCCATTCCTCTGTAGCTTTGGCTTTACGCTTGGGATCATTGTCTTGCTGGAAAACAAATCTTCTCCCAATAGACTGCATCAGGTTTTCCTCCAGGATTTCCCTGTATTTAGTTGCATTCATTTTACTCTCTACCTTCACCAGCCTTCCAGGGCCTGCTGCAGTGAAACATCCCTGCGGCATGATACAGCCACCACCATGCTTCAAGCTAGGGATGGTGTGTTTTTGCTGATGCATGGTGTTTGGCTTATTCCAAACGTAGCACTTAGTCTGATGGCCAAAGAGCTTAATTTTGGTTTCATAAGATAATAGAACCTCCTTCCAGCTGACTTCAGTCTCCCACAAAAGCTGAGATTTCATGCGAGTTTTTTCAACAATGACTTACTCTGTGCCACTCTCCTATAAAGCCGTGACTGGTGAAGCACCCGGGCAACAATTACTGTCTGCGCATTCTGTTTCAGCTAGCGACTGAAGCTTGTAACTCCTGCAGAGTTGTCATGGATCTCTTGGTGACCTCCCTCTTATTCTCCTTCTTGCAAGGTCACTCAGTTTCTGAGGATGGCCTGCTCTTGGCAGATTTGCAGCTGTGCCACATCCTTCCAATTTCTTGATGATTGACTTAACTTGACTAAGGGATATTCACTGACTTGGAAATTTTCTTGTATCCATCTCCCGACTTGTGCTTTTCAATAACCTTTTCGCAGAGTTGCTTGGAGTGCTCTTTTGCCTTCATAGTGTAGATTTTGCCAGAATACTGACTCACCAGCAGCTGAACTTTCAGATGCAGATGTATTTTTACTGCAATCAATTGAAACACTTTGGCTACACACAGGTCTCCAAAAACAGATCTCCATTTAACAAATTATTGGACTTCTAAAACCAATTGGCAGAACCAGTGATGATTTTGTGTGTCATATTAAAAGGGTTGAATACTTATGCAATCAAGCATTTTGCATTTTTTATGTGTAATTAATTTAGATCACTTTGTAGAAATCTGTTTTCAGTTTGACATGAAAGAGTCTTTTTCTGTTGATCAGTGTCAAAAAAAGCCAAATTAAATCCACTGTGATTTAGTGTTGTAAAATAATAAAACATGAAAACTTGCAAAGGGGAGGGGGGGTGAATTCTTTACACAGGCACATTATTTTCAAAGTTTATAATGTAAATCTTAACTCTACTGTTAAACTTACTTTGTCAATGAAGGAATCATCAATAAGGATATCATAGAAAGGATGACAACCTTGTTTTTCCAAGTCTCCATTTAAACCAGTTGTCCTCTGCAACATAGCTGTCTGTGACGCATCCTAGAAAGAAAATATATTTGAAAAAAAAAGTTGTCCGATTATCTTCTTCCCTTCTTATTAACATACATTTCAAAGCAACTTACGTGTAAAGGTCGCAGGTAACTGAGGGATTTCTTCCACCACTGTGTATCACTGACAGCATGCAGAACTGCCTTTGTTGTCATGGAAGTATTGCTGAGAACTTCCATTGTTTTAGCAGTTGTTCGTTGCAAGAGATCAGTCGATGAACTAGTTGAAGCTTTTGTCTCTATCTAAAAAAGTTTAAAAGTAAACCACAAAATGATTTGTGATTTTTAAATGCTCTTAATGAAACTATTATACTCATAAAGATCAACTACTCCTTTGGATACATTTTAGGTTAAATTAATATTTACTATAGGCATTTTAATAGTTTTATAATGTTATGAATCCTCCCAATAATTACTAAGCAAAGGTTTAAGACATCCATCTCATCTTACATTTTACTTCATCCATCCATGACAGGATTTTACAAATGTCCTAGGTTCTTTTCTTCCTTTTATCAGATCATGAATTACAATTTTTAATTGTTAAAATTATAATATGATATCCCTTAACATCTTGGAATCAAATATATTTTAACTTTTAGAAACACAGCAGACTGCAGATACAGGGGCAACACACAAAATGCTGAATGAACTCAGCAAGTCAGGTAACATCCATGGATGGGAATGAACAATTCACATTTCAGGTCAAGACCCTTTACTTGGACTGTAAGTTATGGAGATGCAGCCAGTATGGAAAATGGAGGACAGGGGTGGAACAAGAGCTGACAGACGATAGGTAGATCCAAGTGAAGAAGGTGATAAGTGGAAGTGATACAGGCTGAAGGTGATCAAATCTTATGGAAGAAGGTGGAATAAGAGGTGGGCGGAGGTGGGGAGTGGAACTAGTGGGAGGGTGTGCATGATGGCAGATGGAGAGAGTAGAGGAGCAGAAAGAGATAATGCGAAGGGGACAACTTGGATCAGTCAAGAAAAAAGAGAAGTGGAATACGAGGTGCTGTTGCCCTAAGTTGCACTTAGCCTTAACTTGGCAGTAGAGAATTTGCATAATAGACATACTGATGTGGGAAAGGGAAGGAGAATTAGAAATGGCTGGCCACTGGGAGTTGCAGGTGACAATGGCAGTTGGAATACAGGTGCTTGCCAAAGTGGTCTGCAAAGTGCTCAGGGAGACTGAGTGCAGTTTGCCAGGCCTTCTGAGTTTCTTCAACATTTTGTGTGCTACTCCACATTTTCACATCTGATTGATTGGAAATGGGGCGTGCAATCATACTTACGCATCTTAGTATTAAAAGAAACTCATGCACTTGTTGAAAATCTAATTATTCAAGCAAATAAACCCAAAAATGACATATTTTAATATTCACATTTATGAAAGATTATAATAAGTCCATTTTGTGCATGAAATATAAAAGTGACATTCATTTTTAGAAAGGTACTGAGAGTCATGCTCTTTTAAGTCATGCCACTTCTAACCTGCTGATCATGGCCTGTCAAATTCACAGACTCAGTGCTATCTGATGGTTGAATCTGATAGTTCACAGCTTGATACAAAATCTGCAACAGAAAGTAGTGATTTAGCATCAGGCAATGTCATCACGGAGTGCTTCCAACAATCTATTAGCCACATGCACAGAGGTAAAAGTTTTCCCCCCACATAAAATAAATAAAATTTTAATGAATATTGAGTAACTGTCCTTGCTGCAATGAAAATTCCCTGTAGAGAGGAGAGTCGTGGAAAAATATTGCAGAGCAGGAATAAGTACATTACTCTCCAATCGCTAGATAAATTAAGCAAACTATTTTCCTAGTCTGAAAGTGCTGCTATCAACATGAATTCAGAACAAGTTCATGCAAAGTTGAACTCTTAAGTTCAAAGGTCCAATCTTCAATTGTTTAGGCTGTTGACCTGAGATACAAATCAATTTACCAATTTGGGAAAATATAGGTCAAAAAGTCTTCTAAACAATTCTAAGACTAAAGGTATACACCATTATTAATACACATGTAACTTAACAACTTTATTCAAGATATGATTAAACAAAATTACAGAAGTTTACGACCATAATATGTATCACTCACCATTTATGTGTCGTAGTGGCACAACTAGTAGAAATGCTTCCACACGGCTTGAGTGATCTAGGTTCAATCCCAACCACTGTTTGTGTGGCATTTGCATGCTACCTATACCATGTGAGTTTCCACTGGGTGCTCTGGTTTCCTTCCAAATTGCAGTGGTGAGTAGGTTGGCAGATTCAATGTCCCTTGAGAATTGGCCGAATGTGTTGGTGAGTGGTTGAATCTGGGGGTGGGGAGGGGTGTCATTGGGGAACAGGGACTGATTGGAATGTGGGGAAAATAAAGTGAACTGAGTATAATTAGGTGTTTGATGGTAGGAAGAGACTCAAATGGACCGAAGGGCCAGTTTCCATTCTAATGACTCTGACTTTATGAACTTCTGGAGAACACTATCAGCTGTCTGATTCAACACTTGAATGCACTTGATTTTTTTTTTATTACAAATGAGATGGGAACAAAACTCCACAATAAAATTTAGGACTTCTGTTTCAAACTAAGCACCACCTTATAGAAGATGACAGTTTTACTAGTCTAATTTATGCTTCTTGCTTCTGGTATTGGTAACTTGTCCAAGAGGGGACTCTTTCAGCATTATCTCTTTATGGCCACAGATTTCATTTTATTTTCATTTGCTTTTACTCCAAAACTATTTCCTGTATTTATAATGAATTAGAAGCAGGCCAGAGCATTCGATTCATGCCCATCAATTTATTTGGCAACCATTCTGCACAAGAAAAAATTACAACAACTTATCCCAGTATTAACAGGGCAAATTTTCCAGAGAAATGTAACCCTGACTTGCGGTAAGGTTTTTGAACAACTTACATTTAAATTCTCATTTGGAAGGATAATACTGGGTGAAAAGTGATTTAAGTTCTGGAGTAACACCTTCAAAGTTCTTTAGCTATTAGCAGAGTTAAGATTGTTCACTCAAACCTGTGTCTGAAGTGAGCTGCTGACAGCCAAGAGCGACTGGATAACATTGGGAGGACAGTAAGTGCGTGCAAAGGCCATTAATTCCTGACGCACGGCAAGGTCACAATAGCCATCTGACTCCCCCAGTTTGCTGCAAACCTGCCAACCAGCACTGTACCCTTGACAGATAAACAAAGAAGAAAAACAATTGTTAATACTACTAATTAAAATAGAGGCAAACAACAGGAATTCTGCAGATGCTGGAAATTCAAGCAACATACATCAAAGTTGCTGGTGAACGCAGCAGGCCAGGCAGCATCTGTAGGAAGAGGTGCAGTCGACGTTTCAGGCCGAGACCCTTCGTCAGGACTAACTGAAGGAAGAGTAAGGAATTTGAAAGCTGGAGGGGGAGGGGGAGATGCAAAATGATAGGAGAAAACAGGAGGGGGAGGGATAGAGCCGAGAGCTGGACAGGTGATAGGCAAAAGGGGATACGAGAGGATCATGGGACAGGAGGTCTGGGAAGAAAGACAAGCGGGGGGGGGGGTGACCCAGAGGATGGGCAAGAGGTATATTCAGAGGGACAGAGGGAGAAAAAGGAGAGTGAGAGAAAGAATGTGTGCTAAAAATGAGTAACAGATGGGGTACGAGGGGGAGGTGGGGCCTAGCGGAAGTTAGAGAAGTCGATGTTCATGCCATCAGGTTGGAGGCTACCCAGACGGAATATAAGGTATTGTTCCTCCAACCTGAGTGTGGCTTCATCTTTACAGTAGAGGAGGAGCTGACTCTCACAGCTATCTGGACTATTCCTCTTCTCACCCTGTCTCTTGCAAAAACGCCATCCCCTTCTCGCAATTCCTCCGTCTCCGCCGCATCTGCTCTCAGGATGAGGCTTTTCATTCTAGGACGAGGGAGATGTCTTAATTTTTTAAAGAAAGGGGCTTCCCTTCCTCCACTATCAACTCTGCTCTTAAACGCATCTCCCCCATTTCATGTACATCTGCTCTCACTCCATCCTCCCACCACCCCACTAGGAATAGGGTTCTCCTGGCCCTCACCTACCACCCCACCAGCCTCCGGGTCCAACATATTATTCTCCGTAACTTCCGCCACCTCCAACGGGATCCCACCACTAAGCACATCTTTCCCTCCCCCCCTCTCTCTGCATTCCGCAGGGATCGCTCCCTACACAACTCCCTTGTCCATTCGTCCCCCCGATCCCTCCCCACTGATCTCCCTCCTGGCACTTATCCGTGTAAGCGGAACAAGTGCTACACATGCCTTTACACTTCCTCCCTTACCACCATTCAGGGCCCCAAACAGTCCTTCCAGGTGAGGCATCACTTCACCTGTGAGTCGACTGGGGTGATATACTGCGTCCGGTGCTCCCGATGTGGCCGTTTATATATTGGTGAGACCCGACGCAGACTGGGGGACCGCTTTGCTGAACATCTACGATCTGTCCGCCAGAGAAAGCAGAATCTCCCAGTGGCCACACATTTTAATTCCACATCCCATTCCCATTCTGACATGTCTATCCACGGCCTCCTCTACTGTAAAGATGAAGCCACACTCAGGTTGGAGGAACAACACCTTATATTCCGTCTGGGTGGCCTCCAACCTGATGGCATGAACATCGACTTCTCTAACTTCCGCTAGGCCCCACCTCCCCCTCGTACCCCATCTGTTACTCATTTTTATGCACACATTCTTTCTCTCACTCTCCTTTTTCTCCCTCTGTCCCTCTGAATATACCTCTTGCCCATCCTCTGGGTCACCCCCCCCCGTCTTTCTTCCCGGACCTCCTGTCCCATGATCCTCTCGTATCCCCTTTTGCCTATCACCTGTCCAGCTCTCGGTTCTATCCCTCCCCCTTCTGTCTTCTCCTATCATTTTGCATCTCCCCCTCCCCCTCCAGCTTTCAAATCCCTTACTCACTCTTCCTTCAGTTAATCCTGACGAAGGGTCTCGGCCTGAAACGTCGACTGCACCTCTTCCTACAGATGCTGCTTGGCCTGCTGCGTTCACCAGCAACTTTGATGTATGTTAATTAAAATAGAGGTCATTTTCTCTTTTGTGTTATTCTAACCTACTTATTTCAGGACAATAATGCAGCAAATGTTAATTACTTTCTTATAACTAAAGGAAACGGTTAGCTCTTTTCTATTTTATCTATTCAACCTAAAAGGTCTTAAGTAATATGGTATTCTTAAAATAATAATACAGCAAATAGTTTATTCAATATGCTTCAAAATATTAAAATAGGTATGTACTACAGAAATTTGCAAAAATAGATGCTTTACAAATTAATAGGTTAATGAAATGTTGTTAGCACTACCTTAAAATATTAAAGTTTATAGTAATCACTGTTTGGAGTAGTTGGGTGAATTAAGCCTTTACCCATGCTCTATCTGTACATTTACATGCATGCATACATATACAATAAACGACAAAAGCTTTTCAAATTGAATGGAAAAACTAATAGAGGTAACAGGTGATCAAAAAGTGGCTGAGATCAATATAAACAAATTAGAAAATGAATCTTCACACTGAGAGTTGTACTCAAATACCATTTGCACTAAAGTTGCTCAATTTCAGACATAAATTGCTTCACTGGCAATAACTGAAATTCAGGGTAAAATTCAATGTGAAAGAGGCACTGTTAGCATTTCATGTTTATTCAGTGCAGAATTTCTTCCACTTACCACCTCCCTCGCCTGCATCTATCTATCACCTGCCAGCACTTGCTCCACTCCTTACCTTCAGCTTTTTTCATACTGGCTTCTGTAACTTTCAGTCCAGGTGAAGGGTCTTTGCCTGAAATGTGGACTTTCTATTCCCCTCCACAGAAATAAATACAAATAGCTAACGGCTTAAAAAAACTTGGTGAGACTGCAGGTATTAAGCATGTCTTATTCACCTAACAAGAGAGTTAAAGTAACATCCAACTTGCATTTCTTATTGACTCAGAACTTAAATACCACTTCAGAAGGCTTGTTGGTCTATTATTAGGATTCCAATTATGTGGTATTATTTAAACCACATTCTCAATGCTTTTAAACAAAGTATGCAAATATATCTCTCCAGCCTGTCACTACACTGCTGTGTGGATAGCCATACTGCTTTTAACATTAAAAATTTGCCCTTGCTCTCCCAGTTATACTTTCTGATGAGAAAATGTGAAATTGTAAACTTTTTGAGAAATACATGTGTTTAATAAAGGCATCTGATTTGGATTTGTACTGATTTATTTCTTAGGAATTGGGAAAGGGATGGCTCTGTCTTATGTAATGCTGAATAGAGAATGAACCTATGAACAATTCCTCAGTATTTAATGAGTGCTGCTATTTCTATCCTGACTTTTCCTTTCAGCTTCATTAAAATTAAAGCTAATAAGCCTGGTTTCTTATTCAGCTCCCACAAAGATTATGAAAATTGATTGTGAACATAATGAATTTAATGTAGGATTGAAAATTAAGATTAGAAAACATAAAATAAAAGCATCAAACCCACATGGAATCAAAATAGAACATCACCTGCAGACATAAGTTCTTGGCAGTGGATACTGGCAACTTTAAAGTCTTGGTAATCAAGGGCCTGCTCAGCCAGAAGAACCAATACTTGCCCTTTCCGCTCTGCTTTATCATGCCCTATTTATATATAAAACAAAAAAAAATCACAAGGCAAAACTTAGTTTTCTAAATGTAAAATACTTGGCTTATAATTAATATGGCAATCAAATCAATTGCGGTAATCAAGGGATCATGACAAGACCAATTCATTTTTTGTATGTTTGGCATTATTAAAAAATCCGATTGAGTTAATATGTTCATTCATCCCAGCAGAATACTTATAAAAAGCAATTAACTAAATTCCTTCAAAATGGCTGTTCCCATATGTTTAAGGGGAAATGGTACTAACAAAACATGTTTGAAATAAAATGATTTATTGAGACATAGCCCTAACTGATAGAGGTGCATAATCTTTCTCTATTTTTATCCTTTAATTAAAACTTTGCAACTCAGAGAGACACTAAAATCAAATAAGCAACTCACATTCACTGGTCTCTGTTATTATCATTTACACCTTTATAAAACTACTGAAGTGCACTCTACTGTGAAACAGCAGATCACAAAAAAAAACAAGTACTTACCTCCTACTCTCAACAAATCTGCAAGCCTCAGGAGCTTTTTTGACTGCTTGTAGGCTGTTGGACACTGAGAAATACACTCTTTTATGAGTTTGAGTCTTTCTGAGCACAAACGCACTAGGAGAAATGAAACAGGAAGAAGCAAAAGTAAATAGTATGTTTCCAAAGTCAAAATAAAAGTAATCTTGCTCAAATAAAGTGTCTGTGCCATAACAGAATGTGGCATTAAAAGCAGTTGGCAAATCTGCTGAATTAACTAAGTTGTTATGGTGAAATCATAATAATTAAATGGTATTTCTGTTGCAAATTTCTTAACATCTCAGTTCACCATTCAATCTCCAAGAGTTTCAACCCTTTTTATCAACTGAAAAGCAAGTAATTCATGTGCAAGTTTGAGACCTCAACTAAAATACAATCACAAAGACAGAAAAATGGATAGACATGGCATGAAATTAAACAAAATGGAAAAAAGAAACGAGTTCAGATACTTGCACCTTTCGATTCACTCATGTACTTATTGTTCCCATGGCATGCTATGAAGAGATTAGATTTCGTCTTCAGAAGGAATCAAAATCTGACTTTAGCTCCATCAGAAGTATTTAAAACTTTTAGTAGTAAAAACAGAAATGAATGAAATGGTAGTTAATAATTTAATCAGTGTAAAAACGAGAGAGTTCTTTTGGAGGAGAAAATTTACTGATTATAAATATTGGAAGTAATATGAATGCAAAGTGGCACATGACAATTAAATCGGCAGGTTTAATCAATACAATGAAAGAATAGACTATTTTCAGGCAAGGTTTAAAAAAAAAGGTTTAGAACAGCCAGTTCAAAGAGGTTTCATAGCAAAGCTGTTTGTCTCTTGATTGCAGATTAAGTTCTCATCAATAGTCATCTAAATCTAGTAAACATGTGCATGAACCAAGGGATTATGAAATTATACTGTTCCTGAACAGTTGACATTTCATATTTACATCATTTTACTCTCATAATTTGCAGTTGGCTGGCAGTATATCCTTTATTATGTCCTGAGATGCTAGGACTAGTCAATAACTTATGGTGAATTGAAGCAGAGCTTATCAATCTATCAAATATGGATGCTGATCATATTGAAACTTGCTCATATTTTCACATTGAAAAGAGTGATTTTAATTCCAATTCTATGTATCAATGACTACTACAATGTTATTTGGTACAAACCTTTTACTAGTTTATATTGTATATTCAGTAACAGAGCTGGCTACTGGTTCATGACAGCTAGTTAATTATGCAGACATGTAGCAGCATTTGCTAAGGCCATGGAAGTGCTTTTACATAAAATGGTGTCTCTCATAAGAAAACTCAGGAGTTAAGTACTCAAACAAGGAAATTTTTCTTTTCTAAACAATTAATAATTGAAAAAATTAATTATTCATTACATGAATCTAAAGCAGGTGAGATACAACTTTTATTAATGAAGGATACTCTTCACTGAAGTTCCTCTATCATACCCCTGTCTAAATAGAATTATTAAGTCACAGCAGATCATTCTTCAATGGAGTTCCCCCATAAGAAAACACAGGCTAAAAATCAAAAGTTAGGATTAGTTAATAAAATAATGCTCTACAATTCATATTATAAACGTTTTCATGTTTATGTTACAAATTGGATTGCAGCAATTAAGCTACATGTAACAAAATCATTTCTCAACAGAAGTTTTCTGTAGATGGATCTTCTTCGTAAGACAGTGAGCTAAATCTGATTATTTCAAGTCACCAGAAACTTGGTATTACTTCTTTCTACCATAATTGCTTAACTGTCTTAATTGTTAACACATGGGAGTCAGTTAACAAAGTCAGTGCTAAAGCCTTTGTTACAGACCATTGCACTATAGTGAAAGTATCCTTTATCCCACATAAAATCTTGTAATTGATGATTAATCTCATCAGCAAATTGAGATTTTCATTTAATTTTTTTTGTACTGTTGATGACTTCCAACTTCTAAAAATAGTTGAAGCAATGCACCATTATAAATTCAGGTACTGCTCAATATTCAAAGTAAAGAAAAGGAAGCCGTGTTTATCACTGGTTTTCTATTATTCAGGAGTTCATTTCATTTCCTTGCTTTTTCTTCATGGCTGTGGTTTAAATTACTGCTCCTTCTTTGGACTGCTCTGGGGACACAGTAAAGCAATACTGATTTAAAACACAGTTGCTAAAGGGAGTCTCGAGGTAGTTGTATTATGAATCAGCGGTGGCAAAAATAAAGGTAGCAGTATATCCAAAACCGTGTCCAAACTTAATGTATAAATCAGTATAATTACGATATTAGTATTCACTAGATTTATGTTTTTTGAGAACAAATTTTCCAGAGAAAATATAAGCTAAGTTTTAAATTGCACTTTTTTTTGTCCTAAGGGGTCTCACTGAGGGGTCAAGATGGTGCCTGCGTACAACACTCCTTTGGTTGACATCCTCTGAATAGATCATGGAACCATCTTTCCCACTTCTTTTGTCTTGTACATTTGTTCCTCGTCTTGAATGTGATTTTGGAACTACTGGAGACTGTGTTTTGCTGTTCGGAGATCATTTGGGTGCTTCAGCGTTCTGCAGTCTCCATGCTTCCAGGAGGCAGAGGCAGCGTGAGTAAACCTCGTGACAAGAAGGCTGCAGGATGAGCCAATGTTTAACCCCATTTTGGTGATTATAGCTTTCACTGTTTGCCAATTAAAGTGACAAGACGATTGAAACATAAAGGCAAGTGCAGAGGTTTGAAGGTCATTTCAGTTTTCCAGTGCTCTACAGTCTCCGAGAGGCAGAGGCAGCGTGTGCAAACCTCGCAGCGGGCAGACTGCAGGACAGGGCGCAAGCCAATGTTTGGTCCATTTTGCCATTAAAGCTTCCATTGTTCACCAACTAAAGCGATGAGGATAATCGAAGCATCGGAGCGAGTGTGGAGGATGAGCACCAGCTGCCTGTCTTGTGTTTGCTTTGCTACGCTACCAGAGAGGGGGGAGCCTGCCACTGTGGAGAGTGGTGTCCAGGTTTTGTCTGCATTTTGGATGCGGACTTCGACTATAAAATCATTTATAAAGTTTTTATATTGTGTTTTCTCGCCCAATTCTCAGATTATTTTTGTGCGGGAGGAGGGATTTGGGGGCTGATGTGCCTGATCCATTTTGTTAGGTTTTTTTGTACAGGAGGAGGGATTTGGGAGTCGATATGTCGGTTTCATTTTGTTTGTTTTTTTCTGTGGGGAGGGGGATTTGGGGGTTGATCTGCCTGATCCGTTTTCAAATTTTTTGTGCGGAAGGAAGGATGTGCCAGATCCGTTATGCTCTTTTTTGCGGAGGAGGAGGGATTTGGGGGTCAATGTACCTGATCTGTTTTGTTCATTTTTTTTGTGTGGGAGGAGGGATTTGGGGGTCGATATGCCTGATCTGTTTTGCTTGGTTTTTGTGTGGAAAGACAGATTTGGGGGTTGAAGTGCCTGTTTCATTTTTGTTCTTTTTTTTTGCGAAAAGATAGGGTTTAGGGGTTGATGATTGTGCTATCTTTCTTGGCTACCGGGGAATTGAAGAATTTGAGGGTTGTATACTTTGATAATAAACTGAACTTCGAACATTTTTTAAAAAACCTTTGACTTAGTTTTGACCCTTGACCTATCAACATGTGGGACATTTAGGAGACTCTAAGACCAGCACGTGGATCAAAGAAAAATGCAGGGCTATATAGAGGGAAAGGGTTAGACTGATCTTGGGGTAGGTTAAAAGGTTGGCACAACATTGTGGGCTGAAGGGTCTGCACTGTACTGTGTTCTGTGTAATAGATCAATCTGAGACTTGCACAGATTACAACAAAATTACAACAAGTTCCTTCACAATTACCTAGAACTATTACACATGGAACAATGTAACTTAGCAAGTTCCTCATATGGATATTCCTTTGGGGCAAAGGTAGCCAAAGTGCCCAGTCAAATTTTCTGACTGATGTGAAATGGACAAGCAATGTCATGTTCCATTCTGAAAAAATAAAATATTGTTGAGTTCCATAGTACTGCAAACACCATTTGGTATTGCATTTCTATTGTTCTATCCTCCAAACTCACTGGATGTATTCTTTACACACCAACCACCTAAAAGATGACTTTCATGCATATTCCTATCTCACCCTCTACCAGCTGTGCAGTTCAGTTTTCCTCTGTCACTTCCTCCCACCATGATCTTTGCTACAACAGTTTAAAAGTTGTTCAGGGTTGAGGGTCTGAGCTTTGAAGTGTGGATTAAGCATCCAAAACAATTCCCTCAAGAGTGGGATCTTGAAAGAGTGTGTGTGTGTGTTCATATACATATATCTATAGTACCAATTACATTAAGCAAGCCTTTATACCTTGCATCGGCAAAATCTTCACACTGAATTCCTCCAGCAGACTGAGAGCACTGATGAAGTCCAACTCTTCTTGAATAACTGCAGGGCAGTCAGTGATAAGCTGTAAGCAGCATCTAATAACACAATAAGGAATGCCAGATGGTAAGTGGATCGCAACCATGCAGTCAAGATGTCAGGCTCAATTTCTTTTACTATCAGTCACCTTAATGGTGCAATTTAATTACATCTTCTCCAAGAGAATATAGTGAACTAAAAGTATGGTGTGCAAATCAATTTCGTACAGAACTACAAACTTTATTTTATTACTCCAAATGATCACTGTAACGGATTCTAACCACAAAACTAAAACTACCCTGGGGTTTGGACCATTTTATTTAACTTTCAGATTTCTAATCCAGCCATCTGTATCTGTTAATTGTAAATCAATTACACCAGTAAGATGATGGTGTGCTCGGACACAGCAGCCTCTCCGGGGGATACCAAAGGTGTTTTTGTATTTTTTTATAATTGCAAGACAATGCTGGACATTAAGAACTTCAAGTACTGCAGGTTAATGTTCTCTCTCAGGTGTTCATGTGTGCATGCGATATCTTTTGTTACTAGCGCACAAAGGAATTTAAACTAAAGGCTGTCACTCTCTTGGCACGTTAAGTACATTTCAAGATCATACACAATCACATTTCCTTTCCGGTTTCTGATATGGACTGTGTTGACAACGTAGAGATTGAGAGGATTTGTCTGCAGATTTTAGAACTGGCTTATTTATACTGTTTTTATTGAATAAATTACTCAGCTTGCACATATTGTTGTCACTGGGCAAAAAATTACACAGCACAAGATTTTCGTGCACACTGGTCAATACAAGTTAGAGGGAACATTGCTGCAGGTCTACCCCATTGGTGAGCTGCTCAATGGCAGAGGAGCTGGACTATGGACTGTGTTACTGCCGCTACAGAAAGTCAGTGCACAAAGGAAGTGTGCAGAATAATTGTCGTGGACTTTTCTCTTGCAGTCGCAAGGTCCTGTTGGATATTGGTAATGTAGAATACTGCAAGTCAATTTTCCTTGTTTATTGGTGAGACAAATGGTGGGGGAGGTGCGTGGCCATGGTTGTAGCAAGGACTAGGCCTCAAGCTGTGGGTTTGCCTGTTGCAGCAGTCCCGGAGAGAAGATGCTGGGGGTGGTGTAGAGCAATGCCCATGCTAGAGTGAGGATGGTCCCCCCCATTGGTGCTGCCCTCCAGGGTTTGCTTGGTGGAAGACAAGCTGGATTGCATGTGTGCAAGTGTACGTCCATTGGTGGGCTGCTGAGAACTGCTTGTTCTTGCTCATAATGCCCATGCACCATCAATTTACAGGTTATGTCACCCAGGGACATAGGCTATAGATTTTCTTTGTTTTTTGTGTGATTATATGTTCACTGCTATCTTATATGCGCTATATCTGCCTCGTGCTGTGTGTGACTGTTGATAACGTGCTTTGCACCTTGGCCCCAGATGAATTCTATTTCATTTGGCTGTATTCATGAGTATTCACGTATGGTTGAATAACAATTAAACTTGAACTTGAACACAAACTGGCCCTATCACATTAGGTGGCACTATCTTAAATCACTATTACCATAAATTATGCTGATTTTTAATCAACAGTCATACAAATAGCAAAATAACACACAGCAATTATAGTTTAATTTTAAATAAGTGGTAGAATTTTCTTTAAATTTATAGCCCAGAATCACAATGGTTATAGAATGAATGGAGCTCATTTGGCCCATTGATTCCACACAGACAACCAAATGCAATTCCATTCCCTGCTCTTTCCCATAACCATGCCAGTTATTTCCTTTCAGATATAACCCAGCTCTTTTCTGAATGTTACGATTGAGTCTGAAGACCCCAGCAGTCATCAGATCCTAACCACTCATCAGTTTTGTTTATTTTGCTAATTACCTTCATTCCATGTCCCCTTGTTCTCAACTCCTTCAAAGTGAAAGATATCAAATTATACTTTTCATGATTTTGAAATCACGGTTCCATCTGAGATTCTTGAAGCATCCTCTGCTCCAAAGAAAATAATCCCAGCACCTCCAGCCTATATACATGACCAGAATTCTTCATTCCTGGATAATTTTGATAAATCCCTTCGACACCTTCCTTGTAGCGTGTAATCCAGAACAGAACACAATAATACAGCTGTGGCTGAACAAATACTATTTTTAACAATTACTTTGACATTTTTTTGCGCTCTTGGTGCACTATTCCTTTTTACAGACTTAAGGTCCTATGTTATTTTTAACCTTTAGTTTTTAAATCCTGCTGTACTTCCTTCCATGCATTGTAGACCTCTATTTGTATAATCCTCTTAGCAATGTGTCCTCAAAGTTCAAGATTGAAAATGATGCATTTGATATTATTCATCGGATGTCATCTATCCAGCCCCTCCACTAGCTAGTCTTTAATTCCTTGAAGTTTATGCATTATCTTCATCATGCTTTATGTCTCTAAGTTTTGTGTTGTCTGCAGATTTTGAAGGTGTTTTCTGTATAACCATGTCCAAATCATTTATATTTATTCAGAAAAATTATGGACCCAAAACCAATCCCTAGGGAACATGTTCTAATCCATGAACATGCTTTCATTCCAGCTTCCTCTTTCCTGCTACGTGGCCAATTTTTTATCCATGCCTACATGACTTGTTTTTTCTGTGGCATTTATATCATATCAACTGAACTTCCCTCCTCTACCCTTGCTGTGAAGTTCATTAAAACGAATCAAGTTACTCAATGTGATTTGCTTTTAACTCTATGCAGTTTTCTTTAATTGATCCATATTCCTCTTTGAAACATGCTGCAACATTTGCAAATTTCCTTTCCTTGGGCCCCACTCCTAGCTCTGAAGACATCAAGACGATTTTACTCATGGCTTCTGCGATAACTTCCCTCAGCAAGCTCAGATACATCCCAAGCATTTTCTCATGTTTAGGATGCATCCATCCCATATGGATTGGATGATTCCTCTTTTAATCCCCTTGTGCCATTTCCTTATTAACATTTAGTTCACCCAGTTTCTCAGCCACATCTTTCTTTGCCTTCTGGTTGTAAGATTCTATCGCTTGTTGAATCTTGTGCTTTTTTTTATGCATTTCCTATTTATTCACCGCTGGAAGATTTTAAGAACATCTTTTATGTTTGCTGCCTCAATCAGTCCTTTTATTTTCTCATTTGTATTAACAGCTTGACATCTGTCTTTGTTGTATTTTACGATCTTTAAGGTCATCCATGAAACTCTGGTTTTAATTTTATCACCTGCCTAGTTCATGGGAATATTCCAGAGTGGCTGAAACAATTCCACTTCAAAGGCTTTCCATTGTTCAATTACAGTTTTACCTGCAGAGCTTTGTTTCCACATTATCCAGGCGAGATCTATCTTCACTTCATTGGACCGACTTGAATCAACTATTTTTTTATCTTGAAGAGGCCTCTATTCAATTCCATATCAATCGATATTAGACTGCTTTCCTAGATTCTTTCTTAAATTGTATTTTCAGTACTTGATCTGCCACATTTCCCAGAACTAAAGCCAGTAATACCACCTTTCTACAAGGACTAGGAAGATAAACATTAAGATCTATGAAGACAGGAGTTTTTGTTTTAATTTCATGATTCTTGTTCCTCAAATTGAGCAGAAAGAATTAATAAGTTTTCATGAGTTCAGCCTCAAACTGATGCAGTTTCATTTCGACACTTTACGGTAGGCTTGTTATTAAAATCAGTCAGTCAGTATCAGTTAACAGTGGACCAATTTGTAATTTAACCATTAACTTGCCAAATTATGTGTTCCTTGACAATACATTATATACATCGTGAATTAAAGCAAAAATTGGTGATTTAATTGAACTGCTCCTTTTGAATTCTGTTAATGTCAGAGGGACGTTTTAAGTTTTCATTATTGCAATATTCCATTTGGTTGCCATCTAAAATAAAGCTCCTTATCAGTGCTTTATTTTAAACAGACAAATACAATAATATAACAACAACAGTTTGCATTATACAGCGCTTTTAACATACCAAAACATCACAGGACATTTTTCAGTTTTTGCAAGTAAAGTTTGATATTAAAACCACACAAGATATATTATTATGTCTGCTACCCTCAGCAGGCTGAGGGTAGCAGACACCAACAGAATCAACAAACTCATTTGTAAGGCCAGTGATGTTGTGGGGATAGAACTGGACTCTCTGACAGTGGTATCTGAAAAGAGGATGCTGTCCAAGTTGCATGCCATCTTGGACAATGTCTCCCATCCACTACATAATGTATTGGTTGGGCACAGGACTACATTCAGCCAGAGACTCATTCCACCGAGATGGAACACAGAGCGTCATAGGAAGTCATTCCTGCCTGTGGCCATCAAACTTTACAACTCCTCCCTTGGAGGGTCAGACACCCTGAGCCAATAGGCTGGTCCTGGACTTATTTCCTGGCATAATTTACATATTACTATTTAACTATTTATAGTTTTATTACTATTTAATTATTTATGGTGCAACTGTCGAAAACCAATTTCCCCCGGGATCAATAAAGTATGACTATAACTATGACTATTGAATAAAAGCTTATTAAAATGATATGTTATTCATTATATGTTATAGAATTCAGGGGTTGAGGGAAGGAATTTCTGACATGAAGTCTAGACATTTAAAGGCACAGACCTTATTAATAAAGCATGAAAATTAAGTATGCTTTAGGTCAGAGTTGGAGATGCACAAATTTAGTAAATTCAATAATGTGAAGGTACATGGTGGAAGGCAAGCCAGGGGAACATTGGGAAACAGTTGAGTCTGAAGGTAAGAATGCAATGAAGAAGGTTCTCTGCACCAATTGAAATGAAGCAGTGACAGAGATTGGATTTTAGTAGAGTGAACATATGGGCTGATGTCAGTTTATGGATGAACACGATGCCGAAGTAACAAAAGTAATTTCTATAATAAAATGTTTTACAAGAAAAATTAAGTTTTGTCTAGCTCACTGCATTGAGGAACAAATAATTTTGTAAAAGCCTTGATCTTGTTATTGTGTTTCATTTTCCATTGATTCAACAGTTATGTAGTTATCTGTTGAAAATATCATCAAGTATATTATGCAGCACAAGCCATTTATTTAGTTCAATCATTTATGATTCATTCAAGTCTTCTCCCTTTCTTGCCTAACTATCAGCAAAAGTCTTTATTCCCACACATTCAGGCGTTTACCCAGATTCTCCATCAATGAAACAATGAAATCTATTTACCCTAGGAACAGCTTTTATAACAAGTCCCTCAATCTCAAAGCTTAATGGATAAAAGCGTTTCTTCTGAATTTCCTCTTTGATGTACTAGTCCATTGAAAGTAAAATAGAAGAATTTTTTGCCTGAAATCCGATTCCATAACTAAGCTTTCAGATTTCTAGTTTTTTTTAATTAGGTGATTCTCTACATAAATAATTTACTTCATTGCCCAGCTGTTCAGATTGTATTTTTTTTCAAAGTGTTCTTAAAGACTTCCATATGCATTATTTAATTGATATGCAAATTTTTTTCAGGGTTGGATTAACATCTGCATCACTTCTGTGGGCCATGCTTTTCAAATATATATGTTTTTATTCGTATTCATGAAGGCAAATGCAAGTATTTCTTAACAGCCACGCCTTTGTTTAGATTGCTGACATACAAGAAGACACTAGTTAAGGCTTCCTTATTTAAAACATTCGCAATTATGGCTGCTATTTTTGTTCAGTTGATTACACAATTTGCTTTTTTTTAAGATCTTTTCAGTTCTGGAGATTCAATTATGGCGGGGTTTTGATTCAGCTATTACCTCATCAACAATTACATATTAGTTTGCTTTATAAGTGAATTTTAGTTGCCCTAAAATGCTAATTTGTATAACTCCTTCAAGGTCAAATGATTTTGATTGGTACCAATATACCCAATATATTACAAGACAATTTGGGATCCAAGCATGGTTCAGGCTCAAACACGAGGAAATCTGCAGATGCTGGAAATTCAAGCAAAACACATAAAAATTGCTGGTGAATGCAGGAGCCAGACAGCATCTCTAGGAAGAGGTACAGTCGACGTTTCGGGCCGAGACCCTTCGTCAGGACTAACTGAAAGAAGAGACAGTAAGAGATTTGAAAGTGGGAGGGGGAGATCCGAAATGATAGGAGAAGACAGGAAGGGGAGGGATGGAGCCAAGAGCTGGAAAGTTGATTGACAAAAGGGATACGAGGCTGGAGAAGGGAGGGGATCATGGGATGGGAGGCCTAGGGAGAAAGAAAGGGGGAGGGGAGGCCAGAGGTTGGGCAAGCAGTTATGGTGAGAGGGATGGAGGGAGAAAGAGAGGGGGGAGAGAGGGGAGGAGGGGGGAGAGAGGGGAGGAGGGGGGAGAGAGGGGAGGGGGGAGAGAGGGGGAGGGGGAGAGGAGGGGGGAGAGAGGGGGAGAGGGGAGAGGGGGGAGAGGGGGGAGGGGGGAGGGGGAGAGGGGAAAGGGGGGAGAGGGGAAAGGGGGAGAGGGGAGGGGGGAGAGGGGAAGGGGGAGAGGGGAGGGGGGAGAGGGGGAGGGGGAGAGGGAGGAGGGGAGGGGGAGAGGGAGAGAGGGGGAGAGGGGGGAGAGGGGGGAGGGGGAGGGGGAGGGGGAGGGGGAGGGGGGAGAGGGGGAGAGGGGGAGAGGGGGAGGGGGGAGGGGGAGAGGGGGAGAGGGGGAGGGGGGGAGGGGGAGGGGGAGGGGGAGGGGGAGGGGGAGGGGGGAGGGGGAGGGGAGGGGGAGAGGGGGAGGGGGAGGGGGAGGGGGAGGGGGAGGGGGGAGGGGGAGGGGGAAAGGGGGAGGGGGAGGGGGAAAGGGGGGAGGGGGAGGGGGAGAGGGGGGAGTGGGAGAGGCGGGGAAAGAGATGGATAAATAAATAATTAACGGATTGGGTATGAAGGGGAGGTAGGGCATTAACAGAAGTTAGAGAAGTCAATGTTCATGCCATCAAGTTGGAGGCTACCCAAACGGAATATAAGGTGTTGTTCCTCCAACCTGAGTGTGGGTTTATTTTGACAGTAGAGGAGGCTGTGGATAGACATATCAGAATGGGAATGGGACGTGGAATTAAAATGTGTGGCCACTGGGAGATCCTGCTTTCTCTGGCGGGCAGAGCGTAGGTGTTCAGCGAAACGATCTCCCAGCTTGGGTCAGGTCTCGCCAATATATAGAAGGCCGCATCGGGAGCACCAGATTCAGTATATCACCCCAGCCGACTCACTTGGCTTTGTGGAACAATACATGTTCCAAGCCTATACTGGTATCTGTCCCCCACTTTTCCTTCGCTACATCGATGACTGCATTGGCGCTGCTTCCTGCATGCATGCTGAGCTAGTTGACTTCATTAACTTTGCCTCCAACTTTCACCCTGCCCTCAAGTTTACCTGGTCCTTTTTTTTGTATTAATATCTTCTGTAATTTTATTATATTCTAACAGTGTATTAGTGTCTATATGGCTTACCTTTTTGTATACTTATTTAATAAAAAGATTTTTAAAAAAGTTTACCTGGTCCATTTCCGACACCTCCCTCCCCTTTCTTGATCTTTCTGTCTCCACCTCTGGAGACAGCTTATCTACTAATGTCTACTATAAGCCTACAAACTCTCACAGCTACCTGGACTATTCCTCTTGCAAAAATGCCATCCCCTTCTCGCAATTCCTCCGTCTCCGCCGCATCTGCTCTAAGGATGAGGCTTTTCATTCCAGGACGAAGGAGATGTCTTCCTTTTTTAAAGAAAGGGGCTTTCCTTCCTCCACCATCAACTCTGCTCTCAAATGCATCTCCCCCATTTCACGAACATCTGCTCTCACCCCATCCTCCCACCACCCCACTAGGAATAGGGTTCCCCTTGTCCTCACCTACCACCCCACCAGCCTCCAGGTCCAACATATTATTCTCCGTAACTTCCTCCACCTCCAACGGGGTCCCACCACTAAGCACATCTTTCCCTCCCCCCCCCATTTCTGCTTTCCGCAGGGATCGTTCCCTATGCGATTCCCTTGTCCATTCGTCCCCCCCATCCCTTCCCTTCACATCGATCTCCCTCCCGGCACTTATCCTTGTAAGCAGAACAAGTGCTACACATGGCCTTACACTTCCTCCCTCACTACCATTCAAGACCCCAGACAGTCCTTCCAGGTGAGGCGACACTTCACCTGTGAGTCGGCTGGGGTGATATACTGTGCCTGGTGCTCCCGATGCGGCCTTCTATTTATTGGCGAGACCCGACACAGACTGGGAGATCGTTTTGCTGAACACCTACACTCTGTCTGCCAGAGAAAGCAGGATCTCCCAGTGGCCACACATTTTAATTCCACGTCTCATTCCCATTCTGCAATGTCTATCCACGGCCTCCTCTACTGTCAAGATGAAGCCACACTCAGGTTGGAGGAACAACACCTTATATTCCGTCTGGGTAGCCTCCAACCAGATGGCATGAACATTGACTTCTCTAACTTCCGTTAGTGCCCCACCTCCCCTTCATACCCCATTCTTTATTCATTCATACTTCATTTTTTTTCTTCTCTCTCTCACTGTAACTCCCTGCCCATCCTCTGGGCTCCCCTCCCCTTTTCTTTCTCCCTAGGCCTTTCGTCCCATGATCCTTTCCCTCGTCGTATCCCTTCTGCCAATCAACTTTCCAGCTCTTAGATCCAGCACTCCCCTTCCTGTCTTCTCCTATCATTTCAGACCTCTCCCTCCCCCTCCCACTTTCAAATCTCTTACTATCTCTTCTATCAGTTAGCCCCGACGAAGGGTCCTGGCCCGAAACGTCGACTGTACCTCTTCCTATAGATGCTGCCTGGCCTGCTGTGTTCACCAGCACTTTTTGTTAGGATGGTTCAGTCTGGCTGATTCTCCCCTCAACATCTCCTCACCTCACTATTTCTTGGCTGCTTAGCATCTTCAGGGCATATTGATGTTTGCTGATTGACTACTCTGCTTTTGAAGTAAGATGTTGGATACTCCCTCAGCTTACACAGAAAAAAACATGCAACAGCTTCCAGGTCTTGTGGACATGTCAGAAACTCTGCTCTCTGTTATGCATTACATCCTTATTCCATTGTTACTTAATATACCTATAGCATAATTCAGCCAACACATTACTCTCATAACATTGTAAACTCTGATTCATTGTCATGGAAAGTGGAGAGCCCAGCTCTGATATGTGATGCAGAATGAAGAGTATATGCTTCATCAATACAATTTTTTGAAAATGCATCTTTTTTTCACCTGAGCATTTCTAATTTATGTCTGTTTAAAGTTCTTGTTATTTTTTAAGTGAAGAATCCAGATGAGCAGACAAATTTGCTTTTATTACTTTTTAGAAAAGATATAATATTGTTTGGCCAAATTCAAGATGAAAATGGTGGACACAGATAGATTATTGAATCAGTGATGAAAAGCATACTTGCAAGATACTTATAAATAGCTTTCTCCAGTAATGTAAAGTAAAATACAAAGATTTTTTATGGTGCTTTTCCCATCCCTTTGAGCAAGGGAGGACTTTTGAAGTATGGTTATAATTGTCTTATATCTAGAGATGCAGCTATTTTATGTGTGGTAAACTTCATTAAGCCTCTGTTTTAGATCATTCAATGGGGCTCTGCCATTTTTGTGCAAGTCCTGCCCTAGTTTAACCACCCAAAGTGCACCACTTTGCACTTGTCTGAGTTAAATTCCATCTACCATTCCTTTGCCCACTATCACAATTGATTTACATCCATTTGTAACCTTAGACAATTTTCGTCACTACCCTCATGACCAATTTGCTCGTTATGCTATCTACATTGTCATCCAAATTCCTAATAATGCACGACAAATAACAGGTGCCCAAGTACTGACTCCTACAGTACACCATAAGTCACTATCCAACTGGCTAGCTCACCCTGGATCTTATGTAATTGTAACTTCTTGACCATGCAGTCTACCATGCAGTACTTTGTCAAAAGCCCTAGCCTTGTCTGTTATCTTTTCAAAAAGAAAAACTAATAAAATTCGTCAGACATGATTTTTCACACAAAGCCAAGATAACTGCACTTATTCAGTCCTTGCCTTTCCAAACTCAGATAGGTCTCAGCTCTCAGAATCTTATTCTTGACTCTACCAGGAGTAATATGGCCCTGAACTCTTTCTAACTTTTCAAAACTTCCCACTTGCTGCACATCTATACTTGCTAACAGCCTCGCCCAATCAACCTTTACAAGTTGTTGTCTAATGCTACCAAAATTAAATTTTCCCCAATGTAGGCCTTAATTTGTGTACCAGTCCTCTTTTCCAATACCTAATGTGAAACAAATAGCTTTATGATCACTGGCCCCAAAATGCTCTCTCACCAGTACTTCAGCAACTTGTCTTGCCTCATTTCCAGAAGCTTAAGTGCTGACTTCTCTCTCATCGGGCCATCTGAATACTGCTTGGCAAAACCTTTGATACACTTAATGCATTCTACCATATCCAATCCCTTAGCATTATGTCTGTTCTGGTCAATACTAGTGAAGTTAAAATCATTGAATTGTATTACCCTATTAACCCTTCTGCTAGCTTCTTACATATTAGCTCCTCAAATTTCTGTTAACTATTGGGGGAGAGGGACGATAGTACAGTCCCAAAGAAATCCTCCCCCCAATTCTAGGTTCTACCCATACAGCCTAAACACGAAAGTTCTCCACGAATATCCTCTCCAAGTCCTACCACATGTTCTCTCTGATCAGAAAACAGAATGCAGCACCCAGCCCCCACCTCCTTTTATCTCCATAGATACCTAGATCCAACAGATACCTATTGAATCTGTATCCCAGAACACTAGGCTACTGATCCTGTCCACGTTCAAATCATGTTTCTGTAAAAGACATAATATCACAATTTCACATGCCTATCCATGCCTTGAGCTCACCTTTTTTACCTGTCAGGCCTCTTTCATTAAAATGCAAGAAACGCTACACTACCTTGGGACACCACGGTAGCTCAGTGCTTCGCACAATACTACTGCAGCTTGGGGCATCAGAATTTGGAGTTCAATTCTGACATTATCTGCAAGGAGTCTGTATATCTTTTCCATGGAATGTGTGGGGGTTTTTTTCCAGGTGCTCCGGTTTCCTCACACAGTCCAAAGAGATGCAACTTAGAAGGTTAATTGGTCATTGTAAATTGTCCTGTGATTAGGCTAGGGTTAAATTGGGGGTTGCTGGGTGGCATGGCTCATAGGACCGGAAAGGGCCTGTTCCATGCTGTATCTCAAAAAATAAAAAAATAAATTATTTAACCTAAAAGACCTTTATCACTGCTTGTACTGCTCATGCCTGTTCTGCTGATTGGACTTGCTTGCTTTAGTTTCTGTATTTGCCTTAACTTTCTCTTCTGCCACACCACCACCCCTCAGCCACACAAGTTTAAAACATCCTAAGTCGCTCTAGCAAATCTCCTTGCCAGGATATTGGACCCTCCAGTTCAGGTGCAATGACATTGATATGATATTGCACAGCAATAATCTACCAGGCATAATGCAGAGATAATATTCGACTATTTTATCTTTACAGCAAGTTGAGAGGAAGCAAGTTGAAAAGGAAAAAGGATCCATTGCAATTTTTAACAAGAAATTGTTGCATCAAGGCAGCTATAAAATAGGCATATAAGCCTTCATCAATGAAATAATGAGATAGAGGATGCAACTTCCAACAAAATCTCTTTACCATTATTCACTTCAATACCTATGGCTCAAGCATTAAGAAAATAAATATACAGAGAAGACTTTTACTGCAAAGTTTAAATAGTGGACTTCATGACAAGCAAAAGGGCTTGCAGAAAACACTGCACCATGCAAAAATATATATAATTTCATTGGAAGTATTAATATAGTGAGCAGTATAGTGTCATGGTGGGAGGCTCAGTGGTACAACTGATAGAGCTGCTGCTTCACAACCCTATTGACCAGGGTTTAATTCTCACCTCCAATGGTAATGCGTTGAGTTTACTTGTTCTTCCTACCAAGGTTTTAACCAGTTTCATCAGTAAATATTTTATGATTTAATGACAATTAAACTAATCGCTTACAAGATTTTAACTTCACGTAATTCTTGCCTCTCTGTACTCAAACATGTAATGAAGACAAAAATATTAAAATATCATGTTTGTATTTCACACCCTCAATGTTAAAAATAAATTACAGATCTGATATTCGTTTTTGAAAAACCACTATTAATCAACTGATCATAAATGGGGAAAGACATAAGACCATAAGACATAGGAGCAGAATTAAGGCATCTGGCCCACTGAGACTGGTCCACCATAAAATCATGGCTGATCCTGTTTTTTCTCCTCCTCAACCCCAGTTCCCAGCCTTCTCCCCGTAACCTTTGATGCCAAGTCCAATCAAGAACCTATCAATCTTTGCCTTAAATATACCCAATGACTTGGTCACTACAGCTGCATGTAGCAACAAATTCCACAAATTCACCACCCCTTGGCTAAAGAAATTTCTCCACAACTCCCTTTTGAAAGGGCGCCCCTTTATCCTGAGGCTGTGTCCTCTTGTCCTAGATTCTCCCACCATGGGAAACATCCTTTCCACATCTACTCTGTCTAGGCCTTTCAACGTTCAAAAGGTTTCAATGAGACCCCCACTCATCCTTCTGAATTTCAGCGAGTACAGACTAAGAGCCATCAAACATTCCTTGTATGATAACCCCTTCATTCCTGGAAACATCCTTGTGAACCTACTCTGGACGCTCTCCAATGCCAGCATATCTTTTCTAAGATGAGGGGCCCAAAACTGTTTCCAATACTCAAGGTGAGGCCAACATTGTATTTCATTTGCCACTTTCTTGTCCATTCTCCTAATCTCTCTAAGTCTTTCTGCATCCTACCTGTTTTCTCAACCCTACCTGCCCCTCCACCAATCTTCATATCATCTGCAAACTTGGCAACAAAGCCACCTATTGCATCATCTACAGTAAATCATTTATATAAAGCATAAAAAGAAATGGTCCCAACTTTGACCCCTATGGAACACCACTATTCACTGGCAGCCAACTAGAAAAGGATCCTTTTATTCCCACTCGCTGCCTCCTACCAATGCTCACTGCCAATGCTCTAACCATGTTAGTAACTTTACTGTAATACCAATGGTTCTTAACTTGGTAAGCAGCCTCATGTGTGGCACCTTGTCAAAAGCCTTCTGAAAGTCCAAATATACAACATCCACTGCATCCCCTTTATCTATCCTACTTGAAATCTCCTCAATGTATTCCAACATGTTCGTCAGGCAGGATTTTTTCTGAAGGAAACCATGCTGACTTTGTACTATCTTGTCCTGTGTCACAAAGTACTCCATCACCTCATTCTTAACAATTGACTCTAACATCTTCCAAACCACTGAGGTCAGGCTAACTGGTCTATAATTTTCTTTCTGCTGCCTTTCTCCTTTCTTAAAGAGTGGGGTGACATTTGCAATTTTCCAGTCCTCTGGCACAATGCCAGAGTCCAAAGATTTTTTTGAAAGGTCATTTCTTATGCCACCACAATCTCTAATGCTACCTCTTTCAGAACCCTAGGGTACAGTTTGTCTGATCTAGGTGACGTATGTACCTTCAGGTCTTTCAGCTTTTTGAGCACATTTTCAACCTCTCACTGCTACGGGCAGAAGTTCCCACTTGCTTCAAAAAGGCAACAATCATACCAGTACCCAAGAAGAATAATGTGAGCTGCCTTAATGACTATCACTCAGTAGCACTCACGGTGACATGATGAAATGCTTTGAAAGCTTGGTCATGACTAGACTGAACTCCTGCCTCAGCAAGGACCTGGACCCACTGCAGTTTGCCAATCGCCACAACAGGTCTACAGCAGATGCAATCTCAATGGCTCTCCACACGGCTTTAGACCACCTGGACAACACAAACACCCATGTCAGGATGCTGTTCATCGACTATAGCTCAGCATTTAATACCATCATTCCCACAATCCTGATGGAGAAATTGCAGAACCTGGGCCTCTGTACCTCCCTCCGCAATTGGATCCTCGACTTCCTAACCAGAAGACCAGTATCTGTGCAGATTGGTGATAACATATTCTTCTCATTCACTATCAAAACCGGCACACCTCAGGGGTGTGTGCATAGCCCACTGCTCTACTCTCTATATACACATGACTGTGTGGCTAGGCATGGCTCAAATACCATCTATAAATTTGTTGATGATACAACCATTGTTGGTAGAATCTCAGGTGGAGGTAAGAGGGTGTGCAGGAGTGAGATATGTCAACTAGTGGAGTGGTGCTGCAGCAACAACCTGGCACTCAACATCAGTAAGACGAAAGAGCTGATTGTGGACTTCAGGAAGGGTAAGACGAAAGAACACATACCAATCCTCATAGAGGGATCAGAAGTGGAGAATGTGGACAGCTTCAAGTTCCTGGGTGTCAAGATCTCTGACGATCTAACCAGGTCCCAGCATATAATCTAGTTATAAAGAAGGCAAGACAGTGACTATACTTCATTAGGAGTTTGAAGAGATTTGGTGTGTCAACAAATAAACTCAAAAACTTCTATAGATGTACTGTGGAGAGCATTCTGATGGGTTGCATCACTGTCTGGTATGGTGGGGGGGGGGGGGACTACTGCACAGGACGGAAAGAAGCTGCAGAAGGTTGTAAATCCAGTCAGCTCCATCTTGGGTACTACCCTACAAAGTACCCAGGACATCTTTAGGGAGTGGTGTCTCAGAAAGGCAGCGTCCATTATTAAGGACCTCCAGCACCCAGGACATGCCCTTTTCTCACTGTTACCATCAGGTAGGAGGTACAGAAGCCTGAAGGCACACACTCAGCGATTCAGGATTCCCTTCTGCCATCCGATTCCTAAATGGACATTGAACCCTTGGACACTACCCCACTTTTTTAATATACAGTATTTCTGTTGTTGCACTTTTTTTTAATCTATTCAATATATGTATACTATAATCAATTACTTATTTTTTATTATTATTTTATTATTGTTATTCTGCTAGATTATGAATTGAACCAGCATTGAACTGCTGCTACTAAGTTAACAAATTTCACGTCACATGCCAGTGATAATAAACCTGATTCTGATTCTGACATTCTCTCGTTATAGTAACTCACCCACTTCTCTTCCTTCACACACTACGTCATCAGGCATACTGCTAGTATCTTCCACAGTGAAGACTGATGCAAAATAGTCATTTAGTTCATCAGCCATCACCTTGTCCCCCGTTATTATTTCTCCTGCCTCATTTTCTAGCAGTCCTATATCCACTCCCTTTTCTCTTCTATCTTTAACATACTTGAAAAAAACTTTTGCTATCCACTTTGATATTATTTGCTAGCTTGCTTTCATATTTCATCTTTTCCCTTCTACAGAGAGCATCTAAAAAAATCATTAGGTTTTTAAAAACTTCCCAGTCCTCTATCTTACCACTAATTTTTGCTTTGTTATATGCCCTTTCTTTTGCTTTTACAATAGCTTTGACTTCCCTTGTCAGCCACGGTTGTACTATTTTACCATTTGAGTATTTCTTCATTTTTGGAATACACGTCCTGCACCTTCCTCATTTTCCCTAGAAACACACGCCATTGCTACTCTGCTGACATCCTTACCAGCAGCTCCTTCCAATTTACTTTGGCCAACTCCTCTCTCATACCACTGTAATTTCCTTTACTCCACTGAAATACTGCTACATCAGACTTATCAAATTTCAAGTTGAATATAATCATAGTGTGATCACTTGTTCCTAAGGGTTCTTTTACCTTAAGCTCCCTAATCGCCTCTGGTTCATTACATAACACCCAATCCAGTATAGCTGATCCCCTCGTAGGCTCAATGACAAACTGCTTTAAAAATCTACCTCTTAGGCATTCAACAAACTCACTTTCTTGAGATCCATTACCAACCTGATTTTCCCCAATTGACCTGGATGTTAAAATCTCCCATGACTACCATAACACTGCCCTTTTGACTCGCCTTTTCTATTTCCTGTTGTAACCTATGGTCCACCTCCCAGCCGCTGTTGGGAGGCCTGTATATAACTGCCATCAACATCCTTTTACCCTTGCAGTTTCTTAACTCAACGCACAAAGATTCAACATCTTCCGATCCTATGCCACATCTTTCTACTGATTTGATACCATTCTTTACCAGTACAGCCACACCACCCCCTCTGCCTATCTTCCTATCCCTCCGATATAACGTGTAACCTTGGACATTCAGCTCCCTACTACAATTACCCTTCAGCCATGATTCAGTGATGGCCACAACATCATGCCTGGCAATCTGTAATAGTGCAACAAGTTCATCCACCTATTTCTTATACTACGCGCATTTAGATATGACACCTTGAGCATCATATTTGCTAAAAGAGGGAGAAACAGGAAAGGATGCAAGGAAAGGCTGACAAGATTAACTCCTTTTATTATAATGCAAGGAACCTCAAAAATAAAACAGATTAGCCAAGACTGTGGATCATTACATAGGATTATGATATAGTTGCAATTATCGAAACATAATTATCACATGCTGGTGATAATAAACATGATTCTGATTCTGAAGAAGGGCAGGACTGACAACTCAATGCTCCAGGGTATAGACATATGACATCAAAAGGTGACGGTGCAAAATATGAGGGGATGTGGCAATACTGATCAGGGAGAACAAAGAGCAATATTTATGAAAGGTGCCTGGAATGTTTCAGCCAATGAGGTTTTGTGGGCAGAATTTAGGAATAAGAAATGGGTGTTCATATTGGTGGGATAATACTATAGCCTCCAAATAGTCAGTGGGAGTTATAAGACAGATAGTGTTGGATTCTGAGGTTTTAATCCAAGAATGTTTTTTAAAAGTGAGGAAAGAGACACAGAACTTGTGCTACATGATTGTTTCATTCAACATAGATGGAAACAAAGAGAAATTGAAATGGACAGTGATAGAGGTCTACTGGTGAAAGGAAAGCTAAGATCAAAGATGGCACTGCCGTATAGTCAGCTATTTTTATATTATAGAAATAAGGAAAATGCCATTCAATTTTGTAGAAAAGAGTTAACCAATGAAGTAGCACTTATTCAAATAATGCAGTACGAAGAAGTTTCCAGAGCTTTCCAGAATTATACTTGGTATAACCACTAGAAGCACACGCTGAACTTGCATAGACATACTATTAACACCAAGAGACATAGTAGACAGCAATTTGTATACAATTATATAAAATACAAGTAGACAATTAATTGTTAAACTACAAAGAAAATAACAAACAATCTAATCAAAGAATTAAATAGTCGGATCCAACAATAGGTACACAGAACACACAAGGTTGTAATAGCAGTAAGGCTGTATGCACCATGGGATTTAAACTTTCCTGATATCAACTGGGATTGCCTTAATACAAACAGCTCACATGGGAAGGAACTTGTAAAATTCATTAAAGGAAGTTTTCTGAAGCAGTATGTGGAAGGTCATCAAGGAAATAGGCTATACTTGACCTTATCTTTCAGAATAAGGTCAGACAAGTCAAAGTCACAGAGCACCACAGCAGAGAAACAGGCCATTTGGCCTAGTCAGTCTGTGCCAATCTGGCTTTCTGCGTACCCCATCTACTTGCAGCTGGACCAGAGTACTCCATACCCCTCTCATCCATGTGCCCATATAAATTTCTCTTAAATGTTACAATTTACCACTTCATCTGGCAGTTCACACTACCATGAGTCAAGAGGCTCAATCTCAGATTCCCCTTAAATATTTCACCTTTTATCTTAAATCTACGATTTCTAATTCTAATCTCACCAAACACAAATGGAAGAAGACTGCAAGCATTCATTCTATCCATACACCTCAATTTTGTATGCCTCTGTAACATCTCCCCTCATTTTCCTACACTCCAGGGGAAGAAGTATTTAACCTAACTGACTCAACATTTCTCTACAATTTGGGACATTAATATACCAGTAAATTTTCTCAACAACCTTTCAAGCCTCTGAAACACTTCACCTGTGAATCTGTTGGGGGTCACTTATTGCATCCAGTGTTTCTGATGTCTCACATTGGTGTAACCTGACATAAATTCTGAGACTGCTTTGTTGGGCACCTCCACTCTATTCGCCAACCATTTGAATTCCTACCTCCGCTCTGTTCGTCAACAATTTGAATACCCACTCCTATTCCAACATATCAGTACAAGTCCTCTTCTTTTGCCATAGTGAGGCCACTCTTAGGATTGAGGAACAACACCTTGTATTCTGTCAAGGAATCCTCTCAGATGACATGAACATCGATTTCTCCTTCCGATAATTTTTTTCCCCCTCTCCCTTCTTGTATTCTTTAGGGATGTATAGAATCACTGCCAGGGGCTTGTGAAACATGTACAGAGAGACCTCCCTAAAAATGGCAACGTAGCTCCCTCCAAGTCCCAACATAGCTGGATAGGGTATTGAAAATGGTGTTTCGTATGCTTGCCTTCCTTGGCCAAGGCACTGAGTATCAGGGTTGGGATATCACACAACACAAAACACTTGTTAAACCACACTTAGAGTATTGTGCACAGCTCTGGTCATCACTTGACAATATACAGCAGCAATAGGGAGAGAGCAGAAAAGAAATTCACCACAACGTTGCATGGAACGTTGGACCATCGTTAAAGGAGAGAAAGGATAGGCTGGGTTTATTCTTACTGGAATGTGGGAGCTTAGAGATGACCTGATATAGTTTCACAAAATTATGAAGGGTATGGACGGAAAATATCATAAGAATCTTTTATCCTGGCCGGGTGAGTTGAGAATTAAGATTTAAGCTGTGAGCAGAGAAATTTTAAGATATATTGGGTGAAACTGAGAAATGAGAAAGGTATGACCACGTTAATGGGGCTATATTACAGATTACTCAACAGTCCTAGGGATTAAGAGGAACAAATTTGTAAAGAGATCACAGACCGTTGCAAGAAACATAAGATTGTAATAGTAGGTGATTTTAACATTCTACATATTGACTGGGACTCCCGTACTTTATAAGGACTATATAGGATAGAGTTTGTCAAATGTGTTCAGGGAAGTTTCCTTCATCAGTACACAGCAGTCCTATGGAGAGATCATGTGATACCGGATCTGCTATTTGGTAATGAGACAGGGCAACTGACAGAAGTTTGTGTAGGGGAACACTTTGCATCCACACACCACAATGCCATTAGTTTCAAAGTAAATATGCAAAGAGATAGGTCTGGTTGGTGGGTTGAGATTCTAAATTGTTACTGTATATGAAAAAAACTTCAAGAAAACTAGTACTAATGAACACGAACTGCTCGGTCCTCTTAAAAACGAATCTAAGTCAAGGCAACCTGTCCGTGGTGATAAATGGAATGGATGAAGAACATACCAACTGTTATGTTTCACCTGTTCCAGTCAAGAAATACATTACAAAAATATACAAATACAATGCATTGGGAATGAGTTTCAAAACTACGAAAAAAAAGTCATTACAATAGCAATCATTCATTCTATAGGAATGAAACTGCTGTGTATACTTGAATGAGCATGTCAAGTGCCAAGTTCTGTTTTTTTTATGCATTTGCTTTCAAGAACCTGAATGGAATCAGCAAGTAAGCTGTAACAAAAATTGTGCAAACGGAAAATGTTTCAAAATCTTTTTCTGCCATCACCTTGCTTTATAAAATTCCAAGGACAAAGTACAAAATAAACATGATTTCATAAAAAGAATCTAGTTACAAAGCCTGATGAAGTATCTACTTAGTAGCACTGTCTATGAGTTAGAGGAGTGGTTTAGATGAAATATTAAATGATGATACTGTTTGTTCTCCTTGCCAAACATTCAAATTAAAACCACAAGACACTAAAATAGCTTTCTAAACTAAAAGCTAAAAGTTCTCCAGATTCTGAATACAGTATTCAACTTGTAAAAAAAATCTCTACTCCTGTTTTTGTGACACTAACCTTGCACCAGCTGACAACTGCATTTGCTACATGACACTATGATGCAAACAGAATTAATCAGCTTTTAGAGATCCATTTGCTATGTTTGAATAGTAATTACTGTTGCATAACATTTGGTTTATCTCTGCACTGTAACTGCATTTTCACTTTTAAGCTCAGCATGTTTTGGTATTGTTATGAATTCGCAACATGCACATGAAATGCTCTTACTGAATATTAAGCAGTCTGGCCAAATTGAGTCCATGGAGATACGTCTTGATTACAATCATCCAGCAAGCAAATATCTAATTTGAACATATTTAAAACCAAGTTCTTGATTAACCTGGATTTCACCATGATCAGTCAAGAACTTTGATGCCACGTGCCTATAACTCTTCCATTTACAAGTTCATTTCATTTTTCAAATTTATTCTGTTTAAATTCTATGCTGTCTGTGGTGACCCTTGTTTTATTCAAAACAAACTCACATGGGATGGATGGAAAGATAAGTGCAATTGGGTGAAATTCCCAAGTCTCTTCATGTATTGTTAAGACCACAGAAAGGAAATTGGGTATCAAAGTTGTAAATAAGCAATTTGAGGCATTGTTTAAAAGCTATTGCTTACTAACTTTATGTAGTCCCACTCTATCCATGAAGATACAGGCGACAAATTTCAACTCGATCTTCTGATGCTGTTTACCTGCCCAAACTTCATAAGCCCAGTATCCTGCACCATTTTCACATTGACAGAAACATTTTAACTATTCCTGAAATTGAGCAGGGATTTCCCATGTTATTTCATTGGGGGAAAAAATAACCGTTAATTCAGTAATGGTGCTTCGGATTATTGTTGCTTGAATGTATACCATGGGATGCAACCATATGAAGGTCTGGACACAACCAAAACAAGGAGTTTGAATGTTTTTGACTTATTGTTTGCACTATTATCTGAACTTTTGTATACATCAAACTTATCCAGCAGTATTTTGCAGGGAAAATAGAAGGTGAAGGTTTATAGCTTGCATTTTATGTTAATCAATCTTGGATCATCTAACTGCAGGAACAGCAAGTTATGCATCACCAGCAAAATCAAATCTGGTATTAAAACTATCAACTCTCATCAGACATAATCATACTGAAGAATTTAAAAAAAATAAACAACACATGAATTTATAGATTACCTGGCTAAATCCATGCAACTGTCAGTCAAAGTGGCCGATGAGTCAAAGTACTCTCTGGCAGCAGCAAGAACCAATTTGAGGCTTTTCTCATAGTTAACCTTGGACTGTATCTTGCTTCTGTAAGGAGCATTAACGGGTGGGTCAACAGATACACTGCTGCAATGCATCATTTGTCCAGCTAAGCGGATATTCTCCAAACGACTGGAACACAATAGGCTCTCGGTAAATATCTGAAAATTAAAATATCTGGTCACTTTAAGTTCTCCTTTTTCAGAAGGCAGGGATTAAAAACATTTTATAGAATACACCAGGTTTTAAAGTTAAAGAATGAAATTATCTGTTTAATTCAGTAAAATAAAAATACACATTAATCGAACGGTAATGTGGTTACTATATACAAAAGTTGACATTGGGTTATTTCCTTTGTTTCCAACAGCAAATAATTCCTTCAAAACAATTGGCTTTAATTTACTAAGAATAGCATGACTGCAACTATCTAACATTAGAATAGATATATAGCTGAAATATCCCATCAGTATTGCGCATGCAGGAAGTGTTTTAAGCTTCATGTTAAAATTAACCTTTTTGTCTCAAGAAAACCAAAATTGCCCACAACTTTGCATGACAGCTCAACTCTGACCACACATTTTGAAGGAACAATCACCGTTATTATTTCAAGTATCCTTTGTTCTTGGAAAACTTTCATTCAGATTAAACTTTTAACTACCAAAGAATTTTGACATCTATCATCACGAAATGTAGTTTCAGACAAGGCATCAAACTGGAAGAACTTTCAGAAGTCATTACCTATTAAGTGCCCACATACTAACTACAGTGAATTTGAAAAGCACTGCTGTGATCAGGAGGCACTGTGGAAATCTCATGTGCCAGCTCCAGAAAGACCACATCATACCCAATAATATCCACCAGCCCATCATAAAGAAATTATTTACTTTCTTCACTCTGAGAATACAGCATCTCCTTCCCCGCCTATCATGCTTGACAACCACCCACCCAAAAGAACAATAGATTTGAAAACACTTCCACTCTAAACGACTTAGAAGAAATCCTAATGAATACCTTTATTGAGAAAGTATTTGCACACTCATTTGAGACTTGTAGCTCTTGTCCTTTTCCTCCTTTATAGATTGGGAGACAATTCTAGACCCGAAGGGAAATTCCCAGAAGACTCAAGCCAGTCAAATACACACCTGATCATAAAATGGGAACAGTGGCAGTGCAGTAGTTAAATTGCCAGACTTGTTACCTGATCTAACAATCTAGAGAGTACGTTTAATTTTTACCATGGCATCTGCTGAATTTAAATTTTGTTAATAATTTAAAAATAACAAACTAGTCATCAGTCATAGCCTTACTCATGAAATTAAAAAATAAATTCACCTATACTTAAGACCATGAGGATTGTGCAGTAGGAAATCAATTGGTCCCTGAAGCCTGCCCCAACACTTAATAAGATCATTAAATGATCCACCCGGAAATTTATTTTGCATTCCTGGTAATCTTTCATACATTTGCTTATCATGTATCTGTCCATCTCTGCCTAAAAAATATTTAAACATTCTGCTTCAAATGACCTTGGAAGAAAAGTTACGGATTCCCTGCCTCATCTGTCTTAAAGATGCAACAATTTATTTTTTAAAGTGATTCCAGTTCTGGATCCTCACACAAGAATAAACATTTTCTCCACATCTACCCTGCAAAAACCCTTCAAGTCACTCCTCTCCCCCCCCCCGACCGATATCACATAACAAAAGGGAGTCTCATCATCTACATCTGATGGAACAATCAATGTTGAAACCCCACAGTCAACAATTTGAGTTCCTAGATACTCAACTGGACCAGCCACATAAATGCCAGAGCAGATAAGAAGCAAGGTACATGGCAATGACCCACCTCTTCACAACTTCAAGATCTTTTCACCATCTACAAGGCACAAGACCGAGGTCGTGGAATACTATTGGCTTGGCTGGATGACAGCACTCAAGAAGTTCAACATCATCCAAGTCAAAGCTAACCATCCCATGCACCACTGGTTTAAAGTGGCTGATTTGTTTGCAGACTGAAAGATTTAAACTAGTCCATCATTTAAACAATACCATAACCTCCACACTGAGAAGGTAAGGGCTGCTGGCACAATAGATTCCCACTATCTGCAGGTCCTCTCCAATCTGTACTTCTTTCCAGCTCGGGAATATATCAGTATTCTTGTATCATTGCTCTGTCCAAATCCATGTAGCTCCTACACATGATGGAATTACCTTCACCAGAAGATACAGGAACTCAAAAATGGTGGTTGACCACCACCTTCTCAAGGGAAGTAGGTATTGTCAATAAAGGCTAACATTGCTAGTAATGCCAAATACTAAAAAAATGAAAATAAATACAATAATTTTTCTGGGAATCCACTGGTACTTAGCTATACCAAAAGATAGTTCTGGAATTAAAGAGACCTGCTACAATCTGAGACTTACTGAGTATCAGATGACTGTGTATCTGTCAACAGACATGACCACTTAATCTTACTGGGGCTCTTCATCTCACATTGGAGAATTCCCCCCTCTCCCTAGCTTAGGAGTAGAGACTTCATTCACTTCAATGGGACTCGCAACCATTAAATTATTTCAAAGACAAATATTTTTATTACTTTATTTTTGTAATTATTAATAACTGATTTAATTATTCATTTTTGGTTGAGATCTACGAATGTCAGATAAAAGTAAAATTTTCTAAAACCAAGTAGGTTGAGATGAAGTAAAGCTCAATTCCCAATGCTGTCTGCTGTCAAAGCATTCCAGGACTATGCTTACCACACTGTAACCATTGTTGGAGCAGAGGCTTTGCCCCCCAGTTTAAGGATTTATGAGTTTAGTCGGTGAAGAATGAATGCAAAGTTGAGGTTAGAAAGATCTAGTAGTGTAAAAGGAAAACTACTTCCACCTTACTTCTCAAAGTCATCACTACCATTGAAGAATGCTTATACAGGTCGACATTCACTAATCCAACTACCTTTAATCCGGTTCCTTCGATAATCCGCACTGATTTCAAATATTCCGCGCAACTGTAATTTCAAATTTTCCGGGCCACCGTACCAATCTGCTGCACATTGTTTTGGTTGCGCTAGATCTGTTCACTTGTTGGCGCACTCTTGTAAGCACAGACAGGCGATTCCTGCTTGTTTTCCTGCATTTATTAATATCATTTGCGTGAGGCGCGGCCGCCCAGCACCCGCCCGTCTCACAAGCCAGCGGCGAGGGAGCTGGCATGCGCTGGGTCGGTCTGTCTTCTCGCCTGCCTGCCGGCAGTCGCGCACTGCCCTCCGGCGTCACCCAGCTGGCACTCTGTTCTCTTCTGCCTATGGCCTCAGATCAGACGTGGTGACCCGCTGAATTTAAGCATATTACTAAGCGGAGGAAAAGAAACTAACGAGAATTTCCTCAGTAACTGCGAGTGCAATGTAGTCTTTGGGGTAACTGCAAGTCTGTGTCTTTGCTATCGTTTAGCTCACGCTTGAGTGCTGGTAGTGAGTGCGCTTTATTTTTTGCCGGTGGGGAGGGGAGATTGTTGCTCGCTGCCGCTTACGTGCAGGAGAGAGGGGAGCGGGGGGGAACTTAGGGGTTCTAACGTTTAACTGTTGTTTATTCTTTGGGGCACTCCTCTGTTTTCGTAGATGGTTGTGAAGAAAAAGCATTTCAGGATGTATATTGTATACATTTCTCCGACATTAAATGAACCTTTGAATCCTTTGATATTTTAAAGGTACGATGAGGCCATTAGGTATTGCTTAATGTGATCCTTCTGTAATTCGGCATTTTCACTAATCCGGCACTCCTCAGGTCCCAATGGTGCCGGATTATAGAAGGTCAACCTGTAATCTATCTTGGCGCATCATTTCAGAATTACATGCTGATTTTAATCTACCTTGCCTGATTCATTGTAATAAAAAAAATCTTCAACAAAAAGATGTCTTTTTTTTGTTGTTAGCCAGGTGGTTTACATTATTTCCAATATAATTTACAATTTACAAGAGCAGTGGCTTTTACTTTATCTTATACTTCATAAGCTTGCTAGAAACACTTCCTGATAGCATTTTGAGAATGAAATTAGTATTTGCCATGCTTCTAAAGAAGGAATTTCCTTCAGTTTTATTCATGAAAAGGTTGCCACTTTTAAAACTTTTAAAGCTCATGAAAAGCTTTTAAAAACCCATTCTCCATAAAACAGAGGTACGACCTTTTGGAGCGGTCTTCGTGGGAGTGGCTGTCGTCAGAGTAGTCTGAGGCAGAGTAGTAAGGCTTTGGCTCAAAAAAGCTTTGACAAGAACAGGCAGACGTAACGCAAGTAGGTGAGTTCATTACTTATTTAACTCTAGAAAGAATAGGGAGTATGTCTCAAGAGCCAGTGTTCTGTTCTGGTGTCAGATGTGGGATTTCCAGGAGATTCCCAGCCTCCCCAATGGCCACATCTGCATCAGGTGTATCAAGATGCAGCTCCTTAAAGACTGTTTTAGGGAACTGAAGCTGCAGCTCAATGACCTATGGCTTGTTAGGGAAAGTGAAGCAGTGATAGAAAGGAGCTAAAGGGAGGCAGTCACCTCAGGCTACAGGGGACAGATAACTGGGTGACTGTCAGGAGAGGGAAGGGAGAATGTCAGGTAGTGGGGAGCACCTGTGGTCATCCCCCTCAACAATAAGTACTTCATTTTGAGTACTGTTGGGGGAGGGGGAGACGGTCTACCTGGGGGAAGCAACAGCAGCCATACCTCTGGCACTGAGTCTGGCCCTATGGCTCAGAAGGATAGGGAACATAAGAGAATGTCAGCAGTAATAGAAGACTTTATGGTCGGGGGACAGATAAGCGATTCTATGGACTCGAAAAGGAAACATGGATGGTAGTTTGCCTCCTATGTACCAGGGTCCATAATACTTCTGCTCGTGTCCACAATATCCTGAAAATAGAGTGTGAGCAGCCAGAAGTTGTGGTACATATTAATACCAATGACATAGCTAGAAAGAGAGAGGAGGTCCTGAAAAAAGAATACAGGGAGTTAGGAAGGAAGCTGAGAATCAGGACTTCAAAGGTAGTAATCTCGGGATTGCTGCCTGTGCCATGCAGTAATGCGTGGTTGAAGAATTGGAGCAGGGGGTAGGGATTCAGATTTCTGAATAATTGGGATCTCTTCTGGGGCAGGTGGGACCTGTACGAAAGGAACAGATTGCACTTGAAATTAAGGGGGACCAATATTGTTGCGGGTAGATTTAATAGCGCTGTTGGGAATGGTTTAAACTAATATGGCAGGGCGATGGGAACCAGTAGGATAGAGCTGAGGATGAGCAAGCAGGTTTAGAAGTAGATGATAGGTGTAATATGAATGTAAGAAAGGACAAGCCAATGATTGGGTACAAATGCAGACAGAGCAAAGAGATAAATTGTACCACAGAGGCAAAATTCAAAAGGGTGAAGAATGTAGGACTGAAGGTGCTGTATTTAAATGCACGTAGCATTGAGAATAAGGTGGACAAACTCATGGCGCAATTAGAGATTGTTGGTATGACACTGTGGACATCACTAAGTCGTGGCTGAAAGAAGGCCATTGTTGGGAGCTTAACATCAAAGGATATACTTTGTATTCAAAGGATAGGCAGGGAGGCATAGACAGTGGTGTGGCTCTGCTGGTATGAGATGCAATTGCATCTTTAGAAAGATGTGAGATAGGGTCAGAGAATGTTGAATCTCTGTGGGTGGAGTTAAAAAAGTGCATGGGTGAAAAAACCATTATGGGAATCACATATGGGCCTCCTAATAGTAGATAAGATTCAGGGTTGAGATTGCAAAGGGAGCTGGAAAAGGAATGGAATAAGGGTAATGTCACAATTGTAATGGGCGATTGGGAAAATCACATCGGTGTCGGATCGCAAGAGAGGGAATTTGTTGAATGTCTGTGAGATTGCTTTTTAGAGCAGGTTCTGCTTGAGGCTACTTGGGGAAAGGCCACTTTAGATTGGGTGTTGTGTAGTAACCCAGATCTTATTCAGGAGCTCAACGTAAAGGAGCCCTCAGGATGCAGAGATCATAATATTATTGAATTCATACTGCAATTTGAGAGAGAGAAGCATAACACACATGTATCAGTCTCGCATTGGAATGAAGGGAATTACAGAGCTTTGAGAGGTGGATACTGGTGGGGATGATGGCAGAGCAGGGATGGTTGAATAGTTCATAATGCACAGGATAGATATGTCCCACAGAGAAAGAAACAGCAGGGGTAGGCAACTGTGGCTGACAAACATAAAAGCCAAGGAAAGAGCATACAAGGTAGCAAAAGTGAGTGGGAAGTTAGATGATTGGGATGCTTTTAAAATCCAACAAACGGCAACTAAAAAAGTGATAAAAAGGGAAAAGATGAAATATGAAGGCAGACGAGCCAATAATATAAAGCAGGATACCAAAAGTTTTTTCAGTTATATAAAGAGTAAAAGGGAGGTGAGAGGCTATTGGATCACTGGAAAACGATGCTGGTGAGGTAGTAATGGGAGACAAAGAAATGGCAGATAAACTTAATGGATACTTTCCATCTGTCTTCACTGTGGAAGACAGTAACAGTGTGCCAGGAGTCCGTGAGTGTCAGGGAGCAGGAGTGAGTGGCATAACTATTATAAAGGAAAAATGCTAGGCAAACTGAAAGGTGGATAAGTCACCTGGACCAGATGGACTACATTCCACAGTCCTGAGAGAGGTTGCCGAAGAGATAACGGATCAAGATCTTTCAAGAAAAACTTGATTCTGGCATGGTCCCAGAGGACTGGAAAATTGCAACTGTCACTCCACTCTTTAAGAAGAAGGCAAAAGAAAGGAAATCATAGACCAGTTAGCCTAACCTCAGTGGTTGGGAAAGTGCGGGAGTCCATTATTAAAGATATTTCAAGGTACTTGGAGACTAATGATAAAATAAGTCAAAGTCAGCATGATTTCTGTAAAGGGAAATTTTGCCTGACATATCTGTTAGAGTTCTTTGAAGAAGTAACTAGCAGGGTGGACAAAGGAGAGGAAGTGAATGTCATTTACTTGGATTTTCAGAAGGCATTTGATAATGTGTTTGATAAGCATTCACACATAAGGTTGCTTAACAAGATAAAATCCTATGGCGTTACAGAAAAGATACAGGCATGGATAGTGGAATGACTAACAGGTAGGAGGCAGCGAGTGGGAATAAAGGGGGCCTTTCCTGTTTGGCTGCCAGTGACCAGTGGTGTTCCTCAGGGGTCAGTATTGGGATTGCTACTTTTCCCGTTGCTTGTCAATGATTGACATAATGGAATTGATGGCTTTGTGGCAAAGTTCGCAGATGATACGAAGATAGGTGGAGGGGTAGGTGGTGCTGAGGAAGCAATGCAATTGCGGCAGGACTTAAATAAATTGGAAGAATGGGCAAAAGAAGTGGTACACAGAATACAATATTGGGCAATGTATGATAAATGCATTTTGGTAGAAGGAACAATCACGTGGACTATTAGCTAAATGGGAAGAAGGCTCAAACATCAGAGGTACAGAGGGACTTAGGACCCCTCATGCAAGACTCCCAAAAGGTTAATTTACATGTTGAAGCTTTGGTAAAGAAGGCAAATGCAATGTTGGCATTTATTTCAAGGGGAATAGAATATAAAGGATCAGTATTATCTCCTTGCCTTTATAAGACACTAATCAGGTCGTACTTGGAGTATTGTCAACGGTTTTGGGTCCCATTTCTCAGAAAGGATGTGCTATCATTGGAGAAGGTCCAGAAGAGATTTACGAGGATGATTCCAGGAATGAAGGGGCAATTGGCAGCTTTGGCCCTGAATGCAATGGAATTTAAAAGAATGAGGGGGGACCTTATTGAAACCCACTGAATGTTGAAAGGAACACACAAAAAAATTGCTGGTGAACGCAGCAGGCCAGGCAGCATCTACAGGAAGAGGTTCAGTCGACGTTTTGGGCCGAGACCCTTCGTCAGGACTAACTGAAAGAAGCGTTAGTAAGAGATTGGAAAGTGGGAGGGGGAGGGGGAGATCCAAAATGATAGGAGAAGACAGGAGAGGGAGGGATGAAGCTAAGAGCTGGAAAGTTGATTGGCAAAAGGGATATGAGAGGATCATGGGACGGGAGGCCTAGGGAGAAAGAAAGGGGGAGGGGGGGATGCCCAGAGGATGGGCAAGCAGTATAGTGAGAGGGACAGAGGGAGAAAATGACAGAGAAAATATAAATATATAATAATAAATAAATAACGGATGGGGTATGAAGGGGATGTGAGGCATTAACGGAAGTTAGAGAAGTCAATGTTCTACCATCAGGTTGGAGGCTACTCAGACGGTCTAAGGTGCTGTTCCTTCAACCTGAGTGTGGCTTCATCTTGACAGTAGAGGAGGCCGTAGATAGACATATCAGAATGGGAATGGGACGTGGAATTAAGAAGTGTGGCTACTGGGAGATCCTGCTTTCTCTGGCGGACAGAAAGGACTAGATAGGGTGGATGTGGGAGGATGTTTCCTATGGGGGGGGGGAATCCAGAACTAGAGGGCACAGTTTCAAAATTGAGGGGTGACATTTCAGAACAGAGGTAAAGAGGATTTTTTTTTAAGCCAGAGAGTAGTGCATCTGTGGAATGCTCTGCCACAGACTGCGGTGGAGGTCAAATCCATGGCTATATTTAAGGTGGAAGTTGTTTGTCTCCTGATTGGTCAGGGCATCAGAAGATGTGGCAAGAAGGCAGGTGTATGGGATTGAATGGAATCCAGAATCAGCCATGATGAAACAGCGGAGTTGACTCAATTGGCTGAATGGACTAATTCTGCTCCTATGACTTGTTGTCTTATGGACACTGTAGTTGGTGCATTGCACTCCGCTCCAATTCCGAAAACAGTAAAGCAATGGGAAATTACATGCATGTTTTTAAAGATACTTTTATTCCATAAAGGTGGATTATTAATTGATCTCAAAAGGTGCATCTTACTGTGGTTCAATTTCTCTAACACTTTGTCCTATTCCATTACATTTATGAATATTTTAAGCAGGCCACATTCATCCATGCATGAAATTTACTTCAAAAGAAAAAGGTCATTTGGACCAAAACACTTGTCAAGATGTCTGTTGTCTTGTCTGCACAGATCACTCTTTCTCAACAAATGCACATAATTAATATTATTCCATTCTCACTTACCCAGGCATCGAACTTTCCTTCAAGGGGATCATACTATACATCTTGAGGGAAGCATATTGTACCTTCTCCATGCTAAAGAAACTTTAATAAAATAGTTCTTGGATTTGTTGGTGACTACCTTAGATATGTAGTCCTTAATTTTGGACATTCCCAGAAATAAACACATAACTCAGGAGGAGAAGATGGCAGCGCGACGGCAGAGCATGCGGCCTCTCCGGTGAATGATATCTGTAATCTGTCAAGTAGGGGACCATGCACAATTCTGATTTGATGGAGACAGACATGAGAGTACAGAGGAACATCTGGAAAACTTTTGAAATGCCCGCTTCGCTGCCACTGCTACTATGTGGTAACTGGAATGTCCAGAGCAGAAGGCCCCGAATCCTTGGCTTTGCTTGTTTCAGCGGCTGGGGCTAGGTCGAAGGCGCTTGGCAGAGGATGGCGCTCGGGAGGCTGTATCGGAGGCTCAAAGTTTTTGGATGGACGGACTCAGTGTCAGCTGTGGTCGGCTGCTTCCAAGACATCGGCAAGTTGATGGTGCCTGGAGGTTTATGGCAGGGAGTTTCTCCCTTTTGCCGCCTGCTATCGGGGACTTGGGAGTCAATCGACTCGGAGGCTTTGAGACTTTTTTTTTTACCATGCTCATGGTTTGTTCTTCATCAAATTATGGTATTGCTTTGCACTGCTGTAACTATATGTTATAATTATGTGGTTCTGTCAGTGTTAGTCTTTGGTTTGTCCCGTTTTCGGTGATATCACTCCGGAGAAGCATTGTATCATTTCTTAATGCATGTATGCATTTCTAAATGACAATAAAAGAGGACTGAGTGTTCTCATAATCTAACTTTAAGAGTTACTCTATTAAAACTCTTCAGAATTTTAAGACTTCTAAAAGTTTGTCTCTCAACTTCCCTTTTCTAATGTAAGGAGTTCCAGTTTTTGTATATTTTCTGATAATCAGCACCCTAAAGTAACATTTTTGTCCAATGCTTCTTTAACCTCATTATAAGAACCACAGTATTCGCTGCAAATCAATTAAATGTTCTATGCATCTTTACAGTTTTCTAGCTTTTCATTCCATTCCTCCACAAAGAAAACTTAGCCCTTTGTTTCTGTATTTTCAGATTGATGATGTGTGGTACTATTTTTAACAATCTGTGAAGGTGTATCCTCATATCCCTGATGCCCTATACTTCATTTAATACCTCATGTAAAATGCATGATTGAACATGTACAGTCTTCATTTTGAAATCAAAGTCATCATTTACACTATTCTAAAAATTTATTAGTGTACTTACTTTATTAGTGGATTTATCTCATAGGTATTAACACCCTAATTTGTTACTTCCACATTTTCTAAACTGTTAAACGGCAAACTTCAGCCAGTTTCCAAATTTTTGTTACTGCAACTATTTTTGACTACTGTTTTTTTGTAGCCAGGTTGATTTCCCATCCACTTCTTGAGTCCCGACTCCACATGTTTTAATATTTATCATTAATCCACAAAGGCACCTTGTCATAAAGTTTTAGAAAATCCAGCTGTGTTATATCTACGATATTACCATAATTTCTTAAATGGCCTTCTGTTATGAACCCACAAGTAGGTTCTTAAAGACAATGCATCAGCTTGATTACAGCAGAGAGGTTACAGGCAAAGTTTTTTTTTGTAAACTAATCATCTCTTGAACTAAGTAGCTACTACTATTCCATAACTGCTATAGAATTTTGCATTCCGCAACTAATCTTTTGCTAATGTTTTAAAAATTTATGGGAAAATCTGTGTACCTAGACTTCCACAAGTTAGGTCTCCCATAATCCAGTGAGCAACTATATGTTGCCATTCAAAGTTATATTTCTGGATTATTTTCTCCTTTGGACTCTATAGTGTGTGCAAATTCATACAAGAGTAAACTTTTACCTCATAACAGACATCCAAGTCCAGGCATTTGTAGACTGTCATTTGCATTTCCAACAGGTCGTGCAGCAAGCCTCTCCATTCAGTCTCACTTACAGGTGGGTTCCTAAGTGCAAGGTACAAGAGAAAATTCCAATTTCACAACATCCTTTATGGTGGAAGGTTAGTTACTGATCACAATCAAAAAAATCTTACTTCTCTCTTGCTAACAAAACTATGAAAGTCAGAATCTAGCTTTAATTCAACTGAAAAAAAAAACTACATAGACTCTGTATGATGGGAACTGTACTACTGAGGTGGCCAACTGCTTCAGAAAAGCAACAGACAAAATTCTGGAGGAACTCGGCGGGCCAGGAAGCATCTATGGAAAGGAGTAAACAGTCGATGTTTCGGGCTGAGACCCTTCAGGAGAGTCTGGGTACATCTTTCAGTGGAATGGACCAACTGGTTCTGTCCAGTTATGCTTGTACCCAGAATAATCTGAGCAATGATCCCTTCTCCAAGCTCAATCGTGATTCTTCTCCCCCTTGTCTTTGTCTAAACAGCAATGCTTAAAGACGAGTCAGCTTCTACATTTGAACTACAATAATCTTTCAGCACCTCACTGCAGCCTCGCAACTGCGGTTCAGTTGTCAGACAATATCCGGTCTTGCATGAGATACAAATTCCTCCAGTTCCTTTCTATGATTCAGTAATCACCACCCTTGACTGCACCAGTGACCAATATAGAGAGAGAGCGCCACAGTAACGCAGTGATTAGCATGATACTATTACAGCTTGGGGCATCGGAGTGCAGAATTCAATCTCAGCATTGTCTGTAAAGAGTTTGCACATCTTCCCCATGAAAATGCAAACAACAGGAATTCTGCAGATGCTGGAAATTCAAGCAACATACATCAAAGTTGCTGGTGAACGCAGCAGGCCAAGCAGCATCTATAGGAAGAGGCGCAGTCGACGTTTCAGGCCGAGACCCTTCGTCAGGACTAACTGAAGGAAGAGTGAGTAAGGGATTTGAAAGCTGGAGGGGGAGGGGGAGATGCAAAATGATAGGGGAAGACAGGAGGGGGAGGGATAGAGCCGAGAGCTGGACAGGTGATAGGCAAAAGGGGATACGAGAGGATCATGGGACAGGAGGCCTAGGGAGAAAGACGGGGGGGGGTGACCCAGAGGATGGGCAAGAGGTATATTCAGAGGGACAGAGGGAGAAAAAGGAGAGTGAGAGAAAGAATGTGTGCATAAAAATGAGTAACAGCTGGGGTACGAGGGGGAGGTGGGGCCTAGCGGAAGTTAGAGAAGTCAATGTTCATGCCATCAGGTTGGAGGCTACCCAGACGGAATATAAGGTGTTGTTCCTCCAACCTGAGTGTGGCTTCATCTTTACAGTAGAGGAGGCCGTGGATAGACATGTCAGAATGGGAATGGGATGTGGAATTAAAATGTGTGGCCACTGGGAGATCCTGCTTTCTCTGGCGGACAGAGCGTAGATGTTCAGCAAAGCGGTCTCCCAGTCTGCGTCGGGTCTCACCAATATATAAAAGGCCACATCGGGAGCACCGGACGCAGTATATCACCCCAGTCGACTCACAGGTGAAGTGATGCCTCACCTGGAAGGACTGTTTGGGGCCCTGAATGGTGGTAAGGGAGGAAGTGTAAGGGCATGTGTAGCACTTGTTCCGCTTACACGGATAAGTGCCAGGAGGGAGATCAGTGGGGAGGGATGGGGGGGACGAATGGACAAGGGAGTTGTGTAGGGAGCGATCCCTGCGGAATGCAGAGAGAGGGGGGGAGGGAAAGATGTGCTTAGTGGTGGGATCCCGTTGGAGGTGGCGGAAGTTACGGAGAATATGTTGGACCCGGAGGCTGGTGGGGTGGTAGGTGAGGACCAGGGGAACCCTATTCCTAGTGGGGTGGTGGGAGGATGGAGTGAGAGCAGATGTACGTGAAATGGAGGAGATGCGTTTAAGAGCAGAGTTGATAGTGGAGGAAGGGAAGCCCCTTTCTTTAAAAAATTAAGACATCTCCCTCGTCCTAGAATGAAAAGCCTCATCCTGAGAGCAGATGCGGCGGAGACGGAGGAATTGCGAGAAGGGGATGGCGTTTTTGCAAGAGACAGGGTGAGAAGAGGAATAGTCCAGATAGCTGTGAGAGTCAGTAGGCTTATAGTAGATATCAGTGGATAAGCTGTCTCCAGAGACAGAGACAGAAAGATCTAGAAAGGGGAGGGAGGTGTTGGAAATAGACCAGGTAAACTTGAGGGCAGGGTGAAAGCTGGAGGCAAAGTTAATAAAGTCAACGAGTTCTGCATGCGTGCAGGAAGCAGCACCAATGCAGTCGTCGATATAGCGAAGGAAAAGTGGGGGACAGATACCAGAATAGGCACGGAACATAGATTGTTCCACAAACCCAACAAAAAGGCAGGCATAGCTAGGACCCATACGGGTGCCCATAGCTACACCTTTAGTTTGGAGGAAATGGGAGGAGCAAAAGGAGAAATTATTAAGAGTAAGGACTAATTCCGCTAGACGGAGCAGAGTGGTGGTAGAGGGGAACTGATTAGGTCTGGAATCCAAAAAGAAGCGTAGAGCTTTGAGACCTTCCTGATGGGGAATGGAAGTATATAAGGATGTCCAGTCCTTATATACTTCCATCCCCCATCAGGAAGGTTTCAAAGCTCTACGCTTCTTTTTGAATTCCAGACCTAATCAGTTCCCCTCTACCACCACTCTGCTCCGTCTAGCGGAATTAGTCCTTACTCTTAATAATTTCTCCTTTTGCTCCTCCCATTTCCTCCAAACTAAAGGTGTAGCTATGGGCACCCGTATGGGTCCTAGCTATGCCTGCCTTTTTGTTGGGTTTGTGGAACAATCTATGTTCCGTGCCTATTCTGGTATCTGTCCCCCACTTTTCCTTCGCTATATCGACGACTGCATTGGCGCTGCTTCCTGCACGCATGCAGAACTCGTTGACTTTATTAACTTTGCCTCCAACTTTCACCCTGCCCTCAAGTTTACCTGGTCTATTTCCGACACCTCCCTCCCCTTTCTAGATCTTTCTGTCTCTGTCTCTGGAGACAGCTTATCCACTGATATCTACTATAAGCCTACTGACTCTCACAGCTATCTGGACTATTCCTCTTCTCACCCTGTCTCTTGCAAAAACGCCATCCCCTTCTCGCAATTCCTCCGTCTCCGCCGCATTCTGCTCTCAGGATGAGGCTTTTCATTCTAGAACGAGGGAGATGTCTTAATTTTTTAAAGAAAGGGGCTTCCCTTCCTCCACTATCAACTCTGCTCTTAAACGCATCTCCTCCATTTCACGTACATCTGCTCTCACTCCATCCTCCCACCACCCCACTAGGAATAGGGTTCCCCTGGTCCTCACCTACCACCCCACCAGCCTCCGGGTCCAACATATTATTCTCCGTAACTTCCGCCACCTCCAACGGGATCCCACCACTAAGCACATCTTTCCCTCCCCCCCCCTCTGCATTCCGCAGGGATCGCTCCCTACACAACTCCCTTGTCCATTCGTCCCCCCCATCCCTCCCCACTGATCTCCCTCCTGGCACTTATCCGTGTAAGCGGAACAAGTGCTACACATGCCCTTACACTTCCTCCCTTACCACCATTCAGGGCCCCAAACAGTCCTTCCAGGTGAGGCATCACTTCACCTGTGAGTCGACTGGGGTGATATACTGCGTCCGGTGCTCCCGATGTGGCCTTTTATATATTGGTGAGACCCGACGCAGACTGGGAGACCGCTTTGCTGAACATCTACGCTCTGTCCGCCAGAGAAAGCAGGATCTCCCAGTGGCCACACATTTTAATTCCACATCCCATTCCCATTCTGACATGTCTATCCACGGCCTCCTCTACTGTAAAGATGAAGCCACACTCAGGTTGGAGGAACAACACCTTATATTCCGTCTGGGTAGCCTCCAACCTGATGGCATGAACATTGACTTCTCTAACTTCCGCTAGGCCCCACCTCCCCCTCGTACCCCAGCTGTTACTCATTTTTATGCACACATTCTTTCTCTCACTCTCCTTTTTCTCCCTCTGTCCCTCTGAATATACCTCTTGCCCATCCTCTGGGTCACCCCCCCCCCGTCTTTCTCCCTAGGCCTCCTGTCCCATGATCCTCTCGTATCCCCTTTTGCCTATCACCTGTCCAGCTCTCGGCTCTATCCCTCCCCCTCCTGTCTTCTCCTATCATTTTGCATCTCCCCCTCCCCCTCCAGCTTTCAAATCCCTTACTCACTCTTCCTTCAGTTAGTCCTGACGAAGGGTCTCGGCCTGAAACGTCGACTGCGCCTCTTCCTATAGATGCTGCTTGGCCTGCTGCGTTCACCAGCAACTTTGATGTATGTTCCCCATGAAAATCGTGGGTTTCCTCTTGTCCCATGATTAAGCTAGGGTTAAATCAGGGATTGCGGGTGACACAGCTTGACGGGGTAGAAGGGCCTATTCCGTTGCATGTGTCTTCAAATAAATAAATAAATCAAACAAACACAATCCTCCACACCTCCGCCTCGATCAGGAAGTTCAGAATGCCCTCTGCTTCTCTTGTGAACTGAGGCCCAACTAGTTCCTCTCCATCACAATTGCTTGTCTGTACTTATCCTCACAATGATAACTTTTCCCTCAACTTTACAAACAAGAGAAAATCTGCAGATGCTGGAAATCTGAGCAACACGCACCAAAAGTTGGTGGAACTCAGCAGGCCAGACAGCATCTATGGAAAAAAGTACAGTCAACATTTCGGGTTGAAACCCTTCGGCATGACTCAACTTCACCTGTTTTCTCTGAAGTTTAAATGTGGGCACCACACAGGCCTAAACCTGAATAGTTTCTTTATGGAGAATGTGAAACAGTCTGCTTCAAATGCCCGTGGTACATCAATGGCACCAGAGCAGTCATCAATCATCAAAGAGTCCCACTATCCACACCATGCAATCGTTTTGTGGCTACCATCAGGCAGGTGGCACAGAAACCTGAAGATCCACACCTCCAGGTACAAGAACAGCTAATTCCCTTCAGCCATTTGAATCTTGAAACGTCTGGCAAAACCCTGATCTCTACCTGGATCTCCTTGCATTAAACTGGACTCCTTGTTGTTCTTTCTTGTAAAAAAAAATGTGCACTATTTATGTTCTACGAATGATGCTATGTGCACGTAATGCTACCAGAAGTTTTCAATTCCAACTATGCTATATATACACACACGTGTGCATGATAATAAATTCAACTTACAGCAGTTCCCTTTTCACAGATGCTACCCAAACTTTTGAGAGTCTCCAACATATTTTATTTCAGATTTTCAGCTCCTGCTTTTTCTTTTAAGTTCATTTACAGTAAATCCACATGTACTCACTTGCGCCCAACATATCTTGTTAGCCGCACCATAAGCAAGCGTGCTTCCTTTGGACTTGACTGGGTATTTTTTACAAATGAGATTGGTTTCTGCAGACCATGCTTTTCCAAAATTTCTGCCACACTGAAATAAAGAATTACAAATAATCAGTCAAAATAATTCACGTTAAAATGTAACTTTCTGTTGAATTATGGCTTTTTATGTTGATGATTCATGCATTATTAATAAGAGCAGAAAACAGTTCAACTTCCAAAATAATTCAAGATGGAAAATCATGTACACCATACACACTATCAAACAATACATAAATTGCATAATAATACTCATTCTTTCAATTGACAATCATCTGTTAATTTCTCCTATAACAAAAATGATATAATAATGGTTGAATTGGTAGGGAGTTCAAAGGTTTAAAGCTACATTTTATTGTCAAAGTATGCATGTACAATACAACTCTGATATTTGTCTTCTCCAGACAGCCATGAAATACAGAAAGAAAACACAGACATCAACCCTTCTCCCCACAAAAAGAAAAAAGAAACAAAACTCGCAAACCCCAACTCCTCCCCCACCAATCCCTCACACAAAAGCTAATAGATCACCGACATGGAAAACGATTGCTGGAACATGAAATCCCAAATGCCCAACTCCCCCTCCCTTGCAAAAAAAACAAGGCAAAAATAGCATCAAACCCCAACCCCCCTCTCATGTACAAAAACTAACTGATCGCCCAAACACAAAAACCAATATGAACATCAGACCCCAAATCCTCAACCCCTCCCCTTCACAAGAACTAACATATCGCCCACTGGACTTGAAACAAACCAATGGTTCCCTGTTTTTGGTGAGATTGCTAGAGACACCAAGTGAACCAGAAAAATAAAGATATCTAGAAGCTGTTCGGTTTTAAATAAATAAATCATTAAAGCAAAGAAATCATTCCACAATATTATAAATTATAATAATATGTAATGATATTTTATAATAATCTATAATATATATGCAATAATTGTAATACAGGTCGACCTTCTATAATCCATTGGGACCTGAAGAGTGCCGGATTAGTGAAAATGCCGAATTAAAGAAGGATCACATTAAGCAATACCTAACCACCTCATCGTACCTTTAAAATATCAAAGGATTCAAAAGGTTCATTTAATGTCGGAGAAATGTATACAATATACATCCTGAAATGCTTTTTCTTCGCAACCATCTACGAAAACAGAGGAGTGCCCCAAAGAATAAACAACAGTTAAACGTTAAAACCCCTAAGTTCCCCCACCCCCGCTCCCCTCTCTCCCGCACGTAAGTGGCAGCGAGCAACAATCTCCCCTCCCCACCGGCAAAAAATAAAGTGCACCCACTACCAGCACTCAAGCACGAGCTAAGCGATAGCAAAGACACAGACTTGCAGTTACCCCAAAGACTACATTGCACTCGCAGTTACTGAGGGAATCCGCGTTAGTTTCTTTTCCTCTGCTTAGTAATATACTTAAATTCAGCGGGTCACCACGTCTGACCTGAGGTCGTACGCAGAAGAGAACAGAGTGCCAGCCAGACAACACCAGAGGGCAGTGCGGGACTGCCGGCAGGCGGGCGAGACGGCAGACCAACACAGCGCGCGCCAGCTCCCTTGCCACTGGCAGGTGAGACGGGCAGGTGCCGGGCGGCCGCGCCTCACGCAGATGATATTAATAAATGCAGGAAAACAAGCAGGAATCACCTGTTTGTGCTTACAAGAGCACGCCAACACGTGAACAGATCTATCGCAACCAACACAATGCGCAGCAGATTGGAACTGATCTGCCTGGAAAATTTGAAATTACAGTTGCGCGGAAAAGGTAGTTGGATTAGTAAAGGTTGATCTGTAATATAAAACTGTAATAATGTCTCAGTCTGTTGTAAACAATTTTTTATTTGCAAAACTGCTGAAGCCTTAGAAATGGCAAATACAAGTACACAAGAAAATAGAGCAGAAGCCCAGAAGGTCCCTCAAGCCTGCTTTGTCCATTTAATAGAATAATTGCTGATCTAAGCTGCTTTAAACTCAGGTGGAACCAGATTGGTGGGAATATTGGGCAGATGGAAACAAACAGGGTATTAGGATGAATGGGATGGTATAGACAAACAAAGGGAGAAGAAATCCGAGGACAAGGGAGCATGTGTGGGAGAACACCAGTGGCAGGAACACTCTACTTTCTCACAGGCAGACCTCAGTGAGGATTGGTAGCGACATCTTCTCCTCATTGATCATCAGTGCAGGTGGCCTCCAGACGGCATCTTTGATATCTGCTCTACTCCCTATACACACAACTATGTAGCTAACCATAGCTTCAAAGCCATATACAAATTTGAAATGTCACTACAGTCGGCCCTCCTTATCCGCAAGGGATTGGTTCCAGGACCCCTCGCGAATACCAAAAAACACCGATGCTCAAGTCCCTTACTCAACCTGTCTAAATGAGGTGGATCTTAGGACCCAGCGGAACCCCGGACCTTATTTAACCTGTCTCAGTGAATCCGCAGTGTTTCTGTTCACGAAAATAATCACGATCGCGATTTAAAATAAAGTCGAAATAATAAAGCGATCAGAAAGAGGTGAAATGCCATCGGTCATTGGAAAAGTGTTAGGCTACATTCGGTCAACGATCGGAACAATTTTATGGGATAAAATGAGAAAGGCCCTGTCCGATTAAAGCTACAATTATTACTAAGCAACACAGTGGTTTAATTATTGGGTTGGGGTTTTGGGTTTTTGATCTTCCACATCAACCCAGCAGGGATGGACAGCACGCTCGGGAACGATCTGTCACTGGATCAAACTCGACGCTGAAACATACATTTCTTAAGTATTTTATATGCATAGAAAGGTAAAATATATACTATATACTAAGACAAACGTTTGACTAACTGACGCTAAATAACACTGAATGTACCTGTTCCGACTTAGTTAGAGAACTTGCGGTTTTTTTTCGATCCCAATCCACGATAACCTACGCACATCCTCCCGTATACTTTAAATCATCTCTAGATTACTTATAATACCTAATACAATGTAAATGCTATGTAAAATAGTTGTTATACCGTAATGACAAGAAAAAAAGTCTGTACATGCTCAAACAGCAAGTGCTGGAAGAGCACTTCTGGGATTTCCCGATTCGCGGTTGGTTGAATTCACGTATGCGGAACTCGCGGATAAGGAGGGCCAACTGTACTAATGTTGTACTAATCACAGGTGGCAATGAGTCACCTTATTGGAGTGATATAGGTCACCTGGTGAGTGGAAAAACCTCTCACACAACGTCAATAATAATTACTGGCCAAGAGTTATAAAGAGCCAGAGGACCACACGACAGAAACGGGACATTTGGCCCATCCAGTCCATGCTAAACTGTTATTCTGCCTATCCTATTGACGGGTTCCTGGAACATACCCTTCCCATCCATCAGCCCCAGATCCACCACTTCTGCTGGCAGTTCTTTCCACATTTGAACCATGCTCTGAGTGAAGTTCCCCCTCAGGTTCCTCTTATATATTTCACCTTTCACCCTTAACTTTTGACCTCTAGTTCCAGTCTCAACTTCAGTGAAAAAAGCCTGCTTGCTTTTATCCCCCCGCAATCTACTCCCCTCATAATCTTGCATATCTCCATCAAGTCTCCCCTCATTCTCCTGTGCTCCAGAGGAAAAAAGTCTTATTATATTCAACCTTTTCCTATTACAAATGTCTTCAAGTTCCAGCAACATTCCTGTTAATTTTCTCTGTAACTTTTTGATTTCATATTACAGTAGGTATGTAACCAGAACTGCACAGAATACTCAAAATCTGGACTCAACAATGTCTTATTCATCTTCAGCATAACATCCCAAATGCTGTACTCAATACTCTGATTTATGAATGCCAATGTACCAAAAGCTCTCTTTAAAAGCCATTTACTTGTGACGCCACTTTCAAGAAAGTATGGATGTGTATTCCCAGATCCTTTTGTTCTACTGTACTCCTCAGTGCCCTACCATTCAGTATGCAAGTTCTACCATGGTTTGTCCTCCCAAATAGCAACACCTCACAGATGTTTGCATTAAATTCCATCTGACATTTTTTAGCCCATTTCATCAGATGGTCCAAATTCTGCTGCAAACTTCAATAGCCTTCCTCCTTGTCCACTATGCCCCCAACCCTGGTGCCACCTACAAACCTGCTGATCTAGTTTACCACATTATCATCCAGATTGTTGATAGAGATGACAAACATCAATGGACCCAGCACTGATCCCTGTAGCACACACTGAGTCACATGCCTCTAGTCAGAGAGGCCACCATCTATTAACACTCTCTGGCTTTTCCCACAAAGTCAATGTCTAATCTAATTTACTACGTCAGCCTGAATGCCAAATGTCTGAACCTTTTTGACCAGGACTCCATGTGGGACTTAGTCAAAGGGCTTGCTAAAGTCCATGTAGACAGCATCCACTTTCCTTCCTTCATCAACATTCCTGGTAACAGTTTTAAAAAACTCCAAGATTGGTTAGACACAATTTACCATGCATAAAGCCACGATGACTACCCCAAATCAGCCCGTCTATTGAAAAGCTTACATATCCTGCCCCTTAGAATACTTTTCAAAAATTTACTCATTACTGATGTCATTAGCTATTCTCCTGCACTTCACCCATGGTAAAGGATGTTTTAAATACCTTTGCCAGGGTCCCACAGGGTCCGAGGGGACACTTGTCAAACTCTAGGGACTTGCCCACCCTAATTGGTTTCAAGCACTGCATCTTCTGTAATCAATATATGGTCGATAACATCACTACTGCTTTGCCTCAGTTTTACGGACTTGTGCCTGTCTCCTGAGTAAATATAGACATGGACATTGAAGGAGGGCATACATGTGCCTGTCTTCATTAGAGGGTCGGCAACGGAAGGAGTCAGCAGCTCTAAGTTTCTGGACTCTAAATATTGGATGATCTGTCCTGGGCTCAACACAGATGCAACCATACATAAAGTGCCGCAGTGTACTTACTTTCTCAGGAGGTTAGGCCTGCCATTGAACACTAACAAACTTCTACAGATGTACTATTAAATGTACCCAGACTGGTTGCATCATGGTCCGGTTTGACAATTTGAACATACAGATCATGGGCAGCTGCAGAAAGTAGTGGACTCTGCCTAATACAACATTGGCTTAACCTTCCCCACTATCAGTTGTATCGATAGGAGGCAACATCTATCTCAGACCCCGGCCATCCATGCCATGCCATCTTTTCGCAACTGCCACCGAGCAGCGGGTACAGAAGTCTGAAGTCCCACAGCACCAGGATCAAGAACATCTACTTTGCTTCAACCAGATGCACAACCCTAATCACTACAGTTTAAAAACTCTATGACCTCTTTGCACTACAATGCATATTTTTAATTTGATTTTTTTGGGGGGAAAAATAGTTGTCTTTATGTTTTTTCCTGGGAATGTTGCTTATCTGATAGTATGTGCCTGTGATGCTGTTTCAATCAACTTTGAATCTCTAAGCATTGTGCTAAAAGATTCAACCTTGCTCATGTATTTCAATGGCAACACGCAACAGATCTCAGGCGTGTGTGCTCAAGCATGCAAGCCTGGGTTTGCTGAATGACAGATGGCACTGCATCTGTCAGTATACTCCAGTGGCAGGGCCCAGTTTTGCAGCAATCCTCCAGTGTTATCCAAAGGAACTACCATCCAGATCCTCTGCCAAACCTGAACCTGGCCTAGAATCTAAAACCAGATTTCCGTGCTAATTTTAGGCTTGTAGAACAAGAAACAAAGGAGGAGGGAAATATCTTTTGGGATATATTGTTTTGGTTTCATGTTTTTAAATATTTGCACTTGACCACACTCTTTTAAATAATATTTTATTTACTTCCAAGATCAACTATTTTCTAAGTGATTCTCAATGTCGGACACATTTATAAGCAGACCTCATAGATTTTATACGTGTCACAGCTTCACCCTGTTAGGATTCAGCATCCCCACTCATCAGCTATCCAGACCTCAGTACTGAATCCAGTGGTGTTGAATGCAGAGGGTAGGCCAGGTAAGTGGTGTTGAATGCAAGGGGTAGGCCAGGTAAGTGGCGTTGAATGCGAAGGGTAGGCCAGGTAAGTGGCGTTGAATGCAGAGGGTAGGCCAGGTAAGTGGCGTTGAATGCAGAGGGTAGGCCAGGTAAGTGGCGTTGAATGCAGAGGGTAGGCCAGGTAAGTGGCGTTGAATGCAGAGGGTAGGCCAGGTAAGTGGCGTTGAATGCAGAGGGTAGGCCAGGTAAGTGGCGTTGAATGCAGAGGGTAGGCCAGGTAAGTGGCGTTGAATGCAGAGGGTAGGCCAGGTAAGTGGCGTTGAATGCAGAGGGTAGGCCAGGTAAGTGGCGTTGAATGCAGAGGGTAGGCCAGGTAAGTGGCGTTGAATGCAAAGGGTAGGCCAGGTAAGCGGCGTTGAATGCAAAGGGTAGGCCAGGTAAGCGGTGTTGAATGCAGAGGGTAGGCCAGGTAAGTGGCGTTGAATGCAGAGGGTAGGCCAGGTAAGTGGCGTTGAATGCAGAGGGTAGGCCAGGTAAGTGCAGGAACTGCAGGTGGTGGTGGTGGTTACATTGTTTAATTAGTCTTAGAAATCAATTAATTCCTCTTTGTTTCTTCATATGGTAAAATATCCGTGAAAAGCCTCATTCAGCAGAATTTCCTTAATTCCCATTATTACTGTAATACTGTTCTACCAGTTTTACCAGAAAATATGAGGCCATAAGACCATAAGATATAGGAGCAGAATTAGACTATTTAGCTCATCGAATCTGCTGCACCATTCTATCATGGCTGATTTATTATCCCACTCAACCCCATTCTCTTACCTTCTCCCCATAACTTTTGGCATCCTAACTAATCAAGAACCTCTCAACCTCCACTTTAAATATCTCCAGTGACTAGGATTCCACAGCTACTTGTGGCAATAAATTGCATGAATTCACCACCCTCTGACTGAAGAAATTCTTCCTCAGCTCTGTTCTAAATGGATGTTCCTCTATTCAGAGACTATAGGAAATATCCTCTTCACGTCCACTCTACCTAGGCTTTTCGATATACCTCTTATTGCTCTAAACTACAGTGATTAGAGGCCCAGAATAATCAAGCGCTCCTCATATGTTAACCCTTTCATTCCAGAATCATTCTCGTGAACCTCCTCTGGAGCCTCTCAAAGGCCAGCACATTGATAAGGCACCCAAAACTGATCGCAATATTCCAAATGTGGTCTGACCAATGCCTTATAAAGCCTCAGCATTATATCCTTCCTTTTATATTCTAGTCCTTTTGAAATGATTGCTAACACTGCATTTGCCTTCCTTACCCCTAAATCAACCTGCAAGTTAATCTTTGCAGAATCCTGCATGAGGACTCCCAAGATGCTTTGCATTTCTGATTTTTGAATATTCTCCCCACGTAGAAAATAGTCTGCACCTTTATTCCTTCTACAAAAGTGCATGACTATACTCCCTACACTCTACTCCACCTGCCACTTCTTTGCCCATTCTTCTAATCTGTCTAAGTCCTTCTACAGACTCCCTGCTTCTTCAAAACTACTTGCCTCTCCACCCATCTTTGTATCATTTGCAAACTTAACAACAAATCATTCAATTCCGTCATCCAAATCATTGACACACAAAACGAAAAGAAGTGGTCCCAGTAATGACCACGGCAAAACACCACTTGTCATCGGCATCCAACCAACTGTTTTATTGTGATTACTTGCCTCCTGCCAATCAGCCAATCCTCTATCCATGCTAGCACCTTTCCTGCACTATACCATGGGTTCAAATTTTGTTAAGTAGCCTCATGTGTGGCACCTTGTCAAAGGCCTTTTGAAAATCCAAGTAAATAACATCCACTGGCTCTCCTTTGTCTATCCTGCCTGTTATTTCCTTGAAGAATTCCAACAGATTTGTCAGGCAAGGTTTCCCTTGAAGGAAACCATGATGACTTTGGCCTATTTTATCATGTGTCTCCAAGAATCCTAAAATCTCATCCTTAATAATCGAATGCAACATCTTCCTAACCAGCCCATAATTTTCTTTCTTCTGTCTCCCTTACTTCTGAAAACATAGAGTGATATTTGCAATTTTCCAGTCCTCTGCAACCTATGTTATTTTCCATTCTGTATTAATTGCTTATAAATACAAATAACATATGGTAGATGTGAAGATAACACACACATTTTAAATAATACATTCTATATTATGTCTTTGTTATTTTGTGACAAAATTTACATTCATTCAGAAGTTGTATCTGTAATGCAAAGGAATAAGGAACACATTCCTGAACATGAAACTGGTTGAATCTTAAGTTAAGTGCCAGGAATGCTGGAAGACATAATTAATGTGAACACTGACACAAATTAGCAATTCAATTTATCTTTTCTTAAGAAGAAAGTTCAAGAATCCAAGTGGCTGAAGAATGTATTTTTTCCACTGTCACAATATAATGTAGTGAGCACACATTAAGCAGTTTCTCTGAAACGTTTCCACTGGTGAAAGTGAACCAATAAAATCTAAGATTTTTTTTCTTGTCCAACAGCCTAGTAAATTTATATTAAAAGAAGAGCTCTATGTAGGAGGAGCAGAGAAAGTTGAGATAGATTAATACAAGATTCAAGATTTTATATAGCAAGGTTATCATGGTTACCTCAACTCTGGTTGCCGGTATCATGTAACCAGCTGTGGGCAACAATTTCAGCTATCATTTCAGAATTGCATATTTACTGTATTTGAATTTTACCACCAATTCTTTCCACCCTCTTGCTTCACCTCTTTATTTTCCAGGCACAAAATTATCACAGAACGACAATGAATTAACTTTCCTTTAACCTGAATGCATATTTTGAGAATGCAGGTGACTGCAGATTTTTAACTCAAATGTGTAAGTGAAGGTGCAATTTAAATATATTAGTAGCATGGTAGAATTAGTGAATTACCCAGTGGTCTACACAACAACCTTATTCTACATCACCTTTCTGCATGCATGCATCATCATCATGTGCTGTATCGTATGATGTTGGCGATCATAGTCTCCATGACCATGATTGGTCTTGACAAATTTTTCTACACAAGTGGTTTGCCTTTGCCTTCCTCTGGGCAGTGTTTTTACAACGCGGGAGGACGTCCACACTCCACCCCACCCCCCAGCTATTATCAATACTCTTCAGAGTCAGTGGTTTCATAACCAGGACTTGTTATACACGCCAGCTGCTCATACAACCATCCACTACCTGCCCTCATGGCTTCACGTGACCCTGGTCAGGAGGTTATCAGGGTGATCTGCAGGCTAATGGAGGGAAGGAGCACCTTACACCTCCTTTGGCAGAAACGCATTTGCACACAGCCACCCAGCAGCCTCCTTAGTAGGGAGATTCTGCTCTAAATCTCAAAAAGGGTAATCATGGGCATAAGTCTTGCTTCTAACAGATTTTACTCTTTCCCTGATAGTTATCACTGTAAACAAACGTTTTCAAAAGACCCAAATTGCAATTAATTGTCAAACTGAAAGATGCTGAAAAAGAAAGTAGTAGTGAAAAAATCTTAAAAAAGAGACTACCATGTTACAATTAATACCCTATAACAAGAAGAGAGTTATATATCATATTCCGGCAAAAAATATATATAGTATCACAAACAATTTTCTAACATTAATTATCTTCTACTTTAAAGGAGAATATATATTTAAGAAAACTATAAAATTCTACCTTAGATGTTGTTCCAACAAGTCAATCTGATCATGCAAAACATTAGTCACTTCTGTTTCTTGACTGTAGTAAAATCAAAATGACAAAAAGAACATTTATAACAAAACATGTAATTGACATGCTGGCAGTTGTTTCACAAATTTTAGATTGTCAGTTTCAAGTTTTATTTCCTCAAATATGGTTTCAAATGATTAAACTCCACAGTGTTAAGGTTAAGGTTAAGGTTGTTGGATCTCTCATTTTGGCAATATTAAATCCTAATTACCTCAAATCCCTGATTTAAAAAATCCAAAATTAAGCAATATTTCGGCCCAAAGCCAGATCAGCCTTTTCTGAATAACTAGATCAAAATACTCCTTTGAAAATTGTAGCCAAATTGTGAGCCATTCAAGATTCCCCAAAATCCTTTTAAATACCATTACCCAATAAGCAGAGATGTGTTGGGGGCAGGGGGGGGGGTGTGTGGCAGTCACTAGAACTTAAAGCAAGAGCTATGGTCCTGGTTTTTATTACAGGTATTCAAGAATTTCTTTCACACAAAGATTCCGTTTGTAACTCATTAATAAATGTGGAGAATGGGTACTGCATCAGTTCACCTACTAAGTCATTTTGGATGTATCAACAGCAATCCTCCAAAATAAAATTTGATACAGGTCCATCAAGCCAATTCCAATGTTGCAACAGAAACAAAAGATACAAAAATTTAAAAATAAGAAAACTAGACCTAATAAATCAGCCCTGTGAAAACAGACCATCCAATACACCTCATGCAGCTTTAATTAATGAGACAACAATATGCACCCATTTGTGACTGTAAATAAATCAAGCTCTGGTTAATCTTATTCTCAAGAGTGATATACTCACAGCCAAAAATATGGAGACCATTCTGAATGCAGAAACAATTAAATGACAAAAGTATTCAGTACAGTCAACCAGCTGCTTGTGGTTACATTAGCATATGCCAAAACAAAATGCTGGGAAAACCATAACCAATTGGCCAAGTGCTGAACTTGCATCATATTCTACCTACATAAATTACAGCAAACTATGAAAGTTTTAATGCATTTACTTTTTTTTTTAAAAAGTACGTTCAATAAAAATATATTCAGAAATGTAGAACAGACAAAGGGATTCTCAGTGGTGATATTTTAATAAGACACTTCACAATAAAAATAATAAATATAATTTATAAGCTGGAAGGTTTGGGATAGGCTGAGGTAATTACACAATACATTCAAAAGTTTAACTTGAAAAACAGGAATGGAGTTAGCTTGCTGAGGGTTTTGAAAGAAATGATCAAAATCTGCATAAAGAACAGGAAAAACATAGGAGTAATGTAAAAAAAAGGACAAAACACTCATACATGAATTTCACTACTTGTGTTAAAGAATTCCATTAGACACTTTAAATGCATTCAGGGTATCCCAGTATCCCACTTTAAATGCACTCAGGGTATCCCAGTATCCCAAGCCTTGCTTGTTTCTCACTGCTGCCATTAGGTAGAAGGTACAAGTGCCTCAGGATTTGCACCACCAGGTTCAAGAACAGATACTACCCCTCAACCATCAGGCTCTTGAACAAAAGGGGATAACTACACTCATTCCATTTCTGGTGTTCCCACAATCAATGGAGTCTACTTAAGGGACGCTAACTTGTTACTTCATGCCTGTTACTTATTGCGATTTATTTAAGTTTGCATTTGCACAGCTTGGTGTTCATTGATCCTGTTTACAGTTACCGTTCTATAGATATGATCAATATGCCCGCAGGAAAAAAGAATCTCAGTGTTGTATGTGGTGACATTTAAGTACTCTGATAATAAATTTCACTTTGAACTTTGAATTTTTTGAACTTTGTATTCAAAGTATGAGTATTTGGATAAACAATGTCTAGTTAGAAATAGTCAGCATGGCTTCGTGTGTGGTAGGTTGTGTCTAACCAATCTGATATAGAGTGTTACGAGTAAGTTAACCAGGAAAATTGATGAAGCAAGGCAATGGATGTTGTCTACATGGACTTTACCAGAGCATTTGACAATGGGAGTCAGGAAGGCATTAAAGATGAGGTAGTAACTTGGATTAGACATTGGCTTTTGGGAGAAGCCAGAGAGTGACAGTAGATAGTTGCCTCTCTGGATGGAGGTCTGTGACTAGTAGAGTGCTGCAGAGATCAGCGCTGGGTCCGTTATTTGTCATCTACAGTAAATCAATGATCTGGATGAAAATGTGGTTTACTGTGGTTTAATTTGCAGATGACACCAGGATTGGGTTCTAGTAGACAGAGGGGAAGGCTATCAGAGTTTGCAGCGGGATCTGGACCAGCTGGAAAAAAAAAGAAAAAAAAAATCGGCTGATAAATGGAAGATGGAATTTAATGCAGACAAGTATGAGGTGTTGCACTTCAGCAGGACCAACTAGGGTAGGTCTAACACTGAAGCGTGCAGTGCAACAAAGGGGTTTGGGAATATGGGTCCATAATTCACTGAAAGTGGCAGCAGAGGTAGACAGGGTCATAAACAAAGCTTTTGGCACACTGACCTTCATAAATCAAAGTATTCAGTAGAGGAGATGGGATTTTATGTGGAAGTTCTATAAGGTGTAGGTGAGGTCTAGTTTGGAGTATTGCTTAGTTTTGGTCACCTGTCTATAGGAAAGAGGTAAATAAGGTTGAAAGAGTACAGTGAAAACTTACAAGGATGTTGTTGAGACTGGAGGACCTGAATTATTACTTTACGACTACGTTACGACTTTATTTCTTGGAATATAGAAGACTGAGGAGAGATTTGATAGAAGTACACAAATTTATGAGTGGTGTAGATAGGGTAAATGCAAACAGACTTTTTCCACTGAGGCTGGGTGGTACTACAACCAGCGGACATGGCTTAAGTATGAAAGGTAAAATGTTTAAGGCGAACATGAGGGGAAACTTCTTCAGAGGGTCGTGAGAATGTGGGGTGAGCTGCCAGCACAAGTGGTGTCTAGAGCTCAATTTCAATGTTTAAGAGAATTTTACATGAATGGGAGAGGTATGGAGGGCTAAGGTCCAGATGCAGGTCGATGGAACTAGGGCGTTTGAATGGTTCAGCATGGGTGAAGTACTCTTCTATGAGTCTAGTCAAGAAGAAAAGAAAAGCTTACAAAAGGTTCAGAGAGCTAGGTAATATTAGAGATCTAGAAGATTATAAGGCTAATAGGAAGGTGCTTAAGAAGGAAATTAGGAGAGCCAGAAGGGGCCATGAGAAGGCCTTGGCGGGCAGGATTAAGGAAAAACCCAAGGCATTCCACAAGTATGTGAAGAGTAAGAGGATAAGACTTGAAAGAATAGGACCTATCAAGTGTGACAGTGGGAAAGTATGTATGGAACCGGAGGAAATAGCAGAGGTACTTATAGAATACTTAACTTCAGTATTCACTATGGAAAAGGATCTTGGTGATCGTAGTGATGACTTGCAGCAGACTGAAAAGCTTGAGCATGTACATATTAAGAAAGAGAATGTTCTGGAGCTTTTGGAAAGCATCAAGTTGGATAAGTCGCCGGGACCAGATGAGGTGTACCCCAGGCTACTGTGGGAGGTGAGGGAGGAGATTGCTGAGCCTCTGGTGGATCTTTGCATCATCAATGGGGACAGGAGAGGTTCCGGAGGATTGGAGAGTTGCGGATGTTGTTCCTTTATTCAAGAAAAGGAGTTGAGATAGCCCAGGAAATTATAGACCAGTGAGTCTCACCTCAGTGGTTGGTGAGTTGATGGAGAAGATCCTGACAAGCAGGATTTATGAACATTTAGAGAGGTATAATATGATTAGGTATAGTCAGCATGGCTTTGCCAAGGACAGGTCGTGCCTTACGAGCCTGATTGAATTTTTTGAGGATGTGACGGAAGAGCAGTAGATGTAGTGTATATGGATTTCAGCAAGGCATTTGATAAGGTACCCCATGCCAGGCTTACTGAGAAAGTAAGGAGGCATGGGATCAAAGGGGATATTGCTTAGTGGATCCAGAACTGGCTTGCCCACAGAAGGCAAAGAGTGGTTGTCGAGGGGTCATATTCTGCATGGAGATCGGTCACCAGTGGTGTGCCTCAGGGATCTGTTCTGGGACCCTTACTCTTCGTGATTTTTATAAATGATCTGGATGAGGAAATAGAGGATGGGTTAGTAAGTTTGCTGATGACACAAAGGTTGGAGGTATTGTGGATAGTGTGGAGGTCTGTCAGAGGTTACAGCGAGACATTGATAAGATGCAAAACTGGGCTGAGAAGTGGCAGATGGAGTTCAACCCAGATAAGTGTGAAGTGGTTCATTTTGGAAGGTCAAATATGATGGCAGAAAATAGTATTAATGGTAAGACTCTTGGCAGTGTGGAGAATCAGAGGGATCTTGGGGTCCGAGTCCACAGGACACTCAAAGCAGCTGCGCAGGTTGACTCTGTGGTTAAGGCGGCATACGGTGTATTGGCCTTCATCAATTGTGGGATTGAGTTTAAGAGCTGAGAGGTAATGTTGCAGCTATATAGTACCTGGTCAGACCCCACTTGGAGTACTGTGCTCAGTTCTGTTCACCTCACTACTGGAAGGATGTGGAGACCACAGAAAGGGTGCAGAGGAGATTTACAAGGATGCTGCCTGGATTGGGGAGCATGCCTTATGAGAATATGTCAAGTGAACTCGGCCTTTTCTCCTTGGAGCGACGGAGGATGAGAGGTGACCTGATAGAGGTGTATAAGATGATGAGAGGCATTGATCATGTGGATAGTCAGAGGCTTTTTCCCAGGGCTGAAATAGCTGCCACGAGAGGGCACAGGTGTAAGGTGCTGGGGAGTAGGTACTGAGGAGATGTCAGGGGTAAGTTTTTTACTCAGAGAGTGGTGAGTGCATGGAATGGGCTGCCGGCAACTGTGGTGGAGGCAGATACGATAGGGTCTTTTAAGAGACTTTTGATTAGGTATGTGGAGCTTAGAAAAATAGAGGGCTACAGGTAACCCTAGTAATTTCTAAGGTAGGGACATGTTCGGCACAACTTTGTGGGCTGAAGGGCCTGTATTGTGCTGTAAGTTTTCTATGTTTTAACACAGACATCTGTAGCACATTACAGGTTTTTCAACCCACATGTTGTTGCGACCATGTAACCTACTCTAGAAACTGCCTAGAATTTCCCTACCACATAACCCTCTCTTTTTCTAAGTCCCATGTACCTATCTAAAAGTCTCTTAAAAGACCCTATTGTATCCACCTCCACCACCATCGCCAGCAGTGCATTTCATGCACCCGGCACTCTGTGTGAAAAATTTAACCCTGACATCCCCTTTGGTCCTACTTCTAAGCACCTTTAACCTATGCCCCTTGTGTTAGCCATTTCAGTCCTGGGAAAAAACCTCTGGCTAGCCACATAATCAATGCCTCTCATCATCTTATACACCTCTGATCCTCTGTTGCTCAAAGGAGAAAAGGCTAAGCTCACTCAACCTATTCTCATAAGGAATGCTCTCCAATCCATCCTTGTAAATCTCCTCTGCAGTCTTTCCATAGTTTCCACATCCCTCCTGTAGCGAGGTGAATAGAACTGAACACAGTACTCCAAGCAGGGTCTAACCAAGGTCTTGTATAACTGTAACATTACCTCACAGTTCTTGAACCCTATCGCATGGTTGATGAATGCCAACACACCATACGCCTTCTTAAAAACACTGTCAACTTGCGCACAGCTTTCAGTGTCCTATGAACATGGACCCTAAGATCTCTCTGATCTTCCACACTGCCAAGAGTCTTACCATTAATATTATATTCTGCCTTCAAATTTGACCTTCCAAAATGAACCACTTCACACTTATCTGCATTGAACTCTATCTGCTATTTCTCAGCCCAGTTCTGCATCCTATTGACGTCCTGCTGTAACCTGATACCCCTACACACTATTCACAACACCCCCAACCTTTGTGTCATCAGCAAATTTACTAACCCATCCTTCTACTTCTTCATCCAGGTCATTTTTAAAAATTACAAAGAAGAGAGGTCCCAGAAGAGATCCCTGTGGAACACCACTGGTCACCAACCTCCATGCAGAATATAAACTATCTAAAACCACCCTTTGCCTTCTGTGGGCAAGCCAATTCTGAATCCACAAAGAAAGGTCTCCTTGGATCTCCATGCCTCATTACTTTCTGAAGGAGTTTTGCATGGGAATACTTATCAAATCCAAAAACACTACATCCACTGCTCTACCTTCATCAATGTGTTTTGTTATTTCCTCAAAGAATTCAATCAGGCTCGTAATGCACAACCTGCCCTTGACAAAGCCATGCTGATTATCCATAATCAGATTATGTCTTTCCAAATGCTCATAAATCCTGCTTCTAAGGATCTTCTCCAACAACTTGCCCACTGCTGAAGAAAGAATCACTAGTCTATAATTTCCTGGTTATCCCTACTCCCTTTCTTGAACAAAGGAACAACTCTCCGACCCTCCGGTATGTCCTCTGTCCCTATCGATGATGCTAAGATCATTGGCAGAGCTCAGCCAAACTCCTCCCTTGCGTCCCACAGTAGCCTGGGGTACATCTCGTCCAGTCCCAGCGACTAATCTAACTTAAACAACAGGAATTCTGCAGATGCTGGAAATTCAAGCAACATACATCAAAGTTGCTGGTGAACGCAGCAGGCCAAGCAGCATCTATAGGAAGAGGCGCAGTCGACGTTTCAGGCCGACCTGAAACGTCGACTGCGCCTCTTCCTATAGATGCTGCTTGGCCTGCTGCGTTCACCAGCAACTTTGATGTATGTTGACTAATCTAACTTAATGCTTTTCAAAAGCTCCAGCACATCTTCTTTCTTAATGCATATATGCTCAAATGTTTCAGTCCACTGTGAGTCATCCTCACAATTACCAAGGTCCTTGTCCCTGGTGAATACTGAAGCAAAGTATTCATTAAGTACCTCTGCTATCTCCTCCAATTCCATGCACACTCTAGCTCTGGAACATAGTTTGGTTAGTGATTCAGAGCTGGATCTGGGGTGCTTTGTACAATACATTTTTTAAAAAAGCCACTGGGTTCACTGCTATAGTACTGTGTAACATGATAAAAATATGAAAAATTGCATTTGGGTATAACGTAATAATATCAGATAATCTGGAAAATCTGTTAGCTGGCACTATCAAAGTCACAAGAGCACCAAATAATTGGATGTATCTACATCAATGATCTTATTCATTTCATCTTTGCATATTAATTTAGGTTTTTTTCTAAATGCATCACGGCACAACACTTCAGCTGCTCCAGTCAAATTGATTTCTATTCTTCTGCATTCCTTCTGCAACCTGCACCCCATACATCTCCCAAATAGTAATAAGTAATAAGAAAGTCTCATGTTAATCCTAAGGAAACAAAATGGACTTTGTGAATTTGAGGTTTCTGTTGATCATTTACTTTTAAATATATTAATATTTTTGGAGCAATAATTCATAATGAATACTTAAAAAAATTGTAACTTGTAATTCTTCATTGATTTGATCATACTTACCCAAAACCCCTCTGTGGTAAACACTCAAGTACATCATAACAAAGAGCTAGCTGATCATTTCGCTCACATTTATAGAGACATTCTAGGGCTACTGCCATCAACTGTTGTTGATCAGGAATAATTTTCTGCTGACACTAAAGAGGAATACAAATAAGGAATAAATCAATGAACGGAATAAATCAATGAACAGAATAATATATTTGAGAATGTGTACTATATATAACGTCACTAAATTAAAATTTAAAATATCTGGGTGGACAAATCACAAAATTAAAAATTCACCAGAAACTTGTATGCAGGCATGAAATGCAGAATGCAAGACCTACCAACTTCCAAAAGATGAGTAAGATAGAGATTCCATACATTTTCAAAGATTAAAATAATGCCACAGTAAATCTGACATCATGCTGTGTCAGTGCATCCAGCTGCCTCAATAAATATAAACAATATGAATTGGTTATATGACTGCATTAAATTTAATTCATTATATTAACCTGCTACGTGGAACCCTATCAGACCTTAAGGATGCACCATGTATAGTGGATTCTGGATTATTGCGACACATCAGCACTAGTATATTTTGGCCTAATAAAGCACCTGTCCCAATTAGCGAAGTTTCATGGAAATAGTTAGAAAGGTATAAAAAAGACAAGTTACAGCTTAACTGGAGAAACAAATAGTGTGTTTAAATTAAATACAGAATATATTAGAACGCTACCAAAGCTACTACAGTACTGTAAAACTGTATTAGTTCCTGAAAGTTATCAATGGAGGAATTCATTCAGGGATGTGTTCTTTTGTAAATGAACAAAATCAGTGCAGACACCTGCAGCAGATAGTGGACTGCCTTCAAACAGTGCTTTTGATGACTGCATCCTCCAAATTTTCATTTTAATTGTAACATCGATACCTTCAAATTCAATCTCTCACACAATGTCAGCAGGACCAAGGAGCTGATTATTGACTTCGAGAGGAGAAAACCAGAAATCAATCAGCTAGGTCTCATTGGGCTATCAGGGTGAATGCTGTTAGAGTAAATAGCATCCATCAAGGACCACCACCATCCAGGCTATATTTGCTTCTCACTGCTGCCATCAGGAAGGTAGTACAAGACCTCAGGACCCACGCCTGTCAGGTCAGAAGCTGCTATTACCCCTCAAACATCAGGCTCCTGAACCAGAGGGCATATCTTCACTCACCCCATTACTGAACTGCTATGGGCTCACTTTCAAGGACCTTTGATCTCATGTTCTCAATACTATTGCTTAATTATTTATTTTTTAATTTCTTTTTTATTTGCACAGTTTGTTGTCTTTTGCACATTGGTTGGTTGTCCATTCTATTGTGTTTCTTCTATTTTCTGGAAACACCCGCAAGAAAATGAATCTCAGGACTGTATGTGGTGACATACGTATACTTTGATAATAAATTTACTTCTAACTTTTTGAACTTTGAATTCTTCGTAGTTCCTAACTTGACGTAGTAAAATAGTTTCATTTTCACTGCCACGTTTGGCATCTCCAAGCTTGAATGCCCTGCAGTGAGCAAGACAGTTCTGAATTCCAGTTTATTACTCACCAACTACCAATGACAAAATTCACTGCTTTTTGAACACAAACAACTTTATTTAAAAACTGTTCCCTCCAAGCATGGTGAAGTCGTATGGCCATTAGACACGTGCATGAGACTGATGCTAGCTACAAAATATTCGGCAACAGTCTCTTTCCCCAACTAAGTAACATAGTGTCCCAAATAAATGAAGGAACTCCCAGCTATTTTCTCAATTTGTTTTTGTTCTTTAAGAGTTGTCACAAATAAGCAGCTTGTCCGATTAACCAATGGCCACTGTATTAGTGATGTGGAAGGTGCATTCTTCTCCACAATCCTCCTCCTCAGCAATATCAAAGAAATCATCTACCAGACCTTTTACAAAAATGATGGATGCAACTTTTTTTTAAACGTAACATACATAATAGAACTTGTAAGCTGGCTGCTTGATTCTGACATTGGTAAAATAATTTCAAATGGAAGAGGTCTGGTTTAATACTTATGATAACAATTAAATAAAAATGTAATAAACATACATCAGGTTTTGATTGCTGAAATATCTTCAAAGGGTACTTTAAGTCCTCTTTTGCCTCTGTTACTAAATATTCTTTCAGCAATTTGTCTGCAAATCCCGCCTTTTTACTTTCACAACGGTGCAGGAAGGGAACCACCCACTGGTACACGTTTTTTATATACATTTCTTCAGATGACTGCCAAAATATAATTCCACAAAAAAAAAAATCAGTATGCAGCATTAACTATATACAGGTTTCTTTTACAGGGAAAAAAAGAATTTTAACTCAATAATCTGCTGAATAAAGATAACATTGAAAACTAATATAACTTAGTAAAGTGTACAAAATAACACTGTCAGTATGGAATGGCTAGACACTAGATTTTACATGGGTTTCATTCCCATCATGTTAAGACCAGAAGAAAACAAATCTGCTTAAAAATGATCAAACTTATGTTGCAAATAATGCTGAAATGGTAAAGACTTGAGAACAAATGAAGCACCTGTTCTTCATACACAGCAATTAATGGAAGGACTAAAGAAGAGTTATTATTTTTTAAAAGTTAATTACAAAGAAAACCTCATACAAATTGCAATTGTTTGGTAATTTTGATTATGTTACATCAATTACTGAAATACAATGCTAATAATCTCAGGCTGAATTTATATTTGAACGTCTTACATTTATCAACAGTTGCCTCAGTTTATCAATGTCGTTCATCTGCTGCATGTCCTTCAAAGAAAGAGTTGGATCAGCCCCTGCTTCATACACAAGTGTTTCCAGAGTAATCAGATCATCACAGAGAACCTCTAAACCTGGGATATTCCTTTCCTTGCCAAGTCGTATCAGAGATAGGGCACAATCCACCTAAAAGTACATTAAGAGTACTGTTAAATGGATCAAAAGTTTTGGCACATGTAGTTCATAATAAATGTTATTTTCAGTTTTCCAATTCTTCTAGTTCTGCCTATATTGTCTGACACACAATCTCTCTCCAATTAAACTTCAATTTCACTATAATGTCTACAATTTAATATTCTAACATTTTCCAAACTCAGTGAGACTACTACCTCAATGAGAATTATGGTGCATTATAACTGCATTTCAGAGACTTGCTTTTTGCCACTTAAATTGATTTCACTTGAGACTCCTCAATGTAAACAGAATTTGCAGAAAGGAGCAAGATGTAGCAAAAAAAAAATAAAAATGAATTAAATCTAACACTAGTTAGGAAGGTTAATAAACATAGTTAATGCACAAAAATAAATTACAGAACTAATATCCTGGCTGTTGCAAGATCTGTTCATATTTGATCCCCTCTTTACAAATGCTAAGTCTAAACAAATTCAAGTAATTATATTAAACTAAGTTATTCATTGCTTCCTTTTACCTTGTAATCTATGTGAAAGTGTTGTACTGTAGATTTTAAATAATCATTGTTTTGAGGTTTAGATCATTCAGTGATCAAATTATTTTGAAGTCGGTGCTGCAAATTGAGATTTGGTGCCACCACGTGGTACTTAAAAGCAGCACAGCTTTTGCTGACCAGGGAAGTGTTGGATAGAAAACTGGTAGACATGTAAAAAAAAGAGAATTGGTCCAATAAATTCTGCACCATTTTCTTATTTGAATACTATTGCAGGCCTCTATCTACCTGTCATTCGGAAGATGGGGCTCATATGTTATTGATACAAACAAAGTAATGTTTGTTCACCTGTATTCAAATGAAAGTGAATTTCAAATTTTGCCAAAAAAAAGGAAAGGAAAGTTGCTCATTTGGAAGCTCAGACTTCAGTTGTGGTTATAATTAAATTTTGTATTATCACAAAGCTGAAGGTGACGTGATGACAGAACATGGAGTATAATTTCCCAGAGATTCACAGTCAATCCAATTTCCGCAACCGCTCCTTCAATTTGTAATCCCAAATTCTTCAACTTTTCCAAACTAATTTTTGATCTTTTTATTTCAGAAACAAATATCCATGCCATTAACAATCCTAAATTACTTAGGAAATCAGAAGGAATTCCAACAACATACAATATTTTAGCATGAAAGTAAACACACTAAACACGTTATTGTCCAGCTTCTCACCTGCCTAGAATAACTCTCAATCTCCTCTGCACGTTTCAGATACCATTGAGTGAGTGTATCAATAAAGGGAACAGTAGTTCTATATTTCAACAGTTCAGGCTGCTCTTCATAAAGAAACTCAGCCACATCTTGTGGACTACAATCTATTATCATTCTGCAGGGGAAAAAACAAGCACCAAATATTATCAGAATGAACAGGAAGCTCACACATCCATTGCTATAATATACCTATAGTGAAAGGCAATACTCATTTATCAGCAAAATAGTCATGGTGAAATAACATGTTGAAGCAAGAATTATTCTGTACTACTAATCAAGCAATAGCACTTTTCCAAAAAGTTTATTAATAGACTAGTGAAAATAATTATTCCAGATCAATTAATTTTAATATAATGCCATTTTGTTTTATGTAGGCTTAATGATTTTTTTTTAATTTTAGTTTCACAAGTTTAGTTCTTAATATCAGCATTTACTTTCTTGAAATGTAATAGGCTGGATCATACTGACTCAAACGGAACCACCGACATTCAGTTGTTGAATTAAACAAGTCCTAAATTCCCATACATATGCTATGAAACAGAAGTTCATGACTTACTGACAGGTTCAGAATGCTAAAGCAAACACTAGACTCCACAAAGATCCCCCAGTATTTAAACTTGGGGCGAAACCTGAAACACTATTAATTTCTTTGGGATTATGATGAACATATTTGGAAGATAATAAGGAAGGTAAGATAACTTTTAATCATTTTACCTCACTTTAATGTGATTAGTTATTTATCAAGCTTAAATATGCCTGAATGTTCATTTAACTTAATGATAGCTTTCAGCCATCCCTACTTTGGCAACTGTCAGAGGATGCCAGTCTCACTACAGAAAGGGACTTTCACTGAGCTACCCGAGGACCACACCAACAGCATCCAGAGTGCTACAGGCCAGCAGAATCAAAAGCTCGGTTTTAGGTGCACAGACATTAGAAAACTAGTAAGTAGGAAGATAGTTGAATTATATAGAAAAATAAGATTGAATGTAAAACAAAATTGATTACGTTAGCTTAAAAATAAAATATAGTGAAATTAATTAAAATGCAAAAAATATTTTAAGATTGTTAATTGAAATATCAGTTTCATCATATATTTTAATGCTACACTATACTTTTTGATTAGTACAGTAGCATTTAACAAAATTCTATTTGGATCTATAGAAATATACTGAATGGAAAATATCTCATGGCACAATCTAGTCAGGTTTTGATCAGGTCTTGTAGCAATATATTATTAGATAGGTTGCCAAAAGATTGGAGAACGAGGCACGTTTAGATTTTAAAATAGATGAAAAACAATAATGGTAGAGGAAGACAAAACTATAGAAAGGGAATCCCCAGATTGAGGTCAGTGTATTTGAAGGGCAGCTACCGATATTCGACTTATTAAAACCAAGGATCCCTGGATAACGAGATCTATTGCAGCACTGGGTTTTTGGAGGGTTTGGACATCTGGAGGTTAAGAGACTTTCACTATAAGAATAACATATTTTGCATTCAAAGAATTTAAATTATTGAAACAAATATAAAGTAGTATTGCTGAATGATAACCATCCAGAACAATAAAGATTCTTATTTCCTTGAAGCAGACTAACACATTGAAACAAATATGTTACTATATAGCCGTAGTAGTGCAATCACTCAAGTTGATTCTGTCACTATATATTGAGTACATGTATGACAAAAAATGCAAAATCCTAAAGGACAGCATCGACAGAGATTAGTTTAAGTAATGTAAATCATAGACATGAAACAAAATATTGAATATTTTCAATCAGAGTTCCCAATTCCAAATATCAAAACATTAACTCTTTGATACTGTGTTACCTATTTATCTATTGTGCAGTAAAACAATGGTGTTGACATTCTATTAGATTTGTTTCCACAGGTGATGTAGTCAAAGTAAAAATATACTTGGTTCTTTTCCAAGACCATTCAACCAAGCCACACAGCTGAAATAAAAAGTTGACTTGGGGTGCATGTGCCTGGGCATTATTTCACCCCTTCCTTCTCCCAAGGCAATCTCCGATACAGCAGTTGACTCCACACAAATCAATGGATTGAAAGCCTTAAGGAATGCAATGAGTGGCCGAGCACTAAAATTAATAAAGACCAATTTCTACCGCAGTAAGTCATAACGGATAGCAACTAACAATGTGGTAATGTATTTTTACAGTAAATATCAGTCATTTTGTTAGAATTGTTTAAAAGTTAAGCCCTTCATCAGACTGCAAACTTAAATCAGAGCTGCAAATTTAGTATTTTTGTCCCTCATACATTTCCAATGCATTCAGCTTTGTCAGAAATCTTTTTGACATCAAGGACATTAACACTGTTATGCAGGTCGTTTCCTTCTAAAATAGTAAAAGTAGTTACTGGTCTTAATGACTACCTTTTACTTATGATGATTTGATCAAACTGTGCATTTCCCCTAAAATCTCACACAGAATCTAAACTATTTGTGAACTTTCTACCTTCTACCCCCTTTAAGATCCATAATTCATTAGTGCATCTAAGACGGTTTATGACAAACTTGTTAAACACAGCAAAGAGATTAATAGAATTAAATAATAAATTATATCATTTTACCTTATGTTTGGTTCCTCACACCAGTCTAGATCTTGATGTCTTTGTTCATTCCATGGCAATGCCACCAAGTCGTTACAGTCATCAACAAATCTGAAAAGAAGTGGAATGCAAAATCCATCATTTCAGCAAGAGTAAGAAAATGCACTTTCGAGTAAGTTTTCTTGAATCACAAATTCAAAATTTATCGCCAAGTATAATTTATTTTCAAGTTAAGTTGCTTTTCACTATTAACTTAAGAAACTTAAAACACATTTTACACATTTACCAAAAATAAATGTTTCTTCAGTAAATAAAATAGGTGGCATTTAAAATTAGTTAAACTACAGTGAAGTTGGATAACAATACTGAAACTTGTGTGATAATGATGAACCTCAAGGTTGTATATAGTACATACTTCGATAATAAATTTACTTTGAACTTTGATAATGTGAATGGTTGCCTTGATAAACATTCACAGAAGCTGGACAAATCCAAACCAGCAATGTCTACTCTATCATCAGCAATGAGAAGGAAGTAGCATTCTATTATATTACAGCATCCAATAACCTATTCAATACCCAGCCAGAGCCACTTGGCACTGTGGCCCTTGAATTCAAGGGCTTAGAGTAACTGGCCTTGCTATTAAGATTGAATTTGACCAAGTGTAGCATCAAGGCCTCCTGGTAAAACAGGGCTCATAGTGGATGGAGCCATACTGAGCACAAAGGAAAATGACTATGTTTAGCAGATGTCAATGATCCAAATCCCAGAACGTAACTGAAGGAGCTCCTCAAGGCAGTGTTCTGAGCCCGACAATCTTCAGCTGCTTAAAATGAATTCCCATCCACATTATGAGCAGAAATGGCATGTTTGCTCATGTATTCTCAAGTTCAATTCTATTCACAACCCCCCAGCAAATGAACCACTCTGTGCTGCATGCAATAAGGCTTGGACAACGTTCAGGCAAGGACTAATAATTGAAACGTAACATTTCTGCCACAAAAATTGCCATGCAATGTTCATCTCCAAAAAGACAGAATCTGAATCCTACTCTTTAATGACAATGCGATGACCAAGTATTCAATTATTCACCAACTTGGAGAAGCAGGGATGAGGGTCACCATTGCCAAAACACTTAACTGGACAAGCCATGTAAGTACTGTGGCTACAGGAGCACTTCTGAGGCTAGGAGTCACCCTAAACAATCACATTCTTCTCCACTGTTGCACAGAAAAAGCAGTGTACACCATCTACAAAATGCTCTGCATTTAATTGTCCAGGCTAGTCTAGCTGGATCTTCCAAACACATCGTCTCTATCATCAAGGAAAAAGGGCGGCTGGTGCATGGGAACGCAATTACAAGCAGATTCTCCTCCAAGTATCACACCATCCTTACCTAGAAATACAGCACATTGCTAAACTTTCAGGTACAAATCTTGGAACATTCTATCCAACAGTATTACTGGAATACTTTTGCCAATAGGACTCCAGTGGCCGCTCACCCCACCATCTCATGGGCAATTAGGAATGGACAATAAATGCTGGCTTTGCTGGCTATAACGGAGATCTGCCCCACCCTTCAAAAACACAGGCATCAATTGTATTATCCAGTGAAGTAACAATGTACCACATGTAGGACAGAATATATACATGAAAGAAACTTTAAGATACAACGGAATACTGGGGGGATTCTGTGAAAGCATGAATTGGTTTCTCCAGTTGGCAAATTTCACAGAGAACTTTTTTCTTCCACTTACATTTGCACAAAACCAAAGAAAGAAAAGCAGAATATTAAGGAGGCATACAGTAAAACAAATAGATGAAAAGGAACTCACAGAAAATGCTGGAGAAACTCAGGAGGTCAGACAGCATCTATGGAAAGGATGCCGTTTACTCCTTTCCACAGATGCTGCCTGACCTGTTGAGTCACTGCAGCATTCTGTGTGTATTGTTCTGGAGTTCTAGCATCAACAGAAACCCGTGTTTGGGGAAGGAGGAATGCAAGAATTTGTAAGGAAGACTTGTTGCATCTGTCATACAATCCTCTGCAATCATGCTGGATTCAGTACATTTATATTAGATGCATTTTCAGTTGCAGTACCAATTAAAGATCAAAGTATTTGGCTTGTTTGCAGACACTCGAAAGGGACAAATCAGCTTTCCATTTCCAGGCAAATAGAAATGTTGACAATTTTTACTATTTTTGAACAGGCCTTGTGAAATGAGAGTAATTGATTTTATACATGAACTACAGACTAATTAATATCATGTGAGAAAAAGCAGTTTGGGAAATCACTTCTAATAATACAGCCATTACAATTGAACTATCTTCAAAACATTTTCATTAACACAAAATGAGACATAAAAATTAATTTAAAATTTATAAAACAGATGCATCAACCATTTTACTGGTAAAGGCAATTGTAATATGTTATCTTTTACCATTTCAACACTCAAACAAAAATATGTTGATACATTGCCAGTCTCATCAGAAAACAATGGAATATGATCAGTGATTGTATGTGTCCAGACTTAGCATAATAAATATACTGGAGCTGCTAATAGTTAATAAATGGTTATAAATTATTATTCATTACATTTCTAGTTACATTATTTCTTCATTAGAAGCATAACAATATACAATGATGCTTTCAACATTAACATCAAAAGAGAAATAAAAATTAAAATAAAACTACTATGATTATTCATATAAAACAAATGAATGTAAAAAACGCAAGGGATTCTTTTGAAGGCTACAGGTGTTTGCACTCAGTGGCCATTTCATTAGGTATAGAACTGGAACCTGGTGTGGCTATCCGCTGCTGTCGCCCATCCATTTCAAGGTTCAACATGTTGTGCATTCAGAAATGCTCTTCTGTCATAATGCATGGTTATTTGAGCTTCTGACACCTTCCTGTTAGCTTGAACCAGTCGGAACATTCTCCTCTGACCTCTCTCATTAACAAGATGAATTCACCCACAGAACTGCAACTCACTGGATGCATTTGCTTTTCATGCCATTCTCTGTAAATTCTAGAGACTGTTGTGCTTGAAAATTCAAGGAGATAACCTATTCTTGAGATACTCAAACCTCCTCAACTGGTCGAAGTCACTTAGATCATTTTCTTTTCCATTCTGATGCTTGGTCTGAGCAACAACAGAACCTCTTCACTATATCTGCATGCATTTATGCATTGAGTTGCTTCCACATGATTTGCTGATTAGATATATGCATTAATGAGGTGTACCGGTGATCCTAATAAAGTGGCCACTGAGTATATTACATAGATCCATCAAATCATATTATAAAATTCAAGTCTATAAACATAGATTTTAAACTAATAACTGCCAGTATAAGCTGCTTTAGAAGACAGAATAAATATGATTCAAGACTTTCTATTTAATTGAAATTTTAGTTTCAATAATGAATTAATATTATATAGTAATACACAGCTCTTTGTATTGCTGAATGGTCTACAGAAGTATTTAATAACAAATTTCAGAAAGTCACTTACACAGCTGAAAATGCTTGCATGCTAAGATTTCCATTTCATTTATGAAGCTTGTTTTTAGCACTACTACAAAAATGTTAAGGTTTTTTTCCTGGATGTTATAATAGAATTTTCAGGCTAAAGGAAACAAATTTGAAGGTGCATCTACAGTCATAATTACTTTAAGCTGGGGTCTGATCAGCCCCGGCTGGGTCACCTGGAGGAGGCTGTATGATGTTGAAAGACCCGAAAAACTCGATGATTCCAGGAACATCACTGAAGATGTATCTAGCAGCATCAGTAGATGTATGTACACAGCTTACAATAAGGAAAATTGAGAAGAAAATCGACAGTTTTTTTTTCTTCTCTTCACTATTTATGTCTTTCATTATCATACAAGATTATCTGTGCTCAAAACAGATGAAGAATTTTTTTTAGGTAAAGCTACAATAGCACAAAAAACATTAGAGCGAAATCCAAAATGGCGATGCGTTCACACTTCATCTCTGGATGTAATAGTTCATCCATGTCCTATACGTCTTCGTTATGATCGGAAAATGCTGCCGGCTGTTAAACATACTGTGCACAGTGATTCCAACTTGCTAGTGAACTGTTGGAGCTCCACAGCTTGGGTTTCTTGGGATGCCATTAATGCCGTAGGAAGAAGTGAACAAGGAAACAAAAAAAGGGAAAAATACACTGGAATCTGGGAATGACTTTCCCCTTCAGGCCACCTCTCCCTTTGTTCTTTCTGGCAAACGTCCACTCACTTGAAAATAAACTGGACTACCTGCGCCTGAGATTGAACCAGCAAAAGAAAAACATCGGCACACTCATTCACGAGGAAATCTGCAGATGCTGGAATTTCAAGCAACACACATAACAATTGCTGGTGAACACAGCAGGCCAGGCAGCATCTATAGGAAGAGGTACAGTCGACGTTTCGGGCCGAGACCCTTCGTCAAGACTAACTGAAAGAGATAGTAAGAGATTTGAAATCTCTTACTATCTCTTCTTTCCATTATGTGTGTTGCACACTCATTCTCACAGAATCACGGCTTCAAGAATCCATACCGGACACGGCCATCCAGCTGGAGGGTTTCAGCTCGTTTTGGGCTGACAGAAATCCAGCTGTGACTATATCCGTATTTACAGAAATATGAACTAGTGTATCGAGGCTATAGCAGTGGTATCCCATTGTTCACCGATGATTGAGTTTATTTTTATGAAGTGCAGACCATTTTATATACCAAAGGAGTTCAATACAGTAGTATATCCCCTCTCCTCTGCTAGTGTCAGCGAGGTACTGCGTGAGCTCTACAGCACCATCAGTGACTTCCAAAGCAAACACCCAATGGTATCTTCATTATCACAGGTGATTTTAACCATGTGAACCTAAAGACAATCCTGCCTAAGTTCCACCAGCAGTTGATTTTGCTACCAGAGGTGAAAGCACTAGACCTGGTTTACACTAACATACCATGTTGCCTAAAAAGCAGTCCCTCAACCTCACATTGGTCCCTCAGATCAGAATGTTAATTCCAGCATACAAACCAGTGATCAAATGGGTCAAACCAGTTCTAAAGGTGGTGAAAGCCTGGCCTGAGGGTGCAATCTCTGCACTGCAGAACTGGAGAACGTCCAGGGAGGCTGCTACCCAATGCAAACATGTTATCATCGAGGAATACGTGATTTCTATGACCAGCAACGTAAAAGTGTACTGAGGATGTTGCCATCATGAAATACATCCAGGTGGGGGCAAATTAGAAGCCATAGTTTACTACAGAGGTCCGTGCCAGGCTGCGGGATTGTGATGCTGCTTTCAAATCAGAGATGCAACAGTTCCCATGGAAGCAAGAGCTGTTTTGTCCCGCTCTATCAGGAAGGCAAAATGGGAGCATTCTCAAAAAATTTATAGTCACTTCTGCAATACCAGAGACACAAGACACATGTGGCAGGAAATTCAGAGGGTTACAGACTACAATTCTACCCTGCACTTCAGTGACCAGGATGTCCGGGAGGCTGAATGTTTTCTCAGCCTGGTTTGATGCACAGAACAAACTGCTGGCGAGGATGGTACACAACCCCCTGGGGGTGCGGACATTCCGTCCAGCTGCAGCTGAGGTGAGGAAGACCCCAGCCAGAGTCGACCCACACAAAGCTGCGGGGCCTGATAATATACCAGGTTGGGTTCTGAAAGACTGCACATCCCAGCTAATAGAGGTGCTGACAGATATACTTAACATCTCTCTGGAACAATCTGTTACCCCCTCGGTTTTCAAGGCAGCAACCATCATTCCAACGCCAAAGGTGGCAACAGTAACCTGCCTAAATGACTATCTACTGGAGGCATTAACATCAACCATTATGAAAAGCTTTTAGCAGCTGGTCGTGGAGCACATTAAAGCCTTTCTCCCAGCTACACTAGACACTTTCCAGTTTGCTTATTGCTCAAATCGATCTACTGATGATACAATAACCTCTGACCTCTACCCTGAGCTGTTCCACCTGGAAACCGGGGGCTCATATGCCAGACTGCTGTTCATAGACTTCAGTTTAACATTCAGCACGATAATACTGCAGAAACTGGGGGCAAAACTGTCCTTGCTGGGTCTCAACACCTCCCTCTGCAATTGGATACTGGACTTCTTAACAGTAAGGCCACAGTCAGAGGGCAGCAACATCTCTCATCCCAAGGCTGTATGCTCAACTCGCTGCTAACGTACGAACATGTTGCAGGATCCAGCTCAAACCGTGTCATCAAATTTACGGATGACACAACAAGTGATTGGCCTCATCAAGAACGGTGACGAGATGGAGTATAGACAGGAAGTGGAGTGGCCAGTGGATTGGTGTGAGATGAACAACCTAAGCCTGAATGTGGAGAAGTCAAAGGAAATTATTGTGGACTTTAGAAAGCTGCAGTCAAACCATCCCCCTCTGCAAATACATGTCTCCTCCGCATTCACATTACAGTGACCTCATCTGGTCCCTTAATATCACCTCCCTGAACAAGAAGGCACAACAATACCTCCACTTCCTGAGAAGATTGAGGCAACCAAGGTTTCCACCCCCGCCCCCCCATCTTAACTGCATTTTACAGGAGCACCATTGAGAGCACCCTGACAAGTTGTAACTCCATCTGGTATGGCAGCAGTTGAGTATCGGACTTGAAGGCCTTACAAAGGTCTGTGACAATAGCTGAGAGGATCAAAGGGGTCTCGCTACCATCCAGCAGAGATTTATCAGGAGCGCTGCACACAAAGGGCCCTTAGTATTTTTAAGGATCCCACCCATCCATCCAGCATCCTCTGACTTTCTATCATCAGGTAAGAAACTACGACGTACAAAAACAAGAACCATCAGGATGAGCAACAGCTTCCTCCCCCAGGCCATTAGACTTCTGAACTCCCAGCCGCATCGCATTCGAAGTGTCACTGGTTAATATGTTCCATAACTTGCAATATTTAATATTAATACACTTTAGTTTGCTGTTTATGTGTGATTCATCTGTAGATTTTATTCCTACCTTCGTAAGTTTTTGTCTGTTATGTGCTTTACATCCTGATTCAAAGAAATGTCTCATTTCTACATACATATTATGCATTATGTACATGTATGTAGTTAAATGACAATAAACTTCACTTGACTTGAAGATTTCATCATGACAGAAAATCAAGCAGTCTTTATTATTGGAAATTACTTCACCAATTTCCTACCATTGGCTTTACTCAAGACAATAGTGCTTTTCTTCACCAAAAATAGTGTTACGTGTTGCCTATAACACATAAGGTTGCCTCAACTGATTGAAATGCAGCTTTAAACATGTTTCATGAACAATATTAATTAGAGTCCTTTTAATGCAATTGAAAATGAATTGAAAGAAAATAAAAATAGAAATACTTAGCAGGTAGAGCAGAATTGTGGAAAGAAATAGAGTTAATGTTTTAGGAATGAGTAATGAGTGTGATGAAAGGATGAATAGAAGAAAGGGTTTATCTCTGATAGGATGAGACTGGATGACTTTAAGTGGCAGTTAAGCAGCAGCTAAAATCAGATTAAGTACCATGCAAATTGGTTAAAGACTGACGTCAATGATAATGAGCAGTTTACAGAGAAGAGGTGGAACCTCCATTTGGTACTTCTTGCTACATATGACTGTAAATGCTTCAACTCTGTCTTTTTAACTTGCGAAACTAAGCCATCTTTGAGGTGAGTGATTTCCACCTAGCTTTTAATTGTCCATCACTATTCACGATCAGTGTGGCAGAGGTTGCCGGAGAGCTCCGCTGTTTATTGGATGCTGGTTTTTTTCTGCTACTTCCTAGGCCCAGGCATGTAGTATGTATTGCAGTTTTGCCAGGTTAGAAGTTTATCCTTAGAAATACCTGGAGCTGCTGCTGATATGCCCTTCTGCATTCTTCACTGATCCCTTACTTGGATACTAATGATGGAGCAAGGGATGTGCTTGTTTAGATTACAGAAAATGGTGGGTGCACATTTCTGTAGTAGATGGCACCACCTTTTTAATATCTGACATCTATACCAAGTTTTTTCTATTTAACATGATGGTGGTGCCAACCAACACAACAAAGGTTATCCTTCAGTTATTTTTGTTTATTGTATTTTCCTCCCCAAAAATCTAAGTGGGTGAAATTACCATAGTTGACTCACAATGGAGGTATTTAAATTCTTTTTTTAAGAATTACTTTGGAATGTAGTTCTACCATTCTTTTGTTCATAATCTGAAAAGCTATAATGTCTCACTGTCTTAATGTAAATAGAAATCAGTATTTTAACTTTTAAGAACTGTGGATGCAAGTAAGTGGATCTTATCGAAATAAACACAGTATAATTTTAAGTTGTAACTTAAAGGAATAAAATTTCATTGACATCTATTTTTTAATCCAAACTATACCAAAACTGAAAGAGGATCTAATGCTTTTCCAGCATATCTGACGAATAAACTCTTCTCGGGCTTCCAGCCAGGTACAGGTATTGACTTTAACCAACGTCTGGATGGCAAACGCCACCATCTTCATCAGGGATGATATGATGCTGAGAAACATTTAGTCTGGTGGCATATATACCTCCGTCATCCGGCCCTCCTGATTGGTTGAGGACAAACCAGTTTTCCGCTATGCCACCTCTCTTACAATCGAATTCCAGTTCTTACTTAGAGCTAGATCTTTGTATTTGTTAAAATTCTTATTCCCTAGTTTTATTTCAATAGCTTCTTTCACCAGACAGTCCCTAAAGACATTGATGCAGCACAATAGCTTTGTGCAGTCAAAGTCAATCCTATGGCCATTGAGTATGTATTGCTCTGCCGCGACCAATTCTCCGGGTAACACAAATGGATACACCTCATGTGCTCTTTGAAACAGATTTCCACCATGTGCCCCATCTGACCGATATATGCTGCTCCGGATTCACAAGGACTCCTGTAAACGGCAGCCAGGTTATCCAGAGAAATCAGCAGTAGCAGAATATTGCATACACAATGGCAGTAGGATTGCCTTTGACTGCACAAAACTACAGTGCCACGCCAATGGCTTTTGGGACCATCACCAGATCTTTGTACTTGAAATAAGACTAGGGAAAAACAATTTTAGCAAATACAAAGATCTCACTCTCATTAAGAACTGGAATTCATTTGTTTATAAACGGGGACACTGGAAAACTGGTTGGTTGAGGACTAACCAATCAGGAGGGACAAACGACGGGAGTATACAATGAGTCTCTCATCGAAACGTCGTTTAAAATTGATACCTGCACCCCACTGGAAGCCCAAGAAGAGTTTATTCATATACCAGAACTATATTCATTAATGACTCTTCAAAATATTTAATTCATTGCTTAACATTTAGCTTTTAAGAAACACTCTACAAAAAAAAATTGTGGCCTAGCATTACATTCTGCTTTGTTATAATAAAAAAAATGTACTGCATTACACCATTCATCAGATATAGTTTGATTTTGCTATGCTGTACTCATACACCAAATCAATTATATCAACTATTCTTATGGTTCTGCAAATTATATCTCGCTGTAGAAATTTAACTATATTAACTCCAAGTAAAATGAATTTCAGTTGCAGAGAGACATTTCAAAGTTGCTGCCTGGCCTGCTGCGTTCACCAGCAACTTTGATGTGTGTTGCTTGAATTTCCAGCATCTGCAGAATTCCTGTTGTTTGCAGAGAGACATTGCTTTTCAAGATACCATTAGAAATTCTGGTCTGTTCTAAACGTGAACTCAGTAAGGTCAGTCATATTAGTTAGTCAGAAACTTTTTTTTAAAATGGGAATCAACTCATTATGCCGTTTATTAATTGACACAATTTTGGCAGTGTGATGTTATATTTTAAGGCAATATTAGTATCTTAAACTGTGGTATTTCTTTAATCCCCTGAAAGCAGAATTAGCCACTCCCTAGCAATTATTTGTTTGGACAGGACTCCATGTAAAACTCAAGCTGCTTTATTTCACATTATTGCATTTTGGAAAGTCAAACGCAAGAGGAAAGTATACAATTAATGGCAGATCCTTAGCCGTATTAATATACAGAGGAGCCTTGGGGTTAGGTCCATACCTCCCTGAAAATGGCAACAGAAACAGATAGTATTGTTAAGGTGGCTTTTTGTTTTAAATTATACTGCACAGAAACAAGTCCTTTGGCCCAATTCATCCATGCTGATAAAGACGTCTGTCCAAGCCCATTCCATTTACTGTGTTTGGCCAAGTCCCTCCAAACCATTTCTACCCACGTACCTGTCTAAGTGCTTTTAAACATCTACAACTTCCTCTGGCAGCTTGTTTCATATGCTCACCATCCTCTGTGTAAAAAAAGGTCTCCCCTCAGTTCCCTTTTAAATCTTAAATCCTCTCACCTGAAATCTATGTCACTGAGCAGCACAGCTCAGGAACAGGCCCTTTGGCCCACAATGTTCTGCCAAACCAATTATACACCCAACTAAACCAGTCCCTTCTGCCTACACAGTTTCTATATTCCTCCATTCTCTGCATATTTATGAGGTAATACCAAATATTGAAAGGCCTGCATGGATTGGACATGGAGAAGATGTTTCCAGTGGTGCAAGCGTCCAGGATCAAAGGACACAGATTCAGTATAAATGGTTATCCCTTTAGAACAGAGATAAGAAGGAATTCCTTAAGCTGGAAAGTGATGAATCTGTGGAATTCATTGCTGGAGTTGGTGGTGGAAGCTGAGCCATTGGTTATAATTAAAGCAGAGCTTGATAGGTTCTTGATCAGCAAGAGTTTCAAAGGTTATGGGGAGAAGGCAGGAGAATGGGACTGAGTGGGAACAATAACTTAGCCATGATTGAATGGTGCTGGTAATCAATGAACCAAATGGCCAAATTCTGCTCCTATGTCTAATAGTCTTTACCATACTGTCTCCACCATTACATCTGGCAGCAGATTCCAGATATTGGATATCTGTAAAAACAAAGCAACGTGCTCTGCACATTTTCTTTGAATTTATCCCCCCTTACCTTAAAATACATGCCTCCTACTGGTAGAAATTTCAACCCTGGGAAAAAGGATACAGGCTGTCAATTCTACCTATGCCTTTCATAATCCTATCACCTGCTGTCATGTCTTCCCTCAGCCTCCACCACTCCAGATAAATTTAAAAATGTTTAATAATGTTAAAATTATTAAAAATAACTTTATCCAACCTTTCCTTACAACACATGCACTCTAATACAGGGAAGATCCTGATACACGTTTTCTGTACACTTTCCATAACCTCCACATCCTTCCTATAATGGGCACAAGAAACAAACATAATATTTTAGATGCAGCCTAACCAGACTTTTAAAAGGCTATAACACAACTTCATGACTACTGAACTTGTACAGTCTATGCATTTCTGGTCACCTATTTTCAAGAAGGACGTGAAGGCTTCAGAGAGAATGCAGCATAGGATTACCAGAATAGTGCCTGGATCAGAAGGTAATGCTTATTTTCTCTGGAGCAGAGGCTAAAGGAAGAACTGATATTGGTTTATAAAATTATGAGAGACCAGATACAGTCATGGACAGAATCTGTTGCCTGGATACAAGTGCTAAATACATAAAGACATAGCATTAAGGAAAAGGAGAGTAAGTTTAAAGGAGGCATGCAGGACAAGCTTCTGTTTTAAATACATGGAGTGTGGGAGGTGCGTGACCCAGGCTGCCAGGGTTGGTAGTGGAAGCAGATACTAAAGTGGCATTTAAGAAGCTTTTAGATAAGCACATGAATATGCAGAAAATGGAGGGATAAAGATCATACGTAGGCAAAAGGATCAGATTCATTTGGAATTATGTTCAGCATAGACATCGTGGACCAGGTGACCTGTCCATGCTGTATTCTTCGATTTATAAGACCATAAGATATAGAAGCATAATTAGGCCATTTGGCCCATCGAGTCTGCTCCACCAGTTCATCATGACTGATCCAATTCTGCTCTCAACTGCAATCTAGTACCTTCTCCCCATATTCCTTCATGCCCCGACCATCTCAGTTCCAAAAGCAGATCCCTCTATTCTGAAACTATGTCTTAGACTTTTCCACCACAGGAAGCATCTTCCCCACATCCATCATATCAAGGCCTTTCATCATTCGATGGGTTTCAAAGAGGTCAAAATCATTGTTCTGAATTTGAGTGAATGCAGATGCAGAAGCATCAAACATTCTTTATATCAAAAGACCTTCAATCCTAGAATCATTCTCATTAACCTCCTTTGAACCCTCTCTAGTTTCAGCACATCCTTTCAAAGGGGCCCAAAACTGTTCATAATACTCCAAGTAAGGCTTTAGAAAGTCTCAACATTATATGACTCGGATTTTACGCCAAATAAAATGGATGCTAGATCTAAGGACTGGATAGCTAAAGGAATAACAGCTATTTGCAATATAATGAAAGAAGGAACACTGTTCAGTTTTGAAATGCTCAAAGAGAAACACTTATGAGAAAAACAAGACTTTTATCGGTATTTACAGATGCGACAGTATGTTAATAGAATGGTTAAAAATGTAACCAAGGCAAGTACATGTTTGATAGAGTTATTTTGAAAAGCATATAATTCAGACAATGGTAGTAGAATCATTTCAAGCGTGTATAAGGGTTTGTCAAATCTTAAAACAGATTCGACTTCATAAATTAAAACAAAATGGGAGAAATAAGGAGAGATAATAATATCTGAGGAAGAATGGACAATAATATGGAGGTATCAATGGAAGTGTACCAGTTCACAGAAATGGAGGGAGTTCGGGTGGAAAAACTTGATAAGATATTTTATTACACCCTCTCAGAAATCCCATTATGATAGCAACCTCCCTGTTTGCTGGAGAAATTGTGGAAATCAAAATGCAAACCATTATCATTTTTTCTGGGAATTCCCTGTTATCAAAGACTATTGGAGTGGGATACATAATGCCCTACAAGACATCTTTAAATGTAAAATACTCTTAGCAGATCAGACCATGTATTTTGGGTATATATCTCAAGAATGGTTTAAAAGAGACAAATATTTAATGAATATACTGCTGATGGCTGGTAAAAAGACCCTTAGAAGGAAATGGTTATCACAGGAGAGCCCAAACTTAAATGTATGGATGGAAATTACAATGGACATTTACAAAATGGAGAAGATAACAGCATCTGTTAATCATAAGTTGGAACAATTTGATTCATACTAGGAAAAATGGTTTAACTACATAACACCTCATAGGCCTGATTTTATTCTCACAAGTCAATGAATATGTTGTAAAAAAAAAGATCACTCCCTACTTTGTACATAGTTTTCTTCTTTTGATTGTTCTTTCCTCTCCTTTCTATAAGTGTACACCTCAGATAAATATTATGTGGAAATTTGTGACAAATATGACTATATGATATATATGTACAGTATCTGAAATACACCTTATGGAAATGTTTATTTGATGATGAACTTCAAAAAATAAATTACAAAAAAAAGAAAGTCTCAACATTGCATCCTTGCTTTCATATTCCAGTTCTCTTGAAATGAACACTGACATTGCATTTGCCTTCCTAGCCACAGACTCAACATGCAAATTAACCTTTAGGGAATCCTGTACAAGGATTTTTTGCACCTCAGTATTTTTTCTATTTTCTCCGCCGTTAGAAAATAGTCAACCCATTCATTTCTTCTACCAAAATGCATGACCATACACTTCCTGACACTATATTCCATCTGCCATCTCTTTGCCCATTCTCCTAATCAAAATCCATCTGTAGCCTCTCTACTTCCTCAAAACTACCTGCCCCTCTGCCTATCCTCATATCATCTGCAAACTTTGCAATAAAGCCATCAATTCCAACACCCAAATCACTGACATAATGTAAAAAGAATCAGTCCCAACACCAGCAGCCGGTCAGAAAAGGCTTTCTTTGTTCCCACTCCTTGCCTCCGGCCAATCAGCCACTGCTTTAGCCATGCTATAATCTTTCCTGTAATACCATGGGCTCATAGCTTGTAGCTTTGTAGCTTGTCAAAGGCCTTCTGAAAATCCAACTACACAACATTAACCAATTCTCCTTTGTCTTTGCTGCTTGTTATTTCTTCAAAGAATTCTAACAGAGGAATTTCCTTGAGGAAACCATGCTGACTACAGACTATTTTTTCCATATGCCTCCAAGTACCCTGAGAGCTCATCCTTAGCAATCAACTCCAACATACTTCCAACCACCAAGATCAGACTAACTGGTCAATAGTTTCTTTTCTTCTGTTTCTCTCCCTTCTCACAGAGTGGAGTGACATTTGCAATTTTTCAGTCTTTCAGACCAATTCCAGAATCTAGTGCTTCTTGAAAGATCATTACTAACGCCTTCAGCCACCTCTTTCAGAATTCTGGGGTGTACATTATGTGGTCCAGGTGACTTATCTACCTCCAGACCTTTCAGTTTCCCAAGAACCTTCTCTCTAGTTATGGTAATTTCACACACTCCCTGCCCCTGACACCTGGAACTTCCACCACACTGCTAGTACCTTCCACAGTGAAGACTGATGCAAAATACTTATTCAGTTCATCCGTCATTATGTTGTCCCCGCTTACAACCTCTCCTTTCCAGCAGTCCGCTATCTAATCTCGCCTCTCTTTTACACTTTATGTATCTGAAGTAAGAGTTGGTATCCTCTCTAATATTATTAGCTGGCTTACTTTCGTATTTCATCTGTACCTTCTTAATGATTTTTTTAGATGCCTTCTGGTGCTTGTTAAGAGGTTCCCAATCCTCTTAACTTACCACAGATTTTTGCTTTGTTATATGCCCCCTCTATGGCTTTTATGTTGGCTTTGACTTCTCTTGTAAGCCACGTTATGTCATCTTAACTCTAAAATACTTCTTCCTCTTTTGGATGTATATATCCTGTGCCTTCTGAACTGCTCCCAGAAATTCCAGCCATTGCTGCTCTGCCGTCATCCCTGCCAGTGTTCTTTTCCAATCAATTCTGGCCAACTCCTCTCTCGTGCCTCTGTAATTCCCTTTACTCCGGTGTAATACTGATACATCTGACTTTAGCTTCCCTTTCTCAAATTGCAAAGGGAATTCAAGAAATTATGAACAAAAGAAAATCTGCAGATGCTGGAAATCCAAATAACTCAAAGCTAGTAATCTCGGGATTACTGCCTATGCCACGCAACAGTAAACATAGGAATAGAGTGAAGTGGAGGATAAATGCGTGGCTGAGGGATTAGAGCAGAGGGCAGGGATTCAGATTTCTGGATCATTGGGACCTCTTTTGGGGCAGATGTGACCTGTACAAAAAGGACAGGTTGCACTTGAATCCAAGGGGGACCAATATCCTGGCAGGGGTGGTTGCTAAGGCTATTGGGGAAAGTTTAGAATTGCTGGGGGGGGGGTGGGAACTGAATGGAAGAGAAAGAGGAAGGGGCTGTAGGCTTACAAATAGAGAAAGCTTGAAGACAGTGCGAGAGAGAGGATAGGCAGGTGATAGAGAAGGGATGTGCTCAGACCGATAGTTTGAAATGTGTCTATTTTAATGCAAGAAGCATCATGAACAAAGCAGATGAGCTTAGACTGTGGATCAGTACTTGGAGCTATGATGTTGTGGTCATTACAGAGACTTGGATCGCTCAGGGGCAGGAATGGCTACTAAGAGTGCCAGGCTTTAGATGTTTCAGAAGGACAGGGAGGGAGGCAAAAGAGGTGGGGGAGTGGCACTGCTGATCAGAGATAGTGTCACGGCTGTAGAAAAGGAGGAAGTCATGATGGGATTGTTTACTGAGCCTCTGTGGGTGGAAGTTAGGAATAGGAAAGGACCAATAACTCTACTGGGTGTTTTTTTATAGACTACCCAATAGTAACAGGGACATCAAGGAGCAGATAGGGAGACAGATTCTGTAAAGGTGTAATAATAAGAGTTGTAGTGGTGGGAGATTTTAATTTCCCAAATATTGATTGGCATCTCCCTAGAGCAAGGGGCTTGGATGGGTTGGTGTTTGTTAGGTGTGTTCAGGAAGGTTTCCTGACAGAATATGTAGATAAGCCTACAAGAGGAGGCGCTGTACTTGATCTGGTATTGGGAAATGAACCTGGTCAGGTGTCAGGTCTCTCAGCGGGAGAGCATTTTGGAGATAGTGATTACAATTCTATCTCCTTTACCATAGCAGTGGAGATGGATAGGAACAGACAAGCTAGGAAAGCGTTTAATTAGAGTAAGGGGAAATTTGAAGCTATCAGTCAGGAACTTGGAAGCATAAATTGGGAACAGATGTTCTCAGGGAAATGTATGGCAGAAATATGGCAAATATTCAGGGGATAGTTGCTTGGTGTTTTACATAGGTACATTCCAATGAGACAGGGAAAGGATGGTAAGGTACAGGAACTGTGGTGTACAAACACTGTTGAAAATCTAGTCAAGAAGAAAAGGAAAGCTTATGAAAGGTTCATAAAACTAGGTAATGATAGAGATCTAGAAGATTATAAGGCTAGCAGGAAGGAGCTTAGGAATGAAATTAGGAGAGACAGAAGGGGCCATGAGAAGGCCTTGGCAAGCAGAATTGAAGAAAACCCCAAGGCATTCTACAGGTATATGAAGAGCAAGAGGATAAGACATGAGAGAATAGGACCAATCCAGATGAGATGCACCCCAGGCTACTGTGGGAGGCGAGGGAGGAGATTGCTGAGCCTCTGGCAATAATCTTTGCATCATCAATGGGGATGGGGGAGGTTCTGGAGGATTGGAGGGTTGCAGATCTTGTTTCCTTATTCAAGAAAGGTAGTAGAGATAGCCTAGGAAATTATAGACCAGCGAGTCTTACTTCAGTGGTTGGTAAGTTGCTGGAAAAGATCCTGAGGGGCAGGATTTATAAACATTTGGAGAGGCATAATATAATTAGGAACAGTCAGCATGGTTTTGTCAAGGGCAGGTCGTGCACTACAAGCCTGATTGAATTGTTTGAGGATGTGATTAAACACATTGATGAGGGTAGAGCAGTAGATGTAGTGCATATGGATTTCAGCAAGGCATTTGATAAGGTACCTCATGCAAAGCTTATTGAGAAAGAAGCATGAGATCCAAGGGGACCTTGATTTTTGGATCCAGAAATGGCTTGCTCACAGAAGGCAGAGAATGGTTGTAGACGGGTCATATTCTGCATAGAGGTCGGTGACCAGTGGTGTGCCTCAGGGATATGTTCTGGGACCCCTACTCTTTGTGATTTTTATAAATCACCTGGATGAGGATGGGTTAGTACATTTGCTGATGACACAAAGGTTGGGGGTGTTGTGGATAGTGTGAAGGGCTGTCAGATGTTACAGCGGGACATTGATAGGATGCAAAACTGGGATGAGAAGTGGCATCCAAATAAGTGTGAGGTGGTTAATTTTGGTAGGTCAGATATGATGGCGGGATATAGTATTAATGGTAAGACCCTTGGCGGTGTGGAGGATTAGAGGGATCTTGGGTTCCGAGTCCATAGGACACTCAAAGCTGCTGCACAGGTTCACTCTGTGGTTAAGAAGGCACACAGTGCATTGACCTTCATCAACCGTGGGATTGAGTTTAAGAGCCGAGAGGTAATGTTACAGCTATATAGGACCCTGGTCAGACCCTACTTGGAGTACTGTGCTCTTTTCTGGTCACCTCACTACAGGAAGGATGTGGAAACGATAGCAAGAGTGCAGAGGAGATTTAGGAAGATGTTGCCTGGATTGGGGAGCATGCCTTCTGAGAATAGGTTGAGTGAACTAGGCCCTTTCTCCTTGGAGCGGTGGAAGATGAGAGGTGACCTGATAGAGGTGTATAAGATGATGAGAGGCATTGATTGTATAGATAGTCAGAGGCTTTTTCCCAGGGTTGAAATGGCTAACATGAGAGAGCACAGTTTTTAGATGCTTGGAAGGAGGTACAGAGGAGATGTCAGGGGTAAGTTTTTTTTACACAGAGAGTGGTGAGTGCGTGGAATGGACTGCCGGTGGTGGAGGCAAATATGATGGGGTCTTTTAAAGAAACTCCTGGATAGTACGTAGAGCTTAGAAAAATAGAGGGCTATGGGTAACTCTACATAATTTCTAAAGTAAGTACATGGTTGGCACAGCAGTGTGAGCCGAAGGGCCTGTACTGTGCAGTAGGTTTTCTATGTTTCTATATTCTAACACACACAAAATGCTGGAGGAACTCAGCAGACCATGCAGCATCTATGGGAAAAAGTACAGTCAACATTTTGGTCCAAGATCCTTCAGCAGGACCCTTTGATCATATTATGATCACTCCCCTCAGGGTTCTTTCACCTTAAGCTCTCTAATCAATTCTGGTTCATTGCACAACACCCAATCAAGAATAGCTGATCCTCTGGTGGACTCAACCACGAGCTGCTCTAAAAAGCCATCTCACAGGCACTCTAGAAATTCTCCCTCCTGTAATCCAGCACCAACACGATTTTCCCAATCTACCTGCATACTGAAGTCCCATGACTACTGCAACATTGCCCTTTTGCAGGCATTTTTTAACTCCCATTGTGATTTGCAGGCTCTGTATAAAACTCCCATCAAGTTCTTTTTACCTTGCAGTTCCTTAGCTCTATCCACAATGATTCAACAATTCCAACTCTACGTTATCCCTTTCAAATGATTTGATTTCATTTTTTACCAACAGAACAACACCACCCCTCTGCCTTCTTGTTTATCCTTTTGATACAATGTAAATCCGTAGACATTACGCTCCCAGCTATAATCTTTCAGCCATGATTCAGTGATACCTACAACATCATACCTGACAATCTGCAACTGTGTGCAAGTTCATCTACCTTATTCCATATACTGTGCGCATTCAGGTACAATACCTTCTGTCCTGTATTCACACTTTTCCATTTTCTCTGCCTTTTACGTTGCAACTCATCCTGTTGACTGCAATTCTGCCCTATCAACAGCCTCTCCTCACTACCCATTATCTCTGTTTGTAAGCTAGCTACCTCATCTTCAGCATCTATTATCCACCTTTCCTATGATACTTCTTGTATTGAAATATAAGCTCAGGACGCTAGTCGCACTATGCTCAACCTTTTGATTCCTAATTTTGTCTGAGGTCTTACCATTATCTCCCTCCACAACCTCTCCATGAACTGTTCTGGTACTCTGGGTACCATTCCCCTGCAACTCTAATTTAAACCCCACCGTGCAGCATGAACAAATCTTCCCGATAGAATATTAGTCTCCCTCCTGTTCAGGTGCAAACCATCCCTTCTGTACAGGTCCACCTTCCCTAGAAGAGAGCCCACTGATCCAAACACTAACTCCTTAGCCATATATTAAACTGTATAATCTTCCTAGTTCTTGTCTCACCAGCACGTGGCATGGATAGCAATCCTGAGATCACAACCCTAGAGGTCCTATCCTTTAACTTAACATCTAACTCTCTGAACTCCCGATGCAAAAACTCATCACTCATCCTACCCACAACATTGGTACCTACATGATCACAGCTTCTGGCTGCTCACACTCCCACTTAAGAATGCTGAGAACTCTTGCACTGGGAGGCAACATGCTATCTGGGAATCTTTCTTGCCCACAGAACCTCCAGTCCATTCCCCTAACAAATCCCTTATAAAGCACAGCATCCCTCTTCTCCCACCTTCCCAGAGATCCAATCACTGTGACTTTCCTCTGTTAAGTCAGTAATTCTAAATTCCTCCATGTTATTACTTTGGAGACCTGGCCTGGGCCCAGAAAATTAGTGCAATTATGAAGAAAAAAATGGCAACACCGCTACTTCCTTAGGAGTTGCGAAGATTCGGCATGACATCTAAAACGTTGACAACCTTCCATAGTTGACAACCTTCTATAGATGTGTGCTGGAGAGTAAATTGACTGGCTGCACCACAGATTGGCATGGAAACACCAATGCACTTAAACGGAAAATTCTACAAAAATGTATGGATAGGTCTCAACCCATCATAGGTAAAGCCCACGCACCATTGAGCACATCTGCAGGAAATGGTGTCGCAGGAAAGCATCACCCAGGACATGCTCTCTTTTCACTGCTGCCATTAGGAAGGTGATACAGGAGTCTCAGGATTCACATCATCATGTTCAGGAATAGTTATTACCCCTCAACCAAAGGGGATAACTTCACTCAACTTCACTTACCCATCATTCTCACAGTCTATGGACTCACTTTCTAGGACTCCTCATCTCATGTTCTCAATATTTATTGCTTATTTATTATTATTCTTTACTTCTCTTTGTATTTGAAAAGCTGATATTATTCTACTATGGATTTACTGAGTATTCTCACAAGAAAATGAATTTCAGGGTTATATATGATGGCATACACATACCTTGATAATAAGTTTACTTGACTTTTAAGGTCAGGGGCTACAACTTTCATTATGATAACTTTTAAAAATATAAATACCAGGCAAGATATTTAGATGTAAGGGGTTTCTTTTTTTTTTGTCACTGCATAGTCTAATTAAAATGGCTTCTTTGTTATGTTATAATTGAAAGGGCTGAGAAAGTCCTTCCCGCTAGCCGTTTGTTTTGGATTATCTATTGACATGAGGACGAATGAACCAATTGCGATAGTTGTTATGCTTTTGGAGTGTCTGAAGATATCGTATGCGCGAGGTTTTGGGGCAGAAGGTGGGAGAGAGAGACAGAGGATGGACGAGGTGCTATGAGTCCGCTAACGGGGTCGGACCCCGAGCGGGGCGTTCGGCGAGGAGAGAAGACGGAGACGGACTCGTGTGGAGCATCTGGTCGATCACCGTTGTTGGTCCCAGGCGGCTGGTCAAGGTGGTCCGAGGGGATGCAGGGTGAAGAAGAAGGGTCCTGAGCTCCAACTGTTTGTGCACTAAGAGATTGAACTTTGATAAGTGTGGCGCCTTTTATTTTCCTGTTATATTTTATTCTCTATTAATTATATAGTTCCAGTAATATCTATAAACTGTAAAGCATTTAATCGTATCTGGTGTACTGTCTGTTACTTGGGCGGGGTGGGGTACATCACACAGCATCCACACAAACTTTTTACCCAGTTTGACGGGGTCGAGGGCTGTTTCCCTAGACGACAGCGAGCCGAGCGACCCCGAGGCTGGCCAGGGGGGCTACATTGTGTGGGCTTTTGTCCGGGATTGGATCGACTGGTATGCTGTGTGGGTGCCCTGTTTAAATTACTAATGTGTGTTTCTGCGGGTTATTTGCTGGTTATTGTCGTATGCATGATGGGTGAGGTCTTTGCTCGCGTTCAGACTAGCATTGACGAGTTGGAGGTGGAACTCGGGGCTGTCCATGCTGTTGGGAGAGAGAGGAAAGAGTGGCCTGATTCGGAGGTAGTGTCTGCGAATAAATGTCTAGCTCTGGTAGTCTCCACCTGGCGTTTGGGATAGTGTCCACCCCAAGAGGGGCGGGGGCGTGCGAGACGTGGGCAGAGCAGATCTCTCAGTTGTTAGATGAGTGGCAGTGCTTGGTTGAGGGAGAGTGACAGGGATTGGTTGAAAGTTTAAGTAGGCGGGCTGGTGACAGTGTGAGAGCTGTCAGGTTCACTTACACAGAGGTGACAGCTGTCAGTTATTTGAAAGAGGGGGGAAAGTTTTCAGTGTGTCTTCTCTGGCTAGGAGGGCGGCTAAATTGCTTGCAGTGCCAGGGGGATCATTTCAGGGTATCAGCCCCTCCCTCAGTTGTTCAGCTGATCAGAGAGGTGTCGGGAAACTTAGTGGAGGCCCAGTGGGGGAACAGCTTGGGGTCTCTGGGGAAGCACGTTCCCAGCAATGTACCAATGAACTTCCGAAAGGAAAAGACCCTATTCCTGAAGGCTTAGAGGGACCACGCCCCAGGATGTCGTTATGGATAGAGGGAAGCGATGCTAAAGCCAGGGCGCAGGTCAAGTTGTTGTACAGTTCGTTTTACAACCGGTGTCTGAAGCATTTACCCTGGATAACCTCAAGGGCACCGAAGATTTTGGGTACCAATGCCAGTAGTTATCCAGAAGACGATGATTGGTTAATGATCCTGGAGTTCATGGGGGCATTGTCTGGGCACCCAGCGTGTCGAGTTGCTCCTGCGGACGTGTGTAGCAGCCTTGAGCCGGTACCGAATTTAAACGAGACCCAGCGGTGGTACAGCCTGGGGAGAGTAGCTGAGGGTGAGACCCTCTTAGTAGACGCTCCGAACTACCATGAGGGAGGGGAGTTGACCGCTGAAGACACCTCAGTGAGAGAGAGGTCGCAGCAACCAGACCCTGGCGCCGTGGAAGATGTAAGCAGTGTGTGTGTGGATTATGCGACATGGTTTAAAGTGCTGGATCTGAGGAGTGGATGTTGCCAGATCCCGAGGAGTGCGGCTGTCGAGCCAAAGATGGCCGTTATTAGTTCCCTAGGATTATTTCGATCCGAAAAGATGCCCAAGGACATACCCGGAGCTCCTGCATTCTTCCCGCGGGGCATGAGGAAGACCATGGGGGAAGTGAAGGTGTGTGAAGTTTTGGCATATGTGGATGACCGCCTAGAGCTTGGAATCGCCTGGGGGGACTATGAGGCGAAGTGAGTGGCTGAGCCCGGGCGACAGAAGCGAAGTGTCACACGTGGAGGAGTTTTTGGCTGGAGGAGTTTGGTGCAATGTGAGAAAAATGACCTGACATACCAGTTGAACTTCCTGGTGTTGGAAAAGACGGTGGTGGACCTGGGGATGGAAACCCAGATTGTCAATCTGAATGAGACACAGGGGAGAGAGGGGATTTGCACCGCAGAACTGAGTGCTCAGAAATGCTGGTCGGAGGCTGAGTGCCGCACTTGTGGAACGACCATTGCAGACTTGGAATTCACGCTCGTCAACGTGGAGAAGGAGCAACAGAACTCTGAGCCGACACTGCGGTCATGTACTGAGGAATTAATCCAGCGAGAAGAAACAATGACCTACCTTCGAAGGGATCTGCAGAAACTCAAGACGTCGATTCAGAAAAGACTGGAAGACTTACAAGTTGGGGAAGATCAAGGAAGTGTTCTGATTAAGGCCAACAGAAAACCGAGAGCCCAGGGAGGGGAGTTTGACTACACTCCCGAGGAGGTGACGAAACGGAGGACAGATCTCGGAAAAGGGAGGCGGACGCTTGAAAGGAACCTGAAGATGACTATTGACAGTTTAAATGAAGTGGAAAAACTGAAAGTTGACCTGGAAGACGTCATCAGGAATAAAAAACTGAAGGCTGAACATCCTGTAACTGCTGCTTTCCAGGTCAGGGTGGAAGAAGCTGGTGGGGTAACTGCGTCCCAGACTGAGATGGCCCAGAACCCTGAGTCAGAACTGCTGAGGCTGTGGCGAGAGTCGAAGGAGTCCCCGAAGAAGCTGACGTCTCGACTGCAGGAGGCTGAAGGGGTAGCCCCGGCTAAATGTTTCAGTTTGGAGACACTCAAACAGCAGTTACCGATCGAGGGGATGAGGAAGTCTACCGATTCAAAGGATGATGTGCTGGACATGTGGTACGTGCTGCCTTTCGCTAACTTCCCCATGATTGAGGAAGAGACCTTTGGCCCTTCTCCCACTGAGTCAGGTGTAGTGGGGAGGGCTAGCTGTGGGCAGTCTGAGTTACAGCAGGACCAGGAAGGAAAAGAAGCGGGGCCCCGGACACGGGACAGGGGGCTCCGAGTTGTAATGGTGGCCTGAGTGGAGTTGGCAAGCAGACCCAAGGTATCCCTAGTAGTGTCTGAGCCTTTAGGGTTTAGGTGAGGGGGTACGGAGGTCTCGGAGGATTAGGAAACTCTCACATAGGTTGGCCTATGTAGCGCCCGTGGACGGGCGGAAGGTCCACTGTTTGGGGAGCAATGTCACTGTGTGTATTTGGATGGGTTTCTGTGTCTGTAGGACTGGTCGGCGAGTTATTTAGAAGTCATGAGGACATGACTTTATTTGGTGGGGGGATAGTGTAAGGGGTTTCTTTTTTTTTTGTCACTGCATAGTCTAATTAAAATGGCTTCTTTGTTATGTTATAACTGAAAGGGCTTCTTTGTTATGTTAACGGCTGAGAAAGTCTTTCCCGCTAGCAGTTAGTTTTGGATTATCTATATGAGGACGAATGAAGCAATTGCGATAGTTGTTATGCTTTTGGTGTGTCTGAAGATATTGTATGTGCAGGATTTTGGGACAACGCGGGAGAGAGAGACAGAGGATGGACTAGGTGCTGTGAGTCCGCTAACGGGGTCGGACCCCAAGCGGGGCGTTCGGCGAGGAGAGGAGACTGAGATGGACTCGTGTGGAGTGTCTGGTCGACCACCGTTGTTGGCCCAGGCGGCCGGTCAAGGTGGTCCGAGGGGTTGCAGGTTGAAGAAGAAGGGTCCTGAGCTCCAACTGTCTGTGCACGAAGAGATTGAACTTTAAGTGTGGCGCCTTTTATTTTCCTGTTATATTTTATTCTCTATTAATTATATAGTTCCAGTAATATCTATAAACTGTAAATCATTTAATTGTATCTGGTGTATTGTCTGTTATTTGGGCGGGGTGGGGTACATCACATAGCATCCACACAAACTAATTACCCAGTTTGGCGGAGCCGAGGGCTGTTTCCCTAGACGACAGTGAGCCGAGCGACCCTGAGGCTGGCCAGGAGGGCTACACAGAAATATAAAATATATAATTTTATATTTTAAAATATAAAAATACTAAGAAAAGAGAATACACTGCTGGAAAATAACATTAGAGTATCTGTTCCCCTCTGGGCTTGTGACTAAAAAATAAAATGTCATGTAAATTTAAAATATCAACCAACATGAAATGCAACAAAAATTGCTTTCAATTCTTGTTCAGATTTCATCACCTCCCTCCACTGTTTAGAAAACTAATTACTTTTTCTCCCCCAAAAGTCTCAAATTTTAAATCAGATAAATAAAATACAAACTAATCACTTGAACTATCATTAATGTGTCAAAATTCTTACACTTGTTGCACCAAATAAACTTTCTGATGAAAGGTCAGAAATAATATTACCTATTTCTCTCTCTCAACATACATTTCTTAGCCTGTAGAGTATGACCTGAATTATATGTGTTATACTACATTTTCAGCTTCTGTACTTTTTTGCTTTCTGATAAATCACTTCCAATTTTAGCAGTCAATTGTAAACCATTTTATCCAATGACACATTTTTTTCTAATATCCATATGCAGGGTAGCTTATTCACTAAAGATGACATTAATAACTACCAATTAAGTACTGTAATACAAGCAATTTATGCACTGAGGTTTTTTTAATTCACATGATTAATATTCCAGTCTAATTTTTAAAACAGCTTTAAATTCACTATAATTGCAATAAAATCCACCACAGTTTAATTCAAGCTATGCTTTATCACTTCTGTCAGTTTGGAATCTTTAGTGAAAATAACTGTATTTGTGTGTGCACCTGTGTCTCTGCATTTGCCTGTGTCTGGACAGAAGAAATGAACTGTCAATGTGTCAAGCTGAGACATTGCGTCAGAACAAAGTGGAGCAAAAAAAAAAGCCAGTTCAAAAGGAAGGTGAGCTAAGGAGGAATGAAGGATGATGTGCAAATGGAACCAGATAGGACAGAGGATCAGGTTAGTGAAATGTGTTGAGAGAAAATGAGCAAGAAATTGGAAAACTTAATGCTCACCTTTGGAAATTTAAAATCACCTGTAATTTCATATTATAACTAAGTCTATTTTAAGGATCCACTCAAAATTAAACTTCAAAAACAAACACGTAAAAAAACATGAGATTACTTTAATATGAAATCTTCAGTACAAAGGAATAAAGTTGTTTCAGATGCTTTTGAATACTCCTACCTTGCTTCTGGTAGAAGAAAAGAATACTCATGAGGAGTTGTTGTCTCAGGAAAGTTTGAAAGAATAGCCAGCCGATGAGGCAATAGATCGGAACCATGGTAGGTGAAAAGAATCTCCAAAGCACGGACATTGCTCTCCTATTTGAAAGAAAAAAGCACAGTTGGTAATATTATTCAAACACCACCAAACACTTCGACTCAGATTGACCAAGTTCATTCTTGTCAAAACCTTTGAGACAGTTAACAGTTAAGAGACAATGGGCTTTACTTTTTTCATTTTCTTTACCCCAACATTTAATGTCTACTGTTACCAAGCCAGCTACTTTCACAATCAACACTAGCAGAATATATTCAAGATGTGATCTACTTGCTGTCAGCTTTGACAGCATTTTCTCCCTCATCATTGTTCTCAAAAGGACAATATTCCTAGAAATGTTTTCCCAAATGAAATTTGTGGGCATTATTATATTTGCCTGCAATAGTCTACAAAACAAAGGGGGGGAATTCTACCTTTGTGATTAAAGATCAATCAAAAACTTAAAAGCTTTTCTTTTTTCATAGATAACCTTCACTAGCCAAGTGTTTTTTTAAAGTATTTTTAATTATAGTTTTACTCAACTTGAAGAAATACAGTCTTCTGAAAGACAGTAAATGGTCTTTGGAAGTACAATTCTATGAAAACGTGTTCAGTGTTATTATTGCTAGAACAAAATATATTAGATTCTTTTGATTAATTATCCCTTTATTTACATCTTGGTACTAGTCAGTTAAAAACCATCACCAAAACATAACTGTCAGGATTCAAAAGATGAATTCTAGCAAATAGGGATGCTCTAAAGTTGAATTCAAGTAAAGGAAGGAAAGTTATGGGATGATTGTTTGAAAGAGTCTGAAAGTCTTTATTTTTAAATAAAAACTTAAAGACAGGTATGTTGAAAGCAAATTTGAAGGAGATGGAAAGAGTACCCAGGAGATAAACTATATTTTTTATATATAATGTCAGCAAATGTGCAGTTAAAAAAGACAGCTGACGGAACAGAAAGTGTCAACTGAAATAACAAAAGCTGAGCTCAGAAAAGGAATGGGGGAGAAGAAAGAAATTGGAGCGAGATGAAAGTTTGAAATTCGAGTTTAGTAGTTTCACTTGCTAAATTAAAGAAGAAAGTATAGTCACAGTTTACCATGTGGTTTAAATCTTAGTGACAAGTCCAGTAGCTTATTGCACCAGTTGGAGATGAGTATGGACACAATAGAAGAGTTTAAGTCTTCGAAACAGAAGAGTGTTCCAAAAATGAGCAACTTTGGAGGGGCCCAATCCTATCTTTGTGTTAAAGCCAGATCAGACTTCACATGGTGAAAATCTGCCTCTCTTGAATAAAAGGTTTAAGCTGAGGAAAACAGTAATTGTTTGAAAAAGAACAGATGAAGGTTGAGACTGTTTCAGCTGACTTCTCTTACAACTCTACCTCCCACAACCATTATCATTGCTGCTGCCTCATTTCATTCATTGTTGAAACATACATATCCTACTAAGACTTTATCATTAATTATCTGCAGGCTCCAACTGCCCCAACTGTTATCCCAGTAAGTGTTGAGGTCATGTTCTTCTGCAATTCATTTTAAGACCGTAAGATATGGCAGCAGAATTAGGCCATTTGGACCATCAAGTCTGCTCTACCATACTATCATGGCTAATCTAATTTTCCTCGCACCTCTAATATCTTGCTTTCTCCCCATATCTCTTCATGCCTTGACCAATCAAGAATTTATCAACATTTGCCTTAAATATACATAAAGGTTTAGCCTCCACCGCCACCTGTGGCAAGGAATTCCACAGTCTCACCACTCTCTGGCTAAAGAAATTCCCACTGAAAATACACCTATTGTTGAGGGGGGCTAGCTACTGGGGTACTCTGCACTGGCTCCTTAACTCCTTTTCCCTTTCTGTCACCCAATTTCCTGTCTCCTACACCTTGGGTGTAACTACCTTTCTATATGCCTTATCCATTACCCCTTCAGTCTCCCAAATCGAGTTCAACCAGTTCCAGCTCAACGCGGATTGTTAAAAGCTGCAGCTGGATGCGCCTCTCACAGCTGCAGTCATCAGGGATACAGGAGATCTCCCTGCCTTCCCACATCCCGCAAGAGGAACATTCAACAATCATGCCTGGCATCTCTACCTTCCTAACTGAGCAGTTATAAGGGGAAGGGAAAGGAAGGGAAAAAAACTTAACCCAGACCTTTTCTTTGAAGCCGCTGAAGTCTCAAAGAGCTAAAGCCTCAATATCACCACTCTGACGATGGTCACTGTGCTTGCCCTTGCCTTCCTTTAATTTGCTTTTGTTAATCAATCACAAACACAGATTGGTTGCTGGTCAAAGCTTTCTTACACTGCCGCAATACGCTGCTGCTGCCTTTTTCTGCTGGGGCAGTGGACCTGAGTGAAATCCCATCTTCTCAAGCTTCCAACATCCTGGCTGCTGGTGAAAGCTCTCTTACAGTTTCAGACACTTCTGGTAATAAGTACTGAACGATCACTCTCCTAGAACACATTCAGTATCCTTACTCCTCAGTGCTTCTGCCAAGTGGCACAAAATATTCACCACCTGGGAGAAATCACATGGATGCAATATTGGATCTCCTGTTAGGAAACGAGTTGACAAGTGACAGAAGTCTGTGTAGTGGAGCATTTTGGTTCCAGTGATCATAACACCATTAGTTTCACCTTGATCATGGACAAGGATAGATCTGGTCCTAGGGTTGAGGTTCTTAACTGGAAGAAGGCCAAATTTGAAGAAATGAGAAAGGATCCAAAAAGCGTGGATTGGGACAGGTTGTTCTCTGGCATGGATGTGATCGGTAGGTGGGAAACCTTCAAAGCAGAAATTTTGAGAGTGCAGAATTTGTATGTTCCTGTCAGGATTAAAGGCAAGGTGAATAGGAATAAGGAACCTTGGTTCTCAAGGGATATTGCAACTCTGATAAAGAAGAAGAGGGAGCTGTATGACGTGTATAGGAAGCAGGAAGTGAATAAGGTGCTTGAGGAGTATAAGAAGTGCAAGAAAATACTTAAGAAAGAAATCAGGAGGGCTAAAAGAAGACATGAGGGTGCCTTGGCAGTCAAAGTGAAGGATAATCCAAAGAGCTTTTACAGGTATATTAAGAGCAAAAGGATTGTAAGGGATAAAATTGATCCTCTTGAAGATCAGAGTGGTCAGCTATGTGCGGAACCAAAGGAAATGGGGGAGATCTTAAATAGGTTTTTTGCGTCTGTGTTTACTAAGGAAACTGGCATGAAGTCTATGGAATTAAGGGAAACAAGTAGTGAGACCATGGAAACTGTACAGATCGAAAAGGAGGAGGTCCTTGCTGTCTTGAGGAAAATTAAAGTGGATAAATCCCCGGGACCTGACAGGGTGTTCCCTCGGACCTTGAAGGAGACTAGTGTTGAAATTGCAGGGGCCCTGGCAGAAATATTTAAAATGTCGCTGTCTACAGGTGAGGTGCCGGAGGATTGGAGAGTGGCTCATGTTGTTCCGTTGTTTAAAAAAGGATCGAAAAGTAATCCGGGAAATTATAGGCCAGTAAGTTTAACGTCGGTAGTAGGTAAGTTATTGGAGGGAGTACTAAGAGACAGAATCTACAAGCATTTGGATAGACTGGGACTTATTAGGGAGAGTCAACATGGCTTTGTGCATGGTAGGTCATGTTTGACCAATCTATCGGAGTTTTTCGAGGAGGTTACCAGGAAAGTGGATGAAGGGAAGGCAGTGGATATTGTCGACATGGACTTCAGTAAGGCCTTTGACAAGGTCCCGCATGGGAGGTTAGTTAGGAAAATTCAGTCGCTGGGTATACATGGAGAGGTGGTAAATTGGATTAGACATTGGCTCGATGGAAGAAGCCAGAGAGTGGTGGTAGAGATTTGCTTCTCTGAGTGGAGGCCTGTGACTAGTGGTGTGCCACAGGGATCAGTGCTGGGTCCATTGTTATTTGTCATCTATGTCAATGATCTAGATGATAATGTGGTAAATTGGATCAGCAAGTTTGCTGATGACACAAAGATTGGAGGTGCAGTAGACAGTGAGGAAGGTTTTCAGAGCCTGCAGAGAGACTTGGACCAGCTGGAAAAATGGGCTAAAAAATGGCAGATGGAGTTTAATACTGACAAGTGTGAGGTATTGCACGTTGGAAGGACAAACCAACGTAGAACATACAGGGTTAATGGTAAGGCACTAAGGAGTGCAGTGGAACAGAGGGATCTGGGAATACAGATACAAAATTCCCTAAAAGTGGCGTCACAGGTAGATAGGGTCGTAAAGAGAGCTTTTGGTACATTGGCCTTTATTAATCAAAGTATTGAGTATAAGAGCTGGAATGTTATGATGAGGTTGTATAAGGCATTGGTGAGGCCGAATCTGGAGTATTGTGTTCAGTTTTGGTCACCAAATTACAGGAAGGATATAAATAAGGTTGAAAGAGTGCAGAGAAGGTTTACAAGGATGTTGCCGGGACTTGAGAAACTCAGTTACAGAGAAAGGTTGAATAGGTTGGGACTTTATTCCCTGGAGCGTAGAAGAATGAGGGGAGATTTGATAGAGGTATATAAAATTATGATGGGTATAGATAAAGTGAATGCAAGCAGGCTTTTTCCACTGAGGCAAGGGGAGAAAAAAACCAGAGGACATGGGTATAGGGTGACGGGGGAAAAGTTTAAAGGGAACATTGGGGGGGGCTTCTTCACACAGAGATTGGTGGGAGTATGGAATGAGCTGCCAGACGAGGTGGTAAATGCGGGTTCTTTTTTAACATTTAAGAATAAATTGGACAGATACATGGATGGGAGGTGTATGGAGGGATATGGTCCGTGTGCAGGTCAGTGGGACTAGGCAGAAAATGGTTCGGCACAGCCAAGAAGGGCCAAAAGGCCTGTTTCTGTGCTGTAGTTTCTATGGTTTAGTCAGCAGCATAAGTTTTATTCAGCCATGCTTACCCTGAAATCATGACTTTTTCAAGCTCAAATATGTCTTTGTTGGGAGTTAATTTGCTGCGTGGATCAAAACATGGTAGTCTGTCTGATTTTATTCTTATTCATTAAAATGTTTAATATAACTAAGTGCATTGTCAGGCCACTTCATATACTAATTAAGATTCAATCATTTTAAAGTAGGACAGGAGATAAGCCAGTCCAAGCTAGAAAACATTGGCTTCTCCAAAAGGTTATTAATGAACCAGCTTAGTTTTTATGATAATCTGGTAGCAAGTTGGCCACTCTTACCAACGTGAGTTTTTAAAAACCAATTTGAATTCTCAAACTGCTGTGGAGACACTGTTTATTCTCTAGATTATTGCACTATACCTCCGCTTAATTCAGCAACAAAACTATTACATTGCTTATGGAGTTTGGTATGAAAATAACTAGGTCTTGAGACCCAAAAATCCATTTGCATTAATTGTACTGTTTTGGCTGCTGATTTTGCTTTTAAAAGACAGATTAGCAAACCAAATTAATTACCTTGAAGAGAAGAAATCTTAATACGACTAACATTTGTGTTTTCAGAAAATTTACCATACCCTTGCATATGTTCTTGCTGATAATACAATGTTCTGACTCCTAAATTTTTTGAAGAATTCTGAGTCATATCTTTGCTCTGCAGCATGAAGCCCTCCAAGGATTTCCTGTGAACAAAAATTACAAATCACTTCACCCAAGTATTAGAACAAAGCCATACAGTATTGAGTCTGTGTATATTTAACTTCTGATTATTACTGTGAACCACTATCATTTCCCAAATAACAAAGTCAATGCCTCACAATGACAGCAGCAATTAAACTCAAAAAATATGCAATATCACAATTCCCTTTGGCAGGTCTACTAAACAAGCAAAAATCAAACTAACTGTTCATGCTGTAAGTCTGAAATAAAGGACATTCCTTCATCAGATAATGATCCACAACAAGCTGATGAAGAGTCTTCGACCTGAAACTTTAACTATCTTCCTCTTTGCGTAGATGATGCCTCACCAGTTGAATGTTGAGCATCTTCCATTTTTATTTCACATTATATGAAAACCATGACTCTAAGTCCTGAAATAACTAGATTTATAGGATAAACTTTAATGAAATATTTTCATACCTCATAAGTTGCTAGACGATTTAAGTAGGTTAATAGCTTCAATCTACAACGACAAAGTTCTTTCTGTTCAAGTGTCAACCTGGGAAAAGAAAGCTACTGTTACAATTGTCAAATGGTGTAAGCTGAATCTGAAGCTTAACATCAGTAAGACAAAAAAGCTGGCGATGGACTTTAGGAAGATTAAGCCTACACTGCTCCGTTACTACTGATGGTGGCGACGTGGAGGTGGTGAAGGCCTACAAATGCCTGGTGGTGCACCTGGATGACAGACTGGAGTGGAGCAACACAGAAGCTGTGGACAAGAAGGGCCAGAGTTGCCTCTACACCCTGATGAGACTGAGATCCTTTGATGTAGGCCTTTCCTTCACATGTTCTACCAGTCTGTTTTTTCCAGTACAATCTTCTATGCGGTGGTATGCTGGGGCAATGGCATCAACACGGGTGATGCCAACAGCTCAAACTGATTAGAAAGACTGGCCTTGTTATAGGAGTCAAACTGGACACACTGGAGGCTGTGGTAGAACAAAGGACCTTATGGAAAATCCTGGGAATTCTGGACCATGTTTCTCATCCCTGCATACCACCTTGGGTGAATAGAGGAGCATTTTTAGTAATAGATGAAGACAACTGCACTGGTCCAAAGAGTGCTATATGAGGTTATTCTTACCTTCAGCATTAGATTCTATAATGAGTCTACAACTGGGGAAGTGATGACTTCCTCCTGTTAGACTGCTTGAGGCCATGAGACCATAAGACCATAAGACAAAGGAGCAGAAGTCAGCCATTCAGCCCATCAAGTCTGCTCCACCATTTTATCATGAGCTGATCCATTCTCCCATTTAGTCCCACTCCCCCGCCTTCTCACCATAACCTTTGATGCCCTGGCTACTCAGATACCTATCAATCTCTGCCTTAAATACACCCAATGACCTGGCCTCCACTGCTGCCCGTGGCAACAAATTCCATAGATTCACCACCCTCTGGCTAAAAAAAATTCTTCGCATTTCTGTTCTGAATGGGCGCCCTTCAATCCTTAAGTCATGCCCTCTCGTACTAGACTCCCCCATCATGGGAAACAACTTTGCCACATCCACTCTGTCCATGCCTTTCAACATCCGAAATGTTTCTGTGAGGTCTCCCCTCATTCTTCTAAACTCCAAGGAATACAGTCCAAGAGCGGACAAATGTTCCTCATATGTTAACCCTCTCATTCCCGGAATCATTCTAGTGAATCTACTCTGTACCCTCTCCAACGTCAGCACATTCTTTCTTAAATAAGGAGACCAAAACTGCCCACAGTACTCCAAGTGAGGTCTCACCAACGCCTTATAGAGCCTCAACATCACATCCCTGCTCCTATACTCTATTCCTCTAGAAATGAATGCCAACATTGCATTCGCCTTCTTCACTACTGACTCAACCTGGAAGTTTACTTTAAGGGTATCCTGTACGAGGACTCCCAGTTCCCGTTGCATCTCAGAACTTTGAATTCTTTCCCCATTTAAATAATAGTCCGCCCATTTATTTTTTTTCCAAAGTGCATAACCATACACTTTCCAACATTGTACTTCATTTGCCACTTCTCTGCTCATTCTTCCAATCTATCCAAGTCTCTCTGCAGACTCTCCGTTTCCTCAGCACTACCGGCCCCTCCACCTATCTTCGTATCGTCAGCAAACTTAGCCACAAAGCCATCTATTCCATAATCCAAATCGTTGATGTACAATGTAAAAAGAAGCGGCCCCAACACGGACCCCTGTGGAACACCACTGGTAACCGGCAGCCAACCAGAATAAGATCCCTTTATTCCCACTCTGTTTCCTGCCAATCAGCCAACGTTCTATCCACGTACGTAACTTTCCTGTAATTCCATGGGCTCTTATCTTGTTAAGTAGCCTCATGTGTGGCACCTTGTCAAAGGCCTTCTGAAAATCCAAATATACAACATCCACTGCATTTCCCTTGTCTAGCCTACTGGTAATTTCCTCAAAAAATTGTAATAGGTTTGTCAGGCAGAATTTTCCTTCAAGGAATCCATGCTGAGTTCTGCCTATCTTGTCATATGCCTCCAGGTACTCTGTAACCTCATCCTTGACAATTGACTCCAACAACTTCCCAACCACGGATGTCAAGCTAACAGGTCTATAATCTCCTTTTTGCTTCCTTGCCCCCTTCTTAAATAGCGGAGTGACATTTGCGATCTTCCAGTCCTCTGGAACCATGCCAGAATCTATCGACTTTTGAAAGATCATCGCTAATGCCTCCGCAATCTCCACAGCTACTTCCTTCAGAACAAGAGGGTGCATTCCATCTGGTCCGGGAGATTTATCTACCTTTAGACTATTCAGCTTCCTGAGTACTTTCTCTGTTGTAATTGTGACTGCACACACTTCTCTTCCCTGCCACCCTTGAGTGTCCGGTATACTGCTGATGTCTTCCTCAGTGAAGACTGATGCAAAATACTCATTCAGTTCCTCTGTCATCTCCTTATCTCCCATTACAATTTCTCCAGCATCATTTTCTATCAGTCCTATATCTACTCTCACCTGTCTTTTACTCTTTATATACTTGAAAAAGCTTTTAGTATCCTCTTTGATATTATTTGCTAGCTTCCTTTCATAGTTAATCTTTTCCCTCTTAATAACCTTCTTGGTTTCCTTTTGTAAGGTTTTAAAAACTTCCCAATCCTCTGTCTTCCCACTAATTTTTGCTTCCTTGTATGCCCCCTCCTTTGCTTTAACTTTGGCTTTGACTTCTCGTCAACCACAGTTGCACTCGAAAATTTCATCTTTTTTGGAATATACCTGTCTTGCACCTTCCTCACTTCTCGCATAAACTCCAGCCACTGCTGCTCTGCTGTCTTTCCCGCCACTGTTCCTTTCCAGTCAACTTTGGCCAGTTCCTCTCTCATGCCACTGTAATTTCCTTTACTCCACTGAAATACCGACACATCAGATTTTGGCTTCTCTTTTTCTAATTTCACAGTGAACTCAATCATGTTATGATCACTGCCTCCTAAGGGTTCCTTCACCTCAATCTCTCTAATTACCTCCAGTTCATTACACAATACCCAATTCAGTACAGCCGATCTCCTAGTGGGCTCAACAACCTGTTCTAAAAAGCCATCTCGCAGACATTCTACAAATTCTCTCTTTTGAGATCCAGTGCCAACCTGATTTTCCCAATCCACTCGCGTGTTAAAATTCCCCACAATTATCATAACACTGCCCTTCTGACAAGCCTTTTCTATTTCCAGTTGTAATTTGTAGTCCACATCCCTGCAGCTGTTTGGAGGCCTATAAATAACTACCATCAGGGTCCTTTTATCCCTGCTATTTCTTAGCTCAACCCATAAAGATGCTGCACCTTCCGATCCTATATCACCTCTTTCTAATGATTTAATATCATTTCTTACCAATAAAGCCTCCCCCTCTGCCTACCATCCTACCCTTCCGATACATCGTGTATCCTTGGACATTCAGCTCCCAAAGACATGCATCCTTTAGCCAGGTCTCAGTCATGGCCACAATATCATACCTGCCAATCTGTAGCTGTACGACAAGATCATCCACCTTATTCCTTATGCTGCGGGCATTTAAGTATGACACCTTAAGACCAGTATTTGATACTTTTCGCTTTGATTCACTGCAACTTTATTGCACTGCAACTCATTCCAATGGCTACAAATTTGCCCCATCACCTGCCTGTCTTTCCTGACATCTTTACTGCTCACTATCTTAGATTTATTTCTGTTTTCCCCTTCCTCCGCTCTGTCATTCCAGTTCCCATCCCCCTGCCAAATTAGTTTAAACCCTCCCTAACAGCTCTGTTAAACTTTCCCGCCAGGATATTGGTCCCCTTCGGGTTCAGGTGTAACCTGTCCTTTTTGAACAGGTCATACTTCCCCCAGAAGAGATCCCAATTATCCAAGAATCTGAAGCCCTGCCCCCTACACCAGTCTCTCAGCCTGATTCTACTATTCTTGCCCTCGCTAGCACGTGGCACAGGTAGCAATCCCGAGATTACTACTCTGGAGGTCCTGCTTCTCAGCTTCCTTCCTAACTCCTGGAAATCTCTCTTCAGGACCTCCCCCTTTGTCCTATCGATGTCGTTGGTACCAACATGTACCAAGACAACTGGCTGGTCACCCTCCCCCTTCAGAATATTCAGGACCCGATCCGAGACATCCCGTACCCTGGCACCTGGGAGGCAACACACCATGCGGGGTATCTCTATCAGGCTCACAGAATCTCCTGTCCGTTCCCCTGACTATGGAATCCCCTACGACTACCGCATTCCTCTTCTCCCTCCTTCCCTCCTGCACGACAGCGCTAGGCTCTTATTTTTTATTCTTTCTATTTCTCTTCTAATATGTATATCTGTGCACTTGTAATGCTACCGTGACACTGTAATTTCCTTTAGGATCAATATATTATCTATTACTGTGCATCTCATTTTCTTATATATTCCAGTATTTTCTTTGATGCTTCCAATACAATGTATTGCCACAAATACAGAATTGTACACATTCCTGGATAACAGAAAAATACTATCAGTAACAAAACCAAGTAGTTTGAACCGTATTTTGTTTAGCTGAATGATACAGTGCAAAAATGCAATAGTTTAATGAATGATCATATGCTGAAAAACAATAAAATTACAGGTGAAGGAAATAATAACCATAATTTTAGCACTGTTGATGCTTCACACAAGGACCCAAGAGCAGAATTTCATTAAGTATTAACAGGCTGGTGTTTCATTCAAATATTCAAACAATAAATATAAGTAAACTTTTCCATTTAAAGCGTTGCCTATACAAATATACAAGTAATATAAAAGGACAATCTACTGTTAACCGCAAGACCTTTAACAGTGTTGAAATACAAGCAAGGCTGCAGGCCCGGATGGTGTCAGTACCAGGGTGCTCAGAGCCTGTGCCCCTCAGCTATTTGGAGTACTTCGCCATGTATTCAACCTGAGCCTGAGGCTCCGGAGGGTTCCTGTATTGTGGAAGACGTCCTGCCTCATCCCTATGCCGAAGACGCCGCGCCCCAGCGGCCTCAATGACTACAAACCGGTGGCATTGACCTCCCACATCATGAAGACCCTGGACATACATGTTCTGGAGCTGCTCCAGCCTATGGTCAGGCCACACTTAGATCCCCTCCAGTTCGCCTACCAGCCCCGACTAGGAATTGAAGATGCCATCGTCTTCCTGCTGAACCATGTCTACGCCCACCTGGACAAGCCAGCGAGCACTGTGAGGGTCATGTTTTTTGACTTCTCCAGTGCGTTCAACACCATCAGCCCTGCTCTGCTGGGGGAGAAGCTGACAGCAATGCAGGTGGATGCTTTCCTGGTGTCATGGATTCTCGATTACCTGACTGGCAGACCACAATACGTGTGCTTGCAACACTGTGTGTCCGACAGAGTGATCAGCAGCACTGGGGCTCCACAGGGGACTGTCTTGTCTCCCTTTCTCTTCACCATTTACACCTCGGACTTTAACTACTGCACAGAGTCTTGTCATCTTCAGAAGTTTTCGGATGACTCTGTCATAGTTGGATGCATCAGCAAGGGAGATGAGGCTGAGTACAGGGCTACGGTAGGAAACTTTGTCACATGGTGTGAGCAAAATTATCTGCAGCTTAATGTGAAAAAGACTAAGGAGCTGGTGGTAGACCTGAGGAGAACTAAGGTACCGGTGACCCCTGTTTCCATCCAGGGGGTCAGTGTGGACATGGTGGAGGATTACAAATACCTGGGGATACGAATTGACAATAAACTGGATTGGTCAAAGAACACTGAGGCTATCTACAAGAAGGGTCAGAGCCGTATCTATTTCCTGAGGACTGAGGTCCTTTAACATCTGCCGGACGATGCTGAGGATGTTCTACAAGTCTGTGGTGGCCAGTGCCATCATGTTTGCTGTTGTGTGCTGGGGCAGCAGGCTGAGGGTGGCAGACACCAAAAGAATCAACAAACTCATTCATAAGGCCAGTGATGTTGTGGGGATGGAACTGGACTCTCTCACGGTGGTGTCTGAAAAGAGGATGCTGTCTAAGTTGCATGCCATCTTGGTCAATGTCTCCCATCCACTACATAATGTACTGGGTGGGCACAGGAGTACATTCAGCCAGAGACTCAGAGATGCAACACAGAGCGTCATAGGAAGTCACTCCTGCCTGTGGCCATCAAACTTTACAACTCCTCCCTTGGAGGGTCAGACATCCTGAGCCAATAGGCTGGTCCTGGACTTATTTCATAATTTACTGGCATAATTTACATATTACTATTTAACTATTTATGGTTCTATTACTATTTTTTTATGGAACAACTGTAACAAAAACCAATTTCCCCCGGGATCAATAAAGTATGACTATGACTATACAGAGAGATTTTGGGGACCAAGTCCATAGCTTTCTTAAGCTTACAGTTCTTCCAAACTCCAAATATTCTCCCTGCAATTAATAGATTCAGTAAGTGTGTTATCTTTAGTGAACTCAGGAACGCTGGCACCACATGACTATATACTCAAATGCATGCTTGGAGCATTTACAAGTCCAAAACTAAATTAATAAAACTCTAAGCAAGCAACACCTGCATTTATGATTATCTACTGTCAGTAACAGGATATAGATACAAAAAAAAATCCTGCTTTGCCATGACATGTCAATGAGGAGGGAAGAGGAGAAGATAAAGAGAAAAGCAAAAATAATTTAAATAATTCGATCCCATTTCCAATGTTGCCATACTTTGCTGGAAATTGAAAATCAATGCATGGACTCACATGGAAAAGTCCACAAGCTGGAGCAGCTCCTGCCTCTTTGTAGCCTCCCGTTCTTTTCTTCTCTGCACTTCCTCAATTGGTGACATGAAATCCTCATAGGGAAGTTCATCGAAGTCCAGATTCCCAGGCAAGATGAATCTGTTAAAAAGGAAAATGAAAAATACTCTCATGGACCACGTGGTATTTCGACTTCTATTATATACACAATTATCAACCTACTACCTTTGTAATGAACTGCAATAATTCTATCAGATAAAAGATTAATATGCCAGTTTACTGCCTGATTTTATAACACTGTGCAAAATTATTGCTCCCCAAACCATATTTCACAGGGGTTACAGTAGAACAGTAGATTTTATGAGTGTTGTAAGGATATCTATGACATTTTCTACCAACTAAGATTCAAATAATTAAAGTGAAACCACTGTAGCCTTGAATTTTAAGTTATGGACATACTGGCTTGAGAACATCAACCAACAACTATAAAAATAAAATATATTTTGTTTGAAATAAATTAGAACAAAACAGGTACACAGAATACAACGAAAACATTTGTCACCATGAAAATCGCAATATTTATAATGTGTAACTGAAAGAGATAGGAACAGATAAGTTAGAAAAGCGTTTAATTGGAGTAAGGGGAAATATGAGGCTATCAGGCAGGAAGTTGGAAGCTTAAATTGGGAACAGATGTTCTCAGGGAAAAATACGGAAGAAATGTGGCAAATGTTCAGGGGATATTTGTATGGAGTTCTGCATAGGTACGTTCCAATAAGACAGGGAAGTTATGGTAGGGTACAGGAACCGTGGTGTACAAAGGCTGTTGAAAATCTAGTCAAGAAGAAAAGAAAAGTTTACAAAAGGTTCAGAGAGCAAGGTAATGTTAGAGATCTAGAAGGTTATAAGGCTAATAGAAAGGACCTTAAAAAGGAAATTAGGAGAGCCAGAAGGGGTCATGAGAAACATAGAAACATAGAAAATAGGTGCAGGAGTAGGCCATTTGGCCTTTCGAGCCTGCACCGCCATTTATTATGATCATGGCTGATCATCCAACTCAGAACCCCACCCCAGCCTTCCCTCCATACCCCCTGATCCCCGTAGCCACAAGGGCCATATCTAACTCCCTCTTAAATATAGCCAATGAACTGGCCTCAACAGTTTCCTGTGGCAGAGAATTCCACAGATTCACCACTCTCTGTGTGAAGAAGTTTTTCCTAATCTCGGTCCTAAAAGGCTTCCCCTTTATCCTCAAACTGTGACCCCTTGTTCTGGACTTCCCCAACATCGGGAACAATCTTCCTGCATCTAGCCTATCCAATCCCTTTAGGATTTTATACATTTCAATCAGATCCCCCCTCAATCTTCTAAATTCCAACGAGTACAAGCCCAGTTCATCCAGTCTTTCTTCATATGAAAGTCCTGCCATCCCAGGAATCAATCTGGTGAACCTTCTTTGTACTCCCTCTATGGCAAGGATGTCTTTCCTCAGATTAGGGGACCAAAACTGCACACAATACTCCAGGTGTGGTCTCACCAAGGCCTTGTACAACTGCAGTAGTACCTCCCTGCTCCTGTACTCGAATCCTCTCGCTATAAATGCCAGCATACCATTCGCCTTTTTCACCGCCTGCTGTACCTGCATGCCCACTTTCAATGAGAAGGCCTTGGCGGGCAGGATTAAGGAAAACCCCAAGGCATTCTACAAGTATGTGAAGAGCAAGAGGATCAGACGTGAAAGAATAGGACCTATCAAGTGTGACAGTGGGAAAGTGTCTATGGAACCAGAGGAAATAGCAGAGGTACTTATGAATACTTCACTTCAGTATTCACAATGGAAAAGGATCTTGGTGATTGTAGTGATGACTTGCAGCAGACTGAAAAGCTTGAGCATGTAGATATTAAGAAAGAGGATGTGCTGGACGTTTTGGAAAGCATCAAGTTGGATAAGTCGCCGGGACCAGATGAGATGTACCCCAGGCTACTGTGGGAGACGAGGGAGGAGATTACTGAGCCTCTGGTGATGATCTTTGAATCATCAATGGGGATGGGAGTGGTTCCACATGTTGTTCCTTTATTCAAGAAAGGGAGTAGGGATAGCCCAGGATATTATAGACCAGTGAGCCTTACTTCAGTGGTTGGCAAGTTGATGGAGAAGATCCTGAAAGGCAGGATTTATGAATATTTGGAGAGGTATAATATGATTAGGAAGACTCAGCATGGCTTTGTCAAGGGCAGGTCATGCCTTATGAGCCTGATTGAATTTTTTGAGGATGTGACTAAACACACTGATGAAGGAATTGCAGTAGATATAGTGTATATGGATTTCAGAAAGGCATTTGATAAGGTACCCCATGCAAGGCTTATTGAGAAAGTAAGGAGGCAGGGGATCCAAGGGGACATTGCTTTGTGGATCCAGAACTGACTTGCCCATAGAAGGCAAAGAGTAGTTCTAGATGAGTCATATTCTGCATGGAGGTCGATCACCAGTGGCGTGCCTCAGGGATCCGTTTTGGGACCCTTACTCTTCGTGATTTTTATAAATGACCTGGATGAGGAAGTGGATGATGGGTTAGTAAGTTTGCTGATGACACAAAGGTTGGAGGTGTTGTGGATAGTGTGGAGAGCTGTCAGAGGTTACAGCAGGACATTGATACTGCCGAAAAACTGGGCTGAGAAGTGGCAGATGGAGTTCAACCCAGGTAAGTGTGAAGTGGTTCATTTTGGTAGGTCAAATATGATGGCAGAATATCGTATTAATGGTAAGACTCTTGGCAGTGTAGAAGATCACAGAGATCTTTAATCATTAATCGTGGAATTGAACTTAGGAGCCGAGAGGTAATGTTGCAGCTATATAGGACCCTGGTCAGACCCCACTTGGAGTACTGTGCTCAGTTTTGGTCGCCTTACTACAGAAAAGATGTGGAAGCCATAGAAAGGGTGCAGAGGAGATTTACAAGGATGTTGCCTGGATTGGGGAGCATGCCTAATGAGAACAGGTTGAGTGAACTCCGCCTTTTCTCCTTGGAGCGACAGAGGATGAGAGGTGACTTGATAGAGGTGTATAAGATGATGAGAGGCATTGAGCGTAAGGATAGTCGGAGGCTTTTTCCCAGGGCTGAAATGTTTGCCACAAGAGGATACAGGTTTAAGGTGCTGGGGAGTAGGTACAGAGGAGATATCAGGGGTAAGTTTTTTTACTCAGAGAGTGGTGTGTGTGTGGAATGGGCTGCTGGCAACAGTGGTGGAGGCGGATACGATAGGGTCTTTTAACAGACTTTTGGATAGGTACATGGAGCTTAGAAAAAATAGAGGGCTATGGGTAAGCCTAGTAATTTCTAAGGTAAGGACATGTTTGGCACAACTTTGTGGGCTGAAGGGCCTGTATTGTGCGGTAGGCTTTCTATGTTTCTATGAAAGAAATACTAAATAGGTGAATATGAGAAAATAGCATTAAATCATGTCAAAGTAAGGTACGCTTGCCACAAAATTCTTTAATCATTCACAAAATAATTTCATCCAGTTTTAACCAATATCAAAGGAAAACTAAGAAACAGTAGATTTTAACCTGTTGATATTTGGAAACAGAATACCATAACTTCTTGCAAACTGTAGACATTAATGCCACACTGAAAAATAAAACTAGATGTTACATTGCATATATGGGTAGAGAAGGAGGAGCAGAAAGTTATATAATTCTTAAAATCAACTGACAAACCTGCCTCTATCTTCTCCTTTTCCTATAGCAATAAGTGCCTCCAAGTCAGTGCCTTTCAGTCCATATTGAAGCAACTCCCTGGCTGCATCAACATTTTCAGGTACTCTTTCCACACATTCATGTAGGACCCAGGAGCGTTTCTTAATTTTACTCTGAAATAACAAGTGATATTAATTTTAAATAACAATCCTATTCACTTACTCAGAAATCAAAAGACAAAACAAATCATGAGTCTTAAGTCGAAACTGTGTCATCTGATAAGACACTGAGAACCAATGAAAATACAAATCAGAAATTGGTGCATGTTGGAGTTGCAAGATGATATCTGCAGAGTTCATTATGTGAGATGAAACTCATAACCTTAAAGAAATAACTCGTAAAATATATTGCTCTTTGTTAGAAGGTAATAAAGCTCTACTTGAATTAAGACCTAACTGTTAATTACAAAATTCTTGGCAGATAAAACAAATTATCAGGCAAGTCCATTAAAACAAATTTAAAGTAGATTTAAAATGCACTTCACAAAGAAAAGCTGAACTCTGTTGATGCAAAAATAAAATCTAAAAGCTAAACATGTGAAATTAGGTAATCTGCTGAAATAGTCAAGTTTTATGAAGAAAACATACCAAGTAATCCTGAATAGAAGCGATATTAACAGGTGATTTTCTCCATTGTCTTTGATATACTAGATCACTGTCAAGGTCATAGGCTTGTGCAAGACTCAATGCTTCACCATATTCTTCATTGTCAATCTGAAGAAGTACAGTTTTAAAAAGACAAATATACACAATGATTAATGATATTTTAAGACTAAAGCATGTCTGCCCAATGCAATCATTTTCTATCCAGCATTGCTTTAATATTTCTGACATTTCATTAGTTAGCATTTTATTTAAATACTCTAGTCAATAATTCCACACAAAAAAAAAGGAATCCAGATTTATTACCATTAATGGCTTTATTCAAGCCTGCATGCTAGATCAATTGTCCTTCAAGGAAGGTAATCTGCCATTTTCACCTGACACTGTCTCTATGTGATTTCAGATCTATGGCAAAACGGTTGACTCATAGTTGCCTTCTGAAAATGACCAGTCAAGCTACATACAAACACCATTTCCAGAAAAGTTGGGATATTTTCCAAAATGCAATAAAAACAAAAATCTGTGATATGTTAATTCATGTGAACCTTTATTTAACTGACAAAAGTACAAAGAAAAGATTTTCAATAGTTTTACCGACCAACTTAATTGTATTTTGTAAATATACACAAATTTAGAATTTGATGGCTGCAACACACTCAACAAAAGTTGGGACAGAGTTAAAATAAGATTGAAAAGTGCACAGAATATTCCAGTAACACCGGTTTGGAAGACTCCCCATTAAGCTGGCCAATTGGTAGCAGGTGAGGTATCATGACTGGGTATAAAAGTAGCGTCCATCAAAGGCTCAGTCTTTCCAAGCAAGGATGGGTCGTGGCTCACCCCTTTGTGCCAAAATTCGTGAGAGAATTGTTAGTCAGTTCAAAAGGAACATTTCTCAACGCAAGATTGCAGAGAATTTAGGTCTTTCAACATCTATTGTGAAAAGATTCAGAGAATTCAGTGCGTAAAGGGCAAGGTCGGAAACCACTGCTGAATGCGCCTGATCTTCGAGCCCTTAGGCGGCACTGCCTAAGAAACCGTCATGCTACTGTGACAATTATAGCCACCTGGGCTCAGGAGTACTTCGGAAAACCATTGTCAATCAACACAGTCTGTCGCTGCATCCAGAACTGCAACTGGAAACTGTATTACGCAAGGAGGAAGCCATACATAAACTCTATGCAGAAACGCTGGCGAGTTCTCTGGGCCCGAGCTCATCTCAGATGGACCGAAAGACTGTGGAACCGTGTGCTGTGGTCAGATGAGTCCACATTTCAGCTAGTTTTCGGAAAAAACGGGCGTTGAGTTCTCCGTGCCAAAGATGAAAACGACCATCCAGATTGTTATCAGCGAAAGGTGCAAAAGCCAGCATCTGTGATGGTATGGGGGTGCATGGGTGAGTTGCATGTATGTGAAGGTACCATTGACTCTGAGGCGTATATTAGGATTTTAGAGAGACATATGTTGCCATCAAGGCGATGTCTCTTCCCGGGACCTCCATGCTTATTTCAGGAGGACAATGCCAGACCACATTCTGCACGAGCTACAACAGCGTGGCTTTGTAGACACAGAGTGCGTGTGCTTGACTGGCCTGCTGCCAGTCCAGATCTATCTCCTATTGAGAATGTATGGCGCATCATGAAGAGGAGAATCAGACAACGGAGACCACGGACTGTTGAGCAGCTTAAGTCTTATATCAAGCAAGAATGGACAAAATTTCCAATTGCAAATCTACTACAATTAGTATCCTCAGTTCCAAAACGATTAAAAAGTGTTATTAAAAGGAAAGGTGATGTAACACAATGGTCTGGCCTCTGTCCCAACTTTTGTTGAGTGTGTTGCAGCCATCAAATTCTAAATTTGTGTATGTTTACAAAATACAATTAATTTGATCAGTAAAACTATTGAAAATCTTTTCTTTGTACTTTTGTCGGTTAAATAAAGGTTCACATGAATTAACATATCACAGATTTTTGTTTTTATTGCATTTTGGAAAATATCCCAATTTTTCTGGAAATGGGGTTTGTAATTAAATCAACACTTAAGCATGAACAATAAATGTTAGCCTTGTCGGCATATCCACCCCTCCCCACCCCCATCTAGTATTTGATGCATTTCGGCTATCTCTACATATCCATCCAAAGGGTGGTGATCAAAACAGTGTGCATGCTGTAGTACATTGGTTCACATACTGATCTCTTCTGTGCCTTGGCCAACAAGCGATACATTTCCTATATGCTTTCACAATTAATATATTTATCTGTCCTCCTACATTTAGATAACTACAGGCATCTCTACCCTTCCAAGTTTCTTAACATTTTTCATGTTTTCCCCTCTCCAAATTCATCAGGATGGACACAATCAATGGATCGTACCTGAAGTACAGTGAAGTAGAAAATTCTATCAGCCAAATTGCCCATATTGGTTTAATCTGAAAACTTCTATTCACGGTCTTACACCAAGTCCAAATCATTGAAACTAACCATCATTGCTAAGGAGGATTGGCACTGATTCCTTTGGAATCCTATCATACATCTTACCAATATTTAGAGATCCCACATACCTTTATATTTATAATTTTAAGAAAGAAGAATATGAAACAGTGAATGGCAATGAATTGTATCATCCCCTTTAATGAAGATGAATTTGAAGTATACAAGTAGAATTAAAGGTGTCAAACTTTGATAAGCCTATAAAATGACAACAACCTTGTCATGGTTTGGAGGCTTGTGTGACTCAGTGGCCCAGAGAGCCATGTTAGCTGGAGTCAGGGCTTTATGCTTTGGGGCTTGGTAGGGTCACCCATCCCAAACAGGTCAAAGAGTGGAGGCCAGACTAAGAGTTGTCCACCGGTCCTCCAGGTTCAGAGGTTCAGCTCAGGGCTAACAACCCTAACTGGTAAAACAAAATTGTTACAGAATCAGTAATGAAGAATTCTTCTACATCTGAGTGTGATGGTATTCCTCAGTCTTCACCTGGGACTTGCATGACTGACAGTAGTGAAAACCAAGGTGAAGCTACTGACATAATGAAGAAAGCCATCAACACCTCCAGAGATGGAGGACCATCATTGCTGCCCTAAATGCCAGCTACATAACAAGCACCAAGTAAGTAATCCAACAAAGGTATAAGGTGTTTTAAGAAATGTTATTGTTTATTGGCAAAGCCTTAAGAGCTGAAGGAAAAGAAAATGGAAATACGACAGACTACTCAAATTTAAACGTCTTGGATGCAAAAGTGCAAGTTTGCATCACCAACATTACTAGTCTGGTTGATTTAATTCTAAGGAGGCCACTTATGGAAGATTGTAGCTCACATGAAATCACTGTTTAGCAATTTTCATTCAAAAGGAATAAAACAAAATACATCCCATTTTCTCACACTACAAGTAAGCTCCCATATCTTTTGCAATGCATAGTTACCCAACAGTTCACAATAATACATTTCAAAGTGATACAAACACTGATGAGAAAAAAATAGGAAGCGGGAAGCTTATTTGGGACTCCTGGGAATGTAAGGATTATAAAAAGTCAAGAGAAGCATAACCTATAATAATCCATTTACACGAGTCTCACTTAACTAAATAGGGCACTGAACAACAAAGTCGAATATACTGTTCTTAATAAATACATACTGTAAATTGTGAAATATTGCTCAAGTCATATTCCAGGTTTCTTTCTTTCTTTTCTTTTTAAATCTTTTTATTGAGTAAGTATACAAAAAAGGTAAGCCATATAAACATTAATACAATGTTAAAATATAATAAAATTCCAAAAGATAACAATACCAAAAAGAAAATACTACAAACAATGTAATTTAAGCATAAGAAACCAAGATAACATAATAGTATACTAGATTTTATATATATCAATGGAAAAAAAAGAAAAAAAAACCCCCAAAAAAAACCCACCGTGCAACTAACTAAAAGCAAAGCAAAGCAATGGGCTAACTTGAAACCAAACAGAGTTAAACTTAAAATCACGTCCTCAATCCCGACCTCCATTAAAACAGTGAAAAAAAAACAAGAAGGGTAAATATTACATTAAATGAAAATATCGAATAAAAGGTCCCCAAATCTGTTCAAATTTAAATGAAGAATCATAAAGGTTACTTCTAATTTTCTCCAGATTCAAACATAAAATCGTCTCATATTCCAGGTTTAAAACCTTCCGAAGAAAAGGCACCAAATAAAATGTATACTCTATATAAAGGTTATTTCTCCAGAAATCATCATGCCTAATATTTTCACATGAACAGACAAGATAATGGAGAATGCAAATTTCAAAGCAAGTTGCTTTAAAGTGGTTGACAAGAATTTCAACTATAGGCTAATATCAGTGTTTTACTAAACTTACTGTTAAAGGTATACCTGTGGAAACAGAATTAATATTAATACACAGAATTTAGCAAAAATGTTCACTTTAATCTTCTTTCCACTCTGCTTTAGCATCTTATTTTCATGTGCTCATTGAGTCTTGAGCGTAATCCAGCATTTCTAATACCACTGCAACATTAAAAACTAATTCACAGCTATTAATTCATCTGTAACCACTCGATATTCTTGTATTCAGCATACTGGACCTCCATCTTTTAACATATTTCTTCATTTTGCTGGTCAGCCCTGTCTTTCTTCCATTATGATGAAAGAGCTTTACCCAGAAATGAAACAAAAAAATCTGCAAAAAGCTTCTACCATTGGTATAGTACTTTCCTTTGGCATATATCTTTCACCAAAAGATTAAAATTGTTATACATTACTCAGAAATGCAAGGTCTAGTATAAAGACCAAATGAATAATTAACACGTTAAATCAAAGTGAGACACTCAAACACAAAAAGGCTTCCTATGGTTAACTAGCATCTAGATTCTATCAACAATGAGTTGGTAATAGAAAAAGACTTTTTTTTCGAACAAGTTTATGATCTGATACTATCTTCATGAGAAAAATTCTCCCAAACAGATTATCAGCAACATCGCTGGAGATGCTAAGTATTATTTTTAAAGAAGATCAAAAACATAAATGTATATGATTTAGGGTAAAAATACTAACAGTTATATCAACCGTTCCAGGTTTATTGTCATTCAAACATGTACGCGTACACCACCGAACAGAACATCATTCCTCCAGACCAAGATGCACAACACAGTACATATAACTCTCACACAACACAAAGTAATATTACCACAAATAAATTAACTAATAGTAAAATGTATTCCAGAAGATTGGCATATAGCATAAGGTGTATTTACAACACAAATTAAAAAGTAAACAGTATAATGCTCCTGGCACTTCATACATGACGAGATCTGGGGGTGGTCAGGAAGTTCAATAATTTCACAGCCTGTAAGAAGTTATTTCCCATCATAACAGACATTGTCCTTATGCTACTGTATCTTCTGCCTTATGGTAGAGCATCAGATAGATTGTAGGATGGACGGGAGGGATCTTTGGAATTGTTAAGAGCCCTGGGTATGCAGCGGTCCTCATAAATATCTCGGATGGGTGGAAGAGAGACCCTGATGATCTTCTCAGCAGTCTTCGCAATTCTTTGTAGGGTCCTGCAGTCAGATGCCTTGCAATTCCTGTACCGGATAGTTATGTAGCTGGTCCAGACACTCTCAATGATGTTTCTACAAAAATTGGTTAGAATGGCGGGTGGGGGAGCCTCATTTGCCCCTCAATCTCCTTAGGAAGTGGAGTCGCTGCTGTGCTTTCTTGACTAAAAAGGTAGTGTTGAGGGACCAGGTGAGATCGTCTGTTATGTACACTCCCAGAAACTTGGTGCCCAACTCTCTCCACAGAGGAGCCATTTATGTGTATTGAGGAGTGGTCAGCCTGCACTTTCCTAAAAGTCCACAATCTTGTCAACATTGAGACTCGAGTGGGTATGCTCATACCATTCTACAAACCACTCTACCTCCTCTCTGGACGCAGTCTCATCGTTATTGCTGATCAGGCCAGTCACTGTTTTCATCAGTGAACTTGATTCGATTTGAGCTGCATCTCAATGTGCCCAGTAAGGTGTCAGCAGTGTGAACAGCAGCAGGCTGAGCGCGCAACCTTGGAGATGTGATGATTATCATGATGTAGCTAAAGATGTTGCTGCCAATACGGACTGACTGTGATCTTTCTGTCAATAAGGTGCAAGATCCAATTACAGAGAGAGGTACAGAGATCCAGTGAGGACAGTTCACCCACCAGCTTCTGAAGATTGATAATATTAAATGCCAAGCTGAAGTCGATAAACAGGATGCTGGTGTATTCCTCCGTCTCTGTGGCATCTGTTCTCAGGATGAGACTTTTCATTCTAGAATGAAAGACTCATCCTCCTTTTTCAAAGAACAGGGCTTCCTTTCCTGCACCATCAACGCTGCTGTCAACAGCATCGCTTCCATTTTGCGCACATCTGCCATTACCCCACCCTACCAGGGATAGGATTCCTCGTTCTCAACTACCACCCACCAGCCTCTGCGTCCAGTACATAATTCTCCAAAACTTCCACCACCTCCAGCGGGATCCCACCACCAAAGACACCTTCCGCCCCCACAACTTTCTGCTTTCCACAAGGATCACACCCTACACCAGTCCCTTGTCCATTCGTCCCTCCCCACTCATCTCCCTCCTGGCACTCATCCCTGCAAGCGGAACAAGTGGTACAGCTGCCCCTACACCTCCTCTCTCACTACCTTTCAGGAACCTGAACAGTCCATCCAAGTGAGGCAACATTTCACCTGTGAGTCTGTTGGGGTCATATACCATGTCCGGTGCTCCCAGTGTTGCCACCTGTATATCGGTGAGACCCAACATAGATTGGGAGACAACTTCGCTGAGCACCTACTGCCTGAAAAAGCAGGATAGCCCAGTGGCCACCCACTGTAGCTCCACTTCCTACTCTAATATGTTTATCCCTGGCCTTCTCCACTGTCGTGATGAGGTCACACTCAGGTTGAACAACACCTTATATTCCACTTGGGTAGCCTCCAACCTGATGGCAAGAACATCGATTTCTCAAACTTCCGGTAATCCCTCCCACTGCCCCGCTCCTTCACCATCTCCCATCGCCTTATTTCCTTCCCGCCCATCGCCTCACTCTGGTGCTCCTCCCCCCTTTTCTTTCTTCCATAACCTTCTGTCTCTTTCACCAATTTACTTCCCAGCTCTTTACTTCATTACCTCCCCCTTTAGGTCTCACCTATCACCTTGTGTTTCTCTCTCCCCTCCCCCCACATTTTAAATCTACTCCTCAGCCTGTTTTTTCTCCAGTCCTGCCAAAGGGTTTCAGCCTGAAACATTGACTGTCATCATTTCCTAGATGCTGCCAGGCCTGCTGAGTTCCTCCAGTATTTTGTATATGTTGCTTGGATTTCCAGTATCTGCAGATTTTCTCTTGTCTGTACTGGTGTAGGAGGCACCATTTTTCAGATGGTATAGGACGGAGTGGAGGGCAGAGGGGATGGCATTGCCAGTGGACCAATTTGAGCGATAAGCCAGCTAGAAAATGTCCAATGTAACAGGAAGATGGGATTTAATGTGATCCTCAAGCAGCCGCTCAAAGCACTTCATTATTGCTGAGGTTAGTGTCACTGGACAGTAATCATTAAGGCAGGTTACTACCACCCTCTTGGGCACTGGGTTGATAATAATTCATTGAAAATGATTCGTTGTTAGCAAAAAATTCTGACAGATAGTTTACTATCACCTAAAGATATGATGTTGTCAATACCAAAACCTCAAAGGCATGCAAGACAAATTCTTAGGAGTGAGCATTGGCCGTCAACCTGAAAAATGAACTCTGTTTCCACAGATTATGCCTGTCCAGCTGAGTATCGCCATTTGTATATCAGTTCACTTTTGCACATTGTGGATATCAAAATCTCATTTATGACACTGTGATCCACTAATATCTAATTAACACATTAGTTACCCAATGCTGTTTTACAATCAGTATATAAATCAATTGAACTTAATCTGGTGATATATTGCTTTGAACTGGACATGAACACTTCAAGTACATTTCCAATGTATTTCTTGGTTATTTATTTTCAAATTTATACTGACCTTTCTTTGATAAAGCTCCTCTGGAGTTGTGGACTTCAAACTTACAAGCCTATAGGTTTTTGTGATTGTTCGTGGTCGTTTTCGAGGTGGCGCAAATCGCTCCATTTCTGTGAGGTAATACAGGCCCTGTTTTACATAGCCAAAGTATCGAGCTTTGGCAGAGCACTCATCATCGGAGTCAGAATCTTCATCACCCTCATCATCTACTGAATTATTTTCCAAACGATATCTCTTGTGAGCCAGCTTTACTTCACACTGAAAAGTATATATACAAAAAAAAATGTATAGGGAAATCTTAAGCATTCAAATATCCAGCTTTTCCTTGTGAAAAAGTAGCCCTAACTTACGGAACAATTGACAAAACAGCAGAGATACAAAATCCAGCAAAGCAGATTTGACACATGCAAAGATCACATCTCCAACAAAAGCACATTTTAAGCCTCTGCAAATATTAAATAATTATTGGTGTGGATATTTCATTCAGCAAAATACAAAAACTCTCCAACGATTATTCTCAACGATTAAGAATGACTGTGGAGAATATTTTTCTTCCCCAGTAGTCAATGATGTGTTGAGGGGATTCCTGCAAACAGACATGTTTTCAGAGCTCACCAATGGAAAGGATGCAGATGAGAAGAGAGAGAGGCCAACGATATATCGTTAGGGATCATGCAAGGCAACACAGAGCAGGAAGTAAAGCCATAGCAGCTATTTCACTGGCTACAGCTGAATACATGAAAGTGGAAAACAAACAAGCATCATGCCATCATAGGATGACAGTGAAAAGGTAAGGGGTTAAAGAAAAAAGGTGTAGACAAAAGCCAAGATAAACCATGAGGCAAAAACCCAACAGAAGACTCAAATATCTGGCATTCTGGAAAAGTTGAGCAAGTATATGGAAGATTACAATGCAGTCAAGAATACTGAGTAGGAAAAATGGTTGGAGACAAGGGAATAAGGGTTGCAAAAATAAAGGTTCAAGTGCTGCTTTGTTATTAAGCGAAGAATTATCCCAGCAGTGTTGGGGAGGAAAAGAAATTGAGCCCATTGAAAATATTCAACAATTAAAAAATCTTGATTAAAATATGATAAAAGGCATGAAAGTTTTTTAAAAAATGAAAAAGAGAATTATTAAACATGTTCTATTATTAAAGTTTAAAGTTCTAGACATTCACAATTTTCATGCAAATCCACACAAATCAAAAATAATCAGTACCTCTAAGCTCATAAAGCTTCCGTCATGGGCTGCAGTAACTTGAGGTGAAGATTCAAACCATTCACAAGACTGTCCAAGCAGGTTTTTCAATGTTTTCACAGAGGAAACAGTAAGAGCGCCAGAACAGCGGGCCAGAATAACAGAATTATTGGCCCACCAGTTTACATCATTGAGGGGATAAAATGATGATCTGTCTGAAGGACAAGTGATATTGTAAAAATTAAAGTTCTTCCAAGGTAATTAAACAAGACAAGCTTAAGGAGATTTAAATACCCAGAAAAGAAAGGGAAATTTAATCTTGAAAATACTATCAAGGATCTTGAGCTTTCAGGTGCATATGACACATAAATTCTTCTCGGGCTTCCAGCCGGGTCCAAGTGTCAATTTTAACCAACGTTTCGCTTCATCAGGGATGATGACTGGGCATGTCTAGACCAGTGGTATATATACTTAACTCCTGTCGTCCGTCCCTCATGATTGGTTAGTCCTCAATCACTTGCTTAAAATTGTATTCCAGTACTTATTTAGAGCGAGACCTTAGTGTCTTTGTTGAAATTCTTATTCTCTATGCTTCCTTCACCAGGTAGTCCGAAAGGCCATGGGTGTGACACAGTATTTCTTGTGCCATCAAAGTCAATCCTGTGATAATTGCGTATGCAATGCTCTACTGCACCAACTTCTCTGGGTAACCCAAACGGATACACCTTCTACGCTCTTTGATGCAGATTTCCACCCTGCTACTCTGCATTCAGAGGGAATCCTATAAACGTCAGCCATCCTGAGAACCAGGTCGTCTCTGACCGGCATAAGCTGGGATTTGAGCTTCCTTATGGGTTTGTGGATGGTATTTATCTGGCATTTTTCCAGTATCCTGGCGATCCTTCCTGAAACAGTGGAAAAATAGAGAAGGCAACTGGTTCCTCCTCATTGTTATGAGGTGGAAACCTGTACTGAGGAGCATAGGTGGTGTATCTATTTGGTCACCTGGAGAAATCAGTTGTAGCAGAACCTTGCATACACAATGACAACAGGATTGACTTCGATGGCACAAAACTTCTGTGGTGCGCCAATGGCTTTTGGAACTGCCTTGTGAAGGAAGCCATTGAAATAAGACTAGAGAATAAGAATTTCAACATAGACGAAGGTCTCCCTCAAGGTAAGAAATGGATTATGATTTCAATTAGGGTGGGAAAGCAGAAAACTGATCGGTTGAGGACTAACCAACCAGGAGGGACAGCAGGTGAGAGTTAAGTATAGATACCACCAGACTAGACGTGCCTAGGCATCATCCCTGATGAAGATAGCGGACTTAGTCATCGAAACATCAGTTAAAATTGACACCTGGGCCCGGCTGGAAGCCTGAAAAAAGACTATGTATTGAAAATACTAGGCACACAAGTTACCCTGTGAACAGAGTTGCTGACTGACAAGTCAGTTAGAACTAACTTTTTCTCTAATTTGTCTGGTGCCTTGTATCTGTAAGTATAATACCTTTTATTTATACGCAAATCCTACTGCATGTGAAAAGTGGTTTTATAGGAGTCCTGTCATCAAACCAAAAAAGTGTACGGAATTTTAATTGAAAAGTTAGCGTGCTTAGAGTAGAAAACACACAAATTAGAAAATACGAAATTTCTAATCAGTTTACAAAATATGAAATTACCATTTCAATGACAATCTCCCAAAATGACACTGTTGAACAACATTTTAAAAAATTCATCCTTATAATAATTTGAAAGAAATCATCCCATTATTCAGAATATCTCTTACCCTTCATCTTTTTCCTCTTTTCCACTGATTTTGACCACTCAGGATTAATGGCATCAAATCCATCCTAAGCAAAACATTTGAAAGTTACATACATGAAAAAGGGACACAAGAACTATTAATAACATAAGGATAAAGTTTTATTTTCCTTTATATGGAAATTGTTACCATTTTCAATAGCAATACAGCCTATACATTTGACTTAGAGAGTTGCTTCAAAGAAGTTATGGTGTGAGGGGATCCAGGAGTGCCCCTATTAACTGTTTGAAGAGAGAGAGAGAGTTATTTATCATCGATGGTTTGTTTGGAAAAGAGAGAGAGACAAAAATTGACGGTTGGACTGTCACGGGAGGTAACTTTGGAGTTTTACTTTGGAGATAACACTGAGCAGCTCGAAGGTTGCTATGGTGGCCGACAGCACATTATGATGTTACTTTCAAGGACTTGTTGCTTGCTTGCATTTCTTTGCAGACAAAGAAAGGAGGGACTCTTTGAATGACAGGTGATGCTCAGCCTGATGAGATAAATAGGAGGTCAGATGATACAGACCTCAGACACATGATCGGGACACTGAGTGAGCATTGTTGTGCCCGCGGAGAAAGTGGGTTTTGGAGGATCGATCAGGCAGATCGATACAATTGCTCTACCAGTGAAGGAGAAGGGGTTGACTGGTGGGGAGTTGTCTATGTGTCCACCCTTGCCAGGGTGATAGCTCCACCATGGGAAAACCGGTTCCTCTTGTTAAAGTCACAGTCGGTGACTTGTGAAGGATTTCAGAGGACGACGAGAAGATCAACGGCAACAGCTCACCTGAAGACTCAACTCACTCACTCTCTCTCTCACCATCGCTACTCAACTAAATTCCACGAACTGAACTAAGCTGAACTTTACTTAACATCGTAAGACTGTATTTTTTTACCCCCAGACTTAAAGCTTGGTTTTTCATACATATTTTTCCACACTTACTGATTTACTTAGTTATATATATAATTCTTGCTAACCTGTTTGATTTATCTTCACTTAGTTTACTGTATTGCATAGTTATTAATAAATATTATTAGTTTACAGCAATACTAGACTCCAAAGTAGTTTCCATCTCTGCTGGTTCTTTATTCCCGTCAAGGGGTACGTGACAATAATCTAAACTGGAAGTAAGATATTAAAAAAAGTGGTCCAGGTTAAATGTCCTAATAATCTGTAAAGTGTGTGGTAATAATTACCTGATAACCAAGATATCAATTGGTTATCAACAACAGACCCTGAATAGCATCGCTAAATGATGCCCATGCAATTCTACATCTTAGTAGTGAAACAAGTTAACATGATAATGAGCTCATGAGCTTGATATACAGTACATCTATTCCCACAACTCAGCACATCAGCAGTCCACTGTTGCACATAACATTGAGTCCAGCAGGATAAATGGATTGTCAGATGCACTAGCCAAAGGCACGTATGATTCAACCCAAAAGGTGGGTACAATTACAAATTAAAGAGATGTGTTATAATGCTACAATTCAGAGTTACAGTGGGGTACAAAAGCCAGCTGCCTTCTGAGAAATTATTGCTTGGATCCCACAAATAAAACAATGGGGAAATTTGGACGGTAAGGAATATGTCAAAGTTCATTAAATCAAGTAAAATAAAATCAGAGTATTCTAATGGGAAAAGAACTTGTTAAATTTAGTCAAAAAGATAAGATTTAAAGGAAACAATTGACTCTAGATCAAACCCCAGGACACCATCCTCAGCACATTTAGGTAACTATGTGTAAAACTTGTGCACCTGATAAGAACAGAGAGAAGGTCTCCACTGTCAAATGTTTGGTGATCAAGCAATATATATATCCAAAGATAAAAGAAGGGGTTTAGTTGCCAGAGCTAGAAGCAGAGTAGGATAAAGCCCGTTTTAAGATATCTGTGTCACACCCCTTACCCTCTGTAGAAACATAGAAAACCCACAGCGCAATACAGGCCCTTCGGCCCACAAAACTGTACCGAATATGTCCTTACTTTAGAAATTACCAAGGGTTACCCACAGCCCTCTATTTTTCTAAGCTCCATGTACCTGTCCAGGAGTCTCTTAAAAGACCCTATCGTATCCGCCTCCACCACCGTTGCCGGCAGCCCTTCCATGCACTCATCACTGCGTAAAAAACTTACTCCTGACATCTCCTCTGTAGCAACTTCCAAGCATCTTAAAACTGTGCCCTCTCGTGCTAGCCATTTCAGCCCTGGGAAAAAGCTTCTGACTATCCACATGATCAAAGCCTCTCATCATCTTATACACCTCTATCAGGTCACCTCTCATCCTCCGTTGCTCCAAGGAGAAAAGGCCGAGTTCACTCAACCTATTCTCATAAGGGAACATTCTTGTAAATCTCCTCTGCACCCTTTCTATGGTTTCCACATCCTTCCTATAGTGAGGCAACTAGAACTGAGCACAGTACTCCAAGTGGGGTCTGACCAGGGTCCTATATAGCTGCAACATTGCCTCTCGGCTCCTAAACTCAATTCCACTATTGATGAAGGCTAATGCACCGTACAACTTCTTAACCACAGAGTCAACCTGCGCAGCAGCCTTGATTGTCCAATAGACTTGGACCCCAAGATCCCTCTGATCCTCCATATTGCCAAGAGTCTCACCATTAACACTATATTCTGCCATCATATTTGACCTACCAGAATGAACCACCTCACACTTATCTGGGCTGAACTCCATCTGCCACTTCTCAGCCCAGTTTTGCATCCTATCAATACCTTGCTGTAACCTCTGACAGCCCTCCACACTATCCACAACTCCCCCAACCTTTGCATCATCAGCAAATTTACTAACCCATCCCTCCATTTCCTCATCCAGGTCATTTATAAAATTCACCAAGAGAAGGAGTCCCAGATCAGAACCCTGAGGCACACCAATAGTCACCAACCTCCATACAGAATATGACCTGTCTACAAACACTCTTTGCCTTCTGTGAGCAAGCCAGTTCTGGATCCGCAAAGCAATGTCCCCTTGGATCCCATGCCTCCTTACTTTCTCAATAAGCCTGGCATGGGGTACCTTATCAAATGCCTTGCTGAAATCCAAATGCACTACGTCTACTGCTCTACCTTTATCAATGTGTTTAGTCACATCCTCAAAAAATTCAATCAGGCTCGTAAGGCACGACCTGCCTTTCACAAAGCTATGCTGACTATTCCTAATCATATTATGCCTCTCCAAATGTTCATAAATCCTGTCCCTCAGGATCTTTTCCAACAACTTAACCAACCACTGAGGTAAGACTCACTGGTCTATAATTTCCCGGGCTATCTCTACTCCCTTTCTTGAATAAGGAAACAACATCTGCAACCCTCCGATCCTCCGGAACCTCTCTCGTCCCCATTGATGATGTGAAGATCATTGCCAGAGGCTCAGCAATCTCCTGCCTCGCCTGGGGTACATCACATCCAGTCCCGGAGACCTATCCAACTTCATGCTTTCCCAAAGCTTCAGCCCATCCTCTTTCTATATGTTCAAGCTTTCCAATGTGCTGTAAGTCATCCCTACGATCGCCAAGATCTTTTTCCATAGTGAATACTGAAGCAAAGTATTCATTAAATATCTCTCCTATCATCTCTGGTTCCATACAGACATTTCCGCTGTCACACTTGATTGGTCCTATTCTCTCACGACTTATCCTCTTGCTCTTCAAGTCAATTCAAGTCACTTTTTATTGTCATTTCGACCATAACTGCTAGAACAGTACACAATAAAAATGAGACAATGTTTTTCAGGACCATGGTGCTACATGAAACAATACAAAAACTATACTGAACTATGTAAAACAACACAAAAACTACACTAGACTACAGACCTACCCAGGACTGCATGAAGTGCACAAAACAATGCAGGCATTACAATAAATAATAAACAGGACAATAAGCACAGTAGAGGGCAGCAGATTGGTGTCAGTCCAGGCTCTGGGTATTGAGGAGTCTGATGGCTTGGGAGAAGAAACTGTTACATAGTCTGGTCGTGGCAGCCCAAATGTTTCGGTGCGTTTTGCCAGATGGCAGGAGGGAGAAGAGTTTGTATGAGTGTGTGTGGGGTCCTTTATAATGCTGTTCGCTTTACACATGCAGCGTGTGGTGTAAATGTCTGTAATGGCGCAAAGAGACACCCCGATGATCTTCTCAACTGAACTCACTATCCGCTGCAGGGTCTTGCAATCCCAGAAGATGCAGTGATGCAGCTGCTCAGGATGCTCTCAATACAACCTCTGTAGAATGTGATGAGGATGGAGGGTAGGAGATGGACTTTTCTCAGCCTTCGCAGAAAGTAGAGATGCTGCTGGGCTTTCTTTGCTATGGAGCTGGTGTTGAGGGACCAGGTGAGATTCTTCGCCAGGTGAACACCAAGAAATTTGGTGCTCTTAACGATCTCTACGGAGGAGTCATCGATGTTCAGCGGAGAGTGGTCGCTCCATGTCCTCCTGAAGTCAACAACCATCTCTTTTGTTTATCAACCATCTCAGAGACAGGTTGTTGGCTCTGCACCAGTCTGTCAGCAACTGCACCTCTTCTCTGTATGATGACTCGTCGTTCTTGCCGATGAGACCCACCACGGTCGTGTCACCGGCGAACTTGATGATGTGGTTCGAGCTGTGTGATGCAGCCCAGTCGTGGGTCAGCAGAGTGAACAGCAGTGGACTGAGCACACAGTCCTGGGGGGGCTCCCGTGCTCAGTGTAATGGTGTTGGAGATGCTGCTTCCAATCCGGACTCTCTGAGGTCTCCCAGTCAGGAAGTCTAGGATCCAGCTGCAGACGGGGGTGTTCAGACACAGTAGGCCCAGCCTTCCAATCAGTTTCTAGGGAATAATTGCGTTGAATGCTGAACTGAAGTCTATGAACAGCATTCGAACGTACGTGTCTTTTTTGTCCAGGTGGGTTAGGGCCAGGTGGAGGGTGAAGGCAATGGTGTCGTCTGTTGAACGGTTGGGACGGTACACGAACTGCAGAGGGTCCAGTGAGGGGGGCAGCAGCGTCTTGATGTGCCTCATGAGGAGCCTCTCAAAACAATTCATGATGATGAATGTGAGTGCAACGGGACGGTAGTCATTGAGGCAGGACACTGAAGACTTCTTCACATACTTGTAGAATGCCTTGGGGTTTTCCTTAATCTTGCTTGCCAAGGCCGTCTCATGGCCCCTTCTGGCTCTCGTAATTTCATTCTTAAACTCCTTCCCGCGAGCCTTATAATCTTCTAGATCGCTAACATTACCTAGTTTTTTTGAACCTTTCGTAAGCTTTACTTTTCTTCTTGACTAGATTTTCAACAGCCTTTGTACACCACGGTTCCTGTACCCTACAATCCTCCCACTGTCTTATTGGAACGTACCTATGCCGAATGCCACACAAACATCCTCTGAACATTTGCCTCATTTCCCTGAGAACATCTGTTTCCAATTAATACTTCCAAGTTCCTATTTACTTATTTATTATTATTATTAATTATTATTATTATTTTAATTTGGTTTTTTTTTCTTCTATATTATGTATTACATTGAACTACTACTGCTAAGTTAACATCACATGCCGGTGAAAATAAACCTGATTCTGATTCTGAATAAAGGCATAAATGACCTCCTTTTATCTTGTAAGAAATATTAAGTATGTGTTAATATGGTGGAATTCTTCATTAATATGGAGAGTGAGATAGTTAATTCAGAAACAAAGGTTCTGAACTTAAAGAGGGGTAACTTTGAAGGTATGAGACGTGAATTAGCTAAGATAGACTGGCAAATGACACTTAAAGGATTGACGGTGGATATACAATGGCAGGCATTTAAAGGTTGCATGGATGAACTACAACAATTGTTCGTCCCAGTTTGGCAAAAGAATAAATCAAGGAAGGTAGTGCACCCGCGGCTGACAAGAGAAATTAAGGATAGTATCAATTCCAAAGAAGAAGCATACAAATTAGCCAGAGAAAGTGGCTCACCTGAGGACTGGGAGAAAATCAGAGTTCAGCAGAGGAGGACAAAGGGCTTAATTAGGAAGGGGAAAAAAGATTATGAGAGAAAACTGGCGGGGTACATTAAAACGGACTGTAAAAACTTTTATAGATATGTAAAAAGGAAAAGACTGGTAAAGACAAATGTAGGTCCCCTGCAGACAGAAACAGGTGAATTGATTATGGGGAGCAAGGACATGGCAGACCAATTGAATAATTACTTTGGTTCTGTCTTCACTAAGGAGGACATAAATAATCTTCCAGAAATAGTAAGGGACAGAGGGTCCAGTGAGATGGAGGAACTAAGCGAAATACATGTTAGTAGGGAAGTGGTGTTAGGTAAATTGAAGGGATTGAAGGCAGATAAATCCCCAGGGCCAGATGGTCTGCATCCCAGAGTGCTTAAGGAAGTAGCCCAAGAAATAGTGGATGCATTAGTGATAATTTTTCAAAACTCGTTAAGATTCTGGACTAGTTCCTGAGGATTGGAGGGTGGCTAATGTAACCCCACTTTTTAAAAAAGGAGGGAGAGAGAAACCAGGGAATTATAGACCGGTTAGCCTAACGTCGGTGGTGGGGAAACTGCTGGAGTCAGTTATCAAGGATGTGATAACAGCACATTTGGAAAGTGGTGAAATGATCGGACAAAGTCAGCATGGATTTGTGAAAGGAAAATCATGTCTGACGAATCTCATAGAATTTTTTGAGGATGTAACTAGTAGAGTGGATAGGGGAGAACCAGTGGATGTGGTATATTTGGATTTTCAAAAGGCTTTTGACAAGGTCCCACACAGGAGATTAGTGTGCAAACTTAAAGCACACGGTATTGGGGGTAAGGTATTGGTGTGGGTGGAGAATTGGTTAGCAGACAGGAAGCAAAGAGTGGGAATAAACGGGACCTTTTCAGAATGGCAGGCGGTGACTAGTGGGGTACCGCAAGGCTCAGTGCTGGGACCCCAGTTGTTTACAATATATATTAATGACTTGGATGAGGGAATTAAATGCAGCATCTCCAAGTTTGCAGATGACACGAAGCTGGGTGGCAGTGTTAGCAGTGAGGAGGATGCTAAGAGGATGCAGGGTGACTTGGATAGGTTGGGTGAGTGGGCAAACTCATGGCAGATGCAATTTAATGTGGATAAATGTGAAGTTATCCACTTTGGTGGCAAAAATAGGAAAACAGGTTATTATCTGAATGGTGGCCGATTAGGAAAAGGGGAGGTGCAACAAGACCTGGGTGTCATTATACACCAGTAATTGAAAGTGGGCATGCAGGTACAGTAGGCGGTGAAAAAGGCGAATGGTATGCTGGCATTTATAGCGAGAGGATTCGAGTACAGGAGCAGGGAGGTACTACTGCAGTTGTACAAGACCTTGGTGAGACCACACCTGGAGTATTGTGTGCAGTTTTGGTCCCCTAATCTGAGGAAAGACATCTTTGCCATAGAGGGAGTACAAAGAAGGTTCACCAGATTGATTCCTGGGATGGCAGGACTTTCATATGAAGAAAGACTGGATGAACTGGGCTTGTACTCGTTGGAATTTAGAAGATTGAGGGGGGATCTGATTGAAACGTATAAGATCCTAAAGGGATTGGACAGGCTAGATGCAGGAAGATTGTTCCCGACATTGGGGAAGTCCAGAACGAGGGGTCACAGTTTGAGGATAGAGGGGAAGCCTTTTAGGACCGAGATTAGGAAAAACTTCTTCACACAGAGAGTGGTGAATCTGTGGAATTCTCTGCCACAGGAAACTGTTGAGGCCAGTTCATTGGCTATGTTTAAGAGGGAGTTAGATATGGCCCTTGTGGCTACAGGGGTCAGGGGGTATGGAGGGAAGGCTGGGGCGGGGTTCTGAGTTGGATGATCAGCCATGATCATAATAAATGGCGGTGCAGGCTCGAAGGGCCGAATGGCCTACTCCTGCACCTATTTTCAATGTTTCTATGTTTCTATGTTACGCTGAATCTACCGTAAACACTATATTCCATTGTTTAACTTTCCATAATGAAAGTTAAGGAACATTTCCTGAAAACAGCTTAGTTTGAAATAGTTTTACAGTATGCCCATGTAAAAGTGAATCCAAAATTCCTCAAATCAGAACACATTTTCCCCAGGTGGAAGTTCAAATTTATCACTTGTTTTGGTTGAAAGCAATACATCCCGGAATTATTTCTCCCCCTCTGTATTGACTGAAAACTCAACTTCACCTGCATTTCCTGTTTCCATTCTTTCTGTTGCCTTAAAGAAGGAATTTCCCATAAAGTGAGTTGCCCAGAGAGATGGATGGCTGCCAGGAGTGTTCCATCAGGCGATAATCTCATTTTGAAAACACCATCCTGCAAAGAAAGGACCCAAGATGCAAAATGCTGTCTATCACCATGAAAACTTGCAATAGTAGTCATCTACTTTTACTTTGAAATAATATGCACTCAATGGTATTATTATTAGAGTTATGAAACTGTTGAACATCTATCCTGTAAAAGCAACCCGGAACTTCATTCTGATTAATTGGATTGTGATCAACAACCGGACCTCAAAATTTCAAAGTCACAATTAGCAAGTTTCATATTGAAAAGGTGGTCTCAAGAACTACAGAACTTTTGAATGGCAAGTCCTTTGAAGCAAATTCTGAACAAGCAAGATGCCTATAATCTGGAGGGTTTTTTTTCCATTTAACTGAATGTCACTGAATTCTACAGGAACTGCCGCTCCTTAATGCAGATCAGCACCACAGTTATACTATGAAAATAATTTTTTTTTAAGATTTATTTCTTAAAAAATCATTTTTGTTGATAATTTTATAGTAAGTTTAATGGATCAATGCACATTTTGATCCCAGAGTTTGTTATTCTAAAATAATTGCTGTTAAGAAATTGGTAAGTAGTCCGTAATGCACTCTCCAACTTATGGACACACATGTGGAAATATATTCAAAACTTCGAGCTTTTTATGTATTTAATCGTGTAATGTGACAAAATGGAACCTGTATAACCCCACGGTACCTTGCTATAAGCCAAACATATATGCGGCAAGACACATGTAATGTCTTGATCATTGTTCATTGTGTAATTAAGGGGAGATTAATATACTACAGGCTTTGGTAGTGCAGCTGTACTGCAGTGGCAGAGCTGACCTCCAGGAGTGAGAACAGCCAAAGAATAGCCTGAAAACAATTGCCTGCATGCACTAATCTCAAGACAAAATAGCCTATCCAACAGACTAGGATGCATGACGAACGCAAGAACTGGACTGACTCCAAGAGATTCTGAAGATGCTGAAAATTCTGAGCACACAAACAAAATGCTGTTGGAACTCAGCAGGTCAGGTATCATCCATGGAGGGAAATGAAGAGTCGATATTTTGGACAGAGTCCCTTCATCAGGACTGCAAAGGGAATAGAAGCCAGAATAAAAAAGTGGAGTCAGGAACAGGGACATAGTCTCCTCTACTGCTAAAATGAAGCCAGACCCAGGTTGGAGGAGCAACACCTCACATTCCATCTAAGCAGTCTACAATCTGACAGTATGAACATCAATTCTCTACCTTCCAGTAACCATTTCCCTCATGCCTTTGTTCTTTCCCTGTCAGATTTCTTTTTCTTCAGCCCTTTATCTATTCTAAACACCACCTCTTAACTTCTCACATCATTCCCTTTCATCCCACACACCGACCTGCTTATTCTGGCTTTCTTCCTTTCCAGCCCTGATGAAGGGTCTAGATACGGAATGCCAACTGTTCATTTTCCTCCATCGATGCTGCCTAACCTGCTGGGTTCCTCCAATATTTTGTGGGCATTGCTGCTGGACTGACAGATTCAAAATAACCATTTGCCAGCTAATTGCACCATTGGTTGCAACAACAGAACTGAGCATTAAGATTCTTCAGCATAGTGATTTAAATACGATTTCACATTTTTGTGCATTTCTTTCAGAAGTTTAGTTTACTTTTTTTCTTTACAATTCAAAAAATGTCATCACTATGAAATGAACCTTAACAGTAACAGTCAGAAAGATGCTAATGTTCTCAGGGTTCTGCAGGAGCTGGCATGCTTCATTATGATAATGGAAACTCCACTTCAATTCAAACTTCAACTCTCAAATCTGGGGTGCTTCAGGCCAGGCTTTGCAATATCAAGGTCTGCAATTCTGAGCAGGGAGACCAGTCCGAAAAGTTGTGGCCCATTAACAGATATGAAAATAATGATTACATTCATGGCTTAGTATGCTTATGTTTTATGTGTTATGTTTTAAAGAGTGCAGCAAAACCAATTTTTGGGGTTAATGTACAAGAGGCATTTGATGTCTCTAGGCCTGTACCCTCTGGAGACAGGAAGAATGAAGGGGGGTTTCATTGGAACCTATCGAATATTGAATGGCTGAGATAGAATAGATGTGGAGGGAATGTTTCCGATAGTGGGGGAGTCTAGGACTACAGCCTCAGAATAGAGGGTCATCCATTCAGAACAAAGATGGAAGAGAAATTTCTTTAGTCAGAGAGTGATAAATCTGTGGAATTCATTGCCACAGATGGCTGTGGAGGACAAGTCATCGGGTATATTTAAAGTGGGGGTTGACAGTTTCCTGATTAGTCAAGGCATCAAAGGTCACAGAGAGAAGACAGTAGAATTGGGTTGAGAAGAATAATAAATCAGCCATGATGGAATGACAGAGCAGATTTGATGGACTGAATGGCCTAATTCTGCTCCAATGTCTAGTGGTTAATCTTAAACCTTTATAGTAAAAATGTTCTAATCACAATACAAAATCAATGAATGTTATCAATTTTTTTTTGTTGTTCCATTCTTTCCAATGTATGACCAACTCCAGATAAGACAAGTTTTCGTGCAGAGGTCCTTTCAACTTGATATACAGAGCCAGCACAATAGATTATTTTGGCTGATAATAGATCCAAACTTAAATCTACTAGAATAAGAAAATATAGTGCAGCAAGTCCAAGGAGCAGAACAAAAGAGGAAGGTTAAATGGAATGAAATGAATTCTACTGCACAAGTGTCTACCTACGCAGACATACACACAGTGAGAAAACAAAAGAGGAAGAAGTGTAGAAAGACAAGAGGAAGAAAATAAAACAAAAGACAGTGCATGATAAACACAAGAGATTCTTCAGATGCTGGAAATCCAGAGTAACACTCAAAAACTGCTGAAATAAATCAGGTTAGGCAGCATAAACTACTAACATTTTGAGCTGAGACTCTTCATCACACAGGAAAAGAAGTGGGAAAAGGCCAGATTAAGAAGATGGGGAGAGAGCATGATGCTGGAAAAAGAACAGCAGGAGGAAAGAAAATTGAGAATGGTAGCTATCTTCACATGCAGAAAAAGGATAATCTTTTAATCGCGTTAAATAGCATTAATTGCTACATTATAATCTTTCCCAAATGAGAGCTACAAGCAACTAAAATTCCTTTGACTCAGCAATTCAAACAATCATATTTTTTCATATAACCTTACCTGTTCTGGTTGCCGTCGCCAGAAGGCTCGAACACTAAGCATCCGTAATAAGCTTCTTTGTGACTGGTAGCAAAGAACAAAATGGATGTTTGTTGAAAGTTTAATAAACGTGATTTAATAACACAGAAATTTTGAAAACAAGCTTTGCAGTAAAGAATTCTTTTATAATGAGGCATTTCTAACAATAACTTTAAAACTTCAATAGACACGCATGGAGTGCAGTGTCTATTGATGAGGATACAGGGTACATGTCCTACACCCATGTTTTAGGTAAAAAGAATAATCCAACACCAAACCTGAGAAGAAATATAAGGAATCAACAATAAAAGCCTTAGTTTATTAAGCTTAAAAGTTTAGACACTTCAATAATTCTAACAAACATTTAATTTTTTAAAAATCCCTAATGGTCTGCTACTTTAGCTTGTTTTAAAATACAGTGGATTCTGGTTAAACGGGACAGCCACTTATTTGGGACACAATGCCACTTAATCGGGACAGGAGACTGTTTCTGAACAATTTCTAACTAGCGCCAATTGTATGCATGTTGTGTGGCCGGTAGACACTAAACCTTGATTAGGGCGAACAGTTTTTTTTAAGATAGCATCAGTTGCATGTGCTCATGTTATCCACTTGGGCCAGCATTCGCCGATTCCAAAGGCTGTGATTTTTGATAATGCTGTTTTTCATCATCATCATCAGGTGTCGTGCCCAGTTTGAGCTTTGACTGCCATGACCCACACACTCCTGTTTCGGGTCAAGTGCATCAATTCATTGGCATTCATTTCCAGTTCTCTGGCTGCCGTCTCCATCACCATTGGTCTTTGTCTTCCTCTTGCTTTCTTCCCTTCAATCATTCCCATAATTACCATGCATTCTAACTCCTCTTTCCTAATCACATGTCCAATGAAATTACGTTGCCTTTTCATGATCTCATACATTCTTTTTATGTTTGCTCTGTTCATAACATCTTCGTTAGATATTCGTTTCGTCCATGATATTCTGTCCATCCTCCTCAGAAACCACATCTCTGCTGCTTCAATTCGTTTCCTCATGTTACTAGATATTGTCCAACATTCTGACCCATATAACTGGATAAACGTAACATTTCAGTACTCTGAGGCGTGTTGTCATGCCTAGTTTAGTATTGGTCAGTATACTCTTCATTCTTGTAAAGGTGCCTTTTGCCATCCCTATTCTTCTTTTGATGTCCATGTCGCACCTGCCATCTGATGTCATGCAGCTTCCTAAGTAGCAAAAGTTCTGTACTTGTTTTATGTCTTCCCCATTTATTCTCAGCCTGCAGATAGGATTCTCCTTCTTTTTGTTGCTTTTATTTTGATTTAAAAATAATATTCATACCTTTGCCAAAATGCCAGAAAAATATTTGACACGAGCTGAAAAAGAATTACCCTACTGGACCAAATTAAAGGCCATCTGCCCAGCACCACTCATCATCATCTGGAAATTTATTGTTAGATTACAACGTTACTTCATGCAAAAAGCCAATGAAAGCAGTCCATCATCTGCTCAGTGTCTGTGATGATTTTATCAATTTACAGTCAATCAAAAGAACACGGCAATGTAAACTGGATGAAAACTTTCATCAACAACTATAAGGAACTAATACACATTTGTATCATGCTGCAGGAGTACTGGTAGTGTTCTAATTTATTCTGTATTTTATTTAAATACATAATTTCTTAATCAGTTAGATGGTATTTTGTCTTTTTATAACTTTTTAAACTATTTCCATGAAACTTCAGCTAATTGGCAACTGCTTAACTGAGCTAGAATGTACTGGTCCTGATGTGTCCCAATTAACCAGAATGTACTGTACATACAGTACTGTGCAAAAGTCTACAGCACATATATATAAACAAGAGGAATTCGAAACATAGAAACATAGAAAATAGGTGCAGGAGTAGGCCATTCAGCCCTTCGAGCCTGCACCGCCATTCAGTATGATCATGGCTGATCATCCAACTCAGAACCCTGTACCTGCCTTCTCTCCATACCCCGATCCCTTTAGCCACAAGGGCCATATCTAACTCCCTCTTAAATATAGCCAATGAACTGGCCTCAACTGTTTCCTGTGGCAGAGAATTCCACAGATTCACCACGCTCTGTGTGAAGAAGTTTTTCCTAATCTCAGTCCTAAAAGGCTTCCCCTTTATCCTCAAACTGTGACCCCTCGTTCTGGACTTCCCCAACATCGGGAACAATCTTCCTGCATCTTGCCTGTCCAATCCCTTTAGGATTTTATATGTTTCAATAAGATGCCCCCTCAATCTTCTAAATTCCAACGAGTATAAGCCTAGTCGATCCAGTCTTTCATCATATGAAAGTCCTGCCACCCCAGGAATTCTGCAGATGCTGGAAATTCAAGCAACACACATCAAAGTTGCTGGTGAACGCAGCAGGCCAGGTCCCATCTCTAGCAAGAGGTACAGTCGACGTTTCAGGCCGAGACCCTTCGTCAGGACTAACTAAAGGAAGAGTTAGTAAGAGATTTGAAAGTGGGAGGTGGAGGGGGAGATCCAAATATATATAGCTAGGGTGTCTAAGACTTTTGCACAGTATTGCAATAATTTTTGGCATTGCACTGTCCTGCTGCCGTAAATAACAAATTTCATGACAAATGTGAGTGATGGCAAACCTGATTATGATTGAGGACTCTACTGAGGGAGAGAGGAATCATGGTTGGGAAAAGAGGAAGGGAGAAGGGATGGAGCAGGGAACACTGGGACACTCTGTAATGAATATTCCAATTGTTTGGAACACACACACACACACACACAGACATCCAAGACTTTAATACAGTACTGTATTTTGTGGTGTTTTTAGACTTTTCTTGATACTTCTTCTTGAATTTTTAACATTAAGTTATTAATCCTATTGAAATTCTCAAAAATATTGTGAGACTTTGAGTGCTTAATTTGACATTTCACACTAGGTCTGGAAATGCCTTTGTGAGATGGGTTTGTTAGCACTAAGTTGTGTAAGATACAAAAGTTTTTTTGACCTTAAGACCTCTGACAAGGTAAATGCTCCTTGGAAAAATAATCACTGGAGAATAGCCAGATTAAAATTATTATTTTTTAAAATCTGGAATATTTAATTGTTACAGTTGTTACTGAGCAAATACTTGGTCTTCAAGATGCTGCATATCTGTGAATAACGTATCCCATACCAAGGTACTTCTGCAGTGAATCCTAAAGGAACAAGATTCAAAATGGACTGCAATCACACAATTTCAGCATTAACTGCAGATGCATGAACCATTGAAGGATGGAGAGGAATGACAATCCCTCTGTATTCCCACATAGTAATATTGATTATGTATGAAAAATACTTCAAAATGGAATTTGGAATGCTTCAAAGAGATTCTGAACTACATAAATACAAAAAAATTCATGTGCAAGAATCCTGCAAAAAAAAATTAACAGCTCAGATACAGTGTATTAAATTCACAGGAATTTAACTTCAATATTCTCTCAATTCTGATATGAAATTCAACCATTTCACATATAATTATTAAGCAAACAAAAATGGATGATAAAAAAAGACATTCTTTCACTTACAGCACCAACATCCTCTTCATAGTTGGTGACTTGTTTATAGTAAGGTGCACCAGAAAGAACCCGCCAGGAAGTTATTCCATAACTGGTGGCTTTTGAGAGTCCTTCTTCATTGGTTTCATAGCCACCAACTAGCAATAATCTGCATTATTATAAATTATACATTGATTAGAGTAAATGGAAGAATAAGGCATCATACATTAAGAATGCATGATTGAACGAGCAAAATAGAAAATGTTAAAGGTTTGGAAAGTAAATGTATCAAATAGCAAATTTCATTTTCAGACTTATAAATTCACATTTGCTTACAGACATTATAAATTAATCATTTATAATATTATATTACAAGGGTACTTTTTTCTCCCCAAATTAAGATTACACAGGGAAAAACAAACTAATGTTTTGTTGACTACTGAAGATTGTTAAAATTCTTATCCGCTGGATCTTAAGACACCCGAATGGAGCTTCTAATTTCAAGTCTTTGAACAATTTAATTCAAAGTTCTTCCACAACCTTCAATTCCTCTCCTCCCCTGCTGTCATGGAAGTTACAGTTGAAATATTTGAATACAGGAGATAAATTCAACTTTTATGCTTCAACTTTCTGACATTATACTCTATCAGAATTTAGATTCCTTGAACCGGCAGAGCAAGTTGTTAACTTACTAAGTTCACATTATATTGAAATGCATCAAGAGAAATCACAAAGTGTGCAAATTTATCTGAATAGCTGTTTTTCCTATGGACTTAAAAAAAAGGAAACAGGAAAAACTGGTAAATTGGTTTATTGTTGTCACATGTACAGAGGTACAGTGAAAAACATCGTTTTGTATGCCATCCATACAGATCATTTCATTACATAGTGCATTGTAGTAGTACAAAGAAAAAAATAACATTAATGCAGAATAATAAGTGTTACAAACTAAAACATATGCAATTATACTTGACTAAAGGCAAACACCAATCAACATCTCATGGTGAATTTGTATATCATTCACCCACATAAGACCCTAAGACATAGGAGCACAATTAAGCCATTCAGACCATTGAGTTTGCTCCACCATTTCATCAAGGCTGATTTATTATCCTTCTCAACTCCATTCTTCTGCCTTTGCCCTGTAACCTTTGAGACCCTGATTAATTGGGAATCTATCAACCTCCGCTTTAAATATAGCCAATGACTTGGCCTCCACAGCTATCTGTGGCAATGAATTCCACATATTCACCACTCTCTGGATGAAAAAATTCCTCCCCATCTCTGTTCTAAATGGATGTCCTAATATTCTGAGGTGATGTCATCTGGTCCTAGACTCCCCCACTATAGTAAGCACCTTCTCCACATTCATTCTATCTAGGCCTTTCAATATTCAATAGGTTTCAATGTGCCTCCTCTTCTTTCTTCTGATCTCCAGTGAGTAGAGGCCCAGAGCCATCAAATGTTAACCCTTTTATTCCTGGAATCATTCTTGTGAACCTCCTTTGGAACCACTCTAATGGTAACACATCCTTTCTTAGATGAGGAGCCTCAGCGTTACATTCCTGCTTTTATATTCTAGTTCTCGCGAATTGAATGCTAACATTGCCTTCACTTAAGGTGCTCATCAAACTTGTGATTCAAAAAGTGCTTGAAATGTGATACAATTTTCTGGAAGTCATATGTTAAACCCCCAAAATTTGTTTTGTAATGTATTGGGGTGTTTGGGATCCATCATGCTAAGGTTGTTTCTTGAACTCTGTATATACAGTGTACGTCAAGTACACATGAACAAGGCGCACCATTTGCTTAAAATGGATTAAGATTTTTCAGGGTTTTTTTTTTAATTTGTAGGGATACATTTAGAATTATAAATATAAAAAAAAGTTTACCTGTGACCAGAATGGTAGATCACTGTAATTACACCATGAGAAATATAGTTGTTAAAGTTGAAGCTGTGTTTTTCTTGGAAAGGTTGATTGGTTCCAACACTGGACAGAGAGAAATAAAGACCCAAGAGCTTCAGGTTTTGGGGAAGTTTCAAAACATTTGCATTAATTTTGAAGCAAAAATAAAAAGTAGCATCTGTAAACAAATATGATCATCAAGGAAGAAATCAGATAACAACTTCTAGCTTGACACATTTAGAGATAAATATGGAAATCAGTGCCCAAATTACGTACTACTACCAGGTTTAACTACACCAATGTCAGAAAGCTTTGGTGTTAAAACACAGCTAAAGTTCTGAAGCATGGTTACTTATTTATGTATAGATTCCCATTAAAGGAGGCAATAAGCATACTGGATTGCTGGTTTAATTTGATGCTTAAATAAACAGTAACAACTTTGCATTTATAGAAGTGCTCTATTTAATAAATTCAATGGACCACAATACTTATGGATTGGTTTTGCAATGAAACCCATGTTATACAAGTTTCTACTGAAGTGCATAATACTGGTGATAATATATTGGTGGGGACTGAGGGATTTGCTAATAGAGAGAAAAGAAACATGCTAGATAGAATATCATATGGTAACATAAGATATTTCATAGCATCGGAGTTTGTTGTTCAAGTCTGGTGCCATCAGTAAGAAGTCTCTGTACATCCTCCCTGTGGAATGCATGAGTTTTTCCCAGGTGTTGCGCAGTGGTAAGTTAATTTGTCATTGCAAATTATTCTGTTATGAGGTTTGGATTAATTCGGGGCTGTTGGGGCTTACTGGGGTGGCGCGGCTCAAAGGGGTGGAAGGGCCTACTCCACGTTTTATCACCAAAATAAATCATTAACCAGCAAAAAAAAAGGCAAAATTTAAATGCTGAAAAGTTGAAAGATGCTGGTGTTCAAAGAATGTGCGTGTCTTTCTGCATGAACAACAGCAAGTTAACATGTAGTACAGCAAGCTAAATAATATGCTGGTCTTTATTGCAAGAGGATTTGAGTGTAACAACATATCTTGCACTAATTATATATGCCTTGTTGAGTCTGCACCTAGGATATAGAGGATAGGTCGAAGAAAGGATAAAATTGAGCTAGAAGTAAAGTAAAGGTTCACCAGCGTGATACTCAACAAATAATACCAAGTTTGTTGGACGAGCAGAGACTAAACGGACTAGCCCTATACTCGCTGGACTATTTTTTTTAAATCAAACCCTATTGAAATATGTGAAATCTTTATGCAGCTTGATAGAGTTGGCAGAAGCAGATAGAATTGATGGATCTGGGCAAATACTGAAAATAAATAAATAAATACTCCAGTTACTTTCAATTTCTAACCTGCAGATTGCTCAATGCCAAAAAGTAAAACAAAAAGAGTTGATTTTTGACTTCACCCAGAAAGGACCCACCTTAGTTTATGAAGAACTTTATTGATATATTGGATTTGGACACCAATTATAAATGTGTGTACCTGCCATCAAAACAATTTGTTTTTGGAAATGGAAATTATGTCTATGAACATAAAAGTTAGACAGTTAATGGCTTCACATGATTGGTACACGTGGAGTCAAATTTAGATTAGAGTGCTGTGCAGCAAAACAGGGTGCAGATTAATATCAAATATCAAGACTTTACCTGACCAAATAGCTCTTCAGCTGACCACGGTAGTTGACTACCAGAAGTTCTGCTGAGTACTGAGCAGAATCAGTGGACTCCAGGAAGATCAACCCTGCCACAGCATGACTGAGGTCGCCTGCAAAGCTAGTAGGCTTAAAATCATTTGAAAAACAGGTCATTTGTAGGCTACTTATTTCATTAAAACAGAGAAAACATCCACACTCTCTCCACAAAATTTATAGGTTTAACAAGAAACAAAGTTTTCAATACACTGCAGTTTTTCCAATCACTGTTTTCGCCTTCCCCTCAATTTAATGATTATTTCCTTAAAATGTTATACTTGGCTTTGGAGCAGGTTACACCACAACATTCTGGATGAACTACTGTCCCAAGTGGTAAAATGAAATAAAGTCAGTCATGCATTCACTTACTCTAATCCCATCTCATTCTCCCCCACATACTTGTCAACTCCCCAAGATTCCAACCCATATATTTTGGGACATAGCAGCAAAGCACAGAACCCAAAGAAAACTTATGGTCACACAGATAAGGCACAAACTCGAAATGTCTGCCCGTTGTTTCACCTTGCCCTGACGTACGGTATGAATACATTGAATTTGCTTCTACTAAGTTATTACTTGCTATTATCCCAATTATAATCATAAAATTGATAACAGTATCTTTATTTTTTCTGAAAACATTGTAAATTACACTTTTTGATCCAGAAACTCATCTTTTTAATATTTTTATCAACCAGAAATATGCCTCCAATAAAATAAATGTTTAGCTGGGAAAATGATGTTTTCAAATACCATTTTACGCAATCACATTAGAAGATAAACATTAGTAGTACCGGTGAAATTACGAAGAGTTCACTGCCCATCAAGTCAAACACTCTCACTGTGCCTGAGCTCTCAGCATAAGCCAGCAATGTACAATCGTGACTCCATGTCACACGACGCCACTGAGGGTAAGGATCCTTTGGAACTAGAAATAAAAACAAGAAGTGAACTTCTCAACTTTTGTAATAAAGGCTCATTATTAAGTACTTCAAAGTTGTATGCTATGAAAATAAAAGCTTTTTTAAAAAAATAAAGTGCACTCCTAAATAACTGCTGTAAAAATAAACCATTATTAACTGGTTCATTTCTATAGTGGTGGTATTTTCTTGAAGCAGATCCATGAACAGTAACTCTACTCTGATTCAGCTAATATCTCTCTGTCTACTTCACGAAAACAACTGTAGTACTCATTATCAAAGAAGGCAATTATCCAAGTCCAGCTTGCAGTAGTTAATGTTCCATGTTATCATCAAAGCAGATGGCTATCACCATGCTTAGGTTATTACATAATTCAAAGAATATACAGCATTGAAATTGTTAAAAAGCACTGTATATAACGCCAGTGGTGACATTCTTCACAGCCAACAAAATAACACTCAGGACTAATATCTAGGAGTTGAAAAAAAATATTTCAGATAATGGTACAAATTGATATTTAAACAAATGAACAATCTATTCTCCCACCCACCAACCCCTCCAACTACATCCCATGCCCGCCCGTCTCTGCCAACATTATGTTTCTCTTTCAAATACTTATCAAGTGGATCTGTCTGTCCCCTATAAGTATGCGACATATTGAAGATTATCAAATTCAATTAAAGAAATTCCAGCTTTAACACAGCCTTTGCAGATTACCTGACCAGATGGTATGCAGTGGGCTGTGCTTGCCCCAATTAAAAATGTAAGATGCCATAAAGACGATTTTCATGTGGCAATTAAGCTACAGAAAGATAAGATTTGGGAGGATAACCAGAAGCTGACCTGCTTCAAAGTAAATATTGGTTATCACAAACCCAGGTTCAGCTAACAAGTAAATCTCAGCTTCCACCACCCTTTTAGCTGCAGAATCTTTAGGCACAATAATTAATCAAAAGTTACAAGTGTGTTACCTATACATTTTCCAATGACAGAGCCAAATTCATCTTTTGCAGATCTGTAAAACATTTTGCAAAGATTAGGAAAAGAGTCACCTAATTTTTTAATCAAGATTTAAGCTTTAAGATTGTTTAATGTCATTTTCAGTACATTCTTAGACCGGATCCAATGCAGCACAAATAAACATAACAAATATAAATACATCAGATAACTTATTTTGATTATAATAGCTTATGGTACATAGATTGATTCTATGTATATAAAGTGATGCTAGGTACAGGAACGTCTGTACATAAGACAACTTGAACAGGATGATACGGTAGTAGTGGTGGATTAGTAGATGGAAGATGTTTATCAGCCTTACTGCTCAGGAAAAAGTAACTCTATTGAGTTTGGTGGTTCTGGCAAGGATGCTACGTACAAACAGTCCATGAGCAACCATGAGCAGGGTGGGTGGGATCCTTAATGATATTGCTGGGCTTTTCCCAGCAGTTTTCTGTATACGTAAGGGAGGAGGGGCAGTCGGCTGGTGCCAGTAATGCGTTGGGCAGTCTCGACTACCTGTTGTAAAGCCTTCCTGTCTACCACAGTGCAGCTTCCATACCATGCAGTGCTGCAACATGTTGGGATGCTCTCCACTGTGCATCTGCAGTAGTTTATGAGTATAGATAGGTATAGTCCAGTTCATTTCAGCCTTCTCAGAAAGTAGAGGCACTGGTGTGCTTTCATGATTGTGCAGGATGTGTTCTGGGGCCAGGAAAGGTTGTGCGAGGTGCACTCCCAGGAGTTCAAAACTGCTCGCAGTTCCCACTGCTGTGTTGTTGTTGTAAAGAAGAACGTGAGTGGTGCGAGTTCTCCGGATGTCGATAACTATCTCCTTTGTATTGTTGGCATTGAGGAAGAGGGTATTTGCTTAGCAACAGCCCTCAAGCTCTTCCACCTCCTTTTTGTGAGCCATCTCATCGCTGTTGGTGTTGAGCCCCACTACTATCGTGTCATCAGCAAACTTGACAATGTGATTACTCATGCAGTTGTGTGTGAGCAGACTGTGCAGCAATGGACACAACACATACTCTTGGGGGCACCTGTGTTGAAGATGATAGGGAGGGGAGCAGTTATGCATCCTGAATATCTGAGGTCTATTGGTTAAGAAGTCCAACACCCAACTGCACGGCAGTGTACTTAGACCGAGGAGGAGGAGTTTGTTCACCAAGGTCTGTGGGACAACAGTGTTGGATGCCAAAATGAAATCCAGAAACAGCAATCTGACCCGTGTTCTTGATTTTTTTTTTTTAAGGTGTGTCAGGGCCAGGTACATGTCAGATGACAGATGCTGTCAATAACCTTATTGGTGAGTGTGATCCCATAATCATTTAAGAAATCCATGTAAACTGAATGATAAAAAATAACTTTGTGTGGCACAATGTATGAATTGGCTTAAGTGGTCAGGATTTGTTATTATGCTCATCTCCACATTATGTTAGTTGACCTCTGAGGGGGCCCAAACCAAGCCAATTAATCTTAGTGTCTCCAAATTGAGAGAAAATAGACAAAATAAAAACAATCAGGTTTTCAGTTTTTGGTAACCTCTCGAAATTTTATGGAAGGGGGCTTTGGACAAGGATGACATAATCTTTCCCTTTGATATCCCACACAGGAATAATCTGTGACATTCATAGACTAGGCTCAAAGAGAAAATCTACTTAAGAAAACGGGGACTATGCCCAGAAGCAAAACCATCATTAGTAATCACCTTAAGAACAGAAACAAAAATTGAAAGACAAAGAGGAGATGAATTGTAATACTGCCCCACCATTTCATCATGGTTGAACTATTTGCCCTCTTAACCTATTCTCCTGCCTTCTCCCCGTAACCCCTTTCATGAACCGATAAACCTCCGGCTTAAATAGACTCAATTACTTGGCCTCAACAGCCACATGTGCCAATGAGTTCCAAAGATTCAACACCCTTTGGCTAAAGGAACTCTTCCTCATCTCTATCCTTTGATCCGAGATTCCCCCACTATGGGACACATCCTCTCCACATTTACCTGATCTAGGGCTTTCAACATTGGATAAGTTTCAAAGAGATTCCCCCCTCATTTTTCTAAACTCCAATGAATACTGATCCAGGGCCATCAAACAGACCTCAAGCAATAAGCCTTTTATTCCCAGAATCATTTTTATCACCAGTGCCTTATAAAACCTCAGCATTACATTCTTGCTCTTATATACCAGCCCTCTCAAAATGGATGCTAATATTGTACTTACCTTCCTCACCACCAACTCAACTGCAAGTAAACCTTCAGGGAATCCTGCACAAGGACATCCAAGACCCTTTGCACCTTGGATTTTTTAACTTTCTGCCCATTTAGAAAATAACCTATGCTTTTGTTCCTTCTACCAAAGTGCATGATCATACACTTCCTGACGCTAATCCATTGCCACGTCTTTGCCCATTCTCCTAATCTATCTAAGACCTTCTGCAGCCTCCCTGGAGTGGATAGGGGAGAACCAGTGGATGTGGTATATTTGGATTTTCAAAAGGCTTTTGACAAGGTCCCACACAGGAGATTAGTGTGCAAACTTAAAGCACACGGTATTCGGAGTATGGTATTGATGTGGATAGAGAATTGGTTGGCAGACAGGAAGCAAAGAGTGGGAATAAACGGGACTTTTTCAGAATGGCAGGCAGTGACTAGTGGGGTACTACAAGGCTCAATGCTGGGACCCCAGTTGTTTACAATATATATTAATGACTTAGATGAGGGAATTAAATGCAGCATCTCCAAGTTTGCGGATGACACGAAGCTGGGCGGCAGTGTTAGCTGTGAGGAGGATGCTAAGAGGATGCAGGGTGACTTGGATAGGTTAGGTGAGTGGGCAAATTCATGGCAGATGCAATTTAATGTGGATAAATGTGAGGTTATCCACTTTGGTGGCAAGAACAGGAAAACAGATTATTATCTGAATGGTGGCCGATTAGGAAAAGAGGAGGTGCAACGAGACCTGGGTGTCATCTTATACACCAGTCATTGAAAGTGGGCATGCAGGTACAGCAGGCAGTGAAAAAGGCGAATGGTATGCTGGCATTTATAGCGAGAGGATTCGAGTACAGGAGCAGGGAGGTACTACTGCAGTTGTACAAGGCCTTGGTGAGACCACACCTAGAGTATTGTGTGCAGTTTTGGTCCCCTAATCTCAGGAAAGACATTCTTGCCATAGAGGGAGTACAAAGATGATTCACCAGATTGATTCCTGGGACGGCAGGACTTTCATATGAGGAAAGACTGGATCGACTAGGTTTATACTCGTTGGAATTTAGAAGATTGAGGGGGGATCTTATTGAAACATATAAAATCCTAAAGGGATTGGACAGGCTAGATGCAGGAAGATTGTTCCTGATGTTGGGGAAGTCCAGAATGAGGGGTCACAGTTTGAGGATAAAGGGGAAGCCTTTTAGGATCGAGATTAGGAAAAACTTCTTCACACAGAGAGTGGTGAATCTGTGGAATTCTCTGCCACAGGAAACAGTTGAGGCCAGTTCATTGGCTATATTTAAGAGGGAGTTAGATATGGCCCTTGTGGCTAAAGGGATCAGGGGGTATGGAGGGAAGGCTGGTACAGGGTTCTGAGTTGGATGATCAGCCGGTGCAGGCTCAAAGGGCCAAATGGCCTACTCCTGCACCTATTTTCTATGTTTCTATGTTTCAACACTACCTGCCCCCTCCACCTATCTTCGTATCGTCTGCACACTGGGCCACAAAGCCATCAATTCCATCATCCAAATCACTGAATTGAATTGAATTGAATTGACTTTATTACTTACATCCTTCATATACATGAGTAAAAATCTCTACATTACATCCCCGTTCAAATGTGCAATTATAGTAATTTATAATAAATATTATGTACAACAGGATAGTCAACATAACGTAGAAATACAGTTGTGTCAGCATGAGTTAATCAGTCTGATGGCCTGGTGGAAGAAGCTGTCCCGGAGCCTGTTGGTCCAGGGTTTTATGCTGCGGTACCGTTTCCTGGATGGCAGCAGCTGGAACAGTTTGCGGTTGGGGTGACTCGAGTCTACAATGACCCTTCGGGCTCCTTTTACACACCTGCCTTGGTAAATGTCCTGAATTGTGGGAAGTTTACATCTACAGTTGCGCTGAACTGTCTGCACCACTCTCTGCACAGTCCTGTGAGTGATGTAATATATAACGTAAAAAGCAGTCCCAACACCAACCCCCGTGGAGTACCACGAGTCACCTGCAGCCATCTGAAAATACTGCCTTTATTCCCACTCTTTGCCTCCTTGCAATCAGCCAATCCTCTATCCATTCTAGTATCTTTCCTATGATACAGTGGCATGTTTGGATGCAGTGGCTTCTCAAGGGCTAACCAAAAGGTTTTTTTTTCTTTGTTAAATATCATTTTCCAATCACAGGACAATGCTGGACTCCAAGAACTTTGGGCACTGCAGATCGACCCCATCAGTGAGCTGTTCATTGGAGTAGAGGTTGGACTGGGTGCAGACCGTGTTGCTGCCTGCTACGGGAAGGCATCAAGTTTGTGCACGAAGGTGGCATGCAGTATAACTGTGGGTATTGTCTTGGATGTTTACCTTCCAATCGCAAGACCCTGTTGGACATTGAAAATGCAAGATGCCGCAGGCCTGTTTCCCTAGTTTGGTGGCACAACAGATGGCGTGGCCTTGAGGACTAGGCCTCAAGCCATGGGCTTGCCTGCTGCTGCAGTCCATGAGAGAAGACACTGGAGGCGGTGTAGCATGGTGTCCATCCTGAGCTGGGGGCTGGCCTTACCTATTGGTGCTGCTTTCCAGTGTTCAATCGGAGGAATGACAGACAAGATTGTCTGTGCACGTTAATCTGCGCACTGCCAGAAACTGCACCATCTGAGGGAGAGGCCATTCAGCCCATTGAATTTCTCAGCCACTTCATCATGGCTGATCCATGATGCGCCGAAAGGATTTATTGCATTGAGATGGAAAATACCTGTGGGGAGCATTAACACTGACACAGTCCAACCGGCCATTTCCACAACAGTCCACAAAGCTACGAGTACTACCTTATTGTTGCTGTCAGTTCACACTATTTACTTTGTAATGTATACTACTTTTATGTTTTGCTCTGTATTGCTGCTGCAAAGCAAGAATTTCACATCAAATGACAGATTTTTAAAAAACTGATCTGAACAGCACATACTATTTACACATAGGTAGAAAAGAGAAACAACTTCACCTGAAGCTACCAATTATTAAAACTTAAAAAAGGATAACAGGGATACAAGAAGTAGCATATCCTTTGGACTTGATGATACAGTACCTGATCTCGATGCATTGGTCTTGAACTACAGCAAGCAACTTTCCATTGCTGTCCAAAAACAGATAATATATTGTCAAATTTTAGATAGATAGATAGATATACTTCATTAATCCCGAAGGAAATTTAGTTTCGTTACCGCCGCACCAACCAAGAATAAAGCATAGAACTAAAATAAAACTCTAATGCTAATTTCTAATTATTTTTGCCAGTACCCCGAAAAGAATGCATTACTTTCAAAAGTACTAACAAAAGGTCTAAATTACAACTACATGAATTCAAAGCAAAGTCAATATTAACCTCATCATTCAAATGAAAAATATGCAACATTTAGAGGTTTTGAGGCCATTATATACTGAATTCCTGCCCAAATGGTCATTGGTACTATTAGTCAAAATAATTAATATGAGAAGAAAAACAACCTCAATTTAAGGTTAGTGCACCCTTTGGACTGTGATTCACTATAATCAGGTCAATATATATGCATATATTGCAGCAATTGTACACAAGGTCAAATGCATGGTTAAAACTCAAACTGAAAAAATTCCATCAGAGAAGCATTTCACCACTTTAACTTTGAGATAGTAATCATTTTTCATGGAAAAAATACTAAGTGCTTACAATATTTTCACAATGTTTTTTCCCTTTCACTCCCCTTCATTTTATCAATTTAATATTTAGCAGACGAACAGAAAAAGGGGTTTTATTAAAATGTTAACAGATTTATTACATATTATTTGAGGGTTTCAAAGTTACTATTCAAAATAAAAATAATATTGTTTCAGAATAAACGGTGTAAAGACAGTAAGGTAGAAGGGCTGAAGTGTGTGTACCTCAATGCAAGGAGCATCAGGAACAAAGGTGATGAACTGAGAGCTTGGATACATACATGGAATTATGATGTAGTGGCCATTACAGAGACTTGGCTGGCACCTGGGCAGGAATGGATTCTCAAAATTCCTGGATTTCAGTGCTTTAAAGGGGATAGAGAGGGCGGAAAAAGGGGAGGAGGGGTGGCATTACTGGTCAAGGATACTACTACAGCTACAGAAAGGGTGGGTAATGTAGCAGGATCCTCTTTTGAGTCAATATGGGTGGAAGTCAGGAACAGGAAGGGAACAGTTACTCTATTGGGGGTATTCTATAGGCCCCCTGGTAGCAGCAGAGATGCAGAGGAGCAGATTGGGAGGCAGATTTTGGAAAGGTGCAAAAATACTCGGGTTGTTATCATGGGTGACTTTAACTTCCCTAATATTGATTGGCACCTGATTAGTTTCAAGGGTTTAGATGGAGCAGAATTTGTTAAGTGTGTCCAGGATGGATTCCTGTCACAGTATGTGGACAGGCCGACCAGGGGGAATGCCATACTAGATCTAGTACTAGGTAATGAACCGGGTCAGGTCACAGATCTCTCAGTGGGTGAGCATCTGGGGAACAGTGACCACCGCTCCCTGGCATTTATAATTATCATGGAAAAGGACAGAATCAAAGAGGACAGGAAAATTTTTAATTGAGGAAAGGCAAATTATGAGGCTATAAGGCTAGAACTTGCGGGTGTGAATTGGGATGATGTTTTTGCAGGGAAATGTACTATGGACATGTGGTCGATGTTTAGAGATCTCTTGCGGGATGTAAGGGATAAATTTGTCCCGGTGAGGAAGATAAAGAATGGTAGGGTGAGGAACCATGGGTGACAAGTGAGGTGGAAAATCTAGTCAGGAGGAAGAAGGCAGCATACATGAGGTTTAGGAAGCAAGGATCAGCTGGGTCTATTGAGGAATATAGGGAAGCAAGAAAGGAGCTTAAGAAGGGGCTGAGAAGAGCAAGAAGGGGGCATGAGAAGGCCTTGGCAAATAGGGTAAAGGAAAACCCCAAGGCATTCTTCAATTATGTGAAGAAAAAAAGGATGACAGGAGTGAAGGTAGGACCGATTAGAGATAAAGGTGGGAAGATGTGCCTGGAGGCTGTGGAAGTGAGCGAGGTCCTCAATGAATACTTCTCTTCAGTATTCACCAATGAGAGGGAACTTGATGATGGTGAGGACAATACGAGTGAGGTTGATGTTCTGGAGCATGCTGATATTAAGAGAGAGGAGGTGTTGGAGTTGTTAAAATACATTAGGACAGATAAGTCCCCGGGGCCTGACGGAATATTCCCCAGGCAGCTCCACGAGGCAAGAGAAGAGATTGCTGAGCATCTGGCTAGGATCTTTATGTCCTCGTTGTCCACGGGAATGGTACCGGAGGATTGGAGGGAGGCGAATGTTGTTCCCTTGTTCAAAAAAGGTAGTAGGGATAGTCTGGGTAATTATAGACCAGTGAGCCTTACGTCTGTGGTGGGAAAGCTGTTGGAAAAGATTCTTAGAGATAGGATCTATAGGCATTTAGAGAATCATGGTCTGATCAGGGACAGTCAGCATGGCTTTGTGTAGGGCAGATCGTGTCTAACAAGCCTGATAGAGTTCTTTGAGGAGGTGACCAGGCATATAGATGAGGGTAGTGCAGTGGATGTGATCTATATGGATTTTAGTAAGGCATTTGACAAGGTTCCACACGGTAGGCTTATTCAGAAAGTTAGAAGGCAGGGAAGTTTGGCCAGGTGGATTCAGAATTGGCTTGCCTGCAGAAGGCAGAGGGTGGTGGTGGAGGGAGTACATTCAGATTGGAGGATTGTGACTAGTGGTGTCCCACAAGGATCTGTTCTGGGACCTCTACTTTTCGTGATTTTTATTAACGACCTGGATGTGGGGGTAGAAGGGTGGGTTGGCAAGTTTGCAGGTGACACAAAGGTTGGTGGTGTTGTAGATAGTGTAGAGGATTGTCAAAGATTGCAGAGAGACATTGATAGGATGCAGAAGTGGGCTGAGAAGTGGCAGATGGAGTTCAACCCGGAGAAGTGTGAGGTGGTACACTTTGGAAGGACAAACTCCAAGGCAGAGTACAAAGTAAATGGCAGGATACTTGGTAGTGTGGAGGAGCAGAGGGATCTCAGGGTACATGTCCACAGATCCCTGAAAGTTGCCTCACAGGTGGATAGGGTAGTTAAGAAAGCTTATGGGGTGTTAGCTTTCATAAGTCGAGGGATAGAGTTTAAGAGTCGCGATGTAATGATGCAGCTCTATAAAACTCTGGTTAGGCACACTTGGAGTACTGTGTCCAGTTCTGGTCACCTCACTATAGGAAGGATGTGGAAGCATTGGAAAGGGTACAGAGGAGATTTACCAGGATGCTGCCTGGTTTAAAGAGTATGCATTATGATCAGAGATTAAGGGAGCTAGGGCTTTACTCCTTGGAGAGAAGGAGGATGAGAGGAGACATGATAGAGGTGTACAAGATAATAGGAGGAATAGATAGAGTGGATAGCCAGCGCCTCTTCCCCAGGGCACCACTGCTCAATACAAGAGGACATGGCTTTAAGGTAAGGGGTGGGAAGTTCAAGGGGGATATTAGAGGAAGGTTTTTTACTCAGAGAGTGGTTGGTGCGTGGAATGCACTGCCTGAGTCGGTGGTGGAGGCAGATACACTAATGAAGTTTGAGAGACTGCTAGACAGGTATATGGAGGAATTTAAGGTGGGGGCTTATATGGGAGGCAGGGTTTGAGGGTCGGCACAACGTTGTGGGCCGAAGGGCCTGTACTGTGCTGTACTATTCTATGTTCATGTATGAAAGGGTAATAAAACTTAAAAATACCATTAATTACCTGGTTACAACAAGCTGCCAGGTGATCTGTTTTGCAACCAGCTGGAAAAAACTAGGAGAGAGCAAAGACCTGGAAGAGCTACAGGGAAGAGAATTCAAAAAGTGATTATTAAAAAATATCTTAATCCTATTAAGAAATCAGTCATATTAAACACTATATCAATGCAAAAGTATTACAATTAAAAGGAACAGTCAATTGGTGTTGATGCTTAAAAGTGATCAAAATGGAACACAAAATTTACCAATAAAAAAAAATTATAGTATACCATGTCAGATTAAATAGACAAGAAACCCTGTCAGAGTTATCAAAATACTGTGGCTGCCATGAGAGGGCACAATTTTAAGGTGCTTGGAAGTAGGTACAGAGGAGATGTCAGGAGTAAGTTGTTTTTTTATGCAGAGAGTGGTGAGTGCATGGAATGGGCTGCCGGCGATGGTGGTGGAGGTAAATACAATAGGGTCTTTTAAGAGACTCCTGGATAGGTACATGGAGCTCAGAAAAATAGAGGGCTATGGGTAACCCTAGGTAATTTCTAAGGTAAGGTCATGTTTGGCACAGCTTTTCGGGCCGAAGGGCCTGTATTGTGTTGTAGGCTCTCTGTGATTCTGTTTCTAATACCTTCAGTATAATAATCAATAATATTACTAAAATAGCTGAAACAGAATCAACCACCTAATGCCTCAAAGGAGGAGAAAATGCAAGGAAATGAACAGCTATAGTTACCTGTGTCCAACATATTGAAGTATAAACTTGAAGGGAGCTAAAAAGAAAGAAAATAGTGTTAATAATGCTGACTGAATTTATTCATTAAGCTAAACAGTTAAAATTGAAGGGTAGGAGTACTGTATTACTTTTGTAACTGCAAAGCTAATGCACCAAGTCATTTACGTGATCACTATCATCATTAATAATAAAGATAGCAAGTTCACACCTGAAAAAGTACTTGACCATCACAAACGTGTGATATCTTTTCACAAGCAAGTGCCTTTCATTACAGGATACAAAAGTATACTAGTTGTTTAGCACAGATACCAAAAGGTGATAGAAAAATTAACTATAATGAGCAAGATGATAAAAGATCCAGAAATCATGATCTATGAACAGCAGCTGCTATTTACTTACATGAACATTTGTGGGAGAATATATGTACATGAATGGATATTTTTTAAATGCCAACTGGAAAGGAAAAAATAGCCAGAATACTAATGTGAACTCATCAGCAATACAATGCTGTAGTATCCATCGCATCTGTCCAATTAAACATCTGATGTGAAAGAAAGCACCTCAAACAATGTAACACAGCCTCTGTTATGCACTAGAACCACAGCCTACATTTGTGCTCAATGTTTGGACAGTGACGTAAACACACAATCTTCCAGCTCAAATGTAGTAATATTACTAATTGATTCACAAGTTGAAAACAACTTCCTTAGAAAATGATACAACAAAACCCAGTGGAAATAGAACCAAAAAAAGGTTCCAAAAATAACATTAACTTTCACTGCAGAACAAAAATTCTAAATTCTGCTTCAAAGATTAGAAAGGTATCGAATGTGTAAAATTCTCAGTTTGGCGGATTTATGTTTCTTCTATTATGAAAGCATTTCTGTTGCTAATATAACAATCTTAAATAACCAGACTCATATGTATTATTACATCTTGTGTTAGAGTGAGTTTTTTGGGTAGATGATTCGTTTACACTTAAATGACTTTGGCTGCCAGACTTCTATTTGACAAAGTACTGTGGATTGAGTCCACAACAATGTGCTTCCTAAAAACGGTGTGAATACCAGATGCTTCTGGTGCCGTAGTTTGACCAGATGCTGTAGTTTCGAAGACAGTATTATCTATACTTTATAAATATTAATTGTCTTCTATGTTAGCATGTAAAATGCCAGTACTGTGGATTTAACTTGCATTCCTAAAGGCTGTGGATACCAATTCAGACATGTTGGCGTTGGAAGGAAAGGATGAAGTCAGGTGTGATGTTTGTATGTAGCTTCAAAAGGAAGCATTGTCTATAACTTTTTAAGTAGCGATTGCCTTTGTGTTTAGCATATAAATATTGAGCCCACATTGGGCTAGCAGACCTTTCTACCGAAAGCGTCTCCGTCCATATGATGCCTGCTGTACCTTGTTGTGTAAAGAAGCTGCTTTGTATCTACCAGTGACTTTGTCTCTCCGGTGATTTCAACCACGCTACAACATCTTGTAACAGTCTTTTCCCCAGGGGACAGCAAAACTAGGGTAAGGGAGTAAGGGGGGAAAGCTCTAAAGGGACCCGAGGGCAACTTCTTTATGCAGAGAGTGGTAAGTTATGGAACACGCTGCCAGGGAAAGTGGTTGGTGCAAGCACAGTAATATCATTTAAGACGCACATGGACAGATACATGGTGGAGTGCAATTTAGAAGGATATAGGGTGAACAAAAAAATTGGGAGTAGCTTGGTGGGCACTATGGCCGGTATGGGCCAAAGAACCTGTATCTGTGCTAAATTGCTCGATGATTCTAAAAGCTCATCTTCTGTAAAACTGGGTTTAACGTTTACTCCAGACTGACAAATACACCTCGCAGATTTCAAACATGACTCACCAGAAATAGTCTTTGCAATAACAGATCCACGTTCTCGATTGTTTCTGGGCTGCAAACAAATAAAACAAGGCAAATTCCAGATTAGAGTCAAATGATGTCCTTGGATACACGGTTCAAAAATTCTGCTAATTTAGTGGTGTATTACATCAAACATCAACACAAATCAACCATTAGGCAAAATTCTTGAAAGGAGTCCAATCATTAACTATTCCCATATGTCAATCCATGACCTCCTCTTCTGTCGTGATGAGGCCTCACTCAGCTTGGAGAGCCAACACCATATATTCCATCTGGGTAGCCTCCAAGCTGCTGGCATGAACATGGATTTCTCTAACTTCCAGTAACGGCCCCACTCCTCCTCCTTCACCATTCGTCATTCCCTTTTCGCTCTTTCACTTTATCTCCTTGCCTGCCCACCGCCTCCCTCTCGTACTCCTCCTCCTTTTCTTTCTTCCATAGCCTTCTGTCCTTTCCGATCAGACTCCCCCTTCCCCAGTCCTGTATCTCTTTCATCAATCAACCTCCGGCTCTTTATTTCATCCCTCCCCCTCCCAGTTTCATCTAGTGTTTCTCCATCTCCTTCCCTCTAACTTTAAAATAAGACCATAAGATATAGGAGCAGAAGTAGGCCATTCGGCCCATCAAGTCTGCTCTGCCATTCAATCATGGACTGATCCAATTCTTCCAGTCATCCCCACTCCCCTGCTTTCAGCCCATACCCTTTGATGCCCTGGCTAATGAAGAACCTATCTATCTCTGCCTTAAATACACCCCATGACTTCGCATCCACAGCCGCTCGTGGCAACAAATTCGACAGATTTACCACCCTCTGACTAAAGTAATTTCTCTGCATCTCAGTTCGAAAAGGATGTCATTCAATCCTGAAGTGATGCCCTCTTGTCCTAGAATCTCCTACCATGGGAAATAACTTTGCCATATCTAATCTGTTCAGGCTTTTTAACATTCAGAATGTTTCTATGAGATCCCCCTCATTCTCCTGAACTCCAGGGAATACAGCCCAAGGGCTGCCAGACATTCCTCATATGGTAACCCTTTCATTCCTGGAATCATTATCGTGAATCTTCTCTGAACCGTCTCCAATGTCAGTTTATCCTTTCTAAAATAAGGAGCCCAAAACTGCACACAATACTCCAATCTACTCATCCTTTTTTTTTGCAAATCCTGCCTAAGGGTCTCAGCCCAAAACATCAACTGTTCTTTTTCCCATAAATGCTGCCTGGCCTGCAGACTTCCTCCAGCATTTTGTGTGTGTTGAAAGTTTTCTAGTACAGGTGCACATTCCTTTATCCGAAATTCTGAAATCCAAAGAGCTCTGAAAACCGAAGTTTTTTTCGCCAACAGCTGACATCACCCAGGTGTGACATGGCAGCACTAGCAGAGGCTGCCAGACGTCAGTTGTGGCTCAGCACTCGCACTGGTTACATGTGCATTTGCTGTTCGCTGATATTTTGCGTTCACTGTTGACTTTGTGTTTAATTTCACTGTGAAAATGTCAAAAAGTGCTGCAGATACCCCTATGGGTAACAATGAGAAAAAGAGAAGGAAGCATCTATCATTATCAATAACACAGAAAGTGGAATTATTGCAGAAGCTTGATCGTGGTGTGTCTGTGCAGCGTCTTACCGAAGAAAATAGTGTCACATTTGATAAAGTGTTGTAAAAATAAAACTTCAGTGTAGACGGTTACATACTGACATTGACAGAAGATTGACCAACAGGAAACCGAGCACACACACAAAGATAGGTCGGAAAGTCATACACGGGTTACACAAGTGATAATAGAAGAGCTTAAGCCCACTCAGTTAAGTCTGATAAAATGAAGGATCATGGGAGAAGGATAAAATTGTCTAAATTAGCATAAAAAATAAAAACTAATGGTGAGATTGAAGTACTCTGAAATGTAGTCTGAGTACATGCTTTGTAAATGCTAACTTGCTGATACAACCCGTAATTAGGAATGACATAACTGAATTTATTGGTTAGTGAAATCAATATACAAATGGAATAAACAAGAGATTCTGCAAATGCTGGAAATCGAGCAACACACACACACACACACACACACACACACAGGAATTCAGCAGGTCAGGCAGCATTTATGGAAATTACTAAACAGTTGACATTTCAGGCCAAGGCTTGAAGGGGGAAAATGATAGAATAAAAGTTTGTGGGGTGGAGGGGGGTTAAGGAAAAGGACAAGCTAGAAGGTGAAGATGAAGCCAGGTGAGTGAGAGAGGAAAGATGAAGTAAGAGGCTGGGAGGTGATAGGTGGAAAAGGCAAAAGGCTGGAGAAGAAGGAGTCTGATAGGAGCGGAGAGTGAACCATGGGATAAAGTAAAGGAGCTGAGGCACTGGGGAAGGTGATAGGCAGGTGAGGAGAAGAGGTACGAGGCCAAAGTGAGGACTAGAAGAGGGATGGAGAAATCAATGTCCATGCCATCAGGTCAGAGACTATCTAGATTGTACTTGAGTTGTTACTCTTCTACCCTGTGAGTGACCTCATCACGGCAGAACATGAGGCCACAGAATACATCATCTGCAAATCTGTTGGCATCATGTTCCCATTGCAGCCTCCTCTACACTGGTGCCTGCCCGTTCACCTCCTCCCTCATTTCCATTGATGGCTCAAGCAGTCCTTCCAAATGAAGCAACACTTCACCTGTTTGGTTTCTCTACAGTATCTGGTGCTATCGATGCAGCCTCTTCTACATTGGCCAGACTCAATGTAAATTGGGGTAAAGTGGAATTTCTTGAAGTCCAACCAATTTAATTCCTATCCCCATTCCTGTTCCAATGTCATAACAAGGCCTTCTGCCACAATAAGGTCACTCTCAGGGTGGAGGAGCAACACCTCATATTTGTCTACGTAGCCTCCAACCTGGAGGTATGAACATAGATTTCTCCTTTCAGTAACTTTTGCCCCTCCACTCTTCTTTGTTTCCTTTCTCTGGCCTCTTCCCTCTTCTAATCTGCCTATCAGCTCCCCCTGGTGCCCCTTCTCCTTCCCTTTCTCCGATGGCCCAATCTCCTACCCTATGAGATTCCTCTATCTCAGGTCCTTCAGCTTTTCCACCTACCAATTCCCTACTTCTTACCTCATCCCACTCACCTGGCATCACCTATCACCTTCTAACTTGTCCTCCTCTCCCTTCCCCCACCTTTCTATTCTGGCACCAGCCCCTTTCCTTCCCAGTCCTGATAAGGATCTCGGCTTGCAACATCGATTGTTTATACATTGCCATAGATGCTGCCTGGCCAGCTGAGTTCCTCCAGCAGTTTTTGTGCATTGATACAAATGGAATGTTTTATTTCAGTTACATAGGACACTAGTGAGACCACAGCTGGAGTTAGGTATGCAATATATCAAGATGGATTTTAACGCAACGGCAACAGTTCAGACATTTACTGTTGTTGCGGGGGATAGTATGTTTTATTATGAGGAAAGGTTGAACAAGATCACCTTGTACATACTTGAGTTTAGATGGGAAAGGGGAAATGTTTGGGGAAAAAATGGTACAGAGGGGACATAACAAGATGGGTGTAAGGGAAAGTTGGAATTATTCAAAATTAAAGTGTCACCAATTTACAGCAGATTAAAGTTTCTGGGGGTGGGGGACTGCATAGTTAAAACTACCGTCAGATCAGCCATGAGCTTATGAAATGTGCCATATACGTGAGGAATCTTCTATTCATATTTGAATGCAATATATAAAACCCCGACTACGCCAAGGCCAATGGAAACACTACAAGACTGCAAATGCTGGAATTTAAAATAAACAATCTGTAGGAATCTATTGCCAATTGATTTCCTCACATAGATGTTGCTTGATCTGCTGAGATCTTCCAGAAATTTGTTTATAAGTTAAAGTCAAGTTTATTGTCATATGCAAGAATACTCGTATGTATTACTGCGATGAATAGCTTTCTTGTTTACTTGAAAAACTAACCATTTCACTTGTGAAGTAACCTTTGGGATGTTGAAATGTTGGAGAAACAGTTTTTGATGGACTGCAAACTAAGGTCTCTCTTTGGGGGCTTTACTTTTGCTTTCATGGTGGGTGGTGGGAATGCTGATGCTTTATTCTGGAATAATTTGTGGGAGGGGGAGGGTCGATGCCATTTGCTCCAGCTTGTGCTTGGGAGAGGGTTCAAGGGGCGTTGAGGTTCTTATGTTTCCTTCGTCGTTCATTTTTGGGAGACCTTCTCCTGTTTCGAGGATGTCTGTGGAGAGTAAGAATTTCAGGTTGTATATTGTATAGATTCACTGATATTAAGTGGAACAACTGAACTATTGAACCTTTCATACTCTCCTGCCTAACGCTTTTCAGAAGTCGAAATACATTACTTTCACTGGCTACCTTAAGGCAATGAATTAAATTAAGACATGTTAGGTTTTAAGACATCGGTGAAGTTCAACCAGGTTAAGGAAATTTGTGATGGAGAAGGACAAAGATTAATGATCTGACTAAAGAAAACTGGCAAATCATCATCTAGATGAGAAAATCTGCAGATGCTGGAAATTCAAGCCACACACACACGCAAAATGCTGGAAGAACTCAGGAGGACAGACAGCATCTATGGAAAATTAATTTGGAACTTAATCTGAACATGTATGTACAGTGTAGGCATTTCTAATTCACAGCTGAGTAATGGAAGGACACAAGGGCTGTTGCTCCTGAAACATTAGAATTTTGTAGCCAACAGGACACAAAAATAAATATGGTGTTACCATATACATCTAGGATAATTAATAGGTTTCAATAGGTACATTTAATGTCAGAGAAATATATACAATATACATAGTGAAATGTTTTTTCTTCGTGAACAATTAATTTTTTTTCTTTTAAAGAAAAGACTTCTGTTAAGTGTTGCTGCTGACTCTGTTGAGCCAAAACTCCAACAGCATAGTTATTGATATGGATACTTCATCCCTGCTAATTAAATCTAGATAGATACAAGTCACACAATTTTCAGCAAGACATATCGGTAATTGACACTACAGTTCTCTATTTCATTGGAGCTGGGGTCTACAAATTGTAAAAAAAAGTCTTCATTTTGTATAAACATCATGTCCTGTATGTCAGCTTTTTTGTATTATTTCCTATGCAGGTTGGTTTTAATTCCTATTTGAAACACAGTGGAAGACATTCATCGCCATCCACTCTTTATTTCCCCTTGAAAAAGCAATATCTGTGAGTTGTAAATTTTTGGTAATACTGGTAAACATTTTGTAGATATATTTCAAAGTATTATGTTTCAGTTTATCGTTACATCATAAGTTGACTCTTGTTTACACGGCATAGTTAAAGAGTGTTGTGTGTGTATTATCTTGGTTAACACGGGTTTTGAGAATAATCGACTATTAATACTATCTAAGCATGCAACAATTCTGTATTGAATTTAATATGTATTTTACTTAACTCTCTACAGTTTCAGTGAAGAGATCTTTTTAAAATCCCTGAAGAAAGCTTCTGCCTTGGGTGATTTTTGAGAAGTTATTTACAGTTGCAAGAAAAAGTTTGCGAACTCTTTGCAATTACCTGGTTTTCTGTATTAATTACTCATAAAACGTGGTCTGATCTTCATTTAAGTCACAATAATAGACAAACACAATCTCCCTAAACTAATAACACACAAACAATTGCACTTCTTCTCGTCAATACTGAATACACCATTTAAACAATCTCAGTCCAGGTTCAAAAAAGTATGTGGACCTCTGGGGTAAAGCCTTCTACAAAAGCTATTTGGAGTCAGGTGTTCCAATCAATGAGATGTTTGTAGAGATACCCTGCCCAATAAAGACACACAAAGTCAGGTCACGGACAGAGCCTGCCTCAATCAAAACAACTTTTAGAGGACCTTAGAACAAGAATTGTAGAGATGTATGAAGCTGGAAAAGGCTACATAAGCATTTCTAAAGACCTGAGTGTTCATCAGTCCATGGTGAAAAAGAATCCAAGGATAACAGCAAAAAATATCCTGCAGAAATCTTTAGAACTTGCTGAAGTCTCTGTTCATGAGTCCACTATAAGACTGAACAAGAATGGTGTTCATCAAAGAACACTATGGAGGAAACCACTGCTTTCCAATTTAAAAAATGCTGCACGTCTCAACTTTGCAAAAGATCACCTGGATGTTCCACAACACTTCTGGGACAATGTTTTGTGGACAGATGAGACAAAAGTTGAACTTCTCTGCAGCAATACACATTGTTATGTTTGGAGGAAAAAGGGCACTGCACACCAAAACTTCATCCCAACAGTGAAACATGGTGGAAGGAACATCATGGTTTGTAGCTGCTTTGCTGCCTCAGGCCCTGAACAGCTTGCAATCATTGAGGGAACAATGAATTCAAAACTGTATCAAGAGATTTTACAGAAGGTGGTCAGGGTAGCGGTCTGTCATCTGAAGCTTAATAGAAATTGGATGGCGCAACAAGACAATAATCCAAAACACAAGAGTAAATCACAACAAAATGGTTTAAAAAGAAGAAAATTTATGTTTTGGAATGGCCAAGTCAGAGTCCAAACCTTAACTCAATTGACATGCTGTGGCCTGAAGAGTGCTGTTCATGCAAGGTATCCCAGAAATATTGATGAACTGAAATAGTTTTGTATGGAAGAATGGTCTAAAATTCCTCCTCGCCATTGTGCAAGTCTGATCAGCAGCTACAGTTTGATGGAGATTCGACCAATTATTAAATACAAGGATTTGCATATTTTTGCAGCGTGGACTGTGAATGATTAAACAACGTGTTCAATAAAGACATGAAAAGTACAATTGTTTGTGTTATTAGTTTGTCTATTATCGTGACTTAGGTGAAGATCAGACCACATTTTGAGTAATTAATGCAGAAAACCAAGTAATTGCAAAGGGTTCACAAACTTTGTCTTGCAGCTGTAGCTTGCTGCATAGCTGTGTTCAGACACACAGTGAAGGCAGTAGAGAAAGGGTGCAAGGGCCGAGAAAAAGTAACTATAAACATATACTGCAGTTTCACCAGGGTACAATATTGTATAACAAATCTATTCTGGTTAAATAGTTCAGTTTGCACATTTCACTTGGCTACTGGTTGCTATTTCAATAAATGGTTCTTAATCTTAAATTTTCCATGTTTATATTAATAATGAAGTGGATCCGAGAAGCAACGATACACAATCTCTTCTTCACCCTCCACCGAGCTCCTTGTCCCTGACGCTCCCCATCCCCCAGCGTTATTCTGTTGTCTCCCTTATCTCCTCCATCCTACCCTATCATCTCCTCCCAAGGAGCTCTCTGTCCTCTCCCCAGCAACTTTTCCCCTTATGCCAATGACACCACAGGATACTTTGCAATAAGAACCATCCTATCTGAATGCATAACAGCATGGGATAACAACTGCTCTGCACATAACTGCAAAAAACTGTGGACACATCTTGGAAACCAGCCACCCTTCCACAGACTTTATCTGCATGCACTGGCCACTTGGTTGTTAATGCAAATATCTAATCAGCCAATCATGTGGCAGCAACTCAATGCATAAAAGCATGCGGACATGGTCAAGAGGTTCAGTTGTTGTTCAGACCAAACATCACAATGGGGAAGAAAAGTGATTCAAGTGATTTTTATTGTGGAATGATTGTTGGTGCTAGACAATTTGGTATAAGAAACTGCTGATCTCCTGGGATTTTCATGCACAAATCTCTCAAGTTTACAGAGAATGGTGTAAATAAAAACAAAAAAAAAATCCAGTGAGAGACAGTCTGTGGGTGAAAATGCCTTCTTAATCGAAGAGGTCAGAGGAGAATGGTTCAAGTTGAAAAGAAGGTGACAGTAACTCAAATAACCACATATTACAACAGTGCTGTGCAGAAGAGCATCTCTGAATGAACAACATGTCAAACCCTCAAGTCAATGGGCTACAGCAGAAGAAAATCATGACCATTCATTCACTCTGTGGCCACTTTATTAGGTACAGGAAGTAGTTCTCACTGCCGCTAAGAAGCGGCCAGCACAATTAAAGAGCCCACCCACATCAGGCATTCTCTGAAACTTCAATGTGCAAAGTAAACTTATTTATCAAAGTACATATACGTCACCACATACAACCCTGAGATTCATTTTCTTGCAGACATTCACAGTAGAAGAAATACAATGGAATCAAAGCCTGACAAGTAACCAATGTGTAATAGGAAACAAATTGTGCAAATACAAAAAGAAAAACATAATAATAAATATGAGCTGTAGAGCCATTGATTGTGAATTCATAGATTGCGTTCAGTGATCAGTTCAGTGAGTGAAATTATCCAGGCTGAGCTTGATGTTTGAAGGGAAATAACTGTTCCTGAACCTGGTAGTGTGAGACCCAAGGCTCCTGTACCTACTTCCCAATTGCAGCAGCGAGAAGAGAGCATAGCCTATGTGGTAGGGGTCTTTGATAATCGATGCTTTCTTGTGGCAGCGCTCCTTGGATATACTTAATGGCATGGAAAGCTTTTCCTGTGATAGACAGGGCTGTACCCATGACTTTTTGTTAGCTTTTCCGTTCTTGGGCATTGGAGTTTGCATACCCGGTCACGATGCAACCAGTCAGGGTACTCTCAGGTGTACATCTATAAAGTTTGTTAAAGTTTTGTTAAACTTCTAAGAAAGCAGAGGCACTTGTGCTGATCCCAAGATAGATACTCTGATATGAAGTGATAAGGCATTTAAAGTTACTGACCCTCTTCGCGTCTGATCCCTTAATGAGCACAGGCTCATGGACCCATTGTTTCATCCTCCTGTAGTCAATAATCACCTATCTGGTTTTGCTGACATTGAGTGAAAAGTTGTGTGGTGGCACCATTCAACCGGATTTTCAATCTCCCTCCTATATGTTGATACATCACTACCTTCAATTCTGCCTATGACAGAGGTGTAGTCAGCAAACTTGAATATGGCATTTGGAGCTGTACTTAGCCTCACGGTCTTAACTGTAAAGCAAGTAGATCGGGGAGTTCAGCACACAGCTTTGTGGTGCACCTGTGCTGATGGTGTTGCCAATCTGTACTGACTGGGTCTGCAAAAGAGGAAATCAAGGATCCAGTTGCACAGGATGGTATCGAGGCCTAGAACTTGAGTTTCAAGGGGATGCAATGTTGAATGCTGAGCTGTAGCCAGTGATGAATATCCTGATGAATGCATCTGCAGTGTCCAGGTGTTGCATTGTTGATTGAAGAGGCAATAAATTAGTATCTGCTGTTGACCAATTGTGACCGTAGGCAAATTGAAGTTAATTCAAGTCACTCCTCAGGCAGGAGTAATCAGCCTCTAAAAGCACTTCATCACAGACAGTAATTGCTATAACAGTCGGCAAGATCTACTTTATGAAGTCCTTCAGTTAGTTACAAGAATTGCAAATCAGGGAGGTCAGGTAAAATTTCTATGGGTTCCAGCACATGTAGGGGTGAAGGGGAATGAGAGGGTGGATGAGTTAAAGAGGGCGTTAAAGAAAGAAAATGTGGAAATGCACATTAGTATCAGTAAAGTAGAGGTTAAGTGTGTAATCTGGGAAAAAGTCAACCGAATGTGGCAAGAAAGATGGGACAGGGAGGGGAAAGGGAGGCATTTATATCAAATACAAAAGAGTGTTGCAGTTACTAGGGTAGGTAATGGAAACAGAAGAGAGGAAATTGTGTGGATTAGGTTAAGGCTGGGACATTGTGCACTAAACAAAACATTGAAAATGATAGGGAAACACCAGACAGGATTGTGTGAGGAATGTCAGGAAGAGGAGTCAGTAGAACATGTAGTTCTGTGTTGCAGGAAGTATGGGATACAGAGAGAGATGATGAGAAATAAATTAAGGGAGTTGGGGATGCAGGAATTCACATTAAAAGGGTTGCTGGGCATGGGTGAGAGAGCACAAGTCCGGGTATTTTTAGTGTTTTTAAGGGGTACAGGGGTTTTTTATAGAATATGACGAATAAACAGGAATAGGATACTAGGATGGTCAAAGATGGGAGGGTGAAGTGTAGGTGTGTGTGTGTGTGTGTGTATATATATATATTATATATATATATATATATATACATACACACACGCACACACAAACCTACATATATACGCGTGTGCGTGCGTGCGCGCGCGAGATTGGGTGAAGGGATTTGGAATGTATGTCTAGTGCACATTCTGGAGCAGAGGGTGGCGGTAATGCACCATTAAGCTGGATGCCAACCACCGTAAAACAAGATACAGACAGTAATTGCTATTGGACGAACTCTGCAGGTGTTAACACTTTGTTCTACATTCTGTTACTGTCTCACCTTGCACCATCTCAATGTAGTGTGCAACGATTTGATCTACATTAACGGATGCAAGACACGCTGTATCTCGATACATACAGTATAACAATAATAAACCAATTCCAACCCACAGCACCTTTCCTCCAACCCCACCCCAGTAAAGCCATTTATCTTCTCCGTACACTAATAATCCTCATTCACCATCCTCCCCAATTCCCTGTCAAGACCCAGGCCCTCCATCCACAACACCGCTCTTCCAACCCCTGCCCATTCTTCTCCCCTCCCCATGAACCACAACACTCCACACTACCACCCTCCCTGGTCCCTAGTCGTGTCCTCACCAGCGCCTCACTTTCCTGTAACCATTCGCAGTGCACCAGCAGATCGTACAAGATGTTCTCCTCCTCAGTCGCCATCGTCAGCACCGGAAGTGGTGCGGGGAACCTCCAACGGTGTTACACCGGAGAAATCGCCCATACATCCGTTACGGAACGACTCCGTACTCGTTTCAAACAGAATCCGGTTTGGTATAATCGGACTCGGTGCCAGGCCGCTCCTGCTCCGCTGTTGTTCGACAACTCCGGTTCAGTTCCCGACAGTCCGGTTGATCTCCACGGGAACAGAAAAAGTTACCGGATTTTTTAAGGAGCTGTGCAGACGCTGTGGGCGGAGCCCAGTGCAACTTCCGCAGGCAGAGCAAGCGGTGAGGATGGCGGCGTTTGCAGGTGAGGTGCCGCGTCAGCGTGAGGCTTGGGCTCTGCAGCCAGGATCTGGCTCGGCAGCAGGGGGTCTGGAGAGCCGGAGACGCCGAAACCCGGCCCAGGGGTGCCGGGCCCCGGTCTCGAAAAACCTGAGCTCGGCACCATCTCATAAGGCCGCCCAGACCCCACTGATAACAACTTGCTTTAAAATGAATCGTCGTGCATTTTCCACTCGCCTTGGCTCCGTTATCTGGCACACCATGGGTAATGGAGGAGGGCGGTACCGGAGTGAGAGTCCGGCTCTGCGCCTGGACTTCTTATCCACTCCAGCATGGCGACGCATTAATTTCGTGAAGCGGGAGAGGATGGGGATAATCTCGCCCATAACTTCACCATCCCCCAGTTAGAGCGCAAAGCGAGTTATTATTCTCAAACGATGGTGCTGTTTTAATGTTTCTTGTCAAACTAAGTTGCTCATTTTAGACCTAAGCTGAAACTTTGGTCCCATATCAAGCAGACACGATGGTTGGATGGCCTGATTCTGCGCTTATGTTTTACGGTCTTATCCGTGCTATCACAGCAAATAATTTCTACCTCTATGATACAAGAAAGAAACAAATCGGCTTTCATGCACAACTGAACTGTCGTGAGTGACTTGAGTTTGCCCTGAATTCAAGCATTCGACTGTCCTTCAAAGTACTGCAAGAAGTGTCTTAACAATGGAAGCTGCTGAATAAATGTAAATTGGTTCTGCGTTGTGACCTTTGCCAGGGTGCCGACAAGGTCTGACATTGACCCACTTCCTCTTCATGATCTTTGGAATCTGGGTAAAAATAATATAAGTCCTCATGATTAACAAGCACTATGACTTGCCATTAGATAACCAAAATGTCGATACCTCTAGGCCACTTATGGATGTGATGACATTAAGTGCAATTTATCTTTTATTATTCCTCCCCTTCGTAGCCCATCCGTTATTTATCTTTTATTATTTCTCCCCTTCGTACCCCATCCGTTATTTATTCTCCCTCTGTCCCTCTCACTATACTCCTTGCCCATCCTCTGGGCTTCCCCCCTCCCCCTTTCTTTCTCCCTAGGCCTCCCGTCCATTCTTTGAACCTCTCGTATCCCTTTTGCCAATCAACATTCCAGCTCTTAGCTCCATCCCTTCCCCCTCCTGTCTTCTCTTATCATTTTGGATCTCCCCCTCCCCCTCCCACTTTCAAATCTCTTACTATCTCTTCTTTCAGTTAGCCCTGATGAAGGGTCTCGGCCCAAAACATCGGCTGTACCTCTTCCTATAGATGCTGCCCGGCCTGCTGCAATTTTGCTGCACTAGCAATTTTTGTGTTTCAGTTTGTCAAAGTAAACATGGCTTGCTTTTGATTTACTGCACCCTTGCAACTTAGGACTTTCCTCATCATCTACAGCAGCAAGCAGCAGAGTCATCAGCAAAACTACCAACGTCTGGTTCCAAGCTGCCTCCATTTCTGAGCACAACCTCGGCTATGTCCACACACCTGGCCTGCTTTCCAGACCCAGCCTCCAACTGCAAGTCCGGCCACACTCCTGATCTCTCCACTGGTTCTGGAGAGATCAGGACTGGGGTTAGATTTGTGTGCCTAGTCCATGCTATGGACATGGGTTCTGATTTCATATTGTCCATTAATATCTCACTGCGTACCAGCACACAAGATCAAATGGAATCTATCTTCCGTTAAACAGGATTCACTAAACATAAAGAGGAAAGACCTTGGCAGAAACACACGCATTATTTGCCAAGACTTAGCCATACATGGATAACTGCATGAGTAGGCAGATCAGTAAATAGGAACTCAGTGGAGATACAAAAACTTGTGGATGTGCTTCCAGTTCTGAAATGCCCCAGGGTTTTGAAGTGCCAGCATGTTAAAAGTTGCGGAGAAGCATAACAGAATTTAGTGTCTTTTTGAGCTTGCTGTTAACTGATAATCATTTTTCCCCCACTCATAAATGCACAAATAATGCCTTCAAATACTGGTGCACAGAGTACAAACCTGATATGTAACCTAACTGCTTATAAATGATTATATTGCATCAAATGCTGCGTCATTGATGTTTTGCTAATGCATCTTTTAAATTTATTTAGATACTGCAAACAGTTCTTAAACATGACTAATAATTAGAGAATGAAAATTTTATTTCCTTTTTAATATTATTTAAAATATATTGTTATCCTTTCTAGAGATGGGTGTTATGCCGGAAATTGCCCAGGCAGTAGAACAGATGGACTGGCTGTAAGTATGATTGCAAAATTCCTTTTGACTTGAAAAATATTCAACATGTATATACTGTAAGGCTTAAATGAATTTGCTCCGGTGAATTAGCAAGCTATTCAAACTTGCCTGGAAACTGAACAAGTACCGCAAAAAGTTAAGGGCAGCGCAACTAAGGATGTGGTCTGATCTTGATAAATAGATCTCTGATCCCCTTTTGAGTAGTTACTTTGCTTATAGAAGCAATGAAAACTCCAGCCTGGCACATACAACATGGATATAAAATGTGGGAGAATGGAACTGATGAGATTTCATTATTGGGAATGAGCAATTGGGCCGATTACCTCCATAATTGTTGTAATAAGTATGTGCAGAACTGGCAGTGGAGCCAAGTTTTATTGCCAGTTTAGAAAGAAGTACTTTTCATTAATTGTGTCCATCTTTTTATAGTATTGTCATTGGTTATTCAGTATCGCACATTCATTCTTAATAATCTATTGGCTTTCAGCCATCCTGTTACAATGTAGGAAAAAGACTGGAAAAATAATTTGCAAAGAAAAAACATTCACATTGGATAAGTTCCTCTCTTTACTAATGAAACATTAGTAATTTTGGAATTTAATGGGTGAAATTTATGAATTACATTGCAAAACTAGAGTTACATCTTAAAGTTTTACGAATTATTTTGGAAAACAAACTTTAACCACAATAGGAAAATATTTCTGATGACGTTGCAAAACAGTTGCATCCTCCTTTGTCCCATACCCATGCCTCCACCTCCCACCAAGTACTCACAAATATTAGGAATTTTGCAGTTCTACTTTATAAATACTGGCATTTGTCTTCTCATCACCCCTCCATTCAAAGTCTGCTAAATTATTTTTACTTCATTTATTTATTGAGATACAGTGTGGAATAGACCCTTCTGGCCCTCTAAATCACGCTGCCCAGCAATTCCCTGATTTAGTCCTAGCCTGATCATTAATTTACAATGACCAATTAACTTACCAACCTGTACATTTTTGGGCTGTGGGAGGAAGCTCACGGGGAGAACGTACAAACTCCTTACAAGGTAGTGGCTGGAAATGAACCCGGTATTATAAAGTATTAAATGAACCCTGTATTATAAAGTGTTGTGCTAACCACCATGCTACCGTGCTGCCCAGTGAAATGTTTATTCAACTATACTGCTTTAATGCTGTATTGCCTCTTTAGAGAGATCACTGCAATTACGTTGAGGTTTTTAAAGATAAAAATTGTATTTTACAATTGATTCCTCATCATTATTAACCACCTTGTATGTATGTTTTCATCAGTCTGCCAACAGATATCCAAGCTGAGTCCATCCCTTTGATTCTGGGTGGCGGTGATGTGCTTATGGTGAGTTGAATCTGTTTACTTATTATAAGAAATCAAGTATTTTCAAATTTATGTCATCAAATATTCTGACCAACTAGATTAAAATATATAATTCATATGAGATGGTTATTGATAGTTTAATTTAGATATTTTAATTTCTCATTAATACAGGCAGCAGAAACTGGCAGTGGCAAGACTGGCGTAAGTGTCGTGATTTTACTTGAAGTTGCATTTTTACATGTTTGCTCTGTAAATAAATGAGGCCATTATTATAAAGTGATCATTCTTTCTGTAAATCTGAACTCCAATAAATAAAATACGTGGTTAATCCTAATACAGAATTGCCATGTTGTTAATTAAAACAATGCTTACTTTTAGGCTTTCAGCATACCTGTTATACAGATTGTATATGAAACACTCAAGGACCACGAAGAAGGCAAGAAGGGGGGAAAATCATCTGTCAAGACCGGTGGTGCAGGTAGTGACACTAAATTGATTTGTGAGATGAACTCAGTCTCCAGAAAAGTAACTGTTCCAAACATTCAATTACATTTGCATAAAGCTGAATTGTGAACAATATTTTTAAATCAGAATGTGGCATTCCTTACTTGAATTATAATAGCACACTTTTTAAAATTCATTTAGCCTATTTTCGAAACATTGCTCTTACCTGTTGGAATTTAGTACATTTGAAGCTTATAAGAAATGTGTCCAAAGATAATCCTGAAAATTATTTAAAAGGACAAGAGGTTGCTTCACTAAATTGTCTGTTGGACGTTTTGAATATTTATGGAGATATAGAAGTGTATTTCATTTGGGCAAAAGATAACTTTCATTTTAAAATATTACCTGTTCGGAAAGTAGATTGTTTTATTGAGATGTCTAAGTAGTGAAAAGTACTATTAATTTAGTAAAACACAACCTAGAATTTTATAAATTTTTCAGTCAGTGTTTATTTTTTTTTGCCCTAGTGTTCAACAAATGGCAGATGAATCCTTATGACAGAGGATCAGCTTTTGGTAAGTTGAAACCATTGTTCAGGTGAAGTTGAGATATGAAACTATTGTATTCTATTTTATACTAGCTCAGGGGTCCTCAAACTTTTTTGCACCATGGACCAGTTTAATATTGACAATATTCTGGCGGACCGGCCCGACTGGATGGGGGTGTTCAAGTAGGGTTAAACTCACCTCAACATGTCTTTTACAGTTGGGGTTACCAACTTTCTCACTCCCAAATAAGGGACAAAAGTAGCAGTCAAATCCTGACGAAGGGCCCCAGCCTGAAACGTTGACTGTACCTCTTCCTATAGATGCTTCCTGGCCTGCTGCGTTCACCAGCACTTTTTGTGTATGTTGATGGGACACGTATGTTTACCCCGAGAAAAACTATCATGACCATGAAGCCTTGTGTGGGCACCTGTGTGCGCATGCGCATACGTGCCAATATTTTTTTTCCACAATTCGGTTTTGGCTTAATCTTCCGGACTACACTGTAGATACATTATTTCTACTTTATATAGGCTGTGTATTTATCATATCATTAATGCTTTTACTATATGTTAGAGTTATTTTAGGTTTTATGTGTTATTTGGTATGATTTGGTAGGCAATTTTTTGGGTCTGGGAACGCTCAAAAATTTTCCCCATGTAAATTAATGGTAATTCCTTCTTTGCTTTACGCCATTTCGGCACAAAATGTTTCATAGGAATGCTCTACTTAGCGGGGGAAATACGGGACAAGGGTGGTCCCGTATGGGACAAAACAATTTAGCCCAGTATCTGGGATGTCCAGGCAAGTATGGGACAATTGGCAACCTTATGCTCAAGTTCAACAGTGTGTGACAGGGAATGAGGAAAGGTACAGCTGACTCATATCGTTTCCTCGCGGCCCGGTGGTTGAGGACTGCTGTACTAGTTATTGTATTGATATAATCATAATGACAAATGAAAGCATGATTAAATTTATCTTAAAAACTTTCGAATAAAATATATTACACAGGATGAGTTCAATTGCAATGCACCTGTTGATTTTTTTTTTAAATCTCTGGAAGGAATAGTGCAGTCCAAGGAACAAGCAACTAGAAACTTTGTGGCAGCAGATGATCTGCTCCACCAGTCAAAACAAAATAGACAGCTTTAAAGTAGACCTTACAAGTAAACTTCTTTATTTTCCACTGCCTGCTGTTTTGAAGATGGTACATTTTGCTACCAGAGCAAATGTATTCTATGCTCACTTTGCAGGTTTTCTCCTTTCAAGCTCATTACTTCTGAACCTGTCATTGCAAAAATCCAACAGTTATTTAAACTTACAAATTGCACAATAGTAGAAACTGAGCAATTTCAAACTCCTGGGAGTACACATCTCGCACCACCTTTCATGGTCCCAGAACGAATTCTACAAGGTCAGGAAAGCTCACCAATGCCTCTACTTTGAGGAGGCTGAAGAGAGACGCACTATGCACATCTATACAACCAACATACACAAAATGCTGGAAGAACTCGACAGGCCAGGCAGCATCCATGGAAAAGAGTGAACTGTCAATGTTTCGGACCGAGACCCTTCATCAGAACACACCCATTCTCAGGTTTTTGTACAGACGTGCAATAGAGAGCATCCTAACATGCTGTTTCACTGTCCATTTTGAAGCATCTAAACCCAAAAACATCAAGCAGCCAATCTTGCCCTTTAGACAGCCAAGTCTCAGTATTGGCCATAACACCATAATTCCATATACATGGCCTCAGTATTATAATTACATTTGAATAAGTTCACATGGAGCACTGCCACAAGAAAGCTGCATCCGTCATTAAAGAGCCCCCACCATCCAGGTCATGCCCTCTTTTCACCACTACCACCTGATGAGCCTCAGGTTCAGGAACAGTTACTATCCTACAACCGTCAGGATCCAGTGTGGATAACTTCAATCACCACTATTCTGAACCTATAGACTCACTTTCAAGGACTCTTTACAACTCTTGTTCTCAGCATTTTTCTTATTTCCAGTTATCTTCTTTTGCACATTGGTTGTTCTAAGCCTTAGTCTATTTATGTATAGTTTGTTGTGGTAGAATCTGGGAAGAATTGATGGGAATGTCAAAAGAATAAAATTATATGGGTACTTGTTGGTGGATTTGGCAAGCTGAAGAGCCCACTTCTGTGTATCCAACTAACACAATAATGAAGCAAACTGCATTTATCACATAATCTTTGAATACAGGTTTCCCCCGCTATCCGAAAGTAGAGCGTTCCTATGAAACCTTTTGTAAGCTGAAATGGCGTAAGGCAATGAAGCAATTACCATTAATTTATATGGGAAAAATTTTTGAGCATTCCCAGACCCAAAAAAAACCTACCAACTCATACCAAAGAGCACATAAAATCTAAAATGACAGTAACATATAGTAAAAGCAGGAATGATATGATAAATACACAGCCTATATAAAGTAGAAATAATGTATGTACAGTGTAGTTTCACTTCTTAGAATCGGGAAGATTTAGCCAAAACCGATTTGTAGGAAAAAATCGACACATACACGCATGCGCACACACCTGCCTGTGCAAGGCTTCACAGTCATGGTAGTCTTTCCCAGGGTAAACACAAGTTTAAAGCGGGTGCCTTTTATGGTGAAAGCGAAAATCCTTTTCGGATTTCTTTCAGCTAGCGAAAACAGGTACTAATGTAGGTCAACACACATAAAAGTTGCTGGTGAATGCAGCAGGCCAGGCAGCATCTCTAGGAAGAGGTACAGTCGATGTTTTGGGCCGAGACCCTTCATCTGGATGCCTACACTAATGTAGGTCTTTCATAAAAGCAAAGTGGATTAAAGCGAACTTTCGTAAAGGGGGGACACCTGTAATAAGAGTATTCTTTACAGAAGCACTTTAACAGTCGAGTATGAGAACAACCACTGTAAAGCAAACTGCAACGAATGGTAGATCGATTACTGTTGCATGATGTCAATGAAATGTTTTTCCTGGAGTAATTTGGAGAATAGGCATTGTAAAGGGAATGGATGCAAAACTTATTCTTGAATTAACATTGTGTAAATCAAAACTAAAATGACATTGAAGAAACCAACTGAAAGGATAACTCATTGCTATGTTTAAAGTCATTGTCTACAGACAATATGTGTAACTACAGCTCACCGTTCAATACCATCATCCCCTCAAAACTAATCAGTAAGCTCCAGGACCTTAGCCTCAAAACATCCTTGTGCAGTTGGATTCTGGATTTCCCCATTGCTGATCCCAGTCAGCTCAGACTAGCAACAATGTCTCCTCCACAGGTGCACCACAACGCTGTGTGCTTACTCCCCTGCTCTACAAGCTTCACACTGAAGGCTATGTCACCAAGCGTAGCTCCAATGCCATATTCAAGTTTGTTGATGACACCACTATCATAGGCCGAATCAAAGATGGTGATGAATCAGCATATAGGAGGAAGGTTGAGTGAGAGGTTATTGTAGCATCATTCAGCCAGATTTTTAATGTCAGCAAGACGAAGCAGCTGATTATAGACTTCAGGAGAAAGAAGCCAAATAGTCCAGGAACCAGTCCTCATTGGAGGTGGAGAAGGTTAGCAACTTTGAATTCCTATGTGGTGTTATTTCACAGGACCTGTCCTGGGCCCAGCACATAAGTACAATTATGAATAAGTACAGCAACACCTCTACTTCCTTAGGAGTTTGCAGAGATTCAGCACGGCATCCAAAACTTTGTCAAACTTGTATAGATATTTAGTGGAGAGTATATTCACTGGCTGCATCATAGCCTGGTATTGAAACACCAATGACCTTGAATGGAAAATCTACAAAAAGTAGTGGATACAGCCCAGTCCATCTCTGGTAAAGCTCTCCCTACCATTGAGCACATCTACGTGAAACGCTGTCGTAGGAAAGCAGCATCCATCTTCAGGAACCCCTACCTCCCAGGCCATGCTCTCTTCTCACTGCTGCCATCAGGAAGGAGGAACAAGAATCAGGAGAAGAAGAATTTCAGAGTTGTATACTTTGATAATAAATGAATCTTTGAATAAGAGCCTCAGGACTCGCAGTATCAGGTTCAGGGACAGTTACTAATCCTCAACCATCAGGCTCTTGATCCAAAGGGGATAACTTCACTTGCCTCATCCCTAAAATGTTCCCACAATCAATGTCGAAGGGTCTCGGCCTGAAACGTCGACTGTACCTCTTCCTACAGATGCTGCCTGGCCTGCTGCGTTCACCAGCAACTTTGATGTGTGTTCCCACAATCAATGAACTCACTTTCAGGGACGCTTCATCTCATGTTTTCAATATTTATTGCTTTTTTTGTTTCATCTTTGTATTTGCACAGTTTGCAGTCTTTGCACTCTGGTTGAAAGCCCTAGTTGGGCTGCCTTCCATTGATTATGTTGTAGTTATTATTAGATTAGATTATGAGGACACACAGTCCTCTTTTATTGTGGTTTAGTAATGCATGCATTAAGAAATGATACAACGTTCCTCCAGAATGATATCACAGAAACACAAACCAAACCAAGACTAAAACAACTGACAAAAACCACTTAATTATAACATATAGTTACAATAGTGCAAAGCAATACCGTAATTTGGTAGACTTATTGAGTATGCTCAGAAGAAAATGAGAAAATGAATCCCAGGGTAGTATATGATGATGTATATGTACATTGATAATCTACTTTGAACTCTGAACAAAGTTTCTCACAAATTTCTCATTTTGACATTTCTCCAGCTATTGGGGCAGATGGACTGTGCTGCCAAAGCAGGGAAATAAAAGAGTGGCATGGATGCAGATCCACTAGGGGAGTGAAAAAAGGCAAGTCTTGTGTGTCAAAGATAATTAAATCAATTTCTATGATATGAGCATCTGAATTATAGCTCTTTAATGATTGTCATATCAAAGATTGATTTGTCTCTATTAACTTGGATCATAAGCCCTAACGTAACTTTGGAAATGTAGCCTTTTAGTATTGCTTAAAAAAACAGATATTAGGAAAGAGTTATGATGTGCTTTGTTTTCATCTGTTCCAGATGATGGTTTAAATACATTAATTAGTTTAATTGGATCAAGAACTTGCTCAAATGACAGCATAGATTTTCTAAATCTATAGATGTGTTAGTGCTTTTTGAAGAGAAGATAGTGTGTGTTAAAATGTATTTTATTGTGTTGTGTAGGTAAATATTACTATGAAGTGAATTGTCATGACCAAGGCTTGTGTAGAATTGGATGGTCTACTATGCAGGCTTCACTGGATTTAGGTAAGTTAATTAACTTAAATGTCTATTTTCAGTAGTCTTATTCAGTAGCATTTTCTATTTTCTTGGAATATATTTTTCCTGCACTTTCCTTACTCCTTGTAGGAATTTCTTCTAATTCTGCTCTACCGTCCCTCCATCCAGCTTACTTTTCCAATAGGCTTGGTCCAGTTCCTCTCTCATAGCGCTGTAATTTTCTTTGTTCCACTGAAATATCGATACACTTGATACCAGCTTCTCCTTTTCAAATTTGAAACTGAACTCAATCATATTATGATCACTAATTCCAAGGGATTCCATTACCTCCAGCTCCCTAATCGCCTCAGGTTCATTACACAGCACCCAATCCAAAACAGCCGATCCCCTGGTGGGCTTATGGACAAGCTGCTCCAAAAAGCCATTCCGTAGGCATTCTACGAACTCCCTTTCCTGAGATCCAGTACCTTCCTGACTTACCCAATCCACTTTTATATTAAAATCCCCCATAATTATTTTGACGTTTTCCTTCTGACAGTTTCAATACTTAGGCCAAATAGCCTTATTTCAGTAGATGGGAGCTATGCATGTATTTTTTAAAAACAGAGACTAGGGACCATCTCCTTGTAGACTCAAGATTTATATCAGCTGTTCAGGTTTTTTTGTTTGTAACAATGTGGTTGAAACATTGCTTACTATTGCTAATTTTATATTACACTTAAATTGTCACTCTTATTTTTGAGAGATGAGACCAGTGCAAAATACTCCATTAATATTTATGCTATGCTCAGCAAGTCATTTGTGATCTTTGAAGCATCTTTAAACATTTGTGCTCTACTTGTCAGTTTTTTTAAATTCATGTAACAGCATTCCTTGTACAAAACAATGCTCTCTTCTGTTATATTTTTACCTCATCTGAATTGTTTATACTTGAGAATTGTTGACAAAGGTCAACTGCGCAGAATGCTATATATATTGTAATTTGTTGTTATGCACATTTCTAATATGTCAAAATTGTTCTAAAAGGCAAGTTTTATTGCCTAAGAAAACATGTACTGCACAGATTCCTTTAAGAAAAGTGTAGATTGAGCAGTAATGGACAGTACTCTTTAAGATTATTCAGATGTGATTACTTTGTGAACATAAAGATGTTTCTACTTGTAAGGTGAGCTAAAATTGGAAACTTCAATGCACTAACATCTAATGAATCTGAAAGGAAATGAGTGGAAGCTCTCTCATGCAGAATATTATCAGAAGTGGAAAAGAAGCAAATTTCATATACTTAAGAGGGAGCTAAGATGAACAGCTGATGGTTAGCTTGTGGTTGGCAAATTTTTAGTTGAAATGTGATCAAGTAGAGCTTTGACACTAGAAAGGAATACACTTAAAGGACTAGTTTTCATGCTATAAATATTGTTTGCAAACACCTTGGCTTAAGTCATGAATTGATATGTTTTATTTTGGGGTATTTCTGAACAGGAACTGACAAGTTTGGCTTTGGCTTTGGTGGCACTGGAAAGAAGTCCAACTGCAAACAGTTTGAGAGTTATGGAGAGGTACTGATATATTATAAAACTTTTTTTATTCAGCTAATTTCAACATAAATGTCTTTAATATTTCATGCAAAATTGCTTTTATTTAGGAGTTTACTATGCATGATACGATTGGATGCTACATTGATCTTGATTCCAGCATTGTAAAATTTTCAAAAAATGGTAAGTTTGCTTCAAAGTATTCTGCATCTTATGCTTTCAACTTGATAATGCTGGTTTACAAGAATATTTATGGTTCTGGCTTTAGATTCAAGTTATAACCTCGTCTTTCCTAGTCTAGCAACTTAATTTGATTGTTAGACATGCTACTCTTAACAGTTATGGCTGATGAAGTAAAGGGATAATTGACAACTAAGCTGTATTTGGAAGAAATATGTGCTTCAGATATGTGGTTAGTAATTTCACTTCTCCACCTGTCCCATAAATATTTAAGAGGAGATTTGTAGTTTGGCTAACATTGTTAAAAGCTTAAACAGGCTGCTTCAACACACAACTGCCTCTCTTATTCTTACTAAATAGTTGGAAAAATAACTACTCAAAAGATTTTCTTTCTTTAACCAGGAAAAGACCTCGGTCATGCTTTTGATATTCCTTCACATCTGATGAACCAAGCTTTCTTTGCCGCTTGTGTTTTAAAGGTAACTTTCCCAAACATTTTAGAGGGAAATGTCTAGAAAATGTTTTCAATAAACTGAAAGCTTTTGTTGTTGGATCCTAGAATGCCGAGCTCAAGTTTAACTTTGGTGAAGAAGAATTCAAATTCCCTCCAAAAGATGGCTTTCAGGCATTAAGCAAGGCATCTGATGGTCATGTCGTAAAAACACAGCAAACAGGTATGTTGCCAGTAACATCCTGAGTTACTAAATGATTTTAATTTATTTAAATATTGCAGCAATTAGTCTTACATGTTTTACCAATATAAATATCATTAACAGTTAAGTCTATTGCATTAGGAGTTGTGAATTCTAGATTATGTCGTCACATTGGTTCAAGATAAAATTTGAGGAGAAACTTGATCTTAGTGTGGCAGCAATTGAATGAAATTAGAAAAATCGCTAATTCTTGATTTCCATCGCTATCCTACCTAATATTTGTCTTACTTATCAATACGTTCAAGCATCACTATTTGCTTCATAAAGCCGTGTGCCTGTCTAATCATCTTTATGAAAAATCCTAAAATATCCATGGTACTAAAAAGGTAATAAAAAGGGGTTTCAGCATTTTCTGTGTTAGGTTAATATATTTGTTCCCTGTTTTCACTGTGTCATCTTTCTTGCATGGAGGTTTGATGCTACTCAATTTATTGGGACCATTCAGAATCCAGACACTTCTGGATAATCACTGCCAGTGCCTCCTCTGCAACATTTCTTATAGAATCCTCCAAGACATGGGTTATTAGGTATCAGATTCTGCTCCATTAATTTCTAAGTTTCTGCTTTAAATATTTGAAGTTTCTCTGTCTTCACTTAGTTCTTCGCTATGTTGTATCTATTTGTTTGTACTGTAAAGACAGGCAAGATATTTACTATTCTACCTTGCTATTCCACTAATTATTATCTTTCCTTTCTTGGGGCTCATGCTTACTTTTACTACAGTCTTTCTATTTGCTTTAAGCTTTTTAATTTTGATTTATTTCCTATATTTTACATTTTCACTCTGTCTCTACTTTTTCCTCTTGATCCTCTTTAGGTTATATCATTACTGACAATTGAAATTCTAATTTTCATGTTTGTTTCTTTTGCAACTTTTTTTTTAACTAACCTTAACCTTTGTTTCATTATCATGAATCATTTAGGTGTCTTTCCTGTGGAGGGTTTTACTTTACAAATTAAAATTTTATATTTGTATACCTACCTTATTACACACTAATTTCGCAAACTACTTCATCCATCTTGGTCTTCATAACCAAATAAGTTACATTTAAGACATTAGTTTTATATTCAGTTTTGCTCTTGACCTTGGTTTAATCAACAGAAGGTTGCTTATTATGACATAACAAATGAATTTTCCTACACCACAGAAACACTTATCCCCATTTTGATCTGTGATAGAATGTTATGGAAACTCTCGAATGCATTCTGTAAACTTGCTCTATAAGCTAATTTCGCAGTTTGATTTGTCCAGTGTTTAAAATTCAAAATCTCCCATGTCTGCATCCTCTTTGTTATGAACATCTCTTCTGCAAGTTTCCCACAGTGTGTCTGCTATTGGAGGGAACTCTACAATCTCCTTCAATTTTTTTTAACTACAACTGTTTCATGCATGGATTCTTCACAGATATTCAAACAATTCTGACTAGCAATATTCTTAATAGTCTCCTAGAGTTTATATTCAACAGTTTTGAGAAGAATTTCGAAATGAGATAGAAAGCTCGTAGCTGCAGCAGCATAATCTCCTTCTAACAAATTAACCTTACTGTTATGTTCTGTACTTCTTGATTTTATCTGATTGAGATAACTTGCAGTCAGTTAATTTTGTATTTATTCTTTGTCATATTTAGTAAAAATCACCATTGAAAATTTGTAGATTGTATTTTTGAATCTTACCAGCAAAGACTTAGCTTTGCTAACCTCTGAAGCAACACGCTAATTTTAATATATTTGTATTGAGATTTTCAGGCCTGACATAATTTGCATTTGAAAGTTGTTTCTAACTATTTTGTAAAGAATCCCAATACTCCTTTTTTATTTTTTTATATTGGGATACAGTGCAGAGTAGTCCCATCTGGTCCTTCGAACCACGCTTCCCAGCAATTCCCCAATTTAATCCTAGCGTGATCACAGGACAACTTACAATGACCAGTTAACCTACCACATCTGTGGACTGTGGGAGGAAACTGGAGCACCCAGGGGAAACTCATGCGGTCCTCATGGGGAGAATTTACAAACTCCTTGCAGGCAATGGCAGGAATTGAACCCATTTTGCCTGTACCATAAAGTATTGTGCTAACCACTGCACTACCATGCTGCCCCATAAATACAATAATGCTAATCTTAATAAAGCAAAATTCTGCAAGACGTTTCGCAGAGCACTGTGAATCAAATTTTGGTGCTGGTTTACATGAGGGGACATTAGATCAAGCTGCAAAATACTTAGTGAGCAAAATCTGTTTTAAAGAGTATTGTAAAAATATGGAGAGAATCCCAGTACTTTTGTACCCAAACTAAGGATTATGTCATGATTACCTGTCTTAGAGCAGTTTTAAAATCTGAGATGGAACCAGAATTGAAGAAAATAGATCTTAATGATTGAGGAAAATTGGAAAAACAGATTTTTTTTAATGGTTGCTAAGCATTAAAAGTATGGGCTGATTTCGATCATAAGTACGAGATTGATGGGTGAGTGGGAGACAGCCAGAAGTTCGGCTGGTGAAAATGTAAACTTGGTAGGACAACACTGTTATACTCTATCTTTGGAGTAAAATTTAGAGGCAAATGCTGATCCATGGAGGAAAAGGTTAAAGGTGATGCTGAAATGTTAATCAGAAAGATATCTTTGAAGGAAGCCTTTAAAGAGGAATGAAACTGAAACGAGGGGTTTTAAGAAGGATTAAGTGGAATTAAAGTGTTTGAAAGCAAATGAAAGTTGGAGGATGATACAGAGATTCCAAACCTTGCACATTACCTTGCCTCAGGATATGTCTTAAAATGGAAAATAATTTATCTCCTTCCCCTCCCCCCACCTTTTTATTCTGGCGTCTTCCCTCTTCCTTCTCAGTCCTGAAGGAGGGTCTCGGCCCGAAGCGTCTGCTATTTATTTATTTCCGTCGATGCTGCTGACCTGCTGAGTTCCTCCAGCATTGTGTGTGTGTGTGTGTGTGTGTGTGTTGCTTTGGATTTCCAGCATCAGCAGATTTTCTCATATTAATAATTTTGCTAAATTATTATATGATGTACCTTCATTTTTAACTCTCCCTGCAGTCTGCTCTCACAGTGCAGGTGCATAGAAATATGCTTGTAGCTGTTGTGAATTTGGTGTTATTAATTCATTCTTTTCAGGCACTGCACTTGTGGGTCAAGCTAAAAACTTGCCAAATGCTCCTAAAGCTCTCATCATTGAACCATCCAGGGAATTGGCAGAACAAACGCTCAATAATATCAAGCAATTCAAGAAAAATGTTGCTGATCCCAAGCTAAGGTAATTTCTAAACTCTTTCTCCTCTTTCACATCCATCTTCAGATGTGTTGGTCTCTCTTTTTCTGTTTCACCATTCTCTCCATTTAGGGATGATTTTGTTACTGATGCTCCTCCACTCATTTTGGCATTATCTTGTTTCTTTCATTTCAGAAGTTGAACTTTAATGTATCCTTGTACCTTTGTCCATCGCTGTTTCAGCTTTCCATCTCTGGGAGCTCTTTCAGTCTTCGTTGCTGGCATCGTTGAATTGGTTGTTTGTAATTTCAGCTCCCTTTCCTATTCCCATACCAACCTGTCCATCCTTTGCCTCACCCCAACAGCGGAGAAGTGCAAACTGAAGGAATCACACCTCATAATCTGCGTGGGTAGTCTACAACCCAATGGTTTGAATATTAAATTCTCCAACTTTAGGTAACTACCTCCTGTGTTCCCCTCTCTCAATCCTAAATTCACCTCTTGTCCTTAAATTTTTTAATTCCCTCTCCCACCCCTCCCTCTCCTGATTCCATCCACCAACTGACTCACCCTTCCATCTGCTAATCTCTCCCTTAAATGGTTCATTTTGTCACCAAACTTATCAGACTCCAGCACTCTGTGTCTTCACTCATCATCCTTCAGCCTCTGTCTCCATCTTCATCCTCTACTCCCCCCAGTGGGCTCCATCTGTCCCTCTGCTTTTTTTCTTATGTTGGCTTCTACCATCGTGTCTCCCAGTCACACCCCTACTTTCCCCCCTCCTCCACCCAGCTTCATGTGCCCATCACCTCTCAGTCTACTTATCTACTAGCCCCTCTCATCCCCTCACTGTCTCTTCTTTATATTGGCTACCTTCCCTCAACAATCTTATGTCCTGATGCAGGTTTCAAACAGAAACAATTCCTTTTCCTGCACAGATGCTACTGGAACTGCTGAGCTCCTTCAGTAGTTAGCATTTTGATTTTAGTTACATCATTTGCAGTCTCTGTGTTTCTGTCTTAGCATCCCACTGTTCTCCTCTTCAGATGTGGGAAGGTTTCAAGGTTTAGTTCAGAAAAGACAGGATGTCATCATCTGAAAATTCATCTTTATTGCTTCTGAGATGTTCAGACTTCACTCATCATACTGCAAATGTGAAAAATACCCCCCAAAAAAGCCAATTTTAATTAGATGTGCAAGGAATATGTATATTAATTTGCTGTAGCCTCTGGGATAAATGTCAACTTAACACTGATTAATGATGACTTGTCATGGTCATGTTCTCTTTTTTTTGGTCTTGGGAAACTTTTAATTATCTATTCTTCTGGAAAGATTCCTTAGTTTTTATGTTTATGTTTGTTTTAGGGAACTCCTAATTATTGGTGGTGTGTCTGCAAAAGATCAGCTGGCTATCCTAGAGCAAGGAGTAAGTTTCGTGGTTCTTCTGGGAGTTGTTTACAAATATATTGGTTCTTATTTATCTAGCATTTTTTGGAAATGTCAGCTGAATAAGGTAATAAAAATAAATTCTGCATGAATTAAAAAAAAATTTCAACCAACTGTATTTGGCATTCTTTGCATTGAACATATGATATTCTGAACATCTTAACTGGCTGTAAAACACACTGGGCAAGTCATGAAAAGTAGTATAGAATTTTCATTCCTATCTAGAGAAAAATGTTATTAACAAGATGTATTCTGCTAATACTGAAGTTATTGTGTTGTGATGGAGACGCATTGATTTTAGCTGAACATCAGCTAGGACAGCTACGTGACCAAACTCAATTGAATGATCTCTGGTTCATCATTTGGCATTTTCTAAAATTTGACCTTGTTAAGTATTAGTCTTTTAAGAGGAATATACAAAGGACCATTTATCAGTTATTGTTCATGTGGCTTGCATTGTCCTACATCTACAATCAGTATAAAAAAAATTTGGCTTTTTTAAAATACACCTTAAAGATGAGAAAAGTGTGGTATAATCTTAGACTTTATTTTTATATAGTTATTTAAGTGAAGTCTGGATACATTTGAAGTTCAATATGGAAATATTTGTGTCTGTTTTGTAGGTGGATATTGTTGTTGGAACTCCGGGAAGAGTTGATGACCTTGTCTCAACAGGAAAACTAAATCTTTCCCAAGTTAGGTTCTTTGTGCTAGATGAAGCTGTAAGTGATCATTTATCAAAATTAAAAATTCATAATCACCTCATCTCAATTGAATAATATTTATGTTAACAGTGGTATTGAATTTTTCTGTTCATTCCCCATCCTCTTTAAATTTCCTTTGTTTCATTATTAATTATTCCATTAGGTAAACATTGTGTGGGCATGTGGCCAAGTGGTTAAGGCATTGGACTAGCAATCTGAAGGTCGTGAGTTCGAGCCCCAGCAGAGGCAGCGTGTTGTGTCCTTGAGCAAGGCACTTAACCACGCAGTGCTCTGCGACGACACTGGTGCCAAGCTGTATGGGTCCTAATGCCCTTCCCTTGGACAACATTGGTGTCGTTGAGAGGGGAGACTTGCAGCATGGGCAACTGCTGGTCTTCCATACAACCTTGCCCGGGCCTGCGCCCTGGAGAGTGAAGACTTTCCAGGCGCAGATCCATGATCTCGCAAGACTAACGGATGCCTTTATTTAGGTAAACATTGCATATGTGAATGTTCAGCAGCTAATTTGGTGCTTGGTGAGATGGACAATTATTTGTTCCAATTTATTATTTTTTAGTGTTCAAAGTCGGCTCATAATATTATTACTTAATGCTGGGCATATTATATGTTCTACATTATCTGAAAAATCCGGAAGTGTTTCTAAATGAAGTGCGTTCTCTTGTCAACACTTTACAGTATTGCATTTTGTTTTAGTGTTGCTGTGCCTCTTGCTTAAACTATACTAAAATGGATCAATATGTAAAGAAAGGATTATACAAAATCATGCAAAATCCTTGTGCTGGTGGTAGGCAAAACAAAAGGAACTTTTACAACTTTTGTATAGGCAGAATGGAATTATTCTGAATAGTATTCTGAAGTACTATTCTGAATAAATGATATACAAGTAAACTAAACACAATTCAGAATAATTCCATTCTATCTTTTGTTTTTTATTATGACGAATAAGGAGACATCTAAAGTGGTTGCTGTTTTGTAGGATGGATTACTTACACAAGGATACTCTGACTTCATTACAAGAATGCATTCTCAGATCCCTCAAATAACATCTGATGGCAAGAGATTGCAGGTAATGCAAATTCAGTCATGTACTATATACCTCTCTTGTATATGGAAGCCTATATGTACATTGAAAGCAATTCAGAAATGATCAGTAGATTGATTCCTGGAGTTGAGAAGACTGAGGTGTTATCTTAGGGAAGTTCCCATTCCTAAGTGGGCTTGACAGAAAAATGCAAAGGAAATGCTGATGCTTTTGTGGGAATCTAACACTAGGAAGATAGTTTTCAAATAAAGAGTTGCTTATACTGAGTTGGGAGGAATTTTTACAGAGCCTTGTAAAATTATTCAGCATCCAAATCTTTGTTCACATAAATGAGTATCACAGTATTGATTTTGATCAATTTAACTGAGGATTTTTATTTATAGATCACATGCTCCTTTTATCGCTATTGAGCCCAAAAACAGGAAAAATGGCAAAGCATGAAAAATGTAAAAACTCACATGTCAACAATTCCAAAGTATCCATCCCCCTTTGCTCAGTACTTAGTCGAACAACCTCTCGCAGCTATTACAGCCAGTAGTCATTTTGGGTACCGAATTGTCTCTATTAGCTTTGCACAACTTGATGGAAAAAGATTTGCCCATTCCTCCTTGCCAAATTTCTCAAGTTGTGTCAGGTTAGTTGGGGAGCAGTGGTGGACGGCAATCTTGAGGTCTTGCCAGAGACGTTCAATTGGGTTAAGGTCAGGACACTGACTGCGGCATTTCAAGGACATGAATTCTCTTTCTTTGAAACTACTCCATGGTTGCTCTGGCATTGTGCTTTGGGTCATTGTCCGAATGAAAGGCAAACTTCCTCTCCAATTTAAGCTTTCTGGCAAAGGCTAGCAGGTTTTTATCCAGGATGTCTGCCTTCAGGAGCATTCTTTTCCCCATCAACCCTGACCAGATTTTCAGTTCCTGCTGCTGAAAGCATCCACGTAGTATGATGCTGCCTCCACCATATTTTACCGTAGGGATGGTGTTACTTGGCTGATGTGCAGTATTAGATTTTCACCACACCTACCATTTAATGTTGAGGCCAAGAAGTTCCACTTTAGTCTCATCCGACCACAAATCCTTCTTCCACGTCTTTACAGTATCTTGCAAAATCTTTCAGGGCAAGGATATACTTCCTTTTTTTCAGCCAGGGCTGCTTCCTTGCCACTTTTCCATAAGTACCCTTTTTGTGCAAGGTCTTAGAGATTGTGGAGCCATGAAACTCATCTCCAGTTGAAGCCACTGAATTCTGCAGCTTACTCAGAATGACTGTTGGTGTCACAGTAGTCTCTCTTACAAGTATTGTTCTTCTTCAGTGACTAAGTTCCAAGAGACACCCTGACCTAAGCGGTATGGTTTAATATCTTTTTCCACTTTTTCACGATGGACTGCTCTGAGGTATGTTCAGTGCTTTGAGTTGGTCTTGTACCATTCCCCAGATTTGTGCTTATCATTTCCCTGCCTTGTCTGAAAGGCTCTTTTGCCTTCATTTTGGTTTGCTCTGTTGAAAATCTACCATGCTGTTAGACCTTACAATGAGAGGGGTGTTTATTCTTATGAATTCATTGAAAACAGGTGATCCTCCAATTTTTTTTTACATCAACAGATTGAGTGAGTTGGTAAGGTAATATACTGTTCTTGAGGAAAGTTAGCATGGTAATTACAAAGAGGATGAATACTTTATCCAACCTTGCTATTTTGATTTTTAATAAATTATTGACAGGTTTTGGAATTTTTCTTTTGATTTATATGATGAGCAATGTTTTGTAGATTAGATCAAAATCTTACTTCAATATATTTTAAATTTAGGAAATAAGACAGTAAAATGTAAAAATATTTGCAGGAGCTGAATACTTTATCAAGGCACTATAGAACCCTCTATGCCAAAGAGAGGTGTGGTGGCCAAGTCATTAAATATAATCAAAGTTAAGATATATTTTTTAATTAACTGCTGAAGATCACGGTGACAGGCATCAGGAACGTGAAGCTGAAGCCGGGATCAGATTAGCCATAATCTTATGTATTGCGGAATAGACGTGAAGCACCAAATGAGTTGCACCACTTTTTTTTAGTTATAATTGCAACATTAATTCCATTTGGCACATTGGCATTTCTCATTATAAAGATGATGTAGGTGTGCAGTAAATGTAATGACAGGAGCTATTACAGTACAAATTCATAGCAGGTTTGCAATTTTCCTTGATTATTGTGAAATTAGCCTTTCCGATTTTGAGTATTATGGCTTTTGTTTATCATTCTTCACCTAGGTGATTGTTTGCTCTGCTACACTACATTCATTTGATGTTAAGAAACTCTCAGAGAAAATCATGCACTTCCCAACCTGGGTGGACCTGAAAGGAGAAGATTCTGTTCCTGAAACTGTACATCACGTTGTTGTACGAGTTAATCCAAAAACAGATCGAAACTGGGAGAAATCTGGACGACATATCCGGGTAAAAAGGATAGATTACTTGTCTTAGTGTACATGGCCTGTAACCTCAACAAAAGTTATTTGTCAATTTACATTGATCTTTTTTTAACAAAAGTTCCTTTTATACTATTGTCTTCCTTTTCCTCCCTCTAAACCACCTACTTAGCCAACTCCTTTGGAAATGTACTTTTTCAAAAAAAACATCAAGTATAAATTAGCGGAATGTCAAAATATGTAATCTGTTTTGTTTCTCCTCCTCAGACCGATGAAGTTCATGCTAAAGATAACACAAGACCAGGTGCCAATACTGCTGGTCAGTACAATTTCATTATGTGTTTTACATCCTCACGTCAAATTAGTTTACAAAACTTGATATTTTGTGCAAGCAGACATTCTGAAATGTGAAAGTTTCAAGATCAATGAACATTAATTGAGTTCAAAATCATTAAGACGCACAAGAAGTAATTTTTTCAGAGAGATGTTAGAACATTTAGTACCTTGAGGACATTCCATATATAAAGGGTCTCCTGTCATAGGAAAGAATTTCCTTTATCCTATTAAATCTTAGCACAATCATTTGCAACATCATAATTGCCTTACTCCTCAACCTCCTAAACTAGAAGGAAGAGAAACCAATTGATATAATTTATCCTCATTAATTTATTATTTTAGTTTCTGTATACTTCTAGTGAAATTTCAGTACACCACCTGCAAAGGTAGTTTATCCTTCCTGAGATTTGGTGCTCAGAATTGATTCAACCTAAGTAAGGCATTTTGTACTAAAGCACAATTTCCTCTACAAACATTATATTCTCCCCCTTGAGATTTTTTTTAAATGAAACCGTACCACATGCATTGTAAGTAACAGTTTTGCATGGACTGGAGCAGCACCGCAGTCTCATCTTGAGCAGTGACACAATGAGACCTTGCCAGAGATGTCCAATTGGGTTAAGGTCAGAACACTGACTGTAGCACTCAAGGACATGAATTTTCTTCATTTGAAGCTACTCCATGGTTGCTCTGGCATTGTGCTTTGCGTCATTGTCCAACTGAAAGACAAACTTAGATAGAGACATAGAAAACATGACAATCAGACATTGATCATGTGGATAGTCAGAGGCTTCTTCCCTGAGCTGAAATGGCTAGCACTAGAGGGCACAGTTTTAAGGTGGAAGTAGGTACAGAGGAGATGTCAGGGGGTAAGTTTTTTACGCAGAGAGTGATGAGTGCATAGAATGGGCTGCCAGCAACGGTGGTGGAGGCAGATACGATGGGGTCTTTTAAGAGACTCCTGGACAAGTACATAAGAGTTCAGAAAGATAGAGGGCTATAAGTAACCTACAGCTTTGTGGGCCAAAGGGCCTGTATTGTGCTGTAGGTTTTCTATGTTTCTAAGTTCCGTTCTCTTCGATATTCCCTCAACTTTCTTTTTTTTTGTTACTTTTATACCTTTCCACTATTTTTATTGAATGCACTTTTGTAGTTGCTGGCTTCATCTAACAAACTCTGACGACATTTGGGCTCTATGATGGGCCCATCAAATGATGACAGCATCAACTGCAGAGTTAACTGGTATGATATCAGTGGGAAATCTACTCATGAATTTGCTTTCAACACTTCAGATTATTCGTGAGTCACTGAAAGAGTTAGATGTTTTTATCTATAGATCCCTTGCTGTTGTTTTGCTGTTGGCACTTAACTGTTTAGTTTTAATTTTGCATACAATATTGTCTGTTTAATTAATTTCTCTATTGCTTCTCTAGAGATGTGGTCTGAAGCTATTAAAATACTAAAGGGTGAATATACTGTACGTGCAATCAAAGAACACAAGATGGATCAAGCAATCATCTTTTGTAGGACAAAGATTGACTGTGATAATATGGAGCAATATTTTATACAGATGGGAGGAGGTGAGTTAGTTCTGAAGGCTTGTTTTGGTTATTTGCTTTGAGTGTGTGTTTCTCACATCAAGTCAATTTCCTGTTTCAGGCCCAGATAAAAAGGGACATCAGTTCTCTTGTGTTTGTTTGCATGGTGATAGAAAGCCAAATGAAAGAAAGCAAAACTTGGAAAAATTCAAGGTACTTGTGACTTACTTTATGTTGTTTATATATTGGTGCTAAATAGCTGGAAGATGTTTTAGCAATTCTAACTCTTGTTACGTACCCCGTAACTGGGTTGCCAAACCAGCAGAAATGGATCACTCAGTTGGAGTCTGGATTACTAGAACTAAGAAAGTTTTATTAAAGAAACAAGCAACACAGTACTGTAATCAAAAGAATAATAAATGCAACAGTTCAGCAATGATAAACACACATGTACACAGAATTAAGATAACAGGATCAATCAAGCTATATTGTTGTCTAGGGGTAAATGACCAGTTTCAAAGTGACACACAGTTCAGTTCAATTTAGTTCAGTTCAGTTCGCAGTAATCACTGCCGTGGGAGATGGACAGTGGGGGGAAGGAGAGAGAGAGCAAAACGAATGAATATTCAAACGGCTTCCACACAGACCTTCGACATTCTTCTCAGTCGGCTTTCGTGCGAGCCCTTTGTGATGTCATCTGAGGTCACCGACCGTGACCCCTCCGTTTCCAGATACGATCGTTTCTCTGCGGTGAACCTGGCACCCAGGCAAGGGTGGACACACACCAGGTTCCCGCCAATCATGCCTTTCCACCCTGTGCGTCTATGGCTTGTCCCGCGACCAACCGTCCAAAACTTCCCACCGACTTGTGGGAGATGCACCGCTTCCAGGGTCTTGTTACCTCAGGGTGTCGTGTGTGTGTCGCCTTAGCGAACCTGTCCCTTTTTATCCCCCTGCTGGGGTATCGCCTGTCCATCACTTCAAACAGTTCAGGGTTCAAAGGGGGAGCCGATCTTGACAGCTCTCCTTCCGTTACTCTCTCCCGTCCCTTCATTAACATCTCCAAATGCTGCTCCATTGTTTCCCTTATCTCTCTTTCTCCTGAAGACAGGTGGCAGACCAACGGCTGATCCCACCGGTGCCAGCCCAGGCCAGCTAACATCTTAATTTATGTGTATTCTCGCCACACTTCCCACCTTTAAGGATTTTTACCGGGGTAAAAATTACGAACATGAATACATTATTTGATACACACAGATATACATCTTTATCAGCTATTTGGCTAATACAGCGAATTTGAAGTTGTCAACACCTGACAGACAGTCAGCCATCACATTTTCTGTTCCTTTTATATGTGTTATTAATAATCCCTTAGACCAGGCTCCAACTCAGCAAACTTCATAGGGGCCAAAAACACTGAATTGCGATCAATGTAACCTTTCATTGGGTTTTGTCCCGGACCACAATAACAAGGGTTGTCCCATTCCGACTTAGTTTTCTCTCGCAAGGGCTTAGTAGGAGGGGGAGGGGTAGTAACCGCAGAGTTAATGCAAAACTTCCTACAGTACCCCACCATCTCCAAGAGCCTTCTGAGGGCCCTCTTGTCTGTCAGGGTTGGGATGTCAGAGATAGCCCGCACTGTAGCTTGCATCGCTGCCAGCTGCCCCTGTGTCATCACAATTCCCAGGTAAGTGACCTTCGTGTGGCCGAACTCATTTTTTTTCAAGGTTCACTATCAAGCTGGCTTCAGACAGCCGTATTACATCGCCAATACACACCTCTGCTTTCGTCACTGAATTACTCATTCTATAGGGGTATTGCTCGCTAGGCTGGCCTAGTGTAACAGACACCACCCAACGTCCCAGTTCTTTGCATCGCCTCGGGACAATCAAACACACGTGTTCAAGTCGTTTAATTACTTCTCCTAAAGAGTCGCTTTGTTCGGGGATTAAGGGAGACACCTTATCAGCAGAGCTGGCCAAAACAATAGCCTTCTCCCATCTGGTCGATACCATACTCATCTTTTCAAAATGGTATTTTTCCTCTTATCAGGGGGACCCTAGCTTCATTGATTTCCGCGCTAACACCGACTAGGTTTGTTAGTATATCAAAAGCATGTGACCGTCTCAGTTCGCGTCGGCCATAATCAATAACATCCTTCCTCCGGTGCAGCTGGTAAACCTCTTTCATGATTTCACCAACTGTTTCCTCCAGCACCTCAAAATGTCCACCGGGGGGTACCTTGTGGGCCAGGTTAAAAATCTCATTCAAATAACTCTTTTGCACCACCCCCCATTCCTCATCTGCGGGTACGGTACTTGGTCTCCCTTTCTTCCTTAGCACTTCCTCCTCCACCAAAACCATCAGCCCCTCGTTTCGCTCCTGCGCCTGCACAAATTCTTTCCTGGCTAATGCTAAGTCTGTCTCAGCTCCCTCACTACCTCTTCTTTCACTACACTCCTTCTTTTCACTTTCTACCCCCTTCTCGTACAAGGCTGGCAGAAACGTCTCAGCTAAATTTACTACCGCAGTCCCATGATGAACCTGTGAGTCCATGGGCGGGGCCTCAATGCTGGCAGGCTGACCTGTCAATCTCACGGCTGGGAACACAATTCCCCCGGCGAGGTCATTACCGAGCAAGACTTCCACGCCTTTCATCGGTAATTTGGGCCTCACCCCGATCGTGACTAGTCCAGAGACCAGGTTGCTTTGTAAGTGTATCTGGTGCAAAGGGACTGCCTCTATCCCTTCCCCAATACCTTTGACCTTGACCTCCCCAGTCTGGGTCTCTGAGCTAAACTCTAATACACTCTTCAGTATCAGTGACTGACACGCTCCCGTGTCTCTCCAGATCCGCACTGGAACTGGTTTTAACCCCTCCTTCACTGACACCAATCCGGCCGAGATAAACCTCTCGCGCCCTTCCTGAACTTTGGCAGACCTGTCCTTTCCTTGCGGTTCGTTTACCAGCTTGATACAGCCAGTCAAAATCGCCGTTTTTCCTTTTCCCATCTCCTTCTTTGGGGCAAAGTACCTGGACGCAAAGTGTCCGACGTTCCCGCAATTATAACAGACGACCCCAGGAGACTTCCTACCAGACTGCTCCCGGTCTACCTTATCCTTCTCACTAGTCCCCGGCTTACTTTCTGACTTTTCTGGCGGACTCTCCCCGCTGTCCTGACTACCCTTCTGGTAGCCTTTACTTGGGGCAAACTTAATTTTATGCGTCAACGCATACTCATCCGCTAACTTAGCAGTTGCGGCTAACGTGGCTGCCTCTTTCTCATCTAAGTAGGGTCTCATACCCTCAGGGACACGACCTTTAAACTGCTCAATCAGGATCAGCTGTAGCAGTCTGTCATAATCCCCCTCTACCCCCTTCGAGGTACACCAACGCTCACAATATGTCTGCATCTCACGGGCAAACTCTAAATACGTGCGGTCCCACTGCTTCCTCACATTCCGGAACCTCTGCCGGTATGCCTCCGGGACCAACTCATAAATCCTGAGGATGGCCTCTTTCACCACCTCATACCTCTGGGCATCTTTCGCGGACAAAGCTGAGTAAGCTTGTTGGGCTTTCCCTTTCAGTACACTCTGAAGCAAAACAGCCCACTTATCCCTCGGCCAGTCCTGACTTGTAGCAACTTTTTCGAAATGGAGAAAGTACCAATCCACGTCGGTATCGTCAAATGGGGGAACCAGCCTAAACTCCTGGGTCGCCCGGAACCCTCCACCTTGGTTCGGCATGGGCCCCTGCTCTGCCCTTATCCTTAACTTCTCCAGCTCGAATTCCCTTTCCCTTTGTTTCTCCTCTCGCTTCAACTGTCTCTCTCTCTCTCTCCTGCCTTTCTAACTCTTTCTCTTTCTCCTGCCTTTCTAACTGTTTCTCTTTCTCCTGCCTTTCTAACTGCTTCTCTTCATGTTCTAACTGCCGTACCCGGAACTCGTGCTCGAGTCTCAGTTTTTCAAGCTGCACCTGTACCGCGTCTCCAGCAGGTTTTTCAATAGACACCACCTCCAGCTCGCCTTGGGGAAACACACCTTTAGATACATAGTGCTCTACGATAGCTCTGTGTATCTCCTCTCTCCTCATTGTCGACTTCCCCTCAGCAAGATTCAACCGTTTGGCCACAGCTACCAATTCCGTTTTCCTGGCATCCTCTAATGCCTCCAAGGTCGGCGCCTTTATAAATTCCTCAGCCTCCATTTCTGCTGTTTGTCTTTTCTTTCTTTCGGGAATTTTAACCCAATCAATTTACTCCGTCCGAAATTTAGCATTCAAAATCCCGGACAAGCCCCCACTTATGTTACGTACCCCGTAACTGGGTTGCCAAACCAGCAGGAATGGATCACTCAGTTGGAGTCTGGATTACTAGAACTAAGAAAGTTTTATTAAAGAAACAAGCAACACAGTACTCTAATCAAAAGGATAATAAATGCATCAGCAATGATAAACACACATGTACATAGAATTAAGATAACAGGATCAATCAAGCTCCATCGTTGTCTAGGGGTAAATGACCAGTTTCAAAGTGACGCAAAGTTCAGTTCAATTTAGTTCAGTTCAGTTCGCAGTAATCGCTGCCGTGGGAAATGGACAGTGGGGGGAAGGAGAGAGGGAGCAAAACGAATGAATATTTAAACAGCTTCCACACAGACCTTCGACATTCTTCTCAGTCAGCTTTCGTGCGAGCGCTTTGTAATGTCATCTGAGGTCACCGACCGTGACCCCTCCATTTCCAGATACGATCGTTTCTCTGCGGTGAACCTGGCACCCAGGCAAGGGTGGACACACACCAGGTTCCCGCCGATCGTGCCTTTCCATCCTGTGCGTCTATGGCTTGTCCTGCGACTAGCCGTCCAAAACTTCCCACCGACTTGTGGGAGATGCACCGCTTCCAGGGTCTCGTTACCTCGGGTCGTGTGTGTGTATCGCCTTAGCGAACCTGTCCCTTTTTATCCCCCTGCTGGGGTATCGCCTGTCCATCACTTCAACCAGTGCAGGGTTCAAAGGGGGAGCCGATCTTGACAGCTCTCCTTCTGTTACTCTCTCCCGTCCCTTCATTAACACCTCCAAATGCTGCTCCATTGTTTCCTTTATCTCTCTTTCTCCTGAAGACAGGTGGCAGACCAACTGCTGATCCCACCAGTGCCAGCCCAGGCCAGCTAACATCTTAATTTATGTGTATTCTCGTCACACTCTCAATGCATGACTATTGTTATTGTATTTTACATGTGTGATTTTTCTAAAAATAAGATTTAACACTAGGTGTTGAGTAGTTTTCCCAAGTAAATAACTTCTTTAAAAAAATGTAATTCTAAGAAAATCGTCATCAGTGATTCAGTGTGCTTAAGTGTGTATTCAGTTCAAATGCTAATGTGAAGTAATAAGAGCTGAAAATGTTGGAATCACTCAGCAAGATGGGAAATGTCTGTGGGCAGTTAATGTTTCAAGATGAAGATTCTTTGTCAGAAGCTTACAGTTTTGCGTCCACAGATGCTGCCTGATCTGTTAATTGTTTCGCACATTTTCTGCTTTAAACTGCATCAAATGCAGCTTTTTTTTTTACCTTTCACTTACTAGATGCTAGTGGTTGCTTTAGGTGATTAAGTAGAAAAAGGGCAAAATGACTTAAAAGCCAGTAACAAAAGTTACAAAATCTTGTATTAAAGCGATGGTTTCATTTTATGTCTTGGACGAGCTCCATAGCGTCAGTTCTTTGAGGAAAAACTAATTTATTTTGTAAACATTTGAAACATCTGGTAATTGATAACTTGTAGCTTTTAAATATGAAGAATTCAATGTTTACTCAAGTAATGAGTATTCATTTATATATTGAACCAACTTTAAGCTGAGATCATGTGAAACTTGCTGTTGTATTTTTGGAAATTTGGCTATTGTGCTAATTTCTTTGTTACATTGTCCAAGGATTTGTGGTCAGTTGTGTGTTGTTTACGTTCATCAGTAACCTCAAGATGTATACGCTTACCTCATCCTGTTCCTGAAGTGGAAAACTTCTAAAATAACTATTTCTATCTATCACTGCAGACCTTCAATGGCAAATTGGTACTCCTTAATGTAAAGGTATAATATGAGGTAGCAAGAAGAACAAGCCTCACTCACAAAACAATTGAAAAGGCCACCACCCATCTGGAGTGTCAGAGCTGTCATAGAGTCATACAGGATACTGGCCCTGTGACCCAGCTGGTCCATACCGACCAAGATTCCCATCTAAACTCATCCCATTTGCCTGCTTTTGGCCCATATCCCTCCAAGCCTTTCTTAACATGTACCTGCTTAAATGCCTTGTAAATGTTGTTAATGCACCTGCATCAACCACTTCCTCTGGCAACTCATTCCATATACAGACCACTTTCTTGGTGAAAGAGTTGTCCTTGGGTTCTGAGTAAATCTCTTCCCCCTCATCGTAAACTTTTGTCCTCTGGTTCTTGAATCCCAAACCCTGGGGAAAAAGGGTCAATGTGCACAATCTCTACCTCTCATAATCTTAAATGCATCTTTAAAATCACCCTTCATTGTCCTACCACCCCAGTGAATAAAGTTCCAATGTGCTCAGTCACTCTAACTCAGTGCCACACGTCCCAGTCACAAACTGGTAAATCTCCTCTACACTCTTTCCAGCCTAATGGCAACTTTCCAAAAGCAGGTTAATCAAAACTAAGCACAGTATTCCATATGTGGCCTCACCAACATTTTGATACAATTGCAACTGAATATTCTGTACTCAGTGCCCTAACTGAAGGGTGACATGCCAAAAAACACCTTTGCCATTCTGTCTTGTGATACCACATTTTGGAAACCATGTACTTGCACTCCTGGGTCCCTCTGTTCTACAGCACTCCCCAGAGCCCTACCATTCACTTTGAAAGTCCTGCCCTCATTTATCTTCCCAAAATGCAACATCTTTCACTTACTCAAATTAAGCTTAATGTTCCATTCCTTGGCCCACTTACATAGCTGATCAAGATCCTTCTATAATTCCTGATAGCTTTCTTCATTGACTATGGCAGTTCCTATTTTTTGTGTCCTCTGCAAACTTACGAACCATGCTTTGTTTATTTTTATCCGAATCATTGCTGTAGATGACATATAGCAGTGAGCCTAGCATCAAGTCTTGGAGAACAACTCTAGTCGTAGGTCTCCGATTCCAGAAGCAATCTTCCAACATCACATACTGTATCACATACCATCAAGCCAGTTGTGTATCAACTTACCCACCTGTACCTGGGTTCAACGTGATCTAACTTTCCATAGCCTACCGTGCAGAGCCAAATCAAAGGCCTTACTGATGTAGACCACATCTACTGTCCTGATCCCATTGATCTTCTTGACTACTTCTTCCAAAAAACTATCAGATTCATTAGACGTATCTCTCACACACTAACTATCCCTAATCAGCCCTGTCTTTCCAAATGAATATATTATCTTATCTCTCAGAATCCCCTTTAGTAACTTGCCTACCACAGACAGTCTTACAGACAGTGTTGATTAGGGATAGTCAGTGTGTGAGAGAACACGTCTAATGAATCTGATAGTTTTTTTTGAACAAGTAGTTTTTTTGTTCTCAGATTTCCCTTTTCAGCCTTTTTTAAATAACGGCACGTCATTAGCCGCCCCGGTGTCTTCCGCACTCCACATGTCTCTGATGACGATGCATGTATCTCACCGGTTTCTTCTCTAGCTTTCCAAAGCGTTCTTGCTCATACCTTATCAGGCCCTAGAGATTTGTCTATCCTCATATACAAACGTTTGTATTTTAAGACATCTCGCACTACCTCTGCTGTAATATGGACTACCCAAAGACACCTCCAATAATTCTCTCAAGTTCTGAACTCTTCATGTGTATTGCCACAATTAAACATAAGAGGACCTTGACCGTCTCCTGCAGCTGCATACGAAGATGTCCACTTCAATCTTCCAAGGTCAATGTTTAGTGCTGTTCATTTCATTGGATGGAAACACTTATGCCAAAAGCCAACTTCACCACAGAACAGTTCTGAAACTAGTTAATCAATTTGTCTGATAAATCTGAAAATTCATTAATGGGCTTTTCATTTGTATAATCTTGAAGAACTGCTTGTCGTCTTATTGGAAATCAGTGAAGATATACAGCTTGGAATGGCAGCATAGCATTCACTCATCATGTTCTGTTCAGAGTATAGCAGTTAAGCAAAATCTTGAAGCCTGTAAACTGAATATATTGATGATTTTTGGATTTTAGAAAATGGATGTAAGATTGCTGATCTGTACTGACGTTGCTGCCAGAGGGATTGATATTCGTGGTGTTCCTTATGGTAAGTGAATTATCTAATAGTTGTATTGTTGCTGTTTAATTTTTCACAATACTGATTTTTTTTTAAATTTTCAAATGTAGTGATTAATGTGACTCTTCCTGATGAAAAACAAAACTATGTTCATCGGATTGGAAGAGTAGGAAGAGCTGACAGGTAAGACACCAAAATTGTGTTAATGCAATTTTTTGTGCCATTCATAATACAATTCTTTATCTTGATTATTTTTAATGCAACTAAGTAACCCATTTTTTTTTGTATTTAGAATGGGTTTAGCCATTTCCTTGGTGGCATCCGAGAAGGAAAAGGTAATCAATTTGTTGTTTGAGATGTTTTATTTTTTAAGTGATTTTACATTATAATGCCTGTAAGTGAGCAGCTTTTAATATGAAGTAACTGCTATTTTGATTTATCTGACAGTTGCTTATAACTTCTGTAAATAGCAAATTGCTTTGGACATTGGTCGGATGGTATTTATTGTGCAGTTCTTTACTTTAAAATCAAACCTGTGAAGAACCTTTGCAGAGTATACTCATAATATCATTCTTTAATGCTTTTGAAAATCTATAGTATATGATAAACCCAGAAAATAATAAACTTTAACATATTATCTTTAACTTCTGAAATGATGACTTTACCTGTATTCATGTCTTTTCCACCATACTTCACTGACTGCCATTGTCCCTCTGAATTGTCCAAAGTTGATTTTAGCACCTTGTTCTTCAGATTTTAACATGTCACTTTCCTCAGCTTAAGCCTGACAGTTTCTATTTCCCACACCCAGCATTTCACAGTCAACATTGGTCCTAAGGAAACTACTTCTTAGATTTTGCACTATATCATATTCTTCGATTTTCAAAGCTTATTCAAGATACACCCAGAAAAAGAAGTCAGTTCATTCACTAATGGTTATTCCTTTATCTGCACTAACACAGTTCCCTTGGTTCCCTCAATATGTAAAAGTCTACTGATCTCTTTGACATGTAGTCAGTAAGTAAGCCCTATTCAATACCCTATTGGGTATAAAATTCCAGAGGTATATTCACAGCACAAGGGAATCTATTTCTCATTTGTCGACTCCTTTTGGTGAGACAGCCCCCTATTTCTAGACATCCACTGAAAATAGGCATGAACCAAGCATCTGTACTCCCAAACCCAGTTAGATTTTAATACTTTTCATTGCGATCTTCTCTCAAGATTCTAAATCCCTCGTCACATTTATCTAACCTTTTTGAAAACCATATAAAAATCCATGTGTGTCACATCAAAAGGTTCATCTTTATCAGCAGTATTCTGCTCATAACCTCAAATTGTTATGATTTGTCAAAAATTATTCCAGTTTCTTTGGAACTTTGATCCATTTCAAGAAACTGTCTTCTGTGAAGATGGGCACAAGTCAATTATAATTTCTCTGTCATTTCCTTGTTGCCCAACATAACCTTTTCTTGTCAGACAAGGACCTGAATTAAATTTAGCTCATCCTTTTATTTTTTACATATAGGTAATTTTAAATCTGTCTCACTGGTTTATGCATTTTTGTACCTTTCCTCTTCTTTCTTCCTCAACATGGGCAGGGTTTCCAAGTGTTCCTGATGTGTAACTTCAGGGTTCTTGTATCATTCTAAATATTCTTCCTCCATTTTGAGCATGTAGTGATGTGCTACAGACAGCGCTAGAATAACCACACGGAGTCGGGAGTTGGAGTTGCGATAAAGAGATTTATTCAAACTTTGCGGCCTGCTTTAAAGCCTTCCCGTTCCCGCCCTCCCTGGAGCGGGACTGCTGTGGGGAATGCATATTCCCAGACCCTTTCCGCGCACGGGATTTTCCCCCTGCTGGTGAAGATGGCCTGGCGCCCTTTTTGGGGCCGGCCCTCTGCCTGCACGCACTGTTGTGAGCCGGTTCGTGGGTGCTAGAAAGTGGGTCGCCACATAGCCCCCCCCCCAGAACCGGCGATACCTCCCCCAATGTCCACAGTCTGGATCGGCCTCTGTTTGGGAGGTCTGCCCCTGCGGTGCCTGAGCCTGGGCCAGCTGTGCCAAGTCCACATGGGCCAGTTTGAGTCGGTCCACCGTGAAAACCTCCTCTCTCCCCCCAATATCCAGCACGAACGTGGACCCATTGTTCCTGATCACCTTAAACGGCCCCTCGTAGGGCCGCTGTAGCGGTGCCCAGTGTCTGCCCCGTCGTACAGAAAGAAACTTACAGTTCTGCAGATCTTTGGGTACGCAGGTCGGGCTCTGTCCGTGCTGTGAAGTGGGGATGGGAACCAGGTTACCGAGCCTCTCCCGTAGTCTGTCCAGGACTGCTGCGGGTTCTTCCTCTTGCCCCCTTGGGGCTGGTATGAACTCTCCTGGGACGACCAGGGGCGCGCCGTACACCAACTCGGCCGACGAGCTGTGCAGATCCTCTTTGGGCGCCTTGCAGATTCCGAGCAGGACCCAGGGAAGTTCGTCCATCCAGATAGGCCCCTCCAGGCGGGCCATGAGAGCCGACTTCAGGTGACGGTGGAAACGCTCCACTAGTCAGTTCGACTGTGGGTGGTAGGCAGTTGTGCGGTGTAGCTGCAATCCTAAAAGGCTGGCCATAGCCGACCACAGGCTGGAGGTGAACTGGGCGCCCCTGTCAGAGGTAATGTGGGCCGGTACCCCAAAGCGGGCTACCCAGGTTGCGATCAGTCCTCGGGCGCAGGATTCGGAGGTGCTGTCGGTGAGCGGGACTGCCTCTGGCCATCTGGTGAAGCAGTCTATCATAGTTAGGAGGTACTGCGCTCCTTGCGACACTGGCAGGGGCCCCACGATATCCACATGGATGTGGTCGAACCTCCGGGAGGTGAGTTCGAACTGCTGCGGCGGAGCCTTGGTGTGCCGCTGCACCTTGGCCGTTTGACACTGCATGCACGTTTTGGCCCATTCACTGACCTCTTTACGAAGCCCATGCCACACGAATCTGTTGGAGATCAGCCGGACGGTTGTCCTGATGGAGGGGTGCGCTAAGTTGTGAATGGATTTGAAAACCCGCCGGCGCCAGGCTGCTGGGACGACGGGGTGGGGTTGGCCGGTAACTACATCACACAGTAGGGTCCTCTCACCTGGGCCTATGGGGAGGTCTTGGAGCTGTAAACCGGAGACTGCAGTCCTGTAACTGGGGATCTCAGCGTCTGCCTGCTGTGCCTCTGCCAGCGCTGCATAGTCCACCCCCTGGGACAGGGCCTGTATGGTAGGTCTGGATAGTGCGTCCGCCATGACGTTGTCCTTTCCAGAGACATGCCGGATGTCTGTTGTGTACTCGGAGATGTAGGACAGATGTCGCTGCTGGCGGGACGACCAGGGGTCGGACACCTTCATGAACGCAAAGGTTTGTGGTCTGTGAACGCGGTGAAGGGCCTACCTTCTAAGAAATACCTGAAATGCCGGATTGCCAGGTATAGTGCCAATAGCTCCTGGTCGAAAGCACTGTATTTGAGTTCAGGTGGTTGTAGGTGTTTGCTGAAGAACGCCAGGGGTTGCCAGCGACCCTCGATGAGTTGTTCCAGCACTCCACCAACTGCTGTGTTGGATGCGTCCACCGTGAGGGCAGTAGGAACGTCCATTCTGGGGTGCACTAGCATTGCGACGTTTGCCAAGGCTTCTTTGGTTTTAACGAAAGCGGCTGCGGCCTCTTCATCCCAGGTAACGTCCTTGCCCTTTCCCGACATTAGAGTGAACAGGGGGCGCATGGTTCGGGCTGCTGAGGGGAGGAAACAGTGGTAGAAATTCACCATACCCACAAATTCCTGCAGGCCTTTGATTGTGTTGGGTCAGGGGAAGTTGCAGACCGCGTCTACCTTGGCGGGCAGTGGGGTTGCCCTGTTACTAAAGAGTACTCCTGTGGCCCAGGAAGTCGATGGTATCGAGTCCGAACTGGCACTTGGCTGGGTTGATGCTAAGGCCGAATTCGCTCAGGCGGGAGTAGAGTTGGCAGAGGTGGGACAGATGCTCCTGCTGACTACTACTGGCCATGAGGATGTCATTTAAATAGATGAATGCAAAGTCCAGGTCGCATCCCACCGCGTCCATTAGCCGCTGGAAAGTCTGTGCGGCATTCTTTAGACCAAATGGCATTCGGAGAAATTCGAAAAGTCCGAACGGGGTGATGAGTGCTGTTTTGGGGATGTCGTCCAGATGTACCGGGATTTGATGGTATCCCCAGACGAGGTCTACCTTGGAAAAGATCCTTGCGCCGTGTAGGTTTGCTGCGAAGTCTTGAATGTGCGGCACAGGGTAGCAGTCTGGCGTTGTAGCCTCGTTCAGTCTGCGGTCGTCACCGCATGGTCTCCAGCCCCCCGTTGCCTTGGGCACCATGTGCAGGGGGGTGGCCCATGGGCTGTCGGACCGTCGTATGATCCCCAATTCCTCCATCTTCTTGAACTCCTCCTTCGCCAGTCGGAGCTTGTCCGGGGGAAGCCTTCGAGCACGGGCGTGGAGGGGTGGTCCCTGGGTCGGGATGTGGTGCTGTACTCCGTGTCTGGGCATGGCTGCCGTGAACTGCGGTGTCAATACTGATGGGAAATCTGCCAGGATCCTGGTGAATTCATCGTTGGACAGCATGATGGAGTCCAGGTGTGGGGCTGGCAACTTTTCTTCACCCAGGGAGAACGTTTGAAAAGTCTTGGCATGGACTAGTCGCTTCCCTTGCAGGTTGACCAGCAGGCTGTGGGCTCGCAGAAAATCTGCTCCCAGGAGTGGTTGGGCCACGGCGGCCGGTGTGAAGTCCCACGTGAACCGGCTGGAGCAGAACTGTAGCCGCACCGTGCGGGTGCCGTAGGTTCGTATTGTGCTGCCATTTGCGGCCCTCAGGATGGGTCCCGGTTCTCTGTTGCGGGTGTCGTAACTCGTTGGAGGTAAAACGCTGATCTCCGCTCCGGTGTCGACCAAAAATCGGCGTCCCGACTGCTTGTCCCAGACGTACAGGAGGCTGTCCTGATGGCCAGCCGCCGTAGCGATCGGCGGCGGCTGGGCCTTGGCGTTTCCTGGGAATTTGCAGGGTGGTCTACAGCGGCGGGCCTCTGTGCCCCACCGCTGGTGGTAGAAGCACCATTGTTCGTTGGGCTCTGCTGCCGGGCCTGATCTGGTGTGTCGTTGGGCACGCGGCTTGGTGATCTGTGCGACGGATGCCCCTCTCTCCTTCTTGGTATTCCACAACACATCTGCTCGGGCTGCCACCTCCCGGGGGTCGCTGAAATCTGCGTCGGACAGCAGCAGGCATATGTCCTCGGGCAGTTGCTCTAGGAACACCTGCTCAAACATGAGGCAAGGCTTGTGTCCTGCAGCCAGGGCCAGCATTTTGTTCATTAATGCTGACGGCGGCCTGTCTCCCAAACCATCCAGGTGCATTAAGCGGCGTGCTCGTTCGCGCCGCGAGAGTCCAAAAGTCCTTATGAGCAGGGCTTTGAATGCTGTGTATTTGCCGTTCTCCGGGGGCGACTGTATAAACTCCTCAACTTGTGCAGCAGTCTCTTGGTCAGCATGTAGTAGTAGCGAGTGGACTCCGAGGTTATCTGCCGAATGTGGAATTGTGCTTCTGCCTGTTCCAACCACAGACGGCGTCTCAGCGGCCAAAAGCTTGGCAGTTGTAACAAAACTGCGTGAACGGATGCGGCGTCGGTCATCTCTGGCCCAAATATTGTTTGGGCCGTCGGGGTCACCAAATGTAGCGGTGTGCTACAGACAGCGCTAGAATAACCACACGGAGTCGGGAGTTGGAGTTGCGATAAAGAGATTTATTCAAACTTCGCGGCCTGCTTTAAAGCCTTCCCGTTCCCGCCCTCCCTGGGGTGGGACTGCTGTGGGGAATGCATATTCCCAGACCCTTTCCACGCACGGGATTTTCCCCCTGCTGGTGAAGGTGGCCTGGTGCCTTTTTTGGGGCCGGATCTCTGCCTGCACGCGCTGTTTTGTGAGCCGGTTCGTGGGTGCTAGAAAGTGGGTCGCCACAAGCACATCCTTGAATCCTATTCGCTGACTGCCTTCCCATGACCCAAGTTCAAGAGTCCTTGTTCTTTGAGTCTGAATGGCATGCGAATGCCAGTGTAGCCAACTGTATAACTAGGGTGTCAGTGCTAGGGTTGTTGGCTTTGGAGATGATGCTGATATTACCCTCTGTCTACAGTGACTTTGAAGGATTTTGCAGAGAAATGGGTGATGATATTTTCCTACAAAATAATACAGGAGTGCACTGTTGCCTGATAGAGTGTGGGTTTTGTGTATTTGCCTAGGCGCTGATATTTGAAAATTCTTTTCCTTATACCCAAAACTGTATTGGTACATTGAAAGCATCCAGCATCTGCAGAACCTCTTGTGTTTAGAATTTTATTTTTGGTGCTTGCTTCACTGAGAGTTGCTTCTCAAGATGTGTAAAGTGATCTGTTCATTTAGACTCTTGCCATGAATTTTTATTGTCAGAGGCTAGTACTTTGTAGTGGGGTCAGGTTGGTAAAGAACTATGGACCTATACTTTCCTACCACCCTGAGCCCTGCAAATCACAATTCAAAGTTCAAAAATGGTTCGAAGTAAATTTATAAGTCATATGCAACCCCGAGATGAATTTTCTACCAGGCATACTCAATAAATCCGTAATAGAGTAGTAACCATAATAGAATCAATGAAAAACTGCACCAATTGCACATTCAACCAGTGTGCAAAAAGCAACAAACTTCACAAATACAAAAAGATAAATATAATAACAACAAGTAAACAATAAATATCAAGGACATGAGATGAAGAACCCTTGAAAGTGAATCCTTAGGTTCTGGAAACATTTCAGTGATGGGGTAAGTGAAGTCGAGTGAAGAGCTTGATGGTTGAGGGGTAATAACTGTTCCTGAACCTGCTGTTGTGAGTCCTGAGGCTCCTGTACCACCTCCCTAATGATGGATGCTGATTTCCTGTGACAACACTTCATGTAGAAGTGCTCAGTGCTGGGGGAAGGCTTGAACTGATATGGACTGGGCCATATCCACTACTTGTTGTAGGATTTTTCATTCAAGGGCACTGGTGTTTCCATTCCACTCTGTGATGCAACCTATCAGTATACTCTCCCGCACACATCAATATACCTCTTCCCATGTATTCTGTGTAAAAGAAAACTTACCTCTGACATCATCCCCCGCCCCCCAACATACTCACCTCCAATTCCCTTAAAATTATGCCCTCTTGTATTAGTCATTGCCACTCTGGGAAAAAGGCGATGGCTTGTCCACTCAATTGATGCCTTTTATCAAGTTACCTTGCATTCTTCTTTGCTCTAAAGAGAAAAGCACTAGCTTGCTCAGCCTTTCCTTATAAGACATGCTTTCTAATCCAGACAGTGCTTTGGTAAATCTTCCACATCCTTCCTATAATGAGACAACCAGAACTGAACACAGCAAGGGTGGTCAAACCAGAGTCTTACAGAGAGCAACGTTACCTCATGTTTTTGGAACTCATGAACTAATGAAGGCCATCATGTTATTTGCTTTCTTAACCACCCTATCAACTTGCTTAGCAACTTTGAGGAATCTAAGGAAGTGGACACGAAGATCCTTCTATTAAGAACTGCTAAGAATCATGCCATTTAACCTTTCACTCTCTTCAAGTTTGACCTTCCAAAGTGTATCACTTTGCACTTCTCTGGAGTGAATTCCATCTGTCACTTCTCAACCCAGCTCTGCATCCTATCGATGTACCATTGTCACCTGCAACAATCTTCTACACTATGCATGGCTCCACTACTAAACTTTGAGATCTTTATAAATGACTTGGATGAGGAAGTGCAGAATGACGCAAGGAGATCCCTGTGGACACCACTAATTGTGGATTTCCAGGTAGAATCCACTCCGTGTTCTATCACCTTCTGCCTTCTGTGGGCAACCTAATTCTGAATTCACACAGCAAGTTTCCCTGAATCCAATGTCTGCTGAGCTTATTCCATTCTGTTCATGTAGCCAGCATTTAGAAACTACTGACAAGGAAAGTCATTTATGTTTATAACCATTTATAGGTCTGGTATCATTCCTGTCCAAGCCGTGGAAGAGGTTGCTATAATACCAGGCTGAAAGATCAAGGCGGATGTACCATTTGGTACAATGAAGTGCAGGTACATTAATTTACTATATTTTGTATCTTACAGACATTTACTTTTTAGGTTGCTGTTGTCAAAATATTATCAATATTTTTTAAAAAGTCATTTTGCAATTTTCTGTGATGTTCACACTGTACATTTAAATATTAAACTTCTCTTTAAGGCAACCAGACATTTTGAGTTTTGAAAATGGGTAACCTTTGAACTGGTTCTAAATGTAATAAACAATAATGAGGATTAATCTGTTAAAACATTTAATTACCAATTATTGTAAAGTTGGCCATCTAGAACATGGGGGTAAGGATATTATGCTGTGAAATTTCCTCCTTGCAAAAGCATGATCCATAAGTTCGTATATTTGACTCTATGCTGTCTGTTGTCATGCTAAGGGATTTATAACTGCTAATAAGCACACCTTGAGGCTGCATAATTTGTTTTGTTCCCAAATGAAAATGGGTATCTTTTCTACAGTGTTGAAACTACATGATTAGATTCTAATAGGGTTATTTTACCTCCAGAACAAGGTATGAATAATCCAAAATAACTCATTCATGTTCACGTTAAATCAGAGTGGAACCACAGCTATTCAAGTAGAAGCTTTACCAGATTGTATATTTAAGAGCAGAATTGACCACATCTCCTGATCCAACTCCCGTTTTTTTTAAAAGAAAAAGTTATTCTGTGCTGCATTTCCATCTTTGTTCCTGGAAAGTGAAAAGGTTGGCCAAAATAAGCCTGTCCACAGAGTAAGATGTCTATTAAAATATGGAAGATTCTGAAAGGGCATGACAAGAGAGCATCACTTTGACCCAGCTCTGGGCACTTGGGTTCATTCGTGTCCTCGGGTGCTGTCTGAACGAGATTTTATGTTCTCCCTATGACTCTGTAGGTTTCCACTAGGTGCTCTGATTTCCTCCCAAAGATATACTGAAACATTAACTAGTTGTTATAGATTGCGCAAGTATACATGATTGCAGTGAATTGGGGGCATGTGACAGATTACAAAGAAGTAACTTTGGGGAATGGGACTGATAGGAAAGGCTCAATGACATGAATAACTTCCTAATTTGTAAGCAAATAGGAAAATGATACTCTTTGTGTGAACATTTAGAGCAGGAGATAGATTCAGAAGGGGTTACCCAGTTTGGAGATGAGGAATCCTTTAATAAAGATTGTGAATATTGTTTGGTATTGTCAAATTCAAAGAGCAATGAAGGCTGACCATAAGGCTGTTGAGAAACCTGGGAAGTGGTGTTGAGACTAAGATTACTTCAGCGATTCTGATTTATCCAAGGAAGTGTATAACCAACTTCTATTTGTTATGTATCGTCAAACACATGAACTATCTCATTCCCCTTTAAAAATGAGATTGCATTTTCTGACATAAATATTGGTAGAATACAGTAAAAGGGTTCTGTACCACTATAGTACTAATTTTAATGCCACATGAGTGAAAAGACCTTGAGTGGATTGACAACTAAGAAATGTTCTCTCTTATTATTTTTCCATCCATCCATCCTGGTCAACCTTGTTTTTAAACAAGTTGTTGACTGACATTGAAGAGCACTTAAATGTCATCATCACTCAAGTAGAGCCTGATCTAAAAATTCCAGTGGATGAATTTGATGGTAAAGTAGTCTATGGGCAAAAAAAAGCACTAGGAGGTGAGTATTTTGGATATGCACTTTTATTAGAATGTTGCATCTCAGTTTAAAAAAAATCATTAGTCTATGCAACCATAATTTTTGAATAAAATCATAAAGCATAAAGCAGAGGCCATTTTTATGTGTGATATCATACTTGTTCTTTAAAAAACATCTCTCAGTTACTCAAGGCCTTTGCTCTTATCCTACATAATTTTTTCCTTTCAGGTAATTAACCAATCACCTTCTAAAAGTTGCTTTCGAATTCTCCACCTCCATGCTTTTAGGTAGTGCAGTCAGAATGCAACAATTTGGCTTCTTTAAGCATTTTAAATTGCGTCTGCTCCTTTTGCTATTTGGATTAAATCTGTGCCCTGTAGTTATCAATGCTTCTGCTGCCTCGAAAGATTATTTTGTGAATTCACAGATGGTATGTGGTTTTTATTGCCCAAACTCAATTGCCGTTGAAATTTTCAAGTAATCCATTCAAGTTATAGAGCAGATAGCAAAGACATTTTAATCTATAAATTGAACCAAATGCCCCTTTCTTATAAAAGTCTGGTACTTGTACCGACACTATTACTTAAGTTTTTCAATCTTAGGTTTACTTATTTAACCGAATTTAAACTTCCCAATGGAATGGTGGGAATTGAACTTGTAAAGCAATGCTCAGGCCTCTGGATTACAATATTATATTTTGCATTGCTTGAGTTTGAGCCCCTCTGCTTTTGCCTCCTGCAGATTTAGAAAGTAAAGTCTTAGTTAGGTGCTGTACCTTGGCACATACTTTGGAGAAAGAAAGGAGCAATAGTCAACTGGGGTCACATTGCCTACGGACATGAAAAAGCATTCAGTCTGAATCAAAATCAGTTGGAATAGCACACAGAATTCTTCCTACATGTTTTATGTTCTTGCCAATTTTGGTCTCTCTTCACTACTGTCAAAGAATGGGATTTTAGATATAATTGTATGGATACATATTTACAAATTTTATTTGGGTCAAGTACATTTGTTGAGCTGTGAACAGTAACCTGAAATGGCTTCTTTGGTAATGAATGTGTGTCACAAAAGCTGAGTGTTTTAACTCTAACCAAGTGACTTAAATGCCTTAATGTTCACTTTCTTACTCTTGCTCTTGGCAGGTGGCATGTACAAGGGTCATGTTGATGCTTTGGCACCTTCAGTACAAGAGCTGGCTGCTCTTGAAAAGGAGGCTCAATCCTCTTTCTTACATTTTGGCTATCTTCCCAACCAACTGTTTAGGCGCTTTTGATTGCAACATGTGTTGTAATTTAGTTCAGCAGAGAAAATGATAAGTAACTACAGAAGCTTGAAGGTGTTTATTTCTTCAAAATGTCATCTAGAAATGGTTAACAATGACTAGGGTCTGCACGTTGATCTCTGTTTCAGAACTTGACAGTTTTTCCACCAATCTAATGTGACAATGAAACATCAGATGTCAGAATTGTTCTGGTGAATAAACTGTTCAAAAATCTTGTGTGTTGTATGATTTGATGAAATATGGAAAGTGATCATTTTAAATGGTGTTTTTTTTTTGTTAATCCTATGTAGGAAATGATTGTTTTCTTGTCAGCTGGACAGATTCAAGGAATTACTACAAAGTAGCAGTTTCTGAAACTTGGTTATTCACAGTTCAGTGTATGGCTTATAGTAAGTCTGTTTTAATTCAAGAGTTTACTGTCGCAAGGTAGAATGGGATATTATTTTATCATGCTCTTCTTTATACTCTATTGCCATGGGGACTTTAAATATGGATTCAGTTTGGCCTGACTTTAATATAAGTAGCATCAATTCGATGCAATTATGCTATTTATAGTATTTCTGGACCAAATCCGTAATGTGGCCTAAAAGCAGTTCATGTTAGAATCCATTCTCTACCACAAACATAATCTATCAACACAGCACACTCCAATACCAACACACTTTGGAAAAACTCATCTTAAGTCACCCTAACAGGTGTATGTAACAGATACTCTTTGAATTAAAGACTCTTTATTGCCTTAATGTAGACAATAGCCAATAAAATGTGTAGATGTGATTGCAGTTCCTCAGCCTAGTTCTCTTGAACATTGTGTGCACTACAAGCACTACCTGTTGCCTGCTGGGAAAGTTTGTACAGCTAAATTTGAAAATTGGCAGATTAGTTTCCTAAGATTTGTAGACAAACTTTAACAAGTTGTTATTAAAAAATACCTTTTTTTTGGAGCCGATAATGTTTCAGCTGACTTTGAAGTGGTCATGCAACTCTACAGTGGCCTCAGCTAATCATGCAAATCATTCAAAACCATTTGCTTATTGGACGCTGTGGGTAGTACTTTATTTATGTACAATTCAGTACTATGTAGCAATGTCCTTTGGAGCCACTAAGAGGAGACTAACATTGCAAATTAAAAAATGGAAAAAGTGTAAATGCTGGCAACACGAAATATAAAAAACTGGAAAAGCCTTGCAGGTCATGCAGTATCTCTAGAAGGAAAAGCAATGTATTTTCCAGATTTTAAAAACCAAAATCAAATCAAGTTTAATTATTATTCAAACCATGCATGGATACAGTTGAACAAGACAATGTTCCTCTGGGGTCCAAGTACATAACATGTATTCAAAATAGTAAGAGAAAAAAAACATAGTTATGCAACAAATCGCATGTATAGTCCAAGACCCTGAGCAACATGCAATTTGATGGTACGGCTCCAGGCAATCCGGCCTGTCATTCCACCAGTTGAACACTGGAGGGCAGCACCAACAGGAGAGGCCAGCCCCCCAACTGAACACAGACACCATGTCTCCTTACCTGGACTGCAATAACGGGCAAGCCTGCAGCTTGAGGCCTGTTCCTCGCTACAACTGAGGCCATGCTGCTGCTTCGTAGCCTGTCTTGCCACCAAACAAGAGAAACAGGCCTATGGCATCTCACGTTATCAATGTCCAACAGGGTCTTATGATAAGAGAAACATCCAAGACAGTCACTCATGGTTATGATGCATGCAGCTTTCTCACACCAACCCTGATGCCTTCGAGTAGCAGGCAGCAACATGGTCTGCACTCAGGTCAGTTCCACTGAACCTTTGCTGGCTTCACTTTCTCAGACCCAAACCTTTTTGTCAGATCTGGCACTTAATCAAAATTAAGTTTTATCATTTTTTTTTAGTACCTCTTAATAGTAATGGTATCTCATTACTCCTGACACTGTTTCTTCTTCAAAACCAGGAGCCATTGTTTTTAAAATAGTTATTTTTAAATAACACTGCTGATGTTCTGAAATCCACAGTCCCAAGACCCTTGACATTATTGGTTCTAGGAAAGTGGAACATTTTTCACAATATTATTGAGCAATTAATGTTTAATCTTTTAGTTCATTGTGTTGAAGAGGAGGATAACTCTCCTGGTTCTATTTGAACAAGCTAGGCAGCAAGTCATGAACTACTTTTTACCTTAATGGTTTGTTTTAAATGACTCAGCCTTGGACATGAAGCCGAAGTGAAAAAGTGCTCGAGAAAAAGGTAAACATACAAAATAGTGAAATATTTAAATCTGTAAAAGGAGTAAGATACAAAAAGCATACTTGGATAATCAACAAAATAGATAGTAATTCAGATCTGATAAATTATCAGGGCATCTTTATACCATACTCATTCAAATGCCTTAATGATGTGGGATTTGATTAGCATCCCACGTCTGGAATACAGCTACTTGTTAGGATCAAAACTGTAATAAAGTCTGGAGGAAAATTTCCTTGCTAAACCCAATTTAAGATGGTTATATAATTGAAGGTGAAAATGTTCTTGCAGTTGCCACCTTTCAGCTGATTAATTGCTCATTATTATTAGTATTAAGATGTAGGATTGCAGAGCTTTAATCAGATCCATTGATTGTGGATTTTTTTTTTACCTCTATCTGTGACATGTTGTATTGCAGCTTCGTCTGGATGCACGTCACTTTTTAGAAATGCCTGGTGCAGCTTGTTTGGTTTGATTGTAACTTGCAGATGTGGTGGTACCATAGTACCATAAGACATAGGAGCAGAATTAGGCCATTTAGTCAATCGAATCTGCTTCGACATTCCAACATGGCTGATCCCGGTTCCCACTCAACCTCATACACCAGCCTTCTTGCCATATCCTTTAATACCTTGGCTGTTCAGGAAATTATCAACTTCTGTCTTAAATATACCCATGGATTTGGACTCCCCCGCCCCGCCTGTGGCAGAGCAGTCCATAGATTCACCATTCTCTGGCTAAAAAATTCTTCCTTGCCTTTGTTCTAAAAGGTCACCCCTCGATTTCAAGGTGCTACCCTCTATTTCTGGATACCACCACCATAGGAAACATCCTCTACACATCCACCCTCGCATTCTTCTATACTCCATTGAGTACAGGCTCAAAGTTGCCAAACACTCCTCATATGTTAACCCCTTCATTCCTGGAATCATGCGAAAGAAGCTGCAGAAGGCTGTAAATCTAGTTAGCTCCATCTTGGATACTAGCCTACAAAATATCCAGGACATCTTTAGGGAGCAGTATCTCAGAAAGGCAGCATCCATTATTAAGGACCTCCAACATCCAGTGCATACCATCAGGTAGGAGGTACAGAAGCCTGAAGAAACGCATTCAGCGATTCAGGAACAGCTTCTTCCCCTCTGCCATCCAATTCCAAAATGGACATTGAATCTTTGGACACTACCTCACTTTTTTTTAACATACAGTATTCCTGTTTTTGCACGTTTTTTAATCTATTCAATATACGCAATTGATTTACTTTACTTTTTTTCTCTCTGCTAGATTATGTATTGCATTGAACTGCTGCCTCTAAGTTAACAAATTTCATGTCACATACTGGTGATAATAAACCTGATTCAGATTCTGATCCTTGTGAACCTCCCCTGGACTCCCTCTAATGACAACACACACTTTCTGAGATATGGGGCCCAAAACTCTCTCCTTGCTTTTATACCCTATTCCCCTTGAAATAATGCCAACATCACATTTTCCGCCTTTACCACAGACTCAGTGTGTATATTAACCTTGCACAAGGACTCCTAAGTCCCTCTGCACTTCTGATGTTTGAACCTTTACCCATTTAGATAATAGTCTACACTATTGTCCTTTTTACCAAAATGTATTTTTCATGTATTTTTTAGATTAGATTAGATTCAACTTTATTGTCATTGTGCCAAGTATAGATACAAAGCCAATGAAATGCAGTTAGCATCTAACCAGATATACAAAAAATAGTGTTATTTACAAAATAACTGTGAATAAAAAGTAAGTGCTACAGCATAGAAATATACAAGTACTGAGACAGTACAATATGGGTGCAATACTGCTCAGCACTGTGATGTGAGGTTGAGCAGGGTCACAGCCTCAGGGAAGAAGCTCTTCCTGTGCCTGCCGGTGCGGGAGCAGAGGCTCCTGTAGCGCCTACCAGATGGGAGAAGAGTAAAAAGTCCATGGTTAGAGTGAGATGCATCCTTGATAATGCTTCTTGCTGCCCAGGCAGTGTTTATGGTAGATGTTCTCAATGGTGGGCAATTGGGTGCCAATAATCTGGGCAGTTTTCACCACAGGCTGGAGTGCTTTGCGGTCCGATACAGGACAATTGCCACACTGAGATGCAGTTGGTGAGTATGCTTTCAATGGTACAGCGGTAAAAACCCGTCAGTATCCTGGGACAGAGGTGAGCTTTCTTGATGCTCTGCTGGAAATGCCTTTTTGATCGGGATGGAGGAGTTCAGGGACCAGGTCAGATCCTCGGAAATATGAACACCAAGGAATTTGAAGCTTGATGCACGCTCCACTACAGCTCCGTTGATGTAGATGGGGACGTGAGTGTGGCTCCTAGCATGCCTGAAGTCCACAATGATCTCCTTGCTCTTCTGGGTGTTTAGGGCCAGGTGTTGGACCTCGTCCCTGTAGGCCGTCTCGTCATCCCCTCTGATCAGTCCAACTACCGTGATGTCGTCTGTGAACTTGATTATGGAGCTAGAACCATGTACAGGAACGCAGTGAAAAGGGAGTACAGAAGAGGGCTCAGCACACAGCCTTGAGGCACGCTGGTGTTCAGGGTGAGAGTGGAGGAGGAGAGGTTGTCTAACTTAACTGATTGGGCTCTGTTAGTCAGAAAGTCCAAGGTCCAATTGCCATCTGGCCCTCTTTTGTTCATTCTTCCAATTTATCTAAGTCCTGTGGCAATCACAATGCTTCCTCAGCACCACCTTCCCCTCCATCTATCTCTGTATCATCTGCAAACTTTGCCACAAAGCCACTAATTCCATTGTCCAAATCATTGACAAACAGTATGAAAAGTAGCTGTCCCAATATTGACCCTCCCCCCCCCGAAGAACACCACTAGTCACTGGCAGCCAACCATAAAAGGCCCTTTTTATTCTAACTCACTGGCCTGTCAGTCATTCCTCTATCCATGTCAGTATCTTTCCTGTAACACCTTAGGATTTTATCTTATTATACAGGCTCATGTGTGGAACCTTATTGAATGCCTTCTGAAAATCCAAGTAAATGACATCCACTACCTCTCCGTTGTCCAACCTGCTTGTTCCTTCCTCAAAGAACTCAACAGATTTGTCAGGCAAGATTTCTCATTACAAACACCATGCTGAGTTTGACTTACTCTATCATTAGTCTCTATGTACCCCAAAACCTCATCCTTAATTATAAATGCCAGCACTTTCCCAACCACTGAGGTTCGGCTAACTGACCTACAATTTCCATTGTTTTGCCTTCCTCCCTCCCTTTAAGAGTGGGGTGATATTTGAACTCTTCCATTCCTCTGGGATTATGCCAAAATCAAGTGATTCTTGAAAGATCATGACCAATGCATCTGTGTTATCTCTTCAGCAACCTCTCTCAGGACTCTGAGATATAGTCTATCTGGTCCAGGTGACTTATCCACCTTAAGACCTTTCAGTCTGCCTAGCACTTTTCCCTTTGTAACAGCTATGGCACTCACTCCTACTCCCTGACACTCACGGATCTCTGGCACACTGCTCATGTCTTCCACAGTGAAGATTGATGCTAAGTATCATTTCTGTAGTTGCTCATAGCCTACAGCATATTGTGAATGCTCAGCTCTGAACTCTGTTCTGTTTACGATTATTGTGATGTTGCACTAAAGGAAGAGAGTGTCTTTAGTGTCAAGGTAAGATGGTGGGCTATCAGCAATCCTATCATGACTAGGTGTGTCTACCACAGATTGCAAAAGGTGAAGTGAGGGTGGTTTATCCTTCATGCCATTCACTGTCTACCCAGCTGGCCGTTTGTCCTTCTGGACTCGGCCATCCAGCGTATGCTTATACTTCACACTTTATTGTCACCAACCAATTGGTACTAGAACGTACAATCATCACAGTGATATTTGATTCTCTGCTTCACACTCCCTGGATTACAAATATTAAATATTAAAGATATTAAAAATAGTTAAAATTAATAAATATTAAAAATTTAAATTATAAATCATAAATAGAAAATAGAAAAATGGGAAGTAAGGCAGTGAAAAAAAACCGAGAGGCAGGTCCGGATATTTGGAGGGTACGGCCCAGATCCGGGTCAGGATCCGTTCAGCAGTCTTGTCACAGTTGGAAAGAAGCTGTTCCCAAATCTGGCCGTACGAGTCTTCAAGCTCCTGAACCTTCTCCCGGATGGAAGAGGGATGAAAAGTGTGTTGGCTGAGTGGGTCGTGTCCTTGATTATCCTGGCAGCACTGCTCCGACAGCATGCGGTGTACAGTGAGTCCAGGGACGGAAGATTGGTTTGTGTGACGTGCTGTGCTGTGTTCATGATCTTCTGCAGCTTCTTTCGGTCTTGGACAGGACAACTTCCATACCAGGTTGTGATGCACCCTAGAAGAAGGGTGTTGTTCTATGTTGCTCTATGCCCGTGTTACCTTCAAAGCTACAAGTATTGTTCAGCATGGAACAGTGATTGATTCTCAGCTGAGGGAGGGTGATTGGTTGTTTAGAAGAGGAAATGCTTCTTGTTCATATTTCATCCTGTTGGAAGAGGATCCCAGTGCAACTCACTCTACCACTCTATGCAGGTTTTTGTCTGCAGGACAAGATGTAGTCAGGGAACATCTACAAGGTAAGTGATCTTTGAAAACTGCTACACTTGCAAGAAAAAGTTTGTAAGCTCTTTGCAGTTACCTGGTTTACTGCAATAATTACTCATAAAATGTGGTCTGATCTTCATCTAAGTAACAATAATAGGCAAACGCAGTCTGCCTAAACTGATAACACAAATAGTTATATTTCTCATCAAATCTGAATATACCATTTAAACAATCACAAGCTGGGTTCAGAAAAATATGTGGACAGCTGGGATAATGCCTTCTACAAAAGCTATTGGGAGTCAGGTTTTCCAATCAATGAGGTGAGATTGAAGATGTGGGTTGTAGAGGTGCCCTGCCCTATTTAAAAAAAAATACACAAAGTAGGGTTATTGACAGCCTGCTCCTCTGAAGAAAGATCTGTTTACGTGCACCACGCCTCAATCAAAATAACTTTCAGAGGGCCTTCGAAAAAGAATTGTACAGATGCATGAAGCTGAAAAAGGCTATAAAGCATTTCTAAAGATCTGAGTCCACTAAAAGAGAAATTGTCTACAAACAGTGGAGATTCAGCGCAGTTGCAAAGATCACATCAAGAGCACAACACACCATGCTGAAGGAGATGGAAAAGTACCCAGGGTAACAGCAAAAGACCTATAGAAATCTCTGGAACTTCTCTATTCATGTGTGCACTGTAAAAAAAAAAGCACTGAACAAGAATGGTGTTCATGGAAAAACACCACGGAGGAAACCACTGCTCTCCAAAAAAACATTACTGTACGTCTCAAGTTTGCAGAAGACCACCAGGATGTTCCACAATGTCCTGTGGACAGATGAGACAAAAGTTGAACTTTTTTGGTGAAGTGCACACTGCTGTGTCTGGAGGATAAAGGACACTGCACACCAACACCAAAACTTCATCCCAACTGTGAATCATGGTGGAGGAAGCATACAGTTTGGGGCTGCTTTGCTGCCTCAGGGCCTGGACGGCTTGCAACCATTGATGAAACAATGAATTCAAAAATGTATCAAGACATCCAGCCTCTGCACTGATCTCCCTCCTGGCACTTATGCTTGCAAGTGGAACAAGTGTTACACCTCCTCTCTCACTATCATCCTGGGCCCCAAACAGTCCTTCCAGGTGAGGCGACACTTCACCTGCGAGTCTGTTGGGGTCATATACATATACTGCAGGGGTCCCCAACCTTTTTTGCACCGCGGACTGGTTTATTATTGACAATATTCTTGTGGACTGGCTGACCCTGGGGGTGGGGATGGGTAGGGTTGCCAACGGACAAGAGTAGCAGTCATATACGTTGTGTTTACCCCGAGAGAGACTACCATGACCATAAAGCCATGCGTGGGCACCTCTGTGCGCATGCGTGTACATGCCGATTTTTTTTTATACAAATTTAGAAATTTTGAGAGTGCAGAGTTTGTATGTTCCTGTCAGGATTAAAGGCAAATTGAATAGGAATAAAGAACCTTGGTTCTCAAGGGATATTGCAACTCTGATAAAGAAGAAGAGCGAGTTGTATGAAATGTATAGGAAACGGGGTAAATCAGGTGCTTGAGGGGTATAAGAAGTGCAAGAAAATACTTAAGAAAGAAATCAGGAGGGCTAAAAGAAGACATGAGGTTGCCTTGGCAGTCAAAGTGAAGGATAATCCAAAGAGCTTTTACAAGTATATTAAGAGCAAAAGGATTGTAAGGGATAAAATTGGTCCTCTTGAAGATCAGAGTGGTCGGCTTTGTGCAGAACCAAAGGAAATGGGGGAGATCTTAAATAGGTTTTTTGCGTCTGTATTTACTAAGGAAGCTGGCATGGAATTGAGGGAATCAAGTAGTGAGACCATGGAAACTGTACAGATTGAAAAGGAGGAGGTGCTTGCTGTCTTGAAGAAAATTAAAGTGGATAAATCCCTGGGACCTGACAGGGTGTTCCCTTGGACCTTGAAGGAGACTAGTGTTGAAATTGTGGGGGCCCTGGCAGAAATATTTAAAGTGTCGCTGTCTACGGGTGAAGTGCCGGAGGATTGGAGAGTGGTTCATGTTGTTCTGTTGTTTAAAAAAGGATCGAAAAGTAATCCGGGAAATTATAGGCCAGTGAGTTTAACGTCAGTAGTACGTAAGTTATTGGAGGGAGTACTAAGAGACAGAATCTACAAGCATTTGGATAGACAGGGGCTTATTAGGGAGAGTCAACATGGCTTTGTGCGTGGTAGGTCATGTTTGACCAATCTGTTGGAGTTTTTCGAGGAGGTTACCAGGAAAGTGGATGCAGGGAAGGCAGTGGATATTGTCTACATGGACTTCAGTAAGGCCTTTGACAAGGTCCCGCATGGGAGGTTAGTTAGGAAAATTCAGTCGCTAGGTATACATGGAGAGGTGGTAAATTGGATTAGACATTGGCTCGATGGAAGGAGCCAGAGAGTGGTGGTAGAGAATTGCTTCTCTGAGTGGAGGCCTGTGACTACTGGTGTGCCACAGGGATCAGTGCTGGGTCCATTGTTATTTGTCATCTATGTCAATGATCTGGATGATAATGTAAATTGGATCAGCAAGTTTGCTGATGATACAAAGATTGGAGGTGTAGCAGACAGTGAGGAAGGTTTTCAGAGCCTGCAGAGGGACTTGGATCAGCTGGAAAAATGAGCTGAAAAATGGTAGATGGAGTTTAATACTGACAAGTGTGAGGTATTGCACGTTGGAAGGACAAACCAACGTAGAACATACAGGGTTAATGGTGAGGCACTGAGGAGTGCAGTGGAACAGAGGGATCTGGGAATACAGATACAAAATTCCCTAAAAGTGTCGTCACAGGTAGATAGGGTCGTAAAGAGAGCTTTTGGTACATTGGCCTTTATTAATCAAAGTATTGAGTATAAGAGCTGGAATGTTATGATGAGGTTGTATAAGGCATTGGTGAGGCCGAATCTGGAGTATTGTGTTCAGTTTTGGTCACCAAATTACAGGAAGGATATAAATAAGGTTGAAAGAGTGCAGAGAAGGTTTACAAGGATGTTGTCGGGACTTGAGAAAGTCAGCAACAGAGAAAGGTTGAATAGGTTAGGACTTTATTCCCTGGAGCGTAGAAGAATGAGGGGAGATTTGATAGAGGTATATAAAATTATGATGGGTATAGATAGAGTGAATGCAAGCAGGCTTTTTCCACTGAGGCAAGGGGAGAACAAAACCAGAGGACATGGGTTAAGGGTGAGGGGGGAAAAGTTTAAAGGGAACATTAGGGGGGGCTTCTTCACACAGAGAGTGGTGGGAGTATGGAATGAGCTGCCAAACGAGGTGGTAAATGCGGGTTCTTTTGTAACATTTAAGAATAAATTGGACAGATACATGGATGGGAGGAGTATGGAGGGATATGGTCCGTGTGCAGGTCAGTGGGACTAGGCAGAAAATGGTTTGGCACAGCCAAGAAGGGCCAAAGGCCTGTTTCTGTGCTGTAGTTTCTATGGTTTGTATGCTTTTTGGCGATACTTTTCGGGGGGGGGGGGCGGTGGCAGGGTGTTAATAATGACCGCAATATAGGTGATAAGTGGCTAATACACTCAATTTCATTTCTAAAACGGTTTATCTAACGAATTTAATATTAAACACACAGTGCATATTTTCCTTGCATGAATATAGTGATAAGTCAATTATCAGGGGGGCTTGAAGTAAGTGTTGAATGAACTTCCAGTAGAAGTGATAGAGGCAGGTTCGATATTATCATTTAAAGAAAAATTGGATAGGTATATGGACAGGAAAGGAATGGAGGGTTATGGGCTGAGTGCAGGTTGGTGGGACTACGTGAGAGTAGCGTTCGGCAAGGACTAGAAGGGCAGAGATGGCCTGTTTCCGTGCTGTAATTGTTAAATGATTATATAAGTCACTTATAAGTCAATAGCATCATAACATTTTAAGTAACATTTGAATATTAAACACACAGCACATATTTTCCCTGCATGAACATATAAAATCATTGCAACACACGAATATCGCTGAATCAGTGGGAGCCCTGGGCTTGTTTTCCTGCAACAAGACGGTCCTATCGAGGGGTGATGGGAGACAGCGATACTCGAAGGGGGTTCCTTATGTCCAGTCTATTCCGCAATTTAGTTTTTGTTGCATTCATTGTAGAGATATGTTGGAAATGGAAGCAACGTTTTCAGTGCTTTCGTGGCTGTCTCAGGATATTGAGCCCTGACTTTGATCCAGAATGCCGGCAGAGATGTTATGTCGAATATACTTTTCAGCCCACCATCATTTGCAAGCTCGAGGAGTTGATCTCCTTCCCGCACTGACATGGATGATGCGTGCGTAATGACCTCGCGTGCGTTCAAGCTCAACAGTGCGTGACAGGGAATGAGGAAAGGTGCAGCTGACTCTTATCGCCAAATCATATCGTTTCCTCGCGGCCCAGTAGCATATTCTTTGCGGCCCGGCACCGGTCCACGGCCCGGTGGTTGGGGACCGCTGATATACTGTGTCCGGTGCTACTGGTGTGGCCTCCTGTATATCGGTAAGACCCACGTAGATTGGGGGGCCACTTTGCCAAGCACCCTTGCTCCATCTGCCTGAAGAAGTGGGATCTCCCAGTGGCCACCCATTTTAATTCCACTTCCCATTCCCATTCTAATATGTCAATCCATGGCCTCCTCTACTGTTGTGATGAGGCCACAATCAGGTTGGAGGATCAACACCTTATATTACATCTGGGTAGCCTCCAACCTGATGTCATGAACATTGATTTCTTGAACTCCTGGTAATGTCCCCTCCCCTCTCCTTCACCATTCCCCATCCCCTTTTCCCTCTCTCACCTTATCTCCTTGCCTGCCCATCGGCTCCCTCTGGTGCTCTTTCCCCCTTTTCTTTCTTCCATGGCCTTCTGTCCTCTCCTATCAGACTCACTCTTCTCTTCACAGCCCTGTATCTCTTTTACCAATCAACTTCCCAGTTCTTTACTTCATCCCTCCCCCTCTCAGTTTCATCTATCACCTTGTGTTTCTCTCTCCCCTCCCCCACCTTTTAAATCTACTCAAGCAACACACATCAAAGTTGCTGGTGAACGCAGCAGGCCAGGCAGCATCTCTAGGAAGAGGTACAGTCGATGTTTCGGGCCGAGACCCCGTACTCCTCATTTTTTTTTCTCCTGTCCTGCCGAAGGGTCTCAGCCTGAAGTGTCGACTGTGCTTTTTTCCATAGATGCTGCCTGGCCTGCTGAGCTCCTCCAGCATTTTGTGTGCGTTCCGTGGCTTTCCTGCATTCTCAGATTTTCTCGTTTGTCACTTAATAGAAAGTTTGGTATAGGCCTTCCATGCGATGGCGCTCTTGCTCCAGCACAGAGCTGCATAACTTGCACAGTGATCTGCTTTTTACACGTTCTTTTGATTTTGTTTCAACTGCTTACAGTTTAATTACAAGCTTTTAAATGTTGAAAATAATTATAACATTACTAATGCCTTTCATCACCAGCATAAATCATAACTGCCTAAATTCTCTAAACTATAATAGAAATTGAATTTGTATTAGTACTTACTTAAAAAATATTTTCATTATTGACGTGTTCCTTCATTGACAAATACACTAGAAATTTGCACCTGATTTCTTTTTGCCCAGCGTTCTGATTTACAATGGCAAGTTAGTGAAAAACGTACAGGAGTGACATCATTGTAAAATCAGAATCAAATATATAACCAAGACTAAAATGAAGTGAATTTTGTCTTGGGCAGCAGTACAGTGCAAAGACGTTCAATTGCTATAAATTACAAAACTAAATAGAAAAAAAAGGAATGGTGAGATGGTGTTCATGGATTGACAGAGGGTAAGAAGCTGTTCCTCATTGCTGAGGGTGGGATTTCTGCCTTCCTCTGATCATTGTAACAAGGATAGGGCATGTCTTGGACAGTGAGGGTCCTTAGTGATCGATGTAGCTTTACCATAGAAACCATAGAACCATAGAAACTACAGCACAGAAACAGGCCCTTTGGCCCTTGGCTGTGCCAAACCATTTTCTGCCTAGTCCCACTGACCTGCACACGGACCATATCCCTCCATACACCTCCCATCCTTGTATCTGTCCAATTTATTCTTAAATGTTAGTAAAGAACCCATATTTACCACCTCGTCTGGCAGCTCGTTCCATACTCCCACCACTCTCTGTGTGAAGAAGCCCCCCCAATGTTCCCTTTAAACTTTTCCCCCCTCACCCTTAACCCATGTCCTCTGGTTTTTTTCTCCCCTTGCCTCAGTGGAAAAAGCCTGCTTGCATTCACTCTATCTATACCCATCATAATTTTATATACCTCTATCAAATCTCCCCTCATTCTTCTACGCACCAGGGAATAAAGTCCTAACCTATTCAACCTTTCTCTGTAACTGACTTTCTCAAGTCCCGGCAACATCCTTGTAAACCTTCTCTGCACTCTTTCAACGTTATTTATATCCTTCCTGTAATTTGGTGACCAAAACTGAACACAATACTCCAGATTCGGCCTCACCAATGCCTTATACAACCTCATCATAACATTCCAGCTCTTATACTCAGTACTTTGATTAATAAAGGCCAATGTACCAAAAGCTCTCTTTACGACCCTATCTACCTGTGACGACACTTTTAGGGAATTTTGTATCTGTATTCCCAGATCCCTCTGTTCCACTGCACTCCTCAGTGCCTCACCATTAACCCTGTATGTTCTACCTTGGTTTGTCCTTCCAACGTGCAATACCTCACACTTGTCAGTTGAGGCAAAGCTGAAGATAACTCTTGAAGATAACTTGATGGTTGGGAGGGTTGATCCTGCGGGAGCGAGGGCTGCAGCTTGCTGAATACATAGGCCTCACCAGTCGCCAGCCAGTTGCAATCCTGTGCATTGGAGCCTCTATATCAGGCAGTGATGCAACCAGTCAGAACGATCTCCACCATTTTGAAAGAAATTTGCAAAACTTCACTGACAGACTGAATTTCTGTAATACTCCTAATATAGTAGAGCTCTTGGCATGCCTTCTTCATGATTGTATTTTGGAAAATCATATAGAGTCTTAAATAGGTTTATGATAAAGAAATACTATGCCGTTATGTTGCAAACCTGCGTTTGACTGTACTAAAATTGTTCTGTAATTGTGTTTGTTACATTCAACTGCTCACAACAAATGTAATTAGATTATTACATCAACATGATAATTTTCTCTGAGATGTTCTCTATTGTATGCAGAAGTGCACAATTCTATCAATTTGTTTTTGCTTTGAACACTCTCAATCATACAGCACAGAGCAAGATCTGTCAAAGTATATATTTACTATCAAAGTATGCATGCAATATATAACTTTGAGATTTGTTTACATGCAGGCAGCCACAAAACAAACACAATAGAATCTGTTGAAAGAAAAAAACCCACACAGCTAATACTAACACCCAATGTAAGAAAAAAGGAACAAATTGCACAAACAACGAAAAGTCAGTAAATAACACACAGAATATTAAGCATCAAACTGCAGAGTTTGTAAAAGTGATTCCACAGTCACGAGCCGCTGAGATGAGCGAAGTCGGTCCAGGAACCGATGGCTGCCAGCCACAACTACCAAGTAGTCAGTGCCATGCCACCTCAATCAAATCACACAAATAGTAAACATGAGTAAAGAAAAACAAATGCAACGTAAACTGCAGAGGCCCCAAAGGTGAGTCCACAGCCATGGAATGAGTTCTATGCTGAGGTGAGTGAAGGCCAACAGGAGCCTGATGCTTCTTCCAAACACTGAAGTGTAGGACTCGAGATTCCTGCACCTTCCACTGGCAGCAACGAGGAGAGGGAGGTAGATTAACTGCAGGCAGACAGCGCCAAACACCCTATTTTCCACTCTCGTCCATGACGATTTTAATCTTTCCTCAATGCTTTAATTGACATGGAGTAATAGAGCCAACCACAGGTTTGCATTCCGCCATTAGGAATCGATGGACGACCCTGCACACTCTCCTCTCGACCTCACCGAATTCCCCAAGAGATCGCAAAAGCACTAGGTTGCTTAGCTGGCTCAAAAATACATGATTAAAATGGAAATTAAAGGCCGCAATCGATCGCAGTTTGGAAGAAATATGTTTAGAAGAAGAAGAGTATCAAATAGTTTTGTGAGCTGTCTGCAAGATATGACCGTTGTCGCTGGTTCTGTCTTTTCGGAAAGCTGAGTGGAAAGCCCGCAGTGTTAGCTTTGAAGATGCTATTCAATCAATTTTATTTGCCTATGTAAACACGTGGAATTCTGCAGATGCTGGAAATTCAAGCAACACACATCAAAGTTGCTGCTGAACGCAGCAGGCCAGGCAGCATCTCTAGGAAGAGGTACAGTCGACGTTTCAGGCTGAGACCCTTTTTATTTTATTTTATTTGCCTTCTGGTTCCATATTGCCCCTCTACCATTATGCTTTCAATTTACGTTTGTACAAATTACTTTCACTGCTTACATGCTTATTTTTATATGCTTTGTATTTATATTATTTAAACTCCTGTTAGTGACAACAGTTTTATCCATTTACTGGTATCAAAACTTATCATATTCTTCAATTTTTAAATTTCACTGCCATTTTTTAAATCTAAGGACAATTGCTTCAGTTTCTCTATTTAAACTCCTGTCTTCTCTATCTTAGGTCCCATTCAAATACATTGCCTTGGCATGACCTCGATGTCTTTACTTTCTCTCTCAAGTCCAGAGATCATCATATGGATCACACAGAAATAAGGGCTGTTCAGAACAGAGGAAATCCACAGCAATGCACATCCAGAGTTCTTAGGATGGTGTTGTTTACAACCTTCCCAGCGAGCCCAAAGAAATTCATTGAGTGAGGGAGAGGGGGTCATTGATGCCTTTGGCAATATGTGGGTTTATCACGGACATCTGTTGGCTCACCAGGAGAGGTCAAAACACAGATTCTGGCTGGAGGCAGTGCATGTGTCATGGGGGGGGGGGCGGGTGCGTATTTTATTTAAGACACTTTCAACTTAAGTCTTCTTGGGGTCAAGGAGACATGGTAATTAAAACCTTGGATGATTCTACATCAACTTTTCTCAGTGAGGTATGGGTGATAAGCCAGGTATGCTCAGACAATATCAGCAAACATGCTCAACTAACTCTCACCTGGAGAACAAGACCAATCTGCCGTTTAGATCAATGTTGCAGTGCTGGGTTGGACTCATCATTAGAAACTGCATCCATTTTATCAGCAGCCCGGCAGAAGTTGTGGCTGTCTTTCTCTATATTCACTGAAATATTGTTAGCAAACCAACAGAATGATAAATATTTCCAATGTTTTTACCCACAAAAGGTAGTCATTGTGTCATAGTTACACAGTACAGGAATAGGCCCTTCAACCCAACACATCCATCCAAGCCAAGTTGCCTAGCTGAGCAGTCCCATTTGCTTGCATGTTTATTCACATTGTAACAAGAACATGATGTAAGTATTTCACAACTTGACCAGGTTATTACATGCAATAAGCAAGAACAGGAATACATATGTACATCCCTAAAACTTCAAGCCTGTCCCACCACTCAGTATGATTGTGCTTGATAACATACAGTTTGCATCCAAAAGAAATTCATCTGACCACTTTCACTAGTCTTCCGGTTCCATTCAAAAGAACTTTGGATCATGCAATCTCCAAAGCAATAGCAAAAATCATTAAAACACAATTTGTCTTCAAACGTACAATTTGACTCATTGTAAATTTTACAGAATCTGGTCATACTGTATTTCAAGCCCTGAATTTTAGATCATAACACATGGGAATGGAATGAGGCTATTCGGCCCATCAGTAGAAGAAATCTTGACCATTTGTTTCTCGAATGCAAAATGGTCAGCTGTTGTGTTAAGTTTCTTCCTCACTCTATTAATTTAAGGAAAATGTTATAAGAAGGGAAGCACCACTCTACTTTGTTGCAGCATTCATTTTGTCTTTCAGTTACATGTATGTAGGGGACTAAAACATTTCTTTTAAGATTTTGGTCGCCAACATCACATACTTACAGGCTAAGTACTTTGGAACTTAATGGAGAGTAAAGTTCACTCTCTCCTGCTTCAAGGGAATGAAAGTGTTCTCCCTTTTTTTATATAGAGAGAAATGGTTCTGTCAAGTATACTTCCTGATCTTTCTTTTCAAAGCATCAAGATGGTTGTAACAATGGAAGCCTTCAATTAAGTTGCTGCTAGACCATGCCTTTGACGGCAATTATTGGGAACATTTTGGAGGGTTTCTATTGTAAAGGTCAGAGAGAGAGGCGGGGAATCTCTGGGAGCCAACCGAGGGCTTTTTGATCTGAGGAAACTGTGCGATAGGACAGGAATGCAAATTTCCAGCATGCAACACAACCTTGTAGTTCAGGGTTATACTCAGACCAGTTTGAAATTCTTCTTCGGCTATTTATGAATGAAACACAAACTTCAAATAAGAATAAGAGTCCTTTGAACCAAAGATTTTCTTCCTTTTTAACGAGGTCTGATTTCAGGAGAGTGTTATTACTGAGCTATTCTTATAACCTGATTGAGGTTGCTAATTAATTCTCGTCAGCATTGAATCGGTGGCATCTTTAATGCTAATTGGCATTTTCCACTTATTTGAGCTGCCTAACAACAAAACTGTAAACCAATTTGTCCTACATCAAATGTGGGAAATCTTTCACCATCCATATTGCAGGAGAAATGAGGCAGCATTTAGAAACGTAATAGGTTAATCACAAAATATCAGTATTGAATTGTTAATAGCAAACCAGCTTTGATTACATTTGATGATGTGTGTACTGATATTCGAAAGGTATTTGATAATTTGTTTATTTTAGCCTTGTTAAAAAGAAATTGAGCTGGCATTGAGCAAAGTTAAAGTGTAAGTAGGTGTTGCTCACACTAGGAAGAGTTGACACTAATCTACTTGAGTTTATGTTGGCTCTTCCTTGTTGATATGTTTAATTGATTCGAATTGAGTATAAAAAATAGAATTGAAGAATATACTGACAATTCCAATCTAAGAGATTTGGCAAGAAAATAGGTAGAAGACTTCAGGAGATATGGACAGGTCACTGTAATTGGGCAGACAAGTGTGACATATTGCTAAGTATTGGGAGAAATGAATAGTAATTTAAACTCAGTGGAAAGACATTGCATGATTAGGATGAACAGAGGGGAGTTTAAATACATGAATGAAAAACTTAACAGTAGATAAAATTATGATATACTTAATAATAATCAAAATCAAGTTAATATCACTGGCATATGTCATGAAATTTCTTTTGTGGTAGCAGTACATAATAAAAATCCATAAATTACAATAAGAAAATAGATATCCTTAATAACGAATGTTCCCTTTTTGAGGTATTGCATTTTGAAGATGCCTTTGATGCTGGGGAGGCTAGGGCCCATGATGGAGCTGGCTAAGTTTGTAACTTTCTGCAGCTTTTTCCAATCCTATACAGCGGCCCCTCCATACCAAACGATGATGCAAGTTAGAATGCTTTCCACAATACAACTGTAGAAACTTCCAAGTCTCTTCAAACTCATAATGAATTATGTTCACTTTTCTGACTTCTATGTAATTGCATCTATATGTTGGGTCCAGGATAGATTTTCAGCGATGTTGACACCGAGGAACTTGAAACTGCTCACCCTTTCCACTGCTGATCCCTTGATGAGGACCAGTGTGTGTTGCCTCGATTTCCCATTCCTGAAGTCCACAATCCTTGGTCTCATTGACGTTGAGTGCAAGGTTGGTGTTCCTTGGTCTTACAAACATTAGGTGCAAGGTTGTTAATAATAAAAGAAGTCTGGGATTTTAAATAGAACCATTTATAACCTCCTACCCCAGCCCCAACATTAAGAGTACCTGAAGAATAAATGTTTGGAAAACATTGAGTCGGCTATCGTTCGGGATTTTATGTGTAATTTAGGTAGGTAGAACAATATTGTAAAGAGTTAATACTGTCGAGAATAGATGCATTAATTCACTCAGATGTTGTCAAGGACAAAAAAAAACACTCTAGGTACAAGAGCTGGGCTGAGGTAATGAAACCATAAGACCATAAGATAAAGGAGCAGAAGTAGGCCATTCAGCCCATCGAGTCTGCTCCGCCATTTTATCATGAGCTGATCCATTTCCTCCTATTTAGTCCCACTCCCCTGCCTTCTCACCATAACCTTTGATGCCCTGGGTACTCAGATACCTATCAATCTCTGCCTTAAATACACCCAATGACTTGGCCTCCACTGCTGCCCGTGGCAACAAATTCCATAGATCCACCACCCTCTGACTAAAAAAATTTCTTCGCATTTCTGTTCTGAAAGGGTGTCCTTCAATCCTTAAGTCATGCCGTCTCGTACTAGACTCGCCCATCATGGGAAACAACTTTGCCACATCCACTCTGTCCATGCCTTTTAACATTCGAAATGTTTCTATGAGGTCTCCCCTCATTCTTCTAAACTCCAAGGAATACAGTCCAAGAGCGGACAAGTGTTCCTCATATGTTAACCCTCTCATTCCTGGAATCATTCTAGTGAATCTTCTCTGTACCCTCTCCAACATCAGCACATCCCTTCTTAAGTAAGGAGACCAAAACTGCCCACAGTACTCCAAGTGAGGTCTCACCAGCGCCTTATAGAGCCTCAACATCACATCCCTGCTCCTGTACTCTATTCCTCTAGAAATGAATGCCAACATTGCATTCGCCTTCTTCACTACTGACTCAACCTGGAGGTTAACTTTAAGGGTATCCTGTACGAGGACTCCCAAGTCCCGTTACATCTCAGAACTTTGAATTCTTTCCCCACTTAAATAATAGTCTGCCTGTTTATTTTTTCTGCCAAAGTGCATAACCATACACTTTCCAACATTGTACTTCATCTGCCACTTCTCCGCCCATTCTTTCAATCTATCCAAGTCTCTCTGCAGACTCCCCGTTTCCTCAGCACTACCGGCCCCTCCACCTATCTTCGTATCGTCAACAAACTTAGCCGCAAAGCCATCTATTCCATGATCTAAATCGTTGATGTACAATGTAAAAAGAAGTGGCCCCAACGCTGATCCCTGCGGAACACTACTGGTAATCGGCAGCCAACCAGAATAGGATCCCTTTATTCCCACTCTCTGTTTCCTGCCAATCAGCCAACGCTCTATCCACGTATGTAGCTTTCCCGTAATTCCATGGGCTCTTATCTTGTTAAGTAGCCTCATGTGTGGCACCTTGTCAAAGGCCTTCTGAAAATCCAAATATACAACATCCACTGCATCTCCCTTGTCTAGCCTACTGGTAATTTCCTCAAAAAATTGTAATGGGTTTGTCAGGTAAGATTTTCCTTTAAGGAATCCATGCTGAGTTCTGCCTATCTTGTCATATGCCTCCAGGTACTCTGTAACCTCATCCTTGACAATCGACTCCAACAATTTCCCAACCACGGATGTCAAGCTAACAGGTCTATAATTTCCTTTTTGCTTCCTTGCCCCCTTCTTAAATAGCGGAGTGACATTTGCAATCTTCCAGTCCTCCGGAACCATGCCAGAATCTATCGACTTTTGAAAGATCATCGCTAATGCCTCCGCAATCTCCACAGCTACTTCCTTCAGAACACGAGGGTGCATTCCATCTGGTCCAGGAGATTTATCTACCTTTAGCCTATTCAGCTTCCTGAGTACTTTCTCTGTCGTAATTGTGACTGCGCACACTTCTCTTCCCTGCCACCCTTGAGTGTCCGGTAAGTGCGGTCTTCCTCAGTGAAGACTGATGCAAAATACTCGTTCATTTCCTTTGCCATCTCCTCACCTCCCATTACAATTTCTCCAGCATCATTTTCTATCGGTCCAATATCTACTCTCACCTGTTTTTTACTCTTTATATACTTGAAAAAGTTTTAGTATCCTCTTCGATATTATTTGCTAGCTTCCTTTCATAGTTAATCTTTTCTCTCTTAATGACCTTCTTGGTTTCCTTTTGTAAGGTTTTAAAAACTTCCCAATCCTCTGTCTTCCCACTAATTTTTGCTTCCTTGTATGCCCTCTCCTTTGCTTTAACTTTGACTTTGACTTCTCTTGTCAACCACGGTTGCATCCTTTTTCCACTCGAAAATTTCTTCTTTTTTGGAATATACCTGTCTTGCACATTCCTCATTTCTCGCATAAACTCCAGCCACTGCTGCTCTGCTGTCTTTCCCGCCAGTGTCTCTTTCCAGTCAACTTTGGCCAGTTCCTCTCTCATGCCACTGTAATTTCCTTTACTCCACTGAAATACCGACACATCAGATTTCAGCTTCTCTTTTTCTAATTTCACAGTGAACTCAATCATGTTATGATCACTGCCTCCTAAGGGTTCCTTCAGCTCAATCTCTCCAATCACCTCCGGTTCATTACACAATACCCAATCCAGTACAGCCGATCCCCTAGTGGGCTCAACAACAAGCTGTTCTAAAAAGCCATCTCGCAGACATTCTACAAATTCTCTCTCTTGAGATCCAGTGCTGACCTGATTTTCCCAATCTACTCGCATGTTAAAACCCCCACAATTATCATAACACTGCCCTTCTGACAAGCCTTTTCTATTTCCAGAAACCATGGCCATTGGAATAGCAAATGCTAAGAGTAGATTAATTTCCATTTTTTAAAAATCATTAAGCATTTTGGAAAACAATATATTTGACTTGGTCAGGGAGTTAGTGAGAAAATACCCTTAATTCAAATTTATCATTAAAATTATTTTCAAATGTGTTTCAGTTTATTCCTCGGGTCAAAGGGCATGTTGGGAATGTACTCTGCATTGGTCTCTAACAGGTTGCTTTGATATGAGCAAAATGTCCTGAGTGATTTGTCGCTCAATTATACATTCTTTTTTTTATATAATTTTTATTGAGTTTTCAAAAAGAATACATGAAAAGATAAAATCTACCCTCCCCCCCCATATATATAGTCCTACCTAAAAGAAAGAAAGAGAAAAAAAAAGAAGAGCCGCCTGGGTATTGGAAGGTTTCCACATGCTCCACGGGATTCAAAATAAATTTGGTATAATTATTAGTTATTTTCCCCAAGTAACCAAATTCTTTGTCGGAGCACTTAAATATGACATCCTATCTTTTGTAAATAAGGGCGCCAAATATTCAAGAATGTTAGATAATTATCTCTTAAATTATAAGTAATTTTTTCAAGTGGAATAGAACTAGCCATTTCATTATTCCAACGATCCATACTTAAATACGAATCAGATTTCCAAGTAACTGCTACAGTCTTCTTAGCTACTGCCAATGCAATTTTTATAAATTCTTTCTGATATTTATTCAATTTAAGTTTCGGTTTTATCCCTTCAATATCACCTAATAGAAATAATACAGGGTTATGTGGAAGTTGAATTCCAGTAATTTGTCCCAATAAGACTCTTAAATTTAAGTAGATTGTAGATTGTTTTGAGCGAGGTATATTGATGTCATTTGAACAATTAAAGGATAAATATAAAATATCTAATAATACTTTCTTTTGCTACTTTCAGTTAAGGGCTTACTTAATAGGTAAGCTGGGTCAAACAATGTTTTTGCCAAAAGCTAATGAAATTGAAATTTTAATTCAAAAAGGGAAAATTAAAAAATTTATTTCTTGTATGTATAATTTGATTCAAGAACAGACAATTAAACAAGGAACCCATAAGTCAAAGCAAAAATGGGAAACAGATCTGAATATTAATATTGATGAAATAAATTGGTCAAGACTTTGTCTGGACAGTATGACAAATACAATAAATGTTCGACTTAGATTAGTACAATATAATTTTTTACACCAATTATATATTACACCACAAAAAATAAATAGATTAAATTCAAATCTATCTGATAAATGTTTTCGGTGGAATCAAGAAATTGGTACTTTTTTACATTCTACTTGGTCTTGTTTTAAAATTTAACCCTTTTGGATAAATTATACATTCTTGAGAATAGATTAGACTTTGCTGGTCAAATCTTTTCCCACTGACAAGAGCAGCAAATTTCCGTGATCATCAAGGATTCTATAAACGTATTTGAAAATGAATGGTCGGCAGTTGTTCCTATATCTATGTGGCATCCATTAGTCTCACAAGACCATGGATCTGAGCTTGGAAAGTCTTGCTTCATCTCCAGGGCACAGGCCTGGGCAAGGTTGTATGGAAGACCAGCAGTTACCCATGCAGCAAGTCTCCCCTCTCCACGACACCGATTTTGTCCAAGGGAAGGGCAAGGGCCTAATCAGCTTGGCACTGGTGTCATTGCAGAAGTTGCCAGAACAAGATTTTGAAGTTGCCAGAACAAGATTGAAGGCAACATCGGACTGCCTTAGGGACTCCAGCTCCAGATTTGTCCTCAGGGTTTACTCCCGAAGCCTTTCCCATGAGTGGGTATGGCCGCAAGGCAGCGGAGATTTGAAATCAAAGTTCTCCCTCTCTTAGATGGACTGCCTTCCCAGGCTGACGAGCTCCATCTACCCGAAGCACTGGTCTTAAGGCACCAGGACCCGCCCTCATCCCTTCTCCTGTCAGTAGAACCACCAGAGGTAGCCAGAGTTCAAGGCAATCTCTTCACAATATTGAAATATGACTATACTTCATTATAACAATATAAAATTAGATACTGCTGTTAAGTGATGTGTTCAAGCAACTAAAATATTGGAGATTGAATTAAAATATTGCACTGAAAATAACAGACTGAGCTAGCGGTTAGGATAAGGATTCACAGATGGAATTTGAATATTAATTTATATCATGCAGTAAACTTGTGCACAAAGTAGTAGGCTTGTTTGGTCACAAAAGGTGGAAAGGATATCAATGGGCTCACTGATCAGTTTGCTGAAACTGATGTTAGCAAATCTAATTCATACAGTGATATACTTTGAACTAATTGAATCATCTAATTCAAACCAGATCAGAATCAGAACTATTTTATTGTCAGTGTGTTAATCAAACCAGAATGCATTTTGTGGTTTGATGCCAAGCATGAAACATAGGACAATACTATAACACAACAGTAGCCAAAAATCAACAATTAACAAACATGCAAACCTCAGTAATCCAACTTAAGTGAATGTGAACATTTGAACAGACTCAATAATTATCAACAGAACAAGAAGAGCAGGAAAGACCATTTAACGAATGTTGTGCAGGGACAGTGAGGGCATTCCACCTGAATAAGTTTTGTTGAGAAGCTGGATAGCTACAGGGAAAAAGCTTCAGGGATGACGTGTAGTGCTGGTGGTGATGGGCTTGCAGCGTCTCCCTGGTGGCAATTTGGTGAATAGGTGACTGCTTGAGTGGGCAGAGTCAGCAATAATTTTTTCAACTCTTTTCTTCACTGTGGAGGTGAACAGATGTGTTAATATCGGTGGCTGACAGTCAATTACCTTCTCCACTGTGTGGATCACTCGCTGCAACCTGGAACTGGCGAGGGAAGAGGCAGCAGGAAACCAAACCGTGGCCACAACCTCTCAATGATGGCTAAGTAAAAATTCATCAGGATAGGCCCTGAGATATTAAGTTTCCTAAACTGGTGTAGAAAGAACAATCTCTGCTTTCCTAGTGATGAACTAGTAATAGTAGTCCCCTGGAATTTGAATGATTCCACCACAGACACAGCCTGTCCATTAATTTCCAAGTTGGTGGGGCAGGTTGTTGGTAGAAATCAATCCTCATTGCCACTGTCTTGATAGCATTAGGCTTCAAGTTGTTACAAGCACACCATGCTGCAAGATGAACTTGCTGCTTTTGAAATTGCCTTGGAATCAAAGGAAGTTGAGAAGTGTACTGTTACAATGTTTTAAGAAGGGGCTCACAAAACTGATTTCTGTTTTAACTAGAAAGCAAGATAGCATTGGAAGCATCATCCAATTTTTTTAAAATTGTGGGACATTTTTGGCATAGATTCATATTTGACAGGGAAACAGAACTAGAGGATGTATGATTAACACATCTTAAACAAAGTGAAAGCTAACAAGAAGCTACAATTGAGATTTTGGCATTTAATTCCATGAGAAAGGAGCAATTGCTTAAATTACAAACAGATGTAATTAAAACCTGCATGGCACAAGTCCTGAGTGTCAGAGGTAGGAGAAACTGGTTGTCTGTGAAAGCACAGATACAACAGGGATGTGGGGATGAATAAATATTTTTGAGTTTCGCTTGATTATGTGTGGGGCTCAGGGAGTTTTATGTACAATTGTCCATTAGGAACTAACATAATTAAGATACAGCCAGTGAAATTTTAACTTGCTATGTGCTTTGTGCACTGATTTTCAGATTTCATATTGTTTTATAGCAAGGTGGTTACTCACTAATCCTCAGCCAACCACTACAACCTTTGTTATCAGTCTTCAGATTTTAAAAATTGAATGTTAACTATGACACGGCGTGATCATTCTGTTTTCCTTTTTCTTTAAATGTAATTGAAAAAACTATTATAGGGAGTACTTCCTGATGAGAAATTTGAGTTTGGACTCCTTGTTCATATTTTAAGTTCATCTAGAAATACTCAAAAAGTTTAAAATGAAGGCAGCATGAAAGATCAGGCACAGTTACCCTACTGAGGGGACAGGAACGTGAGTGCTCTTCCACAAAGTCAGAATGTTGATAAGGAGTTGGTCTGTAAATTCCCTTCTCTGCTTTCAAAGCCTTAACATAAATTTCCAGCCAGGGTTGTGTGCTGGTACCATATGACATGCATTCATGATCCAACAAATAATCTTGCTTGTATGGGTTTTCAATTCATCAGATATCGCAATTCAGTTAAATTACTTTCACGTGAAGCCAGGAGCAGTCACATGGTGAATTTTGTACAGGTTTTGGTGACTGACACTCTGATATATTGGGTTGAGGCTAGGAAGTGGACTACCCACTATTGTTCTTAAATAGTAAATTGGCAGTGATATACTTAAAAGATGATAAATATTGGGGTTAGGCAGGATACCAAAAGGAGGACCAACCTTTATTTATTTTGCTACCATTTGAATCAGGAGGTCCTTTAACCCATTGGTGCATGCTAGCTTCCAGCAGAGTAATCCCATCAATTCCATCCCCATTCTCCCTTTCCCTGTACAACTGCAATCTTTCTCTCTCATTCATACCCATTACCAGCTCTTTGATTCTTCTGCTGCTTAGTAGCCAATTAACATATCAGTTTGTCTTTGGGATACGGGAGGAAGCCTGAGCATAAGGCAGAAATCCATACAGAGAAAATTCACACTCCATACGGACAGGACTGGAGGTCAGAATCAAACCCAGGTGAGGTAGCAGTGCTAACTCCTGAAACACGGTGCCTCCATTTGTGTGAAATATCTGTGATTGGGATCAGTATCTATCCCAACAGCACCAAACTACACTAAGTAAGTTTCTTGTAAACCTGATGAGGCAGATACGAGGAAGCAATTGCTCTGGCATTGTGCCTTAGGCTAGTAGCTCATACAAACTATGCTTCACGGGAAGCAGCCACGCCATAAATTCGTGTATTCTTCTAATTTTTTAATTCCTTTGGTTATAACAAACTATTTGAAGCTTCAAAAGTCTCATTTAAATATTTTAAGCCTGTGAGCAAAGAGATGTGATTGAAGTAAATTTGGACACAGCTCCTGGAATGTGAAAATACCAGGGAATGTCACATGAATACAAAAGTGACCAATGGCCTTGGAATTTACTGCAGAGAATGTCAATAGAGAATAGGGGTCAAGCTCTTTGGATCTTATGATCAAACCAGTGCAATCTGCTGCTTTTAACTTACCCAGCAAGCCATTCCATACATTATTTCTTGAAGCACAAGAATAGTACATGATCTTTTATTACTCTGCATTTTTGACATTGCTCTTAAATGTTTGAAAAGGGTTATTGAGAAAATATATCTTACTTTGGTTAAAGCAGGTTTATTGTGCAGGACAAACATGACTCAACAGGGGTTAAAATACTTTCTTTTGCACTCTGAGCAGAAAACTTCATATATTGCGACTGCATATTACAACTTGGTGCTTGTCTTTATTTGCTAAACTAAAAGCTATGCTGGAGTAAATAAATATAACAATAAGAATTGCTATTGAGAACATAATTTATTATTTATTAGTAAGTAAGTTAATTAGTTTTAGTATGCTTTCTCTGTGACAGTTTTCTGTGAGGGGTCATGAGCTGAAACCCCAACACAGGGGTTGATCTATCTATACATGTGCAATGCTGAGAGCGTGCTGAATTGTTGGAAATGTCATCCTTTGGATTGATAGTTAACTCTTGTGCTTTTCAGCTCTCCCTGATAAACATGAAAATCTGAAGGCATTGAGAGAGCTGCAGTGTTCAATTATCCTGGCCAATGTTTATTCATCTATCAATGACACTGAAGAGAATTGACAATGGTCAAGATGATCACATTGTTCAGTATTACATAGTACACCTGGTTTGTATACAACACTCATTATCTAGATAACTCCAAACCATGTTCTTTCCTTATTGACACTGTATGTTCACTGTTATCTACTGCTGCAGCCCATGCACTTCGAGGTTCATGTAACACACATGAAAGTTGCTGGTGTCCTGACGAAGGGTCTCGGCCTGAAACGTCGACTGTACCTCTTCCTAGAGAAGCTGCCTGGCCTGCTGCGTTCACCAGCAACTTTCATGTTTGTTGCTTGAATTTCCAGCATCTGCAGAATTCCTGTTGTCAAGGTTCATGTGGAGTGGTTCACTTTTGTGTGGTTATCTGAGGTGCCTTTTGTCTTTCACCTCATTCTTTGTAAACTCTAGAGACTGTTGTGCATAGGAATCCCAACAGGTGAGTAATTTCTGAGCTGCTCAATTGCTGTTCCTGGCACCAACAATCATTTCACGGTCAAAGTCACCTAGATCGCAGTTCTTCCCCATTCTGATGTTTGGGCTGAACAACAACTGAACCTCTTGACTGTGTCTGCATGTTTTTCTGTATTGAGTTGCTGCCACTTGATTGGCTGATTAGATATTTGCAATAACTGGCAGATGTACAGCTGCACCTAATAAAGTGGCCACTGAGTATATGTTGGCTTCTGTTAACTTTGGAGACCCTGGACTAGATGCCTTCCAATCTGATTGCTACCCAATGAGCTGTTCTTGAAAATTCCCATGTGTAGAGGACATGTTAAGTACTACAAGCCCTAATCAAAAGCTTGATGCTGCCAATAGTGAACTAATCCGTAATAGTGTTGTGAGGTGGTTACTTTGACGGAAAGTCCTATAAAGATTTTTATATCTAATGCCTGAAGTTATTACTGTTCTTAAATCAACGAGCAAAGTGTATAAGAGCCTTCGGATAACTTATGATTTTTGGACTTCAAGTTCCCTGCAGGAGTAATATTAAAATTGAACAAGCTGATCTGCAAGTTTGGGGAAAGAACAGAGAATTATTACTGAACAATTGCTCATGAACAGCAGTGACTATCAATATCTCCATTTATTAACAATTAACATCTGAACACAGATCAGTGATCCAGGGACAAATGTGGGGAAATTCAGAAGTTTGAGCAACTTCTGTGGGAGGGAAGGAATTGTGGACATGTTGGGTCGAAGCAACACACACAAAATGCTAGAGGATCTCGTCTATGGAGTGGAATGAACAGTTGATGTAGTGGCCGAAATCCTTCATCAGAACTGCAAAGGAAGGGGATAGAAGCCAGGAGGAAAGAAGGGAGCGGAAGGAGTACAGGCTGGCCGGTGGTAAAAACAGATGAGGGAAAGTTGGGTGGGGGAGTGGGGAATGAAGTAAAAAGCTGAGAGGTGATAGATAAGAGGTAATGGGCTGAACAAGGAGGAATCTAATAGGAGAGGATAGTGGACCATGAATTAAATAAAAGGAGGAAGGGCATGAAAGCAAAGTGATGTACAGGTGAGGAGAAGAGAAGGGTTGAGAAGGTACCCAGAATGTGGAATGGAAAAAGAGATAAGGGGGAGGGGGAAGTAATTATCAGGAGTTAGAGAAATCTATTTTACGCCTTCAACTTGGAAGATGGAATATGAGATATTGCTCCTCCAACCTGAGATTTTTTTTGTCATCGTGGCAGTAGAGAAGGCTCTGGACAGACATGTTGGTGTTGGAATGGGAAGCTGGATTGAAATAGGTAGCTATTAGGAGAAGCTACCTTTTATGGAGACAGAGCCAAGGTGCTCAGTGAATCAGTCCCCCAGTTGGCACTGAGTCTCACCAATATAGAGGAAGTCACACTGGAGCATCAGATGCAATATATGACCTGACGGATTTGCAAGAGGAGCTTGCTTTAGGACTGGGAGTGGAAAGATGAGAAGGCCAGTGTAAAGAGTCCTTCTCCTCTCACCTCTCTCCTTCCATTCTGTACACCAGCTTTCTCACTTCGTCACTCTGAATCCTGATGCAGAGCTTTGTTCCAAAGTATTGACAAATCCTCTGCTCCAACAGAGGCTTCTCAGCCTGTTGTCTTCCTCCAGCAGGTTGTTCGTTGTACCAGATTCCAGCATCTGCCGTCTGGTCTGTGTCCTCGTGAAATTAGTTGCTTTGTGGCAGAAATACATTGCAATACATAATGATAAAAGCTCTATATTACAATAGTAATTATATATTAAAAAATTAAATAAGTAGTCCAATAAGAGAGGGAAAAAATACTGAAGTGTTCAGGAATTCATTGTCCATTCAGAAATGTAATAGTAAAGGGGAAGAAGCTGTTCCTGAAACATTGAATGTGTATCTTCAGGCCCCTGTACCTTCTCTTTGATGGTAGAAGTGAAAAAGAGGGCATGTCCCAGGTGATGAGGGTCCTTTATGATGGATGCCAATTTTTTTGAGGCATTGTCTTTTGAAGATGTCCTCGATGCTGGCAAGGCTAGTGCTCATGATAGAGTTGGCTGAGTTTACAACTGACTGCAGTTTTTTTCCCTGATCTTGTACAATGTCCTCCATACCAGACGGTGATGTAACCAATTAGAAATTCCAAACTTGGTGTCTGGGCAGTGGAAGCCTATCTCTCACCTGTTGTATATTGTATAAAAACTAATCCTGGATCCCAACACAGATGTAAAACTTTGGAAAACACATTCAGGGTTTGGGTGAAAGATCTGAACTATACCAGGGGTCCCCAACCTTTTCTGCAACACGGACTGGTTTATTATTGACAATATTCTTGCGGACCGACCGGGGTGGGGGGGTAGGGATGCCAACGGACAAGAGTAGCAGTCAAATATGTTGTGTTTACCCCGAGAAAGACTACAATGACCATGAAGCCTTGCGCTGGCACCTGTGCGCATGCGTGTATGTGCCGATTTTTTTTCTACAAATCGTTTTTGGCGATTCTGTTCGGGGGGGATGTTAATCACGACTGGAATATAGGTGATAAGTGGCTAATACACTCAATTTCCTTTCTAAAAGGGATTATCTAACGAATTTAATATTAAACACAGCGCATATTTTCCTTGCATTAGTATAGTGATAAGTCAATTATCAGGGGAGGACAGGGGAGATTGAAGTAAATGTTGAACGAATTTCCAGTAGAAGTGGTAGAGGCAGGTTCGATATTATCATTTAAAGAAAAATTGGATAGGTATATGGACAGGAAAGGAATGGAGGGTTATGGGCTGAGTGCAGGTCAGTGGGACTAGGTGAAATTAGCGTTCAGCATGGACTAGAAAGGCAGAGATGGCCTGTTTCCGTGCTGTAGTTGTTATATGGTTATATAAGTCAGTTATAAGTCAATAGCATCATAACATTTTAAGTAACGCTTGGATATTAAACACACAGTATGCTGGATGAACTCAGCAGGTCGGGCAGCATCAGTTAGAAACGATGAGTCGATGTTTCGGGCCAGAACCCTTCGTCAGGACTGAAGAATGAAAGGTGGGGAAGGATTTGAAGAATGCTTGTAGCTTCAGTTGAAAGACCAGTAATTTGAAAGACAAAGGGGTGGGGGAGGGGAAGCATTGACATCATAGCCCTTGAAAACAATGGGTAGTAGAAGAAGGAGGTGAGACCATTGTTTTCAAGGGCTATGATGTCTATCGGTGAAACCCAACACAGATTGGGGGACCGCTTTGTCGAGTACCTCCACTCTGTCCGCCACAACAGACAGGATCTCCTGGTAGCCACCCACTTCAACTCTGCTTCCCATTCCCATTCAGATATGTCCATACATGGCCTCCTCTACTGCCATGATGAGACTAAACTCAGGTTGGAGGAGCAACACCTCATATACAGTCTAGGTAGTCTCCAGCCCCTTGGTATGAACATAGAATTCTTCAACTGCCGGTAATTCCCTTCCCCTCCCTTCCTCTATCCCTATTTCACTCTACCCCTCCCCCAGCTCCCTCATGGTTCCACCTCCTTCTTCTACTACCCATTGTTTTCAAGGGCTATGACGTCAATGCTTCCCCTCCCCCACCCCTCTGTCTTTCAAGTTACTGGTCTTTCAACTGAAGCTACAAGCATTCTTCAGATCCTTCCCCATCTTTCATTCTTCAGTCCTGACAAAGGGTTCTAGCCCAAAACGTCGACTTAGCGTTTCTAATTGATGCTGCCCGACTGACTGAGTTCATCCAGCGTACTGAAAGTGTTGCTTTGATCACAGCATCTGGAGATTATTTTGTGTTTATTAAACACACAGCGCATATTTCCCCGTATGAACATATAAAATCATTGCAACAGACCAATATCGCTGAATCAGTGGGAGCCTTGGGCTTGTTTTCCTGCAACAGCATGGTCCCATCGAGGGGTGATGGGAGACAGCGATACTCGAAGGGAGTTCCTTATGTCCAGTCTATTCCACAACTCCTCCCTTGGAGGGTCAGACACCCTGAGCTAATAGGCTGGTCCTGGACTTATTTCATAATTTACTGGCATAATTTACATATTACTATTTAACTATTTATGGTTTTATTACTATTTATTATTTATGGTGCAACTGTAACGAAAACCAATTTCCCCTGGGATCAATATAGTATGACTATGACTATGACTACTAATTTAGTTTTCATTGCATTCATTGCAGAGATATGTTGGAAATGGAAGCAAAGTTTTCAGTGCTTTCATGGCTGTCTCAGGATATTTAGCCTTGACTTTGATCCAGAATGCCGGCAGAGATGTTATGTCAAACATACTTTTCAGCCCGCTGTCATTTGCAAGCTCGAGGAGTTGAATTCCTTCCCGCGCTGACATGGATGACGCGCGCGTAATAAACTCGCGTGCGTTCAAGCTCAACAGTGGGCGTGACAGGGACTGAGGAAAGGTGCAGCTGACTCATATTGCCAAATCATACCGTTTCCTCGTGGCCCGGTAGCGCATGCTTTGCAGCCCGGTACCGGTCCACGGCCTGGTGGTTGAGGACCGCTGAACTATACGATTGGTCCATGGAGGGAAAAATAAAGGCATGATGGCCAAACCCATAATTTTCTCATCCAGTGAGTTGGTTAATATTAGACTTTTTTTCTTTCTTTTTCTCTCTGCACGTTGGGTGTTTGATGGTCTTCTTTTGTTTTAGTGGGTTCTATTGGGTTTCTTTGTTTTGTAGTTACCTGTAAGACTAATCTCAAGGTTGTATAAAGTATACATACTGTGATAATAAATGTACGTTGACTTTGAAAAAAAGAGAATTCTCTCCACAGTATATCTGTAGAAATTTGCAAGTGTCATTGGTAACATACCAATTCTTCACAAATTCCTAATGAAATATAGCCACTGTCATTCCTTCTTGAGTCCAGCAGAGATCCTCAGAGATATTGACACTCAGGAACTTGAAACTGCTCACCCTTTCCACTTCTGATCCCTTGATGAGGACAATTAACTTGTTGGTCTTCCTGATGTTGAGTGCAAGATGGTTGCCGTGACACCACTTAACCAGCTGATTTATCTTGCTCCTATATGCATCCTCATCACCATCTGAAATTCTGTAGTAGACAAATTTATAGATGCTGTTTGAGCTGTGCCTAGCCATGCAATCATGAGTGTAGAGAGAGTTGTTGTTGTTGTTGTTCGTCCTTCGTAGTCGAAGATGACCATGGCTTCAAAGTCAAATGGGAGGTTGGTGGCTGTGGGTCCGGAGATGACTGATGAGGCCAATCCGGGCGCTGAAGGCTCGCCCACATGTGGGACACAAGTGGGTGGGTGCTGTCGTGGCAGTGGTGGAAGCTGCTCGGGCCTTGTGCACAGCACGTTTTCGTTGCGCCTCGATGATGCGCCTGACTTCAACTGCATGGGTTCCTGTGGTGATCTTGCTGCGCCAAGCTGGACGGTCGAGGGCAAGTGTCTCCCACGTGTTGATGTCGACACCCGGGCCATTGAGGGACGCTTTGAGGCAGTCTTTGTAACGTTTCTTCTGCCCCCCGACTGAGCACTTGCCCTGCCACAGTTCTCCGTACAGCAGCTGCTTAGGCAATTGGCTGTCTGGCATTCTGACCACATGTCCAGCCCACCTGGCTTGGGCTTTCAGCAGGAGGGTGTAGACGCTGCAGAGCCCAGCTCGTTCCAGGATTTCCGTGTCGGGGACTTTGTCCTGCCACCTGATGTGGAGGAGTCTGCGGAAACAGCTTAAGTGAAAGTGGTTGAGCTGTTTGGCGTGTCTGCTGTAGACAGTCCAGGTCTCACTGGCGTAAAGGAGGGTGGTAAAGACCACTGGACAGTAGACCTTCAGCTTGGTGGTAAGGCTGAGTCCTCTCCGCTCCCAGATGTTCTCACGGAGTCTCCCAAAGGCGGTGCTGGCTTTGGCAACCTCAGCGCCTATGTTCACTGCGCGAGAGAGTATGCTGCCCAGGTAGGTGAAGTTGTCGACTGCCTGGAGGTTCTGGCCTTTCACCGTGATGCACGGCTCCTGGTATGGCTTTCCTGGGGTAGGCTGGTACATAAGTTCGGTCTTTTTGGTGCTGATCGTGAGTCTGAAGTTGTCGCAGGCTTGTGAGAAGCAGTCTATTTCACGCTGCATCTCCTGCTTTGTGCTGGCGTTGAGTGCACAGTCATCAGCAAACAAGAAGTCTCTGATAACAGTCTCTCGCACCTTTGTAACTGCCTGCAGGCGCCTAAGGTTGAACAACCTGCCGTCAGTCCTGTACCTGACGTGGATTCCTTCTTCGTAGTTACGAAAGGCATCTGTCATCATGGCAGAGAATACCATACTGAACAGAGTCAGGGCAAGAACGCAGCCTTGTTTGACACCATTTGTCACTGGGAAGGCCTCCGACTCGTCACCGTCATCCAGAACTTTCACCATCATACCGTCGTGGAACTGCCGGATGATAGTGATGAACTTGCTGGGACAGCCAAACTTCTCCATGATCTTCCACAAGCCTTCTCTGCTGACCGTATCGAAAGCCATGGTTAGATCGACAAAGGTCATGAAGAGGTCGCTGTGTTGCTCCTGGCATTTTTCCTGGAGTTGGCGCGCAGCAAAAATCTTGTCCGCGGTCCCACGTTCAGCACGGAAGCCGCACTGGGTTTCTGGGAGCAGACCTTGCTCAAGATGTTGGAGAAGGCGGTTGAGCAGGACGTGGGCCAGAATCTTCCCCGCAATGGACAAGAGGGAGATGCCTCGGTGGTTGTCGCAAGACTGGCGGTTGCCTTTCCTCTTGTAGATGTGGACTATGCTGGCATCTTTCAGCTGTTGTGGGACCTGTCCCTTTTTCCACATGGACTGGAAGAGTACAGTCAGCTTTTGCATCATGACAGGGCCTCCTGCTTTGTATACCTCAGCAGGGATTGCATTGGGTCCTGGCGCTTTGCCACAGGAGAGTTGCTTCACTGCCTTCCTGACTTCATCTACTGTGGGGAGGGTGTCGAGGTTCTTGTTGATCTCTACCTGGGGCAGGCGGGCAATGGCCTCGTCGTTGATGTCGGCAGGGCGGTTAAGGACGTTGTTAAAGTGCTCAGCCCACCGATCCAGAATCTGCTTCTTCTCTGTCAGCAGTTGAGTCTCATCTGCGTTGAGGAGAGGTGAGGAGCCGGAGGACTGGGGTCCGTATACAGCCTTAAGCGCATTGTAGAAGCGCTTTATGTCGTGGCTGTCTGCATAGCCCTGGATTTCATCGGCCTTCTTGCTGAACCAGCTGTCCTGCATCTCGCGAATTTTTTCTGCACCTTTCTTCTTGCTTTGGTAAAGGCATCTTTCTTGGCCTTTCTTGTAGAGAGAGTAGAGCAGTGGGCTAAGCACACACCCCTGATGTGCACTAGCGCTGATTGTCAGCGAGAAGATATTATTTCCCATCCGCACAAACTGTGGTCTACCAGTGAGGAAGTTAAGGATCCAGTTGCAGAGAGAGGTACAGAGGCCCACTTTTAGAGGTTGTTGATTAGAACTGATTGTGTTGAATGTTGCTGCACTTTGCTAATTTGAATCAGAATCAGGTTTATTATCACCGGCATGTGTCATGAAATTTGTTAACTTAGCAGCAGCAGCAGTTCAGTGCAATACATAATCCAGAAGAAGAAAACAAAATAAGTAAATCAATTGTAGTATACATATATTGAATAGATTAAAAATTGTGCAAAAACAGAAATATATTAAGAAATTGAGGTAGTGTTCAAGGGTTCAATGTCCATTTAGGAATTAGATGGCAGAAGGGAAGAAGCTGTTCCTGAATCACTGGCCTTCAGGCTTCTCTACATCCTACCTGATGGTAACAGTGAGAAAAGGGCATGCTCTCGGTGCTGGAGGTATTTAGTAATAGACGCTGCCTTTCTGAGACACTGCTTCTTGAAATTGTCCTGGGTACTTTGTAGGCTAGTCCCCAAGATGGAGTCAACTAAATTTACAACCCTCTGCAGCTTCTTTTGGTCCTGTGCAGTAGTCCACAACCTCCCCCCACCCCATACCAGACAGTGATGCAGCCTGTCAGAATGCCCTCCACAGTACATCTATAGAAATTTTTGCATATCAAACAAAAACATGGCAAGGTAAACATAGTTCTACATAGAAAATCTCTGTGCACGTTTAAACATTTTAGAAGGGGAATTCACCAGGCAATTTCAAGAACTGGATAGAATTAGTGTAGTTAATCACAGCTCCAATATCATCTACATACCTCTGATATCATAGTTATTATTGGACAAATCATGGGTGATAAGTCAGCGTACAGTAGGGAGGTGAAACACCTGGTTTAGTAGTGTCACAATAATAACCTCACGCTCGTTGTCAACTTAATGCATAGACATCCACCATATCATTGCATACCCTAGATTTTAGATTTATATAACTTTAATTTAAAATGGACCGCTTATTATTCGGGATAAATGAAGTTTCATCTTATCTTATTTTCTTGGGAGTAGATCTCAGGACATAATTATATCCAAAAGGTGATCTTCTACACGAAAATTAGGACATTACTGATAACAGCTAGGGTGTAACTTGGCAATAAGCAGAACCATGAGTGGCCACTCTTGTTCATGAAGCAACCAATCAGTGTGAAGTACTAGTGTCACAAGGGGAAAATAATCTTGATAATATTAAATAATTCATATTGAATGGATATTGAAGTAAGATTATCAGCAATTAAATTATGTATTTTTATTATTCTACTTTCCAGAATTACAGTTAAATTTTAACTTAAACCATTATCTTTGTATAATCTATTTTAAAAAATGTATATATTTAAAAATGTATTTTGTTATCTATCAAAATGTTCATATATGTTTTATATTTTTATAGTATGCTTCCAAATACTTATAGTGCAGAGTCCATAACCTTCTGATACTTAAAATATATTTACATCATAATGCAGACAATGATACATTTATTGTATGATCAACAGAACATTAGAAACTATAAATTTTATTCTGGTAATAAATACAGTATAATCAAAGCAAATTGCATATTGTCAGGTTCTCTTAATCATAAATACACAAAGTCTATATATTTTCATGACAAAATACTTCATCAAGTTTAAAGTTGTTGTTTTCACCCTGCTCGCCCTTCTGCACAATTCTTCAACAAGTCTTGATTCTGTTCTCTTTATTTTTGCCCCTGTTTCCACTCTGTGTCAAGGTAGCAATCCGAACATCTAACCTCCATCTCAATTACCTCCTGACAGGATCCCATTCCCCACTATCTAAAGAGCTATTGCCCAAGAGATCCATTGAAGTTACGAACAAGGTTAACCTATACATTATGGGGTGCTGGTCTCTCTGTATCCTGACCATTTGGTAGTGGATACGGATAAACCTGCTTCCACTTACTTCTAGCTTTTGATGCTTTGCATCCACGAGTCCTGGAAAATCTCATGGGTCATCAAAGATGTGGAAGTAATTTTGGACAAAACTCCTGGAATGTGAAAATAACATAGAGTGTCACATGAATGCAAAAGTGACCAGTGATATTGGAATTTAGTGCATAGAAGGTCAGTGGTTAATAGGGGTCAAACTCTTTGGGTCTTATGATCTACCCCAATGAAATCTGCTGCTTGTTAGCTTACTTTGAATGCCATACTTCAGAAAAGTGTTTTGTATTATTTCCCGCCGTGTAGAAAAGTATACAGCCATTACTCTTCATTTATAACTTTACTTATTTGAGATTTATTTTTTGGAGGCTGTATTTCCAAAGGCAGAATCAAATTCTCTTCCTGAGCACTGTTGATTGTGATGGCCATTATCAAAATGTCATTCCATGCCCCTGGACGGAATACGCTGGGTTGATTTCTTCGACCTAACAGTGTTCAATGCCACAAGGCGTACCACCAGTGCTGTTGAAGTTGAGATCAATTCATTGATGACCCAAGAAAGCAAAAAATCAACCTGTCTTTATTCTTCGTCTATTCATTTAGAGTCACAGACCAACACAGCACAGATACAGGCCCTTCAGCCCAATTAGTCCATGCTGATTTGTTACTTTATCTCATCCCATCAACTTGCATCTGGGCCATAGTTCGTCATACCCCTCCCATCCATGTACTTATCCAAACATCTTCAATGTTCCTATTGAATGTGCATCCACCACTCATGCTGTCAGCTGATTCCACATTCCCACCACCTTCTGGGTAAAGGAGTCCCTCCTCAGTTTCCCCTTAAATTTTGAACCTTTCACCCTTAACTTATGACCTCTAGTTCCAGTCTAAGACCTGGTGTAGAAGGAATGGCCCTGAGTTACTGTGGGATGCAAATGTGCTTACCTGTGCCTACTTGACACAATAATTCAGGTCAAGGTGGTTGCAGAGCTCTTAATTCACAAAAGTTAATGACTACCAAGAGCACCATCTTCTATATCTACTATTTCACAGACATGCAATTCACTGGAGTCCACTGAGAACTGTTAAATTGTTCAAGTATTTGCTTGTTCACCACAAAATAATATGTCAAGTCTGAATAACTATTTAATAGCATTGATTCCAGATACTTTGAAAATATTAGGTTCTGGCACATTTTCATTCTGATTATGATCTTTCTTTTCCTCTCTATTTCTCTTTCTGTAACTGATTTGGTATTGTTATCATCCGCTGAATACAATTTCCAGTCCTTGCACTGTTCATTTCATAATCCTTCAATAATATCGACTGAGGATACACACAGTTGATTGCTTGTTCATTCAAATCCCAGTTGCTCAGTTTTCCTCATGGCAACATTATCAGCTTGCACTTAGCTAGCATGGCCCAGTTCCAAAGCAGAGCACTCTTGTCATGTTTTAAATGGCTGCTAAATTCATCTCACGAGATTCTGGTCTCTACAGTTATGCCAGCAATGAGCCACTGCAGTAATTATAGGCAGGAAGTTTTTCTTTCATAAGTAGATTAATCTAAAAGCTTTAGCTAGGGCATAATGTCTGATTTTCAAATTTATGGGCAGCATAAAGAGGATGCTATGTCATATTAATATACAAATGCTTATTACAGGTCTTTAATCCACTAACTCACTAGAACAGCTTATCTGTTTATTTTAAATGGGTTGATGACCCATTGAAATAACATACAAAGTTATGCTACTGTAGCCTGGCAGCTGGCATGCTATTACAGCTCAGGAGTCAGAGTTTGAAATTTTCTGTAAGAAGGTTTGTATGTCCTCCTCGTGAAGTGCACGTGATTTTGTACTGTGCTCCGATTTCCTCCTACTGTCCAAAGACACGATGATTAGTGGGTTAATTGGCCATAGTAATCTGTTCCGTGATTAGGCTAGGGTCAACTTGATGGGTTGCTGGGTTGCGAAGGCCTGTTCCATGATGTGTCCTTAAATAAAATAAATAATTTCATAGAAATGAGTCTGTTCACTGATATTTGATCAATGTAAATTCTAGGCTAAATTAACAAACTGTAATTACTAGATTACACTGCCTAAGAGAAAGAAAGCAGAAGAATGATAACAGCAAGGCGCTTTTAAGGAATATAAAAAGTGGATAAGTCTCCAGGTCCTGACAGGATATTCTCCAGGACCTTGAGGGAAGTTAGTGTGGGAATAGCAGGGGCTCTGACAGAAATATTTCAAATGTCATTAGAAACATGCATAGTGACAGAGGATTGGCGTATTGCTCATGTTGTTCCATTGTTTAAAAAGGGTTCGAAGAGTAAACCTAGCAATTATCGGCCTGTGAGTTTGACATCAGTGGTGGGTAAATTGATGGAAAGTATTCTTAGAGATGGTATATATAATTATCTGGATAGACAGGGTCTGATTAGGAACAGTCAACATGGGTTTGTGCATGGAAAGTCATGTTTGACAAATCTTATTGAATTTTTTGAAGAGGTTACTTGGAAAGTTGACGAGGGTAAAGTGGTGGATGTGGTCTATATGGACTTCAGTAAGGCCTTTGACAAGGTTCCACACGGAAGGTTAGTTAGGAAGGTTCAATCGTTAGGTATTAATATTGAAGTAGTAAAATGGATTCGGCAGTGGCTGGATGGGAGACGCCAGAGAGTAGTGGTGGTTAACTGTGTGTCAGATTGGAGGCCAATGACTAGTGGTGTGCCTCAGGGATCTATACTGGATCCAATGTTGTTTATCATATATAATAATGATCTGGATGATGGGGTGGTAAATTGGATTAGTAAGTATACAGATGATACTAAGATAGGTGGAGTTGTGGATAATGAAGTAGGTTTTCAAAGCTTGCAGAGAGATTTAGGCCAGTTAGAAGAGTGGGCTGAAAGATGGCAGATGGAGTTTAATGCTGATACATGTGAGGTGCTACATTTTGGTAGGACTAATCAAAATAGGACATACATGGTAAATGGTAGGGCATTGAAGAATGCAGTAGAACAGAAGGATCTAGGAATAATTGTACATAGTTCCCTGAAGGTGGAATCTCATGTGGATAGGGTGATGAAGAAAGCTTTTAGTATGCTGGCCTTTATAAATCAGAGCATTGAGTATAGGAGTTGGGATGTAATGTTGAAATTGTACAAGGCATTGGTGAGGCCAAATTTGGAGTATTGTGTACAGTTCTGGTCACCGAATTATAGGAAAGATGTCACCAAAATTGAGAGAGTACAGAAAAGATTTACAGAGTACAGAGAATGTTACCTGGGTTTCATCTCATAAGTTACAGAGAACGGCTGAACAAGTTGGGTCTTTATTCTTTGGAGTGTAAAAGGTTGAGGGGGGACTTGATAGAGGTATTTAAAATTATGAGGGGGATAGATAGAGTTGACGTGGATAGGCTTTTTCCATTGAGATTGGGGAGATTCGAACAAGAGGACATGAGCTGAGAGTTAAAGGGCAAAAGTTTAGGGGTAACATGAGGCTGAACTTCTTTACTCAGAGAGTGGTAGCTGTGTGGAACGAGCTTCCAGCAGAAGTGGTTGAGGCAGGTTCGATGTTGTCGTTTAAAGTTAAATTGGATAGATATATGGACAGGAAAGGAATGGAGGGTTATGGGCTGAGTGCGGGTCGGTGGGACTAGGTGAGAGTAAGAGCTTGGCATGGACGAGAAGGGCCGAGATGGCCTGTTTCCGTGCTGTAATTGTTATATGGTTATATGTTATATGGTTATAAGGCGAAATTAATGGGGGAATGGTTTTGCTTCGTGAGCTGACATGAACTTGATCGGCCAACCTGTCTTCCTCCTCGTAGTAAGAAAATATGGAAAGTTGAATATGTTCCCAATCAATCTGGGGAAAAGCCCTCCCCACCATGGAATGCATTCATATGGAGTGCTGCCACAAGAAAGCATCCTTCAGGAGGGTGAACCCACAGAAAGCGTCTGACTCAAAGAGCGTACCTGCCCGATTTCTGAAGACCTGTGCTGGAGTTCACTGAGATCTTTAACCTCTGACTTAGGCAGTCTGAGATATCCACCTGCTTCAAACAGGCTTGAAGTGATGACCAATGATTATCATCCAGTGGCACTTGGTAATGAGTGATTCGAGAGGTTGCTGATGAAACATATCAACTCCTGCCTGAGGAATAATTTGGATCGACTCCAACGTACCTACCACCACAACAGGCAAATAGAAGATGCCATTTCATTAGCTCTTCATTCAATCCTGGAAGATCTGGACAGTGAAACTGCATAAATCAGGATGCTCTTCATTGAATACAGCTCAGCATTCAATACTAACATCCCCTCAAAACTAGTCAATAAAGCTTTAAGATCTCGGCCTCAATACCTCATTGAGCAACTGGAACTATTAGCACAGTTTGTTGCCTTTTGCACATTGGTTTGTTTGTCTGTCTTGTCATGTGTGGTTTTCCACTGATTCTGTGGTGTTTCTGACTTGCTGTCAATGGCTGCAAGAAAATGAATCTCTAGGTTTTATATGGTGACTTTCACAATACATTTATTTTGAAATTTGAAAGCAGCAAAGTCGTTACGAACTCCCACAATGCAGGGCATTCCCTCCTCTCACTACCTAAATCAGGCAGGAGGTACAGGAGCCTTATGTACCACACCAGCAAGTTCAGGAACAGTTATTACTCTACAATCATTTGGCTCCTGAACCTATGTGAATAATATCACTCACAGCTCTGAAGTGATTCTACAACTTACAGACTCACTTTCAAGGACTCTAAAGCTCACATTCTCATTATTATTTATTTGTTATTTGCACAATTTAACTTCTTTTGCACATTGGTTGTTTGTCAGTCTTTATTTGCATATTGGTGTTCATAAATTCTATTGTATTTCTTTGATAATAAATTTACTTTAACTTTGACGTGAAATTATTTTGGTTGTAAATTATTTACATCTTTCTCATAGGTTCTAACCATCCTGGAAAGTCTTTCAAAACATTTGAAATTGCTTCACAGCTGTGATAGGAGATAAATTTTCACCCACAGATTCACCTTATGTCTGGGCATGTGCTGTGAGTGCTCAGCATTCACTGCCCAATTCAGGACGCAGAGGGCCAGCAGGGGCAGAACTCTGCATCAAACACAGGAGAATGCAAGTGTGTGAGCACCCAGGGCCACAGTTTTGGGCAATAGACTGGCTCTGGCAAGATCCAGAACAATGATCCTCAACCAGCAATTTTCCATGGAGAATATTAGGAAAATGGGTAAAAACAAGAACTGCTGGAAGTACTCAGTTTGTCAGCCAGCATCTACAGGTAATGCCTCAGCTCAATGGCCTTTCATCTGGTGTAACATCACTGTTTTTTTCTGTCAGAGTAGAGAAGAGCTTCATTGTCAGAGGTGTTGTCTTTCATTAAAGCAAGGTCCTCTTTCAAATGTGAATCTTTTGTCTTTTATTCCCATTTGAAAGAGGAACTTGCTTTAATGAAAGACACCACCTCTGACAATGAAGCTCTCCCCGATTCAGTACTGAACAATCAGCTCAGAATTTTGTGCCTAGGCATTTAGAGTGGCAAGTGAACTATTTGTTTCTCTTTAAGCCAACAGAGGGAGGTTATCTTTGCATTGCTTCATGGAACAATTGGGAGAAGATTTTCGACAGAAACATCTAGAAAAGTCGGTGACAGAATAAACTTTGTATTGCGGCAGTATTTTTAGTTCTCAGTAGCAATGCTAATGCAGCATTCATAGGGTTAATTCTGTGAAAATGACCCATGAAACTGACCTAAAATTGACAGGCATATCACTGAAAAGTGGAAACAGCAACTTTAAAGCCAAGTACTGAACTAAATATGAAAGCTGGTATTCTCTCATAACCTGAATTCCATTACTGAAATATGAGCATGCAATCCCATGGACCATGAACATGGTTATATGAGGATGCTGGTAAATCTATCCACTCGTTGTTCACATAGAGTTCACACTGGTGGTCTGTCAGGAACTGAAAGAATATAAAGGAAATCGAATGTGCTGAAAGATTGTATTGTAGACAGTGAGTAAAAGGTTACAGAAGTTAGGTCAGTCTGAACCAGACTCCACTGGAGTAAATTATTCATGGCATATAAACCCTTACAGACATTTACAATCAGTGAAATTGAGAGAAGGTTGGTCTTTCCTTTATTATTTTTGCTTTTATTGCACACCAGTAACACCTTAAAGAACTATGCAAGGAGGCGATTCCGTCGAGTGGCGACTGAAATTCCAGGTGAATTACAGGCTCCACTGCAACCACATGCTGCAATTCATGAAGAGTTCTACAATCTCAATTTCTTTCATCTGGGAAAATTGAGGGTTTTTTTTACAAAACAGACCTATTGCTCTTTTTTTAAACTGGAGGATCAGATTATAGATGTAAGTTTCATCCATCTGGATTTCTTTGTAAATGGTTCAACTGTCAGCATTATGTAAGAGGTAGGAATGAACTGTGGAAAGGCTAGCACAGTGGAAATGTTGGGTGATGGGCCAGGGAGGGGTTGTGGGGAGTGTAGGTTGATGGGACAGGGAGGGGTTGTGGGGAGTGTAGGGTGAGGGACAGGGAGGGGCTGTGGGGAGTGTAGGGTGATGGGCCAGGGAGGGGTTGTGGGGAGTGTAGGGTGATGGGACAGGGAGGGGAGTGTAGGGTGATGGGACAGGGAGGGGCTGTGGGGAGTGTAGGGTGAGGGACAGGAAGGGGTTGTGGGGAGTGTAGGTTGATGGGACAGGGAGGGGTTGTGGGGAGCGTAGGGTGATGTGACAGGGAGGGGTTGTGGGGAGTGTAGGGTGAGGGACAGGGAGGGGCTGTGGGGAGTGTAGGGTGATGGGCCAGGGAGGGGTTGTGGGGAGTGTAGGGTGATGGGACAGGGAGGGGAGTGTAGGGTGATGGGACAGGGAAGGGCTGTGGGGAGTGTAGGGTGAGGGACAGGAAGGGGTTGAGGAGAGTGTAGGTTGATGGGACAGGGAGGGGTTGTGGGGAGCGTAGGGTGATGTGACAGGGAGGGGTTGTGTGGAGTGTAGGGTGAGGGACAGGGAGGGGCTGTGGGGAGTGTAGGGTGATGGGACAGGGAGGGGAGTGTAGGGTGATGGGAAAGGGAGGGGTTGTGGGCAGTGTAGGGTGATGGGACAGGGAGGGGAGTGCAGGGTGATGGGACAGGGAGGGGAGTATAGGGTGATGGGACAGGGAGGGGTTGTGGGCAGTGTAGGGTGATGGGACAGGGAGGGGTTGTGGGCAGTGTAGGGTGATGGGACAGGGAGGGGAGTGCAGGGTGATGGGACAGGGAGGGGAGTATAGGGTGATGGGACAGGGAGGGGTTGTGGGCAGTGTAGGGTGATGGGACAGGGAGGGGAGTGTAGGGTGATGGGACAGGGAGGGGCTGTGGGGAGTGCAGGGGGATGGGACAGGGAGGGGTTGTGGGGAGTGTAGGTTGATTGAACAGGGAGGGGTTGAGGGGAGTGTAGTGTGATGAGACGGAGGGGATGTGGAGAGTGTAGAGTGATGGGACAGGGAGGGATTGAGGGGAGTGTAGGATGATGGGACAGGGAGGGGTTGTGGAGAGTGTAGGGAGATGGGACAGGGAGGGGTTGTGGGGAGTGTAGGGTGATGAGACAGGGAGGGGTTGTGGGGAGTGTAGGGTGATGGGACAGGGAGGGGTTGTGGGGAGTTTAGGGTGATGGGACAGGGAGGGGTTGTGGGCAGTGTAGGGTAATGGGACAGGGTGGGATTGTGGGGAGTGTAGGGTGATGAGACAGGGATGGATTGTGGAGAGTGTAGAGTGATGGGACAGGGAGGGGTTGTCGAGAGTGTAGGGTGAAGGGACAGGGAGGGGTTGTGGGGAGTGTAGGGAGATAGGACAGGGAGGGGGTTTATGGAGAGTGTAGGGTGATGGGACAGGGAGGGGTTATGGAGAGTGTAGGGTGAGGGACAGGGAGGGATTAATGGGGAGTGTAGGGTGATGAGACAGGGAGGGGTTGTGGGGAGTGTAGGGTGATAGGACAGGGAGGGGTTGATGGGGGTGTGGGGTGATGGTACAGGGAGGTGTTGTGGGGAGTGTAGGGTGATGGGACAGGGAGGGGTTGTGGGGAGTGTAGTGTCATGGGACAGGGAGGGGTTGTGGAGAGTGTAGGGAGATGGGACAGGGAGGGGTTGTGGAGAGAGTAGGGTGATGGGACAGGGAGGGGCTGTGGAGAGTGTAGGGTGATGGGCCAGGGATGGGTTGTGGGGAGTGTAGGGTGATGAGACAGGGATGGGTTGTGGGGAATGTAGGGTGATGGGCCAGGGAGGGGTTGTGGGGAGGGTAGGGTGATGAGACAGGGATGGGTTGTGGGGAATGTAGGGTGATGGGCCAGGGAGGGGTTGTGGGGAGGGTAGGGTGATGAGACAAGGATGGGTTGTGGGGAGTGTAGGGTGATGGGACAGGGAGGGGCTGTGGGGAGTGTAGGGTGATGGTACAGGGAGAGGCTGTGGATAGTGTAGGGTGATGGGACAGGGAGGGGTTGTGGGTAGTGTAGGGTGATGGGACCGGGAGGGATTGTTGGGAGTGTGGGGTGATGGGACAGGGAGGGGATGTGGGGAGTGTAGGGTGATGGGACAGGGAGGGGTTGTGGGGAGTGTAGGGTGATGGGACTGGGTGGGGAGTGCAGGGTGACGGGACAGGGAGGGGTTGTGGAGAGTGTAGAGTGATGGGACGGAGAGGGGATGTTGGGAGTGTGGGGTGATGGGACAGGGAGCGGTTGCGGCGAGTGTAGGATGATGGGACAGGGAGGGATTGAGGAGAGTGTAGGATGATGGGACAGGGAGGGATTGAGGAGAGTGTAGGATGATGGGACAGGGAGGGGTTGTGGAGAGTGTAGGGAGATGGGACAGGGAGGGGTTGTGGTGAGTGTAGGGTGATGGGACAGGGAGGAGTTGTGGGGAGTTTAGGGTGATGGGACAGGTAGGGGTTGTGGGCAGGGTAGGGTGATGGGACAGGGAGGGATTGTGGGGAGTGTAGGGTGATGAGACAGGGAGGGGTTGTGGAGAGTGTAGAGTGATGGGACCGGGAGGGGTTGTGGGGAGTGTAGGGTGAAGGGACAGGGAGGGGTTGTGGGGAGTGTAGGGAGATAGGACAGGGAGGGGGTTTATGGAGAGTGTAGGGTGATGGGACAGAGAGGGGTTATGGAGAGTGTAGGGTGAGGGACCGGGAGGGATTGTTGGGAGTGTGGGGTGATGGGACAGGGAGGGGTTGTGGGGAGTGTAGGGTGATGGGACAGGGAAAGGTTGTGGGGAGTGTAGGGTGATGGGACAGGGAGGGGAGTGCAGGGTGACGGGACAGGGAGGGGTTGTGGAGAGTGTAGAGTGATGGGACAGGGAGGGGTTGTTGGGAGCGTGGGGTGATGGGACAGGGAGCGATTGTGGCGAGTGTAGGATGATGGGACAGAAAGGGATTGAGGAGAGTGTAGGATGATGGGACAGGGAGGGGTTGTGGAGAGTGTAGGGAGATGGGACAGGGAGGGGTTGTGGGGAGTGTAGGGTGATGAGACAGGGAGGGGTTGTGGGGAGTGTAGGGTGATGGGACAGGGAGGAGTTGTGGGGAGTTTAGGGTGATGGGACAGGTAGGGGTTGTGGGCAGGGTAGGGTGATGGGACAGGGAGGGGTTGTGGGGAGTGTAGGGAGATAGGACAGGGAGGGGGTTTATGGAGAGTGTAGGGTGATGGGACAGGGAGGGGTTATGGAGAGTGTAGGGTGAGGGACAGGGAAGGATTAATGAGGAGTGTAGGGTGATGAGACAGGGAGGGGTTGTGGGGAGTGTAGGGTGATAGGACAGGGAGGGGTTGTTGGGGGTGTGGGGTGATGGGACAGGGAGGTATTGTGGGGAGTGTAGGGTGATGGGACAGGGAGGGGTTGTGGGGAGTGTAGGGTGATGGGACAGGGAGGGATTGAGTGGAGTGTAGGATGATGGGACATGGAGGGGTTGTGGAGAGTGTAGAGTGATGGGACAGGGAGGGGTTGTTGGGAGTGTGGGGTGATGGGACAGGGAGGGGTTGTGGGGAGTGCAGGGTGATGGGACAGGGAGGGGTTGTGGGGAGTGTAGGGTGATGGGACAGGGAGGGGTTAATGAGTGTGTCGGGTGATGGGACAGGGAGGGATTGTGGGGAGGTAGAGTGATGGGACAGGAAGGGGTTGTCGAGAGTGAAGGGTGAAGGGACAGGGAGGGGTTGTGGGGAGTGCAGGGAGATAGGACAGGGAGGGGGGTTATGGAGAGTGTAGGGTGATGGGACAGGGAGGGGTTATGGAGAGTGTCGGGTGAGGGACAGGGAGGGATTAATGGGGAGTGTAGGGTGATAGGACAGGGAGGGGTTGTTGGGGGTGTGGGGTGATGGGACAGGGAGGTGTTTTGGGGAGTGTAGGGTGATGGGACAGGGAGGGGTTGTGGGGAGTGTAGTGTGATGGGACAGGGAGGGATTGAGGGGAGTGTAGGATGATGGGACAGGGAGGGGTTGTGGAGAGTGTAGGGAGATGGGACAGGGAGGGTTTGTGGAGAGAGTAGGGTGATGGGACAGGGAGGGGCTGTGGAGAGTGTAGGGTGTTGGGCCAGGGATGGGTTGTGGGGAGTGTAGGGTGATGAGACAGGGATGGGTTGTGGGGAGTGTAGGGTGATGGGACAGGGAGAGGTTGAGGATAGTGTAGGGTGATGGGACAGGGAGGGGATTGCAGGGGGATGGGACAGGGAGTGGTTGTGGGGAGTGTAGGTTGATTGGACAGGGAGGGGATGTGGAGAGTGTAGAGTGATGGGACAGGGAGGGATTGAGTGGAGTATAGGATGATGGGACATGGAGGGGTTGTGGAGAGTGTAGGGAGATGGGACAGGGAGGGGTTGTGGGGAGTGTAGGGTGATGAGACAGGGAGGGGTTCTGGGGAGTATAGGGTGATGGGACCGGGAGGGGTTGTGGGGAGTTTAGCGTGATGGGACAGGGAGGTGTTGTGGGCAGTGTAGGGTGATGGGACAGGGAGGGATTGTGGGGAGTGTAGGGTGATGAGACAGGGATGGGTTGTGGAGAGTGTAGAGTGATGGGACAGGGAGGGGTTGTGGGGAGTGTAGGGTGAAGGGACAGGGAGGGGTTGTGGGGAGTGTAGGGAGATAGGACAGGGAGGGGGTTTATGGAGAGTGTAGCATGATGGGACAGAGAGGGGTTATGGAGAGTGTAGGGTGAGGGACAGGGAGGGATGAATGGGGAGTGTAGGGTGATGAGACAGGGAGGGCTTGAGGGGAGTGTAGGATGATGGGACAGGGAGGGGGTGTGGAGAGTGTAGGGTGAAGGGACAGGGAGGGGGTGTGGGGAGTGTAGGGTGATAGGACAGGGAGGGGTTGTTGGGGGTGTGGGGTGATGGGACAGGGAGGTGTTGTGGGGAGTGTAGAGTGATGGGACAGGGAGGGGTTATGGGGAGTGTAGTGTGATGGGACAGGGAGGGATTGAGGGGAGTGTAGGATGATGGGACAGGGAGGGGTTGTGGAGAGTGTCGGGAGATGGGACAGGGAGGGGTTGTGCAGAGAGTAGGGTGATGGGACAGGGAGGGGCTGTGGAGAGTGTAGGGTGATGGGCCAGGGATGGGTTGTGGGGAGTGTAGGGTGATGAGACAGGGATGGGTTGTGGGGAGGGTAGGGTGATGAGACAAGGATGGGTTGTGGGGAGTGTAGGGTGATGGGACAGGGAGGGGCTGTGGGGAGTGTAGGGTGATGGTACAGGGAGAGGCTGTGGATAGTGTAGGGTGATGGGACAGGGAGGGGTTGTGGGTAGTGTAGGGTGATGGGACCGGGAGGGATTGTTGGGAGTGTGGGGTGATGGGACAGGGAGGGGATGTGGGGAGTGTAGGGTGATGGGACAGGGAGGGGTTGTGGGGAGTGTAGGGTGATGGGACAGGGAGGGGAGTGCAGGGTGACGGGACAGGGAGGGGTTGTGGAGAGTGTAGAGTGATGGGACGGAGAGGGGATGTTGGGAGTGTGGGGTGATGGGACAGGGAGCGGTTGCGGCGAGTGTAGGATGATGGGACAGGGAGGGATTGAGGAGAGTGTAGGATGATGGGACAGGGAGGGATTGAGGAGAGTGTAGGATGATGGGACAGGGAGGGGTTGTGGAGAGTGTAGGGAGATGGGACAGGGAGGGGTTGTGGTGAGTGTAGGGTGATGGGACAGGGAGGAGTTGTGGGGAGTTTAGGGTGATGGGACAGGTAGGGGTTGTGGGCAGGGTAGGGTGATGGGACAGGGAGGGATTGTGGGGAGTGTAGGGTGATGAGACAGGGAGGGGTTGTGGAGAGTGTAGAGTGATGGGACCGGGAGGGGTTGTGGGGAGTGTAGGGTGAAGGGACAGGGAGGGGTTGTGGGGAGTGTAGGGAGATAGGACAGGGAGGGGGTTTATGGAGAGTGTAGGGTGATGGGACAGAGAGGGGTTATGGAGAGTGTAGGGTGAGGGACCGGGAGGGATTGTTGGGAGTGTGGGGTGATGGGACAGGGAGGGGTTGTGGGGAGTGTAGGGTGATGGGACAGGGAAAGGTTGTGGGGAGTGTAGGGTGATGGGACAGGGAGGGGAGTGCAGGGTGACGGGACAGGGAGGGGTTGTGGAGAGTGTAGAGTGATGGGACAGGGAGGGGTTGTTGGGAGCGTGGGGTGATGGGACAGGGAGCGATTGTGGCGAGTGTAGGATGATGGGACAGAAAGGGATTGAGGAGAGTGTAGGATGATGGGACAGGGAGGGGTTGTGGAGAGTGTAGGGAGATGGGACAGGGAGGGGTTGTGGGGAGTGTAGGGTGATGAGACAGGGAGGGGTTGTGGGGAGTGTAGGGTGATGGGACAGGGAGGAGTTGTGGGGAGTTTAGGGTGATGGGACAGGTAGGGGTTGTGGGCAGGGTAGGGTGATGGGACAGGGAGGGGTTGTGGGGAGTGTAGGGAGATAGGACAGGGAGGGGGTTTATGGAGAGTGTAGGGTGATGGGACAGGGAGGGGTTATGGAGAGTGTAGGGTGAGGGACAGGGAAGGATTAATGAGGAGTGTAGGGTGATGAGACAGGGAGGGGTTGTGGGGAGTGTAGGGTGATAGGACAGGGAGGGGTTGTTGGGGGTGTGGGGTGATGGGACAGGGAGGTATTGTGGGGAGTGTAGGGTGATGGGACAGGGAGGGGTTGTGGGGAGTGTAGGGTGATGGGACAGGGAGGGATTGAGTGGAGTGTAGGATGATGGGACATGGAGGGGTTGTGGAGAGTGTAGAGTGATGGGACAGGGAGGGGTTGTTGGGAGTGTGGGGTGATGGGACAGGGAGGGGTTGTGGGGAGTGCAGGGTGATGGGACAGGGAGGGGTTGTGGGGAGTGTAGGGTGATGGGACAGGGAGGGGTTAATGAGTGTGTCGGGTGATGGGACAGGGAGGGATTGTGGGGAGGTAGAGTGATGGGACAGGAAGGGGTTGTCGAGAGTGAAGGGTGAAGGGACAGGGAGGGGTTGTGGGGAGTGCAGGGAGATAGGACAGGGAGGGGGGTTATGGAGAGTGTAGGGTGATGGGACAGGGAGGGGTTATGGAGAGTGTCGGGTGAGGGACAGGGAGGGATTAATGGGGAGTGTAGGGTGATAGGACAGGGAGGGGTTGTTGGGGGTGTGGGGTGATGGGACAGGGAGGTGTTTTGGGGAGTGTAGGGTGATGGGACAGGGAGGGGTTGTGGGGAGTGTAGTGTGATGGGACAGGGAGGGATTGAGGGGAGTGTAGGATGATGGGACAGGGAGGGGTTGTGGAGAGTGTAGGGAGATGGGACAGGGAGGGTTTGTGGAGAGAGTAGGGTGATGGGACAGGGAGGGGCTGTGGAGAGTGTAGGGTGTTGGGCCAGGGATGGGTTGTGGGGAGTGTAGGGTGATGAGACAGGGATGGGTTGTGGGGAGTGTAGGGTGATGGGACAGGGAGAGGTTGAGGATAGTGTAGGGTGATGGGACAGGGAGGGGATTGCAGGGGGATGGGACAGGGAGTGGTTGTGGGGAGTGTAGGTTGATTGGACAGGGAGGGGATGTGGAGAGTGTAGAGTGATGGGACAGGGAGGGATTGAGTGGAGTATAGGATGATGGGACATGGAGGGGTTGTGGAGAGTGTAGGGAGATGGGACAGGGAGGGGTTGTGGGGAGTGTAGGGTGATGAGACAGGGAGGGGTTCTGGGGAGTATAGGGTGATGGGACCGGGAGGGGTTGTGGGGAGTTTAGCGTGATGGGACAGGGAGGTGTTGTGGGCAGTGTAGGGTGATGGGACAGGGAGGGATTGTGGGGAGTGTAGGGTGATGAGACAGGGATGGGTTGTGGAGAGTGTAGAGTGATGGGACAGGGAGGGGTTGTGGGGAGTGTAGGGTGAAGGGACAGGGAGGGGTTGTGGGGAGTGTAGGGAGATAGGACAGGGAGGGGGTTTATGGAGAGTGTAGCATGATGGGACAGAGAGGGGTTATGGAGAGTGTAGGGTGAGGGACAGGGAGGGATGAATGGGGAGTGTAGGGTGATGAGACAGGGAGGGATTGAGGGGAGTGTAGGATGATGGGACAGGGAGGGGTTGTGGAGAGTGTAGGGTGAAGGGACAGGGAGGGGTTGTGGGGAGTGTAGGGTGATAGGACAGGGAGGGGTTGTTGGGGGTGTGGGGTGATGGGACAGGGAGGTGTTGTGGGGAGTGTAGAGTGATGGGACAGGGAGGGGTTATGGGGAGTGTAGTGTGATGGGACAGGGAGGGATTGAGGGGAGTGTAGGATGATGGGACAGGGAGGGGTTGTGGAGAGTGTCGGGAGATGGGACAGGGAGGGGTTGTGCAGAGAGTAGGGTGATGGGACAGGGAGGGGCTGTGGAGAGTGTAGGGTGATGGGCCAGGGATGGGTTGTGGGGAGTGTAGGGTGATGAGACAGGGATGGGTTGTGGGGAGTGTAGGGTGATGGGACAGGGTGGGGTTGCGGAGAGTGTAGGGTGATTGGACAGGGAGGGGTTTTGGGGAGTGTAGTGCGATGGGACAGGGAGGGGTTTAGTAGAGTGCATGGTGATGGGACTGGGAGGGGTTGTGGAGAGTGTAGGGTCATGGGACAGGGAGGTGTTGTGGGGAGTATAGGGTGACGAGACAGGGAGGAGTTTTCGGGTGTGTAGTGTGATGGGACAGGGAGGGGTTTAGGCGAGTGCAGGGTGATGGGACAGGGAGGAGTTGTGGGGTGTGTAGGGTGATGGGACAGGGAGGGGAGTGCAGGGTGATGGGACAGGGAGGGGATGTGGGGAGTGTAGGGTGATGGGACAGGGAGGGGAGTGCAGGGTGATGGGACAGGGTGGGGTTGTGGAGAGTGTCGAGTGATGTGACAGGGTGGGGTTGTGTGGATTGTAGAGTGATGGGACAGGGAGGGCTTTATGGGGAGCGTAGGGTGATGGGACAGGGAGAGGTTGTGGGGAGTGTAGGGAGATAGGACAGGGAGGGGGATTATGGAGAGTGTAGGGTGATGGGACAGGGAGGGGTTATGGAGAGTGTCGGGAGAGGGACAGGGAGGGATTAATGGGGAGTGTAGGGTGATAGGACAGGGAGGGGTTGTTGGGGGTGTGGGGTGATGGGACAGGGAGGTGTTTTGGGGAGTGTAGGGTGATGGGACAGGGAGGGGTTGTGGGGAGTGTAGTGTGATGGGACAGGGAGGGATTGAGGGGAGTGTAGGATGATGGGACAGGGAGGGGTTGTGGAGAGTGTAGGGAGATGGGACAGGGAGGGTTTGTGGAGAGTGTAGGGTGATGGGCCTGGGATGGGTTGTGGGGAGTGTAGGGTGATGAGACAGGGATGGGTTGTGGGGAGTGTAGGGTGATGGGACAGGGAGGGGCTGTGTGGAGTGTAGGGTGATGGTACAGGGAGAGGTTGAGGATAGTGTAGGGTGATGGGACAGGGAGGGGAGTGCAGGGGGATGGGACAGGGAGGGGTTGTGGGGAGTGTAGTGTGATGAGACAGGGAGGGGATGTGGAGAGTGTAGAGTGATGGGACAGGGAGGGATTGAGTGGAGTGTAGGATGAAGGGACATGGAGGGGTTGTGGAGAGTTTAGGGAGATGGGACAGGGAGGGGTTGTGGGGAGTGTAGGGTGATGAGACAGGGAGGGGTTCTGGGGAGTATAGGGTGATGGGACCGGGAGGGGTTGTGGGGAGTTTAGCGTGATGGGACAGGGAGGTGTTGTGGGCAGTGTAGGGTGATGGGACAGGGAGGGATTGTGGGGAGTGTAGGGTGATGAGACAGGGATGGGTTGTGGAGAGTGTAGAGTGATGGGACAGGGAGGGGTTGTGGGGAGTGTAGGGTGAAGGGACAGGGAGGGGTTGTGGGGAGTGTAGGGAGATAGGACAGGGAGGGGGTTTATGGAGAGTGTAGGGTGATGGGACAGAGAGGGGTTATGCAGAGTGTAGGGTGAGGGACAGGGAGGGATGAATGGGGCGTGTAGGGTGATGAGACAGGGAGGGGTTGTGGGGAGTGTAGGGTGATAGGACAGGGAGGGGTTGTTGGGGGTGTGGGGTGATGGGACAGGGAGGTGTTGTGGGGAGTGTAGAGTGATGGGACAGGGAGGGGTTATGGGGAGTGTAGTGTGATGGGACAGGGAGGGATTGAGGGGAGTGCAGGTTGATGGGACAGGGAGGGGTTGTGGAGAGTGTCGGGAGATGGGACAGGGAGGGGTTGTGCAGAGAGTAGGGTGATGGGACAGGGAGGGGCTGTGGAGAGTGTAGGGTGATGGGCCAGGGATTGGTTGTGGGGAGTGTAGGGTGATGAGACAGGGATGGGTTGTGGGGAGTGTAGGGTGATGGGACTGGGAGGGGTTGTGGAGAGTGTAGGGTCATGGGACAGGGAGGTGTTGTGGGGAGTATAGGGTGACGAGACAGGGAGGAGTTTTCGGGAGTGTAGTGTGATGGGACAGGGAGGGGTTTAGGCGAGTGCAGGGTGATGGGACAGGGAGGAGTTGTGGGGAGTGTAGGGTGATGGGACAGGGAGGGGAGTGCAGGGTGATGGGACAGGGAGGGGATGTGGGGATTGTAGGGTGATGGGACAGGGAGGGGAGTGCAGGGTGATGGGACAGGGTGGGGTTGTGGAGAGTGTCGAGTGATGTGACAGGGTGGGGTTGTGTGGATTGTAGGGTGATGGGACAGGGAGGGCTTTATGGGGAGCGTAGGGTGATGGGACAGGGAGAGGTTGTGGGGAGTGTAGGGTGATGGGACAGGGTGGGGTTGCGGGTAGTGTAGGGTGATTGGACAGGGAGGGGTTTTCGGGAGTGTAGTGCGATGGGACAGGGTGGGGTTTAGTGGAGTGTATGGTGATGGGACTGGGAGGGGTTGTGGAGAGTGTAGGGTCATGGGACAGGGAGGTGTTGTGGGGAGTATAGGGTGACGAGACAGGGAGGGGTTTTCGGGAGTGTAGTGTGATGGGACAGGGTGGGGTTGTGGAGAGTGTCGAGTGATGGGACAGGGTGGGGTTGTGTGGATTGTAGGGTGATGGACAGGGAGGGCTTTATGGGGAGCGTAGGGTGATGGGACAGGGAGAGGTTGTGGGGAGTGTAGGGTGATGGGACAGGGTGGGGTTGCGGCGAGTGTAGGGTGATTGGACAGGGAGGGGTTTTGGGGAGTGTAGTGTGATGGGACCGGGAGGGGTTTAGTAGAGTGTATGGTGATGGGACTGGGAGGGGTTGTGGAGAGTGTAGGGTCATGGGACAGGGAGGTGTTGTGGGGAGTATAGGGTGACGAGACAGGGAGGAGATTTCGGGAGTGTAGGGTGATGGGACAGGGAGGGGAGTGCAGGGTGATGGGACAGGGAGGGGATGTGGGGAGTGTAGGGTGATGGGACAGGGAGGGGAGTGCACAGTGATGGGACAGGGTGGGGTTGTGGAGAGTGTCGAGTGATGTGACAGGGTGGGGTTGTGTGGATTGTAGGGTGATGGGACAGGGAGGGCTTTATGGGGAGCGTAGGGTGATGGGACAGGGAGAGGTTGTGGGGAGTGTAGGGTGATGGGACAGGGTGGGGAGTGCACAGTGATGGGACAGGGTGGGGTTGTGGAGAGTGTCGAGTGATGTGACAGGGTGGGGTTGTGTGGATTGTAGGGTGATGGGACAGGGAGGGCTTTATGGGGAGCGTAGGGTGATGGGACAGGGAGAGGTTGTGGGGAGTGTAGGGTGATGGGACAGGGTGGGGTTGCGGAGAGTGTAGGGTGATTGGACAGGGAGGGGTTTTGGGGAGTGTAGTGCGATGGGACAGGGAGGGGTTTAGTAGAGTGCATGGTGATGGGACTGGGAGGGGTTGTGGAGAGTGTCAGGGAGGTGTTGTGGGGAGTCTAGGGTGACGAGACAGGGAGGGGTTTTCGGGAGTGTAGTGTGATGGGACAGGGAGGGGTTTAGGTGAGTGCAGGGTGAGGGGACAGGGAGGGGTTGTAGGGAGTGTAGGGTGATGAGACAGGGAGAGGTTGTGAGGAGTGTGGAGTGATGGGGCAGGGCGGGGTTGTGGGGAGTATCGGGTGATGGGCAGGGACTGGTTCTGGGGAGTGTAGGTTGATGGGACAGGGAGGGTGTGTGGGGAGTGTAGGATGATGGGACTCAGAGGGGTTGTGGGGAGTGTAGGGTGATGGGACAGGGAGGGGAGTGCAGGGTGATGGGACAGGGTGGGGTTGTGGAGAGTGTCGAGTGATGGGACAGGGTGGGGTTGTGTGGATTGTAGGGTGATGGGACAGGGAGGGCTTTATGGGGAGTGTAGGGTGATGGGACAGGGAGGGGTTGTGGGGAGTGTAGGGTGATGGGACAGGGAGGGGTTGTGGAGAGTGCAGGGTGATGGGACAGGGAGGGGTTGTGGGGAGTGTAGTGTGATGGGACAGGGAGGGGGTTTATGGAGAGTGTAGGGTGATGGGACAGAGTGGGGTTATGGAGAGTGTAGGGTGAGGGACAGGGAGGGATGAATGGGGCGTGTAGGGTGATGAGACAGGGAGGGGTTGTGGGGAGTGTAGGGTGATAGGACAGGGAGGGGTTGTTGGGGGTGTGGGGTGATGGGACAGGGAGGTGTTGTGGGGAGTGTAGAGTGATGGGACAGGGAGGGGTTATGGGGAGTGTAGGGTGAAGGGACAGGGAGGGGTTGTGGGGAGTGTAGGGAGATAGGACAGGGAGGGGGTTTATGGAGAGTGTAGGGTGATGGGACAGAGAGGGGTTATGGAGAGTGTAGGGTGAGGGACAGGGAGGGATAAATGCGGCGTGTAGGGTGATGAGACAGGGAGGGGTTGTGGGGAGTGTAGGGTGATAGGACAGGGAGGGGTTGTTGGGGGTGTGGGGTGATTGGACAGGGAGGTGTTGTGAGGAGTGTAGAGTGATGGGACAGGGAGGGGTTATGGGGAGTGTAGTGTGATGGGACAGGGAGGGATTGAGGGGAGTGCAGGATGATGGGACAGGGAGGGGTTGTGGAGAGTGTCGGGAGATGGGACAGGGTGGGGTTGTGTGGATTGTAGAGTGATGGGACAGGGAGGGCTATATGGGGAGCGTAGGGTGATGGGACAGGGAGAGGTTGTGGGGAGTGTAGGGTGATGGGACAGGGTGGGGTTGCGGGTAGTGTAGGGTGATTGTACAGGGAGGGGTTGTGGAGAGTGTAGAGTGATGGGACAGGGAGGGGTTGTTGGGAGTGTGGGGTGATGGGACAGGGAGGGGTTGTGGGGAGTGCTGGGTGATGGGACAGGGAGGGGTTGTGGGGAGTGTAGGGTGATGGGACAGGGAGGGGTTTATGAGTGTGTCGGGTGATGGGACAGGGAGGGATTGTGGGGAGGTAGGGTGATGAGACAGGGAGTGGTTGTGGAGAGTGTAGTGTGATGGGACAGGGAGGGGTTGTCGAGAGTGTAGGGTGAAGGGACAGGGAGGGGTTGTGGGGAGTGCAGGGAGATAGGACAGGGAGGGGGATTATGGAGAGTGTAGGGTGATGGGACAGGGAGGGGTTATGGAGAGTGTCGGGAGAGGGACAGGGAGGGATTAATGGGGAGTGTAGGGTGATAGGACAGGGAGGGGTTGTTGGGGGTGTGGGGTGATGGGACAGGGAGGTGTTTTGGGGAGTGTAGGGTGATGGGACAGGGAGGGGTTGTGGGGAGTGTAGTGTGATGGGACAGGGAGGGATTGAGGGGTGTAGGATGATGGGACAGGGAGGGGTTGTGGGGAGTGTAGGGAGATGGGACAGGGAGGGTTTGTGGAGAGAGTAGGGTGATGGGACAGGGAGGGGCTGTGGAGAGTGTAGGGTGATGGGCCAGGGATGTGTTGTGGGGAGTGTAGGGTGATGAGACAGGGATGGGTTGTGGGGAGTGTAGGGTGATGGGACAGGGAGGGGCTGTGTGGAATGTAGGGTGATGGTACAGGGAGAGGTTGAGGATAGTGTAGGGTGATGGGACAGGGAGGGGAGTGCAGGGGGATGGGACAGGGAGTGGTAGTGGGGAGTGTAGGTTGATTGGACAGGGAGGGGTTGTGGGGAGTGTAGTGTGATGAGACAGGGAGGGGATGTGGAGAGTGTAGAGTGATGGGACAGGGAGGGATTGAGTGGAGTATAGGATGATGGGACATGGAGGGGTTGTGGAGAGTGTAGGGAGATGGGACAGGGAGGGATTGTGGGTAGTGTAGGGTGATGAGACAGGGAGGGGTTCTGGGGAGTATAGGGTGATGGGACCGGGAGGAGTTGTGGGGAGTGTAGGGTGATGGGACAGGGAGGGGAGTGCAGGGTGATGGGACAGGGAGGGGATGTGGGGATTGTAGGGTGATGGGACAGGGAGGGGAGTGCAGGGTGATGGGACAGGGTGGGGTTGTGGAGAGTGTCGAGTGATGTGACAGGGTGGGGTTGTGTGGATTGTAGGGTGATGGGACAGGGAGGGCTTTATGGGGAGCGTAGGGTGATGGGACAGGGAGAGGTTGTGGGGAGTGTAGGGTGATGGGACAGGGTGGGGTTGCGGGTAGTGTAGGGTGATTGGACAGGGAGGGGTTTTCGGGAGTGTAGTGCGATGGGACAGGGAGGGGTTTAGTGGAGTGTATGGTGATGGGACTGGGAGGGGTTGTGGAGAGTGTAGGGTCATGGGACAGGGAGGTGTTGTGGGGAGTATAGGGTGACGAGACAGGGAGGGGTTTTCGGGAGTGTAGTGTGATGGGACAGGGTGGGGTTGTGGAGAGTGTCGAGTGATGGGACAGGGTGGGGTTGTGTGGATTGTAGGGTGATGGACAGGGAGGGCTTTATGGGGAGCGTAGGGTGATGGGACAGGGAGAGGTTGTGGGGAGTGTAGGGTGATGGGACAGGGTGGGGTTGCGGAGAGTGTAGGGTGATTGGACAGGGAGGGGTTTTGGGGAGTGTAGTGTGATGGGACAGGGAGGGGTTTAGTAGAGTGTATGGTGATGGGACTGGGAGGGGTTGTGGAGAGTGTAGGGTCATGGGACAGGGAGGTGTTGTGGGGAGTATAGGGTGACGAGACAGGGAGGAGATTTCGGGAGTGTAGGGTGATGGGACAGGGAGGGGAGTGCAGGGTGATGGGACAGGGAGGGGATGTGGGGAGTGTAGGGTGATGGGACAGGGAGGGGAGTGCACAGTGATGGGACAGGGTGGGGTTGTGGAGAGTGTCGAGTGATGTGACAGGGTGGGGTTGTGTGGATTGTAGGGTGATGGGACAGGGAGGGGTTTATGGGGAGCGTAGGGTGATGGGACAGGGAGAGGTTGTGGGGAGTGTAGGGTGATGGGACAGGGTGGGGTTGCGGAGAGTGTAGGGTGATTGGACAGGGAGGGGTTTTGGGGAGTGTAGTGCGATGGGACAGGGAGGGGTTTAGTAGAGTGCATGGTGATGGGACTGGGAGGGGTTGTGGAGAGTGTCAGGGAGGTGTTGTGGGGAGTCTAGGGTGACGAGACAGGGAGGGGTTTTCGGGAGTGTAGTGTGATGGGACAGGGAGGGGTTTAGGTGAGTGCAGGGTGAGGGGACAGGGAGGGGTTGTAGGGAGTGTAGGGTGATGAGATAGGGAGAGGTTGTGAGGAGTGTGGAGTGATGGGGCAGGGCGGGGTTGTGGGGAGTATCGGGTGATGGGCAGGGACTGGTTCTGGGGAGTGTAGGTTGATGGGACAGGGAGGGTGTGTGGGGAGTGTAGGATGATGGGACTCAGAGGGGTTGTGGGGAGTGTAGGGTGATGGGACAGGGAGGGGTTGTGGGGAGTGTTGTGTGATGGGACAGGGAGTGGTTGTGGGGAGTGTAGGGTGATGGGACAGGGAGGGGTGGTGGGGAGTGTAGGGTGATGGGACAGGGAGGGGTTTATGGAGAGCGTAGCGTGATGGGACAGGGAAGTGTTGTGGGTAATGCAGGGTGAGGGACAGGGAGGGGTTGTGGGGTGTGTAGAGTGATGGGACAGGGAGGGGTTGTGTGGAGTGCAGTGTGATGGGACAGGGAGGGGTTTATGGAGAGTGTAGGGTCGTGGGACAGGGAGGGGTTGTGGGGAGTTGAGGTTGAGGGACGGGGAGGGGTTGTGGGGAGTGGAGGGTGAGGGACAGGGAGGGGTTGTGGGGAGTAAGGGTGATGGGACTCAGAGGGGTTGTGGGGAGTGTAGGGTGATGGGACAGGGAGGGGTTGTGGGGAGTGTTTTGTGATGGGACAGGGAGTGGTTGTGGGGAGTGTAGGGTGATGGGACAGGGAGGGGTTTATGAGTGTGTAGCTTGATGGGACAGGGAGGGGTTGTGGGGAGTGTAGGGTGATGGGACAGGGAGGGGTTTATGGAGAGCGTAGCGTGATGGGACAGGGAAGTGTTGTGGGTAATGCAGGGTGAGGGACATGGAGGGGTTGTGGGGTGTGTAGAGTGATGGGACAGGGAGGGGTTGTGTGGAGTGCAGTGTGATGGGACAGGGAGGGGTTTATGGAGAGTGTAGGGTCGTGGGACAGGGAGGGGTTGTGGGGAGTTGAGGTTGAGGGACAGGGAGGGGTTGTGGGGAGTGGAGGGTGAGGGACAGGGAGGGGTTGTGGGGAGTGTAGGGTGATGGGACAGGCAGGGGATGTGGGGAGTGCAGGGTTCTGGTACAGGGAGAGTTGTGGAGAGCGTAGGTTGATAGGACAGGGAGGGGTTGTGGAGAGTGTAGTGTGATGGGACAGGGAGGGGTTGTGGAGAGTGTAGGGTGGTGGGACAGGGAAGGATTTTATGAACATTGTAGGGTGGTGGGACAGGGAAGGGTTGTGGGGAGTGGAGGGTGATGGGACAGGGATGGGTTGTTGGTAGTGTGGCGTGATGGGACAGGGAGGGGTTGTGGGGAGTGTAGGCTGATGGGACAGGGAGGGGTTGTGTGGAGTGTAGGGTGATGGGACCAGGAGGGGAGTGCAGGGTGATGGGACAGGGAGGGGTTGTGGAGAGTGTGGAGTGATGGGACAGGGAGAGGTTGTGGGCAGTGTAGAGTGATGGGACAGGGAGGGGTTTGGGGGGAGTGCAGGGTGATGGTACAGGGAGAGGTTTATGGACAGTGTAGGGTGCTGGGACTGGGAGGGGTTGTGGGGAGTGTAGGGTGAGGGACAGGGAGGGGTTGTGGGGAGTGTAGGGTGATGGGACAGGGAGGGGATGTGGCGAGTGTAGGGTGATGGGACAGGGAGGGGAGTGCAGGGTGATGGGACAGGGTGGGGTTGTGGAGAGTGTCGAGTGATGGGACAGGGTGGGGTTGTGTGGATTGTAGGGTGATGGGACAGGGAGGGCTTTATGGGGAGTGTAGGGTGATGGGACAGGGAGGGGTTGTGGGGAGTGTAGGGTGATGGGACAGGGAGGGGTTGTGGAGAGTGCAGGGTGATGGGACAGGGAGGGGTTGTGGGGAGTGTAGTGTGATGGGACAGGGAGGGGGTTTATGGAGAGTGTAGGGTGATGGGACAGAGAGGGGTTATGGAGAGTGTAGGGTGAGGGACAGGGAGGGATGAATGGGGCGTGTAGGGTGATGAGACAGGGAGGGGTTGTGGGGAGTGTAGGGTGATAGGACAGGGAGGGGTTGTTGGGGGTGTGGGGTGATGGGACAGGGAGGTGTTGTGGGGAGTGTAGAGTGATGGGACAGGGAGGGGTTATGGGGAGTGTAGGGTGAAGGGACAGGGAGGGGTTGTGGGGAGTGTAGGGAGATAGGACAGGGAGGGGGTTTATGGAGAGTGTAGGGTGATGGGACAGAGAGGGGTTATGGAGAGTGTAGGGTGAGGGACAGGGAGGGATAAATGCGGCGTGTAGGGTGATGAGACAGGGAGGGGTTGTGGGGAGTGTAGGGTGAAGGACAGGGAGGGGTTGTTGGGGGTGTGGGGTGATGGGACAGGGAGGTGTTGTGAGGAGTGTAGAGTGATGGGACAGGGAGGGGTTATGGGGAGTGTAGTGTGATGGGACAGGGAGGGATTGAGGGGAGTGCAGGATGATGGGACAGGGAGGGGTTGTGGAGAGTGTCGGGAGATGGGACAGGGTGGGGTTGTGTGGATTGTAGAGTGATGGGACAGGGAGGGCTATATGGGGAGCGTAGGGTGATGGGACAGGGAGAGGTTGTGGGGAGTGTAGGGTGATGGGACAGGGTGGGGTTGCGGGTAGTGTAGGGTGATTGGACAGGGAGGGGTTGTGGAGAGTGTAGAGTGATGGGACAGGGAGGGGTTGTTGGGAGTGTGGGGTGATGGGACAGGGAGGGGTTGTGGGGAGTGCAGGGTGATGGGACAGGGAGGGGTTGTGGGGAGTGTAGGGTGATGGGACAGGGAGGGGTTTATGAGTGTGTCGGGTGATGGGACAGGGAGGGATTGTGGGGAGGTAGGGTGATGAGACAGGGAGTGGTTGTGGAGAGTGTAGAGTGATGGGACAGGGAGGGGTTGTCGAGAGTGTAGGGTGAAGGGACAGGGAGGGGTTGTGGGGAGTGCAGGGAGATAGGACAGGGAGGGGGATTATGGAGAGTGTAGGGTGATGGGACAGGGAGGGGTTATGGAGAGTGTCGGGAGAGGGACAGGGAGGGATTAATGGGGAGTGTAGGGTGATAGGACAGGGAGGGGTTGTTGGGGGTGTGGGGTGATGGGACAGGGAGGTGTTTTGGGGAGTGTAGGGTGATGGGACAGGGAGGGGTTGTGGGGAGTGTAGTGTGATGGGACAGGGAGGGATTGAGGGGTGTAGGATGATGGGACAGGGAGGGGTTGTGGAGAGTGTAGGGAGATGGGACAGGGAGGGTTTGTGGAGAGAGTAGGGTGATGGGACAGGGAGGGGCTGTGGAGAGTGTAGGGTGATGGGCCAGGGATGTGTTGTGGGGAGTGTAGGGTGATGAGACAGGGATGGGTTGTGGGGAGTGTAGGGTGATGGGACAGGGAGGGGCTGTGTGGAATGTAGGGTGATGGTACAGGGAGAGGTTGAGGATAGTGTAGGGTGATGGGACAGGGAGGGGAGTGCAGGGGGATGGGACAGGGAGTGGTAGTGGGGAGTGTAGGTTGATTGGACAGGGAGGGGTTGTGGGGAGTGTAGTGTGATGAGACAGGGAGGGGATGTGGAGAGTGTAGAGTGATGGGACAGGGAGGGATTGAGTGGAGTATAGGATGATGGGACATGGAGGGGTTGTGGAGAGTGTAGGGAGATGGGACAGGGAGGGATTGTGGGTAGTGTAGGGTGATGAGACAGGGAGGGGTTCTGGGGAGTATAGGGTGATGGGACCGGGAGGGGTTGTGGGGAGTTTAGCGTGATGGGACAGGGAGGTGTTGTGGGCAGTGTAGGGTGATGGGACAGGGTGGGATTGTGGGGAGTGTAGGGTGATGAGACAGGGATGGGTTGTGGAGAGTGTAGAGTGATGGGACAGGGAGGGGTTGTGGGGAGTGTAGGGTGAAGGGACAGGGAGGGGTTGTGGGGAGTGTAGGGAGATAGGACAGGGAGGGGGTTTATGGAGAGTGTAGGGTGATGGGACAGAGAGGGGTTATGGAGAGTGTAGGGTGAGGGACAGGGAGGGATGAATGGGGTGTGTAGGGTGATGAGACAGGGAGGGGTTGTGGGGAGTGTAGGGTGATAGGACAGGGAGGGGTTGTTGGGGGTGTGGGGTGATGGGATAGGGAGGTGTTGTGGGGAGTGTAGAGTGATGGGACAGGGAGGGGATATGGGGAGTGTAGTGTGATGGGACAGGGAGGGATTGAGGGGAGTGCAGGATGATGGGACAGGGAGGGGTTGTGGAGAGTGTCGGGAGATGGGACAGGGAGGGGTTGTGCAGAGAGTAGGGTGATGGGACAGGGAGGGGCTGTGGAGAGTGTAGGGTGATGGGCCAGGGATTGGTTGTGGGGAGTGTAGGGTGATGAGACAGGGATGGGTTGTGGGGAGTGTAGGGTGATGGGACTGGGAGGGGTTGTGGAGAGTGTATGGTCATGGGACAGGGAGGTGTTGTGGGGAGTATAGGGTGACGAGACAGGGAGGAGTTTTCGGGAGTGTGGTGTGATGGGACAGGGAGGGGTTTAGGCGAGTGCAGGGTGATGGGACAGGGAGGAGTTGTGGGGAGTGTAGGGTGATGGGACAGGGAGGGGAGTGCAGGGTGATGGGACAGGGTGGGGTTGTGGAGAGTGTCGAGTGATGTGACAGGGTGGGGTTGTGTGGATTGTAGGGTGATGGGACAGGGAGGGCTTTATGGGGAGCGTAGGGTGATGGGACAGGGAGAGGTTGTGGGGAGTGTAGGGTGATGGGACAGGGTGGGGTTGCGGGTAGTGTAGGGTGATTGGACAGGGAGGGGTTGTGGAGAGTGTAGAGTGATGGGATAGGGAGGGGTTGTTGGGAGTGTATGGTGATGGGACAGGGAGGGGTTGTGGGGAGTGCAGGGTGATGGGACACGGAGGGGTTGTGGTGAGTGTAGGGTGATGGGACAGGGAGGTGTTTATGAGTGTGTCGGGTGATGGGACAGGGAGGGATTGTGGGGAGGTAGGGTGATGAGACAGGGAGGGGTTGTGGAGAGTGTAGAGTGATGGGACAGGGAGGGGTTGTCGAGAGTGTAGGGTGAAGGGACAGGGAGGGGTTGTGGGGAGTGCAGGGAGATAGGACAGGGAGGGGGATTATGGAGAGTGTCGGGTGATGGGACAGGGAGGGGTTATGGAGAGTGTCGGGAGAGGGACAGGGAGGGATTAATGGGGAGTGTAGGGTGATAGGACAGGGAGGGGTTGTTGGGGGTGTGGGGTGATGGGACAGGGAGGTGTTTTGGGGAGTGTAGGGTGATGGGACAGGGAGGGGTTGTGGGGAGTGTAGTGTGATGGGACAGGGAGGGATTGAGGGGGTGTAGGATGATGGGACAGGGAGGGGTTGTGGAGAGTGTAGGGAGATGGGACAGGGAGGGTTTGTGGAGAGAGTAGGGTGATGGGACAGGGAGGGGCTGTGGAGAGTGTAGGGTGATGGGCCAGGGATGTGTTGTGGGGAGTGTAGGGTGATGAGACAGGGATGGGTTGTGGGGAGTGTAGGGTGATGGGACAGGGAGGGGCTGTGTGGAGTGTAGGGTGATGGTACAGGGAGAGGTTGAGGATACTGTAGGGTGATGGGACAGGGAGGGGAGTGCAGGGGGATGGGACAGGGAGTGGTAGTGGGGAGTGTAGGTTGATTGGACAGGGAGGGGTTGTGGGGAGTGTAGTGTGATGAGACAGGGAGGGGATGTGGAGAGTGTAGAGTGATGGGACAGGGAGGGATTGAGTGGAGTGTAGGATGATGGGACATGGAGGGGTTGTGGAGAGTTTAGGGAGATGGGACAGGGAGGGGTTGTGGGGAGTGTAGGGTGATGAGACAGGGAGGGGTTCTGGGGAGTATAGGGTGATGGGACCGGGAGGGGTTGTGGGGAGTTTAGCGTGATGGGACAGGGAGGTGTTGTGGGCAGTGTAGGGTGATGGGACAGGGAGGGATTGTGGGGAGTGTAGGGTGATGAGACAGGGATGGGTTGTGGAGAGTGTAGAGTGATGGGACAGGGAGGGGTTGTGGGGAGTGTAGGGTGAAGGGACAGGGAGGGGTTGTGGGGAGTGTAGGGAGATAGGACAGGGAGGGGGTTTATGGAGAGTGTAGGGTGATGGGACAGAGAGGGGTTATGCAGAGTGTAGGGTGAGGGACAGGGAGGGATGAATGGGGCGTGGAGGGTAATGAGACAGGGAGGGGTTGTGGGGAGTGTAGGGTGATAGGACAGGGAGGGGTTGTTGGGGGTGTGGGGTGATGGGACAGGGAGGTGTTGTGGGGAGTGTAGAGTGATGGGACAGGGAGGGGTTATGGGGAGTGTAGTGTGATGGGACAGGGAGGGATTGAGGGGAGTGCAGGATGATGGGACAGGGAGGGGTTGTGGAGAGTGTCGGGAGATGGGACAGGGAGGGGTTGTGCAGAGAGTAGGGTGATGGGACAGGGAGGGGCTGTGGAGAGTGTAGGGTGATGGGCCAGGGATTGGTTGTGGGGAGTGTAGGGTGATGAGACAGGGATGGGTTGTGGGGAGTGTAGGGTGATGGGACTGGGAGGGGTTGTGGAGAGTGTAGGGTCATGGGACAGGGAGGTGTTGTGGGGAGTATAGGGTGACGAGACAGGGAGGAGTTTTCGGGAGTGTAGTGTGATGGGACAGGGAGGGGTTTAGGCGAGTGCAGGGTGATGGGACAGGGAGGAGTTGTGGGGAGTGTAGGGTGATGGGACAGGGAGGGGAGTGCAGGGTGATGGGACAGGGAGGGGATGTGGGGATTGTAGGGTGATGGGACAGGGAGGGGAGTGCAGGGTGATGGGACAGGGTGGGGTTGTGGAGAGTGTCGAGTGATGTGACAGGGTGGGGTTGTGTGGATTGTAGGGTGATGGGACAGGGAGGGCTTTATGGGGAGCGTAGGGTGATGGGACAGGGAGAGGTTGTGGGGAGTGTTGGGTGGTGGGACAGGGTGGGGTTGCGGGTAGTGTAGGGTGATTGGACAGGGAGGGGTTTTCGGGAGTGTAGTGCGATGGGACAGGGAGGGGTTTAGTGGAGTGTATGGTGATGGGACAGGGAGGTGTTGTGGGGAGTATAGGGTGACGAGACAGGGAGGGGTTTTCGGGAGTGTAGTGTGATGGGACAGGGTGGGGTTGTGGAGAGTGTCGAGTGATGGGACAGGGTGGGGTTGTGTGGATTGTAGGGTGATGGACAGGGAGGGCTTTATGGAGAGCGTAGGGTGATGGGACAGGGAGAGGTTGTGGGGAGTGTAGGGTGATGGGACAGGGTGGGGTTGCGGAGAGTGTAGGGTGATTGGACAGGGAGGGGTTTTGGGGAGTGTAGTGTGATGGGACAGGGAGGGGTTTAGTAGAGTGTATGGTGATGGGACTGGGAGGGGTTGTGGAGAGTGTAGGGTCATGGGACAGGGAGGTGTTGTCGGGAGTATAGGGTGACGAGACAGGGAGGAGATTTCGGGAGTGTAGGGTGATGGGACAGGGAGGGGAGTGCAGGGTGATGGGACAGGGAGGGGATGTGGGGAGTGTAGGGTGATGGGACAGGGAGGGGAGTGTACGGTGATGGGACAGGGTGGGGTTGTGGAGAGTGTCGAGTGATGTGACAGGGTGGGGTTGTGTGGATTGTAGGGTGATGGGACAGGGAGGGCTTTATGGGGAGCGTAGGGTGATGGGACAGGGAGAGGTTGTGGGGAGTGTAGGGTGATGGGACAGGGTGGGGTTGCGGAGACTGTAGGGTGATTGGACAGGGAGGGGTTTTGGGGAGTGTAGTGCGATGGGACAGGGAGGGGTTTAGTAGAGTGCATGGTGATGGGACTGGGAGGGGTTGTGGAGAGTGTAGGGTCATGGGACAGGGAGGTGTTGTGGGGAGTATAGGGTGACGAGACAGGGAGGGGTTTTCGGGAGTGTAGTGTGATGGGACAGGGTGGGGTTGTGGAGAGTGTCGAGTGATGGGACAGGGTGGGGTTGTGTGGATTGTAGGGTGATGGGACAGGGAGGGCTTTATGGGGAGCGTAGGGTGATGGGACAGGGAGAGGTTGTGTGGAGTGTAGGGTGATGGGACTGGGTGGGGTTGTGGAGAGTGTAGGGTGATTGGACAGGGAGGGGTTTTGGGGAGTGTAGTGTGATGGAACAGGGAGGGGTTTAGTGGAGTGTATGGTGATGGGACTGGGAGGGGTTGTGGAGAGTGTAGGGTCATGGGACAGGGAGGTGTTGTGGGGAGTATAGGGTGACGAGACAGGGAGGAGTTTTCGGGAGTGTAGTGTGATGGGACAGGGAGGGGTTTAGGCGAGTGCAGGGTGATGGGACAGGGAGGGGTTGTGGGGAGTGTAGGGTCATGGGACAGGGAGGGGAGTGCAGGGTGATGGGACAGGGAGGGGATGTGGGGAGTGTAGGGTGATGGGACAGGGAGGGGAGTGCAGGGTGATGGGACAGGGTGGGGTTGTGGAGAGTGTCGAGTGATGTGACAGGGTGGGGTTGTGTGGATTGTAGGGTGATGGGACAGGGAGGGCTTTATGGGGAGCGTAAGGTGATGGGACAGGGAGAGGTTGTGGGGAGTGTAGGGTGATGGGACAGGGTGGGGTTGCGGAGAGTGTAGGGTGATTGGACAGGGAGGGGTTTTGGGGAGTGTAGTGCGATGGGACAGGGAAGTGTTGTGGGTAATGCAGGGTGAGGGACAGGGAGGGGTTTATGGAGAGTGTAGGGTGGTGGGACAGGGAGGTTTTGTGGGGAGTGGAGGGTGAGGGACATGGAGGGGTTGTGGGGAGTGTAGGGTGATGAGACAGGGAGGGGTTGTGGGGAGTTTAGGGTGATGGGACAGGCAGGGGTTTTGGGGATTGTAGGGTGATGGGACAAGGACGGGTTGTGGAGAGTGTAGGGTGATGGGACAGGGAGGGGTTGTGGGGAATGTAGGGTGATGGGACAGGGAGGGCTTTATGGGGAGTGTAGGGTGATGGGACAGGGAGAGGTTGTGGGGAGTGTAGGGTGATGGGACAGGGAGAGGTTGTGGAGAGTGCAGGGTGATGGGACAGGGAGGGGTTTTGGGGAGTGTAGGGTGATGTGACAGGGAGGGGTTGTGGGGAGTGTAGGGTGATGGGAGAAGGAGGGGTTGTGTGGAGTGTAGGGTGATGGGACAGGGAGGTGTTGTGTTGAGTGTGGGGTGATGGGACAGGGAGGGTTTGTGGGGAGTGTAGAGTGATGGGACAGGGAGGGGTTTTGTGGATTGTAGGGTGATTTGACAGGGAAGTGTTGTGGGGAGTGTAGGGTGATGGGACAGGGAGGGTTTGTGGGGAGTGTAGGGTGAGGGACAGGGAGGTGTTGTTGGGTGTGTAGGGTGATGGGACAGGGAAGGGTTATGGGGTGTGTGTGGTGATGGGACAGGGAGGGTTTGTGGGGAGTGTAGTGTGATGGGACAGGGAGGGGTTTAGTAGAGTGCATGGTGATGGGACTGGGAGGGGTTGTGGAGAGTGTAGGGTCATGGGACAGGGAGGTGTTGTGGGGAGTATAGGGTGACGAGACAGGGAGGGGTTTTCGGGAGTGTAGTGTGATGGGACAGGGTGGGGTTGTGGAGAGTGTCGAGTGATGGGACAGGGTGGGGTTGTGTGGATTGTAGGGTGATGGGACAGGGAGGGCTTTATGGGGAGCGTAGGGTGATGGGACAGGGAGAGGTTGTGTGGAGTGTAGGGTGATGGGACTGGGTGGGGTTGTGGAGAGTGTAGGGTGATTGGACAGGGAGGGGTTTTGGGGAGTGTAGTGTGATGGAACAGGGAGGGGTTTAGTGGAGTGTATGGTGATGGGACTGGGAGGGGTTGTGGAGAGTGTAGGGTCATGGGACAGGGAGGTGTTGTGGGGAGTATAGGGTGACGAGACAGGGAGGAGTTTTCGGGAGTGTAGTGTGATGGGACAGGGAGGGGTTTAGGCGAGTGCAGGGTGATGGGACAGGGAGGGGTTGTGGGGAGTGTAGGGTCATGGGACAGGGAGGGGAGTGCAGGGTGATGGGACAGGGAGGGGATGTGGGGAGTGTAGGGTGATGGGACAGGGAGGGGAGTGCAGGGTGATGGGACAGGGTGGGGTTGTGGAGAGTGTCGAGTGATGTGACAGGGTGGGGTTGTGTGGATTGTAGGGTGATGGGACAGGGAGGGCTTTATGGGGAGCGTAAGGTGATGGGACAGGGAGAGGTTGTGGGGAGTGTAGGGTGATGGGACAGGGTGGGGTTGCGGAGAGTGTAGGGTGATTGGACAGGGAGGGGTTTTGGGGAGTGTAGTGCGATGGGACAGGGAAGTGTTGTGGGTAATGCAGGGTGAGGGACAGGGAGGGGTTTATGGAGAGTGTAGGGTGGTGGGACAGGGAGGTTTTGTGGGGAGTGGAGGGTGAGGGACATGGAGGGGTTGTGGGGAGTGTAGGGTGATGAGACAGGGAGGGGTTGTGGGGAGTTTAGGGTGATGGGACAGGCAGGGGTTTTGGGGATTGTAGGGTGATGGGACAAGGACGGGTTGTGGAGAGTGTAGGGTGATGGGACAGGGAGGGGTTGTGGGGAATGTAGGGTGATGGGACAGGGAGGGCTTTATGGGGAGTGTAGGGTGATGGGACAGGGAGAGGTTGTGGGGAGTGTAGGGTGATGGGACAGGGAGAGGTTGTGGAGAGTGCAGGGTGATGGGACAGGGAGGGGTTTTGGGGAGTGTAGGGTGATGTGACAGGGAGGGGTTGTGGGGAGTGTAGGGTGATGGGAGAAGGAGGGGTTGTGTGGAGTGTAGGGTGATGGGACAGGGAGGTGTTGTGTTGAGTGTGGGGTGATGGGACAGGGAGGGTTTGTGGGGAGTGTAGAGTGATGGGACAGGGAGGGGTTTTGTGGATTGTAGGGTGATTTGACAGGGAAGTGTTGTGGGGAGTGTAGGGTGATGGGACAGGGAGGGTTTGTGGGGAGTGTAGGGTGAGGGACAGGGAGGTGTTGTTGGGTGTGTAGGGTGATGGGACAGGGAAGGGTTATGGGGTGTGTGTGGTGATGGGACAGGGAGGGTTTGTGGGGAGTGTAGTGTGATGGGACAGGGAGGGTTTGTGGAGAGTGTCGGGTGATGTGACAGGGAGGGGTTGTGGGGAGTGTAGGGTGATGGGACAGGGAGGGTAGTGCAGGGTGATGGGACAGGGAGGGGATGTGGGGAGTGTAGGGTGATGGGACAGGGAGGGGAGTGCAGGGTGATGGGACAGGGTGGGGTTGTGGAGAGTGTCGAGTGATGTGACAGGGTGGGGTTTTGTGGATTGTAGGGTGATGGGACAGGGAGGGCTTTATGGGGAGCGTAGGGTGATGGGACAGGGAGAGGTTGTGGGGAGTGTAGGGTGATGGGACAGGGTGGGGTTGCGGAGAGTGTAGGGTGATTGGACAGGGAGGGGTTTTGGGGAGTGTAGTGCGATGGGACAGGGAGGGGTTTAGTAGAGTGCATGGTGATGGGACTGGGAGGGGTTGTGGAGAGTGTAGGGTCATGGGACAGGGAGGTGTTGTGGGGAGTATAGGGTGACGAGACAGGGAGGGGTTTTCGGGAGTGTAGTGCGATGGGACAGGGTGGGGTTGTGGAGAGTGTCGAGTGATGGGACAGGGTGGGGTTCTGTGGATTGTAGGGTGATGGGACAGGGAGGGCTTTATGGGGAGCGTAGGGTGATGGGACAGGGAGAGGTTGTGTGTAGTGTAGGGTGATGGGACTGGGTGGGGTTGTGGAGAGTGTAGGGTGATTGGACAGGGAGGGGTTTTGGGGAGTGTAGTGTGATGGAACAGGGAGGGGTTTAGTAGAGTGTATGGTGATGGGACTGGGAGGGGTTGTGGAGAGTGTAGGGTCATGGGACAGGGAGGTGTTGTGGGGAGTATAGGGTGACGAGACAGGGAGGAGTTTTCGGGAGTGTAGTGTGATGGGACAGGGAGGGGTTTAGGCGAGTGCAGGGTGATGGGACAGGGAGGGGTTGTGGGGAGTGTATGGTCATGGGACAGGGAGGGGAGTGCAGGGTGATGGGACAGGGAGGGGATGTGGGGAGTGTAGTGTGATGGGACAGGGAGGGGAGTGCAGGGTGATGGGACAGGGTGGGGTTGTGGAGAGTGTCGAGTGATGTGACAGGGTGGGGTTGTGTGGATTGTAGGGTGATGGGACAGGGTGGGCTTTATGGGGAGCGTAGGGTGATGGGACAGGGAGAGGTTGTGGGTAGTGTAGGGTGATGGGACAGGGTGGGGTTGCGGAGAGTGTAGGGTGATTGGACAGGGAGGTGTTTTGGGGAGTGTAGTGCGATGGGACAGGGAAGTGTTGTGGGTAATGCAGGGTGAGGGACAGGGAGGGGTTTATGGAGGGTGTAGGGTGGTGGGACAGGGAGGGGTTGTGGTGAGTGCAGGGTGAGGGACAGGGAGGGTTTGTGGGGAGTGGAGGGTGAGGGACATGGAGGGGTTGTGGGGAGTGTAGGGTGATGAGACAGGGAGGGGTTGTGGGGAGTGTAGGGTGATGGGACAGGCAGGGGTTGTGGAGAGTGGAGGGTGATGGGACAGGGAGGGGTTTTGGGGAGTGTAGGGTGATGTGACAGGGAGGGGTTGTGGGGAGTGTAGGGTGATGGGACAAGGAGGGGTTGTGTGGAGTGTAGGGTGATGGGACAGGGAGGTGTTGTGTTGAGTGTGGGGTGATGGGACAGGGAGGGTTTGTGGGGAGTGTAGAGTGATGGGACAGGGAGGGGTTTTGTGGATTGTAGGGTGATTTGACAGGGAGGTGTTGTGGGGAGTGTAGGGTGATGGGACAGGGAGGGTTTGTGGGGAGTGTAGGGTGAGGGACAGGGAGGTGTTGTTGGGAGTGTAGGGTGATGGGACAGGGAAGGGTTATGGGGTGTGTGTGGTGATGGGACAGGGAGGGTTTGTGGGGAGTGTAGTGTGATGGGACAGGGAGGGTTTGTGGAGAGTGTCGGGTGATGTGACAGGGAGGGGTTGTGGGGAGTGTAGGGTGATGGGACAAGGAGGGTTTGTGGGGAGTGTAGGGTGAGGGACAGGGAGGTGTTGTTGGGAGTGTAGGGTGATGGGACAGGGAAGGGTTATGGGGTGTGTGTGGTGATGGGACAGGGAGGGTTTGTGGGGAGTGTAGTGTGATGGGACAGGGAGGGTTTGTGGAGAGTGTCGGGTGATGTGACAGGGAGGGGTTGTGGGGAGTGTAGGGTGATGGGACAGGGAGGGTAGTGCAGGGTGATGGGACAGGGAGGGGATGTGGGGAGTGTAGGGTGATGGGACAGGGAGGGGAGTGCAGGGTGTTGGGACAGGGTGGGGTTGTGGAGAGTGTCGAGTGATGTGACAGGGTGGGGTTTTGTGGATTGTAGGGTGATGGGACAGGGAGGGCTTTATGGGGAGCGTAGGGTGATGGGACAGGGAGAGGTTGTGGGGAGTGTAGGGTGATGGGACAGGGTGGGGTTGCGGAGAGTGTAGGGTGATTGGACAGGGAGGGGTTTTGGGGAGTGTAGTGCGATGGGACAGGGAGGGGTTTAGTAGAGTGCATGGTGATGGGACTGGGAGGGGTTGTGGAGAGTGTAGGGTCATGGGACAGGGAGGTGTTGTGGGGTGTATAGGGTGACGAGACAGGGAGGGGTTTTCGGGAGTGTAGTGCGATGGGACAGGGTGGGGTTGTGGAGAGTGTCGAGTGATGGGACAGGGTGGGGTTCTGTGGATTGTAGGGTGATGGGACAGGGAGGGCTTTATGGGGAGCGTAGGGTGATGGGACAGGGAGAGGTTGTGTGTAGTGTAGGGTGATGGGACTGGGTGGGGTTGTGGAGAGTGTAGGGTGATTGGACAGGGAGGGGTTTTGGGGAGTGTAGTGTGATGGAACAGGGAGGGGTTTAGTAGAGTGTATGGTGATGGGACTGGGAGGGGTTGTGGAGAGTGTAGGGTCATGGGACAGGGAGGTGTTGTGGGGAGTATAGGGTGACGAGACAGGGAGGAGTTTTCGGGAGTGTAGTGTGATGGGACAGGGAGGGGTTTAGGCGAGTGCAGGGTGATGGGACAGGGAGGGGTTGTGGGGAGTGTAGGGTCATGGGACAGGGAGGGGAGTGCAGGGTGATGGGACAGGGAGGGGATGTGGGGAGTGTAGTGTGATGGGACAGGGAGGGGAGTGCAGGGTGATGGGACAGGGTGGGGTTGTGGCGAGTGTCGAGTGATGTGACAGGGTGGGGTTGTGTGGATTGTAGGGTGATGGGACAGGGTGGGCTTTATGGGGAGCGTAGGGTGATGGGACAGGGAGAGGTTGTGGGGAGTGTAGGGTGATGGGACAGGGTGGGGTTGCGGAGAGTGTAGGGTGATTGGACAGGGAGGTGTTTTGGGGAGTGTAGTGCGATGGGACAGGGAAGTGTTGTGGGTAATGCAGGGTGAGGGACAGGGAGGGGTTTATGGAGGGTGTAGGGTGGTGGGACAGGGAGGGGTTGTGGTGAGTGCAGGGTGAGGGACAGGGAGGGTTTGTGGGGAGTGGAGGGTGAGGGACATGGAGGGGTTGTGGGGAGTGTAGGGTGATGAGACAGGGAGGGGTTGTGGGGAGTGTAGGGTGATGGGACAGGCAGGGGTTGTGGAGAGTGGAGGGTGATGGGACAGGGAGGGGTTTTGGGGAGTGTAGGGTGATGTGACAGGGAGGGGTTGTGGGGAGTGTAGGGTGATGGGACAAGGAGGGGTTGTGTGGAGTGTAGGGTGATGGGACAGGGAGGTGTTGTGTTGAGTGTGGGGTGATGGGACAGGGAGGGTTTGTGGGGAGTGTAGAGTGATGGGACAGGGAGGGGTTTTGTGGATTGTAGGGTGATTTGACAGGGAGGTGTTGTGTGGAGTGTAGGGTGATGGGACAGGGAGGGTTTGTGGGGAGTGTAGGGTGAGGGACAGGGAGGTGTTGTTGGGAGTGTAGGGTGATGGGACAGGGAAGGGTTATGGGGTGTGTGTGGTGATGGGACAGGGAGGGTTTGTGGGGAGTGTAGTGTGATGGGACAGGGAGGGGTTGTGGAGAGTGTCGGGTGATGTGACAGGGAGGGGTTGTGGGGAGTGTAGGGTGATGGGACAAGGAGGGGTTGTGGGGAGTGTAGGGTGATGGGACAGGGAGGGGTTGTGGGTAGGGTAGGATGATGGTATAGGGAGGGGTTGTGGAGAGTGTAGGATGAGGGACAGGGAGGGGTTTATTGGGAGTGTAGGGTGATGGGACAGGGAGGGGTTTTTGGGGAGTGTAGGGTGATGTGACAGGGAGGGGTTGTGGGGAGTGCAGGGTGATGTGACAGGGAGGGGTTGTGAGGAGTGTAGGGTGATGGGATAGGGAGGGGTTGTGGAGAGTGTAAGGTAATGGGACAGTGAGGGGTTGTGGGGACTGTAGGGTGATGGGACAGGGAGGGGTTGTGGTGAGTGTAGGCTGATGGGACGGAGTTGTTGTGGGGAGTGTAGGGTGATGGGACAGGGAGGTGTTGTGGGGTGTGCAAGGTGATGTGACAGGGAGGGGTTGTGAGTAGTGTAGGGTGATGGGATCGGGAGGGGTTGTGGAGAGTGTAAGGTAATGGGACAGTGAGGGGTTGTGAGGAGTGTAGGGTGATGGGACAAGGAGGGGTTGTGGTGAGTGTAGGGTGAGGGACAGGGTGGGGTTTATGCAGAGTGTAGGGTGATGCGACAGGGAGGGGTTGTGGGGAGTGTAGGGTGATGGGACAGGGAGGGGTTGTGGGGAGTGTAGGGTGATGGGACAGGCAGGGGTTGTCGGCAGTGTAGGGTGAGGGACAGGGAGGGGTTGTGGGGAGTGTAGGGTGATGGGACAGGGAGGGTTTGTGGGGAGTGTAGGGTGATGGGACAGGGAGGGGTTGTGGGGAGTGTAGAGTGATGGTACATGGAGGGGCTGTGGAGAGTGTAGGGTGATGGGACAGGGAGGTGTTGTGGGGAATGTAGGGTGATGGGACATTGTGGGGTTGTGGGAAGTGTAGGATGATGGGAGATAGATGTGTTGTCGGGTGTGTCGGGTGATGGGACAGGGAGACGTTATGGTGAGTGTGGGAGATGGGACAGGGAGGGTTTGTGGGGAGTGTAGGGTGAGGGACAGGGAGGTGTTGTTGGGAGTTTAGGGTGATGGGACAGGGAGGAGTTGTAGGGAGTGTAGGGTGAGGGACAGGGAGGGGTTGTGTGGAGTGTGGGTTGATGGGACAGGGAGGGTTTGTGGGGAGTGTAGGGTGATGGATCAGGGAGGGGTTGTGTGGAGTGTAGGGTGATGGGACAGGGAGGTGTTGTGCGGAGTGTGGGGTGATGGGACAGGGAGGGTTTGTGGGGAGTGTAGGGTGAGGGACAGGGAGGTGTTGTTGGGAGTGTAGGGTTATGGGACAGGGAAGGGTTATGGGGATTGTGGGGTGATGGGACAGAGAGGGTTTGTGGGGAGTGTAGTGTGATGGGACAGGGAGGGGTTCTGGAGAGTGTCGGGTAATGTGACAGGGAGGGGTTGTGGGGAGTGTAGCGTGATGGGACAAGGAGGGGTTGTGGGGAGTGTAGGGTGATGGGACAGGGAGGGGTTGTGGGGAGTGCAAGGTGATGTGATAGGAAGGGGTTGTTGGGAGTGTAGGGTGATGTGACAGGGAGGGGTTGTGGGGAGTGTAGGGTGATGGGACAGGGAGGGGTTGTGGGGAGTGTAGGGTGATGGGACAGGGAGGGGTTGTTGGGAGTGTAGGGTGATGGGACAAGGAGGGGTTGTGGGGAGTGTAGGGTGATGGGACAGGGAGGGGTTGTGGGGAGTGTAGGGTGATGGGACAGGGAGGGGTTGTTGGGAGTGTAGGGTGATGGGACAGGGAGGGGTTGTGGGGAGTGTAGGGTGATGGGACAGGTTGTGGGGAGTGTAGGGTGATGGGACAGGGAGGGGTTGTGGGGAGTGCAAGGTGATGTGACAGGAAGGGGTTGTTGGGAGTGTAGGGTGATGTGACAGGGAGGGGTTGTGAGGAGTGTCGGGTGATGGGACAGGGATGGGTTGTGGGGAGTGGAGGGTGGTGGCACACTGTGGGGTAATGGTGAGCGTACCCTCCTGGGACAGGGAGCGTCTAATGGCATTGTTGGTGGTGGAGCACAGATGGTTTGGTGTAGTAAGAGGGCGTGGAATAGAGTTGAGTATTTTGTGAAGCATGTTGTCGTGGTGTGAACGTCATTGGTTGGACAAATGATGTGTTGGGTGAAGAGGTGATGGGGAAGTTGGACAGTTGGATAAGCAAGTTTGCTGGTTTTCCACATGGGAGTGGTATGAAAGTGGTTTTGGTGGGGTGGGTGATTTGTTGAGAGAGGAGATGTGTCAATGGGAACCGTTGTGAATTAGATGTGGAGGAACTGGTGGGTTTTTTCTGATGCCTATCTACTTGTGTTTTTCCAGCACTTTTCAAGTTACGGTACCAGCTATTTTGTCACTTCACTCTACTCAATAATCCGGATTATAATGATGCTCAAATAATGTGCTCAATCTCACAAGCAACTGTGCCATGATGCTTTGTGTTAAATTTGTATTTAACCTTCTCAGTTGTTAGTAACGTCATAATCAGCATCACTTGTCTAAAGAGACTACCATGGGCATCCACACCACAGAAAGAATCCAACATTCCTTGGGATAATATGGGATGTCATTTGTGGAATGTAAGTTTTTAGTTGGATAATTTTATTCTTTGATTTAACTTTTGGGAAAAAAAATACATGGAGTCCAGAGTCTGACTTCAAACTGAAAATGTGCAAAATCGACTCTCTTGCCTTCTTTTCATTGAGTCATAGGATGATAGAATCACACAGCTGAGAAAAGGGCACATTTGGCCCACTATATCCATGCCAATCATGATGTCCATCATTGCTAATCCCATTTGCCTGCACGGCCTGTATCTCTCGACAGCTCGCTGAAGTTCAGTGCTCTTCTGTTATGGTACTTATATAAACACCTTTTAAATCTTACAATTGTAACTGCCTCACAGCTAATCAGAAGATAGTCAATATCCTCAGCAGACATGTGCTGCCCTGCTCAATAGCACATGGCAATAATGTCACGTGCCCATGTCTTATAAAGCAGCGGTCCCCAACCACCGGGCCGTGGGCCGGTACCAGGCTGCAAAGCATGTGCTGCCGGGCTGCGAGGAAACGATATGATTTGGCGATATGAGTCAGCTGCACCTTTCCTCATTCCCTGTCATGCCCACTGTTGAGCTTGAACGCACGCGAGGTCATTACCCGCGCATCATCCGTGTCAGCGCGGGAAGGAGATCAACTCCTCGAGCTTGCAAATGACGGCAGGCTGAAAAGTATGTTTGACATAACATCTCTGCTGGCATTCTGGATCAAAGTCAAGGCTAAATATCCTGAGATAGCCACGAAAGCACTGAAAACGTTGCTTCCATTTCCAACATATCTCTGCAATGAATGCAACAAAAACTAAACTGCGGAATAGACTGGACATAAGGAACCCCCTTCGAGTATCGCTGTCTCCCATCACCCCTCGATAGGACTGTCTTGTTGCAGAGAAACAAGTACAGTGAAATTGGTCCGTTGCAATGATTTTATATGTTCATGCGGGGAAAATATGCGCTGTGTGTTTAATATCCAAATATTACTTAAAATGTTATCATGTTATTGACTTATAAGTGACTTATATAACCATTTAACAATTACAGCACGGAAACAGGCCATCTCTGCCCTTCTAGTCCGTGCCGAACGTTTACCCTCACCTCGTCCCACTGACCTGCAATCAGCCCATAACTCTCCATCCTTTCCTGTCTATATACCTATCCAATTTTTCTTTAAATGATAATATCGAACCTGCCTCTACCACTTCTACTGGAAGTTCGTTCAATACTTACTTCAAGCTCCCCTATCCTCCCCTGATAATTGACTTACATTCATGCGAGGAAAATATGTGCTGTGTGTTTAATATTAAATTCATTAAACCCTTTTAGAAAGGAAATTGAGTGCATTAGCCACTTATCACCTATATTCCGGTCGTGATTACACTCCCCCCGACCCCCCGAACAGAATCGTCAAGAACGATTTGTGGAAAAAAAATCGGCTCGTACACGCATGCACACTGGTGCCTGCGCAAGGCTTCATGGTCATTGTAGTCTTCCTCGGGGTAAACACAACGTATTTGACTGCTACTCTTGTCCGTTGGCAACCCTATCCCCCACTCCACCGGTCAGTCGGTCCACAAGAATATTATCAATATTAAACCGGTCTGCAGTGCAAAAAATGTTGGGGACCCCTGTTATAAAGAGTCGGAATATTGAAGTCGAGGTTTGGCTTTCCTCATTGATCCTAGTTTACCTGGAGACATTTGAGACCAGCCCAGGGCAGATGTGGCTACCTGCTACACAAATGGAAACAGCAAAGTTCTTGTCGCAATCACGGATGCATCAAGTACATCACCGTTTCTGACCTGGAGTTCAAACCATTAGCACACTGCTGTGATCCTTTGAACCAGATAGGGGGGAAATGAAGTTCAATCACAAGTGTACATATTTGGCCAATAATGGGTGTGTGTGTTGGGAATGGTGGAGGGGTGGAGGGGAGGAGGAGGTGGTGTAAATATGATAATACTTCTTCCCACCCCTGAGGTTGCTGTTTTGTATATATATTCTATTTCCCGTGTGTGAAAAGAAATATTAGAAATTGTGCAATTGAAATGAAAAGGAAGAACTATTATTGAATTACACCATAACTCAGTTGATATTTAAATGTACTGTTGAAACTAACGTGCAATTTATCCACAGATGTCAAAGCTGAACGAACTCTTGCTGCGAAGTTTACAGTTGTGAGTCATATACTTAAACATCCACTGAAACCAAAAGCAAACAGGACCAACGGAGGCATAGGTCAAAGAGGTTGGTAAGTTTTTTTTTATCCCTATGGTTCTACGCAGTTAGCCAATTAAACAGTCGGATGTCTCCAGGAGAAAACTAAAATTACCCAAACAATAGATGTTATATCAGTGGAATCAATTGGCTTACAGCTCTCGTATTGCATGTAGTTTAGTTCTGGAGTGATATTGGAGGAAAAATTTACCAGTACACCATTCTTTCATTTGGTAAAAGGGCCAGCATATCCTTTTTAATGGCAATCAAAAATAAGAAATAAACATCGGCTTGAGCAGCACCACTGAAATCCTGGGTGTTAATAATTTGTTAGATATCAATGGTTTATCTACAGTTAATGTGAGGCAAATTAGGCAAAGCAGGTTGGATGCAAACACGAGGAAATCTACAGATGCTGGAATTTCAAGCAACACACATAAAAGTTGCTGGTGAACGCAGCAGGCCAGGCAGCATCTCTAGGAAGAAGTACAGTTGACGTTTCGGGCCGAGACCTTTTGTCAGGATGCAACTCCATTTGGAGCTATTTATAAAACTTGAGGGCATTGCCATTTAGCAAAGGTGTAAATGTGAACAATAACTTTTCCACTTCATCAGATATCTAAGTACATTTTAATAATTCTCATGGTAGTTTAAAATCATTATTAGTAGTCATTAATGCTCATTTGGCAGCATTTCCTATTGCAGACACGAGGAAGTTTTGTTTTAATCCACTGTAATATGTCTGGCAAAGAAGAAATCCTGCCAGGCACTGCCCTCTCCAAACACTCAATGCACAGTGCTGGAAAAAAACATCAGATTAGAAATAAAATTCAGATAAGGGTGACTGTCCTGTACTTCGGGGAACAGATGGATTATCCATACAGAGTAATGATTTGTACATCATGGTTTGGAACAGAACTAATGGCCAACATAACATGCTGTTAACCGTAACAACAGGAATTCTGCAGATGCTGGAAATTCAAGCAACATACATCAAAGTTGCTGGTGAACGCAGCAGGCCAAGCAGCATCTATAGGAAGAGGCGCAGACGACCAAGGGTCTCGGCCTGAAACGTCGTCTGCGCCTCTTCCTATAGATGCTGCTTGGCCTGCTGCGTTCACCAGCAACTTTGATGTATGATGCTGTTAACCTTGATTGTCATCCTCTTACAGAAAAATAATGCTAACATACTTCCTCTTGTTCATATAGGAATCCAAGGAAGTACAATGTAGTGCCATTCCTCTGGACAACTTTTCAGCTAGAAAGTAAAGTAATGGTATTAGCAAAAGATTTGAGCTACTGATCAGTCAATATTGTTGACCAGAGAGATTGTTGGGGAGACCAGGAAAGCAAGAGTGAAATAAGTGTAAAATGATTCAACGGTTTATCACTCTCAAAAAATCTGTGTAACTGGTAATATTATTATGTAATGTTAAATTTTTTGTGGGAAAAGGTGTAAAATCTCACAGTTTCTTTCTGTCTGTTGATAGTAATAGAGTTCTGTTCTTCCAAAAAATGCTTGAAATCAAATGCCCCAGACTAAAGATCACTGTCTGTTTGTGAAAGAAGAGGGACATAAATCATTAGATCAAAGCTCAGCTGTTTTATTTCACCTTTCAGCAACAAACTGCAATAGTTCTCACAATTCTATGACACAGGCTTATGATTGTAAGACAGCAAACAGAGCAGAGTAGCAAAAGTCCATCTGCTTAGGTTAGCTCTCTCTAATTTTAATTTTAAGCACCAGGTATGATGACTGATCCTAACTCCACACTCAGGACGTTAGGGTTAAAACATTCTTTGGTTATGTGGGGATTTAAAAAATTTCACATTTGCAGTGTCATTCACCCTGAATCTCTTTTCAAAAGTATTGACCAAAAGTTACACACATCAAAGTTGCTGGTGAACGCAGCAGGCCAGGCAGCATCTCTAGAAAGGGGTACAGTCGACGTTTCGGGCTGAGACCCTTAACATTCCTTCCTAGAGTTGCTGCCTGGCCTGCTGCGTTCACCAGCAACTTTGATGTGTGTTGCTTGAATTTCCAGCATCTGCAGATTTCCTCATGTTTGCATTGACCAAAAGTTGACTGAATAGTTTTTATTTTGATTTGGCACTTGGAGTCCTGAAATGCTTCCAACATGGTATCTAATATGCACATTTGTGGTTCCTTAAGGTTATTATAGCTGGGGACAAGCTCCCACTACCTATTAAATGCTCCCAATGGCGTGTGCCTCAAATAGCTTCTGACAACCAAGTCCAGCTCTTTGCCTTCACGTGTGGTTTAGCTACTAAGCCCAGCTGAACCATTTCTACTGACAGGAGAAGGGGCAAAGGCTGGTGACTGGCACCTTAAAACCAGTTGCTTCATGCAGAGGGGACTCATCAGCCATGGTTGGTTGCTCGTCTGGGAGAAGGAAAACTCTGATCTCAAACCTTCGCTGTCCCACTCATGGGGAAGGCTTTGAGAGTAAGCCCCAAGGGAAAAATCTGGATTTGGAGTCCTACACTGAGTTCAACACTGGCTGGCAACTCTTGCCATGCTGCTGGTGCCAGACTGTATCGGTCTCTCCTGTTCCTTTGGGTTCATCAGATGCATGGAGAGAGGGAGCTTGCTCTCCATATCGTATTGCCCAGGCTTGCGTTTGTCGACAGCTAGGATGGAGGTCTCAGCAGCTCAACAGTACAGCCAACGGATCAGTCGGTGAGGAAGGACATGCCCTGTTAATGCCCACTGGAATTCTGTAAATTAGACAGATTGTGATTGTAAACCTTGTGCAATGCAAATTTGATGCAAGCAATGTCAGTTTAAATCTCAATGATACTGGTTATTCTTATAAATAACTGTAGGAAGAAGCCCTGTTAGCACTGTTGAAAGGAATCTTCACTTTTCTGTGCATTAGCTGCTAATGGATTTCTGTGGAAATTTGGCATAAATGGTATTTGGTGTTTGCATAGTCTAAAGGGAATATATTGCCAGTAGCTGAGACATTAGTGCTAAAGGTTGCTGTAGTAGCTAGGTGGCCCCAGATCTGGGTGTTTTACTGGCTATTTCCCCAGGAGTGCAACATGACCAGGATGGCTTTGCCTGTGTTATGAACTTCCCAGAGTATCACAATCCACACTCATTGTATTTTGGGAATGCTGCATGTCAATTTCAAACTTTGCCTTAAAAGCCTTAATTAATTAATTAATTGTTTATTTAGAGGTACAGCACAGATATTGTTCACACTGCTGATGCATGACTGTGTCGCAGGATAGAACTCAAACAGTGTCATCGAGTTTGCGGATGCGCAGCAAGTGTCTGGCCTCATTAAGAACAATGACAAGATGGAGTAGAGAGAGGAAGTGAAGCAACGGGCGAGTTGGTGTGAGCAGAATAACCTCAGCCTGAACGTGGAGAAGACAAGGAAATGAATTGTGGACTTCAGGAAGGTGTGGACAAACCATCCCCCTCTGTGAATACATGGCTCCTCTGTAGAGAGAGTTAAGTGCACCAAGATCCTGGGAGTTCACATCATGGATGATCTCAGCTGGTCCCTTAATATTGCCTCCACTTCCTAAGAAAATTGAGGCAAGCAGGGGCCCAACTCCACACCATTTTAACTGCATTTTACAGGAGCACGATTGAGAACATCCTGACAAGTTGCATCTCCATCTGGTATGGGAGCAGTTGGGCAAGGGACCTGAACCCCCTACAAAGGACCATGAGAATGGCTGAGAGGCTCATAGGGGTCCCCCTACCATCCATTGGAGACATTATCAGGAGCGCTGCATACGCAGAACCCTTTGTATTATTAAGGATCCCACCCATCCATCCAGAGTCCTTTGACTTTGGACCATCAGGCAGAAGACTATGATGCATAAAAACAAGAAAGGCCAGAATGAGAAATATTTTCTTACACCAGGTCATTAGGCTTCTGAACTCCTGGCGCATCATATTCAAAGTGTCACTGGTTAATCTGTTCCAATATTTAAAATTAATGCGCTTTAGTTTGTTGTTTATGTGTGATTCATCTGTAGATTTTATCCTTACCTTCATAAGTGTGTTATGTGTATCCTGTGCACTACTGTGCTTTAACCCTGATTCAAAGAAACATTGACTCCTTTCTATATACATTATATGGTTATTTGAGTTTTATATATATATATATATATATATATGCATGCATATAGTTAAATGACAATAAACTTGACTTGACTTGACTTGAACAAGGCCCAACAAGGCATATTGCCTAGCAACCCCCCTACTTAACACTAGCCTAATCACAGGACTATTTACAATGACCAATTAATCTACTAACTCTGGACTGTAGGAGGAAACCGGAGCACCCAGAGGAAACACACGCACTCATGGGGAGAATATAAAATCTCCCTTACAGACGGCACTGGAATTGAACTCCAAGCTTCAGAATGCACCAAGCTGTAATAGCATCACACTGACAGCTACGCTGCTGTGGTGCCTCACTCCCTTGGTGGCCAATGACCATAAATATCAAATGCACCATACTTACCCTGATAGAAGGATGATTTCATCTTGCAGCAATCTGCTCTTGCTTTGATATGTAAACCTCAAGGCAAGCTGAAAGGTAGCCACTGGGTGACAATGGCTATCCCTTGAAGATCAGGCTCTTAACTCAGGTACTCAGCCTATAAACACTCATTTGGAATGCCTACATCAAAAGCCCCAGCTGCCACTTGAAACAGCACAGAACCACAACGTGTGCTCAACATCCTACTGCCGGTTGGCTTCACAAGCACATATCTCAAGATTCGTGATTGCCTGCTGCTTTGTGCACATCTGAGGTTTCAGCCTTTTTCGCCAGCTGACCTGCAAACAGCTGGGAACAGGAGGTAAGGAAAGAGCAGGAGTGGGGAGAGGAAAGCCTTTCTCTGGACTAGATTTCTTACAGCTGCTAATCCAATGAGCACAACCTCAATTCTTCCTTCAGTAGCAAACTTCATGTCTCCACCCTTCTTGTTTCTGCCCATCATATCATGCACCAAGCTTCTGTGCACAAGTGTCATCGTAAAACAAGCCTGAACGCTCTCCTGTATCAGGAATGTTCTCTGATTCTCCATCAAGCCAGCTTTGTACATCAAACCACGCCAAATAACTAGTCCTTGTAATCAGCTGGAGCACATGTTGGTGTGCTGTTGCAATCTACGATCCTTAACACATATACATACGGTGATGATGGAAGTGGTCTGACCTTACTCTGTCACAGACAAATTGACGTTGCTTACTTTACAATAACTCATGACTCATAAGACTCCATTCTGTGGTTATGAGAGATTCCCTTACAGCATCGCTGGAGAAAATAGGCTCCATGTTCTGGTCCAAAGTTTTGTGCATGATTGACACTGGTTGCCTCTAAGCTCCCTGATACTGCAGACAGACATTCTGGTAGGTGACACGGTACACTCTGTAATTATTATACATACCGTCTATCTTCTTCTGTCAGCTGCTCCACTTGCCTACATCTTAGTCCTCAACGAAACTTACATTGGATGAACTGACTGTCAGCCCGCTTTCAATCTCTCTTATGCTGCCTTGACTGACAATGCACATGCAATCCTCCCACCCATTGTACCATGGCTGTTGGAACAAACTGTATCTGTCACAGTATGAACACTGACCTTAACCTGAGGTACATATTTTCCTCAGGAATGGTGTTGCACCTGAAACATTAACTGCTTCTTTTCCCATAGATGCTGCCTGGCCTCCAGTATTTTCACTTTTTTCTTGCATACCTTGTTCATTCAGATCTCAGATGCAACTTCTGCCTTTGAAATTCAGAATCCTTACAGGACAAATCTAACTGTGTTAAACATCTGAGCTATGAATTTCTATACTTGCTTTCTGAAGATAAAAATTCATGATATATTGTGGTTGCAATTTTTCAATACCTTTTATATTATAGTTTTAATTTATAAATAAGCTAATTCATTTTATAACTGAATGAATTTGTTTTTCACACTCACTAAATGCTGGAGGAACTCAGCAGGTCAAGCTGCATCTATGGAAAGGACCTGGTGTAGATTGGGGAATCGCTTTGTCAGCACCTTCAGTCTGTGCGAAACAGGCAGAACTTCCTGGTGGTCAATCATTTTAATTCCACTCCCAATTCCCATTCCAATGTGTTGGTCTATGGCTTTCTCTACTGCCATGGTGAGGCCATTCTGACATTGAAAGAGCAACACTTCATTCTCTGCCTGGGTAGCCTCCAATCTGACAACATGAACATTGATTTCTTTAACTTCCACTAATTTGACTCCCTCCTGCCTTCTCTCTTTTTAAATTCCCCATTCTGGCTTCTGTCTTACCCCTTCTCTCCTCACCTATCTTACCCCTTCTCTTCTCACCTATCTATCACCTTCCTCTGGTACCCCTCCTCCTCCTCTTTCTCCTATGGTCCACTTTCCTATCACTGTTCTGTGGCCCTTTACCTTTTTTACCTATCACCTCCCAGCTTCTCAATTCATTCACCCTGCCCCACCCACCTACCTTCCCCTTACTGACTTTACTTATCACCTGTTTGTTTCTACTTTTCCTCTCCCTCCACCTGCTTATTCTAGCTTCTAACACCACTGCTCCAACCCAAAACATGGACTGTTTATTCCTCTCCATAAATGCTGACCTGCTGAGTTCCTGCATTTTGTGCATGTTACTCTGGACTTCCAGCATCTGAAGAATCTCGTGTTTAGAATTAGTTTCTCAGTATGAGTAACACTGTCCCCTCTAAGCTGCACGGGTGCATGGCTATGCAGTAACTAAAATGCTCCCATGCACCTATGTCGCCATGCAGCTGGAATTTTATTTTGTACAATGCGAATATTATTGTGAAATTATGCTAATATAATTTTGAGATCTGTTAACATAATTGTGAAATACCCTTTAATTAATTATATGTTAATGAATATAATTCATAAATGTTCTAAATAATAAATAAACCACAACCTTGACTTCCAAACGTTTTTAGAGCTTCAACATATTTACAATGGCAGTGTTTCAAGTTACAAGATTGTTACAAACACATAATAGAAGTTGGTAGCTCATTATTTAGAAACCATCGGCCCACTGAATGCTGTGGCACATTACAAAAAAAGACATTTAAAGTGTACACACAAAGTGCTGGAGGAACTCAGCAAGTCAATCAGCATCTATGGAAAAAGTAAACAGTCACATTTCGGGCTGAGGCCCATCTTCAGGACAACACGCACAAAATACTGTACTGCAAGAACTCTGCAGGTCAAGAAGCATCTATGGAAAAGGGTAAACAGGTGACCAAAGAAGGTCCTAAAGAGGGTCTCAGCCCAAAACGTCGACTGCTTACTCTTTTCCATAGATGCTGCCTGGCCTGCCGAGTTCCTCCAGCATTTTATGTGTGTTGCTTTGGATTTCTGGTATCTGCAGATTTTCTTGTGTTTGTCATTTAAAGTGCTGTGCAGTTTTCAGACCGAGTAAAAAATTCCTGCTCAGAGCAATGGTTGATCTGCGTAGCTGTAAAAAAACAGTTAGAGGGAACGTTGATGATTAATGCCTGATAATTGACATATGTGGAAGCTGGGCCTCATGCGTGCTCCCTTGCCATTGCTGTTTTAATAACTACTACATGTCAAAGAAGCAATCACTAATTGATTCAGGATCTAGGGGGCATAAACACAAAGTCATGGAGTTATGGATCATGGAAACAAGCCTTTTGGCCCACTGAGTCAGAGTAAACATCAATTTACACTAATCCTACGTTAATCCCATTTTATTCCTTCCATATCCCCATCAAGTCCAATCAGATTCCACTACTCATACCAGTGCCAATTTACTTCAGTAAATTAATTTACCCATCCACAAGTCAACTAGAACACATGGAGGATATCCATAAGGTCATTTTTTGAAATGTCAGAAAGGCAAATGAAATACGAAAATAAAAGAAATAAAAATAGCCATCAAGCTCACCGAATTCACAAATCTTATATGATCTCTTATGTCAGGGTTTATTTTCCTCATTTTCAGTTAGTTCGGGAAATATTATGTAAAACAGCTCAATGAACCCCTGGTAATTAAGCCAAGATAAATTAAGCCAAGCTGTGTTTAAGCCCCTTAAGCTATGTGCTCTGTAGCAACTTCCCACTACTGTCACGTTCCTGATTAATACAGTGTAAGAACTAAATCACATTCTGTGAACTAATGGATCATATCTCTCCATATTCATCCTAAAGTTTCCCTCTATTCTTACGTGGATATTTATCCAGCTGCTCCTAGAAGGCACCAATGCATACTACACCTATTGTTTTTAAACGGGTGCTTTATATTCACATCAGAATGGTGTGCAATATTTTGTTCATTACTGTGATTAATGGAAGATGCTTTGAAGTATTGCAGCTGACATTTTGTTGCCCATTTCATCTCAAAAAGTAAAAGTTAAGAAAAACAGACAAATTGTAAACTGAACCAAGGTTCATCCGCTCTGATGTTTTCCCTTGGGACAGGGAGCAATGATTTTCCCACAGTTGACCTTCTCTTTGTGAAAGTCAGATGTAACTCAAAAAACTTTGGGTTTTATTAAAGCACCTGTTCCTATTCTTCATGCAAATGTCAACACCCACCTTGCTGTGTCGTATCTCTTTAATAACCCATTCCCTGAACCATGTTGCCATGTTGAGTTGAGTCTATGTAACACAAAGCAACTTAAAACTAATCAAACTTCAGACCCTGCATTTCTGTAGCATGTAATATTTTTTGCTGTTATATGTCTTACATTTTTTTTCAAAAAGGAGAATCTGGTTGTTTGCCAGTCTCTTCTCACTTCTTCTATGGGTCATTCTGGAGTTATTAAATTATGCACTGTATGATTATGGACAAACTAAAATGAGAACCAATCTTCAGGAAATCTAAGGCAACACACTCAAATTGCTGAAGGAAATCAGCAGGCCAGGCAGCGTCCATGGAAAGGAATAAACTATTGGGGTTTGGGCCAAGACTCGTCATCAGGACTGGAAAAAAAGAGATAAGAAGTCAGAATAAGATCATGGGGGAGGGGGGGAATAAGTACAAGGTGGTAATTGATACGTGAAACCGGGGGGGCGGGGGGCGCGGTGAAGTAAAGAGATGGGAAGTTGGTCGGTGAAAGAGATAAAGGGCTGGAGAAGGTGCAGGAGATAGGAGAGGGTAGAAGACCATGGAAGAAAGGGAAGGAGGAGCACCAGAGGGAGGCAATGGGCCGGTACAGAAAAGGCGAGAGAGGGAAACAGGAATGGGGAATGGTGAATGGTGAAGGGATGGATAACCAGATGGAATGTGGTATGTTACTCCTCCAACCCGAGGGAGGCCTCATCATGTCATCAGGTTGGAGGCTACCCAAACGGAAGATAAGGTGTTGCTCCTCTAACTTGAGTGTGGCCTCATCGCGGCAGTAGAGCAGGCCATGGAATAGGAATGGGAAGTAGAATTGAAATGGGTGCCCACTTTTTCTGGCGGACTGAGCATAGGTGCTCAGCAAAGCAGTCTCCCAATCTATGTCGGGTCTCACTGATATACAGGGAATAAAACCTGTACATAATTTAATGCGACATTCTGACTCTGTCCTGTTGAAACTACGTAGCACTTTGTTGAAGGTGTATCCCTGCCACTTAAGTCACAGTTCAGGACGGATCTGTTTTCTCACTTAATCTGCTGGTTAGTTATACATTAATGGAGTCATTGTTCTACTTTGTAAAGAAAGGGGGTATATTTTGGGTATCTGGAATTTCTGCTGAAGCTTTTGGAGCAAACACCAGTACTGAATATTCAACGAGGTTCTGCTAATTGGAATGTGCTGCCAGTGTCAGATGTCCTTGCGAGAGGATGGTGATAAAGTGGAGCAAGAAGACTTGCTGTGATGTATATTGGAGCACCACTCTGGAGCGCTGTGTGGGAGGGAAGGTTTAGATTGATCTTGAGCAGATTAAAGGGTTGGCATAACATAATGGACCATAGGACTTGCATTGTGCGAACCTGTTCTATGTCCTATGACGTAAGGTACCAAGCATGTGTACAACAGGCTGCTATTCGAAGTAATATAATCCAAAAGTCAAGAGTTTCACCGTGTAATACCAAAAGTCTATCAGGCAAAGATTTACCCTTATTACATTGCCAAATACTATGAGACTAAGTAGCTGAGTTAGCTTCCCCACCAGTGTGTGTGAAAGGCCAAAGGGAAAATATGTGCAGATAATGCTTCAATATCCACTGATAATTGGTTCAAATTCACCTTGTTGTCCTGGAAATATTACATTGGTCAGGATTACCAAAGAGGAAGAGAGAAAATATGAAGTAGTTATGTCCTGATGAAAGGTCTCAGCCCAAAAAGTCGACTGTTTACACTTTTCCATAGATGCTGCCTAGCCTGCAGAGTTCCTCCAGCACTTTTCATATGTTGCAAGTATTTATGTATGTTGCTGAGAGACTTAAAGCCTTTCTGAGACATAGTTTAACATAGTTCTCCTGTGTTAGTTTAATGTATTTGCTTTCTTGCTCTCCATTTGGTATTAGATAAAGCTGAAACACAAAGGCTGATTAATCTATCTGCACACAGAAGGTAAGGAAGATTGGATTGGGAATCCACTTGTGTTATAGCACAGAAATGGACCCTTTTGTCCAACTTGTCCAAGTCACTGTCATGCTTATCCACGCTAATCCCATTTGCCAGCATTAGAAACATATCTCTGTATTCCTTTGCTATCCAATTAGCTCCTCGCTTCATTTTGGCATACTCTCCATGAATGAAGACATTTTTATTGAAACAGTTTGCTATTTTGAGCATTGCATAAATTAATTCCATTAAAATAGAATACAAAATGTTGGTAAAATATGAACTGCTAAAGGACTAGACTGTAATGTAATAGATTATGAAATCAGAATTTGAAGGTTGGTCGAAGGAGTTATAACAAAACTCTAAACTATAATTCAATTGCAGAAAATTTGATAAATGCAATGTTCTTCTTCTGACCCTATTCTGTGTATGCTGAAGGGGAAGGAGGGAAATCAGGTTTGAGAATGACAGCTGTCTTTTACATTAAATCCAGCAAATTATTCTGACAATTTTCCCACTCCCTCTACAAATCAGAGTAGTTTAGGACCATTCCCACATCCTCATGACACCAGGCTTGCTATATGTTGGGCTGAGTGTTAGAGATGGGGAGGACAAGCTGGTCTCCTACTGGGAGCAAGAATTTGTGGGTTATAGCCCATTTTCTAACAAAGTTTCAATCAGTGAAGAACAGACGTATGCTGCCTTCCTCTCCTTGTTTCTTAAGGAATCCTGTCAATTACACTCCCTGTTGGATTGAATGGAACCCAGCTGAGAGAAAAGCTGTTTTGGCAGGAGTAATCAGTCCCAGACATTTCCTCCCTTTTAAAATTTTCTCCTTCTCTATCAAACACTCCTTCCTTGATCCATCAGTGTGAGATGAGGTCACAATGTTTTACAATAGGTCAATGCAGACTAATAGGGTCCCTTGTCCCTAAAATTTGGGAAGGCCTTGTGATGCCCTTCCAGATTCAGTACATATTTGTCAGTGGAGCAGCTACTAGGAATTTCAAACTTGGGAGAAGTGATAGGTAGCAACTATCTATTACTGAGGCTGTCAAAGGCTTTGATGGATGAAAAGAGATACAACAAAGGAACCCTGTATTGTTTAACATTGGTGTGATTGAAGGATTCAACATAATAGCAGCAACCTTTCCACAGTGTCTACCACAAACCTCTGCCTAAACTCGCAGTGTGACTACACCAGCTTCAACTCGGCTTCTCCAGATGAGTGGTTCTGAGTCGGCTTTTCCCAGCTGTCGGTGGGAATGTGGAATTTCTTGAGACGTTGCTTGATCTTGTTGCTGTATTTGATCTTTGACCTTCTTCTATGTTGTGGGCGGCCCTCGATTTGGCCATACAGCACATCCTTCAGCAAACAAGCTTAAGGCATGAAAACCACGGTGACCCAGCCAGCAACCTTTCTGATGGTTTAGCTGATAAAAGCAGCATGTAATTGAGCCATAAGGACAATAATGTTGTATTTCAAATTCCTGTGCTTTACGGAATGAATTACTTCCAACGAATGCAGCCTCAAATGTCAGCAAAGCAGCAATAATGTATACAAATGTAATTTTTCCTTTCTCCTGGTTGTTTGCCCTCCGGTTTGCTCTGGTCTCTCTCCTGCCTGATGAAAGATAGAGTTTTTTTCACATCTCTTCGGAGCTTCCCAGTGTCAGAGGTGACCTATACAAACATATATTGAGAGCTTAACATACCACAGAGCCTAGATAGATCCCATACCAACTGGACAAGCTGTTAACCAAATCTTTCCCTGTTATGTGAGTAAAGGGTTATAAAACTGGCAGGGTTTGTTTGTAATTCATTAAGCTGAATATCTTTTGAAAGAAATACTTCTTTTCAGAAAACTAAGCTGGTTTTGTTAGAAATCCATAGAATTAGATAAATTATTGCATTCTGAAAATCTTCCTTCTATTCTGCTCATGTTAAATAAATAATTGCTTGTGAAACAGATTGGCTGCCACTTAGCATGCATGATCTTCACCTTAGTGTCTCACACCTTTCTGTATGGATTCGGCTGAGCATGTAAGTCGTATGAGGTAGTAAATATACCATTTTCATATTCTGACATGTTTGTCCAATACCAAACTAAGCCTTACAATTTCATCCAGCTTTTCAGAACTGTGGCATTGACAGAGATGGCAATATCATTGCATATGGTTAGTAAACACCCCACAGTCTTGATGGAGTAGAAAAATGAAGGCACATTTGGAAGATGTGAACTCTGCTGCTGAGTAAAAAGGGCTTCCTGTAGTAACCTGGGGTACATCCCATCTGTTCTCAGAACTTATCTATCCTATTGTTTTTCAAAAATTCCGGCACATCCTCCTTCTTAACGTCAACATCATCCTGTTCTGCGCTGACCTCACATTAGTCAAGGTTCCTCTCACTGGTGACTACTGAAGCAAAGCACTCATTAAGGACCTTTGTGACCCCCTCTGACTCCAGACGCATGTTTCACTTCTTATCCCTGATTGGTTCTACCCTCACTCTAAACATCCTCCTCTTTTTTACATATGTATAGAACACCTTGGGTTTTTCTTTAATCCTACTCGCCAAGGCCTTCTCATGTTCCTTTCTGACTTTCCCAAGTCCATTCTTAAACTCCTTCCTGGTTACATTGTCACTTTTTAGAGCTTTTTCTGATACTTGCTAACTAAACCTTAAGTTTGCTTCTTTCTTCCTCTGGACTAGATGTTTCACATCTCTTGTCAATCATGGTTCGTTCATCCCACCATCCTTTCCTTTCCTTGTCTCAATGATAGAAACCTATCCAGAACTCCATGCAAGTGCTGCGTAAGTAACCTTTATATTTCTCTGAGTAAATCTGTACCAAATTTATGCTCTCAAATTCCCACCTAATATCGTCATAATTCGCCCTCGCTCAATTAAATACTTTCCCATGCCACCTGCTGCTATCCCTGTCCAAGACAATGGTAAAAGTCAGGAAGTTCTGGGTCACTGTCTCCAAAATGAATACAAATTGAGAGATCTATCAGCTGATCATGTTCTTTGCCTAGCACTAGATCCTGTATGGCCTCTCCTCTAGTCAACCATTTCACATATTGTGTCAGGAATCCTTCCTGGACACACCTGACAAGTTCCACCTTTTGCACTAGGGAGGTGCCAATCAATATTAGGGGAGTTGAAACCCCCAGCGACAACAACCCTGCTATTTTTGCATCTTTCCAATATCTATCATCCAATCTGCACGTAGGTGTCTCTGTTGCTGTTGGGGACGTCCATTGTAATTGCTTTCTTTCACCGACACTAACTCAGTAGACAATTCCTTTAGGATGTCTTCCCTTTCTGCATCTGTGAAACTCTCCCTAATTAGCATTGGCACTCCCCCACCTCTTTTACCTCCCTCCATGTTTCTTTGGGACTGTCTGAGCACTGGAACATCCAGTAGCCATTCCTGCCCTTGGGACAGACAAGTCTCTGAAATAGCCACATCATAATTCCATCCTCTTAAATTCATTGCCCTTTTTTGTCATACTTCTCACATTAAAATAGACACATTTCCTCCAGACTGTTTCCATCCTTCACATCTTTAACATCTGCTCATTTATGCTTTGTCCTATTTAGAGAATGTACTTTGCACACCTATAGTTTACTCCTAACCATGGTTTCTTTCCCTTGCTATTCACTATCTCCACCTAAACCCATTGTGTATTACTATCCACTGTGTTGTAGTGTGGATGAAATCACTGGAGAGATACAAAGCAGCTTCCTTACACAACAATGTACAGCAGGCATCATACGGACGGAGACGCTTTCGGTAGAAAGGTCTGCTAGCCCAATGTGGGCTCGACATTTATATGCTAAACACAAACGCAATCGCTACTTAAAAGGTTATAGACAATGCATAGACAATGCTTCCTTTTGAAGCTACGTACAAAACATCACACCTTCTGACTTCATCCTTTCCTTCCAACGCCAACATGTCTGGGTTGGTATCCACAGCCTTTAGGAATGCAAGTTAAATCCACAATACATTTATTTGGCATTTTACGTGCTAACATAGAAGACAATTAATATTTATAAAGTATAGATAATACTGTCTTCGAAGCTACAGCATCTGGTCAAACTACGGCACCAGAAGCATCTGGTATTCACACCTTTTAGGAAGGCCATTGTTGTGGACTCAATCCACAGTACTTTGTCAAATAGAAGTCTGGTGGCCAAAGTCATTTAAATGTAAACGAATCATCTACCCATAAAACTCACTAACAGTCCCTCCTCTTGGCCCTCCTGGACAAAAATTAAATTTGTATCAGGAAAGGCCAACCTAGGAGGATCTTCTCAAATAGGCAAAAATGCCCTGTCTCAAAATCCGCCCCCCCCCCCAATTTTATGTACCTCGATATCTATCCTAGCATTCCCTAATTGTTACCTACCAAATGTTAAGCAGAGAGGCTGTTCCAAGTCTTTAGGAATGCGGCTCCTTTCGTGTGCCTATGGGCTCTTTCCCTGCAGGCTGACTGCAGTTTAATCACATTCCTTTGTCTTCAGCCCTTCATTCTCTGGTCACTGAAACTCTCCTTCCAGGAGCACCCACAGGCTCTCTCTTCGATGTACAGGAAGGAGTTGGGGTGGCTTCTACGTAAACGTCTGCAAGGACCTCTCCCCGGTGGCACCCCCTTCCGAACTGTCCAGTCGATCACTGGCCCAACTACTGGAAAGGGCCCAGCTCCTCAGACTGGGGGTGACTGCTTTAGATGCTGTGTGCAGTCTGAAATGCCATCGAAATGGTAGAACTTATTATCTCTGCTTTAACTCAAAAATCCTTCCCCATCTATTTCCCAATAAATTTTCCATACAATGCTGTAAAATTAATCACCTACCTTCAGCAACCAGATTTCTTTACAGAGTACCATCGTCATCACACTTTAGCAGGCTATTCATGGTTTTTCCAACACGTTCTCAGTGTCTTCTGCCACGTTCTCAGTGTTTTCTGCCATTGCGTTTCCTCTGGGTATGTTTTCATCAGCTGTGGTCAGGTCTGACATGGCCGGCTGGTGTTCCTCTCTTGGGTTCTCCGTACATGGTTACTGGATACACGTGGTCCCCCGCTCTGTCTGTGGGATCAACAAGAGGGTGAGTCGTATGCTTTAACCTGAGTCCAGTGTTTCCACTGGCTGCCTTGCAGAGTGTGTACACAGACACACATATCATTGGTTAAGAGTACCGTCTGTGGTCCTATCCACCTGGGGGCAAACCCCGGCCTTTCACATAGTTCCCTTTTATTGTCATTTAGTAACGCATGCATTAAGAAATGATACATTATTTCCTCTGGTGTGATATCACAAAACACAGGACAAACCAAGACTGAAAAAACTGACAAAACCACATAATTATAACATATAGTTACAAACAGTGCACAATACCATAACTTGATGAAGAAAGTCCGTGAGCACAGTAAAGTTCAAAGTCTCTCAAATGTCCCACATCTCACGCAGATGGGAGAAGGAAGAAAAACTCTCCCTGCCACGCCGACCACAATCCGACTCTGAGTCATCCGAAAACTTCGAGCTCTGATCAGCTCTCCGACACTGAGTACTGAGCACCATCTCTGTCCGAACGATTCGACCTCCTTCTCGGTCGCCAAAAGCAGGCAAGGCCGGGGATTTTGAGGCCGACCCTCTGAAAGATTCCCGACCACACAGTAACGACAGCAGCGGATGGGCGTTTCAGAAATTTCTCCAGGTGTTCCTCTGTGATTTCACGTCCATTCTCCATCAAATCAGAATTGTCCACGGCCCCTATTTAACAGATATGATATCATTTTTCACCGGAGCGTTGCGCACACGCGGTGTGCTGCCATCTTCTCCTCCCGCTGAACCCTCAGGCAACACCGTCACCATAACTTGGTCGCCGGGCTGTGGAAGGACTATCCCCTTTCCCTCTGGCTCTTTCTGATCAGCGATTCGCTGTTATTGTTTCACTCGGTCCTTTAATACTTTAAGTTGGTTACAAAGGTCTTTCACCTATTGGGTCGTTCTATCCCTGTAAGCCCCAGGCTCCCCGCAACCTGTAATTACTCCATAGGGGAGTCGCATTGCTCGCCCCATCAATAATTCGTAGGGGCTGAGACCCGACGTATGGTTCGGGGTTGTGCGCAATCTTATCAGGATTCCTGGTGATACATCAACCCACGTCTTTCCTGTCTCAACTAGAGCTATAGCTATAGCTTTGATTGTTCGGTTCATCCTTTCTATCATGCCTGTACTCTGGGGGTGGTTGGGTATGTGGAACTGTTGTCGAATCCCTAGCAGTCGACACATTTCCTTCATCACTTTCCCTGTGAAATGTGCTCCCTGATCTGAATCCACCTGAACTGGGGTTCCCCACCTTGGGAGGGTTTCCTGAACTAGGATCCATGCAGTGGTGCGGGCGGTGCAGTCCCTTGTTGGGAAAGCCTCTACCCACCTGGTGAAGTGATCCATAATCACTAGACAGTAGCTTCTCCCCCTGCTTTTTGGCAGGGGCCCTGTGAAGTCTATCTGGATGTTTCCCCAGGGTCCCCTCAGCCAAGGCTGATTTGCCAGCTGTAGCTTTCTGCCCTTACCAGGGTTACGCTGGGCACAAATGATACAACGGCGGCAGAATTTCTCAACATCCCCGCCCATCCCTGGCCACCACCAGTCCTGCCGGAGGGTTGTGATCATCCTCTGCCTTCTCTGATGCATCGCCCCATGATAAAACTTTAGTAGTATCTGTCTAATACAGGGTGGGGCCACTGCGACTCTTTCCTCCCCACTAATTTTTATAGATGCACCGTAGAAAGCATTTTTCTAGGGTGCATCACAACCTGGTATGGAAGTTGTCCTGTCCAAGACCGAAAGAAGCTGCAGAAGATCGTGAACATGGTGCAGCACATCACACAAACCAATCTTCCGTCCTTGGACTCACTTTACACCGCATGCTGTCAGGGCAGTGCTGCCAGGATAATCAAGGACACGACCCACCCAGCCAACAGACTTTTCGTCCCTCTTCCGTCCGGGAGAAGGTTCAGGAGCTTGAAGACTCATACGGCCAGATTTGGGAACAGCTTCTTTTAAACTGTGATAAGACTGCTGAACAGATCCTGACCCGGATCTGGGCTGTACCCTCCAAATATCCGGACCTGCCTCTCGGTTTTTTTGCACTGCCTTACTTCCCATTTTTCTATTTTCTATTTATGATTTATAATTTAAATTTTTAATATTTATTAATTTTAACTATTTTTAATATTTTATATTTGTAATCCAGGGAGAGTGAAGCACAGAATCAAATATCGCTGTGATGATTGTATGTTCTAGTACCAATTGTTTGGCGACAATAAAGTATAAAGTATGTGTCCAGCACCCATCTGGTCCCTCCTTTGCTCCTTTTCTCCTCCATTTTTCCTTCCCTTCTGCCTCTACCTTTTCATATAATTTTACTAACCTGGCTTCTGTCGTTTCCTCCTGCACACTTGCAATTTCAATTGCCTCTTGTTCCCCTGCTGCCTTATTCGCAGTAATGTCTGCCCTCGGAGGAACTGGGAAGACTTTAAGTTCTGGAGTGGCCGCAGTCTCTCTGAGTACCCCCTGGTGTTTTTGTTCGTTCACTGTACCCTGAACAGCAGTCAGTGTGTCAGTTTGTATAGGGTCCTGCTTAGGGGGTTTATACAAACCCTCCTCTATTTTAACTGGGTTTATCTCTACTCGACCACAATCTTGCTTGTGCGTAGCCCACACTGCTGGGAACTGCTGACGAGGTAACCCATAGACCCCATCCGGGCTGCAGTCTCTGATGATCGGGGCAGCTGCGACTATGCTAGGCAGGTTGTGTATTCTGTTGGTTGTATGTGTTTGCTGCCCCTGACTCGTCCATATTATTTCTCTCTTTCCCGAATCTATAACAGCTCCTGCTTCCCATAGGATATCTATTCCAAGGATCATGCCCTCATTATTTGGATATACCCAGAAATGCATGCACTACTTTTATATCTACCAGTTCAGCTCTCCACGTTCGTGATACCTCGTGTTCCTGTGCACCACCGACCGTACAGATCCAAGTGTGAGTGTTATTTTAGAAAAATATTCACCAACATAGACTGCTAGGAACGCTGGCCACACAATGGGTCACAAAGTATCCCACTCCTGACACCAAATGTTGTAGCGTGGATGAAATCATGGGAGAAACAGAGTCACTGGTAGACACAAAGCAGCTTCTTTTTTCGACATAACAATGTACAGCAGGTATCATACCAACGGAGACGCTTTCGGTGGAAAGGTCTGCTAACTCAATGTGGGCTCGACATTTATATGCTAAACACAAAGGCAATCGCTACTTAAAAAGTTATAGACAATGCATAGACAATGCTTCCTTTTGAAGCTACATACAAAACATCACACCTTCTGACTTCATCCTTTCCTTCCAACGGCAACATGTCTGGGTTGGTATCCACAGCCTTTAGGAATGCAAGTTAAATCCGCAATACATTTATTTGGCATTTTACGTGCTAACATAGAAGACAATTAATATTTATAAAGTATAGATAATACTGTCTTCGAAACTACAGCACCTGGTCAAACTACGGCGCCAGAAGCATCTGGTATTTACACCTTTTTAGGAAGCGCATTGTTGGGGACTCAATCCACAGTACTTTGTCAAATAGAAGTCTGGTGGCCAAAGTCATTTAAGTGTAAACGAATTATCTACCCAAAAAAACTCACTCTAACACACTGCATCTTATAGACTCCTTGTATCATAGTCACAGAGACGTACATCAGGGAGATAGGCCATTTAGTCCACCACATCCATCCTTTTTCTGACCAAAACTTCACACGGTATGCCATCTGTGGCCAAACCCATGTTTTATGAATTTGTAGTGTAAACTCCTTGCGTTCATATTTTATACCCAGCTAATGAAGGCAAATACCCTGTATGCCTTCTTAACTAACATATCTATCTGTGCTGTTGTCTTCAGGGATCATTGGATAAGTAGACTAAAGTCTCTTTGTAGAGTTATACAATTTATTGAGTGTGATAGTCTCAACTTCTCCAATTATTTATTGTTGAGATGGTTTTGCATGGAACTGCCTAAAGGTTGTGTGTAGAACAATAGCCAAGAAATGGAAGGACTTTCACCATAGGCTCCATTTCTTATCCAATATTTCTTATCTTTATTTCTTAACCTTCTCATAGCTTTCTACTGAGCTGAGGAAAGTGAGTGAGGATTTGACTGACTTAGACTGAAATGCCATGCAAACTCTTGGTGTTAGTCCTGCATAAAACTGTCCAGGTACTCCTTCTTCAGATTGATCATTGAGAAGGTTTGTAACAGCAGGGCACTTTAATCTGCCACCCCGCCTCTGTCCTTTCTATTAGTGGCCTTCTGCACTGTACAAAGAAGCCCAATGCAAGATTCATGAACAGCATCTCATCTTCTGTCAGGGTATGTTGCAGCTTTCTGGACTCAATGACATTCCAGAAAAAGAAATTAACAGAGGAAGCCCGGTAGCCTAGCAGTTAGCATAAAGCTATTTACTGCATCATGATTTGGTTCAATTTCTGCCGATGTCTGTATGGAGTTTGTACCTTCTTTCTGTGACCATGTGATTCCCCCCCCACCCCCCATTTCTCCTGTGTTTGGGACACCTCATAGTACATTATACACTCTCTGATGTTACTTCAGTCACGTTTTCTTTATCATGATCTTCAGTAGAATGCATGCATACAAATGAACAGAGTAGGAATCGGCTTTAGCCCACTGGTGTGGACTCTTTTCTCCACCATCAGCAGAATCACTCGTTGAAAATATAGCAACCTTTCAAATCCACCATTCTCAAGTATGTGTGGTGATACTATTCATACTTGTGTTCAATGGTTAGGCCGTAACAGAAGATCATTTTAAAACTGATTGTAGATGGCTAAAATAAAGTACGTGGGGTATAAATTTTAAAGCTCCCCAAAGAAGGTGCTATGATAATGATATAAGGTTTCTTTGTGTCCAGTGATTGAAATAAGATAGTCTGGCATCTTCATGCAAATATGTTGGCATCTTGTTGCATCAACTTTTGTTCAAGTAGCCTAGAATGTTGATGGAAATGGAACAGGATGAAACGTGACTGTTAATTAGTTCCTTTTTTTCGCAGTATACCAGTGATGGAGACAGGACAGCCACACCACAGGGAAGATTATTTTAAGTGATGAACTTCTACACTAATGGCTGGCATCTTGTAATTACTGAAGCACAAATAGGCAGATAGATACTTTATTGATCTCAAAGGAAATTATAATATCACAATAACATTACAACTGCACAGATATACAAATATACAACATATTAGAAGAGAAGTAAGAAAGAATAAAAAAAATGCTGATCATGAAAATGATATAAGGGAGAGAAGAAAGCAAGATGTCAACATCATTGGTCTGGTTTTTGAGTGAATGAAGGCTGTGAATAGGGGTTCCACAATTATCCTTCTCAGACAACCATGGGGAAAGAATCAAATTAATGCTTGGAGGAGAGTTCGAAAAAAAAAATCCAAGGCACTTTCATGACCTATCTCTGAATACCCAGTATAGTGAGAAGCTTGATTTGCAGAGCAGAGGTGCTGGGAATATCCCAATAATTCATTTTAGCCATATCTCAATATGGAGTTGGTAGCAGTACAGAAATATCTCCAGGTGGAAATTACTAAAAGTTTATTTTTGCACTTAACAATTATTGGTTGTCTTGTCTGTAATCTAGGAAAATTCAGGTCCTTCATAGGAACAAGGCCTGGAGGTAGTCCAAGAGAAGATGATGTAAGTAGACCTTTCTTTGTTGTGTTCTTGACATGTGTTTCATTGCTCCAAGGATGACAGGCAACTTTTCTGCTTCTGCAATGCAACTGTTTTAAGGCAGTATGGATGGGTTTTATGTTTTCACATAATAACACATGGAATTACTGACAGTCCAAATTTTACAAGACTTACTTATAGGGAACTTTAAAATTCAGTTTTATCGTTCCTCATTAAATACACCAAGGATAAAGAATTGTGCCAGAACATCTGTTTGTAACACTATACACAATTTAATAAAGCCCTTAGTGACCACTATTATCATCAAAAGTGAATCTGCAGCAGAACAAAGTGGTGGATCTTCTGGGATAGAACGTTCAGCTCCATGGTGTTCTCAGTACAGAAGTTTTAAGTGTTCCCTGGGCTCCCATTCAGTGAAATGGGGAAAGCTTCCAGTGCAGGAATATCTGCTCCGAGCAGCAGGAATAATGTAAGAGACCATTAGTGCAGCAGCAGGCCCACACCAACTGGTGCCTATCTACAGCTTCCAAAAAAAATGATTCTCAGACGACATTTGTCATTCTGAGGCATAGTGGTTGCCTGAAGCAGGATGTCAAGACATAAATTTTACTACATTAGTGGATATTTGGATTTTTGTCTTCTATGGGAAAGATTTTTCCCCTGACATTGCATATTGGCAGTATTAATTAATAGTCCAGATCTGGCTCACTGGCTTTGACGTCCCTCCCTCCCCACGATCTGTGTTGGCCTCTTCAGGATAAGAAGACCACCTGAACTAATCTCCATATGTGACATTTGTTGCACGAAGTGGAGTGGGCCTTGTACTGTGAGGAGGCCTCAGGTGCCAGCCCCCACAATGCTGTACTGTCATAATAGTTTGCCAATCTCAATAACTTTAGGATAATCTGAGACATTTTGAAAATTTTGAAGTTAATTTAAAAATAAAAATATGTATTTTGCCAACAATAGTTGTGTCATCGGCAAACTTTTAGATGGTGTTTGAGCTGTGCCTGGCCGCACAGCCATGGTGTAGGAAGAGTAGAGCAGTGGGCTAATCTCACAACTTTGAGGTGCGCCTATGAGGAGTGAGAAAGAGATGTTATTACCATTCTGCTCTGACTGCAATCTCCTAGTGAGAAAGTCCAGTTGCAGAGGGAGGAACAGAGGTCCAGGTTTTGGAGCCTGTTGATTAGAAATGAGGTTATCATTGTGTTGAACGCTGAGCTGTAGTCAATAAACAGCAGCCGGACGTAGGTATTGCTATCGTCCAGGTCATCCAAGGCAGAGTGGGGATCCAGTGAGATTGCATCAGTTGTAGACCTGTTGTGATAGGCAAAATGCAGGAGGTCCAGGATGTTGCTTAGGCAGGAGTTGATTCTGGCCATGAAAAACCCCTCAAAGCACTTCTTCACAGTAGATGTGAGTACAATTGGGTCATAGTCTCTGAGGCAGCTCACTCTACTCTTGGGCACTGGTATGATTGTCACCCTTTTGAAGCAGTTGGGAAGCTCTGAGTGCAGCAGTGAGAGATTGACGATATTCTTGAACACTCCCACGAATTGCTTGGCACAGATTTTCAATACCCTACCATGTGAAGGTTCATCCTCTTGAAAGATGTTCTGACAGCAGCCTCCCAGGTGGGGACCACAGGGTTACCAGGTGCATAAATAATAGATAGTAATAGAACCATAAATAGTTAAATAGTAATAGGTAAATTATGCCAGTAAATTATGAAATAAGTCCAGGACCAGCCTATTGGCTCAGGGTGTCTGACCCTCCAAGGGAGGAGTTGTAAAGTTTGATGGCCACAGGCTGGAATGACTTCCTATGACGCTCTGTGCTGCATCTGCAGTATTCATCGTAGTTACAATATGCTGAAGTTGTAATGATAAAAGTAGAATTAATCTTGGCTTCCGAATAGATGTTTGTGAATGTGATGTTAAATCCATGCTGAGTAAGCCCGTATCATTCTAGTCTGAAAATAGTAGTCAAATAAAAATATGAACAATTTAAAATGTAATTATTCCTAAGTACTCTGAAAACTCTATTTTCTGTTCTGGGGGTTCTGTGATCTAAACAATATGTTTGACAAAGAATTATTCACAATAATTGAGCTGCCTTTCTGAAGTGTGCTATAGAAATTCGATGACCGATTCCTTTCTTTAGTGAGTGACCAATCAAGCCAATTCATGGCCAAGAGCTCTTCCCCAACACTAAGATGTGCCTTTCTCTGCAAAGTGAGACATATGGTAGAAGCTCAAATCCCTGCCTAGTAATCAAATTAATAATAACCTCTGCTTAGGTACTGGATCTTGCTCAGAGTCACCACATTGCTACTGAGAGAGATTGGTCAATAAAGTTAATGCTTTGTTTGTAACTACTAAGAACCTTAGATTTGTAATACATACAGCTAAGGACCATTTGCATTGTTCTCCTGATTTGGCAGGACACCTGAGTGAGGATTATGCGGCAACGTTTTAGAATGTGTTTTCAACCTTACTAACCTGATTTTTTTTTGGAGGGAGAGCAGGCTGGCATTGAATACAATGGCAAAGATGTGGTGATCTGAATGACTCTCATTTTTAAAACATTTCTGTTGCTCATTAATGCCAAGATGCAAATATAGCAAGAGATTTTCAACTGATGTAGATAATACTCACCAACTGCATCTCAGTGTGGTATGGCAATTGTCCCGTATCGGACCGCAAAACACTCCAACGTGTGGTGAAAACTGCCCAGCGGATTATCGGCACCCAATTGCCCACCATTGAGAACATCTAGCATAAACGCTGCCTGGGCAGGGTGAAAAGCATTATCAGGGATGCATCTCACCCTAACCATGGACTTTTTACTCTCCTCCCATCCAGTAGGCGCTATAGGAGCCTCCGCTCCCGCACCAGCAGGCACAGGAAGAGCTTCTTCCCTGGGGTTGTGACACCTGCTGAACCTCACATCACAGCGCCAAGCAGTATTGCACCCATATTGTACTGTCTCAGTACTTTTATATCTGTGTGCTGTAGCACATTTTTCATTCGTAGTTATTTTGTAAATAACTCTGCATTTCTGGTCAGATGCTAAATGTATCTCATTGGCTTTGTATCTGTACTCGGCATAATGACAATAAAGTTGAATCTAATCTAATCTAATAATCTGGCAATCCAATAACAGCTCTGCATGTGTGTGCATAAAGCTACAATGTGTATCTCCAGAGCTGCTTACAACTCCTTATAATTGGTGTGTTTAGTTTTATTCCATGTCTAGAATCTGCGGAAAATGACTACAACTATATATTTTGAGTTCAAAGTAAATTTATTATTAAATTTATGTCACCATATACAACACTGAGATCTGTTTTCTTGCGCACACATTCAGTAAATGCAAGAATCATTATAGAATCAATGATCGACCACACCCAACAGGGCAGCCAAACAACCAATGTGCAATGACAACAAACAGCGCAAACACAAAAGAGAACATTGCAATAATAATAATAATAATAATAATAATAATGACTGATCCAACAAAAAGACTCTATATACCAAAGCAAAACACATGATCAAAATTTGCAAAAAATGCTAGTGTTCCAACAATATTATATTACTACAATATTTAGGGAATCTTGAAACATTTGAAGAACTACACACAATAACATACTATGCAGCATTAATGGCAGTGCAGTGCAATTGCCCCAAAACAGAGGCACTCATGAATAGAAACTCCAAACTGAGTAATGAAATGAGAACACCAAAATAGCAGATAAGATTGAGAAACAAAATTGAAACCTTAAGAGCAGAAATAGCCCGTCTAATGGAGTATAAAATGAATAACCCAAGCAAGAAAGTTAAGAGAAAAGCTAATGAAATACTAAGGCAATATAAGGTTCATCCAAGATACGATCTACTGTACCTAACAAAATCATTGTAGCATTTATAAATACACTAAAACAAAAGCTTCGTGCATACAAAGCCTGAATAAATAGATGCATGAAATGCACCAGGTGAAGAAAACAAAATTATCAGTTCAGGAACAATTAAAGAGTTTACACTATACATTGAAAATAAATTAGATGCAACAAAATGTCACCAAACCTAGCACACAATTACCAACAAACACAGAGATAATGAACATCTGGTCCAACAGGGTGACACAATCAAGAAGCAAACTGGATTAGGGAGGACAAAGAACACACTCACACAATTGAAGACATGCAAATACCTGAAGTTGCAATGGATATGTTAACAGAGGTTATGAAAAATATCCATAACTGGAAAAGTACCAGCAGTGATGATAGTCATAATATTTGGTATAAAAATGTTCTCGCCTTCATCTGTACTATTAATACATATCAACAATTTTTTAAAAAAATCCTGAAAGGTGTCTGAATTTTTGACCGAAGGTAAAACATAACTCTTCCCTGAAGGGGAAATCACAAAAGATCCATCAAAATATTGTCCTATTACTTGTTTAAAACTATATATAAAAGTGTAACATCATGTTATCTCTAAAACTAATTACCACTCACTTAGCTAACCATGAAATACTTACAGAAGAACAGAAAGGATACAGTAAGTGTATGAAAGAATGTAAATAACAACTTCTGTAATTCTAAATCATGCCTTTTTGATTACCAAAAGCATTTGATTCTATCCTACACTCATGGTAAACAGAAGTTCTTAATGTACTGTATATAACCTACACCCAATATTTGTGAAGTTCCTACCACATCTGATGAAACATTGGCATATTATAATCACCCTATCTATTAACAACCAAAAAAGAACAACCACTGTTATCAAAATAAACCGAGGCATTTTTCAGGGCTACTCTCTAAGCCCATTATGGTTTTGTCTAGCTTGAAACCCACTCTCTCATTTACTGAATTGGATGAAAATAGGGTATCAAATCAGAAACAACCATACAAATTATTCCTTGACACACCTTCTATACATGGATGATTTGAAATTATACACTCCTTCATCAGAAACGCAATTAATTCAAACAGTAGAATTATTTTTGAAAGGTACTAACATGAACTTTGGTCTAGGTAAGTGCGCAACATTAAACATAAAGAAAGGTGCAGTAGAGCCAATAGAATACAAAACAAAGCACCAGGATACAATGCAACCAATGGATGAGTATGAAACATGTTTTTTACTCAGAGAGTGGTTGGTGCGTGGAATGCACTGCCTGAGTCAGTGGTGGAGGCAGATACACTAGTGAAGTTTAAGAGACTATTAGACAGGTATATGGAGGAATTTAAGGTGGGGGCTTATATGGGAGGCAGGGTTTGAGGGTCGGCACAACACTGTGGGCTGAAGGGCCTGTACTGTGCTGTATTATTCTATGTTCTAAGTAAGTATTTGGGATATCAACAAGCAAAGAAAATTGATAATTTTTATTATCTGAGTGTGATAAATGGAAAATTTTTGACAGAACTTACTATGAAGTTATCTCCACTGAGGGATAATAACTGTTCTTGAACCTGGTACTGTGGGTCCTGAAGCTCCTGTACCTTCTTCCTCATGGCTGCAACGAGAAGAGAGCATGGCCTGCATGGTGTGGGAACCTGAGGATGAACGCTGCTTTCCTGCAACAGCACTCTGTGTAGATCAGGGGTCCCCAACTTTTTTTGCACTTCCAACCGGTTTATTATTGACAATATTCTTGCGGACCGGCTGACCCGGGGGGGGGGGAGGGGTGGGTAGGGTTGCCAACCGACAACAGTAGCAGTCAAATACGTTGTTTACCCCAGAAAGACTACCATGACCATGAAGCCTTGCGCGGGCACCAGTGCCCATGTGTGTATGTGCCGATTTTTTTCTACAAATCATTTTTGGCAATTCTGTTCGGGGGGGGGCAGTGTTAATCACGACTGGAATATAGGTGATATAGTGGCTAATACACTCAATTTTGTTTCTAAAAGGGTTTCTCTAACGAATTTAGTATTAAACACACACCGCATATTTTCCTCGCATGAATATAGTGATAAGACAATTATCAGGGGAGGACAGGGGAGCTTGAAGTAAGTGTTGAACGAACTTCCAGTAGAAGTGGTAGAGGCAGGTTCGATATTATCATTTAAAGAAAAATTGGATAGATATATGGACAGGAAAGGAATGGAGGGTTATGGGCTGAGTGCAGGTCGGTGGGACTAGGTGAAAGTAGCCTTCGGCACGGACTAGAAAGGCAGAGATGGCCTGTTTCCGTGCTGTAATTGTTATATGGTTATATAAGTCACTTATAAGTCAATAGCATCATAACATTTTAAGTAACGTTTGGATATTAAACACACAGCACATATTTTCCCCATATGAACATATAAAATCATTGCAATACACCAATATCGCTGAATCAGTGGAACCCTGGGCTGAATACTTGTTTCCCTGCAACAAGACGATGCCATCGAGGAGTGAAGGGAGACAGCGATACTTGAAGGGGGTTCCTTATGTCCAGTCTATTCCGCAATTTAGTTTTCGTTGCAATCATTGCAGAGATATGTTGGAAATGGAAGCAATGTTTTCAGTGCTTTCGTGGCTATCTCAGGATATTCAGCCTTGACTTTGATCCGGAATGCCGGCAGAGATTTTTTGTCAAACATACTTCTCGGCCCGCCGTCATTTGCAAGCTTGAGGAGTTGATCTTCTTCCCGCGCTGACACGGATGATGCGTGGGTAATGACCTCGCGTGCGTTCAAGCTCAACAGTGGGCGTGACAGGGAAAGAGGAAAGATGCAGCTGACTCATATCGCCAAATCATATCGCTTCCTCGTGGTCCGGTAGCGCATGCTTTGCGGCCTGGTACCGGTCCGCGGCCCAGTTGTTTGGGACTGCTGGTGTAGATTGTGTAGTTGTCAAGTACAGTGTCCATTGTACGTCCTTGAAGCACTACATACATTGTTAAATTCTCTTTTAATGTTTGTGGCAATGTAGATGCATCCTGGCCAGCCTCCAACTTGATTCCATGAATATCAATTTCTCAAACTTCTGGTAAAGCTGCCCCCCCCCCCCGCCCACCTTCCTTTCTCACCTTATTTTCTTGCTTGCACTCTCTGGTGCTCCTCTCCCTTTTCTTTCTCCCATGCCTTCTGTCCTCTCCTATTAGACTCCCTCTTCTCCAGCCCTGGATCTCTTTCGCCAGTCAACTTCCCAGCTCTTTACTTCATTCCCCCTCTCCCAGTTTCACCTATCACCTCACATTTCCTCCACCCCACCCCCACCTTCTACTGACTCCTCATCCTTTTTTCTCCCGTCCTGCTGAAGGGTCTCGGCCCAAAACGTTGACTGTACTCTTTTCCATAGATGCTGCCTGGCCTGCTGAGTTCCTCCAGCATTTTGTGTGTTTTGCTAGGATGCATTCTTTGCTCAGCCCTAGCATCAGCTTTTCACTGAAACTGTTCTCAGATCTCCCCCACCCCGTTAGAGCACTGTACCTTCCTTCCCTGCTTCAACTTCATACTTTTTCTTTCCCTTCTCATTTTTTTTCGCTGATATCCTGTGCTTCCACTGCCATTTGTGCTCCTGTCTTCCTGTTAATTTGCTAGTGCACAATCCTCTACATGTATCCGGTTCAGTCTCTTCTGTAGGAACTTGAATTTATGATGGAGCTATCTTCCCAGCTGAACCATATTGTTTCCAGCTCTTGACTGTTGTAACTGCATGTTGGGGCCAAGAATTTGTGGTGCCCTGTTTTCACCATGTCCTAACCAAGACAAGATCAGTACCCCAAAGCAGCAACAGTAACAGCAAGTAGACAGGAGCTGCTTTGGGGGGGTGGGAGTGTTTGTGTCATTGATGAAGGGGGCAGACATGGAAATGGTTCAGTGAGAGGAAGTGATCTGATGTTAACCTGCAGACAGTTTGTGAAAAGAGGAAATGGGGAATGGTGCTGAGAAAGGGCAGGGAATAGTGTTGAGGGATTCTTGGAATCATATTTGGAAACATTGAGAATAGTGGCGATATGGAGTTGGAACTGGCACTGGATAGGAGCTAGGAATTGCATTGGATTGCTGCTGGAATGCTGGGAATGGAGCTTGAAGAAACATCTGGAAATGGTGCTGAGGAAGTTAAGAGGTACCTAAGAGTTGTGCTGGGTGAGATGGGAATGATACTAAGGAAAACTATAGGAATGGTGCTTCCAAAACCAACAATAATGCTGCAACAGCACTGGGGCAGGAATGGGAATGAGGCTAATGGCAACAGCTGGGAACTATGGGAGGGAAACAGTTAGGAATGATGATTTGATAGCTGACAATGTTGCTGAGGGAAGTGGGAATGTTGTAAAAGGAAACAGCCGTGTGTGATCCTGTTAATTCGAGATGTCCTAGAGTGGGAATAAAGTGGAGCCAAGCTGAAAGAATATCCTTAGGAAAAGGAATCATTGCGAAGAAGACAAATGTAGTTCATTAGTAAGATTATGAAAGGTTGCTGGGTTTCTCAACAAAATCTAAGATGGGGCAAGTGGGAATTTGACTTCTAGTCGCTAATGCAAAATACATCAGAGTATCAGTAACCTACAGTACACATCTTACACACATCCATGTACTTGATCAATGCACGCATGTACACCATCAGTGCCAATGACCAAAACCTTATTCCCTCCAACCTCAGCCCCCCTCCCCCGAAATTACATACATATATTGTCAAACAAAATCCACTACATTGCAGGATGCTTGATATGCCAGCACTAATTTAGGAATATACAGTCAGCATGGATGAGGTGAGTAACTGTATGAATCTGTTATACAGTCCGTGATTAACTCCAGCAAGAGACAATCTAATCTGCTGTCTTTGACTTTCAGAGGTATTAACATTACTGATCTCTCCATCATGATCACCCGGTGGTGGATCACCATTGACTGAAACTTAAGTGGACTGACCATATCACATTTAACCTGTTCACAAAAGCAGATTATTGGCTGAGTATGTTTTTGCCTCCAAAAACACCAAAGCCTTTCTACCATCTGGAAAGCACAAGTCAGGAATATCGGAGAGGGCAGTAAAGTAGAAAGGGGTTTCCTCAATGTTTTACAGTGCTCGTGTTCACTGATCAAGGTTCAATTCCCACTGCTGTCTGTAAGGAGTTTGTATGTTCTCCCCATGACAACACGAGTTTCCTCTGGGTGCTCTGGTTTCCTCCCACATTCCAAAGATGCACAGTTATGGTTGATAAGTTGAGGTAAGTTGCTATATTGGTGCTGGAAATGTGGTAAAACATGCACAATCCTCAGACAGTGTTGGTCATTGATGCAAAACAATGCATTTTAGTATGTGTTTCCACGTACATGTGTTAATCATTTTAAAAATCTTTCTCTTCTGATTCACTTCAGTTATCCTTATACGATATATTCACACTGCTAGATATTTGTTTATTGCAAATAACATATTGATTATTACAACAAAATTGTAAATATTAGTTATTTCCAACTGAGGGAGGTGGAAATAAATGTCTTTTTTCCTCCAAATAAACATGAATCACTAGATTTAAAAGCAATAATAAAACACTAATTGAATAGAAAACAAAAGAAAATTCTATGGATGCTGGAAGTCTGAACCTCCATAAATCTCTGGTTAGACAACATTTGGAGCATTGTGTTCAGTTCCTCATTATAGGACAGATGTGGAGGCTTTAGAGATGGTGCAGAGAAGATATACCAGGATGTTGGCTGGATTAAAGAGCGTATCTTATGAGGAAAGGTTGAGCAAACAAAGGAGGGTGAGAGGTGACTTGATAGAGATGTATAAGATGACGAGAGGCATAGATAGAGTGGACAGCACCTTTTCCCAGGGTGCCAATGGCTAATATGACAGGACAGATTTTTAAAGTGATTGGAGGAAAGTATAGGGGGAATGTCAGAGCTAAGTTTTTTAGAGCATGGTAAATATATGGAATGTATGCTAGGGTAAGTGCTTGTGGAAAATACATTAAGGATGTATAAGAGAATATTAGATAGGCACATGGAGGGAAAAGAAAAATGTGGGAGGGAAGGGTTTGGTTGATCTGGGAGTAGGTTAAAGGTCAGCACAACATCATGGGCCAAATGGCCTGTATCATTCTAGGTCAAATAGGGCAGAATATAGCATTAATGGCAAGACTCTTGGCAGTGGGGAGGATCAGAGGGATCTTGGGGTCCAAGTCCTTAGGACATTCAAAGTTGTTACGCAGGTTGACTCTGTGGTTAAGAAGGCATACGGTGCATTGGCCTTCATTAATTGTGGGATGAGTTTAAGAGCCGAGAGGTAATGTTACAGCTATATAGGACCCTGGTCAGACTCCACTTGGAGTACTGTGCTCAATTCTGGTCGCCTCACTACAGGAAGGATGTGGAAACCATAGAAATGGTGCAGAGGATATCTACAAGGTTGTTGCCTGGATTGGGGAGCATGCCTTATGAGAATAGGTTGAGTGAACTCGACCTTTTCTCCTTGGAGCGACGGACGATGGGAGGTGACCTGATAGAGGTGTATAAGATGATGAGAGGCATTGATTGTGTGGATAGTCAGAGGCTTTTTTCCAGGGCTGAAATGGCTAGCATGAGAGGGCATAGTTTTAAGGTACTGGGAAGCAGGTACAGAGGAGATGTCAGGGGTAAGTTTTTTTACGCAGAGAATGGTGGATGCGTGGAATGGGCTGCCGGTGCTGGTGGTGGAGGCAGAAATGATAGGGTCTTTTAAGAGACTCCTGGATGGATACATAGAGCTTAGAAAAATAGAGTGCAATGGGTAAGCCTAGGTACAAATGTAGTTCTAAGGTAAGAACATGTTTGGCACAGCTTTGTGGGCCGAAGGGCCTGTATTGTGCTGTAGGTTTTCTATGTTTCTATGTATTCTGTACTGTTCTATGATCTGTGTTATATGAAATAAAGAAAGAAAATGCTGGAAACGTTCAGCAGGTCACACAACACCTGTGTAGAGAGAAGTACAGATAAAAATTCAAGTCAAAAATCCTTTAATCAGAACCTTAAAAGAAATCAAACCAATTATTTTTAAGTTACAGAAAACATTTACAGCGGCTTTATGTGCTCGAACTGCAGTTAGACAACCTGCTTTCCTTCCACACATGTTAGTTCAAATCCTAAAAATAAATAGAAAATAGGATGATAAATTTCATTGCAAGGATGCGTGAGCTGATTCATGGCGAGATCCCTAATGAAAATAATGGTATAAGGAAAGATTTAAATCTACATTGTGCTTTTCATGATCACAGTATGTCCCAAAGTTCATTTCAGTTGATAAAGTCATTTTGAATTTTTATATCTGTTATGAGTAGTTGATGTCTATATCCACATCCTAAATATAAATTAAAAAACAAGTTAATGTCAAAGATTCAATGGTTCATTTTATTGTCAAAGTACAATACAACTCTGATATTCATGTTCTCCAGATAGCCATGAACACAGAAAACACGGATTACCTGATTTTAGTAAATAAAGTGGCAATTGAAAACAAGGGAACAAAAAAATTCATGAAAGCTATAAAAATCTTAATAAGTGTTGAGAGAAATATAATTGCTATCTTCATATCGGAGGGGAGTTCGGAGAAACCAAGACTATGTATTTTGGATGAGAAAAGATAGAGGCGATTGACTGAAAATGCTAAAGGATTTTGATTGAGATACAAAAAAAAACTCTGACAGATGCACCATCAACTAAACAGCCTAGTTTTAAATTCAGTATTAAAGTGTCTCAAAAGGGGAAATATTTTTCTCTTTGGAATTGTCAGAATTTGAAATGTTCTTTTTGAAAAGACAGTAGCAGATAACACTTAAACTAATTTAAATGGGAAGTTGGACTGATACCTGAGGACAAGCAATTTACTGATTATCAATTAAGCTTTGGGTCTGGATATATTTGCAATCTGAGGCAGTGCAGCCATTTCAAATGTTGCATATTTCTATAATTCTAGGTCAAGTTGGATAGTGGGGAATGAGGGATGAAACTTGTTATTGAGACCTTCATTCTGGTCATGCCCATAGTCCTCTCTCCCTCTGGCGACTCCCTGCCAACAGTTTCTCATCCATCAAAGACGTGAATTTTGCTGGGGAGTTGATGGCCAGACCAACCTCTATTACCTGTCCCGAATTGCCCTTGAACTGTTCCACAGGACACTTAAGGATCAGCCACATTGCTGTGGCTCCAGAGTCATCTTTGGCCAGACAGGATAAGGCCAAGGAAAGCCGAATGGCCAACAGTAGGTAAATAGTGATTAGCTTAGGTATATCTAGTCTTATCCTTGATAAATTCACCTTTTACTAGAGCCCTCAATGATTTGTAGTTGTCATTATTCATCATTGGTTCGTATTGTGTTACTTTTATATGGACAACATGAAAGTGAAAATGTCAAGACCAGTGTTTTCCTCCCATGATCAGGGATTCTCCCAAATCATGTAAACTAACCTTTAGCATTTCAGTCCGTATTATGCGTCACACATCACCAGCATCAAGTAGTGGGAGTGTGTATGTGTATTCGTATTGCAGGGATGGAGGAGGAGAGGGAGTGTGGGGTTTGGGAAGATGGTATAATGCAGTTTGTTAACCTGAGGAACAAGTGTGCCTTTTCATGGATTCCTTCATTTGACTCCATCTATACCTCTCACTGCCTCAGTTAAACAGAAGCATCATCAAAGACCCCATGAAGCTGGGACATTCTCTCTTCTCCCCTCTTCCATCAGGCAGAAGATACAAAAGCCTGAAAGTTCATACCACCAGACTCGAGGACAGCTACTACCACAGCTTCTAACACTATAGAATAGTTCGATAGTATAATAAGATGGACTCTTGACCACACAACTACCTTGTTATGATCTTGCACTTTATTGCTCACTTCCACTGCATTTTCTCTGCAGCTGTTGTTGCACCATATTCTGCATCCTGTTATTGTTTTAAGTGGTTCTACATCAATTCTCTGTGCAATAATTTTGATCTGTATGAACAGTGTGCAAGGCAAGCTTCTCACTGCATCTCGACACAAGTGACAATAATAAACCAGTTCTAATTCCAATTTCATCAAACATGATGTGTGTCTTCTTCTCCTCGGTCATTTTCCCTCTCAACCACCCCATCCCATCCCACAAATCCAGTCCAGATGAAGGGTCTCAATCCAAAATATCGACTGTTTATTTTCTTGCGTAGATGCTTCCTGACCCTCCATTTTGTGTGTAGCTCCATATTCCAGCATCTGCATTCTCTTGCGGCCCCGAAAATCCCTGAATCATTTTCCCCCAATATGCTGCGGAACATCCCCAGTGATCTTCTTGCCAATCAGTCTGATTGTTGGAATTACAAAGTGGCAATAAATTCCAGCTATTTGCTTCAATGAACTTCAATGTACCATGAATTCTCAGGATTTCACTTCCCCAATGTTGTCTCTTGTGACCCTGCTACTTTGAATAAGATGAATTTGGACACAAGCTTCAGGTGGGATAGTGGTGCTCTTTGTGGAGCTGCTGCCACAAAACTCCCATGACCCATCTTCAGTCCTATCTTCACTGCTGCCTGTGAGGTGTTTACACATTCTCCCTTTGACTGCATGGACTCTAATTTCTTCCCATATCCCAGAGACATGTTGGCTAGTTGGTTAACTGGCCACAGTAAATTGCCTTGAATGTGTAGGTGGGAGAAAGAACCTGGGGAGAGTTGGAGAAAAGTGGGACTTATTTATGGACTTACTGTGAAAGGGTGCTTGATGACCAGTGGAACAAAGACGTTATTTCCATGCTATATGATTCCATCATTTTTAAATCAGAAAACAAAGAGGTTGAAATAAAAAATTTTAAACTTGCTTACATCTAATCTTATGGTTATGATTAGATGTAAAAGCATGCATCTAATCATCACCATAAGACCTTAGACCATAAGACATAGGAGCAGAATTAGGCCATTCAGCCCATCTAGTTTTCTCCACCATTCCGTCATGGCTGATTTATTATCCTTTTCAACCTCATCCTGATATGATGTAATTCAGATAACATCTAACTTCTTGATTATCTTCAGCAGGTGTTTTTTTTTTGCCAGGCATTGAGTCACTGGCAAAAGGAGTCCAAGAGTGTTGTAGTGATGAGAAAAGTGTGTGTCCAGCTCTTTCTTGAGTGTCAAGAGGAATAACCATGCTCCATCCCACCTTCTTCCAGAACACCAATTAAATTTGCTTCATCTATCCCTAGATTGCTGACTCAGAATTAGAGATCATGGATCCTTTTGAAATATTCCTCACACTAGCCATGATTGCAGGTGCCCCACAATCAAATGTTTCTCAATTACTTCTCAGGATCAATTAAAAAAAATTATTTAATCAGGATAGCTGATCCATTATCTTCCATGATGAGCGCTGACAGGATTGTGGACCCAGAATTGGATTATTCAGGATTAGAGTCCTTTGTGACACAGATCCTACAAATCCCATTTGTACCCCAATACTCTCACAAAGCTGTCACTATCTCAGCAGAAAGCTCCTACTTTCCTTTATATTGGAGCTACCTCAAGAGAGTTGGCGGCCCAATGGGACGAAAATTTGACAATGTGGTAAGCATCTGCTGGGGAAAATGCAATGAATAAAACAGAAATGATATAGAGGTAAGGCTTTTGTATTTGTGTATGAGAAGTTTCAGACCATTCCAGTCATAGATTCTCTTAACAATATATTACTTCGAAACAAGCATTTTGAGATTAAAAAAAATAGCTGCATCTAATGTAGTACTTCATTCCCGGTGAAAATTTTTAAAGTAATATTTGCAATGTTAAGTTTTCTTTAACTTTACTTTTTCACGCTTTCTAGTTTTTTCCCTTTTTTGTACTATAGACTGTTGAATTCATTCCCTCTAATTTAGACACGTCTTTATTCTGTATAATTAGTTTTACATTCCTTCAATCTGATAGGTTAAGGAAATACACATTTACTTGTCTTGTTCACTCAGTTCCCAGATGTTTGGTTCCCCTCAAGGCTACATTATCAGTTAGTGCATTCAACAATTTGCCAAAAATATTTCAAAACCTTAATGATAAAAACAAGTCTAACTATTGGCAGCTGCTGTTAGATGCCTTGCTCCAGTCAAAATTAGCTTATTTTTTAATCCATTTCAATTTCTAAAAGCAGAAATGATATCACTTTCAACCTTCCTTTCTCCAGTAAGAATATGCTGAATTTACATAATTGCTCCTCATAAACTAAACCCTTTATCTGTCCCCTCAGATACTCTGGTTGCGCACATTCGATGGCAGTGATATGATATTTATAGTACAGGTGATCAAAGTGTGTGAGGTAACCTAAATGTTGCAGCAGCAATAATTTATGAAGTGTAAAAATTCCTTCGATATTTCTGCTCCATTTTGTTTGGCTTTTTTAATAAATCCCAGCATAATCAACACCATTGATTGTTACTGCAACAGTTTCAATTTATTATTATTGAAGACCCTCATCTCTTAATTATTTTTCTTTCAATTTCAGTAATAGATAATTTTCCTAGACTCTTATCCCCATATACCCTGTAGTGATATAACCCAATGTTCTAAATACTGAATTAGGGCATTGAAGGAGAAGAAAGGTGAACCCCAATTCCTAATTACTCTGTCCTGCTGTTTAAGGGTTATTCATATTCCTTGGTTGCTATTGGTATTCTTTCTACCAGAAGCAGATTTTCTGTGCTCCAAACTTCCCTTAACTGACCATAAGACAGAGGAACAGAATTATGCCTTTGGGCCCATTGAGTTTGCTGAACCACTCAATCATGGCTGATTTATTACTTATTATTCAGGTTTATTATTCCCTCTCAACCCCTTCTCCTACCCTCTCCTTCACATCCTTACATATCAAGAACCTATTTACATCCACTTTATGTACCCGATGACTTGGCCTCCACAGCCATCTGTGGCAATGAATTCCACAGATTCATCACCCCCTGCCTAAAGAATTTTTCCCCTCATCTCTGTTCCAAAGGGATGTCCTTTCCAGAATTGGACCTCTAAGAAAGGTCTTATAATGTTTTAGTCATCTTGTCAGACTCAGTATAGTGTCACCTATCATTTTTGGTTTGTTCTTTTCTTTCTTTTACATGAATCTGTTTAAAACCAACATTGTTATAGAAATAACCTGACTGGACAGGTTTGATGCATGTATTTGCAAATTGTGTCATGTGCAGAAGATCAAATATATTTTCAAATTACTTGATACATTAGAGCTGGAACACATTACCTCTCTACCTGCTGAACAGAGCCTACTCCCACTTGGGTAAGCAGGGCAGCACTGTGAGAATCATGTTTTTTTGATTTCTCAAGTGCTTTCAATACCATACAGCCCTCAATGCTGGGGGAAAAGCTCCATTCAATGCAGGTTGGCACTTCCATTGTATCCTGGCAGACCACAGTTTGTGCGACTTCAGAGCTGTGTGTCAGACATGGCTATTAAGCAGCTCAGGGCCCCACAGGAGATTATACTGCACCCTTCCTGTTTACCCTGTATATCTCAGACTTTAGTTACAACACTGAGTCATGTCATCTGCAGAAATTCTCTGATGATTCTGCAATAGTTCAGTGTGTAAAGGGAGGACAGGATGAATATAGGGCCCTGGTGGAGGACTTTGTCAAATTGTGCAAATTGAATCATCTGCAGCTCAACATTAGTAAGACAAAAGAAATGGTGATGGACTTTAGGAAGACTAAGCCTGCAGTGCTCCCTGCTGCTATTGATGGTGAGGATGGGGCGTGTTGAGGACCTACAAATACCTGGGGGTGCACCTGGATGACAGACTTGAGTGGAGCACCGACACAGAGGCTGTGTACAAGAAAGGCCAGAGTCACCTCCACCTTCCTGAGGAGACTAAGTTCCTTAGGAGTATGCAGGCCTCTCCTTCGCATGTTCTACCAGTATGTTGTTGCCAGTACAATCTTCTATGTGGTGGTTGTGCTAGGGCAATAGCATCAACACAGGTTATGCCAACAGGCTCAATAAACTGATTTGAATCTGATCTGATATGACTCTGTTGAAGGATTCAAACTGGACCCACTAGAAGCTGTGATAGAACAAAGGACCCTACTGAAAATTTTTGCAATTCTGGTTTCTCACAGTGTTTGTCACCCTCTGCATGCAATCTTGACTGAACAAAGAAGCACTTTTAGTAATAGACTAAGGCAACTGCACTGCTCCAAAGAGTGCTATATGAGGTAATTCTTATCCTCAGCCATTAGGCTCAATAATGAGTCAACCTATAGCCGGGGAAGTGATGACCCCCACCTGCTAGATTCCTCGAGGTAACATTTTTTATTCTTTCTTACTTCTCTTCTAATACTTGGTTATTTGTATAGCTGTGAAGTTGTAATGCTACTGTGACACTGTAGTTTTCTTTGGGATCAATAAACTATCTAATTATCTGTCTATCTACCAATTTACCTAAAAGTGGCTGCAGGGGGTGGAAAAGGAGAAGAGTGGTATGCTTGTCTTTATTGGTTGAGGCACAGAGTTTGAGTGTCGAGATGTTACAGGTGTATAAAACTCTGATTAGGCCATATTTTGAGTATCACATTTGATTCTGGTTGCCTCATTTTAGGAAGGACGTGGAGGCTTTGGAGAAGGTGCAGAAGAGATGCGCTCCCAAGGCTGGTAGTGGAGACAAATAAAAATGAGATTTTTAAGAGTTTCCTAAATAGGTGTAGTGTATTCAATATTTCAGTAATATTGTTTGATTAAGCATTCTTTGTTTACATAATTCATTTGGGGTTATATGTAAGAAGTATTGCACGTGAATGGCATATAACATTATGCCAACTTGTCATATGCGAGAGCTTTATTTAAAAAAATGGAAAAAGAAAACTAAGTATTCAAATATCCCAGCTCTTGTGTTTTTTCAGTTAGTTTCTGGAGTTACAAAAAAACATAACAGTGGTGACAAGGAATTTTAAAAAATGAACCCAAGATAACTACCTGCCTGCTGAAGCACTACACATTTTTCTTCAGAAGGGCAAAGAGATGTTTGAGTTAAAAAAAAACAAAGGCAGAAAATGGACAGAGTTAACAATCAACATGTACAGCTACAGGTTTATAAATGATGATTATTGGGTGAAAATAATAATAAATAAGTAAAAAACAGAAATGGCTGGCTACATTGGAAAGATAGACACATTTGATTGCACAGCAGATAACTAGATGATGTATACTGAATGAATTGAGTAGTATTTTGAAGCAAATGAAATAGCTGATGAAAAACAAGTACCTGTTTTTCTGAGTGCAATCAGTGGAAAAGCACACAGTTTGATGAGAAGTTTAACTGCTCCAACCAAATCTGCCAAAATGAGCTTTGCTGATATATGAATGTAATTTGGGAACATTTAAAATCGAAACCATTGTTGAACGCAGAACACTTTAGGATTCATATGTGGAATCAGAAAGAAGGGGAGTCCATTTCAGTTTATTAGATTAGATTAGATTCAACTTCATTGTCATTGTGCCGAGTACAGATACAAAGCCAAAGAAATGCAATTAGCATCTGACCAGAAATGCAAAGAATAGTGTTATTTACAAAATAACTGTGAATAAAAAGTAAGTGCTACAGCACACAAATATAAAAGTACTGAGACAGTACAATATGGGTGCAATACTGCTTAGCTCTGTGATGTGAGGTGCAGCAGGGTCACAGCCTCAGGGAAGAAGCTCTTCCTGTGCCTGCTGGTGTGAGAGCGGAGGCTCCTGTAGCGCCTACCGGATGGGAGGAGCTTAAAAAGTCCATGGTTAGGGTGAGATGCATCCTTGATAATGATTTTCCTCCTGCCCAGGCAGCGTTTATGGTAGATGTTCTCAATGGTGGGCAATTGGGTGCCGATAATCCGCTGGGTAGTTTTCACCACACACTGGAGTGCTTTGCCGTCCGATACGGGACAATTGCCATACCACACTGAGATGCAGTTGGTTAGTATGCTCTCAATGGTACAGCGGTAAAAGTCCGTCAGTATCCTGGGACAGAGGTGAGCTTTCTTGGTGCTCCGCTGGAAATAAAGGTGCTGTTGCACCTTTTTGATTAGGATGGAGGAGTTCAGGGTCCAAGTGAGATCCTCAGAAATGTGGATACCAAGGAATTTGAAGCTTGATACACGCTCCACTACAGCTCCGTTGATGTAGATGGAGACGTGAGTGTGGCTCCTAGCATGCCTGAAGTCCATAATGATCTTCCTTTTGATTCAACTTATAAACCTAAAGCATTCTGCAGTCAACAATGGTTTTGATTCTAAGTGTTCCTTCATCACTTTGACAATATCAGCAAAGCTCATCTTGGGTGGTTTGGTTGGAGCAATTAAACTTCAAAGCAAACTGTGTGTTTTTAAAGCCAATTCACTCAACAAAATTGATACTATTTTCACATTGGCTATTTCATTTGCTTCAAACTATTGTTGAGTTAGCTCAGTATATATGAGCCAGTTACCGGTCATGTAATCAAATACGTCAATCTTTCAGATACATCCAGCCATTTCTGCTATTTTTTATGATTATTATCACCTGGTACTCACTCTTTATGAATGCGTGAATCCTTCCGTCTTCTGATATTTTTTTTGAAGAAGCTCGATTGTGTCTTCCCTTCCAAAGAGCATGTGCTGGGCTGCAGTTTTAAACTCGACTGCCTCATCATGTGCTGTGTTGTATTTTTTACTCACTGTGTTCTTTTCAGTGCGAACATTTCACTGCGCTTCAACAGGTCGATAAATATCTTGGGTTTGTTTTAAAAATACCTGGTTAGCAATGTTATATTTTGTAGCTTCAAAACATTAAATTAATTCAAAGGAAGACATGGGAGTCTGTGAACGTGTGTCTAACTCTGAGTTTACTTTAAGTGAGGCGCGCACGTGTCATGTGGTAGTGTAATGACCTATGCAATTCACATATTTATACACATAACTCGTAATGAATTGTTTAAACAAACAAGAATGCTTAATTAAACAATATATAGTTTAATATATATATAACAATATATATACAAGATTACTCATATATTACTTAAATATTAAATACACAACAATTTTGTTCATTAGAACAAGTATGTTTCATTGTAAAGATACCTAGCATTGGAAACCTTAGGTCTAAGGCTCCTCTGGATGGAGGATCTCGTCAAACGGCTTCACTTTCTTTTCCTACACCCCCTGCGGTAAAGGTCATAACCTTGGTTTGTTTCGAAGTAGCTGCCTTACCCCATTTTTCTATTAATTGCAGCCATTCCCATGGTGAAGGAAATCCCTAAGCTTTCACCCTAACAAGCACTAAATGTTCCATGAGAAAAAAGAAACCAGTTATAAAACAGTAATAAATGTTCCACTTTATTTTGCTTTTTTTCAAGAGGCTTGAAAGAATGTGACCGTACCACATTAAAGAGCTTTGCAGGAGTCTGTCCATACGCTAATGAGACTTGCTCTGCACCTCACCACACGCAATGCCCTGCAGTGATGCTTTTAACTTAACCTTCATCTCATGTCAGGAATGTGCAAGGTCCTACAGAAAAAAAAGGAATGGCTGGGTTGGTTGACTGCTCCGGCTCTCAAATCACTACCATTATTGAAAAAGCTGCTTCCCAAAAATATAAAATTATAGCTTATAGTTTCCTCAAATTATACATCAAATTTATCCAGTTTTATACCAAGCTCTCAACTTCTATTACTGCTTCTGCCAAGTTTGCCAGGTTGGCAATGAGGGTGAACTATCATGAATTGCTCCAATGTATTAGGTTTATGAGAAATCTGTTGCAAGAGTTTCTAAAAGTACAACCCTCTGGACATTCATGCAGATAGAACAAAATAGCAAGAATAGGTTACCTAGCCCTTCGAGCCCGCTGTCCTGTTCTTTAAAATCAAGGCTGATCTTCTACCTCTGCTCTATTTTCCATTTCTCGAAGAGAATTTGGAAGGATGAAATTGAAGCCTAATCCTAATGCTACCTTCTCACACATGAGGAATGGATGCTTTTACAATGCAACAGAGAATAACTGGTATAGAGATGCAGCTTCTGAAAAGGAAGGGCAATAAGTTTCAGTAGGGAAACAGTAAGCTGACAAAGAACATAAATTGCTCTCCATATTTTAAAAGCTCCCTCAACCCTATTTCGCATATACAGGGCAAGTTAAAATTAAGGCCAAGAAATTCAGAAAGAAGTCTCAATAGCCTTCATAACTATACCTGTCTCTTCTGACTGAAACTTGATATGTTCATCATCAGAAGATCTTAAAGCATTAGTTTGTTAGTATATATATATTAATGGATGCAGCTAGATGCAACTATAACAAAAGTAGTTGTCTCGTGAATTTGACCCCAATGTAGTTAAACAGTGCAGGCAGAAATTCTGTTGTTGGGCCAAAGTGGAGGTTATAAATGCAGAAATTTCCACTAATCTATAGTGCATTCAAGCAAATACTTTACAGAGTTTGTTGGCTCTGACTTTACACAATCAGTTTGGGTGATTCAGAGATAATAAAATGGCCATCTTCTTCATTGCCGATATTCCTGGGAGAACAAGGAGAGGGTATTTTGAGCAGGATATGCTGTTAGGTGATGGAGTGGGAGAAAGGTGAGATGAACTCTCAGCAGGAGGCTGTATCTGTCTGTTGTTCTCTGAAGTATTCTTCCTCAGTGAGGACCATATTTTAGAGAACTGAGTTTCTTTAAGGACATCCTCATTTTACTTTCTGATGTAATCTCAATTACAAGATCAGAACAGAGTGAGACCATGACAATAAATCTTTATGCATTTGACTTCTTCCAGTTTGAAGCTGAAAAAGTTTGCAAGATCACATAGTTTGTTATCCACTGTTTCAAGAGGGAGGTCCCTGGAGTTTTCTTTTCAAACTGAGCTATCTGTGTTTTATTTTTTCTTGACAACAAGTAACAGGTGTAAAGAGAATAATGCTTTGCCTCCCTGTGAGGCAAGATATATTTGGAGTCATTTTGTGTGCGCTGGGTGTTAACTCTGCCATGCATGAACTCAAAGAGCTTTGATTCTCTCACCTTACAGGGTTCCTTGTCCTTGGTCACATGTCAGGAGGATTGGTTAAAAAGTTACTGCGACCATAGTGGTGAATCAAGCAGGCCATTAGGTCAGGTAAATTGGCAAGAGTCAAGATGGCTTCATTCTGCAGCAGCTGACTGCTGTACATGTATCTGAATTACCACTGTAAACTAAAGGGTGACTCCTAGGACATGGAATCATAAAACAATAGAATTATATAGCATAGATACAGGCTCTTAGGCCCACTGTCAGCCATGAGGTACCTATTCCATTTTCCAGCATTCGAAACAGAGCTTCCCTGACGTGGCACTTCAGGTGCTCATTTCTAAAATGTGAGAGTCCCTGTCTCTCGTAGTGAGTTGTAGATTTCAACTATCCTCTGAACAAGAAATTCTTCTCCGATCCCCTCTGAACTTCCCATCTGTTATCATTAAGCTGTGCCCTCTGGTGATTGTACCATGAGGAGAGATTTCTTACCATGTATTCTGTTTATGCCATTGTAATTCAGTATAGCTCTATCAGGTTATCCCTCAGCCTTTTCTGCTGAATAGAAAACAAACTCAGTTTATTTTGACTCTCTCTTCATAACTGAACTGCTCCATACCAGGCAACATTCTGGTGAATCTCCTCTGCTACCTGTCCACCACAATCATATGTTTCCTGTAGTGTGGTAACCTAAAATGCATGCCATTCTTTGGCTGTGGCGTAATTAGTATTTTATACAGTTGATCCATAACCTCTTTACTCTTATACTTTATGCTCTGTCTGATGAAGACAAGTATCCATTGGACTTTCTTAGCCAGCTTATCTGCATGTGCTGCTCTCTTGAAAGATAATTGAGTAGTCCTTGGTAATTCCTAGAATTCCCAGAATTCAACAATACCAAATGTATATTTTAGTTGTGTTAGTACTCAGAAAATATAATTGTAAACATGCATTTTTTTTTACAGGATTAAATTTCATCTGTCACTTACTTGCCCATTTTATCAGCAGATCAATACCATTTTGTGGGTATTCAAAGACATACCCTCATTATTATCAACAACACTATCAATTTTCATGTCTGGATATCTGGTAAATTTAAACCATTAAAGCTAACAGTGTTTTGAACGTGAATGCTATCCACTGAAGTAGTAAAAGTTTGTAAGTATCTTCGCCAACAGTATTGTACCAGCAGGTGATGAAGATACTAGGACATTCATTGTTGCCCAAATGAAATAATTGGGTGCTAAGAATTATAAAAAAAACAAGATGATACATTATTTTTTTTATCTTTCAAAGTTAGAGATTGGTTAAAACAAGTCAATATGGTGCTTGCTAATTTGCACTTAGCTTGACAGAAAATGTATTTCAAGAAGCCAGATGTTTTGAACTAACTTCAATTAATCCTTAGCCATAGTCCCTTGCTTCTAAATTAGCATGGTTTTTACTACAAGGATGAATTGACTGGAATCATCATATTCAAACTACCTCACATCAGAGGAAATTTCATATTTACTGTTTTTCCATAATTTTCCATCTTTATTCCTTTTGACGTATTTTTGAATGTATTGATGAAATTCTTTATTTGGCTCCATTTAGTCAATTTTGCCTAAGTAAGGACTGGAGCCATTACAATTTGCCGATCTCCACAAAAAGTCTATGGTGAATGGGATCTCATTGTTTATTGATTACAGCTCAGTTTAACACAATCATTCCTACATTCTCATCAAAAAGCTCCAAAACCTGGGCCACTGTAAAGGCTGATTTATGCTTGTGTGTACGAGCTATGCCGTAGGCCTGATTTATACTTTTGCGTTGCCCTACGCCATAGCGAGCATGTGAAGTTGTGTCTGCATCGTTCTGCAATTCACTGCCAAAACGCTAGTTGATGGTGGGGTTTCTATGCCACTGTGTTGAGTTTCTTCGTGAGAGACATAGAAACATAGAAACATAGAAAATAGGTGCAGGAGTAGGCCATTCGGCCCTTCGTGCCTGCACCGCCATTCAGTATGATCATGGCTGATCATCCAACTCAGAACCCTGCACCAGCCTTCCCTCCATACCCCCTGATCCCCGTAGCCACAAGGGCCATATCTAACTCCCTCTTAAATGTAGCCAATAAACTGGCCTCTACTGTTTCCTGTGGCAGAGAATTCCACAGATTCACCACTCTCTGTGTGAAGAAATTTTTCCTCATTTTGGTCCTAAAAGGCTTCCCCTTTATCCTCAAACTGTGACCCCTCGTTCTGGACTTCCCCAACATCGGGAACAATCTTCCTGCATCTAGCCTGTCCAATCCCTTTAGAATTTTATACGTTTCAATCAGATCCCCCCTCAATCTTCTAAATTCCAGAGAGTATAAGCCTAGTCGATCCAGTCTTTCATCATGTGAAAGTCCTGCCATCTCAGGAATCACATGGACGAGGAAATGCGTTTCAAATATTTTCAGATGTCGGCAGGTAGATTTGACGATTTGGTTCATCATCTCCAACCATTTATTTCGCATCAGTACACAGACATAACGGAGAAAAGCAACCGAAAATGTGTATGAGGAAATGCGATGCTACCAAGCAGACCGATCACAGTTGTTGCGGTCTGCATCGCCACGACGCGTGAGTTACATTTTTGGGGAGGTGCACGTCACCCTATGGCGTACATTTGGCGCACAAGTATAAATCAGCCTTAACTCCTTCTGCAACTGGATCCTCGAGTTTCTCACTCGAAGATCACAGTTTGTGAGAATCAGAAATAACACCTTCACCTCACTGATGATCAATATTGGCACAATCGAGGTTGTGTACTTAGCCCATTTCTCCACTCTCTCTACATCCATGCCTAAGCACAGCTTAAATGCCATCTATAAATTTGCTGATAGTACAACTATAGTTGGCAGAATTTCAGATGATGATGAGAAGGCGTACAGGAGTGAGATAGATCAGCTAGTTGAGTGGTGTCACCACAACAACCTTGCACTCAATGTCAAAGAAGTGACTGTGGACTTCAGAAAGGGTAACATGAGGAAGCACACACCAGTCCTCATCATGTAAGAAGGCCGAGCAATTTCAAGTTCCTGGGCGTCAACATCTCTGAGGATCTATCCTGAGCCCAACATACTGATGCAATTATAAAGAAGGCATATCAGCAGATATATTTCATTAGGAGTTTGAGGAGATTTGATATGTCACCAAGACACTTGGAAATTTCTACGGATGTACTGTGGAGAACATTCTAACTGGCTGCATCACTGTTTGATATAAGAGGGGTTCACTGAAAAGGATCAAAATAAGCTGCAAAGGTTTGTAAACTCAGTCAGCTCCATCATGGGAACTTGCCCTCCCAGCATCCAGGACATCTTTAAGGATCGATGCCGCAAAAAGATGACATCCATCATTAATGATCCCCATCACCCAGGCATGCCCTCTTCTCATTGCTACCATCAAGGAGGAGGTACAAGAGCCGGAAGGCACACATCAATAATTCAGGGTTAGCTTCTTTCCCTCTGCCATCAGATTTCTGAATTGACATTGAAACCATGAACACTACCTCACAATTGTTTTCTCTTTTTGCACTATTTATTTAATTTAACTTTTTTAATATATGCATGCTTCTTTCTGTAATTTACAGTTTTTATTATTGCAATGTACTCCTGCCACATAACAACAAATTCCATGGCTTATGCCGGTGATATTAAACTTGATTCCGATTCTGATTACTCTTTCTCACCATCTTGAACTATGAAATCAGTAACTTTTACATATTTCAAACAAGAAAATCTGCAGATGCTGGTAAGCTAAGCAACACACACAAAATGCTGGAGGAATTCAGCAGGCCAGGCAGCATCTATAGGAAAAAGTACAGTCGACTGAATCCCTTCAGCATTTTGTGTGTGTCATTTTTACATATTTAATAGGAATTAAAGCTTTTGGGAAGAGTATCTTGATATTTCAAGTCTTCTTTGCTTACTTGTCTTTGGAATAGAAGTACTTTAATGGCTTATGCAATCAGTTTGATCTCAATGTCAGTCACCTAGCTGGAACATAGTCATGTGAACATGACCAGGTTGCTTTTTGTTCCTGCCTATAAATAAGTTTTGTTCCTTTGCATGGTTTGCAATGATAAGGGATCCTGCAAAAATACATTTTTAATGAAGAGCTATCCACTGCTCTTTGCACTGTGCAGTATGCACTAATTTGGAAATTTCAGAGCAAATGCTGGAAGGTTGACATTTGCATTAGTGGGTGAGTCATAGAACACTACAGCACAGAGACAGGCCCTTTGGCACATCTAGTCTGTGCCAAGCCATTAAACTGCCAAGACCCATTGACCTACACTCAGACCATAGCCCTCCATATCTCCCTCATCTATGTACCTATTCAAATTTGTCTTAAATGTTGATATTGACCCCACATCTATCATTTATGCTGGCAGCTTGTTCCACACTCTCACCACAGTCTGAATGAAGAAGATCCCCCTCACGTTACCCTTAAACATTTCATCTTTCACCCTTAACCCATGATCTCTAATTGTCGACTCACCCAACCTCAGTGAAAAAAGCCTGCTTGCATTTACCCATCTATACCCCACATAAATTTGTATATCTCTATCGTCTCCCCTCAATCTTCTACATTCTTGAGAATAAATTCCTAACCTATTCAACCTTTCCATATAACACAGGACTTCAAGTCCCAGCAACATTCTTGTAAATATCCTCTGCACTTTTTCAGTCTTAGTTACATCTTTCCTATATGTTCATTACCAAAACAGGACACAATATTCCAAATTAGACCTCACAAACATCTTACACCATTTCAACATCACATTGATTTCTGAAGGCCAATGTGCCAAAAGCTTTCTTTATGACCTTATCTATTTATGATACCACTTTCAAGGAATTATGGGTCTATAGTTCCAGATTCCTCTGTTCTACTGCACTCCTCAGTGCCCTACCTCTCACCGTGTAAAGCCTACACTGGATGGTCCTCCCAAGGTGCAACACCTCACATTTGTTTGCATTTAATTACAGCTGCCATTTTTCAGCTTATCTTTCCAGCTATTCGAGATCCTACTGCAAGCTTTGATAGACTTCATCAATATCCACTACATTCCCAATCTTGGCATCATCCACTTGGGCTTGACACTGAGAACTGGACCAGCCTGCTGCTCTGGGTGACCTGGAGGCAGTATTTCTTTCCAGAAAACCCAGTCATTGACTTTTCCCCATGTGAGTTTATGAAAAGTTGTGGTCTGTTTTCCCTTGGTTTTTTGATTGAATGCAGGACTTGACCGGAAAATGTAACTGAATTGATATGCAATCTTTTGCAGGATATGATATAATTAATAATATATTCTTAAATGTGTAATTACAATTCTTGACCTTTCCTTTCAAGATTTCATTATAGTCTGTCCATTATGTACCTGAACAGTTGAGCTCCACATGGCTTTTCAAGCATTATAAGAATAACAATCTTTAAAGTGGGAAATGTTTCAAGATGCTTCACAGATGTGCGATTAAATAAAAGAAAATTCATTTTAAATGATGGCTGCTGTAATAGCTCAACATTGCCTATGGCACAAGAGTTAAGAGAATGAACTGGATGTTTTGAAGATTTTTACAGGTGCCTGATGAACATCTCTAGCCAAAGTTATTGTGAGGTAGTGGGAAACACAGAGTAACAATATGATAAATGTAAATCAGATCTAATGTTACCTTCCTTTCCCTGATATGAATTTCTTATTAGTGCCTTGTTAGTTTATGTCAAACAAATTTAAAATAACATTCATAATTTTGAAATCTGCTTCTTGAAAATTCCGTTAGTTATTTCTTGTTTCAATGATGAAGAAAGCCAATATCTTTGATAACTATTACCTTACTGAGACTCTAAGAACACATGAAGTAGAGATGGCAGTAGTCTATTCATCCCTTTAAGACCAGTCTACGGCTGATCTTCTATTGCATCCTCATTTTCCTGCAATTTTCCTATATCCCTTGATTCCCTTATTGCCCAAGACTCTGTCAATTTTAATTCTGCATAAAATCAATGACGAAACCTCCAGTGCAACTGGGGGCGGGGTGGGGGAAATTCAGAAGATTTACTACCTCTGATTAAGAACTTGTTTTTTTAAAAATTCTAAATTGGCATACCTTTATTTTGAGATGTGATTTCTAGTTCTAGACTTTCAGTCATTGGAAACATATCATTCCGTGAATCTGAAAGGCAACTATGTAATTTATTTGATGTTTTCAGCTTTGATGTCTTTTTTGATGCTGGGTTTCATCCCAAAATATTGACAGTTCCTTTCCTCCTACAAATGCTGCTTGACCCATCATGTTCTCCAGCAGATTGATTGTTGCTCGTTTTCCTGGCACCAAACTTCCCAAAGTTTCATGGGATGTTTGAGATGCAGTGTAACCTTGGTCACTTTGCCTGTGCTGCTAACTCACTCGTGACCTCACAATTCTCCTGTACTGTTTGTTGTCATTGTAATATATTTCCTTTTGTTCCTAGATCAAAATATTTGAAAAAAAATCGAATCTAAATCCTTGAAAGACACTACTTTCCACATTCTTCCTCTCCCAAAGATTGCAGGTGAGATTTCATGTTGGAATTTCCACAGGCATGTGGCCATATTTCTTTAATACCATGTGCTTGATGTTTGTAACAATCCTCTTCAGACCATAAGACCATAAAACATTGGAGCAGAGTTAGCCCAGTCAGCCCATTGAGTCTGCTATGCCATTCCATCATGGCTGATCCTGGATCCCACTCAACCCCGTACCCCTGCTTTTATCGCCATATCCTTTGATGCCCTGACCCATCAGAAAACTATCTGCTTCTGCCTTAAATATACCCACAGACTTGGCCTCCACCACGGTCTGAGTCAGAGCACTTGCTACTCTCTGGCTAAAACAAAATTCCTCCTTGCCTCTGTTTTAAAAGGTTGCCCGTCAATTTTGAGGCTGTGCCTTCTTGTTCTGGATACCTCCACCACAGGATACATCCTCTCTACATCCACTTTATCTAGTCCTTTCAACATTCAGTAGGTTTCAATGAGATCCCTACGCATTCTTCTAAATTCCAGTGAGTACAAGCCATGGTTCCACATATGTTAACCCCTTTATTTTTGGAATCATCCTCGCGAACCTCCTCTGGACTCTCTCCAATGACAACACATCCTTTCTGAGATATGCGGCCCAAAACTGTTGACAATACTCCAAGTGCGACCTAACTAGTGTCTATTATAAAACATCAGCATTATCTCCCTGCTTTTATATTCTATTCCACTTGAAATAAATGCCAACATTGCATTTGCCTTCTTTACCACAGACTCAACCTGTAAATTAACCTTCTGGGAGTCTTGTACAAGGACTCCTAAGTGCCTCTGCACTTCTGATGTTTGAACCTTCTCCCCATTTAGATAATAGTCCTCATTATTGTTCCTTTTACCAAAATGCATTATCATACATTTACCAGCACAGTATTCCATTTGCCACTTTTTTGCCCATTTTTCCAATTTGTCTAAGTGCTGCTGCAATCGCATTGCTTCCTCAGCATTACCTACCTCTCCACTTATCTTCGTAATATCCACAAACTTTGCCACAAAGTCATCAATTCCATTATTCAAATCATTAACAAACAATGTGAAAAGTAGTGGTCCCAATACTGACCCCTGAGGAACACGACTAGTCACTGGCAGCCAACCAGAATAGGCCGCCTTTATTCCCACTGGCTGCCTCCTGCCTGTCAGCCATTCCGCTATCCATGCCAGTATCTTTCCTGCAACGACATAGTAATTTGCTTAGTTAAGCAGCCTCATGTGTAGCTCCTTATCAAATGCCTTCTGAAAATCCAAGTAAATGACATCCAATGCCTCTCCTTTGTGACTTTCTCGAAGAACTCTCACAGATTTTTTAGGCAAGATTTCCTCTTTACTGAAACCATGCTGACTTTGACTTATTTTATCTTTAGTCTTGTGACAAGAATACACATAGATTAAGATGTAGCTGGCCTGGGCTGGCACCAGTGGAATCAGCAGTTGGTCTGCCACCTGTCTTCAGGAGAGAGAGAGATAAGGAAAACAATGGGGCAGTACTTGGAGATGTTAATAAAGGAAGGAGAGCTGTCAAGAGCGGCTCCCCCTTTGAACCCTGAACTGTTTGAAGTGATGGACAGGTGATACCCCAGCAGGGGAATAAAAAAGGACAGGTTTGCTAAGGCAGGACACACACGACACCCGAGGTAACAAGACCCTGGAAACGGTGCATCTCTCACAAGTCGGTGGGAAGTATCGGGCCATAAACGCACAGGGTGGAAAGGCACGATTGGCGGGAACCTGGTGTGTGTCCACCCTTGCCTGGGTGCCAGGTTCACTACAGGGAAACGATCGTATCTGGAAACGGAGGGGTCACGGTCGGTGACCTCAGATGACATCACAAAGGACTCGCCCGACAGCTGACTGCGAAGGTCTGTGTGGAAGCTGTGTTGAATATTCATTCATTTTGCTCTCTCTCTCCTTCCCCCCACTGTCCATCGCCACGGCAGCGATTACTGCGAACTGAACTGAACTAAATTGAACTGAACTTTGCGTCACTTTGAAACTGGTCATTTACCCCTAGACAACGATAGAGCTTGATTGATCCTGTTATCTTAATTCTGTGTACATGTATGTTTATCATTGCTGAACTGTTGCATTCATTATCCTTTTGATTAGAGTACTGTGTTGCTTGTTTCTTTAATAAAACTTTCTTAGTTCTAGTAATCCAGACTCCAACTGAGCGATCCATTTCAGCTGGTTTGGCAACCCAGTTACGGGGTACGTAACAGTCTTTTGGGGAAAGTAACGAATAATTATACCAAATTTATTTTGAATTCCATGGAGCATGTGGAAACCTTCCAATACCCAGGCGGCTCTTTTTTTTTTCTCTTTCTTTTTAGGTAGGACTATATATGGGGGGGGGGTGGGTAGATTTTTATCTTTTCATGTATTCTTTTTGAAAATTTAATAAAAATTATATTAAAAAAAAACAGTCTTCAAGTACCCTAAAATCTCATCTTTAATATCAGACTCCAACACTTTCCTAACCACTGCAGTTAGGCTAACTGGCCTATAATTTCCTGTCTTTTGCCTTCCTCCCTTCTTAGAGAGCGGAGTAATATTTGTAATTTTCCGGTTTTCTGGGACCATTCCAGAATCAAGTGATTCTTGAAAGGTCATAACCAATGCATCTGTTATCTCTTCAGCAACCTCTCTCAGGACTCTGGGATGTAGTCCATCTGGTCCAGGTGTCTTATTCACCTTAAGACCTTTGAGTTTGACTAGTACTTTTTCCTTTGTAATAGAAATGGCATTCACTCCTGCTCTTTGACACTCATGGACCGCTGGCACACAGCTAGTGTCTTCCACAGTGAAGACAGATGCGAAGTATCCATTAAGGTCATCTACCATTTCTTTGTCCCCCATTACTACCTCACCAGCATCATTTTCCAGTGGTTCAATATCAAGTCTCATCTCCCTTTTACTCTTTATGTGACTAAAAATACTTTTAGTCTCCTGCTTTATATTATTGGTTTGTTTGCCCTCATATTTCATCTTTTCTCTACTTACAGCTTTTTTGTTGCCTTTTGTTGGATATTAAAAGCTTCCAAAACATCCAAATTCTCTCTCACTTTTGCTGCCTTATATGCCCTTTCCTTAACTTTTATGCTGTTCTTAACTTCCCTTGTCAGCCACGATTGTTTAGTCCTGCCATTTGAGAACTGTGGGACATGTCTATCCTGCGCCTTGTGAATTATTCCCAGAAACTTCAGCCACCTTTGCTCTGCTGTCATCCTGCCTCCCTCCCCGCCCCCGGTATCCTCTTCCAATCCACCTGGGCAAAGTCCTCTCTCATGCCTCTGTAATTTAATTTCCATTGTGATACAAATACATGTGACTTATACTTCTCCCTCTCAAGTTGCAGTATGAAATTAATCATATTATGATCTCTGCCTCCTTAGGGTTCCTTTACATTAATCTTCCGAATAAGATCTGGGTTATTACACAACACCAATCTCAGATAGCCTTTCCTTGAGTAAGTTCAAGCACAAGCTACTCTAAAAAGTCATCTCATAGGCATTCAACAAATTCTCTCTCTTGTGATCTGACACCTACCTCATTTTCCCAATCCCCTTGCATATTGAAGTCCTCCATTACAATTGTGTCATTACCTTTATTACATGCCTTTTCCAGCTACCTTCGCAATCTCAACCCTACATCTTGGCTACTATTTGGAGGCCTATATATGATTCCCATAATGGTTTTTTACCCTTGCAGTTTCTTAACTCCACCCACAAAGGTTCAACATTCTCTGATCCAATGTCACCTCTTTCTAAAGATGTAATTCCATCTCCTACCAGCAGAGCCACGCCACTGCAAATGCCTTCCTGCCTGTCCTTCCAATACAAAGTACATCCTTTGATGTTAAACTCCCAACTATGGCCTTCTTTCAACCACTACTCAGTGATTGCCACAACATCATACCAACCAATCTCTAATTACGCCACGAGTTTGTCCACTTTATTCCAAATGCTACGTGTATTTGAATACAGCACCTTCAGTTGTGCATTCTTTGCCCTTTTGGTACTATTTAACTCTTGGATCTATCTGCATTTGAACCCCATTCATTGGCTAGTCCTTCCTTACATCTACTTGTAAACCTGCTGGCTCATCCTCAGCTCTATCATACTGGTTCCCATCCCCCTGCCATATTATTTTAAACCACTCCCAACAGCTCTAGCAAACCTGTCTGCAAGAGTATTGGTCCTCTCAGATTCAAGTGCAACCTGTTCCTTTTGTACAGGTCCCACCTGCCCAGAAGCGGTCCCCATTATCCAGAAACCTGAATCCCTGCCCCATGCTCCAATGCTTCAGCCATGCATTTATCTGCCACCTCATTCAATTCCCATCCTCACTGTCGCGTGGCACAGGCAGTAATCCTGCTTCCCTTTTTCTACCCTTACTACTAGCCTTGAGGACCTGTGTCTCAGCTTCCTTCCCAAATCCCTGTATTCTGTTATCAGGACCTCAATCTTTGTCTACCTATGTTGTTGGTACCAGTATGTAACAGGACTTCTGGCTGCTCACCTTCACTTTTTAAGATATTATGGACATATTCGGAATATTGCGGACTCTGGCACCTGGGAGGCAAACTACCATCTTTGTTTCTTTTTTGCAGCCACAGAATTGCCTGTCTGTCCTGCTAACTATAGAGTCCCCTATTACTGTTGCTATCCTCTTCTCAGATGGTACCTTCCTTAATGTCTAAATGGACCTTCCACTCCATTATCTATGCACTTTAATTTTTTTCAAAGCATTCAATTAAGTTACTTCAGCATGATTTCCCCTGACAAATGGATGCTGATTGTTCCTGGTGAGCACATAAAACCATTTATATTTCACTAATCTCCTTCCATGTTACAAACTGTTAAAAGGTAATTTCCTGACTCTGCATCTTTGGCAGGGAGCCTTGCCCACTGGCATCATATATCAGAAATTCTGTGTGGGTTGCTACAGTTTTCCAATGCTAAAATAGAAGCTTGTGTTTATATAGTGCCTTCAATGATGGGTACTTTACAGAGAGAGTGCTCAAAATAAAATTAAACCAAAGTTTTCAGATCAGTGGGATTGGCTGAAAGCTTGTTTGAAACCCTTGGATTAGACAAAATTTCAACAGTAGGCAAAGAACTATCGTAGAGAAATAGCTTTGAGTGGGAAATCTGGAAGAAGGCTGTGCCTCCAAGATTCAGAGAGAATTGCACAGATAGGTAGAATTGGATGTTTGATGTTAGATCTTCAGTCATCCTAAAGATTAAGATACATGGGATCTGCAGTGATTTGGTCACTTGGACTCTGAATTGGCTTGCCCACAGAGAGAGGGTAGTGGTCGGTGGGACTTATTTTAGTTGGAGGTCTGTGACTAGGGGTGTTCTTCAGGAATCCATACAGGGATCCATATGCACAAAGTTAGGAAATTTGCAGACTCTACTACGATTGGTTATGTTTTGGATAATATAAAAAGGAGTTTCCAACCCGGGGTCCATGGACCCCTTACTTAATGGTTCTGGTCCATGGCATAAAAAGGGTTGGGAACCCCTGGTATAGAAGATTGCCAAAAGATATAGCGGGATATGGATCAGTGGCAGATATGGGTGCAGACATGGCAGGTGGAGTATAATCCAGGCAAGTGTGAGGTGTGGCATTTTGGGACATCAAATGTTGAGGGACTCCACACCATTAATAGTAAGACCCTTGACAGTGTTGATGCACAAAGGGATAAGAATATAAGAACATAAGAAATAGGAGCAGGAGTAGGCCATCCGGCCCATCGAGCCTGCCCTACCATTCAATAAGATCATGGCTGATCTGTCCGTAAACTCAGCTCCATCTACCTGCCTTTTCCCCATAACCCTTAATTCCCCTACTGTGTAAAAATCTATCTGACTGTATCTTAAATATATTTAGTGAAGAAGCCTCAGCTGCCTCTCTGGGCAGAGAATTCCACAGATTCACCACTCTCTGGGAAAAACAGTTTCTCCTCATCTCAGTCCTAAATGTTGTGTTCTTTATATTTATACGTACTATGAGTTACTAATAAGGAATCATATTCTGGAAGACATAGAACTTTTATTTACAGCAACAACCAAACCACGTTTTTACAGTACCATGTTCTGGATCATTCTATCATTTCTGCGCATGCTCAGAACTCTCTCCAATCACATTCTGACACGTCATATCACCACACTAAATCTTCTCCCCTGAATCTTGAGGCAATGTCCCCTAGTTCTAGTCTCACCTACTAATGGAAATAACTTTCCAAATTCTATCTTAACTATCCCTTTCAAAATATTGTATGTTTCTGTAAGATCCCCTCTCATTCTTCTAAATTCCAGACAGTATAGTCCCAGATGACTCAATCTCTCCTCATAGGTTAACCTCTTCATCTCTGGAATCAACCTGGTGAACCTCCTCTGCACTGCCTTCAAAGCCAGTATATCCTTCCTCAAGTATGGAGAACAGAACTGCACACAGTACTCCAGGTGTGGTCTCACCAGTACCCTGTATAGTTGCAGCATGACCTCCCTGCTCTTGAATTCAATCCCTCTAGCAATGAAGGCCAACATTCCATTTGCCTTCTTAATAACCTGTCGTACCGGCAAGCCAAGTTTTTGCGATTCATGCAGAAGCACTCCCAAGTCCCTCTGCCCAACAGCATGATGTAATCTTTCACCATTTAAATAATACACTGCTCTTCTATTATTCCCTCCAAAGTGGATGATCTTGCATTTACCAACATTGTATTCCATCTGCCAGACCTTGGCCCACTCACTTAACCTATCTATATCCCTCTGCAGACTCTCCACATCCTCTGTACAATTTGCTTTTCCACTCAGTTTAGTGTCATCAGCAAATTTTGCTACGCTACACTCAATCCCCTCTTCCAAATCATCAATGTAAATGGTAAACAGCTGCGGGCCCAGCACCGACCCCTGCAGAACCCTACTTACCACTGACTGCCAACCGGAGAAACACCCATTTATACCTACTCTCTGCCTTCTATTGGTTAACAAATCTACTATCCATGCCAATACACTTCCTCCAACTCCATGCATCCGTATCTTATTTATAAGTCTCTTGTGCGACACCTTATCAAACGCCTTCTGGAAATCTAAGTATAATACATCCACCTGTTCCCCTCTATCCACTGCACTCATTATGTCCTCAAATAACTCCAGTAAGTTTGTCAAACAGGACCTGCCCTTTCTGAATCCATGCTGCGTCTGTCTAATGGAACCACTCTTCTCTAAATGTTTCGCTATTTCTTCCTTAATGACAGCTTCAAGCATTTTCCTGACTACAGATGTTAAGCTAACTGGCCTATAGTTGCCCATCTTTTGCCTACATCCTTTTTAAAAAAGTGGCGTGACGTTTGCTGTCTTCCAATCCGCCGGAACCTGCCCAGAGTCTAGAGAGTTTTGGTAAATGATTAACAACGCGTCTACTATAACCTTCACCAATTCCCACAGCACCTTGGGATGCATCCCATCAGGACCAGGAGACTTATCTACGTTCAGGCCCTCTAGTTTGCTCATCACTATCTCTTTAGTGACAGTAATTTTATTGAGGTCCTCACCTCCCATTTCTTCCATAACATCCTTCTTTGGCATATTAGACATATCCTCCACTGTGAAGACCGACACAAAATAGTTGTTCAATGCCTCAGCCATTTCCTTATCACCCAATATAAATTTCCCCTTCTCATCTTCCAAGGGACCTACGTTGACTTTAGCCACCCTCTTCTGCTTTATATATTTATAAAAACTTCTGCTATTTTTATATTTTGTGCTAATTTACTTTCATACTCTATCTTCCCTTTCCTTATTTCTTGTTTAGTTGTTCCTTGTTGCTTTCTAAAGTTTTCCCAATCATCCAGTCTCCCACTACTCTTTTCGACTTTGTACACATGAGCTTTTAATTTGATACTATCTTTTATTTCCATAGTTATCCAAGGCTGGCTCTCCCCACACTTACTGTCCTTACTTTTGATTGGAATATACTTTTATTGGGCACTGTGAAAAATCTCTTTGAAAGTATTCCACTGTTCCTCAACTGTCCTACAAAATATCCTGTGCTCCCAATCCACAATAGCCAACTCCTCCCTCATCTTATTGTGGTCTCCCTTGTTCAAGCATAATACACTAGTTTTAGATCTAACTATTTCATCCTCCATCTGTATGTGAAATTCTTTCACTCTTTCCAAGAGGATCCCTGACTACAAGATCTTGGGAGTTCAACTGGTTAGATGGGTAGTTATGTCTGAGCGACTGGCGTCCTGTCACACTCACTTCAATAATAAGCAAATGCTTTGAGAGGCTGGTCATGGACTCCATCTGCAGCATGCTGCCACCCACACTGGACCCCCTACAATTCGCCTACCAACACAACCGATCGACAGACGACGCAATAGCCACATCTCTACACACCATCCTTACACATCCGGAGAAGAGGAATGCTTATGTGAGAATGCTGTTCTTGGACTACAGTTTAGCATTCAACACCATAATTCCCTCCAGGCTCGACAAGAAGCTCAGAGACCTCAGCCTTCACCCAGACTTGTGTAGCTGGATCCTGGACTTCCTGTCAGATTGCTGGCAGGTGGTAAGAGTGGGCTCCCTCACCTCTACCCCTCTGACCCTCAACACAGGTGCCCCTCAGGACTATGTACTAAGTCCCCCACTTTACTCTCTGTATACCCATGACTGTATCGCCACCCACAGCGCCAATATGCAAATTAAATTTGCTGCCAACACTACACTGATTGGCCTAGGCTCAAATAATAATGAGGCAGCCTACAGAGGGGAAGTCATCACCCTGACACAGTGATGACTAATCCCTATAGACATCAATGAATCTGGGGTTGAGAGGGTAAACATCTTTAAGTTCCTCAGCATCAACATGACTGAGGATCTCACGTGATCTGTACATACTGGCTGTGTGGTGAAAAAGGCACAACAGTGCCTCTTTCACCTCAGACGGTTGAAGAAGTTTAGTATGGCCCCTCAGATTCTATAAACTTTCTACAGGGGCACAACTGAGAGCATCCTGACTGGCTGCATCACTGCCTGCTATGGGAACTATACTTCCCTCAATCGCAGGACTCTGCAGAGAGTGGTGCAGACAGCCCAGTGCATCTGTAGTTGTAAACTTCCCACTATTCAGGACATTTACAAAGACAGGTGTGAAAAAAGGGCCCAAAAGATCATGGGGTCCTGAGTCACCCCAACCACAAACTGTTCCAGCTACTACCATCGGGGAAACGGTACCGCAGCATAAAAGCCAGGACCAACACGGTCCGGGACAGCTTCTTCCACCAGGTCATCAGACTGCTTTATTCATGCTGACACAACTGTATTTCAATGTTATATTGACTATCCTGTTGTACATAATATTTATTATAAATGACTATAATTACACATTGCACATTTGAACGGAGACGTAACATAAAGATTTTTACTTCTCATGTGTTTGAAGGGTGTAAGTAATAAAGTCAATTCAATTCAATATTAAGAAGGCATATAGCATGCTTCCCTTTGTTAGTTGAGGCACCGAGTTCAAGAGTCGGAAATTATGCTGCAGGTGTATAAAACTGTGAAAAGGCCACATTTGGAGTACATGTATTGCACTTGGTTCTGGCCATCCCATTATAGGAAGTACCTTGGGGCTATGGAGAGAATGCAGAAGTTTACCAGGATACTGGCTGCACTGGATGACATGGGCTATAGGAAAGGTTGAATAAACTTGGACTGTTTTCTCTGAGTGAGAGAGACTGAGGGGAGATCTGATAGAAGTTTATAAGATAATGAGAGGCATCGATAGATTAGACAGCCAGTATCTTTTTCCCTGGGACAAAATATCTACTACGAAAGGACATGTATTTACGGTGAGAGCGGATGAGATCAAAGGCAATGTGCAAGGCAAGTTTTATACACAGAGAGACTGTTGGGTGCCTAGAACGCACTGCCAGAGATGGTGGTGGGAGCAGAGATATTGGCGTGGGTAAGTCTGATAGAGGTGTTCAAGATGTTCTTTGATAGGGACATGACTATACTGAGAATAGAGGGATATAGACGTTATGTAGGCAGAAGGGATTTGTTTAGTTAGGCACTTAATTACAAGTTTAATTAATTTGTCGATGAGCTCTCCTACTAATGTTTCCCCAATAAATTTGCAATGATACATTGACAATCTTATGAAAGTAACAACAGACTTTTGCTGATGTGCTGGTCTGATTTCCTGCATTTGGCCCATATGCATATATGCAAATTGACCGAGGTCATGCATCAAGGATGTGTTGTTCAGTGTTTTACCTCTTCTTCATGTTCTCAATGTACCTGAGGTCTATGCACATCACATACAGAGGAATTTTCAACTTATTAAATCTTTTATTGTATTAGGGTGCTATCAATTGCAACTTGCAATGAGTGTTATGCACCAATTTTAATTGTCATTTGACATGAACACCCATAAATACAGCCAAAGAAAATAGATTTCCTCCAGGTCCAAGGTGCAAAGCACAGTACCAACAGTCATACATAGCACAAAGCACATATACCACATATAAGATCGCTGTAAACATGCAGTCACACAAAAATATATAATATAGCCCAAGTCCCTGAGTTCATGAATTCAAAGGAACACAATCCAGTTTATCGTCAACCGAGCGAACACTAGAGGGCAGCACCGATGCAAGCATGGACACTGCTCCACACTGTCTCTGGGTATGGACTCTGAAGCCTTTGTCCTAGTGGCTGCAAATAGGTGACATTGCAGCTTGAGGCCTCGTCTGCACTCCAACTGAGGCCACGCAGCGCCCCCTCCATCGTTTCCACCAATAGCCAGTGAACCTGACTTGAAACATTCCACATTACCAATGTCTAACAAGGGTTTGTGATCACATGAAAAATGACTAGTACAATCACTCGCTGTTAAGGCTGCACACTGCCTTCAAACACCAACTCTGATGCTTCTCTGTAGCAGGCAGCAATACAATTCGCACTAAACCTAGCTCCTCTAGCAATGAGCAAGTTGCTGATGCGGTAAACCTGTAGTACTAGAAGTTCTTAATGTCCAGCAGTGTCTTGTAATCATAATGAAGATTTTTTAAAAAGGCGATAACACCTTTGGTTGGCTCCATAGAGGGTGCTACATCCGTGTGTGTTGCCATCTTACCAGAAGTCTTCAGGCTTGTATTTATAACAACATGCTACAAAACTAGATTTCCAGAAGAATGATTACCAAGGCAAAGAAGTTATTGTCGACTTTAAAAATCAGTGTTTAGGCATTGAATGAAGTATGGTGTTCATACATGGGTAACCTATCAAAGCCTTGGAGAAGATGTAGAATACATTTACCAGAATGGTACCAAGGGTATAATGTCGAGAGACAGGAAAAGAGAAAAGGTGAGTTTATTCTCTTCAGAAATGAGGAGATTAAAATGTTCAAAATTATGGAAGTGGTATTAGTGTAAAGAGAGAGAAACAACTTAAAATGAGACAAAATATTTGGCAAAAAATAATTAAGATGAAAAGATTTTCCTTATGGAAGAAGTTGTTATGTTCTGGACTGTACTGCCTAAAAAGATGGTGGAATTAGATTTCAAAAGAAAATTAAAGCACATACATTTTGAGCCAAACGCCGTCATCTTGTGCGATATAATTCTATGATTAAGCTGAATATAATCTCTAAGAAAGCATATTATAAATATGCTAACTTCCATTTATTATTTCAGAAGGTACCAAGCCCTCATTAGCAAAGCCTTAGTCTGTTGCTCCTTAATTCACAGATTATAGTGCAGGACAGAGATATCTCTATGTTATGAAAGTGCCATAATAAAATATGCCAGAAGGTGGTGAAAGGAAAACACAATTAAGTAAAAGGGACAAAGATATGCCTTCATCTTAATGGAGTAATCTAAACACAGCATTTAGTGTAGATTACATAATTGGCATGAGAATTAAGCATTGTAGCATTAGATGAGGTCAAAACCTTTTTAGCAGATTATGAGTAATTTAGGATAATTATAAACTCTACTGGAAGAAAGACTGATAAAGATTGGAGCCAATTCAAAGCAGACTTTGCTAAACTGGGCTAACTCAAACTGATGTCTGATCTGAAATGTTAGTCTTCTTTTGAGTTGAAATAATTTCAACCACACGCTATGGTGTTTCACATGAGTCAAAACATCAGTTAATGAGTTAACCACTTTATCGATATCAACAACATTTGATTCTGTTTATTATATTCACATCTGCTGCTCACTGCAGTGATGGCTGTGGTATGAAATAATATTGGAAGGTTTTACTTCCAAAATACAAAAGTATGTACACGTGCAAGAAGGTCATGATGAACCTTTTGGCCTCATTCAGTTTAGATCAGGTCACCACATTGTAGAGATGGTGCAAGTGAGACTTACAAAAAGGATTTCTGGGTTGAAAGACTTCAATTATTTGAACTGACTGGAACTGCTGTCCTTGGAAAAGAAAAGCTTACAAAGGGATTTAAGAGAGATTTTTAGATTTATGAAGGAGATAGATAGATAGATAGATAGAAAAACTTTTCATATTGATGGATGGTTCAAGAGCTAGAGATGAAGACTATTGGGAAAAACAACTCTAAACTAAGATGAGGGAAGGTGTTTCTACACAGTGAAATATTAGATCTAGAATTTCCTTCCATGTAAAGTAGTGGAAGAGAATTCAATTAGTCAGATATAAGTAACTAAGTGGTACAATTTGCAAGGCTCTGAGGAAAGAGTGGAGGCATGGAACTTGACTAATTGCATTCAGTAGCTGTTCTTGAAACTACTGGTGAGTGTCTTCAGGCTGCTGATGGTAGCTAAGAGAACATAAGGTTTATTTAAGATTATACACAAGAAATACAGCATGACCAAAGAAAATAAGCTTTCAGAAACTAATATTGTGTATAAGTAGAATACTCAGATTTCATGTAGTGTATGCCATACAACTAAGAATATGCAGTGTTTGTTCTGAGGCCCAATGTTTTGGAAAATAATAGATTCAATGGTTGGTTTCAGATCCTTTTGTGAAACGACTTTATGACCGAGCACAACACAGACTGTGAATACTATAGCTTTTATATTGAGTTTCCCCAAATCTCAGTTAATGGTTTTTCAAGGCCGTTATCCTAAAGGCAGGTTGTACTGTGCCAGTAGGGTGAAGATAGTTTCTTTCTGGTCTCTGATAATTTTCCTCTCAGTTATATTCCCCAACTCACCTGAAGGCTGTGCAGCAAATTAAGTAGGTTTAGGTTTGCCTACGACCATTGTTGAGCCTCTGTTGGAGGTCAACAGGGAGGTCAGAAAAATGTGCTGTGCTTTGTCTACTGATTTCAACAACCCTTCTCTCAAATGACAGTGTTGAGTTTATTGTATAAATGCATATGGTTTATAATTAGTATATAAAAAATAAATATGCAGTCTCTAAGCTCATAACTCTTAGCAATTGCCAGTCTATCCCATAGAGAACAAATTTAAATGCCACTTAGGAAATTCCAGCTGATTATTTAATGAGTGCGGCACTAATAATGTAGCAGTCATACAGCCGTCAGTGGATATGAGATGCTGCTGAATTGCTGTACACAAGCATATATCTGACCTTTCTGAAGCTGTGTCCATTCCATTTGCCTTACCTGACCTGACACAATCAGTGGTCACACCTGAACCAACCAGCAGTTGGGCGTTTGAATGGTGAGATTGCCTCAGCATGCAACATATTCCTAGCTAAGACTGGGATAAGTGGTAACCTGCCACTCACATGGATCAAGCAATTAACAATGGGCATCTCAATGTGTCTTCCCCGTCAATATGTTGGCCTTATTGGCAGCACATAGGCACACAAAATTCCTTTGTTGTTGGATACCTGATTGTATTCAAAGTGATGATAATTTAATATACCCCATTACGTCACTGATTACACTTGTACTTATTAGGCTGGTAAGCTGGCTTGAGGATATATACTGAAAACGTGTTCTTGCATAGAGCCATGGAGTCATAGATCAAAGAAACAGGCTCATCTATTCCATGCCAAATTGTTATATCACCTAATCTCATTGACCTGACCTGGACAATGTACTAGCCAGCCATTGATCCCAAGAGATCATGGGTTTGCGCCTCTGGTGGTCTGTGTCCTCTCCAGGGCACGAGCCTGGGTGGGAAAATTTGAAGAACAAGTTGTTGCCCATGCAGCAGGTCCCCCATCTCCACGTCACTGATGTGGTCCAAGGGAAAGACAAGCGCCAATACAGCTTGGCACCAGCGTCGTTGCAGAGGTTGCCAGAGTGAAGTTGTAAACAGTATCAAAATGCCTTAGGGACCCCGGCTCTGGATTTCTTCCTCGAGGTTTACTCCTGAAGCCTTTCCCATGGGTGGTATGGCCACAAGGCAGCGGAGGTTTAAAATCAGAATTTTCCTTCTCCCAGGCGGGCTGCTGTCCAAGGCTGACGATCCCCCCCCCCCACCCAAAACCTGGACAATAATAGCCCTCCAAACCGCTCCCATCCATACACTGTAATTGAACACGTATCCATCACTTCCACTGGCCGCGTGTTCCACGCTTGTATTACCCTCGAAGTGAAGAAGTTTCCTCTCATATTCCCATCAATATTTCACCTTTCACTCTTAACTTATGACCTTTAATTCTAGTCTCACCCAACTTCAGTGGAAAAAGCCTTCTCTATACCCCTCAGAACCCTGATAATCCTCACAATTTCAAGAAAGCTCAACAGGATCCACCAATTGCTTTCTAGATCTTGCTCCACCCTACCCTTCACCTCTTCATACTATCTATCTCTCCTCTATCATTCAATCCAGATGAAGGGTCTCAACTCGAAACATCAACTGTCCATTCCCTTCCGTAGATGCTGTCTGACCCATTAAGTTCCTCCAAACTCTTGTTGCTCCTGATTCCAGCATCTGCAGTCTCTTGTGCCTCCAGGCAAAAGCTTATGTTGGTCAAAAGCTCTTGATCAATATTCAATCCCCTACTGATTGACTCTGATGCGCAGACAGCAGGAGATGAGCACTGTCTACAGTAGTGTGATCGCTCGAGTTGACAATGATGTTCTCTGAAGAGATTACTCCCGTAGTGGAGATACCTGTATCTGACTGTTTAACATGGGGAGGCTAACGCATGGGCAGCCACCACATGATCCTTGACAGGTCAGGGTCAGGGTCCAGTGGTATGGAATGCGAGACAACTGGGGATGATTCACTGCTGCACCCTTCCTCCATATTCACTGCCATTGTGATGTGTCATCATCTTCTGCCAGCTTCACCCTTGAGGTCTTGGTTGGATTGTCCTTTGTCTTGAACCTCTTCCTTGACATTACCCTACCAAGAGCTAGTGCCCGATGGCTAAACTCCAGACAGATCTGAGGAAGTCATAGGCCTCTCCACCATGATGAAGTAACAATCCTCGGAAAAGAAGCATAGTCTAAAGCTTGCAAACATAGGGAACTGATACAGCCTGTCTCTGCCACTCTTGTTGGTTTCTCCCATCTATTAATTTAGAGTAACCACCAATTAAATAATCCTTGATATGGGATCTACATTTGTTTCTATTATAGATTAAATCTGTTATAGAGTGTTCCTTTAGTTAATCAAGATTCCCAGAAATAAATATCTGAAAAAATATGAAGACATATGAACAAAGTAAGTTTTGTTTCATTGATTTCTTTTTATTCTCTACATTGGTGTTCCATTGCAACCATATTACAGTCTAGCCAGCTAGCAGCATGGATAAGAGATTTAATATGATCAGTTTATCCTTTTACATTTCACATCAGAAGAATAAGAATAAGAGTGGAAAATGTCAGGATTATGAATACAGGTATTGATATCATTGCTGCATTGCGTTGTGTGTCCCTGTGCTAACCTCTAGCTCCACTGATTTGGGGCAATTTAACTTTTTTAAGAGGAACTAATGAATCCTTTTCCATCTCTCAGTAGTTCATTTAGAATTATAAAAGTGTAAAAAAGTAATATCCTTAAATAGTAAATCATATACGTACCCTACAGCATTAAGTAGAACTGGGAATACCTATCCTAACACAGTCCAGATGCTAGTTTCCTGAACAAGTCTGCATGCTTAGTGACTCCAGTGGTTTCAGTAGAACAGACTCAATTTTTCATTAGTCACAGCCTGCCTTCTATGAGGATTACTTTTGAAGCTGACAGAGCCTGCTTCTACAGCTCACTTCAGCAGAAGGACAGAGCTGCTAAAACAGCTAGAAGTCAGGATATGAGAGATTTCCATAGGAAATGTTTGAGCTCTCTGAGCACTGCGTTCTCCGCAGCGTGATTGGGCACTTGGCACACTTCCGGAAATTCGTTACTGGTCCTTCATGTGCTCATGAATGGAGACAACTGGCTGTGTACAATGATGCCTCTGGTGAACTACAAACATTTTAACAGCTCTTGAGCAGCATCACTGTGCACGTAAATGCTTGCAAATAGAATGACCCACTTATTCAAACAGGTCCCAGTTGAGATCTACATCAGTTTTATTTATAAAGGATCTGATCTTCCTGGTCTGAAACACTTGGCTGTAGTCTTTCCAAAGGGTCTTATTTTAAATACTTCTCTGAGAGCCCATACTGATTGTCACTTCTCCATTTCGACCTGTGGTACTTCCTCAGACCCTCAGATCATGTGTGTTCACCTTCATCTCTGATCACATGTTTGACTCCAGGCCTGAACCTGCCACTGGCTACAGCTCAGCGACTGACTGCAAGTCCATGATCAGTCCTCATTGGAGCATCAGAGATAGAGAGCAGCAGCAAGTTTGAATTCTGCGGTGTTATTATTTTGGAAGACCTGTCCTGGGCCCAGCATGTAAGTGTAATTATGAAGAAAGCACAGCAGGGCCTCTACTTCCTTAGGAGGACTCTCCATCTTATGTTATCGATATTATTGTTATTATTTCTTTCTTTTTGTATTTGCACAGTTTGCGTTTTATGCACACTGGAGTTGGTGTAATCTTTCATTGATTCTGTTATGGTTATTATTCTATTATAGATTTATTGAATCTCAGGGTTGTATGTACTTTGATAATAAATTTACTTTGAACTTTGACACTTGGTGGAAACTTTATCTCCATGGAATGCAGCAAAAACAAAAATGGGTTATTATATGCTATCCTAACAGGTAAATAACCCAATGATTACCAAAAGATGGAAACTGCGCATCGAATTGGACATTGAACTAGTTTGACTGAACGTTCATTCATTGGATTCTGAAAAAAATTAACAGCTGCGGTTTGCTGAAAGTTAGTGAGAACCATTCTGTGCACATCTGCATCTTAGAAACTGTCAGGAAGTGTATCTCCTTCTGTTTTGGCATGCTTTTTCATCCCTTCTGTGCCTTTTTCTGGTGTCATTCTCTCAAAGGATGTAGAGAAAAATGGAAATTTTGTCTGCAACGAAATTTTCAACTTCACTGGTCTGACAAGCAACTGCCTTTATTTACTCACCAAACAGCCTAGACTGACTATGTCTAATAGGCATCCGTTAGTCTCGTGAGACCATGGACTTGTGCCCGGGCAAGGTTGTATGGAAGACCGGCAGTTGCCCATGCTGCAAATCTCCCCTCTCTACACCACCAATGTTGTCCAAGGGAAGGGCACTAGGGCTGATACAGCTTGGCACCGGTGTCGTCGCAGAGCAATGTGTGGTTAAGTGCCTTGCTCAAGGACAGAACACGCTGCCTCAGTTGAGGCTCGAACTAGCAACCTTCAGATCGCCAGACCAACGCCTTAACCACTTGGCCACGTGCCAACACACAGACTGACTATGTCTACTTCCTTCAAAGGTAGAGTATTTAAAGGACCAACACCTGTTCTTTGATTCCGTGGGGATATCACCCAAATCCCACATGCAAGAAGAGGATCCTTTCCTTTAGACTTTGGAATGTGCTAAATTTGTATGCCTCCCTGAAGTGGAGTATGGATTGTACTCATGTGATATTAAACAGTTTGTATATGGCCAGAAGCACCTGACTATAACCCTAGATTATTCCTGACTACCCTGCACAACATTCTCTTGCTGCCATTAAAAAGCAACAAAGCAATTTTAAAACCAGCAGATCTGCACTGTAGCTAAATTCAAAATGTTTTTTTTAGTAATGAGAAACAGTCAAGCTTACATTTTCTTTCAAAATTAACATCTTGGAACTATTTGTCAATGGTTTTGTAAATGGGAAATTAAGGAGAAAACCAGATTATCATTGCTATCTATTGAAGTTTACTTAGTCATAGTCATAGTCATAGTCATACTTTATTGATCCCAGGGGAAATTGGTTTTTGTTACAGTTGCACCATAAATAATTAAATAGTAATAAAACTATAAATAGTTATATGTAGATTATGCCAGGAAATAAGTCCAGGACCAGCCTATTGGCTGAGGGTGTCTGATCCTCCAAGAGAGGAGTTGTAAAGTTTGATGGCCACAGGCAGGAATGACTTCCTATGACGCTCTGTGTTGCATCTCAGTGGAATGAGTCTCTGGCTGAATGTACTCCTGTGCCCAACCAGTACATTATGTAGTGGATGGGAGACATTGTCCAAGATGGCATGCAACTTGGACAGCATCCTCCTTTTAGACACCACCATCGGAGAGTCCAGTTTCATCCCCACAACATCACTGGCCTTACTTCATCCAAGAATAAAAATAAAAACACAACTATCTGCCAAGGGACTTGCTGAAGCTTTTGCAGCCTCTATCAAGGTCTATAGTGAAAGGCCACAGTTAATATCCTAACACAATTACACTCATAGAGTCCGGAATATGTGTAAAAACTCTTGGGCTGATAATTCAAAGAATATACTTAAGAAGAAAAATCAATGTCATGCTGATATAATGTAATGCAAATCTTTTTAGAAAATACAAGATACGGATTGAGGATTGTGATAATATGAATACATTGATCAAAGAGGAGGTACAGTACAGGACTGTGAAGATACACACAAAATGTTTCAGGCACAGCTTCTTCCCCTCTCCCATCAGACTTCTGAATGGACTGTGAGCCGAAGAACACTGCCTCAGTAATTTTGTACATTTTCCCTCTCTTTTTGCACCGCTTATTTACTTTAATTTTTTTCTTATTGTGTATCGCTATCTACCGCTGCAGTAAAATCAAGTCCACCCGCTTGCCTCTAAAATCCTACCAAATTAGAATAAATATCAATGGAGAAAATCTGAGGGACTGGGACAAGAAGTAAGTAATAGCTGTGTCCCTAAATAATTAAAATAAAAAATGCAATAGCTGACAAATTATTGGAAGTGTATAAACAGTGTGGTGTGGACTCCAGAAAGACGAGCAGAGGTTTGTAAAGACAATTTGTCACAAAACTGAACGTACAATATGTGACCTATGATGCTTCTGCATTTGCATGCAAATAACTTTTATTTAGATGCACAGAAAAGGCTATTAAGACCGAAAAAGTTTCAGAAGATTGTCACCAAACTGCCAGGTGCATTTAATTAGCCGCTTATGCATAAAGAATTAAGGTAATTACTTTAGAATATTATAGGAGTTTATTTTAAAATGAAAAATAATTATCTTTCATTGTTTAGAATATTTCACAACCTCAGAAGTGCTTCTAACTACGCAAGAACACCTTTCAGTGACTGTTGCTATGTAGATAACATAATCACCGACAAGCCTTCTGAAAGGTTTCATAAAAAGGCAAATTCGTATTAATCAGTTAGTTTTCAGTAATTTTGAAAAAGGAACAGCTATTTTCCTGGACATCAGGGAAAATGACCTTACTTTTCTTCTAAATTTTACCTTCATATCTTTTACATTCACTGAAGAAAGCAAAGGGGGCCTTGATTCATAGATGGCATGTCCAATAGTATAGTACTCTTAGCAGTTTTGCCTTTGGATGGCAGCCCAGACCTTTGTCCTCAAACTTTTACATTGGGACTTGCAAGCACACTGTCTGACTTTGAGTGCTATCAGCTGAGCCCCAGCTGACCCTTCAGTACTATTGGCTGTGTTATTTAAGAAGGATGCAGGTGGTACGACTAATAGGCATACACATAAAATCCTTAAGCAATGAATTAGTTTAAATGTCAGGAAGTATTTCTTTTCAGAGAGAGACATTGGCCTCTAGAACAAATTACCAGAACGTGTGATGGATATGGATTTGCTGGAGTTCTTTAAGAAGGAGCTTGACTAATTCCTGAGCAAAGATGGTATTTCCATTTATGGAAGGTAATAAGTTGGTAGTTAGCTCGATGATGAGTGATGAGCTATCGTGTTCACTAGGAGCCTTGCTTGATTGCCTTAGGGGGGTCAGTTTTCCAAATTGACCAGTTCTTTTTCTTTTTTTTTACCTTGCCCAGGAAATTGCAACGTTAAGAGGTGGGTAAATGATGTGTATGGTTACATAGTATCTCCGTGGGGCATGATTAATACGTCTCAAATGGTCTTCTTCCATCTTCATTTTGCGTTGTTATGTGCTCCTGACGTGCCTTGCTATATTCACTGGAAAATAAATCATCTGCTTCCTGAATGCTACAGTATACATGAAAGTAAAGAGCATCACAGTGAGGGGGGATTATCAAGTTACTTGATGGGAGAACTAATGATGCCAGCTTACCAATTATATTTTTGGACAAGATGTTTTGTGTTTACAAGTGGAGGGGGTGGGGAATGGATGAGGATCTGGCAGGTGAAAGATATATTAACTTCAGGCCCCATAGCTGAATTGGCTAAACTCAGTACAGTGTTGTCCATGGTATAATACACAAAATACTGGAAGAACTCAGTGGTCAAGTGGCATCTATGTAGGGAAATGGATGGACAACATTTTGAATAAAGACCCTTCATCAGCAATTAAATGCAGCATCTCCAAGTTTGCGGATGACACGAAGCTGGGCGGCAGTGTTAGCTGTGAGGAGGATGCTAAGAGGATGCAGGGTGACTTGGATAGGTTAGGTGAGTGGGCAAATTCATGGCAGATGCAATTTAATGTGGATAAATGTGAAGTTATCCACTTTGGTGGTAAAAACAGGAAAACAGATTATTATCTGAATGGTGGCCGATTAGGAAAAGGGGAGGTGAAACGAGACCTGGGTGTCATTATACACCAGTCATTGAAAGTGGGCACACAGGTACAGCAGGCGGTGAAAAAGGTGAATGGTATGCTGGCATTTATAGCAAGAGGATTTGAGTACAGGAGCAGGAAGGTACTACTGCAGTTGTACAAAGCCTTGGTGAGACCACACCTGGAGTATTGTGTGCAGTTTTGGTCCCCTAATCTGAGGAAAGACATCCTTGCCATAGAGGGAGTACAAAGAAGGTTCACCAGATTGATTCCTGGGATGGCAGGACTTTCATATGATGAAAGACTGGATGAACTAGGCTTATACTCATTGGAATTTAAAAGATTGAGGGGGGATCTGATTGAAACGTATAAAATCCTAAAGGGATTGGACAGGCTAGATGCAGGAAGATTGTTCCTGATGTTGGGGAAGTCCAGAACGAGGGGTCACAGTTTGAGGATAGAGGGGAAGCCTTTCAGGACCGAGATTAGGAAAAACTTCTTCACACAGAGAGTGGTGAATCTGTGGAATTCTTTGCCACAGGAAACAGTTGAGGCCAGTTCATTGGCTATATTTAAGAGGGAATTAGATATGGCCCTTGTGGCTAAAGGGATTGGGGGTATGGAGGGAAGGCTGGTACAGGGTTCTGAGTTGGATGATCAGCCATGATCATACTGAATGGCGGTGCAGGCTCAAAGGGCCGAATGGCCTACTCCTGCACCTATTTTCTATGTTTCTATGTTTCTGTCAGGATTCCGTGAATTCCTTCAGCATTTATATGTCTCTTGCATTATCAGTGGTACAATTCATTTCTTGAAAACAGAATCCCTCCATTTCAATATACAATAAAAAGGGTTAGATGTTTGATGTTTCAAAATTAAGCGAGGACAGAGCCCAGACTTCACTGAAATGTTCTTCTGCTCACGTGGCCAAATGTATTGGAACCCAGACCTAAAATAAAGAAAAGCTTCAGCACTTTGAAGAGAACGGGAGAGATTGTACTAAGAAGCAACTTGGTCATTCATGGATCTGTTTCTCATTTGAACTTACAGCCAATATGCGTCTAAACCAAACCATTTGTATCATCCGTGCTTAGTTAAACGTAACTAATATTCTTTGGAAGGAAGTGTACCTTAAACAGCTACATGCCAGATATTGGAAAAGCACAGATATCATCACCTTGAACCACTCACATTTTCTTTCTAAAAGATTGATTACTTCATTGTTTGTGATTTATGCCAGATAGACATTAAATTTTGACAGGCTTTCACTGTCATTGATAAACATTATTTGCATTTTTGAACAAAATTCATATTTCAACCATAGATCACTGGTCTTGCTTAAAAAATAACATTGAATTCACAATGAACTTCATTCTTAAAGTGGCCATCAAATTCAGGTGAAGAAGCATTAGGCTGTGATATGCTGGTCAATTAAAGTCATTCAGTCATTTCCTTTACACAAGAGTGTCTCAGGAATTTGCGACCTTTCTCGTATTAATTTCCTATTAAACTCACAGTATGATGTGAGTGTTCTGAATCAACAGGTCAAACAGGGATTAGCAACATGATCATCGATATGAAAAAGCAATCAATGTTTTCAGTCTACATTTAGTCTGTTGAGTCTCATTCCTGCATGGAGTCAATTCTTATTAAAGGTATGAAAGATGATAACTGTGTTGACTTTATTTGTGTTTCCTTTCTGGCTTCCTTATTCCTTCTATGTGGATCCAAACGTTTTGTCCATTTTATTTCCCTATCTATAGAGAAATAAATATGACCAGGCATATAGATGAGGGTAGTGCAGTGGATGTGATCTATATGGATTTTAGTAAGGCATTTGACAAGGTTCCACACGGTAGGCTTATTCAGAAAGTTAGAAGGCAGGGAAGTTCGGCCAGGTGGATTCAGAATTGGCTTGCCTGCAGAAGGCAGAGGGTGGTTGTGGAGGGAGTACATTCAGATTGGAGTATTGTGAGTAGTGGTGTCCCACAAGGATCTGGTCTGGGACCTCTACTTTTTGTGATTTTTATTAACGACCTGGATGTGGGGGTAGAAGGGTGGGTTGGCAAGTTTGCAGACGACACAAAGGTTGGTGGTGTTGTAGATAGTGTAGAGGATTTTCAAAGACTGCAGAGAGACATTGATAGGATGCAGAAGTGGGCTGAGAAGTGGCAGATGGAGTTCAACCCGGAGAAGTGTGAGGTGGTACACTTTGGAAGGACAAACTCCAAGGCAGAGTACAAAGTAAATGGCAGGATACTTGGTAGTGTGGAGGAGCAGAGGGATCTTGGAGTACATGTCCACAGATCCCTGAAAGTTGCCTCACAGGTGGATAGGGTAGTTAAGAAAGCTTATGGGGTGTTAGCTTTCATAAGTCGAGGGATAGAGTTTAAGAGTCACGATGTAATGATGCAGCTCTATAAAACTCTGGTTAGGCCACACTTGGAGTATTGTGTCCAGTTCTGGTCACCTCACTATAGGAAGGATGTGGAAGCATTGGAAAGGGTACAGAGGAGATTTCCCAGGATGCTGCCTGGTTTAGAGAGTATGCATTATGATCAGAGGTTAAGGGAGCTAGGGCTTTACTCTTTGGAGAGAAGGAGGATGAGAGGAGACATGATAGAGGTGTACAAGATAATAAGAGGAATAGATAGAGTGGATAGCCAGCGCCTCTTCCCCAGGGCACCACTGCTCAATACAAGAGGACATGGCTTTAAGGTAAGGGGTGGGAAGTTCAAGGGGGATATTAGAGGAAGGTTTTTTACTCAGAGAGTGGTTGGTGCGTGGAATGCACTGCCTGAGTCAGTGGTGGAGGCAGATACACTAGTGAAGTTTAGGAGACTACTAGACAGGTATATGGAGGAATCTAAGGTGGGGGCTTATATGGGAGGCAGGGTTTGAGGGTCGGCACAACATTGTGGGCCGAAGGGCCTGTACTGTGCTGTACTATTCTATGTTCTTCTATGTTCTATGTTCTATATGTTTCTGATTTACTTTAAGAACTGAAGACTCATTTGGATTGATATCTTTTATATTCACATGCTCTGAAGACACAGGGATCTTCCTTCATTCGCCATACTGGACACAGAAGGGCAGAGGAGATAGTATGGGACCTCTGTGGTATCCCAGGTCATGGTTGGAGATGGTGTCGTAACGAGATGGAGGTATGAGAGTAAAACACCAATACAGGTAGACGCTACAGCAGAACCTAAGTCTCCAACCACGGCACTCCCTCTCTGTCCAATCTGAGTGCTGATCTGATTATAGAACCAGTAAAGACAGCATCGAGGTCAGATAAATAGCTGTCTGTGGCATTGGTGACACACAGATGTACAAAACAGCACTGTCAGGGGGCTGGCAATGCGATATGTTAGAGGACACAGGGGCGTCAATATCATGTACTGACCTCTTTTTACCAACACCTGGAAAGGCTATTTACATTATAGATGTTGGGGGGCAAGGGGGGCAGAGCAATGACAGCAGAAAATAATGAGCCTCGGATACCTGAAATCGAGGAGGTTCATTTCTGGGCCTGTCCAAGCAATGAGGGTATGGTCCCGGGAATGGATGCACCAAGGGAAGCAGGCGTCATCGTAGATTCAGGAAAAGGAGAAATTACATGGACAAGTCAGGGTGAGTGAACATGCACAACCTCTAGAGTTTGCAATGTGGCCCATTTAGCTGCAGCAGCTCTGATAATCTGAAATTGGAGCAAGGGAGGTATTTATGGGCTACTCTGTCAGCAGTTCCCAGGGATATGGGCCAGACACAAGCAAAACTGTGTGCAAGTTAGAAGAGACCCAATTAAAATACAAGGGGAACTACACAAACTGCACAAACAATAGCCTATAAAGACTGATATACCTGTAGCTGTTTGAAGTATAATAAAGGAGTTGAAACAGCAGGGTATACTGAAGAAGACATCTTTGATCACTACCCATTCACAATTAATTACACTGCACTCAATAAGACCACATTGTGATGGCATCCCAAGTGGCCAGCCCAGCCACAATCCTTAATGGCACATTGCCAATGGATTCTAGGAGCTGCCAGCATTTCCTCAGTCCCAAGATCAATTTGCTTTCACCTTTGAGAGACAACAGTATACATGACTAGTCTACTTCCCAGTTTCCACAATTGTCCTGCCATCTTCCATAAGGTCCTGGCACAGATCTTATGAAAGCTTGACCTGACACCATTCCATAGTAAAATCCTACAATGTGTAGATTTGTTAATTGCCTCAAAGGATGAAGTATGGGACAATAATAAGTGTTTTGGAAGTATTACAGCACCAGGGATTTGAGATCAGCCCACATAAGGGCCAACTAGGAAAGAAAACAGTGCAATACCTGGGACATGCTGTCTCACAGGGCAGAAATTACACGTCACCTGACAGAAGGACACTAATCAATACCCCGATGTGTGGGGAGTGAGGACGTTAATGGAACTATTCAATCATCACTACAACTTCCTACCAGGCTTTGCAGCATTGGTGGCTACAATTACAGGCGGGAAGTCCAAGGAAGGAAGCCCCCTCCTGCATTAGGATTACCGGATGCACCTCGTCTCTTTCATCTTTCCAGTAGCCATGAGTTAGGGTACAACAATGCAATAGAAGCACAGGACCATGGGAAGACAAAAAAGAGCTGTAGCCTACTTACTATTCAACAAACCAGACTCCTGTTGTAGCCGGACTTCCCTGGTGTGTTGTTGCCTTGGACTGTGCAGTTTGGGTTGTGCAAGTTTGTGAGCCTGTAGCAATGATGGGGCAGCTGACTTACACATTCCCCACACCATTGTAGAGGGAGGCTGAGAGTAGTCACAGACTGCCAGGGGAGAGCTTGGAAGGCAGTTCTCATCCTCCAAAACAGATTAGTAACAACAGTGAGGGACACTGAGGTGAACCTCACAAGTTACACCCCAACAAATAATGAGACTTGAGTGTCAACTGAAAGTAGAGCAGGATGAAGATACTGGTGTAAGGGAAACACTGCTGGAAGGGGAAGTAGAGGAGATGCAACTCCCTCATAGATGATTATGGGTTGTGGTGAACCTGAAACTCAGAAGGATAAAATAGCCAAGGACATAAAGGACCTTTGGAACCACCTTAAAGTGTTGAAGAATCGAGGCAAACAGCGGCAACATTTTGCTGATTAGAGAGAGCCAAAGAGAGAGAAGATGGTCCTCCCACAGCCAGGTGACAAGTTGTGGTAAGGGAGCTGCCTGAAGAAGCAGTGTTCACCCCCGGTGGAGAGGACACTGGTGGGGAACCTGACGAATGCCACCCATGTCCGTGTGCAGACCCAGTGGCAGCCAGTGGAAACACTGGATTCAAGTTAAATGGTATGACGCACTTTCTTGTTGCCTTCTCAAGCAGACCGAGGGATCAAGTCTACCCTGCAGCGACATCATTAGAGAGAATTTAAGCGATAAACACCGGCCTGTTGCTTCAGATATGGACTCTCCTCATGGAAGAAGATCTGTGAATGAAAAGTTAGGGGAACGTGAAGGTAGAAGACACAGAACGTGATATGATATGCATTCTCAGCTTCTGGAATTTTGACACTGTAACTCTCTGGAGTATGGATAGCTAGCGCAGCCCTTTTAAGGATTCAGGACCATCCCACTAATTGGCTGCTATGTTTTTGCACCAGGATTTCAGTATTTAAAGAGCACCTGAACGGAGGTTCAGTGCTCAGTTGTAAGCTCAACTAAGGTTATCATCTAGCATCTTGTTTGGTGCTCAGTTCTTTCTCTAGTTTCGTACCGGGTCTCTATCCCTGCCTCGGATACTCCAGCATTTGAGTCCTAACCATCCTTGTCAGGGTCTCTCATTATAGGATGATTGAGCCAACATGAACCCAATGGGGTATCAGGGTCTTTTGTCCACTGTGACCAGCCACAGCGAGAGGGTTTCCAGACAGACCCTGGAGATACATGACCTCCAGGTCGCTGTTCATCAACTTTCACTAGGAGGAAACCAGAGTTGCTTGGGCGAGCCTGTCAGTCGCTCTGCAGAGCCAGTACATCTTCTAGCCCTGGAGAAATTCAACAGCAACCCGGCTTCTTGCCGCAGCTTCGGCATTTGATGCTCGTCAGTGTCTGAACTCCAGTTGTCCCGGTTCCCTTTGGAGCACAGACGGGTGGCTCTTGTTCAGGATTCGGTTGAACCCAGGCAGACTGGTTAGACAAGGCTCTCCAACGATGAGAGGTCCTGGAGTCGGTCAAGGTTGCTGCTATTACTGTAGGGAAGCAGGTCACCTGTGGGCCAATGCTCGAGGCTCCAGCAGCTGGAACAACTGCTGAGACCATCATGTGATGGTATTAGCCACCACTCCCAACCCCATGGACTCTGGCATCACGCTGAAGGCGGAGAACTCCTGGAGTCATAGCAAATGACTGGTGAAGGCTCTTGTGGACTCTGGAGCAGCTGGTAATTTCCTGGACTTGGGGTCTGCCTGTTGCCCCAACACACCACTGCAGGAGTTGAGTCAGTCCATGCCCACAATTGTCTTGGACAGCTGTCTGCTAGGTTCCGGGCAGATCCGGCAACAGATGTGATCTTGCATTTGAGGATTGAGGATCAGGTGGAGGACATAAGTTTGACTCTCCACTCATCCCCCTGATAATCTGGCACCCTTGACTGTCCCAGCATAACTCTTCCGTGAGTCACAGGCAGGCTAGGTAGTCGCTTTTCTTTAATCATTTTTATTTTGTCCTGACCTGTCGACCAGGGTCAAAAAGACAGAAATCCAGTGCCTTGAATCGTCCATTCAAAGAATTGAAAGAGGGGAGCAGCCTAACACCATTTTGCCTCAGGCAAAGGTGATAGAGTCAATCCATTAGGGGAATTGACGAACTTGTTCGCGAGGTCCATGCACGAGGGAAGGCTCCTAAGAATGGTGCTCGAGGCTGCTGTTTGTCTCAGGCTCAGTCAGGCCACAGGTACTCTAATGGGGATTGAGGGGGACTGTACACCCGGGGATAGCCAGGACCCTTGAGTTTGTTAAGAGAAGGTATTGGCGGCCCAGAATGATAAAAAGAGTTCAACAGGATGTGCAGGCATGTGAGGTGTGCGCTTGGAACAAGGAGCCCGTACCCAGCCTCAAGGACTCTTCCACCATCTACCTGTTCCAGACCGACCATGGGTGCACATCTCCATGGACTTCGTCACGGACCTTCCGCAATCCAAGGGGAAGACCGTCATCATGGTAATTGTCGATTGGTTTTTGAAGGCCTGCAAATTCATTGACTTGGACAAGCTACCATCTGCGGTGGAGACGGCTGAAATTGTCCGTCCTGAACCAGTTCTTCAGGATTCATGGATTCCCGATGGACATGGACACAGATCATGGTCCACAATTCACATCACATTTCTGGAGGGCATCCTGTAAGTTGATTAAAAGTTTTTTCTCTATTATTATATATTGCATTGGACTGCAGCCACAAAGACAACAAATTTCATGACATATGCCAGTGATATTAAACCAGCAATTTTTATGTGTGTGGCTTGAAATAGAGATGCTGCCTGGCCTGCTGTGTTCACCAGCAATTTTTATGTGTGTTGCTTGAAATTCCAGCATCTGCAGATTTCCTCGTGTTTGCAATATTAAACCTGATTCTGATTCTAATTCTCATTATTTAGGGTAGGATCCTAAGTGAAGTGCATCTTTGCTGCCCTAATTCATTATATCCTCCTTAAAGTTTAGCCTTCCTGGGACAAATTTCTTTCTAGGGGTCAAGAGGAGGGTGTTCTAAGGATAACTAAGGAGTTACAGAATTATGTGAATATCTCAGATATTAATTCAAATGAGAATCATTTGTCAGTTGTTAATGTAAATCACAAATACTAATTAGTTTGAAGTTAAAAGAACATCTTTGCAAGTAAACAATACTGTCTGTGGAGCACAGGTTGTTCCACAGCAGGGGACAGGATGGTAAGAGATATGGTTTGTTAAGTGAAGTGACCATGAGACATTCTCGTGCATTAACCAGACGTTATATGTTAATTGACATGCATCAAACAGGGAACTATGGGCTTAAGTAATTAGCACCACTGAAAACCAAGGAGGCTTGTAGACCAGACTGATATTATCACTTAGCACATTAAACAACTGAGCTATCAATAGTGGGGAGATTTGTCTACTCAAACCACTAATCTTGGGTGTCTGGCACACTGCGTCCTCAGAAGTCTTAGACTATCTTTGTGAACTACTTCGTCTCAGCAAAGGTTTTTGAACATTCTGCCACTGGAGGTGTGGAATTCAAAGGAAATCTTGTCAACCCAAAATAGTAAAGTGAACAATGTCATTGAAATTATATTGAATCACCTGCTGTTACCCTTGATCTTAAGGGTATAAAAACGTGATGTACTTTGTGTTTGAGAGACTCTAAGGACTCTAGCAGAATGTTTGTTTGTTATGATGAATAAAGAAGGAAAAATAAATAAAGACTTCTATACCACCAGCTTCAGTGTCTCCCCGGTGATTGCAGTTGCAATCACAACATTCTACATGATTTGCTTCCAGTTCAAATTTCTTCCCATTATTTGTCTATTTTTACTTTCAGCCTTATAACTTGCTGTCAAAGAAGAGCGACTGTCTCCTCTGTGTTCACTGATGTCCCATTGCCCTGATAATATTTCCTTGCAGTTCAAGCAATTTGGAGACATTTCTTAACTTATAGATAGGTGTGAGGCTTAAAAAGAGCTTGGGAGCTTTCAACTTCTTGCTCCTGAACTGAAATCAGTGCAGGACCAATAAAAAGAAAAGAGGTGGAAGAGGAGCCATTGTTGGAGTGGAGCATTGTTAGAACGGTCTGGCTTTGGCTCACAACAGGAATTCTGCAGATGCTGGAAATTCAAGCAACATACATCAAAGTTGCTGGTGAACGCAGCAGGCCAAGCAGCATCTCTAGGAAGAGGCGCAGTCGACGTTTCAGGCCGAGACCCTTCGTCAGGACTAACTGAAGTAAGAGTGAGTAAGGGATTTGAAAGCTGGAGGGGGAGGGGGAGATGCAAAATGATAGGAGAAGACAGGAGGGGGAGGGATAGAGCCGAGAGCTGGACAGGTGATTGGCAAAAGGGGATACGAGAGGATCATGGGACAGGAGGTCCGGGAAGAAAGACAAGGGGGGGGGGATTGACCCAGAGGATGGGCAAGAGGTATATTCAGAGGGACAGAGGGAGAAAAAGGAGAGTGAGAGAAAGAATGTGTGCATAAAAATGAGTAACAGATGGGGTACGAGGGGGAGGTGGGGCCTTAGCGGAAGTTAGAGAAGTCAATGCGAGGGGGAGCTGAACATCTACGCTCTGTCCGCCAGAGAAAGCAGGATCTCCCAGTGGCCACACATTTTAATTCCACATCCCATTCCCATTCTGACATGTCTATCCACGGCCTCCTCTACTGTAAAGATGAAGCCACACTCAGGTTGGAGGAACAACACCTTATATTCCGTCTGGGTAGCCTCCAACCTGATGGCATGAACATTGACTTCTCTAACTTCCGCTAAGGCCCCACCTCCCCCTCGTACCCCATCTGTTACTCATTTTTATGCACACATTCTTTCTCTCACTCTCCTTTTTCTCCCTCTGTCCCTCTGAATATACCTCTTGCCCATCCTCTGGGTCAACCCCCCCCCTTGTCTTTCTTCCCGGACCTCCTGTCCCATGATCCTTTCGTATCCCCTTTTGCCTATCACCGGTCCAGCTCTTGGCTCTATCCCTCCCCCTCCTGTCTTCTCCTATCATTTTGCATCTCCCCCTCCCCCTCCAGCTTTCAAATCCCTTACTCACTCTTCCTTCAGTTAGTCCTGACGAAGGGTCTCGGCCTGAAACGTCGACTGCGCCTCTTCCTATAGATGCTGCTTGGCCTGCTGCGTTCACCAGCAACTTTGATGTATGGCTTTGGCTCAACAAGCTTAGGCAAGAACAAGTTTGGGCAGGCACAGGGGAAGTTCTAAGTACTCTAAGTAAGAAAGTTTCTAGTAAGTTTTATTTTCTCTGTAGTACATAGCTAGTACACTGAAAATGGATTGGGAGGTAGTGGTACAGTATGTTCCCTGACAAGAGAAAATCTGCAGATGCTGGAAATCTGAGCAACACACACAAAATGCTGGAGGAACTCAGCAGGCCAGGCAGCATCTATGGAAAAAGTACAGTCAATGTTTCGGGCCGAGAGCCTTCGGCAGGACTAGAGGGAAAAAGGTTTCTGCTGAAGTGTCTCGGCCCAAAATGTAGACTGTATTTTTTTCCATAGATGTTGCCTGGCCAGGTGAGTTCCTCCAGCATGTTGTGTGTGTCGCCGGTAAGGCCCTTGTGTGAGATGTGGGAAATTAGGGAGACCTCCAGTCTCCCTGATAACTACATCTGCATGAAGTGCATCAAGCTGCAGTCCTTAGAGAATGTGTTAATGAATTTGAGCTGCAGTTGGATGACCATCAGCTCATACAGGAGGATGAGAAGGTGATAGATAGGAGCTGCAGGAAGGTAGTGACCCCCAAGATGCAGGAGGCAGGTACTTGGGAGACTGTCGGGAGAGGGAAAAGGAATAAGCAGCCAGTGCAGAGTATCCCAGTGGCTGCTCCCCTCAGTAATAAGTATACTGGGGGGGGAAGCTGCAGTGACCAGGTCTCTGGCTCTGAGACTGGCTCTGTGACTCAGAGGGGAAGGAGTGCATTAGTGAGGAGTCCATAAGTAGAGGAGCAGAAAGCAGATTCTGTGGACATGAAAGAGACACCTGGGTAGTATGTTGCCTCCAAGGTGCCAGAGTCTGGGATATCTCACACTGGGTCCATAAAGGGTAGTTGGAAGTCGTGGTACATATTCTTACCAACAACATAGGTAGGAAAAGGGAGGAGATCCTGAAGAGGAAATATAGGGACTTAGGCAGAAATCTGAAAAGCAGAACCTCAATAGTCATAGTCATAGTCATACTTTATTGATCCCGGGGGAAATTGGTTTTCGTTACAGTTGCACCATAAATAATAAATAGTAATAAAACCATAAATAGTTAAATAGTAATATGTAAATTATGCCAGTAAATTATGAAATAAGTCCAGGACCAGCCCATTGGCTCAGGGTGTCTGACCCTCCAAGGGAGGAGTTGTAAAGTTTGATGGCCACAGGCAGGAATGACTTCCTATGATGCTCTGTGTTGCATCTCGGTGGAATGAGTCTCTGGCTGAATGTACTCCTGTGCCCAACCAGTACATTATGTAGTGGATGGGAGACATTGTCCAAGATGGCGTGCAACTTGGACAGCATCCTCTTTTTAGACACCACCGTCAGAGAGTCCAGTTCCATCCCCACAACATCACTGGCCTTACGAATGAGTCTGTTGATTCTGTTGGTGTCTGCTACCCTCAGCCTGCTGCCCCAGCACACAACAGCAAACATGATAGCACTGGCCACCACAGACTCGTAGAACATCCTCAGCATCGTCCGGCAGATGTTAAAGGACCTCTGTCTCCTCAGGAAATAGAGACGGATCTGACCCTTCTTGTAGACAGCCTCGGTGTTCTTTGACCAGTCCAGTTTATTGTCAATTCGTATCCCCAGGTATTTGTAATCCTCCACCATGTCCACACTGACCCCCTGGGTGGAAACAGGGGTCACCGGTACCTTAGCTCTCCTCAGGTCTACCACCAGCTCCTTAGTCTTTTTCACATTAAGCTGCAGATAATTCTGCTCACACCATGTGACAAAGTTTCCTACCGTAGCCCTGTACTCAACCTCATCTCCCTTGCTGATGCATCCAACTATGGCAGAGTCATCCGAAAACTTCTGAAGATGACAAGACTCTGTGCAGTAGTTGAAGTCCGAGGTGTAAATGGTGAAGAGAAAGGGAGACAAGACAGACACCTGTGGAGCCCCAGTGCTGCTGATCACTCTGTCGGACACACAGTGTTGCAAGCACACGTACTGTGGTCTGCCAGTCAGGTAATCAAGAATCCATGACACCAGGAAAGCATCCACCTGCATCGCTGTCAGCTTCTCCCTCAGCAGAGCAGGGCGGATGGTGTTGAACGCACTGGAAGCATGCTTATCTCTGGATTGCTGCCTGTGTCATGTGCCAGTGAGTGTAAGAATAGGTTGTTTTGGCAGATGAATAAGTGGCTGAGAAATTGATGCGGGGGCAGAGTCTCAGATTTCTGGGTCTCTTCTTGGAGAAGGTATCACCTGTTAAAAAAAAAGTACAGGTTACACCTGAACCCAAGAGGGACCAATATTCTTGTGGGCAGGTTTGCTAGAATTGAGAGGAGGGTTTAAACAGATTTGGCAGGACGATGGGAACCGGAGTGATAGGGCTGAGGATGGGGCAGTTGGTATACAAGTAGGTGCAGCGTGTAGTGAGACTGTGATGAAGAATGGATAAATGATAAGGCAAAATTGCAGTCAGTGGAATGAGTTAAAGTGTTAAAGGGAGCCAAAATCAAAAGGGGTGATGAATACAGGACTGAAGGTTTTATATTTAAATGCACATAGTATACGGAATAAGGTGGATGGTCTTAGACCATATGACCATAAGACTTAGGAGTAGAATTAGTTCAGCCCATCAAGTCTGCTCTGATTTTCCATCATGGCTAATCTCAGATCCCATTCATCTCCATACACCTGCCTTCTCACCATATTCTTTGATGCCATGATCAATCAAGAAACTATCAATTTCCACCTCAAATATACCCACGGACTCAGCCCCCACCACATTCTGTGGCAGAGCATTCCACAAATTCGTTACTCCCTGGTTAAAATAAACTTCCTCCTTACCTTTGCCCTCTTGTTCTGGATACACCCGCACCAAAGGAAACTTTCTCTCCACATCCACCCTATCTAGTCCTTTCAACATTTGGTAGATTTCAATGAGATCCCTCCTCATTCTTCTGACCTCCAGTGAGTATAGGCCAAAAGCTGCCAAATGCTTCTCATATGTTAACCCCTTCATTCCAGGAATCATCCTTATGAACCTGGTGGGGTGTTGTGGATAGTGTGGGGGGCTGTCAGAGGTTACTGTGGGACGTCAATAGGATGCAAAACTGGCCTGAGAAGTGGCAGGTAGAGTTCAACCTAGATAAGAGTTCATTTTGGTAGGTCAAATATGATGGCAGAATATAGCATTAATGGTAAGACTCTTGGCAGTGCGGAGGATCAGAGGGATCTATAAGGCACTCAAAGCTGCTGCGCACGTTGATTCTGTGGTTAAGAAGGCATACGGTGCATTGGTCTTCGTCAACTGTGGGATTGAGTTTAAGAGCCAAGAAGTAACGTTACAGCTATATAGGACCCCGGTCAATAGACAATAGACCATAGGTGCAGGAGTAGGCCATTCAGCCCTTCGAGCCAGCACCGCCTTTCACTGTGATCATAGCTGATCATCCACAATCAGTATCCAGTTCCTGCCTTATCTCCATAACCTTTGATTCCGCTATCATTAAGAGCTCTATCCATCTCTTTCTTGAAAGCATCCAGAGACTTGCCCTCCACTGCCTTCTGGGGCAGAGCATTCCACATATCCACCACTCTCTGAGTGAAAAAGTTTTTCCTCAACTCCGTTTTAAATGGCCTACCCCTTATTCTTAAACTGTGGCCTTTGGTTCTGGACTCACCCATCAGCGGGAACATGCTTCCTGCCTCCAGCGTATCCAATCCCTTAATAATCTCAAACAACAGGAATTCTGCAGATGCTGGAAATTCAAGCAACATACATCAAAGTTGTCCTGTCCTGACGAAGGGTCTCGGCCTGAAACGTTGACTGCGCCTCTTCCTATAGATGCTGCTTGGCCTGCTGCGTTCACCAGCAACTTTGATGTATGTTCCCTTAATAATCTTATGTTTTAATCAGATCCCCTCTCATCCTTCTAAATTCCAGTGTATACAAGCCCAGTCGCTCCAATCTTTCAACATATGACAGTCCCGCAATCCCGGGAATTAACCTTGTGAACCTACGCTGCACTCCCTCAATAGCAAGAATGTCCTTCCTCAAATTTGGAGACCAAAACTGCACACAATACTCCAGGTATGGTCTCACCAGGGCCCTGTACAGCTGCAGAAGGACCTCTTTGCTCCTATACTCAGTTCCCCTTGTTATGAAGGCCAGCGTGCCATTAGCTTTCTTCACTGCCTGCTGTACCTGCATGCTTGCTTTCAATGACTGATGTACAAGAACACCTAGATCTCATTGCACTTCCCCTTTTTCTAACTTGACTCCATTTAGATAATAATCTGCCTTCCTGTACTTACCACCAAAGTGGATAACCTCACATTTATCTGCACTAAACTGCATTTGTCATGCATCTGCCCACTCACCCAGCCTGTCCAAGTCACCCTGCATTCTCATAACATCCTCCTCACATTTCACACTGCCACCCAGCTTTGTGTCATCTGCAAATTTGCTAATGTTACTTTTAATCCCTTCATCTAAATCATTAATGTACATCTGTATATTGTAAACAGCTACAGTACCCCACTGGTCACCGCCTGCCATTCCAAAAGGGACCCGTTAATTGCTACTCTTTGTTTCCTGTCAGCCAGCCAATTTTCAATCCATGTCAGTACTCTGCCCCCAATACCATGTGCCCTAATTTTGCCCACTAATCTCCTATGTGGGACTTTATCAAAGGCTTTTTGAAAGTCCAGGTACACTGCATCCACTGGCTCTCCCTTGTCCATTTTCATAGTTACATCCTCAAAAAATTCCAGAAGATTAGTCAAGCACGATTTCCCGTCACGATTAGTCAGACCCCATTTGGAGTACTATGCTCAGTTCTGGTCACCTCACTAGAGGAAGGATGAGGAAACTATAGAAAGGCTGCAGAGGAGATTTACAAGGATGCTGCCTGAATTGGGGAGCATGCCTTATGAGAATAGGTTGAGTGAACTGTATTGAAGGGCCTGTATTGTGCTGTAGGTTTTCTATGTTCTATGTTCTAACCTCCTCTGGACTCTGTGCAATGATAACACATCCTTACAGAGATATGAAACTGCTGATAATACTCCAAGTGCGACCTTGTAGTGCAGTTAGAGATTGGCAGGCATGATGTCGTGGGCATCACAGAGTTGTAGCTGAAAGAAGATTATAGTTGGGAGCTTAACATCCAAGAATACACATTGTATCAAAAAGATAGGCATGTAGTCAGAGGGGGTGGGATGACTCTGTTGGGGAAAAAAAAATGAAATCAAATCCTTAGAGAGGCGACATAGGATTGGAAGATGAAGAATCCTAATGGGTAGAGTTAAGAAATTGCAAAAGTAAAAAGACCCTGATGGGCCTCCAAACAGTAGCCAGGATGTGGGCTACAAATTACAAAGGGAGGTGGAAAAGGCATGTAAAAAGGACAATGTTGTGATAATCAAGGGGGGATTTCAATAAGCAGGTAGATTGGGAAAATTCAGTTGGTGCTGATCCCAAGAGAGGGAATATGTAGAATGCCTTTGAGATGGCTTTTTAGATCAGCTTGTGGTTGGTTGAGCTCACTAGGAGAAGAGCAATTCTGGACTGGGTGTAATGTATGATCTAGATTTGATTTAGAAACAAGGTAGAGCAACTTTTAGGAGGCAGTGATCATACTATGATGTAATTCACTCTGCAGTTTGAGAAGGAAAGGCAAAAATCAGATTTATCAGTGGAGTAAAGGAAATCACAGAGGCATGAGAGAGGAGCTGGCCAAAGTTGACTTGAAGGCGACACTATCAAGGATGATGGCAGAACAGTAGTAGCTGGAGTTTCTGGGAGCAATTTGGAAGATGCAGGATAGATACATCACAAGGATGAAGAAATATTCTAAAGGGAGGGATGAAGCAACTGTGCCTGACAATGGAAGTCAAAGACAGCTTAAAAGCAAAGGAGAGGGCATAGAATATTGCAAAAAATAGTGGGGAGGTAAAGAATTGGGAAACTTATAAAGACAGACAGAAGACAATTAAAAATCCATAAAGAGAGAAAAAATGATATATGAAGGGAAGCTAGCCAATAATATAAAAGAGGATACTGATAGTTTTTTCAGATATGTAAAGAGTAAAAGCAAAATGAGGTTGGATATCGAACTGTTGGAAAATGACACTGAAGAGGTAGTAATGGAGGTCAAAGAAATGGGAAATGAACTTAATAAGTATTATGCATCAACCTTCACTGTGGAAGAATCAGAATCAGGTTTATTATCACCGGTATGTGACGTGAAATTTGTTAACTCAGCAGCAGCAGCTCAATGCAATACATAATCTAGCAGAGAGAAAAAAAAAATAAAAAATAAAACATAATAATAAATAAACAAGGAAATCAATTGCATATATTGAATAGGTTAAAAAGAAATGTGCAAAAACAGAAATACTGTATATTAAAAAAAAGTGAGGTACTATCCAAAGCTTGAATGTCCATTTAGGAATCGGATGGCAGAGGGGAAGAAGCTGTTCCTGAATTGCTGAGTGTGAGCCTTCAGGCTTCTGTACCTCCTTCTCTTTTGGTAACAGTGAGAAAAGGGCATGCCCTGGGTGCTGGAGGTCCTTAATAATGGACGCTGCCTTTCTCAGACACAATCAGATGCTAGAAATGAGAACATGTCAGGAGGCAGAAGTGAGTGTCATTGTTATTACTAAGAAGAAAATGCTTGGGAAGTTGAAAAGCCTGAAGGTAGATAAGTCACTTGGACCAGATGGTCTATTTCCCAGGGTCGGGAAAGAGGTAGCTGGACAGATTGTAGAGGCATTAATAATGATCTTTCAAGAATCACCAGATTCTGGAATAGTTCCTGAGGACTAGAAATTTGCAAATGTCATTCCACTCTTTAAGAAGAGAGAGAGAGGCAGAAGAGAGGAAACTACAGGCCTGACTTCAGTGGTTGGAAAGACGTTGGAGTCTATTATTAAGGCTGAGGTTTTGGGGTACTTGCAGTCACATGATAAAATAGACCAAATCAGCATTGTTTTCTAAAGGGGAAATCTTGCCTGACAAATCTGTTGAAATTCTTTGAGCAAATGACAAGCAGGATAGACAAAGGAGAGTCAGTGGATGTTGTTTATCTGGACTTTCAGTAGGCCTTTAACAAGATTGCTTAATATGAGGCTGCTTAACAAAATAAGAGCCTATGGTATGACAGGAGAGGTACTAGCATGGATAAAAGACTGGCTGACTGACAAGAGGCAAAAGTGGGAATGAAGGGTACCTTTTCTGGTTGGCTGTCGGTCACCCCACTGTGTGGTTTAATGATCCTTAAACTTAGGCCTCCTGCTTCTGCATATCATATCCAGGCAAAAGCTCAATTATGTATTTAAGCTTTTACAAAAAAAACCCACAAGTAAATGGCTTTCTTGTTAATTCACTTCAAACTCTGATTTAATGCAATAATCAGAACCCATCCCTCTCACGAGAATGGTTTTACTTAGTATTATTCAGGAGAACAAGAAGAAACTATATAGAGAATATTTACTTCGGATGAATAGAACGTAATAGGCAAGACAAGTAACTCTTTGTGTTTTGTATGTTTGTAGGTTGGTCTAAAATTGGAATTGCCTTTGGGGGCAAATTTATGATTCAGTGCTTCTATTGTGCCAAACAGAACAAAACCTTTCCTGCAGTTACTAACTCCTTAAATTTCTTCATAAGGAACAAGCAATGATATCCAGATCAATGGTGCTTGGCACAATTTTAACATGTGGTGGAATATTTTATAGAAACTCAAAATTTTCTGAAATGTTTGTTTGGTTAAAGCATCCATTGTGTGAGGAACACATTCGTTGGCTGATGCAAATGGATCCCTGTGTGTTCAACTAACTGAGGACCATTGTGTACAGTTTCTGACCATTAAAATTTCATACCTGGGTATTTGCTTTTATTTGATTTTCATATCCTTGTGCACCATCAGTTCTACCTGCTAAGAAGACATGTATGTTCTTCAAATAATTCCCACGAATCGCTAGATCAACAAAATATGTCTATTTAAAACAATAGAAATAGGGGAAATTTTTAAACAGCAGTGCAGGTAGCATTAGGTTGAAACAGCAGGAGTGGTAGAATTTTTAATATGCTTCTAAGGCCATCACACCCACTCATAGTTTTAAAGTATATTGTCAAAGTTCAGGCACAGGAAAGCTGGCTGCTCCCAAAAACTCAGGTTTGGTTGGTTTCCAAGCAACCAATAAGATCTGGGATCTCAGTGACAGAGGGGCAGGAATGTTTAGTATCTTCAGACTTCTGTTTTCCATGTTTTATTCCACCATCACTCATGCCTCCTCCTCTCTAAACATAAATTCTCCAAATACCTGGTCTTCCTGTCAAAATCTTTGAATACCATGCTGAGACATGTACCAGTGGATTATCCATTACTCCTTGACACCTCCTCCTCTCCCTCTTTCTCCCAGACGTTTTAACTCCTATCTTCCAGTAGGATCACCATTCCATCACTTCTTGGCAGATTTGTTCAGAGCCAGGCAATTAAAATCTCTCTGTCTTGAAGTCAAAAGTTTGCTGGGAAGTTCGTTACTATCTCTAGCTTGGAGAAAGTAATATATCTGATAGACAGATACATTACAGATTACAGACACATTATTAAGATTAAAGCAATTAGTTTTATTGGTCACATGTACATTTAGACATACAGTGAAATGCATCATTTAGAAACATAGAAACATAGAAAGGCTAGAGCACAATACAGGCCCTTCGGCCCACAAAGCAGTGCCGAACATGTCCTTACCTTAGAAATTACCCAGGGTTACCTATAGCCCTCTATTTTTCTAAGCTCCCTGTAGCTATCCACGGGTCTCTTAAAATACCCTATCGTATCCACCTCCACCACCGTCACTGGCAGCCCATTCCACGCACTCACCACTCTCTGTGCAAAAAACTTACCTCTGACATCTTCTCTGTACCTACTTCCAAGCACCTTAAAATTGTGCCCTCTCATGCTAGCCACTTCAGCCCTGGGAAAAAGCCTCTATTCTACACAATCAATGCATCTTATACACCTCTATCAGGTCACCTCTCATTTGCATCAAATCAAATCAGCAAGAGAAAGCCATATGAGTTAGAGTTTGTAAGTTAGGACATGTTATGTTGGCTCTGGAAATGTGGCGAGTCTTGTGGGCTGCCCCAGCACATCTCAGACTGTGTTTTTTGTTGACGCAAGTAACGTGTTTCCTCACCTACTATCCCACCAGCCTCCGCGTCCAGCAGATAATTCTCCGCAACTTCCACCATCTCCAATGGGTTCCCACCAACTAGCACATCTTTCCCTGCCTTCCCCCAACTTCTGCTTTCTGTCGGGACTGCTCCCTATGTGACTCCCTTGTCTATTCATCCCTCCCCACTGATCTCCCTCCTGGCACTTATCCTTGCAAACAGAATAAATGCTCCTTCCCCCTTTTCTTTCTTCCATGGCCTTCTGTCCTCTTCTATCAGACTCCCCCTTCTCCAGCTCTGTATTTCTTTCACCAATCAACTGCCCAGCTCTTTACTTCATCCCTCCCCCTCCTGGTTTCACCTATCACCTTGTGTTTCTCCCTCCACTGACCACATCTTTTAAATCTGCTCCTCGGCATTTTTTCTTCAGTCCTGCTAAAGGGTCTCGGCCCGGAATGTCGACTGTACTTTTTTCCAGAGATGCTGCCTGGCTAGTTCCTCCAGCATTTTGTGTGTGTTGCTTGCATTTCAATGTATGTTTTGATGTTTCAGTGTACAGGTGACTGATAAAGCTAATCTTCATCTTGAACTTCTATAGTTTTGGTGGAACAACATAAACATTGCTGGTGGTGGGGTGTGGTGGAAGTAGAATGGAATGAATTGTAATACAGTACCTTAGACATTCATTTAGAGACATATGAGACTGCTTGGCATTGCTGCCTGCCACACCTCCCACTGTGCCCCTAGGTCAGCTACAGTGTCATCAGCCAGGGACAGTCATTCACTGATCTTTCGCTCCCTTAGCCCTGGTATATCTCCTGGTGGTGGAACAGCGGCAGGGGCATCTCCCTGCCACACCCGCAGCTTTCAATGGGGTTAGTCAGCCCCCAAGTCTCTGTCCTTCCTCCTCAGCCGCAGCCAAAAGCTGCCCTTCCCTCCCTCTTGAGCCAAAGCTTCTGTCAGTACCGCATCACGGAGTGACCTTGTCATTGATGCGCTGGCATCCTATCTGGACAGGGTAGGTGATGTTCCTCCATCCAGCTCCCTTACACTCGGCTGCCAGGTCTGAATATTTTGACCTCTTCCGTTCGTGGGCAACCTCCACCCCTTCCTCCCATCGGATGGTTAACTCAATGGGGAGGACAGTCTTGGCAGCCATGGACCACAGTACTATGTCTGGGTGGACAGATGTGGTGGTCATTTCCCTGGGGAACTGTAGCTGTCTGCTGAGATCGGCTCTCATGTTCCACTCCTTGCCTGTGGACAGAAGTCCTGAAGGAGCTTTTGGGCAGGTGCATTCAGCATTCTTACCAGCCTTAACAAGTGGGATGAGTTGTTGGCCCGATGGGGAAAGGCTGCTTCTCACATCCTGCCTGCAGGTCTTTCGGGTCTCCACCAGCTTCTTTAGGACCTGGTTGTGCTACCATCTGTCACACCCTTGGGACAGTGCCGTCTTGCATCCTGCCAGGATGTGTTGGAGGTTGACATTGATGGTATCACACAGGAGACAGCTATCCTCACTGCCAAACCACTGGTGAAGATTTCAGGGGCAGAGCAAGGTGTCGTAGGTTGCCCTGGTGAGGAAGCTGAGTCTGGCTTGTGGGACCTTCCACAGGTCTGACCAGCTGAATGTCCTGTTGATAGTGCTCTCCTATGTTGTCCATTTTCCCTGGCAACCCTGTGCCATTGCCTTCACCCTGTTGCACTCCTGTCTATCCTTGTCACCTCCTCCACTAACATGGCTTTCCTCTCATTCTTCAAGGCCTTGGACCAGAAATGTGCTGCCTACCTGCATCCAAGTCCTGCATGTCTAGCCCAGACTCTGCCAACAACTTCTTGGTGCTTCAGCCTGCTGATGGCCTGGTCTACTTCAGCTTTGTTCTCCATTTAAGGCTGGTATGGATTGGGGCATTGGTACTCCTCACCAGCAGGACACTGGACTTCCTCAGCTCAACGACCAGTCAGATTTTCTCCTGCTTGTACCCCAGGCTGATGGATCTCAGTGGCAGCTACAACATATTCTTCCTGAAGAGGCCCAAGAAACAGCAAGGCAACCCCAGCTATTACTGGATACATCGCATCCACCCTACTGGCTGTTGATGAGGGAATTTTACACATTTTCAGGGCCACCTCAGTACAGTGTGAACTGGAAGCACCACACGTTATTCTTTCTGTGTGGATGGCTCCAGTCAGTTCTGGCCAGGCCCTCTGCGAGCTCTTTCTGTGCTACTTTTCCCATCTGCCTGTCAGAGATCTCTGCGGTGTACAGCCTCCCAAGGCTTTGGATGGGCTGCCTGGCCAACAGTGGGATTTCCTCACCCTCTACAACAAAGGTGATGTTGTTGCTTCTGACCGCTTTTCGGAGGGGTAGGCTTCACAGCTTTGGAGGGCTTGACCTTCATCCTTGCCCATGTCACTAGCTTGAACAGCCTCTTTTGCAGCCTTCTTGCGCATGCAGCCGTCTGAAGAACACTTGTGACATCATCCATGTAGCTTCTGAGTGCAGGGAAGCCTCTGTCCTGACTGTAACTTTTTCCCTCCAACCACCAGTTATACAGCACAGACTCAGGACCTCTGCCCAATTGGTTCACAATGACCATGGCCTCCTTCTAAGTTAGTTCTATTTGCCCATGTTTGGGCCATATCCCTTTAAACCTTAACAACAGGAATTCTGCAGATGCTGGAAATTCAAGCAACACACTTCAAAGTTGCTGGAAATTCAAGCAACACACATTAAAGTCCTGACGAAGGGTCTCGGCCTGAAACGTCGACTGCACCTCTTCCTAGAGATGCTGCCTGGCCTGCTGCGTTCACCAGCAACTTTGATGTGTGTCCCTTTAAACCTTCCTTCTCTGTGTACCTGTACAAGTGCCTTTTAAAAATTGTTGAAAAATTTCTTCAGGTTTTTGCCCCAAATAAGAAACTTACAATATGGGTACAATATCCAAATTAGCATTGAATCTAGATAGTCAAGGTGGCAGTACAAAGAGATATTTAGGCGAGAAAAATGCAACGTCAGCTCATCACTCCCAACAATAATGCGAGAAGCTTCCAAAATGTAAATAAATGTCCTAGACTAATGTACCCAGCACATTCCAGAGAAGCACAGCAATACAGTGCAATTGAAAGTTAGCCTTAATACGGGGGCATGGCAGAACTAACAACACTCATCCAATCTGGGCCAGAATAATTCTCCAGTTAATCACCTTGGTTGGATCTCTTTACTGTCAAGATGGAGTATCAACAAATGATGAAAAACATTTTTAGGAAAGGAAACATTTTTATGTTGAGGAATGGTTAGATTAGATTAGATTATGAGGACACGCAGTCCTCTTTTATTGTCATTCAGTAATGCATGAATTAAGGAATGATACAATATTCCTCTGGTGTGATATTACAGAAACACAGGACAGACCAAGACTGAAAAACTGACGAAAACCACGTAATTATAACATATAGTTACAACAGTGCAAGCAATACTTGATGAAGAACAGGCCATGGGCACGGTAAAAAAAGTTTAAAGCCTCTCGAAAGTCCCACATCTCACGCAAATGGGAGAAGGAAGAAAACTCTCCCTGCCATGCCCGACCACAGTCTGACTCTGAGTCATCCAAAAATTTCGAGCCTCCAACCAGCCCTCCGACACCAAGCACCGAGCACCATCTTTGCCGAGCGCTTTGACCCCAGCCCCAATTGCCAGCAGCAGGCAAAGTCGAGGATTTGGGGCCTTCCCTCTGGAGATTCTCGATCGCACAGTAGCAGCAGCAGCGAACCAGGCATTTCAGAGGTTTCTCCAGATGTTCCTCCGTGCTTCTCACGGCTGTCTCCATCAAATCAGAATTGTGCACGGTACCCTATTTAACAAATATGATATAATTTCTCCGGAGAGGCTGCACGCGCTGCGTCGTGTCACCATCTTCTCCTCCCGCCTCTTCGACCCAAACGGTGACTGTTTATTCATTTTCATGGATGCTGTGTGACCTGCTGAGTTACTCGAGCATTTTGTGTGTGTTGTTTTATGAAGGGAATGCAGGGTAAGCAATGTGATACAATGAGCAACCTCACAACTGGAGTTCACTTGACCATTAAAAAGGATTTAAAATGTAAACCCTGTAAAAGAGGAGCAATACCTCCAACAAACTCCCTTCATGTTTTACGACCACCAACTGGGTTCAGTAAATGGTGACTCAGTGCCTGGGCTCTGGCTCAGATGTGGTACTGGCTAAGTTTGTGCCTCTGATCAGCTGATGAGAGGTTTGGCTGACTGCCCAAGAGTTAGGCGAGAAAGGAGTGCTTTTAATTCAATTGCTTTTGATTTAAGATCTAAAGGCAGGAAAGGGGGCTGAAATGTTGGTGAATGAGTGATCTCTGATGAATCCTGGAGGGCAATTCCAGCTCAAATAATTATTTACTGCAGTATATGTATACATGTCTTCCTATCTATTGTGACTTTAAGACCGTAAATCATTTGCAGAATTATTCGCATGGTATTAAATGCAGGATGCAGGGAAGGGGTAGGAGCCAGACCCTGCGGGTGTAATTAGTGTAAGAGTAGATACTAATCTGTGTCGAGTAGGAACTAGTAAAAGATCAGCTGTTTCTACAAGAATGAAACCGCAGGAAATATTTTATTGCTGTTGTTCTGAATGAAAGCACAATGTTGTTATTCTTCTGTCTGCCATCCTTCCTACTGTTAGACACTTTATAATTTTCCCTGCAATATGAAAGTGAACAATATTGGTTGCTTGTTCCAGAATGCAGCTGGGAGAAATGAGATTGCAGTGTAGTCTTACTTGATATTTCAATAATGTGTGAAAACAGTGGCAATAATTTACTTTTATATGGGATCCTCAGTAAATTGCCCCAACCAAAAATGTTTCACAGGGGATGATACAATGACATTGTAGCTGGAAGATGCAGTATAGATGGATGATACCAACAAGCTTAATTAAACGTGAATTTTAAGGCCTACTTGAACAAATAAGGTTGAGATAAAGAGCTAAGAATTCCAGCATTTAAGGCACCATTGATCATAGATGTTGAAATAATAACGTGAAACTTATCACTCTTCCGATGTCTGTGTTTATCTTGTGCTTTTCATTACTTTTGGGATCTTGCCAAAGAACAAAACAGAAGTAAAAAGAGAATTCAAAGAGGTGGAAGAGGTCACAGAGAAAGGTAAGGACCAAGGTAGATTTGGAAATATCATTGGAATGTTAAAATTTGCTTACTACCAACATTATGTAAATCAGTGAACATGTGAATGAGAGATGAACAGGATGTGATACAATAAAGGATATAGGTACCAGTGCTAACCAGCATACTAACTTTCCATCTCACTCTGGGGCCTGTAGCAAGCAGTGGGTGAACAATGTGAGGGCAAAGCTTTCTCGCCTCCTTCCCACCAATCTACCCATGGCATGGCATTATTTATGGGAGGAAAACTTGTCTTTATGCCAGTTACACCCTCCATTGCGTTGTTTGGAGGGGTTGAAAAGATCCGCCCAACTTGTAACCACCACTTCGTCCAGGGTTCAGTTATTCATCCCCTTCCCTCAGGAGATTATGAATCTATCCGTAAGGATAGATTGTGTGGGCAATGCACAAGGCAGGATGGATTTGAAGGACAGGCTTGATAAACCAATGCTCCTCTACATGGCCTTTGTTGTTAGCATGCATAACAGAATAATCTTTATTAGCATGCATAATATAGGAAGCTTTATCTTAACCGCTGTTCTTCAGGATACAGCTTTCCACTGTGACATCTAGACTCTATTGGTTACACCATTTTGTCATACCTTTATGACTGCTGAAACTTAACCATGGAAAATCCATGACAGAAGTTATGAGAATCCTCAAGTTGTTGTTAAAATTCAATAATCTAAGACGGACAATAACAAGCATTCATACATCAGGCAGGGGAATCTTGTGCACCAACCCCAGGAAGGACATGTCTCAGCAGTGTAAGTCCTATCAACAGACTCAGCTAACTCTAAAGGCGGTGGATGGCTGTATTCAGACATGGTTTCTGCTAACTAAACACTAATTGTCTGGCTATTGGAAAGCTAGTCCTGAATCAGAGATCTAACATGTAAAGGAGAGGGAGTCTGAGTCCATTTCTACAAACCCTGGTAACAGCTACATCTGGTGTACAGGGCAGACTTCTGGGCATCATAACTTGGAAAAGATGCCTTAATCTTGGGAGGAGCACAATGCATATCCAATGCAGGACTGGAAGTTTATCCCATTATATTGTTCAGAACACTAGGGTTTGCAAAGTCTGTTGATTAAGTGTTTGTTAGGATTTTAAAAGTTAATGATAGGGTAAATAGAGTAAATTTCTCCAGCTGGTGATAAAATCATATACAAAGGTGATGTAGCCGTAAAAGTCAAGAAAGGTCTAAGGATTGCTACCTCAAATAAAAGATGGTTATATTGTGGAAAAGGTACATCATTTGGTTCATGATCCTATTTTTAAAAATCTTTCCCTTGTATTTGGATGTGTGACTTTGGTAAAGTCTCCTTCTCCAATAAACCACAATCTCAGAATCTCAGCGTTGTATACTTTGATAATAAATGAACCTTTGAATCTTTGTGCTCTTCCATTTCTGGAATATGGCACGGCTAGGATTTTAATCACTCTGCCATTGAAGGTCATGGCATCAGCTACTGAGGCCCAGCTGTGGAGTTCCTGCTTTCAAGCTCTCTCTCATTATTTAAGATGCACCTTTAAATCTACACTTTTAACCAAAGTTTTGCTTGACTGCCTTGATCACCTCTACTTATATTAGATTATGGCCAATGGCTTTCTTGCACAGCATCTTGGCTTGGATTATTTCATTAAAGATGCCAAGAAAGTTATTTTTTGTTAGATCAATTAATGATTAAATCTGACATTGGTTGATATTTTGGGATGAAGGGATAGAGAGTTAAAGCAGGTAGGGATGAAAGGAACTCAGTATCATACCTGGTTGAATGTTCTGAAAGATTTGAGTATCATTCCAAAGGATATTTACACAACTCATTTAAGTATCCTGAGACATAACCGTTTTACGTTTGAATGTGACATCTGTTCTTTGTGGCAGCAGCACAGTGCAATACAATAAAAAACTGTAAGCTACAATAAGAAATATATAAAAAATAGATAAATAGTGTTAAAAGAGAGCAAGATTATGAGGTAGTGTTTACAGATTCATGAACAGTTCAGAAATCTGACGGCAGAGGGGAAGAAGCTGTTCCTAAAACATTGAGTGTGTATCGTTAGACTCCTGTGCCTCCCCCTTCATGATAGGACCGAGAAGAGAGCATACCCTTGTCGGGCCTACACAAGCAGCCACCTCCCAGTCTCCACCCAGCTAACAAGAGTCACCAGCCACTCATCACCTACAGTCCTATCTAAAAAGGGACTCGTCCACATTCCTTATTCACCCAGCAAACCAGCTAGCCTCAATCAATTGCTCCTGGCCTTCATTTACCTTGTTGCTATGTTCTATTCTCTCTTGTTTTGTGGCTTGTTATTAGAAGTTGTTAATTAAAAGTTAATTATTAAGGTTCCACAGCTCTGCATTTGGTTCAAACCTGCTCATCGTTTCCTGACAGGTTGGGTCAAACAGCGACCGACCCAGCAGAGTTTGCTCGCCTAAAGAAAATTGCCCGCTGACATGAGTAGACAATCTAAAAACCATTGACCACGTGCTGAACTCTCCGTCTCCGCTCAGGAATCCCACGCCAGTCAACCTGCTCCCCCTGAGCCCTGGATTCCAGTGTCTGAATATTTCAATGGATCCTCAACTTGATGTGACAAATTTCTTTCCCAATGTGTCTTCCATTTTATCTCCAGCTATCTCTGTATTCAATGGATTGAACCAAGACAACCTTTGTCATCTCCCTCTTGACTGGGCGAGTTCTGACCTGGGTTGCCGTTAGTTGGAACAATAAAACCACCACTTGCAATAAATACAAGGAATTCACCACAGAGTTGCTCCAGGTTTTTGACCACCTGGGAAGTCGAAAGGAGGCAGCAAATTAGATACTTTGCCTGCCTCAGGGCTCATGCTCAGTATTGGATTACACCATGGAATTCAGGAGCCTCACAGCAGAGTGTGGCTGGAATACAGAAACACTGTTGGCCCATTAGCATCACGGCCTCTTGGAGCACTTGAAAGATAAACTGTCTACTTGGGAGATGCCCACTGACCTCAAGCCTCATCACTTTGTTTTTCAGTATTGACAAACGTATAATGCAACGAACCTCAGATCTTCCATTCCCAAAACCATTTCAGGCTGCTGGATCCTCATCAGCAATACATCTAGAACCCATGCAGTTAGGGAGAGCTCCCTTAAATCCCCAAGAGCGTGAGCATCAGTGGAGGAATATCTTAAGCACTTACTGCGGAGCAACCAACCACCCATGCATCAAATGTCCATTGTATCGAGGAAACAGCACCACCACGTAGGGACAAAGGGCCTTCTCTCTGGTAAGCTCTCCTCAGCCCCTTGTACCAGCACCATAGCCTGACTCTCTCTCTGTCCTCTGCACCCCAACGGCTCTACATACACATCAGGCTCAAGTCTAGTGGATTCTGGTCCAGCAGGCAACTTTCTGGACTGGACTCTGTATGTGCAGCCTGGACCCCTTCTGAGCCTATCTCTCACCCCTTTTACAGTACGACTGTTGTCCCTTGGGGTCTGGGAGGGTCAGAGTGCATGCACTACCTGTGCACATGAGTATCAGAGAATCATGAGACTATCCGACTCCTCCTGATCAACTCTCCCGGCATTCCTCTCATCTTGGGTTACCCCTGGCGCTCCACTCACAACCATCACTTTGCCTGACCATCCAGCTCACTGCTGAGTTTAGCGGGGGGGGGGCGGCACCTGCTGTACCATCAGTGGACTTCACCCCCGTAAATCCATGGAGACAGAGGAAACCTTCATCCTCATGAATTAGCTATCAGTAGAAGGGAAGTCAGCACCATGCCACCTCACAGACCAGACAATTGTGTGACCAAACTCCTTCTGGACACCACCACTCTCTGAGGTTTTCTGTTGTCCCTCTCCCTTCCTTAGGCTCAAGCCATGAATGACTACTTGCCAAAGCACTACAGTATGGCTTTATTTGACCATACAAGACCCCAACTGGTACAGGATTCTCACTTGTCAGAAAGAAAGATGGGGATTTCCATCTCTGCATTGATTACCGTGGACTCAACAAAATCACACTTAAGAACTACTACCTTGATGAGTAGCACATTTGTAACACTCCATGGGTTCCAGATCTTCACCAAACTAGATCTAAGGAACATATACAACCTGATCCACTTCCAGTGGGAGCATGAGTGGAAGAGAGCACTCATAGAGCCTACTGATGCCTTCCAGACTCTCCAGCAGTTTGCCACGCCATCATTCACGAGATCTTCCGAGACATGCTACACGGGTATGTGCTCATCTATCTCAAAGGTGTTCTCATCTTCTCTAAGGATCCCCAAGGCCACATCTGTCACATTTGTTCAGTCCTTCAGCATCTCCTCCAAAACCAACTCAAAGGTTCCTTTTATGATCAAAGTATGTATGCAGAATACAACTCTGAGACTTGTCTTCTCCAGATAGCCATAACATACAGAAAACCATAGAAATAATTGAAAGAAAGATTTCAATCCACCCGCATGAAAAGAAAAAGAAACAAAACCTCGTAAAGCACAAACTCCTCCCTCACACAAGAACTATCAGTTCATCCACATGGAGAGTCAACAACAGGAACATTGAACCCCATACACCCAGCCCACCAATTGTCAACAAGAAAGAATCGGTGAGAACATGTGAAAAAAACATAGAACTGAAAATGACCAATATGAACTACAATCCAATCCATAAATCTCAGAATTTTGATATCATCTCCGAAAGCATCGGGACCCAGTGGCCTCTCCAAGGGAAGCGACTCAAAACCAGCAGCACCTCCAACTCCAGCGACTCGAACCCAGCGGCCCCATCGAGAGCAGCAACGTGAATCCAGCAGCCTCTCTGAGAACTACATGCTCCTCCGCATCTGCCTGGATTTTTCAATCTCCTTAATGCTTTAATCGGTGAGAACTGTAGTCAATCATGGTCCCTCGTCTAGTCTCTGAGCTTTCCCTCATGGTAGCTCATGCTCGTAATTCTGTCCTGAAATTTTCTCAAGGACAGGAGAATACTAGTTCACTCGATCGAACTACAGACTGTAAGTCGCAGGCTCCGACAGTTACAGGAACAAAAGTAAGATAAGAGGAATAAGTAGGACGTAGAAAAACTGAAATGATTGACTACCTGGAAGATGTCCCCCGAGGAATTGTTCGCTAGTGCCCCTTTGACCGGAAGTTAGAAAACTTCCTGCAACTGTATTGCAAGTTAGACAAATGCCAGTTCCACATCCCAGTTATTTCCTTCTTGGGTTATGTCCTTTCACCCCAAGGCATTAACAATGGACCCAGAGAAAGCCTGTGCTATTGTTAAATGGTCCTGACTGTGCTCATTCAAACAGCTACAGCTGTTTTTTTTACACAACTCAGCTAAATGGGAAGACCTCAAGGAAATGCATTTGCTAAGTGCCTTCATCCCTTATTTCTGAACTCTGATTTAAAGGTATTGGGATTCCAAACTTAAAAACTCTGATTCTAAGAAAAATAAAATTATTGTTACTGTTCTAATAATCTAATCTGATTATTCTGTTTTAAAGTTCTGATATCACACATTGTCTTGTGATCTTTTGTATCAGCATTAATGTAACATCCAGTCCAATAATGAGCTGTAAAACCTCCTGTATCTGCCGCCTGACTGGATGGCCATTAACAGTCCCATTGATAAATAGGGAAATTGAAAGATTTTCTGGTGTCCACCTCAAATTTCCTCTTCCAGCCAAGAGTATTGAAAAGTAAAATATAAGTAATTGATGATGGAAGTAGTTGCAGTGGCTACTACATCCACTTAGGGACTACTTATGGGTAACATTTTAACATGAGATGTGCAATGATTACTCTTTCTAGGTTTATAGCTATAGCACAAAAATGAGCCATCTGGCCCACCATGTTCTTGCCTATCTTTTTGCCCATCTATGCTAATTCTGTTTAGATTCATAGTCATAGAACACTACAGCACAGAAACAGACACTTTGTACCATTCATCTGCGCCAGCCTAGTTTGCTGCCAATTTGCGTTTCCCTGCACCCAGAACATAGACCTGCATTCCTCTAATGTCCCTGTACCTATCGAAACTTTTCATAAATGTTACAACTGAGCTCATATTTACCACATCAGATGGCAGCTCATACCACATTCAAGTCAAGTCAAGTCACTTTTTATTGTCATTTCGACCATAACTGCTGGTACAGTATACAGTAAAAACGAGACAACGTTTTCAGGACCATGGTGCTACACGAAACAATACAAAAACTACACTGAACTATGTAAAACAACACAAAATCTACACTAGACTACAGATCTACCCAGGACTGCATAAAGTGCACAAAACAGTGCAGGCATTACATAAATAATAAACAAGACAATAGGCACAGTAGAGGGCAGTAGGTTGGTGTCAGTCCAGGCTCTGGGTATTGAGGAGTCTAATGGCTTGGGCGAAGAAGCTGTTACATAGTCTGGTCATGAGAGCCCGAATGCTTCGGTGCCTTTTGCCAGATGGCAGGAGGGAGAAGAGTTTGTATGAGGTGTGCGTGGGGTCCTTCATAATGCTGTTTGCTTTACGGATGCAGCGTGTGGTGTAAGTATCTGTAATGGCAGGAAGAGAGACCCCAATGATTTTCTCAGCTGTCCTCACTATCCGCTGCAGGGTCTTGTGATCTGAGATGGTGCAATTTCTGAACCAGACAGTTATGCAGCTGCTCAGGATGCTCTCAATACATCCTCTGTAGAATGTGGTGAAGATGAGGGTGGGAGATGGACTTTTCTTAGCCTTCGCAGAAAGTAAAGATTCAGCAGGGCTTTATTTGCTATGGAGCTGGTGTTGAGGGACCAGGTGAGATTCTCCGCCAGGTGAACACCAAGAAATTTGGTGCTCTTAATGATCTCTATGGAAGAGTCATCAATGTTCAGCGCAGAGCGGTCGCTCTGTGTCCTCCTGAAGTCAGCAACCATCTCTTTTGTTTTGTTCACATTCAGAGACAGGTTGTTGGCTCTGCACCAGTCTGTTAGCCACTGCACCTCCTCTCTGTATGCTGACTCATCATTCTTGCTGATGAGACCCACCACCCTCTGAGTGAAGAAGTTTCCTTCGTCTCCCGTTAAATATTTAATCTTTCACTCTAAGCCTCTGACCTCTAGTTCTAGTCTCGTGCAACCTGAGGGGAAAAAGTTTACATGCATTCCACACGATCTATACCCTCATAGTTTTGTATACCTATTCAAAGTTTATTTGCCTGCATCAGGTGCATATTCTTAAATAAGGCTCCTATTTATTGCCTTAACAGGGTGATGACCTAGTGACCACCTCTTCTGGCATAAATTCTCAACCGCTCTCTTTGTAAAAATTTTTCCCCTCAAATCTCTTTACATTTCCTTTCTCTCAGCTTAAATCTAGACCCTCTTGTTTCTGATGATCCTTCCACAGGAAAAAGTTCTGGCTGTCTACACAATCTATGCCTCTTATAATTTTATATATCTCTATCAGGTCAAACGTCAATCCAGGGAAAAAATCTCTCCCCCAGCAAAAGTCCTCCAAGCCAGGCAACATCTTGACGAATCTTCTCTGTGCCATTTCCAGTACAACCACATTCTTCCTATCATATGGCAACCAGAACTGAAAATGATACTCTGTGTGGTCTAACCAGCATTTTGCAAAGTTTCAATATAACATCTTGACTTTTTTAGTTTTTGCCTCAACCGATGAAGTCAAGCATCCAGATGCCTTTTTCATCACCCTCTCCCCATGCACGATTGGAACTACGGACTTAATCTCCAAATCCCTAAGTGCTCTACTATTAAATGCTTATGTCCTACTTGCATTTGACTTTCTGAAATACATCCTCACTCTTACTGTGATTGAATTAATTCGAAGTAAGTTACTCAAAAGCATTTTTGTTGGAAGAAGTAGTGTAAGCAATTTGCTTTCTTTTACTTTTTTATAAATCTCTGACAAAAAAAAGTATGCTGGCTGGATTAAAGTAACAGCTGTTCGAAGAAGTGACTGTCATCAGTGTCTGTGATAAAAATATTACATGCTCTTTGAAGAGGGGCTTGGAGGGACAAAAGTCCTAAAATAAAGAGCCCCACACAGTGAAATATTTGGTGAGGACCGAAGTAAGAAAAAACTCTGATGCTATAATAGTTCATCCATTCATTAAATCAGCTATAAAACATATCTGCCTGTTCAGATTGACATTAACAATCTGTGAGGAGTTTGGTGTTCTCCGACTACCCTGAACCACATTCCCCACTCAGTGAGGAGGATTGCTGGCATGCGTACCCAAGAATCATCACGAAGCAAAACAATCCCAAAGGAGAAAGAATCTGGAGGAGATTCCTTGGAGGGACTGAAGCCATCCTGTCATTTCTGAATTACATTCATGGGATATGTGATAATAACTGGAAAGGAATCAATTCCATTCTAGTCACTTCCCTGTTTTTCAGCTGTTAAACCTCTGGACATCTTTCCCTTTTCCTGCTTTAAATTCCTGTGTCATGGGAGGGATATCCTGGTTTAAAAGATGTTTTGAAATCCATTACACATTTCTGCAAACATTGCTTGAATTTTAGTGCAAGAGGATCCAGATGCCGGCATCTTACCTCGGAGAGCTCCCGAAAGGATCATTTCTGTGCAGTCTTCCTGTGCAGACAGGAAGTGGCAGTGTCCAGTATGAACTTTCATTTCCTGCCATTTAATAGAAGCCAAAGTTTGATGTAATTTCCATTTATACAAGGAGATTTGGACTGATTATGAACAATAAAAGAAACAGACAGGAAGCATAGCATCCAGCAATAATAACAGCCTGCCATTACTGTTTAGTTTGGAACAAATCTTGCTAGGAATGCATTTTGACACTGAGTTTAAAGGAATAACTCTTGATGTCTCAAGTTCTAATTTATCTACTTGCCATAATCTGTTGCATCCATATTTTATAAAGTGACACTTGGATAAAGGTCTGTGGAAAGCATAGGAAGTACTGTCACTTTCATGTTGTGAGGCACTGCATTGAAACTATAGTGCAGGAATTTGTTTCCTTTCATCTTGGTCAGCCAGTCATGCTAACTCAGATCCAATTTTAACTAGCATAGCTGCCTTTATCTCTTTATCGCTCAATGCATTGAGATCAAAACCTGACTTGTTTTGCAAAAAAAAAGATCTAATTGTAAAGTGATTGCTAAAACAGCACTGTTATAATATTTGCACAGATTATTTATTCTTCAAAACCTGCTTTTCCTTAAGAGAGATGTCAGTATTTACATTGTCAATACACAGATTTCAATCAGTCAGACTTTGAACATTTCAGCTATTTGACAGTGAGTACACATTTGGTGGAGTTCTTGGCAAGTGTTTCATAGCTCAGCCGCATCAGAACTGGAGCACTGCAGTCAGCAGTGAACATGGTATGATTTACTTTCTAGCTTTGATCTGAAGTGAAAAACAAACCTGTGTGTAATACTGATGTGTGCAGCTGCCTATTTTTCTTCATTTGTTTCTTTATATTCTGGAATAAATTTCTCATTTGCCTTGTAATACCTTAAGCTAGTGATCAGTAAGGATAAAGGCTGCCTGATGGTTTTTTAAATATTCATAAACTTGTGGCTCTGAAGATAGCTGGTATCACCCTAAACTGAAATGGGCTAAGTTAGCACTGACCCCTGGAAACCTGTGAAGCTGCTGGCTATGCAGGAAATACCATCTGCGGTATACCTTAGCTATTAGATTTTCCGAATAATTATTCTGCCATGGAGATGTAAGATATAGAAAATCTGAACAAATGAGACCCTGGTCAGACCCCACTTGGAGTACTGTGCTCAGTTCTGGTCACCGCACGACAGGAAGGATGTGGAAGCCATGGAAAGGGTGCAGAGGAGATTTACAAGGATGTTGCCTGGATTGGGGAGCATGCCTTATGAGAATAGGTTGAGTGAATTCGGCCTTTTCTCCTTGGAGCGATGGAGGATGAGAGGTGACCTGATATAAGTGTATAAGATGATGAGAGGCATTGATCGTGTGGATAGTCAGAGGCTTTTTCCCAGGGTTGAAATGGTTGCCACAAGAGGACACAGGTTTAAGGTGCTGGGGAATAGGTACAGAGGAGATGTCACGGGTAAGTTTTTTACTCAGAGAGAGGTGAGTGAATGGAATGGGTTGCTGGGAACGGTGGTGGAGGCGGATACGATAGGGTCTTTTAAAAGACTTTTGGATAGGTACATGGAGTTTAGAAAAATAGAGGGCTATAGGTAAGCCTAGTAATTTCTAAGGTAGGGATATGTTCGGCACAACTTTGTGGCTGAAGGGCCTGTATTGTGCTGTAGGTTTTCTATGTTTTCTGTGTAACTGCTGGAGGAACTCAGCAAGTCAGCCACACTATGGAGGCATAAGAGTGATCAATGTTTTGGATTGATGACCGATTTGTTTGTTCTGTGAGAGGTCCACAAGACGCGTAGTATTTTTCCCCAGCACCACAGTTCAAAGGTGTCAATATGCTTCCTATCCTTTTTCTTTACTGCCCAACTTTTTCATCCATATAATGATGTTGAGACCACAAGTCGAATCTTTGTATGTCAAGATAAATTCCTGTTCCAGAGGATCTTCTCTAAATCCTTCATGGCTGCTCTGCAAAGGGCAATTCTTTGTTGGATTTCTTGACTGCTTACTGCTTTGGTGTTTTGATCCAAGTAAATTGAAACTGTCAATCACTTTAATTTCCTCTCCATTGGGATTGAAGTTGGTTGTGCTGCCAGCAGTGATAATCTTAGCCTTCTTCAGGTTAAGGTGCAGACACACCTTGAGGCTATGTTCCTTGATGTTGGTTTGCAGTAGCTCAGGTCTTCTTCATTTTCAGCCTGTATTGTCGTGTCATCAGCGTAGTGAGGGTTATCAGCATAACAAAGGTGATTCTGCAGCCAATTCTCGCCCCTTGATTCTCCTCATATACTCCTGCTTCCCTGAAGATTTGATAGTCCTCGTGCAATCCTTACATCAATCACGAAGCAGCAGTTCGAAGGGAACAAGGAAGAACAGAATGGTTCAGCATCCATAAAGGAGCATGACAAGACTGTATTCTCTCCCCCTGCCCATTTACTTTGTACGCAGAACTAATCTTCATAGAAGCAGGAGTATACGAGAAGAATCAAGGGGTGAGAATTGGTGGCAGAATCATCAATTTTTACATTATGCTGATGGTACGACAATGATGGCCCACATCAAGGTAGTTCAAAGAATAAACAATAACAAAATGTAGAATAATAAATTATTACTGTTACAGAGAAAGTGCAGTACAGGCAGACAATAAGGTAACATTGATGGCATAAAGAGTGAGTTGAAGAGTCCTTCTTATTGTAAGAGAGGTCTATTCAATAGTTTTATGATTGTGAGTTAGCCACTGTCCTTGATCTTGGTGGTATGGAATTGCAGGCTTTTGATTCTTCCTGATGGAAGTGGAGAGAACAGCAAGTATCTGGCCTGGGAGGGGTTGAAAAGAGGAGAGAGAGAAGGGGGCAGAAACTGGAATAAAAAGTGGGGGAAGGGGAACAAGTAGGGGAAGGGGGCTGAGAAATGACCAGAAGTTAGAGAAATCGATGTTCATGCCATTATTTTGGAGGCTACCAAGATGAAATATGAGGTGTTTCTCGTTCATCATGAGTGTGGACATATCATGGCAGTAGAGGAGGCCATGGACCCACATACTGGAATTGGCAAGAACCTTGCTTTTTCTAACTTCTGATAATTTCTTTCCCTCCCCCCACCACCTTCTTATTCAGGTGTCTGCCCCTTTTCTTTTCAGTTCTGATGAAGGGTCTTGGCCCAAAGTATTGACTGTTTATTTCTTTCCAATGTGTTTATTGCTGACCTGCATTTTGTGTGTGTTGCTCTAGATTTCCAGCATCTGCAGTACCTTTTGTGTCTTCATGATTTCTGTCAGCTGGAATGGGATTGCTCTACTGGTCACATCTCTCCAGTTCTTTCTGCCTTTCATAGGGACAACACTCTCAGTGATCTTCTGGTCTGCTTATCTCTCCCCACTCACCTCTCCCTATCCCCTAGCACTTTGCTCTGGCAATATAGGAAGTGAATCACTTGCCCTTACATCTCCTCCCTCACTGCATTCATTAAAGAGCCCTTCCCGGTCATCCAAATGTTCACATGAATCTCTTCCAACCTAATCTGCTGCATTTGTTTCTCCTGACGTGGCCTCCTCTACATTGGCGAGACCAAGCATAGACAAGGTGATCACTTCATGGAATGCCTTGATCTATCAGTAAAGGGAATCTAGAGCTTCAGGTTTCAAGCCATTTCAAAAGCTGAATGACATTTTTTGATTAACACATTTTACTGCTTTTCTGCCATATCAGAGGTTTTTGGAAGAGATAGATTTATAAAGAAAATGCAACAGTGTAAGTTATTTTACAAATACATCATTTTTTTTATCCAATAAGAATGGTAGTCATTTTTTTGGTGGCTGGTTCAAGGCCTAAATTTACTTGAGGCCACCAACATTGTTGTCAACTTGACAGCTCTACAGAGCTGTGTTTTCCTGGAAATTGAGCAGGTATGGAAATCCCCTATGCATTGTGGAATGTTTTAAATTCTTACATTTTCCCTGTACTAAAGGCACACCATCTACAGCTGTGACAAAGAGCTGATCTAAGCTTCCATTGAAAAAGTCCAATTAATGAGAAGCTCATGGTCAAAAAGATGAATAAAATGCAACAGTGTAATTTATTCCTGATTTTACACAAACTTGTGATCTTTTTAGAAGCAAAGCATAATTCTATTTATTTAGAGGATGATGAGGCAGAAGTACCCGTAACATTGACTCTTCTTTCTACAGAGAGCAGCCTATCCCACTGGGAGCTGCCAGCATTTTCTGTTGTTATTATCATAACACAGCTGATCCAGGTCTCTAAAGAGTCAATTAGCTTGACAGTGGTTTTGCTGGAAAAGTATCAGAACCCTTCAAATATAATGTAATGGATAAATAAGACAAGGTTTATTTACACATCAGAGAGTTATGAAGAGAAACGTAATTAATAATTGAGATCAATTATCTTTCAGAAAATTCTAATGAAAAGTCATTGATGTGTGGAGTGAACACTTGCTTCTTTCTACATAGATGCTGTCTGACCTGCCTAGAATTTTCTGTACTTAATATTTTAATTTCATCTTCTCATTGGTTGGTGACTTGGCACTTGAAAGAACATTTTAAGATGACACAGTTAGACTCTGCTTCAGCCCCATTGGGACTGGAGCCTACAGTCATTTTCGTTACAGTAACTGGTAAATTCCCTTTTGTCACAATCTGTAAGCAGACTCTGAGGTAATAGATTGATGTCTAATCTTCTTGCAGATAAAGCCATAAATGAAGCAGATACAGTGGAATCTCATTATTGCACATCACTTGTTACAACAGGCGTTTTCATAGCCCGCGAGAACTTGCACTGCAGTTCTGCTTCCTCAAAACACACCAAGATAAGAAAACAGCTGTCAAAAGTTGTTGCAAGCTTATACTGTAATGTCATGTCAATGGCAAGCTAAAGAATTCCAGTATTTGAATTTGATGCAAGGCTACTTTTGCTGAGCAGCACTGCTCTGCTGGAGAAAGAAAAAGTACCTGTGATTTTTGTAACAGCTCAGAATAATCAAAGGCATTTACCCCAGAGTCATATCAGAACCAATGATCGCAGAACTGAATGCTCACTGTGATGTACATTTTTAAACAGCTAGTGTATAACTTCAAAGCTTTATATTAATGTTTCATGGTTAACGCTGCCTTAAATATGTTGTTTCAGTTTTATTTTCAACCATGACACTTCATACAAAAACAAGGCAGCATAATTTCTATTCTTTTCACTAGCAAACCTTTGGCTCAAATTTGGAAGTGCTCTGCCTGCAGAGCATCGGAACTGGAATCCAAAACTTAAAACAATCAGTTCAAGGTTTTTGACTTTGTTGAATGTGATATGTGGTAAGAATAATGATTGACAAAAAAGGAGAATGTTAAATTGATACAGTGTTTAAACTGTAGGTAAGTCATGTAACAGTCATATTTCCTGGTGTTTTGCTGAAGTTATTGTGGCAGGGTATTATACTGAGGAGGACATTCTGTTAAGTATCCCAGAACAGGAGGGAAATGTGTACGACAGGGAGTTAGCACGAATACTCTACACTCTGTCTACCACTTGAATGTGGAATGAAATTCCCTGCCTTAAAGAAGTTTATATCTGGGGAAGACTACCTAAAACATTATAATTGAGTTAAACTTGGTTGTCAGGTAATTAAATTAACAGCAGACTGGCAGTGCTTAATTATGAATAAGGTGTGGAGTCAAAAACCAGCTGGCTGTATAGGATGTATGTTCAGATAGGGATCTCAGTGATCATTCACTACCTTCCTGATTCAAAAATATATTTGAATCCAAGGATAATGCCAGCTTCATCTGATGATATTACATTTTCTCAGGATGAAAAAGGGAGAAAGATACTTCTCTGATTTTCTATTTTGACTTGATTGGGAGATATTGGTGGAAGAGTTTAAAGAAGTCTAGTGTTGTAACTCCCCTTTATAAAATTAATGAGGTTCTTAGTTTCTGATTTATTTTCAATTACTGAAGTATTTGTCACTGCTGCCTTTTAAAATTCTTGTTGAAATGCACACAGGGTATATGGGAGATTATACTTGTACATTTCATAGGTTAGATTGCCCAGACAATAGATTAGCACAAAATACAATCTACCTTCAAACTATCTGATATAGGATCTGCTGTTCTATGACAATAAACCCTTGAGAATATCTGCAACAAATTTAAATTTTAATTCTACCACATAGCAATCCACCACATATACCACACTGTTGTCTTTCAATCTGGTCTTTATTTCCTGCTGGGGTCTTCCAAAATCCCACGCAAACCTACATATCCTTGAATGTTTGTCTGCTTTCCAACACTCTGGGAAAGCAATGTAATTCAAGAGGATTACACTAAGACTTCAGAAATACTGTAGCCACTCAAGTAGTCCTGTTTTTAGAAAAGTACTTTGAAGTATTGTTGGAATAGATTCCAAAATGTGAAGTTTTCCTAACCTAGTGTTATTCATTCATTAATTTTATAGTGCAGAATTTGGTTCTATTGTTTTCATTCAACATTGTAACTAGAATTATGCCTAAAATTGCAGAATAAAGGTTTTGTATATTGACGCTTGAAATACTGCAGGGGATGTTCTAGAGATGATAATCTGTAAAGATGTGGGCCGAGCCTATCATGTAGCCATGAAACTATGTGTTAAAATAGCTCTGTATGGGAAGGTTGTACCAGTTTGTTTCACTGTCCTAGGAAATATTTTTTATCAAGCAGTTTTGCAATAAAGTTGCAGCCAGGTGAAAATCATGAAGCAAACTCTGCCTTTTGCCAACATGCATCAAACTTTTTAAATGAGTGCCCAACTGTATCTGTTGCTTGGGAAGGGACAGGGGGGATGTGAATATCACTAAGATGGTCATAACATTCATCAAAACTGCTGAAAACTAGGAAGTTTTCCTGCCAGAGTTGGACAACCTCATGGAGCTTTGAAAAGGTTGATGATAATATCTCCCAATCCCCAAAAATATATGAGGTAACATCAGCTTAACTATTAGAAATCTGGACCATTGTTGGAGCTAAATGCTGTTGCTCCTAATGCTTTTGCCTTTTTGCAAACAGAAGCATATGTTCCAAAATTCCAAAGTGTGCAATGCATGTTGTAATGTTGTGATTATATCTAGCAATTAATTTTAATCTTCCATTCAGTGTTGCAAATATAAAAAAAATTAATTGCAATTGCATTTATGGCTTGCTAGTGACTAACCCTGTGAAGTACTTGCTGGAGGTGTAATATTGAGAGTCTGGTTCCAAGTATTGTTCATTGGGTGTGGCCTCTGTATACAACATGGGAGGAATCATAGCCAATGTAACAGTGATGAAAGGAAGAGATCCAAGTGATGAACAAGATGTGGAATTTAATGGTTATGTTAAATGGAGTTGGGAATACAGTCAGGGTATTATTAGTATTATTAGTAAACTATTAGAAAACTACGTGCATTTTTATAATGGAGGAGAGAAAACTTTATAGGTAAAGGGGATTATGTGTGAAATTCTTGACTGTGAAGTCTAGGTGTTTGAAGGTACACACTGGGGAATTTGTTGGTTGGATTATGGGAGTGAAATTGCACTGGGGGGAGTGAGCAGTGCAAGGTGGGATGGAGTGATGCATAAGAAGGTAGAGTTGGAGCAAAGAAATGTTTGTTGGAAGTAGGTTCAGGAATTTGCAAAAATATGGAATAGAAAGACTATGCACTGATTTCACTGGTTTCATTACCAGTAACCTGGCCTGATCTAATCACATAAAGCCATGCTATGAAAGTTCACCTATGCCTCTGCTTTTTCAGAAGGCCAAAGAAATTCGGCATAACCCAGAAAAACCTTACCAATTTTTATTGAAGAACTGTAGAAAGCACCCTATCTCAATGCACCATGGCTTGGTATGGTAGTTGCTCTGCATGTCACTGCAAGAAACTGCGGAGAGTTGTGGAGACAGCTCAGCACATTGCCGAAACCAGCCTCCTCTCCAGCGGAGTCTCTCAATATGCCTCAATAAAACAGCTAGCATTATAAAAGATGACACCCACCCCAGGCACTCTCTCTTCTTCCCTCTCCAATTGGCAAGAAGCAACAAGAGCTTGAAAGCATGTACTAATAGTTTCTACCCAGTGTTGTAAGACTATTAAATATTTCCCTAGTAGAATAAGACATTATTTGTGGAAGGGAAGGCTTAGATCAATCTTGGAATTGTTTAACCTGTTCAGCAAGGGGAGGACATATACATAAGGCAGTTCTATTGGTGCAAAGCAAGGAGAGAGCTAAAGTCTTATCTGAGATATTGTTGAGCATGGAGTGTGCAGGGCTCCTTGGGTGGACAGGAACCTTTCTGCTGGTGCTGTACTAATGACACTCAGGATTGTCTGATGTGGTTGTTCTATTATATTTCCTGTGATCTTTTTTTCCATCAAGCCTGCATTTCTTTCTTTCACTTCCCACTTGCTTCAAGCTGCTCCTCCCTGAGATTGCATTTCATTTGGCATTGGTGGATGAAGTTCTCAAGAACATTTCCTTTATCCCTCTGATTTCAAATTAGAGACTGGATTGTTTTTGACTCCTCAATTTGATTAAGTATACATTTCACCATCTCTGTGCTACCACATATGCTGATTTGCTTACTCAGCAAATACATATGATTTATTTCAAGCACTTCTTGGAATATTTGATGAGCATTTTCATCAATGTGTTTGGCGACATTACACGTAGCACTAACTACACCAGAATGATCATTACCGAATGCCTCTCTGGTGCTTCCAGCTCTCTCCCCCTCCTTTACCCTTTTTCCAACCATAATCACCCTTTTCCTGCCCCTTTTCCACTCACTGACCACAATAGAGACCCATATCAGAATCAGGTTTATCATCACTCACATATTCCAGGAGATATATTTTTCTCTGCACCAGCAACAGGTCAGTGCAATACATACAATTACTACAATACTGTGCTAAGGTCTTGGGCACCCTAGCTATATCTTTGTGGAGATACATATCAGAACTATGTAATGCAGGAAGAGTGTGTACATTGGAATGGGAATTTGTTTATTGTTGACACATGTACCAAGGAACAGCGAAAAGCTTGACCTGCATACTGTTCATCCAGATCAATTCATTATACAGTGTGCAGGGATGTTAGAAGGTAAATCAAAGCAGAGTGTGGAATAAAATGCAATAGCTAAGCACCAAGTGCAGTGCAGGTAGGCAATAAGGAGCAAGATCATAATAAGCTGGACTGTGAATTCAAGAATTAGAAAAGTTGCTGGCTGTCCACCTTATCTATGCCTCTTATTATCTTGCATACTTTAACAGAATGTTTAAGACTGTCTTCATCATCCTTGACCTTGTCATAGTCATAGTCATACTTTATTGATCCCGGGGAAATTGATCTTCATTACAGTTGCACCATAAATAATAAATAGTAATAAAACCATCAATAGTTAAATAGTAATATGTAAATTATGCCAGGAAATAAGTCCAGGACGAGCCTATTGGCTCAGGGTGTCTGACCCTCCAAGGGAGGAGTTGTAAAGTTTGATGGCCACAGGCAGGAATGACATCCTATGATGCTCTGTGTTGCATCTCGGTGGAATGAGTCTCTGGCTGAATGTACTCCTGTGCCCATCCAGTATATTATGTAGTGGATGGGAGACATTGTCCAAGATGGCATGCAACTTGGACAGCATCCTCTTTTCAGACACCACCGTCATAGAGTGCAGTTCCATCCCCACAATATCACTGGCCTTACAAATGAGTTTGTTGATTCTGTTGGTGTCTGCTACCCTCAGCCTGCTGCCCCAGCACACAACAGCAAACATGATAGCACTGGCCACCACAGACTCGTAGAACATCCTCAGCATCGTCCGGCAGATGTTAAAGGACCTCAGTCTCCTCAGGAAATAGTGAGTAACTTTGTGGTCATTTTATCTACAAACAACATCTTGGCTTCATACTTCTTTCATATTGAATTAGATTTCACATCCTCTATCACTAAAAGGGTAGCAAATCTGAATATGTTTCTGTGCAATTGCTGATGCCTGCAGATTCTGGCCATTTTCCCACATGCTGCAGGATTTCGGCAATGTCTTTCAGGTTACAAAGTCACTACTTACCTTTTAGACAAGCCCTTTCTTCTAGCTATGTTTCCCATTTAGTATACAACTCATTCTAGTGGACTGATTATATTTGTCTCTTTGCTAGTCTGCCTAGCTGTTCAAACTCACCCCTATTGTCCCTGTTTGAATTGCCTTCCTTTTTCCTTCCCATATATTCCTTTCCTGCTGTCTTCTCTTTCCATTCCTATAGTGGACGAAGCCCAGTCCATCACAGGAACGACCTGTCCACACTTGAGCACACCTGCAAGAAGCACTGCCACCAGAAAGCCACATCATCAAGGACCAGCATGAGGGAAAGAGGTACAGGAACCTCAGGTCCCACACCACTAAGTTTACGAACACTATTAACCTTCAACCATCAGGCTACAGAACCAATCTGGATAATTTTTCTTAACTCAACACTGAACTGATTCTACAACCTATGGACTCACTTTCAAGGACTTTACAACTCATGTTCTCAGTTGTATTTGTTTTCTTAATTATTCATTATTATTTTTATTTGTTTTTTGTAATAGCATAGGTTGTCTTCTTTAGCACATTGGCTGTTTGCCAGTCTTTGTGTGTAGCTTTCCCATCGATTCTACTGGATTTCATTGTTCTGGTGTGAATGCATGCAAGAAAATGAATCTCAGAGTAGTACATGGTGACGTATACGTATCTTGACAATAAATTTACTTTGAACTTTGAACTCTAAACTTCCTTTACTTGTCCTCTTTTCCCTGTCTTCTTCACCGTTTCTTACTATTTTCTTCCTCCACCTCTGGCCTTGTGCATCCCTCTTTCTTCTGACCTGCTTCCCTCAATCTCAAATTTATTTACTTCTACTTCCTCTTCATTAAATCTCTTTCATCCACCAATCTATTTCATACAATCTTTCCTCCAATCTTATTTGGCCTGCAAAATTGAAATAGATTACATGAATGTTCATATACATTTAAGATATTATTGGAGAACATCTAATCAACAGATTACATTTCCTTTTTCTTGACCAATTATTTTGCAGGAATTCATGCTATATCTACATTTACCATATTCCTGCAAAGCAACTAGTTGTCATTTTTCAGTTCAAACATCAGAAACTGGCTTCCTTTGGATGTGGAGCTATATCCTTAGAGATTAAACTGTGTGTGGTTGTTTAATCCTAGTTTTTAAGATCCTAATCAACAAGCAAATAACTGTCCAGAGGATAGCAAGCAAAACGAAGATTAAATGTCATTTAAGGGAAATGTTGTCCTATTTGGCTTGTTGTTAACAGAAAATGAAAATTAATAGGGCTTCTTTTCAACTTGGTCAAATGCATTTTTAAATGTAATTTGAAGAAAAGTACAGATTAATCAACATGGTAATTTGGGATTTATATTTGATCCACTTTAGTATTTTGAAACTTACTTAATTGTTACCATGTAGTAAAATCTATTATTGAAGTATCCTTAAGTGCACTAAAGTCAACAATTTAAGATCAAGAAAGAAAAGCGCCTTAACTCGGAACTCATTAGGAAAAAGTAAAATTTCTATATTCTTCTGGGATGTTGACAATCATGTTAGCTACCACAATGTTAGTTAAACTATCTAGCATGTCAATGGCTCTAGTGATTGGAAGATTTGCATAAGTATTTTTATTTGCAGCATTTGAAGGACAGCAAAATGAAATAAATCCTCAGCTAGAATTTATAGGTTTATAGGTTAATTGTAATCACAGGACTTTTCTATCTCTCACAAGCATACAAATTGTAATCATTTAAAGATTTAGGAAATGTGTAGTTGATTGCTTAACAAAAAAGCAGATAATTTAGTTCATTTCTTGAAGGAAAAGATATTCAATTTCAATATTGTTATTCTGCAAAGGATTAAAAAAGCATACTGTTTGTGGCAATTATGCAACTAATTCAAAAGATTGTATGTTCTTCTGAAGTGGCTTCATAATTCCCACTATAATGATTTAATCTTTAACCCTTGGAAAACTAGTAATGTTAGAATTGAATATTTTTCTCTCCAAGAAAAGATTCAAATTTCTTCTATTTTTGTTCACAAACAGCAACGGATTTCCTGAAGTATGAGTGAACAATACTATAGCTTTAAATGATTAACCTTTTCATGTTCATGTAAAACAGTTTCATAACAAAACAACTTCACTACTTTAACAAGTTAGGAACTACTGAAGAATTTGAAGGTATTGACAATCATTTTGAATGTTACAATGAAAATGAAGATTTGGAGGATGCAATTGTCGAAGGAATTGTATGAAGGCAGTCTCATATCTGCACTAGGTGTCTGATCTGAGTTTGTTCATTTACAGTCAATCAAAAGAACATGGCAGCATACACTGGATGAAGGTTTTCATCGATAACCATTAGGAACCAATGTTATACTACTGTAATAGTATTGTTAGTATTCTAATTTGTTCTGTATTTCATTTAATTACATAATATTGTACTCAGTTAAAATTAGTTTTTCTTTTTATACCTTTCTAACTATTTCAAATGGTTCCACTTATTATCAGAGAATATATACCATATACAGCCTGGAATACTTAGTCTTCACAGACATCCACAGAAAACAGAAAAACCCCAAAAAATGAATGACGAAAATAATTAGAATCCCAAGCCCCCTCTCCCCCATCCCCTGTGCAAGCATCAATGAATCAACCTCCCCCGTCCATTTCAGCAAAGACACATCAGTGCCCACCACCCACCAAGCAATAGCAAAGCACCCAGAGAGGGATCATAATCTGTAGACAACAAAAGCTATTGTTTACCTGACAGACTGACATGCCACAGGCTCTCTCTCTCTCACTGACAAGGGACAGAGAGATGTCACCGTTTCATAGCAAAAGAGGAGACCAACCAAGGTTGCTGTTACAATATTACAGTCAGCTGCATCACTTCTTGTTCCTAGATTCTCCACCTTGAGAATTGGCAGCAAACTCTCCCCACCATCGAGAAAGAGAGAGAGAGAGTACGGTCATCTGACTACAGAGATCCCCGTTCGTACTTGTGCTGCAGCAAAATCCTGATGTTCCTTCTTCTGCCATGCCTCAGTCGGCAATACCAGCCTAAAATCAGTTGTCCACAGGGCCACAGTCTGGTGGGGCCATCTTCCAAGTCATGTCTGGAGGATATTGGAAAACAGCTGGCCGGCAATCTTCAGGAGTGGGAACTCATCCATCGTAAAAAAAAAAATGCAGTTTGAGTGCTGTTGCAGATCAGGACCTCAATGGAACCCCAGCCACCTTGAAAAGGGAAAACAGAGACATTAGAGAGAGGAATTTGAGTTGTTTCTGCAGTTAAACTCGAAGAGGCAACTACTTGGCACCATATTCCCATGAATCTTCAGCTAATTGAGGTAGCTGCTTCATTGGGCCAAAGTATACAGGTCACAATTAACTGGAATCTACTTTATATACGTTTCATGTTGTAATTTATAATTTAAAATTTATGTGTTGCGCTGTACTGCTGCTGCATAACAACAGAGTTCATGACATACACCAATGATATTAAACCTGATTCTGATATTATTCGTGAGAGAGTAAGACAAACTCGGAGGTTACAATTATCCTATAAATTCTAAGAGAGGATTTCACTTTGCCGTCCTTAACTCCACCATCTATCTCTTTCTGGAGAGCACTTAAAAGGGATTACATGTTTTTGGAAAAATGGTGTAATATTTGTCAAAGCTAAATTATATTATTGACTTTCGCTGTCTATGGCTGCAATTCGTTTTAATGTTTTGCACAAAGTTACAATGGTTGAAAAAGCTGAAATAACTGGATGGAAATTACACCCAGTGCCTACTTTATTGTGTACGTTTGTGGTCTCTGCTGCTATAGCCCATCCATTTCAAGGTTTGAAGTGCTATGCATTCAGAGATGCTCTTCTACAAATGTGTGGTTGAATTACTGTCAGCTTCCTGTCAGCTTGAGCCAGTCCAGTCACTCCCCACTGACCTCTTTCATTACCAAGACATTATTGCCATCAGAACTCATTGGATGCTTTTTGTTTCTCACACCATTCTCTGGTTCACACCACCGCCTAATTTATCTGCCACTTTCTTTTAACCCATTGATATTTCCCATCTTAGTCTGTGTGGGGCTTATGTGGGAAACTGCAAGATTGGGAAAACTTTAAAAAGCAACAAAGAACTACCAAGCAAACAATAAAGAAAGGGAAGATTAGGAAAGTAAACTATCAGAAATATGAAAAAAACAGTTAGTAAAAGCTTTTAATAATTTTATGAAGCAAAAAGGAATGCTGAACATGAATATAGATGTCCTGGAAAATGAGAATGGGGAATTCAATTTGCATAATGCAGAAATGGCCGAGACTTCGAATTTATTTTGTCAGTTTTCATGTATAGCAAGTTAAAAAGATGTTATGGGAGGTGAGAACCTCGAAATAATTGGTGTCACTGAGGAGTTGCTGCTATGGAAAATAGTGTGCCTAAAAGTAGGCAAGCGCCAGGTCCTAATGGAATGCATCCCGGGATACTGGATGGTGAAGCTATAGTAGAGGTGTTTGCAATAATTTATCAAAATTCTCTGGACTCCGGGCAAGTTCTGGCAGATTGCAAGATAGCAAATATCATGTCACTGTTTAAAAAGGATGTAGGCAAATGACAGACAACTATAAGCCAATTAGCTTAATATCTGCAGCTGGGAAAATGCTTGAAGTTATCATTAACAAACAACTGGTGTGACCACTGGATAGAAGTGATTCCATCAGGCAAACGCAAATTACTTTGGAGCTAATGCAGTTCAACTCTGTCTGTATATTCTCCCCATTATCTCATGTGCTTCCTCCACGTTCTCTTATTTCCTCCCGTGTTCCAAAGACGCAGGTTAATTCGTCACATGGGTGGCACAGGCTCATTGGTCTGGGAGAGCCTGTTACTGTGCTGTATCTCTAAAATAATTAAATAAAATAAAAGACTAAGCCATAAGATTAGGATGCATGAAATTGGCAGCAATGTATTAGCATGGATAAAGGACTAGTTACCCAATAGATGGCAGAGATTTGGGGTTGGCACTCCTTTCTCCGTGGTGCTGAGGTTATGAAGACGGCCCCAGCTGCTGTGCTCTGTGCTGGCTAATATCTTGAACTGATAAGTGAGGACCTACTCTGGGGCTCAGATCTGAGGACTCAATTTGGTTCAGAATATTGCCCTTTGCTTCAATCTCTTGCGTGATTTGTATTTTTTTCCTTTCTCTTGCGCATCAGGTGTTGGTCTTTTTATTTTTTTCGTTAATTGGGTTCCCTCAGGTTTCCAACTTTGTGGTTACCTGTAAGCAAACAAATCTCAAGGTTGTATAATTTATTCATTCTTCGATAATAAATGTACTTTGAATCTTTGAACCAGGTGTTTCTCTGGTTGGTAGTCAGTGGTGAGCAGAGTGCTGGACTTGCAACTGTTATAATAGACTGTACATTAACAATTTGGAAGAGAGGACTAAATGTAACATATCTAAGTTAGCTGATGATGTTAAATTGATTGAAAAAGCAAAGTTGATTACATAGGATGTAGAGAGAGACATAGATAGGTTAAGTGACTGTGTAAGGGTCTTATAGATGGATTAAAATGTTGGTAGATGTGAGGTCATCCTTGCTGGAAGTAAAATTAGGAGCTTAGATTATTATTTAAATGGTGAAAGATTGCAGCATGCTGTTTTGTAGTGGGAGGTGGGAGTGCATGTGCATGAATTGCAACAGGTTGTCATGGCAAATGGAATGTTAGACTTTATTGATAGAGGGATTGAATTTAAGAGCAGGGAGGTTTTGCTACAAATGTACTGTTGAGGCTGCACCTAGAGTACTATGAGAACTTCTGGTCTCCTTCTTTGAGGAAATACATATTGGTTTTGGAGGTGCTACAGTCATAGTCATAGCCATACTTTATTGATCCCAAGGGAAATTGGTTTTCGTTACAGTTGCACCATAAATAATTAAATAGTAATATGTAAATTATGCCAGGAAATAAGTCCAGGGCCAGCCTATTGGCTCAAGGTGCATAACCCTCCAAGGGAGAAGTTGTAAAGTTTGATGGCCACAGGCAGGAATGACTTCTTATGACACTCAGTGTTGCATCTCGGTGGAATGAGTCTCTGGCTGAATGCATTACTGTGCCCAACCAGTACATTATGTAGTGGATGGGAGACATTGTCCAAGATGGCATGCAACTTGGACAGCATCCTCTTTTTGGACACCACCGTCAGAGAGTCCAGTTCTATCCCCACAACATCACTGGCCTTACAAATGAGTTTGTTGATTCTGTTGGTGTCTGCTACCCTCAGCCTGCTGCCCCAGCACACAACAGCAAACATGATAGCACTGACCACCACAGACTCGTAGAACATCCTCAGCATCGTCCGGCAGATGTTAAAGGACCTCAGTCTCCTCAGGAAATAGAGACGGCTCTGACCCTTCTTGTAGACAGCCTCAGTGTTCTTTGACCAGTCCAGTTTATTGTCAATTCGTATCCCCAGGTATTTGTAATCCTCCACCAGGTCCACACTGACCCCCTGGATGGAAACAGGGGTCACCGGTGCCTTAGCTCTCCTCAGGTCTACCACCAGCCCCTTAGTCTTTTTCACATTAAGCTGCAGATAATTCTGCTCACACCATGTGTCAAAGTTTCCAACCGTAGCCCTGTACTCAGCCTCATCCAACTATGGCAGAGTCATCAGAAAACTTCTGAAGATGACAAGACTCTGTGCAGTAGTTGAAGTCCGAGGTGTAAATGGTGAAGAGAAAGAGGAAGTTGATTCCAGAGATGAGGGGGTTAATTTATTAGGAAAGATTGAGTGCACTGTTACTATACTTGCTGGTATTCAGAAGAATCAGAGGGGACCTTACAGAAACATATAAAATAATGAAAGAGATAGATAAGATAGAAGCAAGAAGGTTGCTTCCACTGGTAGGTGAGGCATAGCCTCAAGATTTGAGGGAGTAGATTTAGGATGGAGATGAAGAGGAACTGCTTTTTTCCAGACAATAGTGAATCTATGGAATTTTCCGTCCTGGAAGCCACAGAGGATACCGCATTACATATATTTAAGACACAGTCAGATAATTTTTTAGTAGAGAAATTAGGGTTATGGAGAAAAGGCATGTAGGTACAGCTGAATCCAGGCTAGATCAGCCGTGCTCTTATTAAATAACAGAGCAGGCTCGGTGGGCCAGGTAGCCTCCCCTTGCTCCTATTTCTTAAGTTCTTATGTTCTTAATTTTGCTTATATTTCTTTTTTATATATCTAAACAAGCTTTTGCAGTCTTTTGTTTTCTCACTAGTTTGCTCTTATATTCTATATTCATTTATCTTGTCAATATTACCATTAATTTTCTACAGCATCGATAATTACCATTAGCAGCAATTGCGCCACGGTGCAGTATCATTCTCTTTGGTGTATTTCCAGCGCAAGTATTGGCTTCCACTTTTTCTCACAACAAGAAAGCATTTCTATACAGTTTATGTATGAACTGCATATACAGTAAAACATCTAAAATAATTATTTTTAAGTCCAAAGAGTCACTGTTTCCTACTTTTCTGCTACTGAGAAAATCAATTATACCACAGCAGAATGCACAAAATTCCCCATGGCCTCACCTTCTGATACGTTGTGCCTTTCTTAATGCAGTTCTCTCATTGTTAAGCTCTCTTATCCCAGTGTGCACACACTTCCAGTGTTCCTTCATTGCCTGCACCATATCTGCCTGGCTTCCACTACACTTAGCTCTTCTGCTGTTGCCTCATCATGCCAGTGTGGTCACTAATAGTGTTGGCTGTTTGATCATCCCTCTTGCTTGACCCAAAGTCTATTATTTTCTCCTGCAAAGTCCATTACTGTCACTAATTTGTAATGTGGGTTGTTATTCCAACTGCCAGGAGCGTACTGATTCACTGCAAGCACAGAGTTGCTAAAACATTTGCAACCTGTTTATTTTGCTTCCTCTAACTATACTGTTTCTGTGCCTACATCAGACAGATACACAAAGTAAAGTCAGTGCTGAGGAATTTCTGTTCCAATGTTGATATTAGTGTCCCTACATTGTACTTCAAGCATGCACCTTCTCTGTCAGCAACAAATCTTATAAATGAAGTGTGTTATTTTCTCCTTGTTCTGATAGAAAATCTTGCAGCGTGCTCCCCAGCATTGCAAATAAGTGAAAGGTTCTCAAAGGAAGAACAAACTTTGAAAATATCCTAATTTAATAGTTCTTGATGAAATTTCCAGGTAGCTCAAAGATGAAGTACTTTTTGATCCTCCGGAAATTAACTGCTAATATTTATTTCAGCAATCCTGAATTTAAAAATGATTACATTTCAGAAAAGAAGAAACTTATCTGTCAATAAAATACATATTAAAGAATTAAGGTAGCAAATTTTCCTGGTAAATTTAAATAACACCATCCAGAAATTGTTTTGCTATCTTTCAAAGAGATGTAAAAGTGTTGTGTGTTTTCTGCAAGTCACTTCAAGTACAAGATTTTTCCTGCAAGGTTCACAGAACAATGTTAATGTTCCTGTGTAATGCCAGACTGAAAATGTGGCATTCTTTGATTTTGTTCTGCAAATACCCACAGCAGGCAGCACTTAGCCCAGCAAGTGCTATCTCTGCATCCAGCTTTTGAAAGGAAATATCAAAATACAAGTAATGTATTTACACTGGGGTGTTCCTACTCAATGAATGGATGCTATATTAATGGAAGAGGGTTGTGTCCGTGTTCTGCAAATGTCAAGGGGCTTGGGGAGCCTGTTGAAAATCACTGCTCAGAGAAGGTATATTCCTTTTACAGGAAAACCATAATGATTCGCTGGGGCTACAGGAAGGCTTTCCTGTCATGAGTTTGCCTCCAAGGTCCATAAAACAATACACTTTGGGGAAGCCTCAGGTGCAAGCAGCTGCTTGTACTCATTTTACATGCTTCATGTCTTAACAGGTACAGAGTCTCATTCATTCATCCACCCTCACTGAGTTTACTGATCTGCACTGGCTCCAGAGTAATCAGCCCCTCCATGATCTCACTATTCCAATCTCTGTAAATCCCTGTATCCCTCCTCTAATCCCTGACTACTCCTGATTATAGTCTTTCTACCATCACGGCCCGAATTCCTTTGATCAAGATTCTGATCATCTGCTTTATCTTCTCAACATCCTGCTTGACAGCATTGCTATGATACTTCATGGAGACAGATCTCTATATTGGAAGTTCTGTATAAATTGTAGTTACTGTTATTATCTGTTGAGTAAACTTGATGTGGAAACTTCAAGTGCAGAAAGCATCTGAAGAGAAACACATTTTCACAAAAGATATAACAGATTAGTTTGCTGATTCTCTTTAAACACTCTAACACTTAGCAAGACATTAATATTGAGCATCTGGCATGGACGTAGGCCCTTTGGCCTACCAAGTCCATGTGGTCTATCAATATATTTCTATCTGTTATCATCAAAATTTAAATGGAAAGATTATGATGTTGAAAGTTAAAGCATCAGTTTCACCCATTCTTCTATATGCCAAAGTGCATTTCTGTTGTAAATCAGGAAATCTGAAGTGGGGACAATTCTAGTCAAGGAAGCTCATGAATTAGATCTTGCTATCATTATTACATTATTAAACAGGGAAGGAATTAAAGTCATACTTTGAAGATGGTGTGCTGGTATTGGGTTTGCTGACTGCAAAGTTCTAAACTAAAACAAAGACTTTAAGCCCTATCAGATATTGATTCATAGAGTGATAGAGCACAGAAACAGGCCCTTTGGCCATCTAGTGAACACTGAAACCATTTAGGCTGCCTAGTCCTATCAATCTACACTGGGACCATAGCCCTCCGTACCCCTGCTATCCATGTACCTATCCAAGCTTCTCTTAAGTGTTGAAATTGAGCTTACATGCACCACTTGTGCTGGCAGCTCATTCTACACTCTCGCGATCCTCTGAATGAAGAAGTTTCCCCTCATGTTTCCCTTAAACCTCACCTAGCACCCTTAATCCATAACCTCTAGTTGTAGTCCCACTCAACCTCAGTGGAAAAAGCCTGCTTGCGTAGTTACATGTACTCTCACTAGCAATAGTTGGGTGTATAAAGGGAGGATGGGAGGATGAATATGGGGCCCTGGTGGAGGACTTCGTCAAATGGTGCAAACTGAATCATCTGCAGCTCAACATTAGTAAGGCAAAGGGGATGGTGATGAACTTTAGGAAAACTAAGCCTGCTTTGCTCCCTGTTACTACTGTTGGTTAGGACATGGATGTGATGAGGACCTATTACAAGTACCGGGGGGTACATCTGGATGACAGAGTGGAGTACCAACACAAAGGCTGTGTACAAGAAGGGCTAGAGTTGCCTCTACTTCTTGAGGAGACTGAAGTGTTTCGAAGTATGCAGGCCTCTACTTCACATGTTCTACCATTTCTGTTGTCACCAGTGCAATCTTCTATGTGATGGTTTGCTAGGACAATGGCATCAACACAGGTGATACCAACAGGCTCAATGATCTGATTAGAAAGGCTGGCTCTGTTATAGGAGCCAAACTGGACACACTGGAGGTTGTCATAGAACACAGGACCCTACAGAAAATCCTGGCGATTCTGGACAATGCTTCTCACCCTCTGATGCCACCTTGGCTGAACAGAAGAGCACTTTTAGTGATAGACTAAGACGACTGTGCTGCTCCAAAGAGCGCTATATGAGGTCATTCTTACTCTCGGCCATTAGGCTCTATAATGAGTCAACCTATACCCGGGAAGCGATGACCCCTCTTGTTAGACTGTTTGTGATAACTTATTTTTTATTCTTTCTACTTCTCATCTAATATTTATATCTGTGCACTTGTAATGCCACTGTAGCACTAATTTCCTTTGGGATCAATACAATATCAATATATCTATCTATCGAAATGGAGATTATACTGTAACCACCCAATCTTCAAAGACTGGTTCACTTCCCAGTTTATTCTCCACGGTAAGTTTAGTTGCCAATATTCACTATCTAAGTGGTGGTCCCCTGTCTCTGTCAAGGAGAAGATACCTCCAACACAGTTCATTTACTTTCAGTGATATATGCTTAAGTCTAAACAACACTTTTAAAGCATATTTAAAACTCACAGAGGATTTCTATCTTAAACATTTTCCAATTCTCACAGAGGATTTCTATCTTTTCTTAAATCATTAAATCATTATCTTGAATCTTGAAACATTAAAATCAACCATGGGAGGTCCTACACAGTGAATGGTTGGGCACTGAGTAGTGTGATAGAACAAACTGATCTGGGAATACAAGTCTATAATTAATTGCAGGTGGCATTACAGGTAGATAGGGTCATAAAGAAAGCTTTTGGTGCATTGGCCTTCATAAGTCAAAGTAGTGAGTGCAGGAGATGTGATGTTATGTTGAAGTCATGAGACATTGGTCAGGCCTAATTTGGACTATTGTGTAGTATTGTTTGGATTACTCTGTGCAGGTTTCAGAGATTTATCGTTCATATTATCATCAAAGTATGCATGCGCAATACAAATCTGATATTTGTTTTCTCCAGATAGCCATTAAATATAGTATCATGAGTATTGATAAAGGAAAAGAGATCAACTCCCACCCACACCCCCCACCCGAAATGAAAAAGAAAAGAAACAAAACGTGCAGATCCCAAATTCACGCCCCCACCCTTCTCTGAAGAAAAAAACCAGCGACTATAATAATCCCCAACCTCCTCACTCACAGAAAAGAAACAGCAACAGTGGCACCCAAACCCCCAACCCCTCTCACACACACAAAAAATTAACAGATCACCCATCGGCCAATTTTCCGCAAGAAAGAGAACACAGAAAAACTTAAGGAAACCAATATGAAGTACAGTCCAATGATCACATAACTCTCAGAATATAAAAAAGCATTTTTTCATTTGCATACGAGGAGGGTGGCTGCACGTACTCAATCCTTCCTTAGAGTGACTGCCGACCCAGGCCTGAATGTTGCTGATCCAGGGCCAAACACCGCTGATCAAATCTCCCCTCAATCTTTTATGTTCCAAGTCATAAAGTCCTAATGTATTAAGTAATAAAGTCCTAACTCAGGTCCTCCAGTCTTGGCAACATCTTCATAAATTTTCTCCGTACCCTTTCAACTTTATTTACATCTCTCCTGTAGGTAGGTGACCAAAGACTTCCGGTCAAGATGGCACCAGTGAACAACAATTCTTTAGGCGCCATCGACTAGATAGCAAATCTCTCCAATTATTTCACCTTTTCTACACCTTCTGCTTGTTTGTTTTGTCTTATTTGCGTTACAGAAACTGTTGGATCCTGTGATGTACAGTTTGCAACTCAATCAAAGGACCCAGTGCCGTGCTGTGTCTGGAAAGCTGCCTCATTGAGATTAAAGATGGGAGACAAATACACTGATCTGGCTGCTGACCGTCTCCATTGGCAGCCATCACTGACCCCTCCACATTCACCTCAATATTTTAGTCTTCCATACCGCTTGGAGGTGGAGTCATTCGTGACCCTACGCTTCAGCTCTGGTCTTCTCCATGCATCAGCTTGTGTTCTTGGTTCTTTTTGTCCCCTGTCTCTGATCTCCATGAGGGTTAATTTGAAGTGGTGAGGAAGGCAAATGCAATGTTGCCGTTCATTTCAAGAGGACTGGAATATAAAAGCAAGGATGTAATGTTGAGGCACTGGTGAGGCCTCCCCGAGACTAGTTGAGCAATTTTGGGCCCCTTATCTAAGAAAGGATGTGCTGAGACTGGTGAGGGTTCAAAGCAGAGTCAATAAAATAACTCATGGATCGAAAGGATTATCATATGAGCAGTGTTTAATGGCTCTGGGCCTGCTCTCACTGGAATTCAGAAGAATGAGGGGGGGATCTGATTGAAACCTATTGAATGCGGAAAGGCCTCAGTACTTCTCTCAGGTTTCTTGAATACAAGTCTTGTAAACAATGTACTGCTGTCTTCCTTTGTTTAAGGATTAGTCATCTCACAATTATATCCATCAGTTGCAGTACATGCTTTCACAATATAATAATATACATAGAAATAAAACATTTACAAAAGTAAGGATACAGTTTTGTTGTTGAGAATTCTATCTATACCTTTAATTCTAAGCTCACAGAAAAAATGTCAAAACATTGGATTTGGCTATGTCCTTCCCAAGGGAATGAACACCCATTGGCATGCTATAATTTAACATTCTGATACCAATCATAACATCTGCATAGGTTTTTTACCATTTGTGTGATTCTGGACTCTGGGTCGAATTGTCCACATTACTTGTTAAGAATTAGATCTGACTGAGAAGAATTGGCAGATCTTCCCAACTTTTGTATTTTCCAAGAAAACTTTCACTAAGCAAGGAAAATCGGTCTGTTCTGTCAAGCCCTGGATTTTTCAACCATATATACAAATTGTTCTTGTGACACTAAATATAACATAAATAGCAATATTAATAGGCTTGCTGGTCCTACTTGTTGCATTGTCAAAATACCACATATGTACACAGTATATGCCCAAATAATAAGTAAAACACATTCAAATAGTTCTACTTGGTGACAAGAAAACACTCCATCCCCCCCCCGCCCCGCTGTCTTCTCCTATCATTTCGGATCCCCCCCCCCCCGAACTTTCAAATCTCTTACTAGCTCTTCTTTCAGTTAGTCCTGACGAAGGGTCTCGGCCCGAAATGTCGACTGTACCTCTTCCTAGAGATGCTGCCTAGCCTGTTGCGTTCACCAGCAACTTTTATGTGTGTTGCTAACTACACCTTCAAGGCTTCAGGATTGCATCTCTATATTTGAGTACAAGTGCCTGTTCAGCCATGTCTTGACAGTGTTCACTCTCATATCAGCACTGATCTGATCCCTCAGTTCACTCAGAAGTTGGAACTTTCTGATGGCAAATTTTGTTCAGACATAGTGCTCTCAGAGGATCACTTTTTTTTTAAAGTTTATAAAGGAAATGACTTTTGGAGTCATTTGATAATTCAATCTACTATGTGTATTTCAAGATAGAAATGCAACCCCAGTTTTAAGGAATGATTCATGATGTTGGCTTCAATGAATATTTTAAAAGGATTTGATGTTTGTTATCAATAGCTAGAAGAAACTCAGTCAAATTGGATGTTTCTTTATACATTACGAGAGTAACAGAACTGACACAATCAGGTGAACAAGGCAACTTTTTCCTTCACGTTTCGTTTGCAGACTCATACTAAGTCCCTGACCTGCTTAATGCTCTAACTGAAACAATTGCTAAGACATTTCTTAGCTGCTGCATATTTAGCTTCCACAGTAGTGAACAGGGTTTCTGAGTGGATTTGGCACTACTTTAAAATAGGTTACAGATTTCTTTCTATAGTTTTTCAATGGACAACTCCCCTAACCAGAGGATTTTTTGTTTCCGTAGTTTTCTTTTTGCTGAGAAGTTGAAGTCTGAAAGTATGGATGTTTGGTGACTTCTGCTTTTTGTATAGCGGCTCCACTCATAAAACTTGTTAATTCCAATGTCTAACCTGCAATACGATGGGTTATCTCTCGTAAACTGCTTTGCTATTCACTGCCTCGTACTCATGTCTTTATCTAATCCTCTGTCTCACCCTTAACCCTAGAAGACTGAAGAACAGAGTTAACCTTGCTCCTCTCCCTTTCCTAGTCCTGATAAGTAACCTTGCGTATGGGATTAGATGTTTCTCACCTCATCCTGGGTGGGGGGGGCGGATTGGATGACTCTGTCATGTATAATTGGTCTAATGACACAAACCCACAGAAAGCTAAGTCGACAAACTTTACTATTCACTTACATATTTGGATGTTGCACTTTTTACTTAAGATTCTTAAGATTTAATGTAATGTACTTTATAATTATGTTGTTCACTCATAATGATGATATTATGCTATCATGGTTTGACTTTTAAAACCATCTCTATTGCATATTTTGTGTGTAATATTATATCATAGTGATAGACTTACCAAGAGGAGAAAGGGCATACAAGGAGTGCCATATGCCATCTAGAGGAGTGGTGCCACAGCAACATCCTGACACTCAACGTCAGTAAGACGAAACAGCTGATTGTGGACCTGGATGGGTAAGAAGAAGGAACACATACCACTCCTCATAGAGGGATCAGAAGTGGAGAGAGTAAGCAGCTTCAGGTTCCTGGGTGTCAAGATATCTGAAGATCTTACCTGGTCCCAACATATCGATGTGGTTATAAAGAAGGCAAGACAGCAGCTATACTTTATTAGGAATTTGAAAAGATTTGGCATGTCAACGAATACACTCAAAAACTTCTATAGTCGTACCATAGAGAGCATTCTGACAGGCTGCATCACTGTCTGGTATGGAGGGGCTACTGCACAGAACCGAAAGGAGCTGCAGAAAGTTGTAAATCTAGTCGGCTCTATCTTGGGCACTAGCCTACAAAGTACCCAGGACATCTTTAGGGAGCGGTGTCTCAGAAAGACAGCATCCATTATTAAGGACCTCCAGCACCCAGGGCATGTCCTTTTCTCACTGTTACAATCAGGTAGGAGGTACAGAAGCCTGAAGGCACACACTCAGCAATTCAGGAACAGCTTCTTCCCCTCTGCCATCTGATTCCTATTTTTATTTTTTTCTCTCTTCTTCTATATTATGTATTGCATTGAATTGCTACTGCCAAGTTAACAAATTTGACGACACATGCCAGTGGTAATAAACCTGATTCTGATTTCTGACATTCATTATATATACATTAATTTGCAACAAATTGCTTGAAATCACTCAACGTGTAAAGCAACCAGTATAACATGGCTAATTTTACTTGAGTGGTTTGTCCACCACCAGTCTGCCAGGCAGAAGAAAGGAAGCTATAGGCCAGTTAGTCTGACCTCAGTGGTTGGGAAGATGTTGGAGTCCATTGTTAAGGATGTAGTTTCGGGGTACTTGGAGGCACACGATAAAATAGGCCGTAGTCAGCCTGCATTCACTGGAATACAGGGGTGACCTCATTCAAACCTATTGAATGGTGAAAGACCTTGATAGAGTGGATGTGGAGACAATGTTTTCTAAGCCAGAGGACACAGCCTCGGAATAAAGGTGCGTTCTTTTAGGATGAAGATGAGGAGGAATTTCTTTAGCCAGAGAGTAGTGGATCTGTGGAATTCATTGCCACAGGCAGCTGTGGAGGACATGTTTGTATATATATTTAAGGCAGGTGTTGATAGATTCTTATTTGGTCAGGGCATGAGGGATATGTGGAGAAGGCAGGAGATTGGGGCTGAGGGGAATAATGGATCAGCCATGATGAAATGGCAGAGCAGACTTGATGGGCCACATGACCTACTTCTGCTCCAATGTTTTATGGTCATATGGACTAACTTGTTTTACTTGTTCATTACTTGTTTATCAGCTAATTTATTACCATAAATATTCTTCCATCTGAACAAATGAGGAAGCAGTTTATCTCCGTGTGTTCTCCATCCGGTAGTTGACGAGACGGGAAGATCTCTTTTTACCACATTCCTAACATAATTGAAGTCAATACATATCAACTGGTTCTGTTTTTATTTACTTGTTTTAGACACATTTCCAGGAATTAGCCTCTGAAAATTGAGCTGTATGATTCCCTAAAGGATGTGCTTGCAACTCGTCTTTCAAATTCCAATTTTTAAAAATCCTTTTATAATCTAGAGCAAGGATTATAACTGAGTGAATCCATCCTTCTGGATTTTCCTGGCTGATCCATCACAGTACCATATTTGAGAATAGTGCTCCAAAGGATATGATGCTATATTAGGTCATTGGAGAAGATGGTTCTGCATCTTCCATAAAAGGCAAAGATTATAAGTCATAGCTCTCCGGAATGTATTCCCAGTTGAAGATGTCATCTTGTAAAACTATTTGCTATTCCTCATATCCAGTTATGGTAGCTCTCCATTCATTTGTTGGTAATTCACTATCATTTTTCAAAGCCACAAATTCTGTTTCATGATTGGTTTGTCCCCATGCAGTGTTCTTGCTACAATAACCATATGGAATTCCTTAGTGAGGCGTTGTTCTCAGGCAGTTAATTTCTATTCTGTTGGGGTGAAATTATATCTGGCGGAGTGTATGGGGGCTTGTCTTTCTTCTTCTTCACTATAGCAGACGGCTACAATGGATTTTGGTGAAACACAGATTTGCAGAATAAGAGATTTTGTTAGGTCTCTTATGTGGAGGTCTATTGCCAGCTGAACTGCATTCATCAGTTTCTAGAGTGCCTCATAACCTTCCAAGGCGAAAACAAAGGGCTTTGTATTTCTCTTATGTCTGTTTTTAGCAATTGACCATACTCAGGTATGAAAGCTCCAGCATAACTCAATATGTCTAGGGCTGATTGTAAGGCTTTTATAGTCTTTGGATATCCTATTTAAGTGATATTTTGAATTAATTCAAGGGTTAAAGCACATCTCTGATTGGTAAATGTCATTCCTAGGAAGTTTACTTTTGTATAACAGATGAGATTTTTTAATGTTGATTACATAGCCTCAGTCTATCACTTTCAAGAAGTGGGTATTACCAGAAGCCATTGACCAGACCTATGCAAAATTTGTGCATCTGTCTGGATAAGGCCACACTTAGGCTGAAGGAACAACATCTTATATTCTGTTTGGGTATCCTCCAATCTGATGACAGGAACATCGATTTCTCAAACTTCTAGTAATGCCTCCCCCGCCCTTTCACCATTTCCCATCCCCTTTTCCCTCTCTCATGTTATCTCCTTGTCTGCCCATTACCTCACTCTGGTGCTCCTCCCCCCCCCCCCCATTTCTTTCTTCCATGGCCTTCAGTCTCTTTCACCAATCAACTTCCTAGCCCTTTGCTTCATCCCTCCCCCTCCAAGTTTCACCTATCGCCTGGTGTTTCTCTCCACCCTCCCCCTATCTTTCAAATCTACTCCTCAGCATTTTTTCTCGAGTCCTGATGAAGGATTTCGGCCTGAAACGTTGATTGAACTTTTTTCCATAGATGCTGCCTGGCCTGCTGAGTTCCTCCAACATGTTGTCTGTGTTGCTTGGATTTCCAGAATCTGCAGATTTTCTCTTGTCAAGAAGGGGCCCAGTGAGGGAGGCCACCAAGAGGCCTATGACAATTCTGGAGGAGTTACAAGCTTTAGTAGTTGAGGTGGGAGAGACGGCACAAACAACAATTGTTTCTCAGATGCTTCACCAGTTACAGCTTTATGGGAGAGTGGCAAAGAGAAAGCCACTGTTGAAAAAACCCACATAAAATCTTGGCTGTAGTTTGCCAGAAGGCTTGTGGGAAACTCTGAAGAAGTTTCTATGTTGGAAGAAGGTTCTATGATCTGGTGAAACCAAAATCGAGTTTTTGGCCATCAGACTAAATGCTATGTTTGGCATATGCCAAATACTGCACATCATCAAAACACACCATCCCTACCGTGAAGCATGGTGGTGGCTGCATCATGCTGTGGGGTTGCTTCACTGCAGCAGGCCCTGGAAGGCTTGTGAAGGTAGAGGGTAAAATGAATGCAGCAAAATACAGGGAAATGCTGGAGGAAAACCTGATGCAGTCTGCAGGAGAACTGCGACAAGGGAGAAGATTTGTTTTCCAAAAAGACGATGATCCCAAGCATAAAGCCAAAGTTACACAGCAGTGGCTTGACAGCAACAAAGTTAATGTCCTGGAGTGGCGAAGTCAGAGTTCAGACCTCTATTCAATTGAGAATTTGTGGCTGGACTTGAAAAGGGTTGTTCACTCACGATCCCCATCCAATGTGACAGGGCGTGAGCAGTTTTGTAAAGAAGAATAGGGAAAATTGCAGTGACCAGATGTGGAAAGCTGATAGAGACCTATCCACACAGACTCAAGGCTGTAGTTGCTGCCAAAGTTGCATCTACTAAATACTGACTTGAAGGGGGTGAATACTAACACAATCAATTATTTTGTGTTTTATATGTGTAATTAATTTAGATCACTTGGTGGTGACCTGTTCTCACTTTGACATGAAAGAGTCTTTTTCTGTTGATCTGTGTCAAAAAAGCCATGATTCAATGTTGTAAAACAATAAAACATGAAAACTTCCAAGCAGGGTGAATACTTTTTATAGGTACTGAATGTGAAGTAGATTTCCACACTCATGTGGAGGTGATACCCAGACTATGGGAAATAACATCAATAAGTATTGCTGAATATGTTGAGAAGTATGACAGGCTCGGAAGGCCTGTAACCTCCCGGCATTTTGAAGTGAGTGAGTGAGTGAGGCCTCTGTTGTTCAGACTCCATCATGGATGTTGCATCCGAGTTGTCTAGATACGCAAGCCTGGGCAGTACAATACGGAGAGCAAACTGTTGCCCATGTGGCAAGCTCCCCCTCTCCACACGTCTAATGAACCCAAAGAAATGGCAGACACCGATATAGTTTGGTACCAGCAGCATCGCAGGAATTGCCAGCCAGCGTTGAACTCAATGTAGCACTACCTTAAGGACTCCAGTTCTGGATTTTTCTCTGGGAGTTTACTCCCGAAGACTTCCCCATGAGTGGGTATAGCCACAGAGCAGTGGAGGATTGAGATCAGAGTTTTCCTTCTCCTAGATGAGCGGCCAGCCACAGCTGAGGAACCCTATCTGCCCGAAGCGACCGATTTTAAGGTGCTCGTAACCCAACTTTGCCCCTTCTCCTGTCAGTAGAAATGGTTCTGCCAGGCTTAGTAGATAAGCCACGTGTGAAGGCCAGGAGCTGGACTTGGTTGTCAGAGGCTATTTGAGGCGCACGCCATTGGGAATATTTAACAAGTAGTGGGAACTTGTTCCCATTACCACCACCGGCTATAGCAACCTTAAGGAACCACTTCAGTAGCCACTTCAGAATTCCTTCAGTATCAGCTGGAAGTATGGCACATACTGCCTGCAAAATCTGAATAGTCAAAGATCCAAAAACTTGATAGGAAGTTTTTGGGAAGCTTGGGAAGCTTCACTGGCTTCTTGTACAGGAATCTGTTCCTGTACTCTTTTTTATTGGCTATAGTTAAACTTTTGACCAGTTTAATAGTATGAGGTATTTTAATAGTATGAAAGCACTCACACTTGTCAAGAGCTTTCTCAGTTAGACTACTGCTAAATAATAATGTAAAAAATATAATACTTCTGGTATAACGTGACCAGGTCAGACGCCAACTGTGATGGTATTGGGTTTGTTGACTGCAAGGTTCTGAACTTAAACGAAGATTTTAAGCCCTATTGGATGTAAATAACCACAAGCAGTCTTACTAAAGGGAAATGAAATTGTAACTACCCAAGTTTCAACAGCTAGTACACTTCCACGTTTATTCTCCATGGTGAGCTTAGCTGCCAATACCCACTGTTCAAGCAGTGAGTCCCCTCTCCCTACCAAGGAGAAGGTACTGCCAGCTAACAAAGTAGTTTACATCTCAGTTCACATGAAGAAATCTGCTGATGCTGGAAATTCAAGTAACACACACAAAATGCTGGTGAACGCAGCAGGCCAGACAGCATCCATAGGAAAAAGCACAGTTGATGTTTCCGGCCGAGACCCTTCGTCAGGACTAACTGAAAGAAGAGTTAGTAAGAGATTTGAAAGTGGGAGGGGGAGGGGGAGATGCAAAATGATAGGTGAAGACAGGAGGGGGAGGGATGGAGCTAAGAGCTGGAAAGTTGATTGGCAAAAGGGATACTAGGCTGGAGAAGGGAGAGGATCATGGGACGGGAGGCCTAGGGAGAAAGGAGATGGGAGGGGAGTGCCAGAGGAAGATGGAGAGCAAGCAAGGAGTAATTGTGAGAGGGACAGAGAGAGAAAAGAGAAAAGAGAAAAAAAGGAAAATAAATCAATAAATACATAAGGGATGGGGTAAGAACGGGAGGATGGGCATTAACGGAAGTTAGAGAAGTCAATGTTCATGCCATCAGGTTGGAGGCTACCCAGGCAGAATATAAGGTGTTGTTCCTCCAACCTGAGCGTGGCTTGGTTCATTTATTTTCAGTGATACATGCTGAAATCCAAACAACATTCTTAAAATACATTTAAAACTCACAGAGGATTTCTATCTTAAATCTTTCCAAATCACAACCCATTTCTAAAACAGAAACCATCTCCAAAGCACAAGCACCCCTAAAGCACAAAGCATGAAGCATTTCTTAAACGTAAAGGATTAAGCGTCATAGATTTCCAATACACACGTACAATTCCAATAAACTAAACTAGTTCCTGGCTAAAAAACTTAAAAGTCATATCAACAAGTTGCAGACAAATGAATTGTCTGTTGCAGAAACCGAAGCAGAAGAAAAGGATTTTGTTCACCTTTTGTTCGACTCATGTTGCTTCTTGATGTTCCTTACCTAATTCTTAATAAGCACGAATTACTCTTTGCATTTATACCCTTGTTCTCCCACTTGGATGGCTTGACAAGCACATTCCTCAGATATCATTTCAACACAAATGGTTTAAAAATCTTTTTTTGGAGACTTAGATATTAGCTAAGGCTGTAAATGCTGTGAAATTAAGTTCTTTGAACACATAAACCTCTTCACTATAAAGGCATTAGTTATTAATATGGTAAATGTTATTATCCATCTGTTCTGCAAACTTCCTTAAACTGAGGAACCAAAGAGTCAGCTTGTCTGATTGAATCAACCCAACTTAAACATTGCATTATCTTACACTCTACCTTGAGCAATAATAAAACAGGTGCTGTGATTAGCATTTGCTTCAACCCATAGACAGAGCTGTCAGCAATATACAGAGCTTGTTTGTTTTTTGACTTCAAACTGATTACTGCTTTTCATTTACATTTCAAGAACTGAAGACTGACTTTCTTTTATGACCAGAAAGTAAACAAGCTGCTAGTTCGAAGTTTACTTACAACTGTTTATGTCTTTCAAGTGGCAGCTACTATTTAGAAAGCAAGCTTAGCAAAAAAAAATCAAGTACATATCCATCGCAGTTCTAAAACAAGCCTTAAAACCTGCTTGCCTTGGAATAGTTCCAAACCCAACATCCTTCCAGGATTAGTCAAGAGGCAAGTCTTGGCTTTTCACGACTCAATTCAATAATCTGTACATATGGAATATTAACTGCAATTCATTAGAATGCCTAAATAATTATGGCCTTTAGATCTGATGTTCCGCCCTTCCTGTAATCTTTCTTATTTTGAACATGCTTTGTATCTGCATGCTCAATTATCCTTTTTTATTTTGTTTTCCTCATTAGAGCTAGAAGTCTGTGTGAGATAACTCAAACCACAAATCCGTAAATGATTAGATTCAACTTGCAGAGGACATATTAACTCAATGTTTCAAATGCAAAAGGAACAAAACCAAATGCTGTTTCATCATTTTAACATCCTTTCTCTTGGATTTTCCAGCTCCCTGTTTAACAATGGCTTATCTGTTAATAGAACGAATAGATGAATAGGAAACAGACAATGCCACACAAAGCTAGGTTATAAAATTGTTATTAAACATTATTTCTAATTTGATCATGGTATAAAACAACTAGATATAGAAATTTGCTGAGACATGCTTTCAAAAACATATAATAAAGGGAAAAATGCTGCATCTGAATGTTGTGAGAAATTGTTCAGTGTAATGAAGAAAAATCTTCCTATTTCATGATTGAAGGAGCACATGTCTGGCCACCTTGTCTGATAGCAGTGGGTAGGCTCAAAAAGGACTAGAGCAGAAAGGGAACTAATTATTTGTCAGTAGTATACCTTAGGACAAAGGGGGAGGCAGGAGGTGTCCACTTGGTCTTGATGGTATTGTAGAAAGTTTTCTAGAAGTAGGAATTAAAGCAAAACTTATTTATTGGCAGCAATTTTTTAAGCTTGAGACAGGTATCACAAATGCAGCAGTCATGATATTTGGCCTTATAATAACACACCAATAATATGGAGGGAGGCTGAAGCAAGCTTCATTCTCTTCTTCTTAAAAGAAGATTAATAAGTAGGAGGAGGGGAATGAGTAGGAAGGATGGTGGAGGGGGGGAAGGGGAGTGCTGGAGGTTAAAGAAATCAATGTTCATGCCCTCAGGTTGGAAGCTAGCCAGATGTATTATGAAATGTTGCTCCTCTATCTGTGTTCGGCAGCAGAGGAGTTCACGCATAAACATAACAGAATGGGAATGGCAAGCTGAATTGAAGTGGGTAGCTACCGGTAGATACTGCCTTTTGTAGCAGACTGAGGGGAAGTGCTCGTAGAAACAGAACTCCAATCTGGGCTGGCTCTCACCAATGTAGAGAAGGCTGCACTTGGGTGCTGGGTGCAATAAATGACCTAGACAGACTACCGGGTGAAGTGTCTTTATTTGGAGCACTGAATGGTGGTGAGGGAAGAGGTGTGGGAGCAGGTGTAGCACTTGTCATGTTTATAGCAATAAGTACCAGGAGGGAGATCAGGGGAGAAGGACGAGTGGACAAGAGAAATAAGAGTGATCCCTGAGGAAACTGAAGAGGGCAGGGGAGAAAGACAGGATTAGTGGTAGAATAGCATAGGGATTGTGGTATTGATCTATATTTAATCAAAAAAATTTTTGATCCACAAGCATAGCTCCTACACTCATTTTATGAATTGCATTTGTTTCATTTATACATATATTTGAAATAAACGTGTCTGTGCACAACTACGGATATATTAAATAAAAGCATGCATGCAAGACATGGCTTTAGCTGGTGTATTCATACTGTAGAGCGAAAGAGAGAGAACAAAGATCATGCGCAGACAGCAGATGAATACGTAGTGCTAGGGTGGGGGGTGTCATTGCTATGAAAGAAATAGAACCATACATTACAAAATGCTCTTTATATTTGGGTGCTATGGTAGCATAATGGTTAATGCGACTTATGATAGATCAGGTCATCGGAATTCTGACTTCATTTCTGGTGTCTTCTGTAAGGAGTTTGTACTTTCAGCTCTTGACTGCATGGGTTTCCTTAGGGTGCTCCAGTTTCCTCTCACTGACCAAACCTGTACTGGTTAGTGGGTTAATTGGCCATTGTAAATTGTCCCATGATTAGGCTAGTGTAAAATAGGTGGGTTGCTGGGTCGCACGGCTTGAAGTCCCAGTAGAGACTATTCCACGTTGTATCTCTAAATAAATAAAAATGTTTCAAATGATTTTAGTTTAATAAACATTTATGCTTTAGTAGTGTAAATGCCATGTACGTTACATACACTATAATACACATCAGAACATTATGGTGCTTGACAGAAATTGGATGATTAAAATAAATGTGTCATGGTTGATTGAGGTATACTGTAAAGTGTAATTATTTACTGAAATTTAACATCCAAATATTGCCATATTTAATTGAAAGAATAAATAGGCTTATTTCCTATAATAATGTTCACAGTGAGTAATTAGACTGAATTCTTGATGTTGCAAGGCAGAGACTGAAAGCAAAAAAAAGAAAGAAATATAGACGAGTAACTGTTACAACAAGAGACTGAAATAATTAGGTTACGCACTAAGCTGATTTGTTTAACGCATCAAGAACGAAGAATATAACATTGCTGTAACTTATGTCAGCACATTGTGGACAATTATAATAGATTGTGAATTAATAAAGAAAACTGTCTCAAAAAAATATATATATACAATACTATGCAAAATTCTTAGGCATATACATATGGGTGCCTAAGGTCTTTGCACGGTACTGCATTTCTCAACATGGAGCAGAGACTGCATTTATAAATCTAGTAGGAGCAACGAATGTTGGGATTGGCGAGGGTGAGGCACCGTGGGAGGGGTGTGGGACAAATGGCAGAGGGGGAGTGCCAGGGTGGAGGATGATTTGAGTGCAGACTTCCCAGCTCTTTGACACCAGGCAAGGTCATTTGATTCATACATTTGATTTATTGATAATTAATTCCATTGTCACCAGTACTAACTTCTATGTGGTGGTGTGCTGGGGCAATGGCTTTAACATGGGTGATGCCAACAGGCTCAATAAACTGATTAGAAAGGCCGGCTCTGTTGTAGGAGTCAAACTGGACATACTGGAGGTTGTGGTATCTACGGGTGAGGTGCCGGAGGATTGGAGGATAGTTTATGTTGTTCCGTTGTTTAAAAAAGGCTCTAAAAGTAATCCAGGAAATTATAGGCCGGTAAATTTGACGTCGGTAGCAGGTAAGTTATTGGAAAGAGTACTAAGAGATAGGAACTACAAGTATTTGGATAGACAGGGACTTATTAGGGAGAGTCAACATGGCTTTATACGTGGTAGGTCATGTTTAACAAATCTATTAGAGTTTTTCGAGGAGGTTACCGGGAAAGTGGATGAAGGGAAGGCAGTGGATATTGTCTACATGGACTTCAGTAAGGCCTTTGACAAGGTCCCGCATGGGAGGTTAGTTAGGAAGATTCGGACGCTAGATATACATGGAGAGGTGGTAAATTGGATTAGACATTGGCTCAATGGAAGAAGCCAGAGAGTGGTAGTGGAGGATTGCTTCTCTGAGTAGAGGCCTGTGACTAGTGGTGTGCCACAGGGATCAGTGCTGGATCCATTGTTATTTGTCATCTATATCAATGATTTGGATGGTAATGTGGTAAGTTGGATCAGCAAGTTTGCTGATGATGCAAAGATTGGAGGTGTAGTAGACAGTGAGGAAGGTTTTCAGAGCCTGCAGAGGGACTTGGACCAGCTGGAAAAATGGGCTGAAAAATGACAGATGGAGTTTAATACAGACAAGTGTGAGGTATTGCACTTTGGAAGGACAAATCAAGGTAGAACATTCAAGGTAAATGGTGGGGCACTGAGGAGTGCAGTAGAACAGAGGGATGTGGGAACACAGATGCAAAATTCCCTAAAAGTGGTGTCACAGGTAGATAGGGTCGTAAAGAGAGCTTTTGGTACATTGGCTTTTATAAACCAAAGTATTGAGTATAAGCAAACAACAGGAATTCTGCAGATGCTGGAAATTCAAGCAACATACATCAAAGTTGCTGGTGAACACAGCAGGCCAAGCAGCATCTGTAGGAAGAGGTGCAGTCGACGTTTCAGGCCGAGACCCTTCGTCAGGACTAACTGAAGGAAGAGTGAGTAAGGGATTTGAAAGTTGGAGGGGGAGGGGGAGATCCAAAATGATAGGAGAAGACCGGAGGGGGAGGGATAGAGCCGAGAGCTGGACAGGTGATAGGCAAAAGTGGATACGAGAGGATCATGGGACAGGAGGTCCACGGCCTCCTCTACTGTAAAGATGAAGCCACACTCAGGTTGGAGGAACAACACCTTATATTCCGTCTGGGTAGCCTCCAACCTGATGGCATGAACATCGACTTCTCTAACTTCTGCTAAGGCCCCACCTCCCCCTCGTACCCCATCTGTTACTCATTTTTATGCACACATTCTTTCTCTCACTCTCCTTTTTCTCCTTCTGTCCCTCTGAATATACCTCTTGCCCATCCTCTGGGTCACTCCCCCCCCCCTTGTCTTTCTTTCCGGACTTCCTGTCCCATGATCCTCTCATATCCCCTTTTGCCTATCACCTGTCCAGCTCTCGACTCTATCCCTCCCCCTCCTGTCTTCTCCTATCATTTTGGATCTCCCCCTCCCCCTCCAACTTTCAAATCCCTTACTCACTCTTCCTTCAGTTAGTCCTGATGAAGGGTCTCGGCCTGAAATGTCGACTGCACCTCTTCCTACAGATGCTGCTTGGCCTGCTGTGTTCACCAGCAACTTTGATGTATGTTGTTTATTGAGTATAAGAGTTGGAACATAAATGCGGGCTCACTTTTAACATTTAAGAAAAATTTGGACAGGTACATGGATGAGAAGTGTATGGAAGGATATGGTCCAGGTGCAGGTCAGTGGGACTACGCAGAAAAATGGTTTGACACAGCCAAGAAGGGCCAAAAAACTGTTTCTGTGCTGTGTAATGTTCTATGGTTCTATGGTAGAACAAAGGACCCTACGGAAAATCCTGACAATTCCGGACAATTTTTCTCACCCTCTGCATACCACCTTGGCTGAACAGAGGAGCACATTTAGTAATAGACTAAGAGAACCGTGCTGCTCCAAAGAGTGCAACATGAGGTCATTCTTACCCTCAGCCATTATGCTCTATAATGAGTCAGGGGAAGTGATGACAGCCCCCCCCCCCACCTCCTGTCAGACTGTTTGAGATAACTTATTTTTTATTCTTTCTTACTTCTCTTCTAATATTTGTATATTTGTGTATCTGTGCACTTGTAATGCTACTGAGACACTGCAATTTTCTTTGAGATCAATAAAGTGTCTATCTATCTGTTATCTATCTATTACAGAATCTCTGTCTGATGCTTCTAACTCCCTACCCTCTCCCTTCCCCTTTTCTCAACCACGATTCCCCTCTCTCTGCCCCCTTCCCACTCTCAATCCACAATAGAGACCCATATCCGAATTAGGTCTATAATCACTCATGTATGTCATGAAATTTGCTTTTTTTGTGTAGCAGCAGTGCAGTGTAATATATAAAAATAGTACAGTACTGTGCAGATATCTTAGGTACACTAGCTACGTATATGTGCCCAGGTTGAGCTACTGCATCCTTCTGGACTAAATATCGAAAGTTTGTGTCAGAAGTGGGCAATTCTGGTGTAACAATCTCAGATTTTCTCTCTCCACAAATGCTAACAGGCATTTCCAGTATTCTCTTTCGTTTCACATTTCCAGCAACGTTTATCCCTTGTGTCCCACAGTTTCAACATTGCTTTCTTTTCCTGCCCTCACTCATTTCTTCAAGTTACACTCCTGCAGAGAGATCAGCTACAATTAATAAGCACTCATCATCCTCTCTAAGTCAGCACCAGCAGCATTTCTGTGGCTTGGACAAACTTGGTCTCCATTCTATTACGTACAATTGCCCTGCTCACTCTATCTCCTGCAACTTGAAACACAACTGTTTTCTCAATTTTCTTGTTCTGGAAGTTCATCGACCTGAAAGGTTAATTCTGTTTTTAAACCATAAATGTTGTCAAACCTGGTGATTTTCTTCAACATTTTCTGTTTTTGTTTCAGACTTCCAGCTTACATAAGCTCTTGTTTCTTAATGTTAATGTTAAAAAAGTTGTTCCTGCTCCTTGGTCATCAGTGCATCAACTGATGACAGCCATTTTTTTTCTCGATAAGCTCATGAAAGCCTTGGCAGGCTTATGTGAACCTTTGAAATTGGTTTAACCAACTTAGGGCAGCATGGTAGCGTAGTGGTTGGCACCACACTTCATAGTACAAGTGACCCAGATTCAATTCCTGCTGCAGCCTGTAAGGACATTGTACATGCTCCCTGTGACCATGAGAGTTTCCTCCAAGTGCTCTGGTTTCTTCCCACAATCTAAAGATGTACTGGTTGGTAGGTTAATTGGCCATTATAAATTGCGATTAGGCTAAGATTAAATCAGGGGATTGCTGGGCAGTGTGGCTCGAAAGGGCGAAAAGGCCTATTCTACGCTGTATCTGGAATAAATAAATAAAAGTAAAACAACAGATAAATTTTAAGTCCTTAAGTTGGTACACATCATTCCTAATCTAAAACAGGGCTCAAATTAGATTTCTAAATCTGTTATACAATCCTGTAGAAATTGGTAAAAACGTATTTAAGGGGAGGAGAAGATGACGGCGCGACGGCAGCGCGTGTGGCCTTTCCAGTGAATGATATCTGTTATCTGTCAAGTAGGGGACCGGGCACAATTCTGATTTGATGGAGACGGACGTGAGAGTACAGAGGAGTGTCTAGAAAACTTCTGAAATGCCCGCTTCGCTGCTGCTGCTGCTGTTTGGTAATCGGAACCTCCGGAGCAGAAGGCCCCGAATCCTCGGCTTTGCTTGTTTCAGTGGCTGGGGCTAGGTCGAAGGCGCTCGGCAGAGGATGGCGCTCGGGAGGCTGTATCAGAGGGGCTGGTTGGAGGCTCGAAGTTTCGAACAGACAAGCTTAGTGTCGGCTGTGGTTGGCTGCTTCCAAGGCATCGGCAAGTTGACGGTGCCTGGAGGTTTATGGCAGGGAGTTTCTCCCTTTTGCCGCCTGCTATCAGGGACTCGGGAGTCGATCAACTCAAGGAATTTGAGACTTTATTTACCGTGCCCATGGTTTGTTCTTCATCAAATTATGGTATTGCTTTGCACTGCTGTAACTATATGTTATAATTATGTGGTTGTGTCAGTGTTAGTCTTTGGTTTGTCCTGTTTTCTGTGATATCACTCTGGCAAAACATTGTATCATTTCTTAATGCGTGTATGCATTTCTAAATGACAATAAAAGAGGACTGAGTGTTCTCATAATCTAATTGAAGTATAGGCAAAGCACACAGTATTCATGCTAGCTACTTTCTTCATGCTACTATGCCATCTTCTCCTCCCCTTGAATACGTTTTACCAATTTCTACAGGATTGTATAACAATAATAGAACATTTAGAAGCCTCTTTCAAATTTGCATACACATTTTTAAGAAGTAAACAAATCTGACACAGAGGTTTCAAAAGTGCTCAGCCTTCTCAATGTTGAACTAGAGGATAATAGTGTTAAACCATTGGCAAAGTAATGAGGCAACAGCACTGCAAAAGTTGAGGGGGTTGTGATGAGGGGGGCTGTGATGCATTGTGTTTGTAATCATGTCACTTAGAAATAGGTCTTCAGTGGAGGTTGTGTTTACTTATTTTTAGCATATGCTACTCTCTTTCCTGGAATCCATCCTGTCTGTGGGGGCAAGGAGGAGGTAGGCAATTCATAATAATGTGCATTGTGAGGAGGAACAGATGGAGGAGGATGTGGGTTGAAGAAAGATAGTCTCTTGATAGTTGGAATGCCATTGAAGAAGAACAGATCCTAATCCAGATATTGTCAAATATTTGACCACAATCCCTTTGTATCAACGGGCTCCGTCAGCAGCTCTCTCCCCATTCAAACAGAAGCACCAATTCCTTTAGCCAAGGCATAGGGCATAGGGGACCAGAACAGTGAAGAGTGGATAACAGCTTTCTAAAAGGGCAATGGACAAGGTTGCCTGTCCACTTTAGATTTGACGTGTCACCTAGAAAGAATAATGTGTGAGGGAATACTGCATGAGGGAGGATCTGTGATAGTTTTCAGCTGAAGCTCTGGCACTTGTGTTCTATAATTTAAAGCAACATAATAGAAATTTTTGTATTGTTCCAAAATCCAGATTTTGCCAAATATTTCACCACAATCCCTTTGTATCACTTGGCTCCATTTGTAGTTTTCTCCCTGTTCAAACAGAAGCACCAATTCCTTTAGCCAAGGGAATCAGATTGTGTAAATGAACCATAGAGCAGGCTCCCTCCAGATCTATATAGTCAACAAGAGTGTGCTATTAAATGTCCTAGAGCATCTTCTGTTTCATGTTTCTCAAAGAAATCCTCAGCGGGTGTTCCTCTGAATTCAGAAAAATTAATAAAGCAATTTTGTTGCTCTAGGCTCTCACTCTTTGAGAAATGCAGACATCCTGCTTCTGATGATGCTGACTCTATATTCAGTTAAACTTTTGCATTCAGAAATGTGATGAGTCTAGCTGGGAGCCCAAAGAGTTCAGTGATTGTCAGCTACTGCATCTAGTCCTTCAGGAATCTCAGAAATGTAACAAAATTATACGGATTTCTCTCAACACTACCCTATGTTCACGCTTCACCGAATGAACTCTCTTCATGCAATAGAAGTATGGGAGTGAACTGACAAATTTAAACCCAAACAGCACCTGATTCCCTCTGGCTGCTTAAAACATGGCTCAATTATATTTTTAAAAAATGGCTACTTATACTTTGTTATACCTTGACAGGCGCAACACTTCAGACAGATAATCCTGGCTGCAGGTCTTCAGTGCTGAGAATGGATAACTGTCCTATTGTTTCTGGTCATTGCTTGGAATGGCAACAGCTCTGCCTAAGCCTGCAAGGAATTGCAGAGAGTTGTGAACACAAGCCCAGTCCATCATATAAACCGGTATCCCCTCTGCAGCCTCTATCTACACATCCCATTGTCTCGGGAAAGTAGCCAACATAATCAAAAATCAACCCCCCCACCCCCGCATCCCAGCCATTCTCTTTTCTTCCCCCCTTCCATGGGTCAGAAGATACAAAATATTAAGAGTGTATTCCTTCAGATTCAAGGTCAGTTTCTATTCCACTGGTATCAGACTCTTAAGAAACTTCATGTATGCTGAAGATCAACTATTCACTTCTCAATCAGTTGTGAAAAGCTTCACTCTCAACTCCACATTATTTACATTTAGGAAGCAGAGAACATAATAGCGATGTTGCAACTGTGACCAATTTCAGGAAAGAGGACAAGTCCAACTGTAATAAGTACAGAGAGTTTCTCTGCTGTCTATCACAGGGAAGATCTTTACAGAAGATTTTAAGGGACTTATTCGACTCATATGTCAAAGCATATGTGAAGATGAGCCTTAGTCAACACACATAAGATCCAAGTTCTTTACCATCCTATCCTTGCTGTACAACACAGCCCTCCAGCAAAGAAGGGCCATTGTAAAATCCTGGAAAACACTTCCATTTTCAATATCTGTGAAGCCCCCATTTGTTGATTATGAGGTTAACCATCGCCTTCTATACAACGACATAGACTTTGATTGATTAAGGAAAGGAGTAAGGAGTGTCTGGATATCAAGTCCACTGACCTGGCATGAAATTTATGGTTTAACAGGCAGCAAAGAACTCTCCACTCCTGTATGCTTCTTAAATCTGACTGACTAATGCTGGCACATGAAGGTACTGGAAAGATATAACCTACATTGTCTCTGCAAAATCTTCCAAATCCATTGAATGGATAGGCAAAACAATCCCAGAAGACCTAGTTATCCTCAGATGACTAAATTGAGCAGACCATTTCACTTGTATGCCCCACACCAGACCTCTGAAACTGACAATCGAAATGGAGAAGGAACATTCACCGTGGTATTAAAAACCTCAGGTCAATGCATTGGAAGCATAAAGAAGCCCCATATCAACTGCGGAAGGAATGGTCCCATTAGATGCCTCTTGAATCCCACCATGACACTTCTGTAATAGATTCTGCAGTTCTCGCTTTGACCTCATCAGCCACCTCTGACCCCATGAAACTGGAAATGGAGCAAAGGACTGCCTCAGAAGATTAATACTGATCATTCTCATGTAAGTAGTACAAGTGATTGAATGTCCATTGGGTAACTTAGAGATTAACCTCAGCTCCTCTTTGCAAAGCTGCAATAATGGTGACCTTGATTTATCAGAAATGATGCCCAGAAGAAAAGTAGAATCAATTAAAATACTCCAAACTCATCTGTATTTTAGCAAGTATCCCTCAACATATCTCCATGGACTTGTCGTGGGTCTTCCATTATCCCAGGGGAAGATTGTCATCATGGTAATTGTCAATCAGTTTTTAAAAGCCCGTTAGTTCATTGTCTTGGAGAAACCACCATCTGCGTCAGGGAAGGCTGAAATTCTCCTGAACCAGGTCTTCACGATCCATGGATTTCCAGTGGATATTGGCTCGGATCATGGTCCACAATTCACATTACATTTCTGGGGGGCATTCAGTAAGCTGATAGGGGCAACAGCAGGTATTTCCTCTGGGTTCCACCTGCAGTCCAGAGGCCAGATTGAGCAGACCAACCAGGATTTCGAACAGAGACGTAAATGCGTGGCCTCAGAAAGACCTGACGAGTGGTGTAATCATTTGTTGAGGGCAAAGGTCGCCCACAACACCTGACAGCATTCAGTGCATGGGATGTCACTGTTCGAGTGCTAGTTTGGTTATCCTCCGCTTCTCTTTCAAGAACAGGAGACCAAGGTTGAGGTCCCTGTGGCTGAAAGTCTCATCCAATGCTGCAAGCAAAAACGGATTATGGCAAGAAAGATTTTGTTAGCCCCTAACTAGAAGGCAGAGACCTAGGTGAACCGAAGAAGACAGAGACCCACTTTGCTGCCTGGGCAACAGGTTTGGCTGTCCACTCATGATTTGCCTCTCCAGGTGCAATCTGGAATGTTCATTGTTCAGGTTCATGTTCATTGGACCCTTCAAAGTCCTGGGAATAGTAAACCTGGTGGCTTACACCTTGAAACTCCCCAAGACCCTAAAGATCAACTGCACCTCCATATCTCTAAATTAAAACCTGTCTGCACCAGCCCCTGAGCCGCACCAACATCAGCCCCGCTGCCACGCAGGTTTATTGCTGGGGAACAGGTCTTCAAGGTGAGAAGTCTTTTGGGTTCATGTACTCCTCAGAGTGTTCAGCAGTACCTCATGGACTGGGAAGAGTTTGGGCCCAACGGGAGGTGCTGGGTGCCTGAAAGAGACATCAGGATTCAGCTCTCATCCATGGCTACCATCACTGCCTCTCTGGGCAGACAGGGCAGTCAGGAGTTGGCCGTAGGGGAGGGGTCCTGTTGTGAGAAGCTCCCAACCGTGCCAGCATCCGGGGTTCAGACGCTCTAACTCGGATAGCAGGCATGGTCTCTTTAAGGGGTTCAGGATGGGCCGCTAAGTGGCAATCATGTTTTGGGCGTCAAGAATTGAGTATTTAAAACAACGGAAATGAGGTCCAGTGCTCAATCATTAGCCTTACTGGAGACATCGCCTAGCTTTTGTTGTGTGCTCAGTTCTTGATCCAGTTTGGTGTCGTGTCTCGATCCTTGATTTAGGCACTCCAATATCTCGGTCCAAAACCATCTTCATCAAGTACTCTCACCACAGATATATTACAATTGTAATGATTGATAGGTTCAAGAGCAGCTATTTTATACTTTATACTTTATACTTTATTGTCGCCAAACAATTAGTACTAGAACATACAATCATCACAGTGATATTTGAATCTGCACTTCACACTCCCTGGATTACAAATATTAAATATTAAAAATATTAAAAATAGTTAAAATTAGTAAATGTTAAAATGTTAAATTATAAATCATAAATAGAAAATAGAACAATGGGAAGTAAGGTAGTGCAAAAAAACCGAGAGGCAGGTCCAGATATTTGGAGGGTACGGCCCAGATCTGGGTCAGGATCCGTTCAGCAGTCTTATCACAGTTGGAAAGAAGCTGTTCCCAAATCTGGCCGTATGAGTCTTCAAGTTCCTGAACCTTCTCCCGGAGGGAAGAGGGACGAAAAGTCTGTTGGCTGGGTGGGTCGTGTCCTTGATTATCCTGTCAGCACTTCTTTGACAGCGTGCAGTGTAAAGTGAGTCCACGGACGGAAGATTGGTTTCTGTGATGTGCTGCGCCCTGTTCACGATCTTCTGCAGCTTCTTTCGGTCTTGGACAGGACAACTTCCATACCAGGTTGTGATGCACCCTAGAAGAATGCTTTCCACTGTGCCTCTATAAAAATTAGTGAGGGTTTTAGGGGACAGGCCAAATTTCTTTAGTTTTCTCGGGAAGTAAAGCTGCTGGTGGGCCTTCTTGGCAGTGAACTCTGCTTGGTTGGACCAAGTCAGGTCATTTGTGATATTGACCCCGAGGAACTTAAAGCTTTTGACCTGTTCCACTTGCGCACCACCGATGTAAATTGGGTTGTGCAGTCCACTACTCCTTCTGAAGTCAACAACCAATTCTTTTGTCTTGCTGACGTTGAGGGATAGGTTATTGTCTTCGCACCATGCCACCAGGCTCTTAATTTCCTCTCTGTACTCAAACTCATCATTACCCGAGATACGCCCTACAATTGTTGCGTCATCAGCAAACTTATATATTGAGTTTGATGGAAACTTGGCCACACAATCATGGGTGTACAGTGAGTACAGCAGGGGGCTGAGTACACAGCCTTGTGGGGCACCAGTGCTCAGAGTGATTGTAGAGGAGAGCTTGTCCCCTATTTTTACAGCCTGGGTCCCGTCCGTGGGGAAGTTGAAGATCCAGCTGCAGATCTTAGTGCTAAGGCCGAGGTTCCGGAGCTTAGGAATCAGTTTATTTGAAATGATGGTATTAAAGGCAGAGCTGTAGTCAATGAAAAGGAGCCTTACGTATGCGTCTTTATTCTCCAGGTGTTCTAAGGAGGAATGTAGGGCCAGAGAGATGGCATCGGCCGTTGACCTGTTGCTCCGGTAGGCGAATTGCAAAGTGTCGAGGTTGACCGGTAGGCTGTGGCTGATGTGTGCCATAACCAATCTCTCGAAGCACTTCATAGCAATTGATGTCAGAGCCACAGGTCGATAGTCATTCAGGCATGCCACCTTGCTCTTCTTCAGCACTGGGATTATCGTTGCCTTCTTAAAACACGGGGGGATCTTAGACTGAAGCAAGGAGGAGTTAAAGATGTCAGCAAACACTCTAGCTAGCTCGCTTGCACAGGCCCGGAAAACCCATCCCAGGACTCCATCTGGGCCCGTCGCCTTCCTTGGATTTATCTTCAGGAAGGCCCTTCTAACATCCTCCTCGGTAACAATGAATCTCGATGCCACCAGGTCCGGTTCATCCAGAGGGAGTGGGATGCTCCTCTTCTGTTCGAATCTTGCGTAGAATACGTTAACTTCGTCAGGAAGAGAAGCGCCACAGTTATTGATATTCCCAGACTTTTCTTTGTGCCCAATGATCTCATTTAGACCCTGCCATAGTCTACTGGCATCCCTTTGGTTAGCCTGGGCTTCCAACTTGGCTCGATATTGCCTTTAATGGCGCCCTTAATGGCTTTCCGGAGTTCATGTCTGGATTCCGTGTGGCGACTGGTATCCCCGGACCTAAAAGCCGCAGGTCTAGCCTTTAAAAGGGACTTGACCTCATAATTCATCCAAGGTTTCCGGTTAGAGAATACAGGTTTCCCCTGCCATCCGAAGGTAGAGCGTTCCTATAAAATGGTTCGTAAGCCTAAATGTCGTAAAGCGAAGAAGCAATTACCATTTATTTATATGGGAAAATGTTGTGAGCATTTGCAGACCCAAAAATAACCTACCAAATCATGCCAAATAACACATAAAACCTAAAATAACAGTAACATATAGTAAAAGCAGGAATGATATGATAAATACACAGCCTATATAAAGTAGAAATACTTTTCCACAATCATTACTGAAATGTTCTCTGGATCGAAAATCTCACGCAAGCTGTTGGGAAAAATGCGTAAGTGCTCTCCAGTAACCTTTAAGCTATGAAGCTGCCAAATCATACCAAATAACACGTAAAAATACACAGCCGATTTAAAGTAGAAATAATGTATGTACAGTGTAGTATCACTTACGGGAATCGGGACAGTGCCGAGCACACTGATGATGGTGTGTTAGGCTGAGTTGGAGTTTGAGTGGTGCAGTGACCCCCCACCCTCCAGGCCGCTGAGCGATACATTGCAGCGAAGAGGGTCCAGCGGTAGCCGGGAGCTACACAGTGCATCTTTAAGAAAAAAGCCGAAACAAACATGCTAATTAATTAGGTGCCGCCCGTAATTGTCGGCCCAGATCAGTGCCGATATCCGATTGCGTCGTCTCTGATCTGGACCGACAATTATGTGTCGGCGGCACCTAATTAATTAGCATGTTTATTTCGGCTTTTTTCTTAAAGATGTGCTGTGTGCCTCCCGGCTACCTTTGCATTCTCCGCGAATTGGTATCTGTCCGTGGCCTGGGGGTTGGGGTGGTGGGACACTGGGGTGTCATCTCGTCGTCTGTTTCCATTAGAGCAGGCAGCTCATCTTCTTCTATCTCTGCCTGCCTCAATGTCGAAGGCTGAGGTTCGTCGTCTGCTGTGGCTGATGTGGAAGGCTTGCTTGACTGCTGAACCTCGCGTATTTTTCTATCACACAGTTCTTTAATGAGGACTCAAACCATCCTGCAAATATCCCCTAAACCGACGTACCCTTTCAAAATTAAAGTCGTACTTTATCATTACTCATTCGGCTTCGATTGTTATCCTTTATTCTTCCAATTGTATCAGCTCTTCATCTGTCAGCTCTTGCTCATGGGATGCCAAAACCTCTTCAACATCATGTTCGCCAACTTCCACAAGCCAAACTCACGTTGTCCTTACTTCGTTCACCATGATCAAAACGCTTAATTATGTCTAGTTTTACGCTAAGTGTAACACCCTTACGAGCTCTTTCAGGCTTTTCCGATACCTTAGAACTCATCTTGCAAACGGCTGCTCACAGGCTCGTGTTTAAGCAAAGCAGTTGCGAATTTGCGGGAGAGCAGCTGCTCGGGGCACACTGCCTTTTATCGCGCGCTGAATTTTTTTTCGTAACAGTGAAAACACCTTCTGAAAGTGAAAATAGGGTACTAATGTAGGTCTTTCGTAACAGTGAGGTTTCGTAAAGCGAACGTTCGAAAAGCGTGGGACACCTGTACCTGGATCGTCTTGCGAGACACACAGTCCTCCGTGCATTTCCAAATAAAGTCCGTGACAGCTGAGGCATACTCATCGAGGTTAGCTGCCGAGTCCTTGAATACTAACCAGTCCACCCATTCAAAGCAGTCATGGAGGACCTCATCCGTTTCCTCCGTCCAACACGACACTACTTTTGACACTGTGACCTTCCGCTTCAGTTTCTGTTTGTAAGCCGGGAGGATGAGTACGGCCTGATGGTCCGATTTTCTGAAGTGAGGCCGTGGGACGGAACAGTAGGCATCCTTGACTGCTGTGTAGCAGTGGTCAAGTATATTCGGGCCTCTAGTGGAGCAGGAGACACGTTGGTATAACTTTGGCAGGGCCTTTCTGCGGTTGGCCTGGTTAAAGTCCCCGGCTGTAACGAGCAAAGCCTCTGGATACCTGGTCTCAAGTTCACTGATGTTGGCATACAGTATGTTCAGAGCACACTCCACGTTCGCCTGGGGGGGAATGTAGACCGCTGTCAGTATGACCGAGGTGAATTCCCGTGGCAAATAGTAGTGATGGCACTTCACCGACAGGTGTTCCAGGTCCGGGCTGCAGGAGCTTGTCAGTGCCTCTGTGTCCGAGCACCACCCAGTGTTGATCAGTAGGCAGATACCACCTCCCCTCGTCTTGCCCAAAGATGCCGTGCGGTCCATCCGATGGTTTGAAAATCCCTCCAGTCGGATGGCACAGTCGGGGGTGGCAGGGGAGAGCCAGGTCTCGGTGAAACAGAATACACAGCAGTTCTGCATCTCCCTGCAGTAGGTGAGTCTCCCTTTAAGATCATCCACTTTGTTCTCTATGGCTTGCATATTAGCTAGTAGGATGGTGAGCATAGGGACCCTGAAGCCTCTCAGCTTCAATCTGACCAGCAGCCCAGCTCTTTTCCCACGCTTCCTCGGTAAATAGTGCATTTTTCCAGGTTTCCATCGATGCAGTGTGTTGTTGTCAGCTCTTCGATGTTGGTTGACGCATACATTTCAACAATACAATGAACACTTTGATCTTGTTGCAAGAAAAATACTTTTTTTGTTCTATTTTTGTGCCTTCTTGCAAAATTTGTGTGTAATATGTATTTAATACATCTCAAGAGGGAGGAACAACTCTCTGGGTAGCCTCCATCCTGATGGCATGATTATCAATTTCTCCTTCCTGTAATTTTTTTCCTTCCCCCTCTCCTCTTCTTCTATTCCCCACTCCAGCTTCTTACCTCTTCTGGCCTGCCTATCACCTCCCCCGGGTCCCCTCCTCCTTCGTTTTCTCCTATGGTCCACTCTCCTCTCCTATCAGATTCCTTCTTTTCCAGCCCTTTATCTTTTTAATTCACCTGGTTTAGCCTAACCTTCTTGCTATCTTCCTTCCCCTCCCCCACCTTTTTATTCCGGTGTTTTCCCCTTCCTTTTCAATCCTGAAAAAAGATCTCGGCCTATGGACTGTCTATTCATTTCCAAAGATGCTGCTTGACCTGCTGTGTTGCTCCAGCATTTATGTGTGTTATTTTTAATTTAATGTGTTTCTTGTGAATGCAGCCTGTGATTCTGCTGCAAATAAGTTTTTCATTGCCCCTACACAAATCTTGTGCATATAACAATAATCTTGACTTTGACTCCGACTTTTATTTCTGAAATTTGTTACAAGATTTGTATAAATTCAGGTACTACAAGGAAGAATTCAAACTAATATTCACTTGAACTTGAAACTGTGATAATCAATGTGCCGTATAAAGAGGTAAAATAAAGACAATAATGTTTTCTGAATTTGTGGACATATTGCCTATCTCCATCTCTCAAAGTTTCTGAAGTAATTTCTCCATCTCTACAGTTTCTCCAACAGAAGACTTTTTTTTAAATTTCTAGATATTTAGTCTATCCCCTCTCTATCTTCTGTTCTGTATTTCTTGTTATGATATCCATATCCATTTTAAATGAATAAAGACTGGATTTTGATATCTGTTTTGCAGGTTTGCATTTCTAAAATTGTAATGTTGCCGAGTTTTAGACATTTTAACATAATTTTCTAGCCCAATAGAGGGCTTGAAACCATGAACAATAAATGTGTGATTTGTGCTTAGTTAATACTCTCACTCTTCTTTATTGCCCATGTGATGGACCAAACATAAATGTAAAATTGCATGTGTGGCTTGCAACCTCATGCTCGCTGGATTTAAAAACAATGTAGCTAAGGACATCCTAGCTTCTTAACTTGCACTTCAACTCCTGGAGCGTGTAAAATTGGATATAGTGTTTACAAAATTGTTTTGTACAATGATCATGGTATCCTATTAGTCCTCTTAATTTTTACATGTGCATCTCTTACGAAGATCAAACTAAAGTGTCTCCTTGGCACAGCTATCCCTGGGGATTAGTTACACAGTGGAAAACAAGCAGAGGGAAGACTAGTAGCACTCAGAAATGACCAAATAAACAGGGACTGCCAAATGATTTGCAGGTGTCAAACTGGAGCAACATCTGTAACCAACTAAGGTCATGATCCTGTCATTTAGCCAGACATTCCAGAGATAAACCTTTGAGGATTATGTAATGAGATCAACTGCTAATATTGCTTTTCAGATTAAAATATCTGTTGCTTTCTCACTGAGTGCATAAGTCAGCACTGTTAAGAATAGTTTCCACGTATTCATAATAGTTTCACATCAAATCAGCCTTTGTCTACCTATCAAGTTTAGAAGAAAATGTCAAATATTTCAACTATATTGTTTAAGTGGACTTTTTGACTCAATGGAATATGTATTTGTCAGGATTTTGAATGAATATTAAGTTTTTTTAATTTTATGACTGGTAATTTAAGTTAAAAGGTTGTAAAACACATTACCTCTTCGTCAATTAATTCTCAGTCCTCTGGTCTAGAACTTGCTTCAGACTGAATTGCTAGCATTTGCAAGGAGACTAATTCAGAACCTGCTATTGTTTCAAATAAAAAAATACAGGTAAATCTAAATAAAGGCTTGAAAACCATGACATAACTGAAAAATGTTAGCGACTCTTGGACAGGTAAATGGAGCTCAGAAAATAGAGGGCTATGGGTAACCCTAGGTAATTTCTAAGGTAAGGACATGTTTGGCACAGCTTTGTGGGCCGAAGGGCCTGTATTGTGCTGTAGGTTTTCTATGTTTCTATGTTTCTAAAATCTGAAATGAGTTTGAATAAGTTTTAAATATGACAATCTTTCTCAGAACATATAGCTTTCAATTTGTCTTGCAATAAATAGTATAAAGAAGTTATTAAAATATTTATGTAAATTAAATTGAGCATATTAATCCAAGTATATTAATCTTGTCACTGTATTCTTTCACTCTTTAAGAATATGCTAATGTGAAATTAATAGTAAGAACTGCTGAAGGTGTTGAACTATAATTTATACAATTCTACCTTTTTCTTTAATTGGACTGACATATTTATAACTTACGTACTTGGGGAATTCCCATTATGTACTTGTTTGAAGGAAGAGTTAGTAAGAGATTTGAAAGTGGAGGGGGAAGGGGAGATACAAAATGATAGGAGAAGACAGGAGGGGGAGGGATGGAGCCAAGAGCTGGACAGGTGATAGGCAAAAGGGGATATGAGAGGATCATGGGACAGGAGGTCCGGGGAGAAAGACAAGGTGGGGGGGGGAACCCAGAGGATGGGCAAGGGGTATAGTCAGAGGGACAGAGGGAGAAAAAGGAGAGTGAGAGAAAGAATGTGTGTATAAAAATAAATAACGGATGGGGTACGAGGAGGAGGTGGGGCATTAGCAGAAGTTAAAGAAGTCAATGTTCATGCCATCAGGTTGGAGGCTACCCAGACAGAATATAAGGTGTTGTTCCTCCAACCTGAGTGTTGCTTCATCTTTACAGTAGAGGAGGCCGTGGATAGACATGTCAGAATGGGAATGGGATGTGGAATTAAAATGTGTGGCCACTGGGAGATCCTGCTTTCTCTGGCGGACAGAGCATAGGTGGTCAGCAAAGCGGTCTCCCAGTCTGCGTCGGGTCTCACCAATATATAAAAGTCCACATTGGGAGCACCGGACGCAGTATATCACCCCAGCCGACTTACAGGTGAAGTGTCGCCTCACCTGGAAGGACTGTTTGGGGCCCTGAATGGTGGTAAGGGAGGAAGCGTAAGGGCATGTGTAGCACTTGTTCCGCTTACACGGATAAGTGCCAGGAGGGAGATCAGTGGGGAGGGATGGGGGGAACGAATGGACAAGGGAGTCGCGTAGGGAGCGATCCCTGCGGAAACCAGGGGGGGGGAGGGAAAAATGTGGTAGATGAGGACCAGGGGAACCCTATTCTTAGTGGGGTGGCGGGAGGAAGGAGTGAGAGCAGATGTACGTGAAATGGGGGAAATGCGTTAGAGAGCAGAGTTGATAGTGGAGGAAGGGAAGCCCCTTTCTTTAAAAAAGGAGGACATCTCCCTCGTCCTGAAATGAAAAGTCTCATCCTGAGAGCAGATGACGCTGAGACGGAGGAATTGCGAGAAGGGGATGTGGAATTAAAATGTGTGGTCTGGTGCTCCCAATGTGGCCTTCTATATATTGACGAGACCCGACGCAGACTGGGAGACCGCTTTGCTGAACACCTACGCTCTGTCCGCCAGAGAAAGCAGGATCTCCCAGTGGCCACACATTTTAATTCCACATCCCATTCCCATTCTGACATGTCTATCCACGGCCTCCTCTACTGTAAAGATGAAGCAACACTCAGGTTGGAGGAACAACACCTTATATTCTGTCTGGGTAGCCTCCAACCTGATGGCATGAACATCGACTTCTTTAACTTCTGCTAATGCCCCACCTCCCCCTCGTACCCCATCCGTTATTTATTTTTATACACACATTCTTTCTCTCACTCTCCTTTTTCTCCCTCTGTCCCTCTGACTATACCCCTTGCCCATCCTCTGGGTCCCCCCCGCCACCTTGTCTTTCTCCCCGGACCTCCTGTCCCATGATCCTCTCACCCCTTTTGCCAATCACCTGTCTAGCTCTTGGCTCTATCCCTCCCCCTCCTGTCTTCTTCTATCATTTTGTATCTCCCCCTCCCCCTCCCACTTTCAAGTCTTTTACTAACTCTTCCTTCAGTTAGTCCTGACAAAGGGCCTGAAACGTCGACTGTACCTCTTCCTAGAGATGCTGCCTGGCCTGTTGCGTTCGCCAGCAACTTTGATGTGTGTTGCTTGAATTTCCAGCATCTGCAGAATTCCTGTTGTTATGTACTTGTTTGCTTATTTTTGGAATATATGCCGATGTGCCTCCAACTAATTCTCAGGAAGCACAAATATCTTGCAAATTATGTTTACACACTTGAAACTAATACACCATCTGCATCCTTCAGAGTTTCAATCTAGCAAGCAACTGAAAGGTCTTCACCCATCTAAAATGCTGAGGGGTTACCTGACAGATGTAGATAAAATTATAAGAGACATTATTAGAATAGACAGATAGAATCTTTCTCTCATGGTAGAACTATCAAAATCAAGAGGGCTTAGGTTTACATTGAGAGGAAGAAGCTTTTTTCAGTTTGGTGGAACCGTTTGGGTAGCCTCCAACCTGAAGGCATGAACATCAATTTCTTGAACTTCTGGTAATGGCCCCCCATTCCCTATCTCCTTTTCCCTCTCTCGCCTTATCTCCTTGCTTGCCCATCACCTCCCTCTGGTGTTCCTCCCCACTTTTCTTTTGTCCATAGCCTTCTGTCCTCTCCTATTAGATTCCCCCTTCTCCAGTCCTGTATCTCTTTCAACAATCAACTTTCCAGCTCTTTATTTCACCCCTCCCCCTCTCTGTTTCAATTATCACCTTGTGTTTCTCCTTCTCCTCCCCCCACCTTTTAAATCTACTCTTCATCTTTTTTTCTCCAGTCCTGCTGAAGGGTCTTGGCCCAAAACATCAACTATACTCTTTTCCATAGATGCTGCCTGGCCTGCTGAGTTCCTCCAGCATTTTGTGTGTGTAACCTGGAAGGAAAGTTTTTTTTACACAATGATTGGTGATGTCTGAAATATCCTGCCAGATATTTCAGACATCACCAAATACAATTCATACTTTTAAGAGACAGTTTGAAGGCTCTTGTATAGGCAAAGCATGGACGAATGGAATTAATGTTAAGAGATCAAAAAGATCAGTGTGGATGTGGTGACCCAAAGGGGTTGCCTCTGTGCTCTGCAGTTTTACACATTGACTGTCAACTAATATAAGTAAGTGCCTCCAGTTGAAAAGGTGGATTTTCCAATGCCAGTACTCAGATGGGTGTCCGTGAGGCTGTAAGCCTCTGTAAGGAGAAGAAGGGACAACCTTGTCAAGTCATTCAGATGCAGTTCCATCATTGCCTGCAAGATATTCCAAGGTAATTGGACAAAGTTGATATCTATGAATAGTACGATGGCCAACCAAAGCTGAGACTAAAATCGTTCATGGGAAATGTAGAGAGGCAGCATCTGATAATCGGCAGGTCTCTCCAATAGACCATGTGTACTTCTCTCTGCAGTTGCTTGTGATAGGGGATTAATTGGCCAGATCATATCGGAGCTGGCCTGCAATAAGCAACAACCTATTGCAGGATGGATGTGGTTGCAATCATCTTTAGAATTTGGACAGCTCCTAATGACCTGCTGGTCTTTTTGCTCTTTAGAAAGGTGGAGGCTGCCCATTCCTCATTGCACATAAACAGCTCCTGCATGGAGAGAGTTAAATGTATCAAGTTTCTGTGAGTGCACATAGAAACATAGAAACATAGAAAACCTACAGCACAATACAGGCCCTTCGGCCCACAATTCTGTGCCGAACATGTACTTACTTTAGAAATTACCTAGCGTTACCCATAGCCCTCTATTTTTCTGAGCTCCATGTACTAAGCTTAGTGGACAATCTCACCTGCTCCCTCAACACGACCTCTTTAGTCAAGAAAACACAGCGTCATCTCCACTTCCTGAGGAGTTGAGGTGAGCGAGTTCCCCCTCCCCTTCCCCATTCTAAATCATTTCTACAGAAGCATCACCCAGAGTGTCCTGACACTTGCATCACTGTCTGGTATGGGAATTGCAAGGTTTTACAAAGGATTGCAAGGACTGCTGAGCAGATCATAGGGATCTCTCTTCCTCCCATCTGAGATTTTATCAGGAGTGCTGCATATACAGGGCACTTAACATTGTGAAGGATCTCTTCATAATCTCTTTGTGTCATGGCCCGGTCCGTGAAGTCCACATTCCGGTTCACAGTCCAGTCCATGGACTCAGGACTCCAGGTCTTCCAGCTGTCCCTTGTTTGAGTTAATCGTGGGTACCTGATTCCCATCTTGGGGTTGGACTATGAGTAGCCTTGGGGTTGAGTGTGGGCTGCTGGTTTGTCTTGTCAGTCCCCTTGGAGCAAGCTGCTGATGGAAGGCTAGTGAAACCATTTGTGATCTCTAGGCCTGGTTGGAGGACCACTGCTTCATGGAGACTTGTTGCCACTTGTTGGAGTAGTCTGCGGTATGGAATTGGCTGTTTCCTGGGCCAGCTGAGTGGCTGCCAGCCACTCTGAGCTAGTAGGGATCCGGCTGTTTCTGTAGCCAGCTGAGATTTCTGGCTGAACTGAGACTTGGAGCTACCCCAGAGCGGAGATGGAACTGTCTGTTGTTCTTTGGTGTTTGTCTTGTCTTGTCCTCGCCTCTGTGGGGTAAACCAGGCCGTTTTGCCGTTGCCCTGTGGGGAGATCTGTCTTGTCTTGTCCTTGCCTCTGTTGGGTAAGTCCGGCCGTTCTGCCGTTAATTGACGGAGAGACCTGTCCCACCTCGGAGTCCAAGCCTTGTCTCCTAGTCCATAGTTCCTAGCCCTGGTCCCGCTTTCTCTAGCCCAACTCTGCGTTCTTGTCCCTGCTCCTTACCGGAATCCTGTCATGTCCCTACTCTAGTCAAGTCCTGTTCCTTCTACTTCAGTGTCTGTGTCTTGCACTTGGGTCCATTCCCAGCACCCCTTGTGACACTTTGCCCCTCTACCATCAGGCAGGAGGTACTGTAGCATTACGACAAAGACTGTCAGGATGAGAAACAGCTTCTTCCCCAGGTGATGAGTATACTCAACTTCTTCCACTGCCCAGTCTCATCACATATGAAGCACAAGCAGCGTTATACTGTTTACTTTTTAACGTGTCATAAATGTACCTATGCTAAATGCCAATCTTCTGGAATATGTTTGTGAATCTGTTTATGGTAATAATACTTTATGTGTTGTGCGTGAGTTATATGTACTGAGCTTTGCACCTTGGCCCAGAAGAATATTGTTTCATTTGGTGGTATACATCCATATTGTTGAATGACAATAAACTTGAACCTATTGCATCAGCTCAACAAAGCAGAGCAGTTTGTAGGTGTCAACTTGGTCACTGGATGCCCTCTGAAATGTTTAAGACCTGGACAAAGTGCAGGCACAACTGTCATGGAAAGAGGTAACAATGAGGCAAGAAATGAAAGGATTCAAAGATATACTCAAAATCTGCATGCAGATGTTCAACATTTCTACTGACTCCTGGGAGTCATTCAAACATTCTCACTGACTCCTGGGAGTCTCTGGCCCATAACCATCCATAACCAAGGAGAACCATTCAGAACATTATTAAGAATTCGGTGCCATGCATGGGAATATGCAGAAGATTGAGTGAACCATCTCATGGACTACTCATCTATCCAGCCCTTCAGCCAGCACTTGCCTAATCTATGACAGAGATGCATCTCATCAATAACTTCAGAACCAGAGTGGGAACAATTCTTTGTTGATCACAAGGGACTGCGTAAGCAGACGAAGAGGTGTTAGGATATGCAACCCATTGGCAAGACATTTAGAGACAGATTGAAAATATCTGAATAATTAAAAAGGAAGTTTTCATTAAAAAAAAGTATATTTAGTTTAGACCACATGTTAAAATTGCTAAAAGAAAACAAATCACTTATCTGACCTGTGAAGGCTGTTGATATTCAAGTAGTGTTGAAACACTTGATATACTGGCTATGGCTGGCTCAGGGTAAAAGAGGTCAGACCAGAATTAGCCAAGAAGGTAAAATGTCGTCTAACCACCATACTTCCATTAAGCAAAGCACAAGTATATACGTTCAGAGCATGTTGACGCACCCACAGCAGTCAGCCAACACCTCTCTCTGGAATTGCCCATCAGCCATCTTAACCACCCCTTTAATTCTGGCAACTCTAGGAGAAACCAGAATTATTGGTGGCTGAAACACACGGATCAGAGAGTACATCACAGTACATCACAGGGACTTCTCAGAGTACATCACAGTCCATCACAGGGGCTTCTCAGAGTACATCACAGTCCATCACATGGAGTTCTCAGAGTCTGGTTCTCATGATTTACCTCGCTAACTTTTAAAAGAAATTGCTGGAGATCATTTGGCATGCATATAAATAACATTGCAAATACCTTAAGATCTGATAAACAAATTTTTATCTGCACAAGCAAATATAATTATCATTTCTACATTACACAAATCAAAACAGTATACAGCTCACCCTTTAAATGTTTATTAATATAGAATTGAAACACACTAAAATAATTCTTAATTGTAGATTATTCTTGCAATTAGAATGTTTACAGTTGCCTTACTCTATATATTAGTAAATTTTTGAAATCCATAGAATTGTTTTGAATATTATTTGAATCATTTTGAATATCATAGAAAAAATGATCTAATTCCATTAAAAAGTTCAAATGTTAAATATTTCAGATTTCAACATATTTGGAATGAGCTGCCAGAAATAGAGGTTGAGACATGCACATTAACAATTAATATAAACCATCTAAATAAGCACGTGGATAGGAGAGGTTTAGAGAATTGGAGGCCAAATGCGAGTAACTTACTGGGTAACACAGCCGGCATGGACAAGATGGGCCAAGAACCTGCTTCCATGCTCTATGAATCTATGAGGAAGGAATCAGAGGCAGTTCTCATAATGAAGGCTGGAGAAATTCAAATTCAGTAAATTACTGGAGTACCTCACTAGTATCAGAAAAGATAATATCGAAACCACAGAACTGTTGAAAAATTTTATCAACAATGGCTGATTTTTTGCTATCCTCTGGAACGGTTTATTAAGCCAATGATTCCACTGCTACAAATAACAATAAAATCAGATGGGCCACCTGGTGTAAAAATCTACAGAAGCACACCCAGCTCTAATCTGGCAAAGTCTGCCCCGTGGACAAATGGCCATTCAAATAGAAACTGAGAAAGTTGTCAAGCAAAAGCTTGAATTATCCACACCCTCTGAATCCTGCCTTCACTTCATGGGCTGGACTCATCTAGCAAAATTCTAATGTACATTCTACCCTATCTAACTCAGCAGAAGTGTTGGAATTATTTCTTCAAAGAAAGGGGCTTCCCTTCCACCACCATTAGCGCTGCCCTCAACCGCATCACTTTCATTTCGCGCACATCTCCCCATCCTCCCGCCACCCCACCAGGGCTAGGGTTTCTCTTGTCCTCATCTACCACCCCACCAGTCTCCTTGTCCAGCACATAATTCTTTGTAATTTCCACCATCTTCCAGCGGGATCTCACCACCAAGCACATTGTTCCCTTTCCACAGATGTCTCTCCCCATGCGATTCTATTGTCCATTTGTCCCTCCCCACTGATCTCCTTCCTGGCACTTACCCTTGCAAGTGAAACAGGTGCTATATCTGCCCCTAGAACTCCTCCCTCACTACCATTCAGGGCCCCAAACAGCCCTTGCAGATGAGGAGACACTTCACCTGTGAGTCTGTTGGGGTTATCTAATGTATCCAGTGCTAATGTTGTGGCTTCCTGAATATTGGTGAGACCTGACTCCGATTGGGAGACTGCTTCGCTGAGCATCTGCATTCTATCTATCTGCTAGAAAAATTGGGATCTCCTAGTGGCCACCCAATTTAATTCCATTTCCCATTCCCATTCCGACATATCGGTTCATGCCCTTCACTACTGTCATTATGAGGCTACTCTCAGGTTGGAGGAACAGCACCTTATATTCCATCTGGGTAGCCTCCAACCTGATGGCATGAACATCAATTTCTCAAACTTCTAGTAATGCCCCTTCTCCTTCAACATTCCCCATTCCCATTTTCCTCTCTCACCTTATTTCCTTACCTGCCTATCACCTCCTTCTGGTGCTCCTCCCCACTCCTCCATGGCCTTCTGTTCTTTCCTATCAGATTTCCCCTTCTCCAGCCCTGTATCTCTTTCACCAATCAACCTCCCTGCTCTTTACTTCACCACCCTTCTCCTCCCCTCCCTTCCTGGCGCACCTATCACCTTGTGGTTCTACCTCCCCTCCCCCTATTTTTTTTACTCTGACTCCCTGTCTTATTTTCCAGTTCTGATGAAGAGTCTCGGCCCAAAACATCTACTGTACTCATTTCCACAGATGCTGCCTGGCCTACTGAACTCCCCCAGCATTTTGTGTGCATTGCTTGAATTTCCGGCGTCTGCAGATTTGGAATGATGGTATACAGTCAAAAGAGACTGGCCTTATGATAGATTGACATTGATAGTAAATGTGAGGCCCATGATACCAGGTCACACGTGGGTAGTGATACTTTACACTCCAGCCTGAGGGGTTTTTCAATCCATTAATGGACCAGAGGCAGTATCAGGGAAGGACAGGAGCAACGGCTTACATTCCAGCCTGAGGGCTTCTCAATCCATTAATGGACCAGAGGCAGTATCAGGGAAGGACAGAAACAACGGCTTCTGCTTCATTACAATCTCATATCGTGGTTTTCAGGCATAGAGGTCCTGTGTCACTCTTGTTCTCCCAACCTGTTGCATATAATAATTAAGCGCTGACCATTCTACCAAGTGAGTTCTCTGCCATGATCCTGATTATACTTTACATATTGCCAAAATAAGATGTCAAGCTAGTACTCATTGTAGGAGCAAGCAAGAAATGGCTGACTGAAATGCCTATCACATCCTTGCCAGGAACTTCAATTAGGCTTGCTTGAAGAAATCTCTGCTCAACTATCATCAGCATATCACCTGCAGCACCCAAAACATTCAACCACTGCTATACTACCATCAAGAATGCTTATTGTTCCATTCACAAATGCTCTTCTGGAAGTCTGACCACCTGGCTGTCCTCCTCCTATGTGCATGTAGGCAGAGATTAAAGAGCAAGACACCAGAGGTAAGGACACAGAGAGGTGGTCACATGAAGCAGAGCAGCAATTTTGAGTCAGTAGAGCGGGCGATGGTCAGGAAATCATCAGAGCACCTAAAGCTATTTGCCACATTTGTCATGGACTCATGGAAGAATGTGTCCCCACAATATCATTCAGAGTCTTCAACAACCAGAAGTCCTGGATGAACCAAGAAATTTGAAATCTGCTGAGGGCTAGATCATTGGCATCCCAGGAAAGTACAAGAAGTCCAGGTATGACCTCCTGAAAGTCATCTCCAATGAAAAGTGACAATTCCAGGCTAAGCTTCATGAAGGCTGCGATCATACCAATATTTAAGAAGAATGTGATAACCTGACTCAATGTCTATTATCCCATGACCCTTGGATACACTGTGATGAAGTCATGATACATATCATCTTTTGCCTGAGGAGTGACTTCTTTTTTTATTAAATGCAATCGTGAACAATAGCCAGATCAGAAATGCTGATCAAGTCAACTAGTTCCCAAAGAGAACTCTGATAGGGCAATCAGATGATTCACTGCTGCTCAGCGATAGAACACAAAAAGATCATATGTACAATTAAGAAACATAAAAAAATAGTAGAAATACTAGAGTCATGATGATCATGATGAAGTCTGCTGGAGAGAGACATTTATACACATGCTGTCCTCCATAATTCAAAGAGATTGAAGGATAAGTTTGCAGGGTGACAAAACATGGCAGGAGCACTTGGAACTAAAAACTAATCCCTACCAGGAGAAAACAACACCTGTTCTTTCCGTACTGCTCTCCAGCAGTTTAAGGACTAAGTCCAGCCAAAACATAACTCACAAGTGCTCTTGAAATTCAGGAATTAACCCTACCTGCCAACAACCAAGCATTGCCATCCTGGTCCCCTTCATGATAGCTTATGAAGAAGCATGTGACTTCCCTCCCAGAGATGATAGGTGTTTGTGTACTCGACTCTTGAAGGCTTGGATCCCATCGTCGCAGATGATTCCGACCACAGCATCTGGAAGGCTGTTCCAAATTCTGATAGCACAGTGAGGGAAGCTTCTATCCAGGGTGTAGGTTCTCGCATCAGGCATAGAAACAGCATGAGTAGATAATCTTGATCGTATGGTGCACCGTCTCTCATAAGATGAAGGCAGCATAGTGTGATGGTCCGCAGGGCTGTGGCTGGTGTGACTTGGATCCATTGACTCTTCATTGACTATAGCTTAGCATTCAACACTATCAACTCATTGAAACTCATCACTATGCTCCAAGACCTGGTCCTGATACCTCCCTGTGCAACTCAATCCTTGATTTCCTCACTGGTAGTCCAGGGAATAGCAGCAATATTTCCTCCATACTCACTATCAGCAAGGGTCCACCAAAAGGCTTTGTGCTTTAGCCCTCTGCTTTTCTCACTTTATGCTGTATACCTATGATTGTGCAGCTAAGTACAGCTCCGTATTTAACTTTGCTGATGACCCCACTGGTGTTGGCCAAATCAAAGGTAGTGACAAATTGACACATAGGAGGGAGATTGCAAATCTGATTGAATGGTGCCACAACAACAACAACCCGTCACTCAACATCAACAAAACCAAAGAACTGATTATCGACTACAGGAGGAAGAATCCAGATCTCTGTCAGTTGGTCCTCAATAGGGGATCAGAAATGGAGAGGGTCAGTAGCTTTAAATTCCTTGGTGGTATTATATCGGAAGATCTGTCTTGGGACCAGCAGGTAAGTACCTTCACAAAGAAGACACAACACCTTCTCTACTTTCCTAGAAATTGACATAGATTTGGCATGTCACCAAAGTCTGACAAGTATCTGTAGATGTATAGTAAAAGGTATCCTGATTGGTTGCATCATGACCTGGTTTGGAAATACCAATGCTCAAGAATGGAGAAGACTATAGCATGTGATAGATACAGTCCAGTCCTTAACAGGCAAAGCCCTTCTCACCATTGAGCATAAGTACCTGGAGCACTGCCCCAAGAAAGTAACATCTATCATGAAGGACCCCACCATGCAGACTACACTCTCTTCTCACCATCAGGCAGAAGGTGCAGGAACAGTTAGAATGCGACAACCATTAGGCTCCAGAACTTTCATGGATAACTTCTCTCACAACAATTCGGAACTCACTCTACAATCCACAGGCTCACTTTCAAAGTCTCTTTATAGCTCATGTTCTCATTTCTTTTCATTTGCACAACTTGTCTTCTTTCGTACTTTGGTTGTTTTTGATCTTTGTTATGTACAGTTTTTCATAAATTATACTGTATTTTTTTATGTTCCTGTAAATACCTGGAAGAAAATGAATCTCAAAGTAGTATATGGTAACATATACTGTATGTACTTTGATAATATTTTTTCTTTAAACTTTGAACTTTGAATGTGCTTGGCAACCCCCTAACGCTCTGTCTAGCTGTTGAAACTTGCTCCTCCACATCTTTTAGAAAAAACAGTGAGAGGTAACAACTTTTAGAGGGATTTATATATTCAAAACAAAAAAAATGAAGAGTACCACTAGCGATTAAATAGTTTGAGTCCCAAAACATAACCGACACATTGAGTCTCCAACAAGCGAAACTCAGCAGATGCTGGAAATCAAAGTAATAAACACAAAATGCTAGAGGAACTCAACAGGCCAGGCAGCATCCATGGAAAAGAGTAAACAGTCAATGTTTTGGGCCAAGATCCTTCATCAGGACTGGAAAAAAAAGATGAGAAGTCAGAGTAAGGTGGGAGCGGAGGGGAGGAAGAAGTACAGGATAGTAGGCGACAGGTGAAATTTGGAGGGGGTGTGGAGGTGAAGTAAAGAGCTGGAAAGTTGATTAGTGAAAGTGATAAAGGGATGGAAAAGGGAAAATCTGACAGGAGAGGACAGAAGGCCATTGAAGAAAGGGGAGGAGCACCAGGGTAGATGATAGGCAGGAATGGAGATAAGGTGAAAGAAGTTAATGGGAGTGGGTACTGGTGAAGTTCGATAAATCGATGTTCATGCCATCAGATTGGAGGCTACAAGGACAGAATTTAAGGTGTCACTCCTTCCAACTGAGTGTGGCCTCATCACATCAGTAGAGGAGGCCATAGACTGACATGTTCGAATGGGAATGTGAAGTAGATTTGAAATGGGTGGCCACTGGGAGATACTGCTTTACCTGGCAGATGGAGCATAGGTGCTCAGTGAACCGGTCTCCCAATCTATGCTGGATCTCAGTGATTTATAGGAGGTCACACCGGTAACACTGGTTACAGTAGATGACCCCAACAGACTCACAGTTGAACTGTTGCCTCACCTGGAAGGACTGTTTAGGGCCCTGAATGGTAGTGAGGGAGGATGTATAGTGGCAGGTGTGGCACTTGTTCCACTTGCAAGGATATGTACCAGGAGGGAGATCAGTTGGGAGGGACGAATGGACAAGGGAGTCCCTTGGGGTGCAATCCCCGCAGAAAGTGAAAAGTGGGAGGGGGGAGAGGGAAAGATGTGCTTAGTGGTGGGATCCAATTGGAGATGGCGGAAATTGCAAAGATTATGCCCTGATCAGTTGGAGATGGCAGAAGTTTTTTTTTAGATTAGATTATGAAGACACGTAGTCCTCTTTTATTGTCATTTAGTAATGCATGCATTAAGAAGTGATACAATATTTCCTCCGGTGTGATATCACAAAACACAGGACAGACCAAGACTGAAAAAACTGACAAAACCACATAATTATAACATATAGTTACAACAGTGCAACAATACCATAACTTGATGAAGAAGTCCAAAGTTTCTCAAATGTCCCACATCTCATGCAGACGGGAGAAGGAAGAAAAACTCTCCCTGTCATGCCGACCACAACCCGACTCTGAGTCATCTGAAAACTTCGAGCTCTGATCAGCTCTCCGACACCGAGTACTGAGCGCCATCTCTGTCCGACCAATTCGACCTCCTTCTCGGTCGCCAAAAGCAGGCAAAGCCGGGGATTATGAGGCCTACCCTCCGAAAGATTCCCGACCACGCAGTAAAGACAGCAGCAAACGAGCGTTTCAGAAATTTCTCCAGATGTTCCTCTGTGCTTTCACGTCCATTCTCCATCAAATCAGAATTGTCCACGGCCCCTATTTAATAGATACCATATCATTTATGGATCCATTTGGAGATGGCGGTGGTTACAGATCCAGTTGGAATTGATTCACAGCAGCTACTGAGAGAATCAACAAGTGGGAAGGCACTATTGACTCTCATTGTCATCTTCGTCAGATCTATAACTGGTGTTTTTTGATGTAATCACTAATGTGCTTCCAAAGATGAAGTTTCACTTCACACTTAAAACTTCATCCTATTATATATTATTATTTTTTTTTTGTTAATTGGGAGAGATGCAGACAGTCAATAGCTCAAAACTACATCCATAATCTGCATCCTCAGAGCAGGCATACTCTTCATTCTGCATTATCTTTAAGCCAACAGCTTACCGTGACTTAGTGCCTGATTTCATTTTGAAATCATTGAAGCAATTATGTCATACTGGGGCATAAATCTTTTTTAAAATTTATTCATTTATAGGATGTGGGCATCGCCAGCTAAGCCAGCATTTATTGCCCATCAACATACATCAAAGTTGCTGGTGAACGCAGCAGGCCAAGCAGCATCTATAGGAAGAGGTGCAGTCGACGTTTCAGGCCGAGACCCTTCGTCAGGACTAACTGAAGGACTCACTCTTCCTTCAGTTAGTCCTGACGAAGGGTCTCGGCCTGAAACGTCGACTGCACCTCTTCCTATATATGCTGCTTGGCCTGCTGCGTTCACCAGCAACTTTGATGTATGTTGCTTGAATTTCCAGCATCTGCAGAATTCCTGTTGTTTTTTTTTATTTATTGCCCATCCCTAGTTGTCCTTGAGAAGGTGGTGATGAGCTGTCTTCTTGAACCGCTGCAGTCCCTGAGGTGCAGGTACACCCACTGTGCTGGTAGGGAGGAAATTAGGGAATTCCATGATTTTGACCCAGCAACAATGAAGGAATTGTGATATTTTTCCAAGTCAGGATAGTGAGTGACTTGGAGGGGGATTTCCAATTGGTGGTGTTCCCAGTATCTGCTGTTCTCGTCCTTCTAGATGGTTGTGGTAGTGGGACTGGAAGGTGCTGCCTCTGGAACTGTGGTGTGTTATTGCAGTGCATCTTATAGATAGTACACACTGCTGCAACTGTTCGTTGATGGTGCAGGGATTGGATGCTTGTGGAAGGGGTACCAATCAAGTGGGCTGCCTTGTACTAGGATGGTGTCAAACTTACTGATCATTGTTGGAGCTGCACTCATCCAGGTGAGCGGTGACTATTCCATTACACTCCTGACCTGAGCCTTGTAGATGGTGGACGGGCATTGGGGAGTCAGGAGGTGTGCTAGTAGGATTCCTAGCCTTTGACCTGCTCTAGTTTCCCCTGTGTTTACATGGCTAGACCAGTTCAGTTTCCTGTCAATGGTAACCTCCAGGATGTTGATAGTAGGGGATTCAGTGATGGTGATGCCACTGAATGCCAAGGGACAATGGTTAGAGCCTCTCTTGTTGGAGATGGTCATTGCCGGGCACTTGTGTGGCTCAAATGTTACTTGCCAGTTGTCACCCAGGCCTGGATATTGTCCAGGTCCTGTTGCATTTGGGGATGAACTGCTTCACTATCTGAGGATTCACGATGGTGCAGAACATTGTGCAGTCATCTGTGAACATGCCCACTTCTGACCTTATGACGGAAGGAAGGACATTGGTGAAGCAGCTGAAGATGCTTGGTCCGAGGACACTTCCCTGAGGAACTTCTGCAGTGATGTCCTGAGGATGAGATGATTGACCTCCAACCACCACAACCATCTTCCTTTGTGTCAAGTATGATTATAACCAGTGGAGGATTTCCCTCTAATTCCCATTGACTCCATTTTAGCTAGGCCACCTTGATACCACACTCAGTCAAATGCTGCCTTGAATTCGAGGGCTATCACTCTGCAATTTAGCTCTTTGGTCCATGTTTGGCCCAAGGAGGGGATGAGGTCAAGAGCCGATTAGCATCGATGGAACCCAAACTGGGCATCCTTAAGTAGTTTATTGTCGAGTAGCTGTTGATGACCAATTCCATTTCTTTGCTGACTATATCAGAATCAGAATCAGGTTTATTATCACCAACATGTGTCGCGAAATTTGTTAACTTAGCAGCAACAGTTCAATGCAATATATAAAATAGAAGAAAAATAAGTAAATAAAATAATAATAATAATAATAATAATAATAACAAATAAGTAAATCAATTACAGTATATGTATATTGAATAGATTAAAAATTATGCAAAAAACAGAAATTATATATATTAAAAAAGTGAGGTAGACTCCAAGGGTTCAATGTCCATTTAGGAATTAGAAACATAGAAACACAGAAAAAATACAGCTCAGTACAGGCCCTTCGGCCCATAAAGCTGTGCCGAACATGTCCCTACCTTAGAACTACCTAGGCTTTACCCATAGCCCTCTATTTTTCAAAGCGCCATGTAGCCATCCAGGAGTCTCTTAAAAACCCAATTGTTTCCGCCTCCACAACCGCTGCTGGCAGCCCATTCCACGCACTCACCACTCTCTGTGTAAAATCATACCCCTGACATCTCCTCTGTACCTACTTCCAAGCACCTTAAAGCTATGCCTTCTCGTGCTAGCCATTTCAGCCCTGGGGAAAATCCTCTGACTCTCCACAAGATCAATGCCTCTCAGTATCTTGTACACCTCTCATCTTCCTCCAATTAGATGGCAGAAGGGAAGAATCTGTTCCTGAATCACTGACTGTGTGCCTTCAGGCTTCTCTACCTCCTAACAGATGGTAACAGTGAGAAAAGAGCATGCCCTGGGTGCTGGAGGTGCTTAGTAATGGATGCTGCCTTTCTGAGACACCACTCCTCGAAAATATCTTGGGTACTTTGTAGGCTAATACCCAAGATGGAGCCGACTAAATTTACAACCCTCTGCAGCTTCTTTCGGTCCTGTGTAGTAGCCACCCCCACCCCCCAAACTAGACAGTGATGCAGCCTGTCAGAATGTTCTCCATGGTACATCTATAGAAGTTTTTGCGTGTATTTGTTAACATACCAAATCTCTTCAGGACTCCTAATGAATTATAGTTGCTGTCTTGCCTTCTTTATAACTGCATTGATATGTTGGGACCAGGTTAGATCCTCAGAGATCTTGACACCCAGGAACTTAAAACTGCTCACTCTCTCTATGAGGATTGGTATGTGTTCCTTCATCTTACCCTTCCTGAAATCCACTATCAACTCTTTCGTCTTACTGATGTTGAGTGTCAGGTTGTTGCTGTGACACCACTCCACTAGTTGGCATATCTCACTCCTGTACACCCTCTTGTCACCATCTGAGATTCTACCAACAATGGTTGTATCATCAGCGAATTTATAGATTTATAGATTGAGAGAAGGCTAATAGAGTGGTAATTGGCTGGGTTGGACTTGTCCTGTTTCTTGTATACAGGAAAAACCTGGGACATTTTCCACATTGCCGGGTAGATGATAATGTTGTTGCTGTACTGAAACAGTTTGGCTAGTGTTAGACAGTAACAGGCATCAGCTTATTACCTATTCTCTGTGAAGTTCTGTTTAGAGTTGTTTTGGAGCCTCTTTGCCTTGTAAAGAAATGTATACTTTGTGTATATTAACTGAGTTTCATGAACAGGCCTGCCTCTTGTTTCTATTGTATTTGATATTTAATCATAGAAAGTCGAACCCTCGCTCCAGAAACATCTCTCTGAATGGAAATACTAACACCACCATTAAAAAATCTATTCAGAAGTATGCTGATTCCTTGCTTCAATATGGAAACAAGCCTTACATGTTTTGGAATTTAGTTTGAAATTTCTTATACTGTTGATCAATTGAAAAGATTAATGATGTTACAAGATAGTTTCCTGTGTGAATATTGTTAGTGAACTGTAAAACCACTCAAACATTGCTTTTCTGTCACAAGGAAACTCTTGGGTATCATGGCTTATTAAAAATTCCAAAATCCTCTGCCATGCAGACCTATATCAACCCATGAGCATGAAGCTAGTATTTTGTCTGAAATATTCTGAGCTTGGGGAAAGACAGCTGAGCTTTTGTGTATTGTCCTTAAACTTTAAGTAGTACCTTAATACTCTAAAACACTTGGTTTTGCCATGAACTTTAGAATAGGCAAGGAATTGACAGGACTCTCTGAAACCTGTACTTCTGGATCTCCTAAAGACATATGAAATATATTCATATTACAAATATAAAATATTTTTAACAAAGATAATAATACAGTCCATTATGGAAGTGAATCTTTCTGGAGACATATTTTAAACTTACAGTGCCTTCTAGAAAGTATTAGATTATGAGGACACTCAGACCTCGTTTATTGTCATTTAGAAATGCATGCATTAAAAAATGATACAATGTTCCTCCGGTATGATAGCACAGAAACACAAGACAGACCAAGACAAAAATTGACAAAAACCACATAATTATAACATATAGTTACAACAGTGCAAAGCAATACCTTAATTTGTTAAGAGTAGACCATGGGCACGGTAAAAAAAAAGTCTCGAAGTCCCGATAGCCCATCATCTCATGCAGACGGTAGAAGGGAGAAACTCTCCCTGCCATGAGCTTCCAGCACCGCAAACTTGCCGATGTAGCATCCTGGAAGCACCCAACCACAGTCCGACTCTGAGTCTGTCCAAAAACTTCGAGCCTCCGACCAGCCCTCCGCCACCGAGCACCGAGTACCATCTCTGCCGAGCGCTTCGACCCTGGCCCTGGCCGCCAAGCAATAGGCAAAGCTGAGGATTCGGGGCCTTCCCCTCCGGAGATTTCTGATCACACAGTAGCGGCGGCAGCGAAAAAGGCATTTCCGAAGTTTCACCAGATGTTCCTCCGTGCTCTCACGTCTGTCTCCATCAAATCAGAATTGTGCACGGCATCCTACTTGACAGATTACAGATATTCATCACTGGAGAGGCCGCGTGCGCTGCGTCATGCTGCCATCTTCTCCTCTCTTCCAGTATGATCGAAAGAAAACAAAAATTCAGATCAATAAGGCCTATGATAATCTAATTGTAAATGCTTTCACACAGAAATAGCAGGGAAAGAGAAAAGTTTATTATGATCAAAGCATGTGTCTCTCTAAAAGTGAATGAAAGAAAAATAAGTGGATTGATATAGATTTTAAAATAAAAGGGGAACTAAGTTGTTCAAACAAAGCAAATTAATTACAACACAAAATAATCTGCAGATGGTAGGGTCAAAGCAACACTCACAACATGTTGGAGGAACTCCACAGGTTGGGCAGCATCCGTGGAAATGATCAGTCAACGTTTTGGGCCGGAACCCTTCATCAGGACTGAAAAGGGAATTGTTCCATATGTCTGGTTAAATTAGCAGACTGTGGAACTTCATACAAAGGTGTTAGGGATTTGTCTTTAGTATCACCAGTGGTAATTCCTAAGCTAAATATTCTTAGTGTGAGTAAACAGTCTTACTGAAATAATTGCATGCTGTGAGTATAACTCGGAGTGAAGTATTTTTCCACTATTCTGAAATTAAGGTTAAAATTCATTTGTTTATAAAAAAAATGTCCTTCTATCTTGATTGGCAGTCCAATTCGCAAAATAATTTTATTTCTGTCACAAAAAAGAGAAAATCTGCAGATGCTGGAAGTCGAAGCAACAGACACACAATGCTGGAGGAACTCAGCAGGCCAGGCAGCATCTATGGAAAAGAGTACAGTCGATGTTTTAGGCCAAGATCCTTCAGCAGGAATTTTATTTCAGTGTTTGGTCCACAACAGTAATGTTTGCCTGATTATCTGAACAATGAATATTACATATGGTTATGACCTAACTCCAGAAGGAATCAAAGGATGACGTGTGACATTCTTCTAGTGTCTCTTAATTGAATAAAGCTTCAGGGACTCATGACATCTTTTCTAAACAAAAAGATCTGTAAACAATGCTTCCTTCTAGGTTGCTTGATGTGGAGAGGCCTTCAGTATGTAAAGGAAATGGTTGACTGTGATGATACAAAGTGGATTATGGAAAAGTTCTTCCCCTCCCTGTTTCAGCAATCACCTTGTGTTTCTCTTTCCCTTCTTCCACATTTTAAATCTTCTCCTCATCTTTTTTTCTCCAGTCCTGCTGAAGGGACTCGGCCCAAAACATTGACTGTACTTTTTTTCCATAGATGCTGCCTGGCCTGCTGAGTTCCTCCAGCATTTTGTGTGTGTTGCTCGGATTTTCTGCAGATTTTCTCGTGTATGTAAGAAAGCCATGCATCCCTTTGCATCTTCTATGTATTCCATAAATAAATTTTATTTTTGAAATTACAAAAGATTCACATCACCTTGTATGTTGAAGGCATCTGGGCAAAACTCGGTGAGAGGAAAATGCCTTTGCTCACAGTGATCAGGTAAAGGAGAACCTGACAAAAGATGATGACTTTTGTGAGAGTAGGGGATGATTCTGATTGGTATCAGCCCACCGAACAAAGGGAGCCCTTTCAATTAAATATATAAAAAAACAGTAGGAGGTCATCGTGCTGAGGGTGTAACGAATTGGAACAATGTGGAAGGGATTACTCGGGAGGATTATGGAGGTCAGTCCTGACAGCTGTTTACTTCCTTTGATTCTGCTGCTCATACGTTATTTACATGGGAAACCCTGAACTGCTTCATATGAAATTACATGGGAGAGACAAATCAGATGAAAAACGGGCAAAGTAAAATGTTATTTGAGTACTGCCAAGAGCCATGGTTGTTTAAATTTGGGTTTTATGAGGTTTGCGAATGTCAGAGGAAGGGAAGGAGTGCATGACATTCCGAGAGATACATTTTGATGTTATAAGACTAATTATGACAACAATAATCTTTATCTGAGACATTTTATAACTAGAATAAGCTGACCAGCTTCTTTTAGTGCAAGCAACACTGTATCACCTGACTTTGAAATAAACAGGGGACGACAAGCCAGATGTTAAGATGATGTTTCCTTAAGCTGGGGCAATCACCTCAAGAAAAGGCATTCAGCCTTCAGAAGTCAGAATCAGGTTTATTATCACAAGCATGTGTCGTGAAATTTGTTAACGTAGCCGCAGCAGTTCAATGCAATACATAATAATATAGAAAGAAAAGATAAATAAATAAATTACAGTAGATATATATATATATGCATATTGAATAGATTAAAAAATAGTGCAAAAACCGAAATAATATACTCTATATTAAATAGAGATGAGGTAGTGTTCATGGGTTCAATGTCCATTTAGGAATCAGATTGTGGAGAGGAAGAAGCTGTTCCTGAATCATTGAGTGTGTACTTTCAGGCTTATGTACCTCCTTCCTGATGGTAACAATGAGAAGGGGGCAATAATGGACATCGCCTTTCTGAGGCATCACTCCTTGAATGAAGATTACTTGGGTACTACGGAAGCTAGTACCCATGATGGAGCTGACTAATTTTATGACATTCTGTAGCTTCTTTTGGTCCTGTGCGTAGCCGCACCTACACCCCCCTTACCAGACAGTGATGCGGCATGTCAGGATGCTCTCCATGGTACACCTATAGAAGTTTTTGAGTGTTTTACTTGACAGACAAAATCTCTTCAAACTCCTAATGAGTCTTGTCTCTTTATAGCTGTATCGTTATGTTGTTGAACTTGAAACTACTCACTTTCTCCACTTGTGATCCCTCTATGAGGACTGGTGTGCATTCCCTTGTCTTACCCGTCGTGAAGTCCACAATCAGCTCTTTCATCTTACTAACATTGAGTGCAAGGTTATTGCGGCGACACCCCCCAACTGGCTGGTATATCTCACTCTTGTAAACCCTCTCATCTCCACCTGAGATTCTACAGACAATGGTTGTATCATCAGCAAATTTATAGATGTTATTTGAACTATTCCTAGCCACAGAGTCACAGGTAGAGAGAGTAGAGCAGTGGGCAAACCGCACACCCCTGAGGTGAACCAATGTTGATGGTCAACAAGGAGGAGATATTATCACCAATCTGCACAGAATGTGGTCTTCAAGTCCAGAAGTGTAAGATCCAATTGCAGAGGGAATTCCCTCTGACATGAGGAGGAAGTGAGGTGAGGAAAAATTGCCTTTCTCAGATGGACAAGTGATTCTAGGTTATGTGGATTGGCCAAGAAAATACATAGTCAACCATGGCATACTCTGCAATGCAAAAGGCCCAAGGAATTGTTCTGACTTCTTTTCACTGTATTTCTGTGGTCTTAGGTCCAGAAAACTTGTTAGTCCAACATAAGCTTTCAATCTACTGGGTCTTCAGAATTCTGAAACTTGAATTCTTCAGAGATTTTACATGTATGATGTAGATAATTTCTGTATGGAAGTCAAAAGAAAAGCTTTGATTAGCATCTCTGAAAGAGTTAGCTTAGTCAAGTTCAAGTCTATTGTCATCTGACTCTATATATGTAACCCCTTCACCAGGCACACATGGAAGCTTGGCTCAATAGCCATGTGACTCAGTAGTGAGAAGGCCACCTTTCATAAGCAACATACATCTGGGGTCCATATGATTTGAGGTTCAACCAAACAGGAACATTGGGATGGAACAAAACCTCGATTTGAGCGAATGCTGTGTAGGTATTGCCCATACACGATTTCCAGTCACAAAGAAATGACAAATCATACACCAGCATAAAATTATAAAGAAAGTATATTTATCAATTTCAGCTTTATCAAACAGTTACTAAGAGAAAGAAAAGAAGAAAAAAAATATAAGAGCCCCATAAAAGTTACTGGTGAACGCAACAGGCCAGGCAGCATCTCTAGGAAGAGGTGCAGTCGACGTTTCAGGCCGAGACCCTCCCCCTCCCCCTCCAACTTTCAAATCTCTTACTCACTCTTCCTTCAGTCAGTCTTGACGAAGGGTCTCGGCCTGAAACGTCGACTGCACCTCTTCCTAGAGATGCTGCCTGGCCTGCTGCGTTCACCAGCAACTTTGATGTGTGTTGCTTGAATTTCCAGCATCTGCAGAATTCCTGTTGTTTAAGAACCCCATTACAGTTAGATCAGTATAAATGTTCATATTACCGTTGGAGCTCACCTCTTCCAAAAGCTGGGTATAACTGATACTCACAGTGCTGATTTTTCATCACCAGTCACCGGTAGAGCTTCCCGTCTTAGACTCCTTCATTTCGCAAAGCACTCCATGCAATTACGTCTTCCCATCAGAACGAATCCTATAGGCATCCCTCCAGATCTTCTCTTCTGCTCAACTCCTGTCAAAAGACCATGAACCTCACCACTGTCCATCACAAATCTTTTTCCTCACAGCTCTCTCTAGAGCCTACTGCCAATCCCACCATCTTGACTGGCTGACACAACATTCGTAAGTTGAACATCATAGCTGCTTATCTTTAGCTGAAACCAAAACATTGTACCAGCAGGACACACTGCTTTCACAGAAAATTACTAAAATGAAATACCTCACAGTATAGCAGTAGAAATCTTAACCAGGGGCATTACACATATATACAACCAAGCAAAATAATGTTCCTCTGTACCATGGTTCACTCACAATACATATGTCACACACAGCACATAAAACAAAATATTACTGCAAATAAGTAAATAGAATATAATTCAATTGGATGTGAAGTACACCACACAGGTACACAGTAAACAGCTTGCTGTCCCAGTGATGAGACCTCGGTAGTAGCAGGTTATTCATTAGACTTACAGTCTAGGGGAAGAAGCTGTTACCCAGTCTAGCAGTCCTAGTCCTGATGTTCCTCCTTCCTGATGGTAGTAGGTCAAAGAGATCGTGGGATGGGTGGTTGGAATCCTCAACAATGCTTTGGGACCTTTGGTTGCAACGTTTCCGGTAAATGGAGGGAGAGAGACCACGGTGATCCTCTTGGTGGTTTTTACTATCCTCATTAGAGTCTTGTGGCCAGATTAGTCAGATTTGTTTGAGGATGGTAAGGAAAGATATTGATTTTTAGTGCTCTCTGGTGGGTTAGAAAGTCAGTGGTGGACTGACTGACAAAATAGCCTGGAGCCTTATAAACTACCCAGTTTACACACCACTTAATTATTCCATCATTCAGTTATCATAGCACCCATATCATGTCCTACTAATTATACACAACACTCACTTGTGTGTGTGGCCTCTGTCGGTCGTGGTCGACCATGGGTACTGCACCTCTGGTAGTCACTGGTTTGTCGAGCTGCGTCGACTGTGGCTATGGAGGCCGCTCCTGGAATGGCAGGCTCTGCCACAGTTGCTGCATGTGTAGGGCTTCGTGGAATTGTTGTCCGCTGTCCGCTGTGCTCTTCGTTTAGCTCTCCGCTCCTCAGACTGACTCAGGATCACTCTTTCACCTTGCTCTAGGTGTTGCCATTTGTTGCAGTCTGCGCTGGCTGGGCCACGTCTGTCGTATGAAGGATGGTAGACTGCCAAAGGACATCCTCTGTGGAGAACTAGCAACAGGCCAGAGGAACGTTGGTAGACCCCAGCTTCGCTTCAAGGACCTCTGCAAGCACGACATGAAAGCCTTAAAAATCAACACAGAGTGCTGGGAGGATACAGCAGAGGACCGCAACACTCACTTACTGCTTATTTAATTAACAACATTGCCTGTTTAGCCTAACGTCGGTGGTGGGGAAACTGCTGGAGTCAGTTATCAAGGATGTGATAACAGCACATTTGGAAAGCGGTGAAATGATCGGACAAAGTCAGCATGGATTTGTGAAAGGAAAATCATGTCTGACGAATCTCATAGAATTTTTTGAGGATGTAACTAATAGAGTGGATAGGGGAGAACCAGTGGATGTGGTATATTTGGATTTTCAAAAGGCTTTTGACAAGGTCCCACACAGGAGATTAGTGTGCAAACTTAAAGCACACGGTATTGGGGGTAAGGTATTGGTGTGGGTGGAGAATTGGTTAGCAGACAGGAAGCAAAGAGTGGGAATAAACGGGACCTTTTCAGAATGGCAGGTGGTGACTAGTGGGGTGCCGCAAGGCTCAGTGCTGGGACCCCAGTTGTTTACAATATATATTAATGACTTGGATGAGGGAATTAAATGCAGCATCTCCAAGTTTGCAGATGACACGAAGCTGGGTGGCAGTGTTAGCTGTGAGGAGGATGCTAAGAGGATGCAGAGTGACTTGGATAGGTTGGGTGAGTGGGCAAATTCATGGCAGATGCAATTTAATGTGGATAAATGTGAAGTAATCCACTTTGGTGGCAAAAATAGGAAAACAGATTATTATCTGAATGGTGGCCGATTAGGAAAAGGGGAGGTGCAACGAGACCTGGGTGTCATTATACACCAGTCATTGAAAGTGGGCATGCAGAGACAGCAGGCGGTGAAAAAGGCGAATGGTATACTGGCATTTATAGCAAGAGGATTCGAGTACAGGAGCAGGGAGGTACTACTGCAGTTGTACAAGGCCTTGGTGAGACCACACCTGGAGTATTGTGTGCAGTATTGGTCCCCTAATCTGAGGAAAGACATCCTTGCCATAGAGGGAGTACAAAGAAGGTTCACCAGATTGATTCTTGGGATGGCAGGACTTTCATATGAAGAAAGACTGGATGAACTGGGCTTGTACTCGTTGGAATTTAGAAGATTGAGGGGGGATCTGATTGAAACGTATAAAATCCTAAAGGGATTGGACAGGCTAGATGCGGGAAGATTGTTCCCGATGTTGGGGAAGTCCAGAACAAGGGGTCACAGTTTGAGGATAGAGGGGAAGCCTTTTAGGACTGAGATTAGGAAAAACTTCTTCACATAGAGAGTGGTGAATCTGTGGAATTCTCTGCCACAGGAAACAGTTGAGGCCAGTTCATTGGCTATATTTAAGAGGGAGTTAGATATGGGCCTTGTGGCTACGGGGATCAGGGGGTATGGAGGGAAGGCTGGGGCGGGGTTCTGAGTTGGATGATCAGCCATGATCATAATAAATGGCGGTGCAGGCTCGAAGGGCCGAATGGCCTACTCCTGCACCTATTTTCTATGTTTTCTATGTTTCTATGTTTAACACCAACAACACTTACAGCCAACAGAAGCATAGTGAAACTTGTAGGCTGACACCAGCACATCATCGGACCGTGTTGGTCGTTGATGCAAATGACTCATCTCAATGTATTTTTTACAAGTGTTGATGTACATGTGACAGTAAAGCAAACTTTAATCTTAAACAAATCTTAAATCTTTATCTCTTTACCCATGTTTCATTGTGGAAGTAAAAATTAGCCAAGGTGTTAGATGAGCATTTATCAACTGTTGGCAATTTCCACTCTGTAGGCAAAGTGACATCCATGCTAAGTACATAAACTGTGAATATTTTGTTCCAGTAATATATTGACTAAAGGCATTGCTTATGCCCCACTGATTTTAGATATGAACAGCATCTAAAAAAGACTTGCAATCTGCGCACAGAGGAACTCATGGAGATGTGTAATCTGGGAATAAACCCTGGATGAACGAACTCGCTGTCTGGAGCCACACCTCCGCAGAGCGAAGGACTTGAACAGCGATGACCCTCAGTCCAATTGAATTCACAGGAGCAACTTTGCTCATGAATAATATTGGAAATAAAATAATAAACTATAAAGAAAAAAAGTGATGTGACAAAGCTGAAAAACAGACATGTTACAACTTCAAAGTCTAGACATCTTCACGTTTTGTTGTCTAATATTTATCCTAATGGTACTAAAATCAGGTATTGGCTCAAAATTCTGAAGCAATTTACCCACCTTTGGTTGCTACCTTCCTTGTCTTGCAAGAGTGAATATATTTTAAAAATATCTGCTGGCTTTCCAATCTCTTGATGCAGTAATGGTTGTTGCATAAATGCAGACTTTTCATTTCCTTCCTCTGGGTTGCAAATTTGTTTTAATTATCCCCGCAGCAGGATCTTGAAAGGAGGATCCTGTGGCATCGAGAGTGAAAAAGGCAGAAAATCTGTTGCCATTCAAGAGAAAATTGCAATAACAGCGGGTTTGAACTAAACATTGGAACTGCACCCAAGACTTTTTGATGTCAATGTGATCTGAAAAATAAAGAGCAAAAAAGTGACAGTGAGGTTAATGCCTGAATTATACATAAACTACATACAATTTAAGTGGAGCTCAGCAAATCATGTTCCTTTAATAACTTGTATGAAATCATTTTGTAATTTCCATGAATTGCTCATAGTGAATTATGTGAATCTTTGCAGTAACTTTAATAGCTAATTTCTGCTGAGCTGACTGAATGAAAACACTTTAAAATACTGTATATATTCGAAACACAAACAGGCTTCTGATACAATACACTGCTGAAAAGAAATTATGACTCAAAATATTAGCAATTCAGATAAGTGGTTATGAAAAGAATCTTTTCTTGTATTTGTTTTTATGAATCTGGTTTTTGTCCTTCCTTAGAGAGTGCATGGGTATCAAAATGTGAGGTTAAAAATCGAACTTAAATTCTTCCAGCTGTTTTCATCTGTTGCTTTTAATCACTGTCTCTCTGAAATGTCACACTGCTATAGAGCATAAATAATTCATTCTCCTTATTTTTTAAGCAGTTATAATGTTCAGAAGTCTGTTGAATCTGTGAGGATGGGAGTTGTGCTAAAGATTGATAGTGAAGCTGAAACAGTAAACCTCTGGATTATATTGGAAATATATATATTTTTGACCTGACTTGAAGAAAGTGGAAGGTGAAATCAGAAGCACTAGGTCTTCCACCTAAAAAATCATAAATAGTGTAATTTACAAACCACAGAAAGCAGGAAGAACTGAATGGGTCACGCGACATCTGTGAAGGGAAATGGCAAGTCAAAGTTTTGGGTTGTGACCCTTCATTTGAACTTCGTATGCAAGAAGGAAACATGGCTGTGTCTTTTTAAGAAAATCTTCCAAAATACACTGAATTTTCACATGTTAAATTGATGTTTGCATTGAAACAAGAAACTTTGAATGATTGTTTGAAAGGGCAACTGTTTGAGAAAACTGTATTGCAAACTTCTGGATATATGAATTGAGAGAAGATGAAGTCGCAAGGCCACCTCAGTCTGCTCCACCATTGAATGGAATTGTGGCTACTGTAATTGTAATCTCAACACCACATTCGTGTCTACCCTTGATGACTCTTTACCCCCCTTGCTAATCAAGAATCTATTACCTCTGGTCTTAAAAATATTCAAAGACTCTGAGGAATACAGTTATAAAGACGCACAGCTTTCTCAGAGAAAAAAGTTATATCTTGTTATTACTTTCAATAGGAACTTCTGTTTTCTTAAACAGAGACTCATAATCTCATTAGGTTCTCTCACAAGAGGAAACACCCACTCCTCGGGATAATATTTGTTTCAATTCAAGTGCTCTTTCATCCTTCCAAACTCCAACAGATAGTACATGCCCAGGCTGAATAGTTACATAAAATAACTAAACTATTAGCCATTTTAGATTTTCTGTTGCTACTAATGCAATTTAATTCCCTAACCATCTTGGTCTTTCCAAATTGCAAATCGCCATTGCTGGTAAAATTCAAGCAAGTAGAAGAAAATACACTCTGTGGCCTCTTCGTTAGGTACAGGAGGTATTTTGTTTTGATGCTATGTTGAATGGTTTTTTAATGAAGGTACATGAGACTGCAGATACTGGAATATGGAGCAAGACAGAGCCATGTTTCTTTCTTGGATACGAAGTTCAAATGAAGGGTCACAACCAAAAACTTTGACTTGCCATTTCCCTTCACAGATGTCGCTTGACCCATTGAGTTCTTCCTGCTTTCTGTGGTTTGTAAATTACACTATTTATGATTTTTTAGGTGGAAGACCTAGTGGTTCTGATTTCACCTTCCACATTATTAAATCCATTGGTAGAGTGGAGAACGCTCACCAACACCTGTACTTTCTGAGAAGGCTGAAAAGAGCTAGACTATGCTCATCTAACCTCACCTCCTTCTACAGATGCACAGTAGAGAGCATTCTTACATGCTGTATCACTGCATTGGATGAAAACTGCACTGTGGTGGACAGGAAGACTCCACAACAGGTAGTCAGAACTGCCTGGTGCATCACTGGCACCAACCTGCCTGCCATCAAGGACATATATACAGAAAGGTGCTGAGAAAGGGCCAGAGGAGGACCAAGGGCTTAATTAGGAAAGGGAAAAAAGATTATGAGAGAAAGCTGGCAGGGAACATAAAAACTGACTGTAAAAGCTTTTATAGATATGTGAAAAGAAAAAGATTGGTTAAGATCTTTGGTTAGGACCCTTACAGTCAGAAACAGGTGAATTGTTCATGGGGAACAAGGACATGGCAGACCAATTGAATAACTACTTTGGTTCTGTCTTCACTAAGGAGGATATAAATAATCTTCCTGAAACAGTGGGGGACCGAGGGTCTAGTGAGATGGAGGAACTGAAGGAAATACATGTTAGTAGGGAAGTGGTGCTAGGTAAATTGAAGAGATTAAAGGCAGATAAATCCCCAGGGCCAGACGGTCTGCATCCCAGAGTGCTTAAGGAAGTAGCCCAAGAAATAGTGGATGCATTAATGATAATTTTTCAAAACTCTTTATATTCTGGATTAGTTTCTGAGGATTGGAGGGTGGCTAATGTAACCCCGCTTTTTAAAAAAGGAGGGAGAGAGAAACTGGGGAATTGTAGACTGGTTAGCCTGACATCAGTGGTGCGGAAAATGCTGAGTCAGTTATCAAAGATGTGATAATAGCACATTTGGAAAGCAGTGAAATCATTGGATAAAGTCAGCATGGATTTGTGAAAGGAAAATCATGTCTGACAAGTCTTATAGAATTTTTTGAGGATGCAACTCGTAGAGTGGATAGGGGAGGACCAGTGGATGTGGTATATTTGGATTTTCAAAAAGCTTTTGACAAGGTCCCACACAGGAGATTAGTGTGCAAACTTAAAGCACACGGTATTGGGGGTAAGGTATTGATGTGGATAGAGAATTGGTTGGCAGACAGGAAGCAAAGAGTGGGAATAAACAGGACCTTTACAGAATGGCAGGCAGTGACTAGTGGGGTACCGCAAGGCTCAGTGCTGGGACCCCAGTTGTTTACAATATATGTTAATGATTCAGACGAGGGAATTAAATGCAGCATCTCCAAGTTTGCGGATGACACAAAGCTGGGTGGCAGTGTTAGCTGTGAGGAGGATGCTGAGAGGATTCAGGGTGACTTGGATAGGTTAGGTGAGTGGGCAAATTCATGGCAGATGCAATTTAATGTGGATAAATGTGAGGTTATCCACTTTGGTGGCAAGAACGGGAAAACAGATTATTATCTGAATGGTGGCCGATTAGGAAAAGGGGAGGTGCAACGAGACCTGGGTGTCATTGTACACAAGTCATTGAAAGTGGGCATGCAGGTACAGCAGGCGGTGAAAAAGGTGAATGGTATGCTGGCATTCATAGCAAGAGGATTCGAGTACAGGAGCAGGAAGGTTCTACTGCAGTTGTACAAGGCCTTGGTGAAACCACACTTGGAGTATTGTGTGCAGTTTTGGTCCCCTAATCTGAGGAAAGACATTCTTGCCATAGAGGGAGTACAAAGAAGGTTCTCCAGATTGATTCCTGGGATGGCAGGACTTTCATATGAAGAAAGACTGGATCAACTAGGTTTATACTCGCTGGAATTTAGAAGATTGAGGGGGGATCTTATTGAAACATATAAAATTCTAAAGGGATTGGACAGGCTAGATGCAGGAAGATTGTTCCCGATGTTGGGGAAGTCCAGAACGAGGGGTCACAGTTTAAGGATAAAGGGGAAGGCTTTTAGGACCGAGATTAGGAAAAACTTCTTCACACAGAGAGTGGTGAATCTGTGGAGTTCTCTGCCAGAGGAAACAGTTGAAGCCAGTTCATTGGCTATATTTAAGAGGGAGTTAGATATAGCCCTTGTGGCTAAAGGGATCGGGGGTATGGGGGGAAGGCTGGTACAGGGTTCTGGGTTGGATGATCAGCCATGATCATACTGAATAGCGGTGCAGGCTCGAAGGGCCAAATGGCCTACTCCTGCACCTATTTTCTATGTTTCTATGTTTCTATGCAACATCATGAAGGATCACATCCACCCAGCAAATGGACTATTTGTCCTACTCCCTTAAGGGAGGAGGCTATGTGGCATCCACGGCAGGACCACAAGACTCAGAAAACAGTTATTCTCCCCAAGCAATAAGGCTAATCAGTAACTTCACCCACTAACTCACACACCTTACCCCCACTACCACTACTTTTATTTCATTTTGCTTTACACTTAAGTGCTGGAAATGGCATTAGACAATCTTGAATTTTGGATCTTGAGGAGCCAATAATTTTAATATCTCCAGCTTCACTTCTACATCAGCGATAGTTGACATAAGAAGATGGGAACCTGTTCTTTAAACATAAATGTCCCATTCTTCCCACCAACCCCCCACGTTCTCGGTTCTAACACAAGAGGAAACATCCTGTCTTCATCCACTCCTCAGGATTATGTTTGTTTGAGTCAAATTCTTTTCATCCTTCCAATCTCCAACAGTCAAAAGGTAACTGGGCTGTCCAACCATTCCTCGTAACATGACAAGACTAATAGCCATTCTTGGTGTTAGTCTAGTAAGCTCTCTCCAAACTCCTTTCAATTTTGTTAAGTTAGGCGGATGAACAAGATGCCCATGTTACTTATTACTTATTTTTTGAATTTCAGGTAATCCTTACTTACTTAATGAGATTGTGACTCTCAGTAAAGTGATAAACATGAATTTTTAATTTGCGAGAGATTTGGTACGTCACCAAAAGCTCTCATAAATTTCTACAGATGTAACATGGAGAGCGTTCTAACTGGTTGCATCAGAGTCTGGTATGGAGGGGCCATTGCACAGGATCAGAAAAAGTTGCAGGAAGTTGTAAACTCAGCCAGCTCTATCATGGACACTAGAATATAGCACTGTACTGCTGCCACATAACAACAAATTTCATGACATATGACAGTGATATTAAATCTGATTCTGATTCTTTATTTGATTTATGTATATAGTTTGAATTAATTTCTGGGTCATTGGGTTACCTTTTAAATAAATATCTTTTACATGGTGCAATTTTTATGTATTTGCAATTTTAATCCCATTTGACGGTTTTGAGTAGTTCTGACCATCAGACTTCTAAACAAAGTTCAAAGACCTTTGATTGCAGTGACCTTGCAAAAGAAGATCAAAGGGCAGGAAATCCTAGTCCTCCTTATGGATTACTGCACCTTGTGGGAAGACTCTCGGAATCAGAGGATACCTCGGTCAGCCTGCTGTATCCACATAAGATTAGTACAGACAGGTGGGCACTCCACATGTGAATCTGAACCCAGTTTAATCCAGTTTATTATTCACCATTTACATACATTGCTCTGAAGAATTTCTCAAATTACAGGAATGCATAATAGTCAGAAGTAGCTTAAACATAGAAGAAACTTAGAAAACCTACAGCACAATACAGGCCCTTCAGCCCACAAAGCTGTGCCGAACATGTCCTTACCTTAGAACTACCAAGTCTTACACATAGCCCTCTATTTTTCTGAGCTCCATGTACTTATCCAGGAGTCTCTTAAAAGACCCTATCGTTTCCACCTCCACCACCATTGCCGGCAGCCCATTCCACGCACTCACCACTCTCTGCGTAAAAAACTTATCCCTGACATCTCCTCTGTACCTACTTCCAAGCACTTGAAAGCTATGCCCTCTCATGCTAGCCATTTCAGCGCTGGGAAAAAGCCTCTGACTATCCACACAATCAATGCCTCTCATTATCTTGTACACCTCACTTCCTCACCATCTTGTATCTGTTTTAACTTGCCCGGTGTGATCACTTGACTCAGATGTGTGATGTGATGTGAAATTTTTTAACTTAGCTGCAGCATTTCAATATAATACATAATCTAGCAGAAGGAAAAAAAAATCAAACATAACAATAAATAAACAAATAAATCAATCACATGCATTGAATACATCTTTTAAAATGTGCAGATATACAGAAAACTGTACATTAAAAAAAAGTGAGGTAGTGTCCAAAGCTTCAATGTCCACTTAGGAATTGGATGGCAGAGGGGAAGAGGCTGTTCCTGAATCGCTGAGTGTGTGTCTTCAGGCTTCTGTATCTCCTACCTGATGGTAACAGTGAGAAAAGGGCATGCCCTGGGTGCTAGAGGTCCTTAATAATGGATGCTGCCTTTCTGAGACACTGCTCTCTAAAGATGTCCTGGGTACTTTGTAGGCTAGTACCCAAGATGGAGCTGCCTAGATTTACAACCTTCTGCAGCTTCTTTCAGTTCTGTGCAGTAGCCCCTCCAGACCAGACAGTGATGCAGCCTGTCAGAATGCTCTCCACAGTACAACTATAGAAGTTTTTGAGTGTATTTGTTGACATGCCAAATCTCCTCAAACTCCTAATAAAGTATAGCTGCTGTCTTGCCTTCTTTATGACTACATCAATGTGTTGGGATCAGGTTAGATCCTCAGAGATCTTGACACTGAGGAACTTAAAGCTGCTCACTCTCTCCACTTCTGATCCCTCTAGGAGGATTGGTATGTGTTCCTTCATCTTGCCCTTCCTGAAGTCCACAATCAGCTGTTTCGTCTTACTGATGTTGAGTGCCAGGTTGTTGCTGCAGCACCATTCCACTAGTTGGCATATCTCACTCCTGTATGCCCTCTCGTCACTACCTGAATTTCTACCAACAATGGTTGTATCGTCAGCAAATTTGTCAATGGTATTTGAACTATGTCGAACCATACAGTCATATGTATACAGAGAGTAGAGCAGTGGGCTAAGCACACATCCCTGAGGTGCGCCGGTGTCGATCGTCAGCGAGGAGGAGATGTTATCACCAATCCGCACAGATTGTGGTCTTCCAGTTAGGAAGTCGAGGATCCAATTGCAGAGGGAGGTATACAGGCTCAGGTTCTGCAACTTCTCAATTATGATTGTGGGAATGATGATATTAAATGCTGAGCTACAGTCGGTGAACAGCATCCTGACGTAGGTCTTTGTGTTGTCTAGGAGGAGAGCCACTGAGATTGTGTCTGCTGTTGACTTATTGTGGCAAGAGGCAAATTGCAATGGGTCCAGGTCCTTGCTGAGGCAGGAGTTCAGTCTAGTCATAACCAGCCTCTCAAAGCATTTCATCACTGTCGATGTGAATGCTACCTGGTGATAACCATTAAGGCAACCCACATTATTCTTCTTAGGCACTGGTATGATTGTTGTTGCCTTTTTGAAGCAAGTGGGAACTTCTGCTTGTAGCTGTGAGAGGTTGAAAATGTCTTTGAATATTCCTACTAGTTGGTTGGTACAGGTTTTCAGAGCCTTACCAGGTACTCCATTGGGACCTTCTGCCTTGCGAGGGTTCACTCTGTTTAAAGACAATCTAACATCGGCCTCTGAGACAGAGATCACAGGGTCATCAGGTGCAGCAGGGATCTTCACAGCTGTAGTTGTGTTCTCCCTTTCAAAGAGTTCATAGAAGGTGTTGAGTTCATCTGGTAGTGAAACATCGCTGCCATTCATACTATAGGGTTTTGCTTTGTAGGAAGTAATGTCTTGCAGTCCCTGCCAGAGTTGCCATGCATTTGATATCACCTCCAATCTCATTCAAAATTGTCTCTTTGCCCTCGAAATAGCCCTCCGCAAATCATGCCTGGTTTTCTGGTACAGGCCTGGGTTGCCGGACTTGAATGCCACAGATCTAGCCTTCAGTAGACGACGTACCTCCTGGTTCATCCACGGCTTTTGGCTTGGAAATGTACAGTAACTCTTTGTAGGCACACACTCATCCACACAGGTTTTAATGAAGTCGGTGACAACTGCAGCATACTCATCCAGGTTCGAAGATGAATCCCTGAATACAGTCCAGTCCACGAATTCAAAGCAGTCCTGTAGGTGCTCCTGTGCTTCCCTTGTCCATATCTTCTTGGTCCTCACTACTGGTGCTGCAGTCTTCAGTCCCTGCCTATACTCAGGGAGTAGAAGTACAGCCAGTTGGTCAGAAGTGAGGGTGTGGAATAGCACGGTAGGCATTCTTGATGGTGGTGTAACAATGGTCCAGTGTGTTATTTCCTCTGGTATTGCAAGTGATCTGCTGATGGTAATTGCTTAGTGATTTTTTCAGACTGGCCTTGTTAATATCTCCCAAAATGATGGTGAAGGTGTTAGGGTGAGCTGTTTCGTGCAAGTAAAAGTTGGAGTCCTGAGGCTCTCTGATGCTGTGGGCCTTTCAATTGTGCCAAGCTGTGTTTTCCAGTCTTATGAGGACAGCAAAGCAACAAAGAAGCAGCAATGTTTCGAAGGCACTGGAGAGGTTGAAGAACATGACTTCTGATGCAAACCTGCCATCGATACAACTGCTTGAACAGTAGAGCCACGAATTAAATTTGTACCTGGATACAGCAATGAGTGAATTTTAACTGTCATAAATATTGCAATCTTAAAATGAAAAAGACTGATAATTTCTAAATAAATGACTGTTTGAGGCCACGGAGTGCTGTCTGACTAAAGTGCCACCCATTTGTTCAGGCCTGTGGATATGAATCAGGAGTAACGTTATACATTATAGAGTCAGTGGGTTTCTTTGTTCGGCTGCAAGCACAAGGTCTAAACTAAGCACCTTATATAAAATTGTGGCGACCCACTTTCTGGCACACACGAACCGGCTCACAACAGCGCGCGCAGGCAGAGGGCCGGCGCCAAAAAGGGCGCCAGGCCATCTTCACCAGCAGGGGGAAAATCCCGCGCGCAGAAAGGGTCTGGGAATATGCATTCCCCACAGCAATCCCGCCCAGGGAGGGCGGGAATGGGAAGGCTTTAAAGCAGGCCGCGAAGTTTGAATAAATCTCTGGCATCGCAACTCTAACTCACCGAATCTGTGTGGTTATTCTAGCGCTGTATGTAGCACACCGCTACAATTGGTGACCCCGATGGCCCAAACGATATTTGGACCAGAGATGACCGACGCTGCATCTGTTCACGCAGTTTCGTTAAAACTGCCAAGCTTCTGGACGCTGCGACCCCAATTATGGTTCGAACAAGCAGAAGCACAATTCCACATTCGGCAGATAACCTCGGAGTCCACTCGCTACTACTACGTGCTGAGCTCACTCGACCAGGAGACTGCTGCACAAGTTGAGGAGTTTATATAGTCGCCCCCAGAGGACGGCAAATACACAGCATTCAAAGCCCTGCTCATAAGGACTTTCGGACTCTCACGGTGCGAACGAGCACGCCGCTTAATGCACCTGGATGGTTTGGGAGACAGGCCGCCGTCAGCATTAATGAACGAGATGCTGGCCCTGGCTGAAGGACACAAACCCTGCATCATGTTTGAGCAGGTGTTCCTTGAGCAACTGCGAGGACATATGCCTGCTGCTGTCCGACGCAGATTTCAGCAACCCCTGGGAGGTGGCGGCCCGAGCAGATGTGCTGTGGAATGCCAGGAAGGAGAGAGGGGCATCCGTCGCACAGATCACCAAGCAGCGTGCCCAACGACAGACCAGACCAGGCCTGGCAGCAGAGCCTACAAAACCCGGCGACGGGAGTGAGGAGCCCAATGAACAATGATGTTTCTACCACCAGCAGTGGGGCACAGAGGCCCGCCACTGCAGACCACCCTGCAAATTCCCGGGAAACGCCAGGGCCAGCCGCCGCTGATGGCTACGGTGGCTGGCCATCAGGACAGCCTCCTGTACGTCTGGGACAAGCAGTCGGGACGCCGCTTTTTGGTCGACACCGGAGCAGAGATCAGCGTCTTACCTCCAACGAGTTACGACACCCGCAACAGAGAACCGGGACCCATCCTGAGGGCCGCTAATGGCAGCACAATACGAACCTACGGCACCCGCACGGTGCGGCTACAGTTCAGCTCCAGCCGGTTCACGTGGGACTTCACACTGGCCGCCGTGGCCCAACCACTGCTGGGGGCAGATTTTCTATGAGCCCACAGCCTGCTGGTCGACCTGCAAGGGAAGTGATTAGTCCACGCCAAGACTTTTCAAACGTTCTCCCTGGGTGAAGCACAGTTGCCAGCCCCGCACCTGGACTCCATCACGCTGTCCAACGATGAATTCACCAGGGTCCTGGCGGATTTCTCATCAGTACTGACACCGCAGTTCATGGCAGCCATGCCCAGACACGGAGTACAGCACCACATCCCAACCCAGGGACCACCCCTCCACGCCCGTGCTCGAAGGCTTCCCCCGGACAAGCTCCGACTGGCGAAGGAGGAGTTCAAGAAGATGGACGAATTAGGGATCATACGACGGTCCGACAGCTCATGGGCCTCCCCCCTTCACATGGTGCCCAAGGCAACGGGGGGCTGGAGACCATGCGGTGACTACCGCGGGCTGAATGAGGCTACAACGCCAGACCGCTACCCTGTGCCGCACATTCAAGACTTCGCAGCAAACCTACATGGCACAAGGATTTTTTCCAAGGTAGACCTCGTCCGGGGGTACCATCAAATCCCTGTACATCCGGATGACATCCCCAAAACAGCACTTATCACCTCGTTCGGACTTTTCAAATTCCTCCGGATGCCATTTGGTCTAAAGAATGCCGCACAGACTTTCCAGCGGCTAATGGACGCGGTGGGACGCGACCTGGACTTTGCATTCATCTATTTGGACGACATCCTCATAGCCAGCAGTAGTCGGCAGGAGCATCTGTCCCACCTCCGCCAGCTCTACTCCAGCCTGAGCGAATTCGGCCTTACAATCAATCCAGCCAAATGCCAGTTTGGACTCGACACCATCGACTTCCTGGGCCACAGGATTACTAAAGACGGGGCAACCCCGCTGCCCGCCAAGGTAGACGCGGTCCGTCACTTCCCCCGACCCAACACAATCAAAGGCTTGCAGGAATTTGTGGGTATGGTGAATTTTTACCACCGTTTCCTCCCCTCAGCAGCCCGAACCATGTGCCCCCTGTTCACTCTAATGTCGGGTAAGGGCAAGGACATTACCTGGGATGAAGAGGCCGCAACCACTTTCGTTAAAACCAAAGAAGCCTTAGCAAACACCGCGATGTGAGTGCACCCCAGAACGGACGTTCCTACTGCCCTCACGGTGGATGCATCCAACACAGCGGTCAGTGGAGTGCTGGAACAACTCATCGAGTGTCGCTGGCAACCCCTGGCGTTCTTCAGCAAACACTTACGACCACCCGAATACAGTGCTTTCGACCGGGAGCTATTGGCACTATACCTGGCAATCCGGCATTTCAGGTACTTCTTAGAAGGTAGGCCCTTCACCGCGTTCACTGACGACAAACCGCTTACCTTTGCGTTTACTAAGGTGTCCGACCCCTGGTCGTCCCGCCAGCAGCGACATCTGTCCTACATGTCCGAGTACACAACAGACATCCAGCATGTCTCTGGAAAGAACAACGTTGTGGCGGACGCACTTTCCAGACCTACCATACAGGCCCTGTCCCAGGGGGTGGACTATGCAGCGCTGGCAGAGGCACAGCAGGGAGACACTGAGATCCCCAGTTACAGGACTGCAGTCTCCGGTTTGCAGCTCCAAGACCTCCCCGTAGGCCCAGGTGAGAGGACCCTACTATGTGACGTAGCTATCGGCCAACCCCGCCCCGTCGTCCCAGCAGCCTGGCGCCGGCGGGTTTTCGAGTCCATTCACAACTTAGTGCACCCCTCCATCAGGACAACCGTCTGGCTGGTCGCCAACAGGTTCGTGTGGCATGGACTTCGTAAACAGTTCAGTGAATGGGCCAAAACGTGCATGTAGTGCCAAATGGCCAAGGTGCAGCGGCACACCAAGGCTCCGCTGCAGCAGTTCGAACCCACCCGCCGGAGGTTCGACCACATCCATGTGGATATTGTGGGGCCCCTGCCAGTGTCGCAAGGAGCGCGGTACCTCCTAACTATGATAGACCGGTTCACCAGATGGCCAGAGGCAGTCCCGCTCAGCGACACCACCTCCGAATCCTGTGCCCGAGCACTGATCGCAACCTGGGTAGCACGCTTTGGGGTACCGGCCCACATTACCTCCAACAGGGGCGCCCAGTTCACCTCCAGCCTGTGGTCGGCTATGGCCAGCCTTTTAGGAACACAGCTACACCACACAACTGCCTACCACCCACAGTCGAACGGACTAGTGGAGCGCTTCCACCGTCACCTGAAGTTGGCTCTCATGGCCCGCCTGGAGGGGCCTAACTGGGTGGACGAGCTTCCCTGGGTCCTGCTTGGAATCCGCACGGAGCCCAAGGAGGATCTACACACCTCGTCGGCCGAGTTGGTGTACGGCGCGCCCCTGGTCGTCCCAGGAGAGTTCATACCAGCCCCGGGGGGCAAGAGGAAGAACCCACAGCAGTCCTGGACAGACCACGGGAGAGGCTCGGTAACCTGGACCCCATCCCCACTTCACAGCACGGACAGAGCCCGACCTGCATACCCAAACACCTGCAGAACTGTAAGTTTCTTTTTGTACGACGGGGCGGACACCGGGCACCGCTACAACGGCCCTACGAGGGACCGTTTAAGGTGATCAGGAACAACGGGTCCACGTTCGTGCTGGACATTGCGGGGAGAGAGGAGGTTTTCACGGTGGACCGACTCAAACCGGCCCACGTGGACTTGGCGCAACCGGTCCAGGTTCAGGCACCGCGGCGCAGGGGCAGACCTCCCAACAGAGGCCGATCCAGACTGTGGACATTGGGGGAGGTATCGCCGGTTCTGGGGCGGGGGGTGGGGGGTTATGTGGCGACCCACTTTCTGGCACACACGAACCGGCTCACAACAGCGCGCTCAGGCAGAGAGCCGGCCCCAAAAAAGGCGCCAGGCCATCTTCACCGGCAGGGGGAAAATCCCGCGCGCAGAAAGGGTCTGGGAATATGCATTCCCCACAGCAATCCCGCCCAGGGAGGGCGGGAACGGGAAGGCTTTAAAGCAGGCCGCGAAGTTTGAATAAATCTCTTACATCACAACTCTAACTCACCGACTCCGTGTGGTTATTCTAGCGCTGTGTGTAGCACATCGCTACAGAATGTTATATATTGAAACAGCAGTGTTTAGTACAACAATGCATCAAGGTCATATTGTGTGGTACACTCACCTTTTAAAGGCATCCTTACACTTTCTTCTGCTTCTTTAGTAAACATAGAACATCAAACAGTACAACATAGTCCAGGCGCTTTGGCCTATGACATTGTGCCAAACTTTTAACCTACTCTGAGATCATTCTAACCCTTCCTTCCTACATATCCCTCCATTTTTCTATCATCATTGTGGCTATCTAAGAGTCTCTTAAATGTCCCTAATGTATCTGCCTCTGCCACCATCCCAGGCAGTACATTTCATGCACCCATCATTCCTTATTTTAAAAAATTACCTCTGGCATCCCCCATTATACTTTCTCCAATCACCCTAAAATTAGGCCATCTTGTATTAGTTCTTTCTGCTCTGGGAAAGGTCACTGGCTGCCCATTCTATCTATGCTAATCATACCTTTTCTTAATCCCATACAAACCAGCAACTACTTATACTTGAGAAGTTATGTAATAGCTTATTTTTAAAAAATATACATAAAACTTTAAATCGAACACCTTGTACTCTGAGACCTCCTCATCTCCAAAGGTGCAGATGGCATTTCTGATAAGTCTACCCAAGGTGCCCTGAGAGCTGATGAACATCTCCTCTTGCTGTAGACTGGGTGCTGTTCACTCTCCTGTGTCTTTTGGTGTTGAAAGGAAGTAGTGATTGTTGCAGTTGTGCAAGATATTAGTGAGGCCACGTTTGTAATATTGTGTTCAGTTTTGGTCACCTTGCTACAGGAAAGATGTCATTAAGCTAGAAAGAGTGCAGAAGAAACCTACCCCAAAGACTATGCTGGGACAGAGGCTGAGCAGTTTGGGACTTTCTTCATTGGATCATTCTGTGACTGTGATTGACGTCACCAGAGAGACACTAACGCAGGTGGTATGGAAGTCTTTATTCAGTACAACAAGCTGGCATCATTCTGGAGATGCTCTTGGCAGATGCTCACAAACCCAAAGGTACATCACATTTTTAAAGCTGTAAACTCAGTGGTAACAGGAGGTGATTCATTATACAAACGTAATTTCAATAGATACAATGACATTGTTTGCTTTATTATTTTGGGTTGACAAATGGTTCTTTTGAGATACATTTTCATTGGGCTGTCTCTGAGTACACAACTATGGTAAAAAAAAGACACAGAAAAATCATAGAAAACTTACAACACAATACAGGCCCTTCGGCCCACAAAGCTGTGCCAAACATGTCCTTACCTCAGAATGTACCTAGGGTTACCCATAGCCCTCTATTTTTCTAAGCTCCATGTACCTATCCAGGAGTCTCTTAAAACAGCGGTCCCCAACCACCGGGCCGCAAAGCATGTGCTGCCGGGCCACGAGGAAACAATATGAGAGTCATTTGCACCTTTCCTCATTCCCTGTCATGCCCTCTGTTGAGTTTGAACGCACGCGAGGTCATTACCCGCGTGTCATCCATGTCAGCGCGGGAAGGAGATCAACTCCTGGAGCTTGCAGATGACAGCGGGCTGAAATGTATGTTTGACATAACATCTCTGCTGGAATTCTGGATCAAAGTCAAGGTTAAGTATCCTGAGATAGCCACAAAAGCACTGAAAAAGTTGCTTCCATTTCCAACATATCTCTGCAATGAATGCAACAAAAACTAAACTGCGGAATAGACTGGACATAAGGAACCCCCTTCGAGTATCGCTGTCTCCCGTCACCCCTCGATAGGACCGTCTTGCTGCAGGAAAACAAGCCCAGGGCCCCCACTGATTCAGCGATATTGGTGCGTAGCAATGATCTTATATGTTCATATGGGGAAAATATGTGCTGTGTGTTTAATATCCAAATGTTATTTAAAATGTTATAATGCTATTGACTTATATAATTATATAACAATTACAGCACAGAAACAGGCCATCTCTGCCCTTCTAGTCCATGCTGAACGCTACTCTCATCTAGTCCCACCAACCTGCACTCAGCCCATAACCCTCCATTCCTTTCCTGTCCATATACCTATCCAATTTTTCTTTAAATGATAATATCAAACCTGCCTATACTACTTCTACCGGAAGTTCGTTCAATATTTACTTCAGACTCCCCTGATAATTGACATATCACTATATTCATGCAAGGAAAATATGTGCTGTGTGTTTAATATTAAATTCGTCAGATAATCCCTTTTAGAAATGAAATTGAGTGTATTAGCTAATTATCATCTATATTCCGGTCGAGATTATCACCCACCCCCACCCCCCGGAACAGAATAGCCAAAAACGATTTGAAGAAAGAAATTTTGGCAGGTACACGGCATGCGTACTGGTGCCGGTGCAAGGCTTCATGGTCATTGTAGTCTTTCTTGGGGTAAACGCAACGTATTTGACGGCTACTCTTGTCCGTTGGCAACCATACCCACCCCCCACCCCCCGAGTCGACTGGTCCGCAAGAATATTGTCAATATTAAACCGGTCCACAGTGCAAAAAAGGGTTGGGGACCCCTGTCTTAAAAGACCCTATCATATCCGCCTCCACCACCCTAGCCAGCAGTCCATTCCATGCATTCACCACTTTCTGCATAAAAAGCTAACCCCTTACCTCTGTACCTACTTCCAAGCACCTTAATACCGCGCCCTCTCATGCTAGCCCTCTCAGCCCTGGGAAAAAGCCTCTGACGATCTACATGATCAAATCCTCTCATCATCTTGTACACCTTTATCAGGTCACCTCTCCTCCTCCGTCGCTCCAAGGAGAAAAGGCCAAATTCACTCAACCTATTCTCATAAGGCATGCTCCCCAATCCAGGCAACATCCTTGTAAATCTCCTCTGCACCCTTTCTATAGTTTCCACATCCTTCCCGTAGTGAGGCGACCAGAACTGAGCACAGTACTCCAAGTGGGGTCTGACCAGGATCCTATTTAGCTGCAACATTACCTCTTGGCTCTTAAACTCAATCCCACAGTTTGAGGATAAAGTGGAAGCCTTTTAGGACTGAGATAAGGAAAAACTTCTTCACACAGAGAGTGGTGAATCTGTGGAATTCTCTGCCACAGGAAACAGTTGAGGCCAGTTCATTGGCTATATTTAAGAGGGAGTTAGATATGACCCTTGTGGCTAAAGGGATCAGGAGATATTGGGGGAAGGCTGGTACAGGGTTCTGGGTTGGATGATCAGCCATGGCGGTGCAGGTTCAAAGGGCTGAATGGCGTACTCCTACACCTATTTTCTATGTTTTCTATGTTTCTATGAAGGCCAATACACCTTTTGCCTTCTTCACCACAGAGTCAACCTGCTTAAAATCCTTGAGTGTCCTATGGACTCGGACCCCAAGATCCCTCTGATCCTCCACACTGCCAAGCGTCTTACCATTAATACTATATTCTACCATCATATTTGACCTACCAAAATGAACCACGTCACACTGATAAGTACACAGATACGCAAACAACAGGATTTCTGCAGATGCTGGAAATTCAAGCAACACACATCAAAGTTGCTGGTGAACGCAGCAGGCCAGGCAGCATCTCTAGGAAGAGGTACAGTCGACGTTTCAGGCAGAGACCCTTCATCAGGACTAACTGAAGGAAGAGTTAGTAAGAGATTTGAAAGTGGGAGGGGGAGGGGGAGATCCAAAATGATAGGAGAAGACAGGAGGGGGAAGGATGGAGCCAAGAGCTGGACAGGTGATTGACAAAAGGGATATGAGAGGATCATGGGACAGGAGGCCCAGGGAGAAAGACGGGGGGGGGGTAATCCAGAGGTTGGGCAAGGGGTGTAGTCAGAGGGACAGAGGGAGAAAAAGGAGAGTGAGAGAAAGAAAGTGTGTATAAAAATAAATAACGGATAGGGTACGAAGGGGAGGTGAGGCATTAGCGGAAGTTAGAGAAGTCAATGTTCATGCCATCAGGTTGGAGGCTACCCAAATGGAATATAAGGTGTTGTTCCTCCAACCTGAGTGTGGCTTCATCTTACAGTAGAGGAGGCCATGGATAGACACATCAGAATGGGAATGGGATGCGGAATTAAAACGTGTGGCCACTGGGAGATCCTGCTTTCTCTGGCGGACAGAGCATAGGTGTTCAGCAAAGCGGTCTCCCAGTCTGCGTCGGGTCTCGCCAATATATAGAAGGCCATATCGGGAACATCGGACGCAGTATATCACCCGAGCCGTACACAGAAACGATTGATTGCCTATACCTGTGACCATATGTTAACTGACAACATCGTCTGGTCTGCCAGTTTGCACCCAAGTCACAACTGTGCAAATAACTTTGCCATGTTCCCTGGTTTGATGCAAGCCAATCAACACAAACCTATTATCTTAATGTTTGGTTCATGCATATGTAATCTCTTAACTGTGGAGCTGTCTATGTTTTGTAACTTCAATTTACAGTTAGCAATTTACAAAAAAAATTCTGAAGGCTAAGTGCAAACTTCCTGAACTGATTTCCATTTACAATAAGAACTGAAGTCTGATTCTTGTGTGAATTAATATCTGTTATATTCACATAGCTGCGGAACTCCAAAACATACCCTCCCTATTGGCCCCTGGACAAAAATCTGTCCCAGGAAGGTCAATCTTAAGGAGGATCTAATTAATTGAGGCAGTGAAAATGCCCCTCTCTTCAAATCCCTTCCCTGATTTCTAACATATATGTACCTACATCTATACCATTGAACATCCTTAATTGGCTATCTACAAGTCTGCGGAGAGATGACAAAAATGAGTTCCTGAAATGTGGTCACAACCTCTTTGCCCCTTCAACCTTTGATAGATAAAGCTATCAGTAGTGGCTGTCAGTTGTTACTCTGTGGGCAGGGTCACAGCAAGGTTACCTGGTTTCAGGTACATAGGCAACAGTTCACATTCCATACCATGACAGAAGATTATCAGAGTGACCTTGACAACCAGTCCTTTTGATTGATCTACAGGAGGGTTTTGGGTGGTTTCTATTCAAATAGTTGCAAGGACCTCACCCCAGCGGCACCCCCTTCTGGATTGTCCTTTCACTGAAATGGCCAGCTTGTTTATTCAGCTGGGGTGGCTGATTAATGACACTGAGTACGATTTCTTCTCTCTTTCTCAGTCTGCCTTTCATTGAGATTATGGAAATTGATGTCTCTTCCTTAACTCAGATCCCTTCCTATCTATTTTCCCCAATATCTTTCTATTCTGAGCTATACAAATAATCACCTACCTCCAAGGAACAGCCTTCATTACAAAGTATAGTTACTGTAATACTTTAAACTTTATTCACAATTTGCTCTCTTTCTGCCTTCTGCATTTGCATTTCTGCTCTCTTTCATCTGTGGGTTTATTTCTGTCAGCTGTGGTCAGATGTGACACAGCAGGTTGTTGTTCATCACTTAGATTCTCTGTAATGATACTGGAATTAGGAAGGATCTTGGCCCGAAACATTGACTGTTTATTCTTTACCTGTTACGTACCCCGTAACTGGGTTGCCAAACCAGCAGAAATGGATCACTCAGTTGGAGTCCGGATCACTCAGTTGGAGTCCGGATTACTGGAACTAAGAGAGTTTTATTAAAGAAACAAGCAACACAGTACTCTAATCAAAAGGATAATAAAGGCAACAGTTCAGCAATGATAAACACACATGTACACAGAATTAGGATAACAGGATCAATCAAGCTCTATCGTCGTCTAGGGGTAAATGACCAGTTTCAAAGTGACGCGAAGTTGAGTTCAACTGAGTTCAGTTCAGTTCAGTTCACAGTAATCACTGCCGTGGCAATGAACAGTGGGGGGAAGGAGAGAGAGAGCAAAAACAAATGAATATTCAAACGGCTTCCACACAGACCTTCGATATTCTTCGCAGTCAGCTTTCGGGCGAGCCCTTTGAGATGTCTTCTGAGGTCACCGACTGTGACCAGCCCCCCGCCCCCCCGTTTCCAGATACGATCATTTCTCTGCGGTGAAACCTGGCACCCAGGCAAGGGCGGACACACACCAGGTTCCCGCCGATCGTACCTTTCCACCCTGTGCGTCTATGGCTTGGTCCCACGACCAGCCCTCCAAAACCTCCCACCGACTTGTGGGAGACGCACCGCTTCCAGGGTCTTGTTACCTCGGGGTGCCGTGTGTGTTGCCTTAGCGAACCTGTCCCTTTTTATCCCCCTGCTGGGGTATCGCCTGTCCATCACTTCAAACAGTTCAGGGTTCAAAGGGGGAGCCGATCTTGACAGCTCTCCTTCCGTTAAACTCTCCCGTCCCTTCATTAACATCTCCAAATGCTGCTCCATTGTTTTCCTTATCTCTCTTTCTCCTGAAGACAGATGGCAGACCAACTGCTGATCCCACTGGTGCCAGCACAGGACAGCTAACATCTTAATCTATGTGTACTCTCGTCACACCCCTCACCTTTAAGGATTTTTACCGGGGTAAAAATTACAAACATGAATACGTTATTTGATACACACAAATATACATCTTTATCAGCTATTTGGCTAATACAGCGAATTTTTAAGTTGTCAACATCTGACAGACCATCAGCAATCACATTTTCTGTTCCTTTTATATGTGTTATTAACAATCCCTCAAACCAGGCTCCAACTTAGCAATCTTCATAGTGGCCGAAAACACTGATGAATTGCGATCAATGTAACCTCTCATTGGGTTTCGTCCCGGACCATGATAACAAGGGTCGTCCCATTCTGACTTAGTTATCTCTCGCAAGGGCTTAGTAGGAGGGGGAGGGGTAGTAACCGCAGAGTTATTGCAAAACTTCCTACAGTACCCCACCATCTCCAAGAGCCTTCTGAAGGCCCTCTTGTCTGTCGGGGTTGGGATGTCAGAGATAGCCCGCACTTTAGCTTGCATCGCTGCCAGCTGCCCCTGTGTTACCACAATTCCCAGATAAGTGACCTTCGTGTAGCCGAACTCACTTTTTTCAAGGTACACTATCAAGCTGGCTTCAGACGGCCGTATCACATCGCCAATACACACTTCTGTGTTCGTCAGCCCTTTCATCACTGAATTACTCATTCTATAGGGGTATTGCTCACTAGGCTAACCTAGCGTAACAAACACCACCCAACGTCCCAGTTCTTTGCATCGCCTCGGGACAATCAAACACACGTGTGCAAGCCGTTTAATTACTCCTCCTAAAGAGTCGCTTTGTTCGGGGATTAAGGGAGAGACCTTATCAGCAGAGCTGGCCAAAATAATAGCCTTCTCCCATCTGGTCGATACCATACTCATCTTTTCAAAATGGTTTCTTTCTCTTATCAGGAGGACCCTAGCTTCATTGATTTCCGCGCTAACACCGACTAGGTTTGTTAGCATATCAAAAGCCTGTGACCGTCTCAGTTCGCGTCTGCCATAATCAATAACATCCTTCCCCCTGGGCAGCCGGTAAATCTCTTTCATGATTCCACCAACTGTTTCCTCCAGCACCTCAAAATGTCCACCGGGGGGTACCTTGTGGGCCAGGTTAAAAATCTCAACCCCATAACTCTTTTGCACCACCCCCCATTCCTCATCTGCGGGTATGGTACTTGATTTCCCTTTTAGCACTTCCTCCTCCGCACAATAGCCTACTAGTTCCCTTCTTAATTCTGCGTCAGAGAGAGCTGTCTCCGCCAAAACTATCAGCCCCTCGTCTCGCTCCTGCGCCTGCACAAATTCTTTCCTGGCTAATGCTAAGTCTGTCTCAGCTCCCTCACTACCTCTTGTTTCACTACACTCCTTCTTTTCACTTTCTACCCCCTTCTCGTACAAGGCTGGCAGAAACCTCTCAGCTAAATTTACTTCGGCAGTCCCGTAATGAACCTGTGAGTCCATGGGCGGGGCCTCAATGCTGGCAAGCTGACCTGTCAATCTCACGGCTGGGAACACGATTCCCCCGACGACATCATTACTGAGCAAGACTTCCACGCATTTCATCGGTAATTCGGACCTCACCCCGATCGTGACTAGTCCAGAGACCAGGTTGCTTTGTAGGTGTATCTGGTGCAAAGAGACCACCTCTGTCCCTTCCCCAATACCTTTGACCTTGACCTTCCCAGTCTGGGTCTCTGAGCTAAACTCTAATACACTCTTCAATATCAATGACTGACAAGCTCCCGTGTCTCTCCAAATCCGCACTGGAACTGGATTTACTCCCTCCTTCACTGACCCCAATCCGGCTGAGATAAACCTCTCGCCCCCTTCCTGAACTCTGGCAGACCTTTCCTCTCCTAGCAGTTCGTTTACCAGCTCGATACAGCCAGTCAAAATCGCCGTTTTTCCTTTTCCTGTCTCCTTCTTTGGGGCAAAGCACCTGGACGCAAAGTGTCCGACTTTCCCACAATTATAACAGACGACCCCAGGAGACTTCCTACCAGACTGCTCGCAGTCTACCTTATCCTTCTCACTAGTCCCCAGCTTACTTTATGACTTTTCTGGCGGACTCTCCCCGCCGTCCTGACTACCCTTCTGGTAGCCTTTACTCGGGGCAAACTTCATTTTATGCATCAACGCATACTCATCCGCTAACTTAGCAGTTGCGGCTAACGTGGCTGCCTCTTTCTCATCTAAGTAGGGTCTCATACCCTCAGGGACACAATCTTTAAACTGCTCAATCAGGATCAGCTGTAGCAGTCTGTCATAATCCCCCTCTACCCCCTTCGAGGCGCACCAACGCTCACAATATGTCTGCATCTCACGGGCAAACTCTAAGTACGTGCGGTCCCACTGCTTCCTCGCATTCCAGAACCTCTGCTGGTATGCCTCCGGGACCAACTCATAAATCCTGAGGATGGCCTCTTTCACCACCTCATACCTCTGGGCATCTTCCGCGGACAAAGCTGAGTAAGCTTGTTGGGCTTTCCCTTTCAGTACACTCTGAAGCAAAACAGCCCACTTATCCCTCGGCCAGTCCTGACTTGTAGCAACTTTTTCGAAGTGGAGAAAGTACCGATCCACATCGGTATCGTCAAATGGGGGAACCAGCCTAACCTCCTGGGTCGCCCTGAACCCTCCACCTTGGTTCGGCATGGGTCCCTGCTCTGCCCTTATCTTTAACTTCTCCAGCTCAAATTCCCTTTCCCTCTGTTTCTCCAACTGCCTCTCTTCTCGCTCCAACTGTCTCTCTCTCTCTCTCTCTCCTGCCTTTCTAACTCTCTTTCTTTCTCCTGCCTTTCTAACTGCTTTTCTTTCTCTTCTTGCTCCCATTGCCTCTCTTTCTCTTCGTGTTCTAGCTGCCGTACCCGGAACTCATGCTCGAGTCTCAGTTTTTCAAGCTGCACCTATACCGTGTCTCCAGCAGGTTTTTCAATAGACACCACCTCCAGCTCCCCTTGGGGAAACACACCTTTAGATACATAGTGCTCTACGATAGCTCTGTGTATCTCCTCTCTCCTCATTGTCGACTTCCCCTTAACAAGATTCAACCGTTTGGCCACAGTTGCCAATTCCGCTTTCCTGGCATCCTCTAATGCCTCCAAGGTCGGCGCCTTTATAAATTCCTCAATCTCTATTTCTACTGTTTGTCTTTTCTTTCTTTTGGGAATTTTAACCCAATCAATTTACTCCGTCCCAAATTTAGCGTTCAAAATCGCGGACGAGAACCCCACTTATGTTACGTACCCCGTAACTGGGTTGCCAAACCAGCAGAAATGGATCACTCAGTTGGATCTGGATTACTGGAACTAAGAGAGTTTTATTAAAGAAACAAGCAACACAGTACTCTAATCAAAAGGATAATAAATGCAACAGTTCAGCAATGATAAACACACATGTACACAGAATTAGGATAACAGGATCAATCAAGCTCTATCGTCGTCTAGGGGTAAATGACCAGTTTCAAAGTGACGCAAAGTTCAGTTCAACTGAGTTCAGTTCAGTTCACAGTAATCACTGCCATGGCGATGGACAGTGGGGGGAAGGAGAGAGAGAGCAAAAACGAATGAATATTCCAACGGCTTCCACACAGACCTTCGATATTCTTCGCAGTCAGCTTTCGGGCGAGCCCTTTGTGATGTCTTCTGAGGTCACCGACTGTGACCCCCCGCTCCCCGTGTCCAGATATGATCGTTTCTCTGCAGTGAAACCTGGCACCCAGGCAAGGGCGGACACACACCAGGTTCCCGCCGATCGTACCTTTCCACCCTGTGCGTCTATGGCTTGGTCCCACGACCAGCCCTCCAAAACCTCCCACCGACTTGTGGGAGACGCACCGCTTCCAGGGTCTCGTTACCTCGGGGTGTCGTGTGTGTCGCCTTAGCGAACCTGTCCCTTTTTATCCCCCTGCTGGGGTATCGCCTGTCCATCACTTCAAACAGTTCAGGGTTCAAAGGGGGAGCCGATCTTGACAGCTCTCCTTCCGTTAAACTCTCCCGTCCCTTCATTAACATCTCCAAATGCTGCTCCATTGTTTTCCTTATCACTCTTTCTCCTGAAGACAGGTGGCAGACCAGCTGCTGATCCCACTGGTGCCAGCACAGGACAGCTAACATCTTAATCTATGTGTACTCTCGTCACAACCATAGTTGCTGCCTGACCTGTTGAGTTCCTCCAGCATTTTGCATGTGTTGTTTTTGATCCCGTGTTCTGTCTGTGAGGGCAACCACAAAGTGAGTCATACGAGTCCAGTCATATGCCTCGCCAGGTCTGTGCACAAACACAAGTGTCATTTGTCAGAAGCGCCGCCTGTTGTCCTATCCAACTGGGAGTGAACCCTGCCTTGTGAGGCAGTTCCCTTATCATGACTTGGTCTCCGAGCTGCGGGAGGATTATATTCCCTCCCACTGGCTCTCTCTGATGGAGTTGGTGAAGCACAGTGACGACTTACTGACAGCAAACATGCCATCAACTACTTTATTACTCTCAAAAATGATTGCTGCCAACTATAACCGGTAACCTCCATTTAAGAGTTGGATTTATGAACCACCTATATGACTTGACATTTTTGTAGTGTGAACTGAAGTCTCGAAGGAGCAAAGTAGTCCTGACATGGTGTGTACGAGCCAAATCGAGGTGGTTTAGTCCGTGCCAGAGAGTGAGAAACGACCCACTTTTTGTCCAATATAAGCACCAGCCAGATTGGAAAGGTTGCGTATGGGCTGAATCAAGTTGGTAAGGTCTAGGCCTGAGAGTATATTGAGATGGCAGGGCCAGAATCCGAGAGCAAGCAATGGCCTGAGGTTTGGCTAATTTTAGGGCTTGGCCAGATTGAAAAGGACAGGGTATTGGGTCCAGATGCGGGGGCAGACCGGCATTCAGCATGCTGTTCCGAGAAGTTTTCTCATGTCCGTGCTGAACTGAGGCCGTGGCCTGCAACTAATGGGCATCTGGACAGGCGGTGATTGACTTTGTGGCTGTGGACTTACTTTCGCAAACTTCAGTTCTGAATGTTATTTGCTTACTTTTATGGTTTGCCCAATTTGCTGTTTTCTGCACACTGGTTTCTTATTTTTAATCGGTTCTATTGCGTTTACATATTTGTTTTGTGGCTGCCTGTAAGGAGATGAATCTCAAGGTTGTACAAGGGGTGATTGAGAAGTTTGCGGCCTAAGGTAGAAGGAGTCAATTTTAGAAAAACTAGCACAGTTATTTTTCCTACATTTACACACTTAGTCCAGCGGTTGTGGAGTATACGGATCCCTTCTTTGTAAAAGTCAGCATCTTGGACCTCCAGAAGTGGTCCACAGCAGGGGTGATTGATAAGTTCATGGCCTAGGGTAGAAGGAGATGAGTTATTAACTTCAAACTTTCTGTATTTTCACTGAAAGAGTTGAACTGCATGTGCATGTAAAGATAGCAGTATAACTCATCTCCTCCTACCTTAGGCCACGAACTTATCAATCGCTCCTGCTTTGGACCACCTGGAGGTCCAAGATGCTCTTATTACATACACATGCATTTCAACCCGTTGAGTGATTATGCAGAAAGTTTGAAGTTAATAACTCATCTCCTTCTACCTTAGGCCACGAACTTATCAATCACCCCTGCTGTGGACCACTTCTACAAAGAAGGGATCTGTATGCTCCACAGCCACTGGACTAAGTGTGTACATGTAGGAGGGGACTATATCGAAAAATAAATGTGCTAGGTTTTCAAAAATTGACTCTTTCTACCTTAGGCCACAAACATATCAATCACCCCTCGTATATAGAATGCATACTTTGATAATAAATGCACTTTCAACTTTGAACTTCAAACTTTGATCAGCAGTGTGTTGCTGTTGTTTTGCTCAGTCCCTCAACACTTTAGGCTGGTTTCAAAGATCCTTTACATACTGGGTCACTTTATCCCTATAAGTTCCAGGTTCACTGCAACCTGTAATCACCCCATAAGAGAGCGCAGTGCTTTCCCTGTTAGCAATTCGTAGAGACTCAAGACCAACGTGGGGTTTGGGTTGTGGCAACCTCATGAGAATTCCTGGCAATACACATGTCTTTCCCGACTCTGTTACAGCTTTAGCTAATGGTGTTTTAATTGTTCAGTTAATCTTTTCCTGAGCTCTGACTGTGGTGGAGTATGTGGAATTGTTGTTGAATCCCTAACAGCTTGCACAATTCCTTCATCGTGTTCCTTGTGAAAGTCCACCTAGGCTGGGGTTCTCCCCGATCAGGATTTCCTGAGCTAAAATCTCGGCCGCTGTGCTAACAGCACAATCTCTCATTCGGAAAGAATCTACCCACCAGGTAGAGCGATTCATAAATAGCAGACAGTAGCTTTTCCCCATGAAATCCATCTGGATGTTTTCCCAGGGCCCCCTTGGCCATGGGTGGTTTGCCAACTGCACCTTTATAACATTACCAGGATTATGCTGGGCATAAAGGATACAATGACGACAGAATTTCACAACATCTTTGCCAATCTCTGGCCGCCACCAGGCCTGCTGGAGGGTCATAATCATGCTGTGCCTTCTCTGATGCACTACCACATGATATAACTTCAGTATTATCTACCTAATAACTCGTGGGGCTACTGCAAATCCTGCTTCCCCATGAGTCCTGTTCCCATCTAGTCCCTTCTTTGCTCCCTCTCACCTCTGGAGTGGCAGAATGGTATGCAATATTCCAGATGTGGCCTAATCAGAGTTTTATAAAGTTGCAACATAACCTGCTGACTTTTGAACTCAATGCTTTGACCAATAAAAGCAAGCATTCCATAAGCCTTCATAACCACCTCATCAACCTGTGTAGCTACTTTCAAGGAGTTGTGAATATGGATCTAAAGATCGCTCTGCTCAGCAATACTATTAAGGATCTTGCCATTAACAACGTACTGTCTCCATGCATTTGCCTTACCAAGGTGCAAAGCCTCACATTTATCTGAGTTTAACTCCATCTGTCATCTGCAATTTCTCAGCACATATAGTATCTGCAACTGATCTATATCGTGCTGTATATTTTGCCACTATCTGCACTAGACAGTGTCTTCTACACTAACCACAACTCCACCCACCAATCTTGGTATCATCCACAAATTTATTATATACCATCAACTCAGGTAATTTAGTACATACATCACAGACTGCAGAGGACTCAGCACAGATCCCTGTGAAACTTCATTAATTACAGACCTCCAGCTCCAATGTCCCTTCCGCCATTACCCTCTGTCCTCTATATGCAAGCCAGTTCTGAATCCAGCAGCCAACTCATTGCAAGTCTCATCCATCTTAATCTTCTGGATTAGCCTCCCATGAGAGACTTTGTCATATGCCTTACTAAAATCCATGTAGACAGCATCCACTGCCCTACCTTATCAATCTCTCTCATCACCTTGTCAAAAAACTCAATCAGCTTGGTAAGGCATGACCTGCCATGCACAAAGTCACGCTGACTCTCCCTAATTAGGCCACGGGTTTCAGAATGCTCATATATCCTATCCCTAAGAATTTTCTCCAGCAATTTCTCTACAATTGATGTGACACCTCACCAGTCTATAATTTCTAGGATTTTCCCTTGTTCCCTCCATAATAGAGGTACAACGTTAGCCACTCGCCAGTCCTCAGGGACCCTCGCCTGTGGCTAGAGAGGACACAAAGAGACTGGTCAAGGGCCCATCAATCTCATCTCTCGCCTCCTTCAATAACCTGGGGTAAATCCCATCAGGCCTTGGGGCTTATTGAATTGAATTGACTTTATTTCTTACATCCTTCACATACATGAGAAGTAAAAGTCTTTACATTACATCTCAGTCTAAATGTGCAATGTGCAATCTATTGTAATTTGTAATAAATAGTATGTACAACACGACAGTCAATATAGCATAGAAATACAATTGTATCAGCATAAATTAAGCAGTCTGATGGCCTGGTGGAAGAAGCTGTCCCGGAGCCTGTTGGTCCTGGTTTTATGGTGTGGTACCATTTCCCAGATGGTAGCAGCTGAAACAGTTTGTGGTTGGGGTGACTTGGGTCCCCACTGATCCTTTGGGCCCTTTCTACACACCTGTCTCTGTAAATGTCCTGAATAGTGGGAAGTTCACATCTACAGATGCACTGGGCTGTCTGCACCACTTGCTGCAGAGTCCTGTGATTGAGGGAAGTACAGCTCCCATACCACGCAGTGATGCAGCCAGTCAGGATGCTCTCAACTGTGCCCCTGCAGAAAGTTCATAGGATTTTGATACCCATATCAATCTTCTTCAACTGTCTGAGAGGAAAGAGGTGCTGCTGTACTTTTTTCACCACACAGCCAGTATGTACAGACCATGTGAGATCCTTGGTGATGTGTAGGCTGAGGAACTTAAAGCTGAGAGAGCTCAACCCCAGATCCATTGATGCCAACAGGGGTTAGCCTGTCTCCATTCCTCCTGTAGTCCATAACCAGCTCCTTTGTTTTTGCAACTCCTTAATACTCATTAGGAGGCCCAATGCCTCCTCCTTCTTGACCTCTAAACACCCTAATGTATTTATAAGAACATAAGAACATAAAAACTAGGAGCAGGAGTCAGCCATCTAGCCCGTTGAGCCTGCTCCGCCATTCAATAAAATCATGGCTGATTTGGCCATGGACTCATCTCCACCTACCTGCCTTTTCCCCATAACCCTTAATTCCCCTATCAAAAATCTATCCAACCTTGTCTTAAATATATATACTGAGGTAGCTTCCACTGCTTCATTATACACTCAAATATATTCTGTGGTGGATCTTAATAAAGAACTGAATAAATTATAATTATTTAAATAAGTTGGAAAGCATGACTAAAATTAAACTGAAGAAAGAATTGTAACTGAGATAAATTCAATTTGGTGCTGTGTTCTGATAACCACCATCAGTACTTTCCTTGTGCTTTCCCCCTTTAAGTGAATTGAGGTTTGGACCATTTATTTGTGAGCCTCAGGTGGTGTTGACATAATCTTTTGAACCTGAAGGAAAGATTGTAACATTTGGACAGGAAACCTTTAAAGGAAACAAGATTGTTCAAACAAAGGTGAAATGGTCACTGATGCATCAAGCAACCCTGACTGTTTGGCATTGATTAAAGCAATTCATGACAGTAAACAGCTGTAGCTGTATTGAAGGTCACCTCTCTTACAGACCAAACCAAGGTAATGTCCTCTCTGAAATTAATTCACTACAGATTTCTAATTCTTTCATAAACCTACAGGGAGATATGTTGTCTACATATTGAACAAGATTTCAATGTACACTTCATGACTATTTGCAATATATTGTACAACTGCGCTTGTTCCCACTTGATTGTATTTACAGAGCAGTGTGCTTTTGTTGCTGAATGTGGTTAGTAGCAGAATGAAACTTACCACCTGGACTTAAACATCAGGGCTGGACATGATACTCAGGAAGACTTCAAGCAATTTAAATATTGAAAAAAATCTAAATTCAAGCAATTAAGGAACTGTATCTAAGATCTGTAGATGGTTGCAAATTTTCTATGCTGTCCACTTGGTAAAAGTTTCTCAAAATATTTGTATTCCTTCCACTCACAAATTCAGAAGATAATTCAGAGGTGGAAGGTTACCTGGGAGCCCACTTCAAGTCATCAATCCAGAGTGACACTGGAGTCTGCCTTATAGTCTCTCTCCTTCTTAGGTGGTCCCTGAGGATTGAGGATGAATTGCTTCCACTCCAGTTTTGTGGGTCTGATGAGGCCAATGTTGGAGCATCTTTATCACGGGAGAAGCAGCTGAGTAGTTTGGGAGGTGGTCTGCTACTTCCGCTGTTTATGCAGGGTCCCAAACCCTCCCTTGCACAAAAACTAACAGATCACCCAAGTCCCCAGCCCACCAATCCACAGCAAGAAAGAATGGGGAAGAACACAAAAAAAAACATAGAACTGAAAGAGGCCAATATGAACTACAGTCCAATCCATAAATCTCAGAACTTTGATAACTTCACCGAGAGCATTGGGACCCAGCTGCCCCTCTCAGGGCAGCAACTCAAACCAGCAGCCCCTCCCAGAGCAGCAATTCCAACCAGCAGCCCCTCCCAGGGCAGCAACTCAAACCAGCAGGCCCTCCCAGGGCAGCAACTCAAACCAGCAGGCCCTTCCAGGGCAGCAACTCAAACCAGCAGCTCCTCTGATGGCAGCGATTTGAACCAGTGGGCTCTCCAACAGCAGCGACTCAAATTGACGGCCCCAGTGTCCACGCTGATGGCAGCGATTCGAAACAGTGGGCCCTCCAAGGGAAGTGACTCAAACCAGTCACCTTTCTGAGGAAAGTGATGAAGCATTGACCCTCCAAGGGCAGCGACTCGAACCAGAGGCCTCTCCGGGTAAAGTGATATGAACCAGCGACCTCACCAAGAAAAGCGACACAAACCAGCAGCCTGTCCAAGAACCGCTCACTCTCCTCTGCATTTGCCTCAATGTTTCAATCTTCCTCAATGCTTTAATCAGTGAGAAATGTAGTTGATCATAGCCCCTCATCTAGTTTCTGAGCTTCCCCTCATGGTAGCTCATGCTCAGCTTTCTTTCCTGGAGTTTCCCTGGGGACACACTTGACCGAACTGCAGACTGTAAGCCACAGGTTCCAAGTTTCAAAACCAAAATTAGGGTAGAAGACGTAGAAACCTGAAATGATTGACTAGAGTGGGGAATTGTTGTTCACTAGCGTCATCTTGACCATAATTTCCCCCACCTCCCCAACAAAAATTGCCGAAAATAAAACTCTCAGTTATTCCCTCCTAGATTTCCAAGTGAAAGGAAGAAGCAAAATTTGTAATGATGATCAGGACCATAGTGCACATGTCTAAATAAGATATCTTACTAGCTCTTCTTTCAGTTAGTCCTGACAAAGGGTCTCGGCCGGAAACGTCGACGGTACCTCTTCCTAGAGATGCTGCCTGGCCTGCTGCGTTCACCAGCAACTTTTATGTGTATTGCATATCTAAAAATGTTAGTTATCAAGTGAGAGGTGTGATTTTTACACCAAATGTTCAGCACCTTCTTCAGAATAGAAAAACAGATGAGTCAGTTTGCTGGAAGTAAATTAGTTGAGAAGTGCAAACTTTCTTATCTTTCTAAATGGAAGTGTTAAATGCAACAGTGGACAAAAGCCCATTCCAAGCATGACTGCTCTTAATTCCTGGGTTTTATTAGCATTCCTTGACCACCAAAGAGAGATGGGAGCGGTTTTGTTGTCTGCTCAGTATCAGGTGTTAAAATGACATCATTTATTGATGATTTACCTTGAGATTAGTTGGAGTAGTCAGTGATTAATGGCTGTGCTTATAAAGACTGTCAGAACTCTTTGGAAGTAACACACCAAGTTCAGAAGGAGGGATGAACTGGCTCTTCACACATCTCATTCCAATGACCCACTGTCAAATCCCAGTCTTTTGAAGATTAGATGCCTCTGTTCCTGGTGATAAGTTTCAATATTCAACTGCTTAAAATAAACACAGAAGGCTCCAATTAACGATAGCAATAACAGCAAAATGCAACTGTAAATATTCAAAACTATACAATTATAATAAAATGTCCTGACTGGTTGTTCAGACTAACGGATGGATTGGTATTATTTGCTTTGCAGATTCCTTATACGCTGCAGGTCATAGAACAACAGAAGCCACTGTAGTGTAGCGGTTAGCGCAATGCTTTAACACTCGGAGCATCGGAGTTCAGAGTTCAGTCCTGGCATCCGATGTAAGGAGTCTCCGTCTGTTCTCCCTGTGGAATGCATGGGTTTCCCCGGGGTGCTCTGGTTCCTTCCCACTGTCCAAAGATGTAACGGGTAGGTTGATTGGTCATTGTAAAATTGTCCACGATTGGGTTAAGTTTAAATCAGAGCTGTCAGGGATTGTTGGGGGCACGGCCCAAAAGGCCAGAAGAGCCTGTTCTCTAAATAAATAAAATAAATATGGAACATCGAATGTTCCTGTATAACACAGGAACAGGCCCTTCAGCCCATGATGTGCCAAACTAATTAAATGCCTAACTAAACTAATCTCTTCTGCCTGCACAATATCAACATCCATCCATTCTCTGCACATTCATCTGCCTAAGTGAGAGCCTCCACCGTAGTTGCCTCCACTATCACACCTGACAGTGTTTTCCAACGATCTTTACTCTGCATAATATCCTTGCCGCTTTCAGCATCTGGCTTGACTTAATCACTTTCACCTTACATGTATGTCCCTAGTATTATTCAATCAGGTCTCTCCTTAGCTAGTCGTCGTGGCTATCCCTCGAGGTCGAGGATGATGGTCTTCGTTCTGTTGATCTACTTATGGGCTCTCAAGTGGCCTATGAGTCCAATCTTGGCTTTGAAAGTTCTTCCGCATTCAGGACAGATAGTTCCAGATGGCAGATCGGGCTTTGGTTGTTGCTGCCTCTCTTTCCATTTTCTTCTCTTTTCTTCTAATTCTGCACATCTGTTGGCTTCGAAAGTTGCTGTTCCTTCTCAGATGATGGCTTGCCAGAGTTTCCTGTCCTTGGCATTTGTTTTCCAGTTGTTGATGTCGATGTTACATTTCTTCATGTTGGCTATTAAGACGTCTTTGAATCTCTTCTGTTATCCGTCTCTTTTACGTTTGCCTTCTTTAAGCTGGGAGTAGAAGATTTGTTTCAGCAGACATTAGTCTTTCATCTGAACAACATGACCACTCCATCTTAGTTGGTTCTTGATGACATAGGCTTCAACGCTTGTTGTTTTTGCTTCATTTAGCACAGTGACGTTGGTTCTTCTATCTTCCCAGCTGATATTTAAGATGTTTCGAAGACAGCGTTGATGGAACTCGTCAAATGCCTTCTAATGTCGTCGGTACGTTGTCCAGGTTTCTGATGCATACAGAAGCATTGGGATTAGCACTGCTTTGTACACTAACATTTCGGTGTCTGTTTGGATGTACACATATACTTATAGATAGGGTAAATACAAGTAGGCTTTTTCCATTGAGATTGGGTAAGACTAGAACTAGAGCTCATAGATTGAGAATGAAAGGTGAAAATTTTTAAGGGAAACCTGAAAGGGAGATCATTTACTCAGAGGGTGGAATGAGCTGCCGGAAAAGTGGGGATACGGGTTTGATTAGAACATTTAAGAAAATTTGTATATGTACACGAATGGGAGGGGTACAGAGGGCTATTGTCCATTTGTAGGGTGATGGGACTAGGCAGAATAACAATTGGACATGAACTAGATTGGCCAAATGGCTCTTTCTGTGCTGTAGTGCTCTATGACTCCGTCTCTCATTTCTTCAATTTTTACGGCATCTAATAGCATAATGATCATCTTTAGGGCATTCTTTGGAGCCAAAAATGATTTCCTTCTCTTCCTGTACTATGCATTCTGAAGTAGCTGAAGAGTGTTGTACATGAGATGCACAAAGCCCGTTGGAGGTGGAGCAAGTGGTGGTTGATAGGTTTGTGGATTAGGTGGCTCTGCCTGTGATGCTGTTTCAAGCTCGATTTACATTGTACATGTACCCCATAAATCACCATACTTGTGCACATGAGAATAATCTCAACTTGACTATTTGTGATGTCATGCATTCCTCCTGTTGTTCATGATTTGTCTCCATGTGGCTCCTGTCATAAAGATTCAAGAGCCCAGATGTCTCTTGCCCATTTTGAGTGTTTTTGGATCATGCTTTCTTATGAATCTGTAAAGAAGTTACATTTTTTTCAAGAAGGTTTTGAGAACAATCCCCAGGATTACAAATACCTGGGGATACGAATTGACAATAAACTGGATAGGTCAAAGAACACTGAGGCTGTCTACAAGAAGGGTCAGAGCCGTTTCTATTTCCTGAGGAGACTGAGGTCCCTTAACATCTGTCGGATGATGCTGAGGATGTTCTACGAGTCTGTGGTGGCCAGTGCTATCATGTTTGCTGTTGTGTGCTGGGGCAGCAGGCTGAGGGTAGCAGACACCAACAGAATCAACAAACTCATTCGTAAGACCAGTGATGTTGTGGGGATGGAACTAGACTCTCTGACGGTGGTGTCTGAAAAGATGATGCTGTCCAAGTTACATGCCATCTTGGACAATGTCTCCCATCCATTACATAATGGACTGGTTGGGCACAGGAATACATTCAGCCAGAGACTCATTCCACTGAGATGCAACACTGAGTGTCATAGGAAGTCATTCCTGCCTGTGGCCATCAAACTTTACAACTCTTCCCTTGGAGGGTCAGACACCCTGAGCGAATAGGCTGGTCCTGGACTTATTTCCTGACATAATTTACATATTACTATTTAATTATTTATGGTTTATTACTATTTAATTATTTATGGTGCAACTGTAACGAAAACCAATTTCCCTCGGGATCAATAAAGTATGACTATGACTATGACTAGAACATTTTTGCACTGTCTCTTTGTCCTATAGAAATTCCTTCCTGTGACAGAGGTCAGCGTAAATTTTCTGATGGCCAAGCAGATTATACATGATCTGAGCAACACATTCATGGCACGTTGAACACGGTGGGAGAAGCAGTCAACTGAGTGTGAGTACCTAGGGTCCTCGGAGGGTCCAAATCGAGCAGCTTGAAAATGAATTTGGAAACCATGTGGTATAAACTAGCAGCAAAGACATGTTCCCATATAGGATACATGGCTCTTGTAGCGGGTCTGGGTAATCACATAGTCGAAGAGTTGGAGAGCAGCAGGGTCACAGCAGGAGAGCAGTGAGAGAGAGTTTCACTAAATGCCTGTCGAAGGGAAGATTTAATCTTCTTCAGGGTAGGCATCCCTGGAAAAGACTTCGCAGGGTAGTAATCAAATCACAAACAAGAGAAAATCTGCAGGTGCTAATTGTTTGTAAACCTGATCTGATTCTCAGTGCTGATGACATTTATCTGGGAGAGGATGCAAATATTGGTTAAATTCCTCATATTTCTGTATGACATTGAAAAACCTACATTGCTTTCTAATCTATGCCCTTTCAAATCCCTATTAACTCTTCATTTCTTCACTAACACTAGGGGTAATTTACAGTAACAAACTAACCTATCAAGCAGCCTGAAAGAATCTTGAGGCAGGGTATTGACTTGAAGCATCACCAATTCTTTCTCCCACAGATGCTGCTCGATCCACTGAGTTCCTCCAGCAGGCTGTTTCTTTTTCTAGATTATAGCATCTGCAGTCTCTTGAGTCAACTCAGCACATGATGATAACGAGTCTCCTGAGTCAAGCAACCAGCATGTCTTTTGGGATGTGGAAGTAAATTGGAGCAGCCAGAAAAAAATCAACACAACCACAAGGAGAATGTGCAGACTCAGCACAAGACATGAGTGAACTCAGGTCACTGGAGATTTGAGGCAACAACATTATCTGCTGTACCCCTTTGCCCTGCCATTCCTGACAAAGTATACTGCCATTCATCGTGGAGGTAATGCCCGTGGTATTCCTCCTGGTCTATAATGTTATTCACAACTCTGAACTGTACAAAAGATTAAGGCTTACTGTTGATATGTGACATGAATTTCATGTTAGGGGTAACTCCTTTGATCTTCAGACTTCTGAATTCTGTGCTGATGCACCAGTGATGATGATGAATTTTGTCATCGATATCCATCTTCACTCCTGTGAAGGTGGCTGCCAAGATGTGGAAAATGGTCCACGTTTTGCAGGATTGTGCTGTGATCATGATTGTCAGGGTTGGATTTGCATAGCTGGCAGTTTGGCAGTAGCTTCTGCCTACTGGACATCTAGTGTAAGAACAATTCTTTTGAAAAGTTCAAAGAAGGAGTGAAGAAATCAAACTCAAAGCTGTAACTTTGAATGATACTTCAGACACACCACTCTGTGTTGAGTGTTATTTTGGGCTGCGTTTAGGTTACACAACAGAAAGTAGTTAGGAAAAGCAGTATTATATAAACTTATTAAAGCATTTACAAATTATTATATTGCAAATTTTTGACCTTCAGCAGACTTGGTATGTCACCAAAAACGATCACAATTATCTACCGACATACCGTGGAGAACCTTCTAACTGGCTGCATCACTGTCTGATATAGAGGGGCCACTGCTGAGGATCAGAAGAAGCTGCAGAAAGTTGTGAACTCAGCTGGCTCCATCATGTTCACTTGTCTCCCCAGCATCAAGGATATCTTTAAAATGCAATGCTTCATAAGGTGGTATCCATCATTTGGGAGCCCCATCACGCAGGATATGCATCCTTCTCATTGCTACCATCAAGGAGGTGGTACAGGAACATGAAGACATACACTTAATGTTTTAGGAACAGTTGTTTCCCTTCCGTCATCAGATTTCTGACTGGTCAATGACCCCATTTACACTATCTCACTATTTTTTCTTTGTTTGCTCTCTTTTTGCATTGCTTATTGAAATCTACAGATGTTTTATTATTATGTATTGCAATAGACTGCTGCTGTAAAGCAGCACATTTTGTGGTGTATGCCAGGGATATTAATCTTCATTCTGATTCTGATTGGTTTTTAAATACGATCCAATTTTTACCATATAACAAGCTTCAGGTAACATTCATTTCTGGTGACTCTAGCTCAGAGTCCTGAATGTTATTCATGACAAAGAGAAGATTTCTGATCACTTAGATAAAGAAATATTGGCAGAAAAAAAGAACTTGCTGAAAAATAACAGAACGGTTTCATCCTTTTCTTCAGTACTGTCTTCCATTTTATCCTTATTCATGTTTCAAATGGCACACATTTTTAAATTCATAGAAAACAGATGGTTGAAAAATTACGACGTGGCGTTGATTATTCCTGCCTTGGGAATGTTAATGTAAATTTCATTCCACATGAAACCCAAAGCCGAGAAGCTGCTAAACCAGGTTCATTGTCGGAAGTGTAATATCTGGGAACAAGGCTGTTTTTGGGGTTGTTTGTTTGTTTATTTATTTATTTAATGATACAGCATGGAGTTCCTTAAGGTTTTGTAGCTGGGGGTGGTAATGGGGACAAGCTCCCACTACCTATTAAATGCTTCCAATGGCGTGTGCTTCAAAGAGCCTCTGATAACCAAGTCCAGCTCCTGGCCTTCAAGTGTGGCTTACCTACTAAGCCCAGCAGAACCATTTCTACTGACAGGAGAAGGGGCAAAGGTGGGTTACTGGCACCTTAAAACAATCGCATCGGGCAGATGGGGCTCATTAGCCGTGGTTGGCAGCTCACCTAGGAGAAGGAAAACTCTGATCTCAAACCTCCACTGCCTTGTGACTATACTCACTCACGGGGAAGGCTTCGGGAGTAAACGCTGAGGGAAAAATTCAGAGCTGCAGCCCCTAAGGCAATACTACATTGAGTTGTTCTCCATATCATACTGTCCAGGCTTGTGTATCTGGACAGCTAGGATGTGCTACATACCTCATGGATATCTTGTGACTGTCTTATGACCATGATGTAATTGAGTAGCTGATGAGCATGATGTAATGGTCTTTTGGAGGTCACCTGATGTAATTTTCCCACTGATGTGAGGTCACGTGACGACATGTTCACCACAGGTATGAAAGAGTCTCCTGATGTGATGCAGTTGGTTTTCAGTTAGATCGTCAGTCAGATACTCCGCTATGCTGAGTATTCGTCCCATGACGCAGTTTAATTTTAGAACGGAGTTTTACTTTCTATTGTAAGGTACAGAAGTGTTGGGCCGGCAGTTTCACCAATAGCTGCCAACTTTGTTGGTGTACCTTTCCAGTAGTATTGGAGAATGAAGACATTACTAAGGTACGGAACCTGAAGGAGTCGAGTAAAGCTGATATTGTTCAGCGGTATTAGAGAGGATTGACCATCATTGAATCTTCGTTCAAGAAATAGTGATCTGCATGAGATAACCTCTGCTAAAGCAGAAAAGGTTGTGCAGTGTCTATTCTACAGAGGAGAATGTCAGTTCCTTTAAACCGTTTTATTTCCGTCCTCGTGAATCCTGTGGACAAGGCAGGTTCCGGCTGGGATCAGCAGTAACGGCAAGTCTTCGAAGAATTCTTTACTTCAGGAAAGTCTCTCCTAATTGACTGTATAAACCTCTTGGACTTTCAAATTTACCATTCTAAGAACTGTGTTCTAATTTACCACTTTATGACTGTGTTCGCATTTACCGCTTTAAGAACTAGTACTGAGTTTGGCGGTTTGTTAAATGGCCACATAGCAGTTTACTTCCAGTTAAGGTTTTCGTTTGTTTATCTTTTTACTAATGTTGAGCAGAGTTTAATAAATGTTTGTTTGTTCATAAAATCTTGACTCTTTTCTATATTCATTGTTACCGGTCACGTGACAGATGCAATACCAATGGTCAACTCTGACCAGTGGAGGCCCGCACACACAGCAAGGAGTAAGCCTTTCCGACCTTATAGCCATGCCACCCCAGCATCCCCACAACCTTGGTTAACCCTAATCTAATCACAGGACCAATTAACCTACCCAGTACATTTTTGGACCGCAGGAGGAAACCACGGCACCCTGGGAAAACCCACACATTCCATGGGGAGGATACACAGACGTTCCTTACAGGACGGTGCTGTAAATGAACTCTGAAATCTGAAATGCCCGGAGTTATAATAGTTGCGCGCTAATTGCTAACCGCTATGCTACTTTGGCTCAAGGTCTGGTGATCGACACATAGGCAAGTAAGGTAAGTGGCTTGGTTTGGGGTTTGGTTGGACAAGAGAAACTTCAAGAGGAAATGGGACTGTGAGAGGGGCTTCAGAATGAAGTAGGGTTGGACATTATTCCATAGGAATGGTGGAACAACCGTGTGGAGAATGGGCCATTGGGTGTGGAGAAGGGGTCAGGGCATCTATTATAAGCCTAAACCTCAAACCTCATCTATTGTAGGCACATCAAGGATTTGGGAGCATGATTGGAATCAGGATGCTGGACCGGAGGGGGCTGAGAGAAAGAAGGGGAAATAGTGAGGTGGAGGTTGTGAGATACCAAATGATCAAAGTTAAATAAGGTCCTTAACTTACAGTGGTCCAAATCTCACTCCATGTAGTTGACGTCTTTACTGTGGGAGTGCATGGGGCAAGCTGAGAGAACAAAAATAGATGACATCCCAAGCACAGCTAGCATGGAGATCACATGAGTAACACAAAGATGAATTGTATCAGGTCAAAATTCCATCAACCCAAAAATTGCTGTGACTGAGTCTTATTCAAGCCAAAAATCAATTTCAGTTGAATAATGCTAAACACAAGTGAAACATTGTCAAATTTATAAACCTACAATTCTGCAACATCAATGGTGATCACAAGAATATTTAAACTGACAATTTATTAGAAGCAATGATTATCCCTCTGTAATGTCCCCTGTAGTTATAACTGGTACTTAATTGAGTGCATATTGCTTTTCAGTGTGACAAATACACTCATGTGGGCACATACACAGAGACACACACACATATATTGTGGATGTATGGTTGCAGACAGGATGTGTACATGTGGATCAGAAAATATTTCCGTGAAATAATACATGTGCTAACGGAAGGAAAGACTTTGAGGGTACAGTGAAATAAACCACTGGACGAGGACCAAAGGCAAAAATAACAGAACTTCTGTTCTGTACAGTGATGTTCTAAAGAGAGCGTCCTGTTGAAGACTTCCATCAGATTGACTTTAAATAAAAGTATTTCTTCTTGTCTTTCTTGTTAATCCTCCAGGCTTAATTTTGTGGGGGTGTAGAGTAAGGAGGAACTGTAAAGCTTAAATCTATCTGATTTCAAATTCTTCCAAGCCACACAGTTCTTTGGTTACAGACACACAAATGATGGTCACACCACAGCAGGAGTTACTCATTTCCAGCTCAGCGGCTTTTAGGAAAGCATACAAATCCTTTTTACTGCCATAACTGATAAATTGCTCACTGCATCATTCAGATATTGGTAGTTCTGGACCAGACTATTGCAGTTCTCCTGAATTCCCACAACTTGGGAGTCTTGCTCTCATCCAGAATTCCATTGGCTGTATCCTTACTAAATCAAATTCATACTCACTGACTGCCGTTGACTCATAGTTAGTCAGCATCCTGATGTCAAAATACCCTTGTTCGAAGTCCCACTGTGATATTACCTCTCTGCGTTTCTGTAACTCACTGCAGTTTGATAATTTGAGAATTCTGGTCTGCTGCTCATCAGCCTAATGTCACGAGGACTGGCAGGGATTGGTAACAACATTTGCTCCTCACTGGCAATCAACACAGGCACACCTCAAGGATGCATGTTTAGCCCTCTGCTCTGCTCTCTCTAACTCATGACGGTGTGGCTAGGTGCAGCTCAACCATCATCTATAAATTTGCAATCGCACCACTGCCGTTGGCAGAATCTGAGATGGTGATGAGGATGCGTATAGGAACAAGATAGATCAGCTGGTTGAGCGGTGTCACAACAACAACTCAATGCCAACAAGACCAAGGATTTGAAAGAGGACTTCAGGAAGGGGTAGTCGGAGAGCACACACCAATCTTCATTGTGGGGTCAGCAGTGGAAGGGGTGAGAAACTTAACATTCCTGGCTGTCAACATCTCAGAAGATCTATCCTGGGCCTAACATATTGATGAAATCTTGCTACCAAGTTGAGGAGATTTTGTGTGTCGCCAAAGACTAGCAAAATTCTACAGATGTACAGTAGAGAACCTTCTGACTAATTATATAGAAGAGAAAATATGCAGATGCTGGGAATCAAATCACTACATGCAAAATGTTGGAGGAATGTCTGGTCTGCTGAGTTCCTGACTAAGTGCATCACCACTTGGTTTGAAGGCTGCAATGGACCCAGCCATCTCTTCACCAGTACAACTCTCCTCACCATTGAGGATGTCTTCAAAAGGCAGTGTCTCGAGAAGGCAGCATCCATCATTAAGGACCCTCACCACCCAGGACATGCCCTGTTCTCATTACTAACATCAGGGAGGAGGTAGAGGAGACTGAAGACTCACACACATTTTAGGAACAGTTTCCTCCCCTCTGCCGTCAGATTTCCGAATGGACCATGAACCCATTTCAACTACTTTGCTATTTCTCTTTTGCTCTGCTTACTTATTTTTTTGTTGTAATTTTAGTAATTTTATATGTCTTGCACTGTACTGCTGCCACAGAAAAAACAAACTTCAGGACGTAGTTCAATAGTTCAATAGTTCAATAGTTCTATTTAATATTAGAAAATGTACATGATATACACCCTGAAATTCTTGTTCTTCACAGACATCCATGAAAGCAGAAGAGTGCCCCAAAGAATGAGTGACAGTAAATTGTTAGAACCCCAAGGCCCCCACTACTCCCTCACCTCTCACCCACAAGCAGCAGCAAAGTAATAACCCTCCCCAACCCCACTTACGTCAGCAGAAAAAAGCATTAACAACTGCCAGCTACCAAGCAAGCAATAGCAAAGCCCTCAGGAAAGACCCATGATCTGCAGTACAACAAAAACTAATCATACACCTAACAATTAGACATACCACAGTCTCGCTCCCTCCCTAATAAAGGGACAGAGAAGTGCCACCCTTTCGCAGTGAGAGGGGAGACATAAATAAGGTGAGAATGGTTTATTATCCGACTTCTCCGACATGAGGATCGGCAACAAACTCACCTCCACCAATGCGAGAAAGAGAAACGGTATGCGATCCGATTTCAGAGCCACTGATCCCATGGATTTGCACCATGGATGTCCAGTCCCTATATACTTCCATCCCCCATCAGGAAGGTCTCAAAGCTCTACGCTTCTTTTTGGATTCCAGACCTAATCAGTTCCCCTCTACCACCACTCTGCTCCGTCTAGCGGAATTAGTCCTTACTCTTAATAATTTCTCCTTTGGCTCCTCCCACTTCCTCCAAACTAAAGGTGTAGCTATGGGCACCCGTATGGGTCCGAGCTATACCTGTCTTTTTGTTGGCTTTGTGGAACCATCTATGTTCCGTACCTATTCTGGTATCTGTCCCCCACTTTTCCTTCGCTACATCGACGACTGCATTGGCGCTGCTTCCTGCACGCATGCTGAGCTCATTGACTTTATTAACTTTGCCTCCAACTTTCACCCTGCCCTTAAGTTTATCTGGTCCATTTCCGACACCTCCCTCCCCTTTCTAGATCTTTCTGTCTCTGTCTCTGGAGACAGCTTATCTACTGATGTCTACTATAAGCCTACTGACTCTCACAGCTATCTGGACTATTCCTCTTCTCACCCTGTCTCTTGCAAAAGTGCCATCCCCTTCTCGCAATTCCTCTGTCTCCGCAGCATCTGCTCTCAGGATCAGCCTTTTCATTCCAGGATGAGGGAGATGTCCTCCTTTTTTAAAGAAAGGGGCTTCCCTTCCTCCACCATCAACTCTGTTCTCAAACGCATCTCCCCCATTTCACACACATCTGCTCTCATTCCATCCTCCCACTACCCCACTAGGAGTAGGGTTCCCCTGGTCCTCACCTACCATCCCACCAGCCTCCGGGTCCAACATATTATTCTCCGTAACTTCCGCTACCTCCAACGGGATCCCACCACTAAGCACATCTTTCCCTTCTCCCCCCCCCCGGCTTTCCGCAGAGATCGCTCCCTACACGACTCCCTTGTCCATTCGTCCCCCCCCATCCCTCCCCACTGATCTCCCTCCTGGCACTTATCCTTGTAAGCGGAACAAGTGCTACACATGCCCTTACACTTCCTCCCTTACCACCATTCAGGGCCCCAGACAGTCCTTCCAGGTGAGGCGACACTTCACCTGTGAGTTAGCTGAGGTGATATTCTGCGTCCGGTGCTCCCGATGTGGCCTTCTATATATTGGCGAGACCCGATGCAGACTGGGAGATCGTTTTGCTGAACACCTACGCTCTGTCTGCCAAAGATAGCAGGATCTCCCAGTGGCCACACATTTTAATTCCACATCCCTTTCCCATTCTGACATGTCTATCCACGGCCTCCTCTACTGTAAAGATGAAGCCACACTCAGGTTGGAGGAACAGCATCTTATATTCCGTCTGGGTAACCTCCAACCTGATGGCATGAACATCGACTTCTCTAACTTCCGCTAATGCCCCACCTCCCCCTCATACACCATCCGTTATTTATATACACACATTATTTCTCTCACTCTCCTTTTTCTCCCTCTGTGTCTCTGACTATACCCCTTGCCCATCCTCTGGGTTTTCCACCCCTCCCCCTTTTCCTTCTCCCTGGACCTCCTGTCCCATGATCCTCTCATATCCCCTTTTGCCAATCACCTGTCCAGCTCTTGGCTCCATCATTCCCCCTCCTGTCTTCTCCTATCATTTTGGATCTCCCCCTCCCCCTCCCACTTTTAAATCTCTTACTAACTTCCTTCAGTTAGTCCTGACAAAGGGTCTCGGCCTGAAACGTCGACTGTACCTCTTCCTAGAGATGCTGCCTGGCCTGTTGCGTTCACCAGCAACTTTGATGTGTGTTGCTTGAATTTCCAGCATCTGCAGGATTCCTTGTGTTTGCGTTTTTATGATCCCAATGTCCTGTTTTCTCCCGCGATGCTTTAGCTGGTGGTACTGGCATAAAATTGGCTCATCCCCAGGACTGCAAAGCCTCGGACACCTGAATGTGTGTTCATCTTCTGGGCCGTGTTATAGAACATAGAAATCTACAGCACATTACAGGCCCTTCAACCCACAATGTTGTGCCAACCATGTAACCCACTCTAGAAACTGTCCAGAATTTCCCTAGTGCGTAGCCCTCTATTTTTCCAAGCTCCATGTACATATCTAGGAGGCTCTTAAAAGACCCTATTGTATCTGCTTCCACCACTGCCACTGGCAGTGCATTCCATGCACCCACCACTCTATGTGCGAAAAACTTACCCCTGACATCCCCTTGGTATCTATTTCCAAGCACCTTAAAACTATGCCCCCTCGTGTTAGTCATTTCAGCCCTGGGAAAAAGCTCCTGGCTATCCGCATCTTATACACCCCTATCAGGTCACCTCTCATGCTCTGTCACTCCATAGAGAAAAGGCCAAGTACACTCAACCTATTCTCATAAGGTATGCCCTCCAATCCAGGCAACATCATTGTAAATCTACTCTGCTCTCTCTCTGTAGTATCCACATCCTTCCTGTAGTGAGGTGACCAGAACTGAACACAGTACTGCAAGTGGGGTCTGACCAAGGTCTTATATAGTTTTAACATTACCTCATGGCTCTTGAACTCAATCCCACAGCTGATGAATGCCAACACACCATACACCTTCTTATCAACACTGTCAACCTGCACAGCAGCTTTGAGTGTCCTATCGACATAGATCCCAAGATCTCTCAGATCCTCCACACTGCCAAGAGTCTTACCATTAATATTATATTCTGTCTTCAAATTTGACCTACCAAAATGAACCACTTCACACTTATCTGGGTTGAAGTCCATCTGCCACTTCTCAGCCCAGTTCTGCCTCTTATCGATGTCCTGTTGTAATCTCTGACAACTCTCCAGACTATCCACAACACCCCCAACATTTCTGTCATCAGTAAACTTAGTAACCCACCCTTCTACTTCTTCATCCAAGTTCATATATGTTGGAGTATCGTCAACAGTTTTGGACCCCATATCTCCGAAAGGATGTGTTGTCATTGGAGAGAGTCCAGAGGATGTTCATGAGAATGATTCTGGGAATGAAGAGGTTAACATATGAGGACTGTTTGGCAGCTTTGGGCCTTTACTCACTGGCATTTAGAAGAATGTGAGGGGATTTCATTGAATCCTACCGAATGTCGAAAGGACAAGATAACGTGGATGTTAAAAGGATGTTTCCTGTGCTGGGGATGTCCAGAACAACAGGACACAGCCTCAAAATTGAGGGGCAACCCTTTAGAACAGAGGTAAAGAGGAATTTTTTTAGCCCGAGTGTAGTGAATCTGTGGAATGCTCTGCCACAGACTCTGGTGGAGGCCAAGTCTGTGGGTATATTTAAGGCGGAAGTTGATAGATTCCTGATCGGTCAGGGCATCAAAGGATATGCCAAGAAGGCAGATGTATGAGGTTGAGTGGGACCCGGGATCAGCCAGGATGGAATGGCGGAGCAGTCTCGATGGGTTGAATGACCCGATTCTGCTCTTCTGTCTTATGGTCTAATGATCTCTGGGCTGTAAACCTACTGTTGGAAGGTGAGGTTACACTGAATAATTCTTTTTTGAATGACCTGCTGATGTGTCGCAAGTTTTCTGTGATTCTATGATGCATCTCCTAGACCAAACTTTTGATTCCCTACGTCAATGTATCCTTTTTTGACTCTCTTACACTTCTGTGAAAAGCCTGGGCGCATTTCACTAAGGTCATCGCACAAATGCATGCTGTTGACTTTACTGACCGCCATTGCATCCCTTCTACTGACTCTCTGGCTCCACCCTTGGCATACAGTAGCTGATCTGTGGAGGAACATTGAGCAGGTCTTCATAGCTGCTGTCGGTGACATTTCGCATTGGCCAAGAGGTAACATTTTGTGAACAAGATCATTTTCTGTCTGACAATTTTTGTCTCCTTCCCGATGACAGCTACAGTATCTCTTAACTAAATGCCTAACTTCTGTCCTCAAAGCGAAAAATAAATGAAATTTGCCTGGTTCAGTCAACTCTGAGAATGAATAAAAGGATAAAAATCTAGATTAACGGAAATACTTATCATGAGAGTCATTGGCTGATCTGTGTAATCCACCCCAGGGAATTATCATTAATATGTTAAAGATTTACAGATTAGGGCAGTAACCAAAATTTTCCCCTGTAAAACCAGATTAGTTTGTGTCAGACCTAATATTTACAAAAACACATGAGCAAACTAAAAGCTGTGAATCAATATAAAAATGCTGTTCCTTATGCAAATTCATTTTAAAAATGTGTTATTGTTTTCTAATTCGGTTGAGAAATTTGGTGCTTGGATAACATAGCACGTCACTAGACAAACAAATTAATAAAATCAATAAATATTAGTTTAAATCCAGTAATGTCTATCTGTGAGTTTTATAAAAACCTGAAAAAGATTAGTTACATTATGATTGAAATATAGCCAATAAAATTGTTAATGTCCTTTGAGGAAGAAATAGAATCATAGATTATCCTCTATTCCTGCCCAGTTGCCCTTTTCCAGAATTACAAACCAACATCAATGTAATTCACACCAAAGTGACATATTCTTCAAATTTTAGCCCGAAACGTTGACTGTACTTTTTTCCATAGATGCTGCCTGGCCTGCTGAGTTCCTCCAGCATTTTGTGTGTGTTGCTCGGATTTCCAGCACCTGCAGATTTGCTCTTGTTTATCCTCCAAATATATTACCTTTTCAACAAGGGCAATGTACTTGAAGCAATTATTTTTAGGAATGGTTTATCAGTGGTAAGGTCAGCATCTATTCCTAATCCCTATCTCCCCCATTTTGATTCCCTGTAGTCCATGCCATTAGATTGTGCGTTGGAGGAATTTTACTTATTATCAGTGAAGTTTCTTGGTCTAGTGATGTGATATGGAAAGAAACCAGGAGATGAAGATACTTCCATTCTCCTGCTGTTATTACCATTCTGCATGGGTCAAAATGGGTCATTTTAGTCCTATTGGCAAATATCGGTCATCCCAAGATGGAATAGATAATATCCCAGGTCCGTTCATAGATATCAGGTGGAGAACCCATCATTTGTTGGAAGACTCCAAAACTACTTGACAAAAAGTTACTTAATAATTGCTGATGATCTGCAGACTGAATCAATGAACAATTCCAGAAGAAAATTAGGAATATTGAGTTAGTTAATGTGTTTTGTAACTCCAAAACATAAAACTAATTGAAAGGAAACATGGAGCCAGGAATTTTTTACTTTAAGTGAGGTGTGCATGTATAACATAGTAGCATGATGATGTGTAACATTCTTGTATTTTTTTATATAACCTGTAATGAATTACTTAAACAATCAAGAATGCTTAATCAAGCAATATATTTACAATATTCCTCAAATATTACTGAAACATTAAACACAGAACACTCCTCCCTGTCTAGTGATAAATGCCAACCCAATATAGAATGCATCTAAACTTACACAGTATATATATATATACACATACAGTATACTATATAATACAACTAGTATATACACATCTACAGCAAGCTACAGCATAGTAAATTTTAGATTGTTCTTTTCAGACCTAAAAATTTAATCACTGTGGAGTCTTTCTTACTCTTATGGCCTAAAGTCTTTCCTGACAAGGGGGTTCACTCTACTTGGCAGGTGAGACTTACAGCTGTGAAACAATCTCAGGTTCTGGGGCCGCCTCCATGGTGCTTATCGGAGTTGACTCTGGAACTACAGGAAGAGGTTCTGACAGCTTTGACCACCTTTCTTCTCTAACAACTGACTCCGCTCTCCACAACTGATCAATGTGTCATCTCCAGACGATATCAGATACAATCTCCACTATGTAGGAGAGTGGTCCAGTTCTGTCTTTAAACTTCCTGAGAACCCACTTTTGATCACCTCGCCAGGATTGCTTGTCCAGAATGAACATCGAATCTCCTTGTTTCAGGAGCCTTCAATTTGTCTCAGCTGTTTGTCCCACATACTCTTTCTGTGTTTCAGGAGATCCAAGCATGAACGCAAGGGACAACCCAGGAACAACACAGCTGGTGAGCTGATGGTTATGGAGTGTGTTGCATTGCAGTATGTAAGGAAGAAATTGGTGACGTTCTGACTGTAGTATGTTCTACTGACATTGCTCACAGTGCATTCCTTAGACTCTAGACAAACCTCTTTACCAAACCATTTGTAGCTGGGTGGTACAGTGCAGATGGAATATGTCTTATTCCATTAATTTTCAGGAATGATGAAAACGGTTCCACAACAAACTATGATGCACTGTCACTGACTAAGTGTTCTGGAATACCAGTCCTTGAGTACAGGCTCTTCAACACATTAGCAGTGAGCAAGGCTGTTGTGGAGTCTACTGGGAACACTTCTGGCCACTTTGTAGCTGCATCTACTACTACCAAGAAATGTGTGCCCAATGTGCCAATGTGGGTCCAGCAAAATCCAAATGAATTCTTTGCCAGAACAATACAGGACATTTCCAGGGATGGAGAGGCGCTACTCTTGGCATCTTCAGGACGTGTTAGTATCCCGAACAGTACATGGCAAGTTGCATGATCTGCTAATCTACCCCAGGCTACCAGACAAAACTTTGAGCCAACGTCTAGACTTTGACTATGCCTAGATGATTAGCATGTAGCTCCTACAACCCTATAGCTCTCAGCCTGGATGGAAAACCAACTCTTAATTCCCACCTAAGACAACCCCTATCGAGGGCAAGTTCATTCTGGCGTTAGTAAAATGAGGGATCTGGAATTTCTGCTGCACATTCCCGCCATTTTGCATTGCTATGTAAAACTGACAGTGTTGGTTTTTTCTGATTTCCCTTTGGATTATCTCTGTCGTAATGGGGAAACTTTTGATTTGCAGTAGAGGGAAAAAGTCAAGAGGAGTGTCCTCTTTTGTAAATTTTTCAGGCATTTCCTTTTCCAATGGTAAATAGGACAATCCATCAGCATTTCCATGATTAGTCATCCTCTTAAACTCGGTCTTGTAATTGTGTCCTCCTAGAAACTGTTAGAGTGAGTTTTTAGGTAGATGATTCATTTACACTTAAGAGACTCTGGCCACTGGTCTTCTATTTGACAGAGTACTGTGGATTGAGTTCACAACAATGCATTTCCTAAAAGCTGTGAATATCAGAATACTAGCAAGACTCTGCAGATGGAAGAGTGAATTTTGCAGGTAGTTTCGAAGACAGTATTATCTATACTTTAAAATATTAATTGTCCTCTATATTATCACGTAAAATACCAAATAAATGTATTGTGGATTTGACTTGTGATGTATTGTATGTAGCTTCAAAAGGAAGCATTGTCTATGCATTGTCTATAACTTTGTAAGTAGCGATTGCCTTTGTGTTTAGCATATAAATGTCGAGCCCACATTGAGCTAGCAGACCTTTCTACAGAAAGCGTCTCCGTCCGTAAGATGCCTGCTGTACATTGTTGTGTCGAATAAAGAAGCTGCTTTGTATCTACCAGTGACTCTGTCTCTCTGGTGATTTCATCCACGCTACAACATTTGGTGTCAGGAGTGGGATACTTCGTGATCCATCGTGTGGCCAGCGTTCCTAGCAGTCTAAGTTGGTAAGTATTTTCTAAAATAACTCTCACACTTGGATCTGTTCGGTCGTTGGTACACGGGAACACAAGGTATCACGAATGCGGAGAGCTGAACTGGTAGATATAAAAGTAGTGTGTGCGTGCGCATGTGTGTTTATGTAAGTAAGGAAACTTTGCATGTTAACTTGGTTAACTTGGTGAGACGAAGCCACCAGTTGCGAAGGTGGTAACCAACGGTGCGGTTCGAGATGCCAGAGTAGGGGCGCGTATACTTGTTCGGGGAGCTGCATTTTAGTGTATGTGTTTGCAAGTGTGATGCAAGGGAATACAGCAGGCATCATGAGTTCGGGTACTCAAAATTGGCAGATTGTGGAATACATACTCTGCGGTTTTAAGTATGTACTGTTTAACTGCTACCTGTCTTTGATATTTTGCATAGTGTGGGAATTAGTATGGAGATATCTCAGGAAGAGGTGCTACCCAGATAAATCTACCAGAGTGGCACCTATTGAGGTCAGGCAACGTCAGGTTGAGAACCCTGACGATCCGAGCCAGCCCTTGACATTGATTACGACTATTCATAAGCCCTTCACCCTGGGGAGAAACAAAGCATTTTGTCTGAGTTGCCCTCACTTAAAGTCGCCTGTGGGAATTCAGAATTCTGGCGCAAGCTTGAGGAAATGCTTGAAGTTCACCAGATGCACCCTAAAGATATGCATGTGTTAATGAAAGCGCAGTGCCCAAGGAATATGTTGGACAGAATGGCCCAGGGGGTGCGGGATGGTACATGGGCAACTACCGGGAGCGCCAGTAATGAAGAAAGATATCACTCTTTTAAAGGGGAAGTGAGGCAGCGGCTGGGGGGAGGCGTGAGTAGCTGGGGAACGATAATCGCAGTGATTCAAAAAGCTGATGAGATGGCCATGGATTATGCAGAATGTAAATATCGAGCATATGAGGAGTATTCAGGGTTGGACAATCCAGGGAGGGACGACCCAGTCTTCCTGAAAATGCTGAAGGAAGGCCTGAACTCAGCCCACCAGGAAGTTTTAGATTTAGGCATAATGGTAGGGTCCAACTACTCTACGATAGTTTCGTGGGCCGGTGAGATAAGACCAAAGAAAAGGCAAGAGAAATCGTGAAGTGGGTATAGTGGATGCAGCTGTTGTGATGTCTCGGAGAGTTTGTTTTGCTTGCCAGCAGCCAGGGCACCTAGCAAAGGACTGCCGGACCAGATATAGGACAGTGGGAGTTGATATGCTACAGCTGTGGCCTATCGGGACATGGCTGGAGACAGTGTCCAAACGGGAGGGGGAAAACCCAGGCGAAGGTCACGGCAGACACCCAGTCACTCACCCCATCAGCAACCAGTCTGACTGCTGATCAGATAAAAGAGTTAGTAACGGCGCCTCTTAGGGCAGAAAAAGATGTGGCAGCGGACTCCACTGCCAGCGCTGGTGACCTGCGGATGTACTCAACAGCATTGTTAGGGGGACCGCAATGCAATATGTTAGTGGACACGGGCATTGGTATCGATAACAGACTTACCCTTACCAACAACCGGACAGGCCAGTTATATCAGGGGTGTAGGAGGGAAAACAGTAAAAGCAGAAAGAAGCGAGAAGCAAATACTAGAAATCGGGGGAGTGCAGCTTCCAGTGTATTTCTGGGTATGTCCAAATAATGAGGGCACGATCCTTGGAATAGACATCCTACGGGAAGCAGGAGCTGTTACAGATTCGGGAAAGAGAGAAATGATATGGACGAGTCAGGGGCAACGAACACATACAACCAACAGAATACACAACCTGCCTAGCATAGTCGCAGCTGCCCCGATCATCAGAGACTACAGCCCGGATGGGGTCTATGGGTTACCTTGTCAGCAGTTCCCAGCACTGTGGGCTACACACAAGCGAGATTGTGGTCAAGTAGAGATAAACCTAGTTAAGATAGAGGAGGGTCTGTATAAACCCCTTTAGCAGGATCCTATAAAAACTGATGCACTGACCACTGTTCAGGGTATAGCAAAGGAACAAAAACACCAGGGGATACTCAGAGAAACTGCGGCCACTCCAGAACATAAAGTTTTCTCAGTCCCTCCGAGGGCAGACATTACTGCGAATAAGGCAGCAGGGGAACAAGAGGCAATTGAAATTGCAGCGTGCAGGGGGAAACGCCAGAAGCCAGCTTAGTAAAATTATATGATGAGGTAGAGGCAGAAGGGAAGGAAAAATGGAGGAGAAAAGGAGCAAAGGAGGGACCAGATGGGTGCTGGACACGTGGGGAGGAAAGAGTAGCGGTGGCCCCACCCTGTATTAGACAGATACTACTAAAGTTATATCATGGGGCGATGCTTCAAAGAAGGCAGAGCACGATCACAACCCTCCGGCAGGACTGGTGGTGGCAGGGATGGGCAGGGATGTTGAGAAATTCTGCCACTGTTGTATCATTTGTGCCCAGCGTAACCCTGGTAATGGCAGAAAGCTACAGCTGGCAAATCAGCCTTAGCTGAGGGGACCCTGGGGAAACATCCAGATAGACTTCACAGGGCCCCTGCCAAAAAGCAGGGGGAGAAGCTACTGTCCAGTGATTATGGACCACTTCATCTGGTGGGTAGAGGCTTTCCCAACAAGGGACTGCACCGTCCACACCGCTGCATGGATCCTAGTTCAGGAAATCGTCCCAAGGTGGGGAACCCCAGTTCAGGTGGATTCAGATCAGGGAGCACGTTTCACGGGGAAAGTGATGAAGGAAATGTGCCAACTGCTAGGGATTCGACAATAGTTCCACGTACCCTACCACCCCCAGAGTTCAGGGATGGTAGAAAGAATGAACTGAACAATCAAGAATGCGTTAGCCAAAGCTCTAGCTGAGACAGGAAAGACATGGGTTGATGTATTACCAGGAATCCTGATGAGATTGCGCGCAACCCCGAACTGTACTTTGGGTCTCAGCCCCTACAAATTATTGATGGGGCGAGCAATGCGATTCCCTTATTGGGTAATTACAGGTTGCGGGGAGCCTGGGGCTTACAGGGATAGAATGACCCAATACGTGAAAGACATTTGTAACCAACTTAAGGTATTAAAGGACCGAGTGAAACAATAACAGCGAATCGCTGATCAGAAAGAGCCAGAGGGAAAGGGGATAGTCCTTCCACAGCCCGGCGACCAAGTTATGGTGAGGGTGCTGCCGGAAAGGCCAGGGTTTGCCCCCAGGTGGATAGGACCACAGACGGTACTCTTAACCAATGATATGTGTGTCTGTGTACACACTCGGCGGGGCAGCCAGTGGAAACACTGGACCCAGGTTAAAGCACACAACTCACCCTCTTGTTGCTCCCACAGACAGCGGGGGACCAAGTGTACCCATTAACCATGTAATTACAGAGAACCTAAGAGAGGAACACCAGCCGGCCATGCCAGACCTGACCACAGCTGACGAAAACATACCCGGAGAAAACGCAAAGGCGGAAAACACTGAGAACGTGTTGGAAAACCATGAATAGCCTGCTAAAGTGTTATGATGATGGTACTCTGTAAAGAAGGCTGGTTGCTGAAGGTAGATGATTAATTTTATAGCATAGTGTAGAAATTTATTGGGAAATAGACGGGGAGGGATTTTTGAGTTAAAGTAGAGACGGCAAGTTCCACCACTTCGATGGCATTTCAGACTGCACACGGCATCTGAAGGCAGTCACCCCCAGTCTGAGGAGCTGGGCCCTTTTCAGCAGTTGGGCCAGTGATCGACCAGACAGTACGGAAGGGGGTGCCACCGGGGAGAGGTCCTTGCAGACGTCTACGTAGAGGCCACCCCAACCCCTTCCCGTACATCGATGAGAGAGCCTGTGGGTGCTCCTGGAAGGAGAGTTTCAGCAACCAGAGGATCAGGGGTTGAAGACAAAGGAATGTGATTAAGCTGCAGTCAGCCTGCAGAGAAAGAGCCAACAGGCACACGAAATGCAGCACATTTCCTAAAGACTTGGAACAGCCTCTCTGCTTAACATTTGGTAGGTAGCGATTAGAGAATACTAGGATAGATATCTAGGTATATAAAATTGGGGCGGGTAGTTTCAAGGCAGAGCACTTTTGCTGCCCTATTTGAGCAGATCCTCCTAGGTTGGCCTTTCCTGGTACAAATTAATTTTTTTTTGTCCAGGAGGGCCAAGAGGAGGGCCAAGAGGAGGGACGATTAGAGTGAGTTTTTGGGTAGATGATTCATTTACACTTAAATGACTCTGGCCACCAGTCTTCTGTTTGACAAAGTACTGTGGATTGAGTTCACAACAATGCATTTCCTAAAAGCTGTGAATATCGGAATACCAGCCAGACACTGCAGATGGAAGTGTGAAGTTTACAGGTAGTTTCGAAGACAGTATTATCTATACTTTATAATATTAATTGTCCTTATGTTAGCACGTAAAATACCAAATAAATGTATTGTAGATTTGACTTGAGGCTGTGAGTACCAACCCAGACATGTTGGCGTCAGGAGGAAAGGATGAAGTCAGGTGTGATGTTTTGTATGTAGCTTCAAAGAGAAGCATTGTCTATGCATTGTCTATAACTTTGTAAGTAGCGATTGCCTTTTGTGTTTAGCATATAAATATCGAGCCCGCATATAAATATTGAGCCCACATTGGGCTAGCAGACCTTTCTACCGAAAGCGTCTCAGTCAGTATGATGCCTACTGTACCTTGTTGTGTCGAATAAAGAAGCTGCTTTGTATCTACCAGTGACTCTGTGTCTCCAGTGATTTCATCCACACTACAACAGAAACAATGCCCATCTCTGCATTCTGCTGCAGATATTAGTGGAACACATTTTCTGTGGATTAAAAGTGGATACCAGTGGTTGATGATCATTTATAAGGGTAAACTTTCTCCTATAGAAGTGTTGGTTGAAATGTTTTACAACCCAACCAGACTCGAGGCTTCTCTGCAGATCTGTGCATAAACTTTCTCTGCAGTGGTAAGGGAATGTGAAGCCAAGGTGATGGGGCGTTTACTTCCATCACTCAACATGTGACATGACTGCACCTATACCATAAGGTGAGGTATCACAGTTTCACTGAATGATGAGGTTCATAATGTGCGAGTACAGTTATGTTGTCACCATTTTCTTTGTCTTTTGGAAAGCCACCTCATCTGCTTTTTCCTTGCCATTTCTTCCTGATAGGCAATGGGTGGAGCACAGTAACCAGGTTTGGCATTAACCTGTTATAGTAATTGACAAATCCTAAAAATGATTGCAGCTGTCACATGTAATTTGGCCTTGGGTCATCCACCACTGCTTGAATTTTCTCAGCACACTTATGTAAATACAAGTGCATCAATGCTGTGACCTCAGTAAGTGATGCTTGGTTTAAAGAATTCACACTTGTTATGTCATTCTTGAGCCCATACTTTTCTAATCCTTTTAGCACTGACTTGAAATTTTGGAGATGTTCCTTGTCATTCTCACTGGTAACAATGCTGTCATCCAGGTAACATAAATCATCTGGGTAGTTTTTCAACATCTGGTCCACAGCTACCTGCCAGAGTACAAGTGCAGATGCTACTCCAAAAATATGCCTTTTATAGCAATAAAGCCCTTTGTGAGTGTTTATGGTGAGGAACACTTTACCTCGTATTCCACCTCCATCTTTAGGTAGACCTCAGCTAAATCTTTTTTCTGAACCATCTTCCTATAGAAAGGTTTACAAAGATATCTTCTATCCTGATCTACTTGCAGTACTTGGTTGGTCGTGACCTTGAAATCACCACAGATCCTGACAGACCCATTCTTCTTGGCTACTCGGACCACTGACGTTGCCCATGGGCTCCACTCTACCTTGTCATAGTCATAGTCAAACTTTATTGATCCCGGGGGAAACTGGTTTTCGTTACAGTTACACCATAATAATAAATAGTAATAAAACCATAAATAGTTAAATAGTAATATGTAAATAATGCCAGTAAATTATGAAATAAGTCCAGGACCAGCCTATTGGCTCAGGGTGTCTGACCTTCCAAGGGAGGAGTTGTAAAGTTTGCTGGCCACAGGTAGGAATGACTTCCTATAATGCTCTGTGCTGCATCTCGGTGGAATGAGTCTCTGGCTGAATGTACTCCTGTGCCCACCCAGTACATTATGTAGTGGATGGGAGACATTGTCCAAGATGGCATGCAACTTAGACAGCATCCTCTTTTCAGACACCACCATCAGAGAGTCCAGTTCCATCCCCACAACATCACTGGCCTTACGAATGAGTTTGTTGATTCTGTTGGTGTCTGCTACCCTCAGCCTGCTGCCCCAGCACACAACAGCAAACATGATAGCACTGGCCACCACAGATTCATAGAACATCCTCAGCATCATCCAGCAGATGTTAAAGGACCTCAGTCTCCTCAGGAAATAGAGACGGCTCTGACCCTTGTAGACAGCCTCAGTGTTCTTTGGCCATTCCAGTTTATTGTCAATTCATATCCTCAGGTACTTGTAATCCTCCACCATGTCCACACTGACCCCCTGGATGGAAACAAAATCGTTCAGCCTCCATGCAATCTATATCACTGACTACTTTATCATGGATGGTATAAGAATCTGGATGGGCTTTGTAAAACGTGGATGCAGCATTTTTATTTAACACTATTAAATACACAACTGTTAAGACAAAAATGTTCTTGATGCCATTATCCATTTGAACATAGATCTCGCCAGTTCAAAAAATAAGAACCGGGCAAACGCATGGTAAAAGAGCCATATGAAGAAATCAATGACTGACAGCCTCAATGCCTGTTTCAATAGGTACAATTAATGTCAGAGAAATGTCTACAGTATACATCCTGAAATTCTTTTTCTTCACAAACATGTTTCTGTCAGATCTCCTCTCATTCTTCTGAATTCCAGTAAGTACAGTCCCAGGTGACTCAATCTCTCCTCATAGTCTAACCCCCTTATCTCTGGAATCAACCTGGTGAACGTCCTCTGCAACGCCTCCAAAGCCAGTATACCCTTCCTCAAGTAAGGAGACCAGAACTGTATGCAGTACTCCAGATGTGGCCTTACTAGTACCCTGTACAGTTGCAGTATAACCTCTCTGCTCTTAAATTCAATCCCTCTAGCAATGAAGGGGAATATTCCATTTGCCTTCTTGATAGCCCGCTGCACCTGCAAACTAACCTTTGCGATTCATGCACAAGTATTCCCAAGGCCTTCAGCACAGCAGCATGCTGCAATCTTTTACCTTTTAAATAGGTTTGAATAGGTACATTTAATGTCAGAGAAGTGTACACAATATACATCCTGAAATTCTTTTTCTTCACAAACATCCACAAAAACAGAGGAGTGCCCCAAAGGATGAATGACAGTTAAAACGTTAGAACCCGAAAGCCCCCAGCTCCCCCGTTCCACGTACGAGCAACATCAAGTAAATGACCACCCCCACCCCCACCAGCAAAAAATGATCAGCACCCCCCACTGAGCACTCAACCTCTCTCTCTCCCTCTCTCCTCCCTCTCTCTTTCCCCCCCTCTCTCTCCCCTCCCTCTCTCTCTCTCCCCCCTCTCTCTCTCCCCTCCCCCACTCTCACTCCCCTCTCTCCCCTTCCCCCTCTCCCCTCTCTCCCCCTCCCCCCTCTCTCTCCCCTCTCCTCTCTCCCCTCCCCCTCTCTCCCCTCTCTCCCACTCCCCCTCTCTCCCTCTCCCCCTCTCCTCTCTCTCCCTTCCTCTCTCTCCCTAATACCTAATAAGGGAAAAAGAGGTGTCCTCGTTTCACAGCGAGATGGGAGACATAACAAACAATTCACTGATTTACGATGTTAAAAGTCTATTGTGTCATCTTTTCTGAGCTCTGCACCCAGAGAGTCAGCACCAAAAAGGCGCAGCTCTCTGGGCTCATGACCCCCGGCAGCTACCCCGCTGCTCCCAATGTTCCATGTTCTCCCGCAACGCTTCAATCAGGGTCACCGACCTAGAATCAGCACGTCTCCAGAGCCACTAAAATCTGGAACCCTGAAGGCACACTCACTATCTGGGCCATGTCCTTGGGATATCAAAAAGTGGCCCGTTGTGAGACTCTGAGAGCGGGTTCAATTCCCGCAAAGAACCGAAGTCAGAGTTAACTCCAGGTCAGGGTCTTCAAAAGAACGTTGAAAAGGTAAAAAAGAGATATCAAAGATAGAAATAGAGCTGTTTCCGAAGATGCAAGTAAAGGAGTCGCTGTCTAGCGCCATCTTGACTTCACTCCTCCCCTTCTCTGGGCACCTTCCCTTCACTGAAAGCAAACTATATTACCATATTCTCCTCTTCACCCCTTCTCTGATCCCCCAATCAGATGTTCGACTTGCTGGGCCTTTTTACCTCAACCTCTCACTTCACATATACTGTCAAAGTCCTAGTCCGAGACTAACTCCATAATTCAGTATGCAGCAAGGAAATACAAGTGTCCATAGCTATTGTGCTCAGGAACTACTGAAATGCTTGACGGTGTGCTGCTTAATGACTCTGTTGATCCACTGAAGTTGCAGGGGGATTTCTCGGCCCATTTTCTGCACAGTGCTCCACCACTTTTGTCTGCACATACATTCTCAAGTGAAAGAACAATTTATAGTAGTGCTCTATTCACTGGGAATGAGGGGAACTGTAAGAGATACCATAGGATGTGGTAAATAATTAAATAATTCTGTAAGAAATTATTCTGTCATTTACAATTTTTTTTTTCTGTTTCATTTCCAAAATCAGGCATATTTTATTTTCAGACTGAGTTATCCTGAAGAAAGTAAATTCATATTTATGTGTTCTTTTTTTGGCTCAGTTGCATGCTCATTCTGTTATATCTACAGCAAGATATTGAAGAAAAGCTGTTTTATAATACCCCAGGCATATCCAAAACCCATACACGAGGAAATCTACAGATGCTGGAAATTCAAGCAACACACACAAAATGCTGGTGGAACGCAGCAGGCCAGGCAGCATCCACAGGTAGAGGTACTGTCGACATTTCGGGCCGAGACCCTTCGTCAGGACCAACCGAAAGAAGAGATAGTCAGAGATTTGAAAGTGGGAGGGGGAGGGGGAGATCCGACCAAAACCCACGATTATTTTATTGCAAATTAAAAGGACATTAAAAGCAACTAGAGATACATACACTGTACCTAGAAGAGCAAACACCTATAGAGCAGGAAGAAAAATCCAAAGTAATCCAAAAATAAATATACATAGAGAAAATAGACAGAGAGGTGTAAAAGAGAACATTTAAATTCAAGAATCAGATAAGGAATTCAAAGGCATCCAGCAAATGAGATGGAGTAACTGCAGTAATTCTCCTCTACGGCACCTAGAGGAGAAAAGAGCACAAAAGCGATTGGACAAGAGACCTAGGCAGAGAAGTAAATTGTACTGATGCAATTTAAGGCTACAAGTGTTAGGAAGAGGTCTGTGCCATGAATAGATTACAAGACAAGGATAAAAAGAGGAAAATAATTATTTTCAGGAATGCAAAATTAATATAAAGTATTAAGGAAATGGTTAACTCATCACAGTTCCTAAACCCCTTGGGCCAAGTGATAGGGTGATCCTTTTTTCCACCTCCACCAAAGACCCCAGGGTAATGGAAAACTTGAGATGTTTCCTTAAGAAATCCACACAAAATGCTGGAGGAACTCAGCAGGCCAGGCAGCGTCTATGGAAAAGAGTATACAGTCAATGTTTTGGGCCGAGACCCTTCATCAGGACTGGAAAAAAGAGATGATAAGTCAGAATTAGAAGGTGGGTGAGGGGAGGAAGTAGTACACGGTAGTAGGTGATAGGTGGAACTGGAAAGGGTGAGAGGGGAAGGGGTGGAGTAAAGTGCTGGGAAGATGATTGGTTAAAGATATACAGGGCTGGAGAAGGGGGAATCTGACAGGACAGGACAGAAGGCCATGGAAGAAAGGTAAGGGGAAGGAGCACCAGAGGGAGGTGATGGGCAGGTGAGGAGATAAGGTGAGAGAGAGAAATTGGAATGGGAAGTAGTGCTGGTTGGGGTGAGGGAGGAAGGCAATTACTGGAAGTTCGTGAACATCGATTTCTCTAACTTCTAGTAATTGCTCTCCCCCTCTTTCACTTTTCCCCATTCCCATTCCCTCTCTCACTTTACCTCCTCATCTGTCCATCATCTCCCTCTGGTGGCCCTCCCCCTTCCCTCTCTTCCATACCATTCTGTCCTCTCCTATCAGATTCCCCCTTCTCCAGCCCTTAATTGCTTTCACCCATCGACTTCCTAGCTCTTTACTTCACCCCTCCCCCTTTCCCAGTTTCACCTATCACCTACCACCTTGTACTTTTTCCTCCCCTCTCTCATCTTTCTCAGACTTCTCATCTCCTTGTTTCAGTCCTGATAAAGGGTCCCGGACTGAAAAATCGATTGTGTATGCTTTGCCATGGATGCTGGCTGGCCTGCTGAGCTCCTCCAGTATTTTGTGTGGATTACTTTGATTTCCAGCATCTGCAGATTCTCTCTTGTTTATTCCAGGATGCAATTTGCATGCCAGGGAGGATCTTGGTTTTGACACTGAGACAGTATCAAAGGGGTGCTCAATAAGTACATATTTATCTCCTCTATGAAAGAAGTGATTCAAATAGTCACAAATTCCTTTTACCTTTTGAAATTTCAGGCCACATCTCATACCTGGATACCCATGCATTCAATGGACAGGATTTCTAGTAGAGAGTCGACTGATTTAATTACTTAACATTGACATATTAATGTCGCTCTCGGCTTTAGAATTACCTTTTCCAGCTATGTGCCCTTTGATTGGAGGCTGACAAGAATGCTGGCTCAAATCGGCAATCATAATGCTGATGAGAGAGCAGGGAATAACTTGTCTGTGCACTAGTCCTTTCTCTGGATACCTGTCAAACTTGTGGAAGAGAGAGAGGCTGTGAAAAACATGGCAATTTGACCTGCTTTTTAGCCAGCCAGTGCTAGCATCTCCAACTGGCACTGACAGATGAAATTTATAATGTAACAAGCATTGCTTTTGCTCAGCTACAAATGCACTCCAAATGGTTCTGATTTACATCAAATTTAAAAAGAAGGTTATCACTGTCCACACAGCATTGAAAGCCATGGACATGGGACCAACATGCGAAACTATCTGGACCTCTCTCATTTTCAAGGGCTAGTGACCTTCTCTGTGCATGTGACATTTTGATACTGCAGGCAGAAGAGAATAAGGGATTCAATGTGCACAGGTGAGATTCTTCAAGATTTCAGAACGCCTTGCATCCGCTGAAATAAATTTGAAACATAGTCAATGCCGCAGCATCATATAATTCTCCAGGCTGCAACCAACAGAACTGCAGGCAAGCACTTTAAAAAGCTGGGATTTTGATATGACAATATGAAATAATGATAAGATTTAAAATAACACAAGAGCAGGACTAGATTTTAAGTGGAGCAACTCTACAAAACCAAACAAAACTGGAGGCTTTTTGGATAGTCTATTTGTTGGGTTGAGAAGGTTTTCTCTGATGTTGTGTTACTTGTGTTGCATAAAGTTAATACAAGCCTGTCAAATAATAAGGTTTATTTGGAGAAGGAAAAGATTATTGTTTCTGATCCTGCTCTACTGTGGCTTCACACTAACTTCCTTGTAATCAAACATTATTCAGTGCAGCTGCATCACTTGAACTCTAGTGTTTGTTTACAGATAAGATTGTGATAACATGAGAAATCATTAAAAGTGCTGTCAGCATTGAGACAGAGCAGTGGGTACTCTTCCATCATCTCAGCATTGCGAGGATGCTATCAGTGACCCCCTCATCTTCTGCTGCTTTCAGGCAAAACGCCACTGCACAGTTGCAGATTGCTGTCAACTCGTTTGTTCAAAGGTGATGGGTAAAGTTGTTTACTTGGGAATGCAACCTTCTTCTTAGTATCCATGTGCCTGTGCTCCAACTCCATTTGAAGCTAATGATTGACATGTGGAAGCTGTAAGGCTGTGATTTGAGGGAGCGGGAAGCGCAGAATCAAATATCACTGTGATGATTGTACACTCTAGTATCAATTGTTGGCGACAATAAAGTAAAGTATAAGTATTATTTTGAATGTAATACTTCCTGAGACTAATATTTTGGCAGGAGTGTGTTTCAAAACCTCAACATGCCTTGAACTAAAGCCTAAAGCTGGGCCTTGAAGGGCAGAATTACTTTTCAGGAGATAACCAGTACAGAATATTTTTTTCAGACAAGAAAATCGGATGGAAGCCATTACTCTTTGATCTCTACCATTAAGGCATTTGGCCTGCATTTCCTTCTGCCTTTTGAATTTTTCTGATTGCCCTCATTTGCACACGTCAAAGTCAGAGCCAGTGGAAGGGCAGCCTCACGACCCTTAATTTTCTCCTCATAATATTCTGTCTACCTTCGACTGATCTATAAGGTGCAATAGTTGCCAGAATCAATCAGTACAGGCAGAATTGAGCACCCTGGGAAAGGAATTTATATCATATAGCCTACAGATGCACAAACGTTGCTATGCATAAGATTAAATCACTGGGATAGATGTTCTACTCAACAACCCAAACCTGTCATCATATCCTACCCGTACCAATGCAATCTGCAATATAGACTTCTCCAGAAAAGTCAATGCATCACACACTTTTGTGTGACAAAATAAAAAGGAGATTGAGGGCGAATAATACTTTTGGCTTTTACTCAGTTTATATAGTGGCTAATCCAACTGGTATCTGTGTAAAATCATACAAACCTTTCCTCCCTTAGTTGACTGCGTTTTTAAAGGCGGATCAGGAATGCACCCCATTGCATGGAGATTTCCTACCTCGGGTTTTTTATAATGCAGCGGACATGTACTGACTAAGACAGAAGAGTGCGACTTCAATGAAAAGGATGATGACAAGATGGATAGCAGAAGTGGAGGGGCAAATTCAGGCTCACTTCAAATCAGTGGACTGGAGCACATCGAAGGATACATAAGACCATGAGACATAGGAGCAGAGTTAGGCCATTTAGCCCATCGAGTCTGCTCCACCAATCAATCATGGCTGATCCTTTTTCTCTCCTCCTCAGCCCCACTCCCTGGTCTTCTCCCTGTAACCTTTGATGTCATGTCTAATCAAAAACCTGTTAAGCTCTGCATCAAATACACCCAACAACTTGGCCTCCGCAGATGGCTGTGGTAAAAAAAATTCACAAATTCACCACCCTTTGGTGAAAGAAATTTCTCCACATCTCTGTCTTAAATGGAAGCCTCTCTATCCAGAGGCTGTGCCCCCTTGTCCTAGTCTCCTCCACCATGGGAAACATCTTTTCCACAATCTACTCTGTCTAGGCCTTTCAATATTCAAAAGCTTTCAATGAGATCCTCCCTCATCCTTCTAAATTCCAGCAAGTACGGAAGCAGAACTATCAAACATTCCTCATATGATAACCCTTTCATTCCAAGAATCTTCCTTGTGAATCTCCTCTGAACCCTCTCCAATGCCAGCATATATTTTCTCTGATGAGGAGCCCAAAACTGTTCACAATACTCAAGGCGAGGCCTCACCAGTGCCTTATAAAGCCTCAGCATCACATCCCTGTTCTTGTATTCTAGTCCTCTAGAAATGAATGCTAACATTGCATTTGCCTTCCTCACCACTGACATTACCTGCAAGTTAACCTTTAGGGTGTACTGCATAAGGACTCCCAAGTCCCTTTGCATCTCAGATTTTTGGATTTTCTCTCCATTTAGAAAATAGTCTGCACATTTATTTCTACCACCAAAGTGCATGACCGTGCATTTTCCAACATTGTATTTCATTTGCCATTCTCTTGTCCATTCTACTAATCTATCTAAGTCCTTTTACAGCCTACCTATTTCTTTAAAACTACCTGCCACTCCACCAATCTTCGTACAGGGGAGGAGAAGATGGCGGCACAATGCAGCGTGTGCGGCCGCTCTGAAATGATATCGTATTTGTAAGTAGGTACCGTGCACAATCCTGATTTGATGGAGACAGACGTGAAAAGCACGGAGGAATATTTGGAGAAACTTCTGAAATGCCTGCTTCGCTGTCGCTGCTACTGTGTGATCGAGAATCTCCAAAGGAGAAGGCCCCAAATCCTCGGCTTTGCTATTGCCTATTGCAGGGTCCGGGGTTGAAGCACTCGGCTGGGATGGTGCTCAGTGCTCGGTGTCGGAGGGCTGGTCGGAGGCTCGAAGTTTTTGGATGGACTCAAGAGTTGGCAGTGGTCGGGTGCTTCCAGGGTGCTGCATCAGCAAGTTTGCGGTGCTGGAAGCTCATGGCAGAGAGAGTTTTTCTTCCTTCTACCGTCTGTGTGAGATGATGGGACTTTCGAGAGACTTTGAGACTTTTTTTTACCGTGCCCATGGTCTGTTCTTTATCAAATTACTCTATTGCTTTGCACTGTTGTAACTATATGTTATAATTATGTGGTTTTTGTCAGTTTTTCAGTCTTGGTTTGTCTGGTTTTCTGTGATATCATTCTGGAGGAACATCGTATCATTTCTTAATGCATGCATTACTAAATGACAATAAACGAGGGCTCATAATCTAATCTGCAAACTTGGCAACAAAACCATCTATTCCATCATCTAAATCATTGATATATTGCATAAAATGAAGCTGTACTAACACTGACCCTTGTAGAACATCACTTGTCACTGGCAGCCAACCAAAAAGGATCCTTTTATTCCCACTTGCTACCTCCTACCAATCAGCCAATGCTCTAACCATGTTAGTAACTTTTCTGAAATGCCATGGGCTCTTAACTTGGTAAGCAGAATCATGTGTGGCACCCTGTCAAAGGCTTTCTGAAAGTCCAAATATACAATATCTACTGCATCCCCTTTATCTATCTTATTTGTAATCTTCTCAAATAATTCCAACAGGTTTGTCAGGCAATATTTTCCCTTAAGGAAACCATGCTGACTTTGTCCTATCTTGTCCTATGTTACCAAGTACTCCATAACTTCATCCTTAATAATTGTCTCGGCTGATACATCTCAATAATTGTCTCGGCTGATACATCTCTCTCTCTTCATGTGTCTTGCGTGTTACACGCTTGGGCGATCATGACTTTCCACATCGAACGATCCCTTGCAGCGTCAATGATATCTCGCACACTTAGATCTGTTAGTTCTTTCGCAGTGTCCATATATTTTCTTCTTTGCCTTCCTCTTCCGCATTTCCCAGGCATACGGCCTTGTAATGTTAGGTATTCTATTTCTCCCTTTCTGATGACATGGCCCAGGAATGTAAGTTTCCTCTCATTTAATGTTCTCATTAAAAATCTTTTTGTATGAGTACGTTGGAGTACTGTCTCATTAGTTACCCTATCTCTATATGATATTTTCAGCATTCTTCTAAGAAACCACATTTCTGTTGCTTCTAAGTTTCTTTGGAGTTCTGGTGTTATAGTCCATGTTTCGGAAGCATACAGCAAGATTGACCAGATGTAACATTTTAGTTGCGTAAGCCTTGTTGTCATAGAAACGTGCCTGTTGGTAAAAACAGGTTTCATTTTTTGGAAATTGGTTTTAGTAACGACAATGCTTCTTTTTATTTCTAATTTACTTCTAGCATCTTGTGATATAAAGCTGGTCTTTTGTTCAATCTCTTGGTTACCGATGTACAATTGGCAGTTGGGAGTATCCCGCTGTTTTGATATTACCATACATTTGGTTTTTTTACAGTTGATGGTTAGACCAAAATCTGCACTTGTTTGTACTTCTTTGTCTGGAAGGATTTGTAGGTCTTCTGCAGCACTTGCTATTAAGGTGGTATCGTTTGCATATCTTATATTGTTGATGTTAACACCTCCAATTTTTATCCCATCTAGGTCTTCTGTTTCTCTGAGAATCGTTTCACTACAGATATTAAATAATTCCGGTGAGGCAGTGCATCCCTGTCTAACTCCTCTTTGAGTTTTAGTCTAACTGCTTCTATTATCATCAATTTTTACCGCCGCCGTTTGGTCCCAATGTAAGTTTTGAAGCAGTTGTTGGTCTTTTCCATCAATGTTTAGCTTAGCAAGAATTTGAAATAATTTGTCCTGTTGCACTTTGTCGAATGCTTGAGTGAAATCAATAAAACATAAAAAGACATAAGTTTGATATTCAATTGCCCTTTCTGAAAGCATTTGTAGTATGAAAATTGCGTTCCTAGTTCCTCTATCCTCAATAAACCCATATTGCAGTTGCTAATACATTAGTGGAGTGAAATGAACAGGCCACAGTAATCACCAATTTCACAAGGGTATGTGTGGAAAAGTTCAACATTCAAAGTATATTTATTATCAAATTCCATATATGATTCATGTATATAACCCTGAGATTCATTTTCTTGTAGGCATAGTAAATAAATAAATCTATAGTATAGTAACCATATCAGAATCAATGAAAGACTGCCTTTCCTGGACGTTCAACCAGAGAGCAGAAGGCAACAAACTGTGCAAATACAAAAAGAAAGAACTAATAATAATAAATAAAATAAGAAATAAATATGGAGAACATGTGATGAAGAGCCCTTGATTGTGAGTCCATCGGTTGCAGGAAAATTTCAATGATGGGGCAAGTGACGTTGAGTAAAGTTATCCTCTTTGGTTTATGAGCTTGATGGTTGCGGGGTAATAACTGTTCCTGAACCTGGTAGTGTGAGTTCTGAGGCCCCTGTATTTCTCCTTGATGGCAGCAGTGAGAAGAGGGTATGTCCTGGGTGGTGGTGGGGAAATCCCTGATGATGGATGCTGCTTTCCTGCGGCAGCATTTTGTGTAGATGTGTTCAATGGTGGGGAGTGCCATGGTGGTCTGGAAGTCGGATTTTCTGTCCAATGGTATTGGCATTTCCATACAGGCCCAGGAACTGGTGGGGAGAGAGAGGGGGAGCCTGGACATGGGGGTGTTGCGGAGGGTGGAGAGAGAGGTGATCTGAACCTGGCGGGGTTGTGGTGGGGCAAAGAGAGGGGTCCTGGACTGGTGAGGAGAGAGAGCAGGGACTGGACCTGGCAGGAAAAGATGGGGGGACCTGATGGAGAAGGTTTTGCCTGGACTACTTGGGGGAGTGTTTGTTCTGAAGCACTATATTTCTGTACATCTACAATGGGATGGGGCGGTGGTGCCCCTTGAGTTGGTCTGCCTGGGGTGGGGGGTGCTAAGGAAGATCAAATTCTCATTGATCACTTTAACCTTCTCACCTTCGACAGATGTATTATTGAATGTGTCCTAGTTGCATCATGGCTTGGTATGAAAAGCCTACAAAAAGTAGTGGTACAGCCCAGTCAATCATAGGTAAAGCCCTCCCCACCATTAAGGACATCTACAAGGAGAGCTGTTGCAGGGAAACATCCATCGTCAAGGACACCCAACATCTAGGGCATGCTGTCTTCTCAATGATGCCATCAGAAGGGATGTATAGGAGCCTCAGGAACCACATGACCAGGTTCAGGAACTGTTATTACTCTTCAACCAGCAGGCCCTTGAACCAAAGGCTATAACTTCACTCACCCAACACTGAATTTATTCTCCTGTTTGTAACTGAACTTATTCCATGGACTATGGATAACCTATGCACTCACTTTCAAGGACTCTACAATTAATGTTCTTAATATTGATTATTTGTTTATTATTAATAATATTATGTTATTTTTGTATTTGGACAGTTTTTGTCTTTTGTACATTGGTTGTTTGTCCATGTTAATTTGGTATAGCTTTTCATTGATTCTATTGTGTTTCTTTGTATTTAATGTGAATGCCCACAAGAAAACTAATCTTGGGGTAATATGTGGTGACACATATGTACTTTGCTAATATATTTACTTTGAACTTTGAACTTTGACTGTTTGCATCGTGGTCTGGTATGGCAAATTAAATACACAGGAATATAAGAAGCTGTAGAGGGTAGTGGACTCATCATAGGTGCATCCCTCTCCACCACTGTTCGTATCTATTGGAGGTGCTGCTTCAAGAAGGTCACATTTCAGAATCAGGTTTATTAGCACCGGCATGTGATGTGAAATTTATTAACTTAGCAGTAGCAGTTCAATACAATACATAATCTAGCAGAGAGAGAAAATAATAATAATAAACAAAATAAAATACAATAAACAAACAAATAAATCAATTGTGTATATTGAATGGATTTTTTAAAAATGTGCAAAGACAGAAATACTGTATATTAAAAAAGGTGAAGTAGTGTCCAAAGATTCAATGTCCATTTAGGAATCAGATGGCAGAGGGGAAGAAGCTGTTCCTGAATCGCTGAGTGTGTGCCTTCAGGCTTCTGTACCTCCTACCTGATGGTAACAGTGAGAAAAGGGCATGCCCTGGATGCTGGAGGTCCTTAATAATGGGCGCTGCCTTTCTGAGACACCGCTCCCTAAAGATGTCCTGGGTACTTTGTAGGTTAGTACCCAGGATGGAGCTGACTAGATTTACAACTTTCTGCAGCTTCTTTTGGTCCTGTGCAGTAGCCCCTCCATACCAGACAGTGATGCAGCCTGTCAGAATGCTCTCCATGGTACAACTATAGAAGTTTTTGAGTGTATTTGTTAACATGACAAATCTCTTCAAACTCCTAATAAAGTATAACTGCTGTCTTCCCTTCTTTATGGATATATCAATATGTTGAGACCAGGTTAGTTCTTCAGAGATCTTGACACCCAGGAACTTGAAGCTGCTCATTCTCTTCACTTCTGATCCCTTTATGAGGATTGCTATGTGTTCCTTCGTCTTACCCTTCCTGAGGTCCACAATCAGCTGTTTCGTCTTACTGATATTGAGTGCCAGGTTGTTGCTGCGGCACCATTCCACTAGTTGTCATATCTCACTCCTGTACACCTTCTCGTCACCACCTGAGATTCTACCATTCAGTCCATGCCATCTTTCTGCAGCTATCATTGGGCAAGAAGTACAAAAGCCTGAAGTCTCAAACCACCAAGCTGAAGAATAGCTATTTCCCTTCAACCATTTATCTCTTGAAGCAACCAGCAAAACCTGCAACAAAATCACTACTTTGACCACCTGAAGTAAAATGGACTGTTTTCCTTTGTTTTAATTGTTTCTTGTAAAACTGATATTTAACTTATGATTAATTTATGTTTTTCTTATGAATGCTGCTTATATGATAGTACACACAGTGGCCATTTTGTTAGGTACGTCTGTATACCAGCTCATTAATACAAATACAGTACCTAATCAGCCAATTACTTGGCAGCTCTCAATCCATGAAAAGCGTACAGACATGATCAAGTGGTTCAGTTGTTCAGACCAAACATCAGATTGGGGAAGAAATGTGATATAAGTACCTTTGACTGTTGGTGTCAGACAGGGTGGTTTGAGTATCTCAGAAACTGCTAATCTCTTGGGATTTTCACCACAACCATCTCTCGAGTTCAGAAGTTCAATTTCTCCAAGTTACAGTATTTTTCCCTTTCCCCTTCCCCGTCTATCTTTTTCTATTCCCCGCTACAGCTTCTTACCTTTTCTCCTCACCTGTCTATCACCTCTCTCTGGTGCCCCTCCTCCTTCCCTTTCTCCCATGTTCCACTTTCCTCTCCTATCAGATTCATTCTTCTTCACCCTTTATCTTTTCCACCTATAACCTCCCAGGTTCTTACCTTCCCTCACCCACGTGGCTTCACCTATCACCTTCTGGCTTGTCTTCCTCCTCCGCCCCCCCCCCACCTCTTGTTCTAGCACCTTTCCAGTCCTAATGAAGGGTCTCGGCCCAAAACATTGGCTGTTTATTCAGTTCTGTAAATGTTGCCCGACCTGCTGAATTCCTCCAGTATATTGCGTGTGTTGCATTGGAATAGTAATTGACTGTGCAGTGTGTAATTACAAATTGATGTGTTTAGAAGGATCCTTCTTATGGGCGGATGGGAATATCATAATTTGGTGTAATTTGCTTAAGTAGTTTGTCACAGTCTTGTGGGCTGAAGGGGTGCATTCTATGTTCTATTTGGACAAGACAAAGAGAAATTTAACAAAAATTTCCATCTGTCATTTGTCTTAGAAGGTTGGATGGATTGAACAAAAAATGAAGGGCAGGTCGAAAAGCTTGAAGGGCAGATGGCATTCTTATGTCAGGTGCCAGGGTATGTTTTTACTGCGATTATTGGCTGGAATGGTCTTAAATATTTACTGCCGAGGCAGCGATCAAGTGGATCCAATTTTCTGCTCCTTACAGAACTTGCCTACTTTCTATCCATTAGAATTAATGGGATGATAATCATTCAAATTGTTTGACTGAAAATGGAGTACGTTAGGGGGGAAACCGGAATGGAAATTGACTACACTGGCGTTAAATTACTATTTGACATGGTCAAGCTGGTGAAATTCCACTGAAAGGAGTGGATTACCAGAAGCCTGAAACTGATCTCCAGTTGGCATGACTTTTGAAGATGAAAGAGACTGCAGATGCTGGAATATGAAGCAAAAATCCTGATGCAGGGTTTAGACCCAAGAAGAAAAAAATCGACAATTCCTTATCCCACAGATGCTGCTCGACTCACCGATTACCTTCAGCAGATTTTTTTGCTGCAGCATGACTTCTGCCTCTGTGATGTCTTTGTAATCAGCCTGGATTCCAAATCAGATCACCACTCAATAGGAATAATGCATGATTGTGTTGAATAGTTCTCAGCAAATCAAAAGCCCATTTTACACCTCTTCTTATTTTATTCTGATTGATGGAAATGGAAATAAAAACAAGGAGAGAGATAAAACAAGCTCGATTTGTTCTGTACAACTGTATAAGGTCAAGATGACTCCCAGTGAATTTCCTGCACTTTTCCATGGATTATGAAATACAGCTGATCTTATTCATAGCATATATCAAATCCCAGATCTAGCAAAGTAAGATCTTTGCCATCTTTAACTGGATAATAAAAAGCTGCAAGCATTACCAAATAAATTAGTGTCTGCACTCCACAGGAGGCACTGACTGACTGTCACAGTGAGGTTTTTATTTGTGTCCAACTGTGCAGAGTTGCTGGCATTGGAAAGTGCACGAGACAACCTTTTGTTGTTTTTATATTCAGAGAACTGCCCTCAGAGATTTCTTTTGCATTAACTCTGATTAAACAAGCAAGCTTCTGTTCCAACCGAGAGCCATCAAAATCTTTTTTTAGTAATGAGACTGGACAATCCTTACTGAAAGAAAAGATAAGTAAAATAATCTGTAGCTTCTGTAATCCCATGAAAAGAATCAGGAAAGAACACTCTTCCAACTACAATAGAACAGAGATATATAGCAGTGTTAAACTGTTTTTAACTGGGTAACTTACAAATAAATTCTGAAATTCATTCCTCAGTGATTCAACTATGCTACTCCATTCGATTTCTCACTAAATCCCTGTTCACTGTTCATCCCAGTTCTTGCAGGCTCACATTTGTTTCTCATTGAGTAATGCCTCAATTTAAAAATTTTCTGTCTTGTTTTCAAAACCCTCCATGGTTTCTCCCCACTTATCTCTGTAATCTCCTCCAGTCTTCGGGTACTGTGTTCGGCTGATGCTGGCTTCCTGATATCCCTTGGATTGAATTGCTCCACATTCATCTCCCTGCCTTCAAATATCCAGGCACTGAGCTCTGGGATTCCTTCTATGAACATCTTCACTCCTCTACCTCTTTAAGACACTCCACAAAACCTGCCTTATTGACTAAGCCTTTATTAGTCCGAATATGTTGCTCAGCATTCTCCTATTGTTTTTATAACACTCTTATAAAACTCCTGTGCATGCTGCCCAATCAATTAATGTGTATTATGGTAGGAAGTTCTCATTATTGCTCTGGATTTTTCATCTTTATGCTATGACTTCCAACTACCATGAGGATTTAAATCTGACTCTGGGTTTCAAATCTCACTGTTCTGAAGAGTAAAGAGTTTCAAGGCCATTTTCACATTTAATATTAAAGAAACATAGAAACATAGAAACATAGAAAATAGGTGCAGGAGTAGGCCATTCGGCCCTTCGAGCCTGCACCGCCATTTATTATGATCATGGCTGATCATCCAACTCAGAACCCAGCCTTCCCTCCATACCCCCTGACCCCTGTAGCCACAAGGGCCATATCTAACTTCCTTTTAAACATAGCTAATGAACTGGCCTCAACAGTTTGCTGTGGCAGAGAATTCCACAGATTCACCACTCTCTGTGTGAAGAAGTTTTTCCTAACCTCGGTCCTAAAAGGCTTCCCCTCTATCCTCAAACTGTGACCCCTCGTTCTAGACCTCCCCAACATCGGGAACAATCTTCCCGCATCTAGCCTGTCCAATCCCTTTAGGATCTTATACGTTTCAATCAGATCCCCCCTCAATCTTCTAAATTCCAACGAGTACAAGCCCAGTTCATCCAGTCTTTCTTCATATGAAAGACCTGCCATCCCAGGAATCAATCTGGTGAACCTTCTTTGTACTCCCTCTATGGCAAGGATGTCTTTCCTCAGATTAGGGGACCAAAACTGCACACAATACTCCAGGTGTGGTCTCACCAAGGCCTTGTACAACTGCAGTAGTACCTCCCTGCTCCTGTACTCGAATCCTCTCGCTATAAATGCCAGCATACCGTTCGCCTTTTTCACCGCCTGCTGTACCTGCATGCCCACTTTCAATGACTGGTGTATAATGACACCCAGGTCTCGTTGCACCTCCCCTTTTCCTAATCGGCCACCATTCAGATAATAATCTGTTTTCCTATTTTTGCCACCAAAGTGGATAACTTCACATTTATCCACATTAAATTGCATCTGCCATGAGTTTGCCCACTCACCCAACCTATCCAAGTCACCCTGCATCCTCTTAGCATCCTCCTCACTGCTAACACTGCCACCCAGCTTCGTGTCATCCGCAAACTTGGAGATGCTGCATTTAATTCCCTCATTCAAGTCATTAATATATATTGTAAACAACTGGGGTCCCAGCACTGAGCCTTGCAGTACCCCACTAGTCACCGCCTGCCATTCTGAAAAGGTCCCGTTTATTCCCACTCTTTGCTTCCTGTCTGCTAACCAATTCTCCACCCACACCAATACCTTACCCCCAATACCGTGTGCTTTAAGTTTGCACACTAATCTCCTGTGTGGGACCTTGTCAAAAGCCTTTTGAAAATCCAAATATACCACATCCACTGGTTCTCCCCTATCCACTCTACTAGTTACATCCTCAAAAAATTCCATGAGATTCGTCAGACATGATTTTCCTTTCACAAATCCATGCTGACTTTGTCCGATCATTTCACCGCTTTCCAAATGTGCTGTTATCACATCCTTGATAACTGACTCCAGCAGTTTCCCCACCACCGACGTTAGGCTAACCGGCCTATAATTCCCCGGTTTCTCTCTCCCTCCTTTTTTAAAAAGTGGGGTTACATTAGCCACCCTCCAATCCTCAGGAACTAGTCCAGAATCTAACGAGTTTTGAAAAATTATCACTAATGCATCCACTATTTCTTGGGCCACTTCCTTAAGCACTCTGGGATGCAGACCATCTGGCCCTGGGGATTTATCTGCCTTCAATCCCTTCAATTTACCTAACACCACTTCCCTACTAACATGTATTTCGCTCAGTTCCTCCATCTCACTGGACCCTCTGTCCCTTACTATTTCTGGAAGATTATTTATGTCCTCCTTAGTGAAGACAGAACCAAAGTAATTATTCAATTGGTCTGCCATGTCCTTGCTCCCCATAATCAATTCACCTGTTTCTGTTTGCAGGGGACCTACATTTGTCTTTATCAGTCTTTTCCTTTTTACATATCTATAAAAGCTTTTACAGTCCGTTTTTATGTTCTCTGCCAGTTTTCTCTCATAATCTTTTTTCCCCTTCCTAATTAAGCCCTTTGTCCTCCTCTGCTGAACTCTGAATTTCTCCCAGTCCTCAGGTGAGCCACTTTCTCTGGCTAATTTGTATGCTACTTCTTTGGAATTGATACTATCCCTAATTTCTCTTGTCAGCCACGGGTGCACTACCTTCCTTGATTTATTCTTTTGCCAAACTGGGATGAACAATTGTTGTAGTTCATCCATGCAACCTTTAAATGCCTGCCATTGCATATCCACCGTCAATCCTTGAAGTGTCATTTGCCAGTCTATCTTAGCTAATTCACGTCTCATACCTTCAAAGTTACCCCTCTTTAAGTTCAGAACCTTTGTTTCTGAATTAACTACGTCACTCTCCATCTTAATGAAGAATTCCACCATATTATGGTCACTCTTACCCAAGGGGCCTCTCACGACAAGATCGCTAATTAACCCTTCCTCATTGCTCAAAACCCAGTCCAGAATAGCCTGCTCTCTAGTCGGTTCCTCGACATGTTGGTTCAAAAAACCATCCCGCATACATTCCAAGAAATCCTCTTCCTCAGCACCTTTACCAATTTGGTTCACCCAGTCTACATGTAGATTGAAGTCACCCATTATAACTGCTGTTCCTTTATTGCACACATTTCTAATTTCCTGTTTAATACCATCTCCGACCTCACTACTACTGTTAGGTGGCCTGTACACAACTCCCACCAGCGTCTTCTGCCCCTTAGTGTTACGCAGCTCTACCCATATCGATTCCACATCTTCCCGGCTTATGTCCTTCCTTTCTATTGCGTTAATCTCTTTTTTAACCAGCAATGCCACCCCACCTCCCCTTCCTTCATGTCTATCCCTCCTGAATATTGAATATCCCTGAACGTTGAGCTCCCATCCCTGGTCACCCTGGAGCCATGTCTCTGTGATCCCAACTATATCATAATCATTAATAACAATCTGCACTTTCAATTCATCCACCTTATTACGAATGCTCCTTGCATTGACACATAAAGCCTTCAGGCGCTCTTTTACAACTCTCTTAGCCCTTTTTAATGCTTGCCCTGGATTTGTCGGCCTGCCACTTTTACTTTTCCCCAGAAAAGCCAGAACTCTTGAATCATTCATTCTGCAATCAACCCTACACATTTTCTGGGCCATGAATGTTCATTCATATAGCATCACCTCCATATCAAGATCAGTTCTACAAGCACCTCAGATGTCTATTATTGGTTTATTGTAAATGAGAATAAGTACACCGAATATTTTTACCATCATTATTTCACCAGCATATGTGTGTTTAGTGTCTCTGACTTATGAATTCTCTCAGGCCAAAACTGAACAACAGGAGATATAACAGAATAAGTTCCAAACTCATTTTATATTCTTTCCTTTTACAGTCTAGCATGAAAACAAATTGAAGAGTAGGGTGTTCTGGGGACAGTGGCACTACAGGAATGAAAAGCTTCCCACGATGGTCACCCAAGCCTTGGTTTACTTTCACTGTAGTGATGACTATACCGAAAGTTTGGACTGTTACCATAGAGTTCGTTTATTTGTTATGTGCTCAGTTGTATGACATAGGTGATCATGCTCTTTCCACAACTATGATTGTTCTTGGCAAATTTTACTACCAAAGTGGTTTGCTATTGCCTTCTTCTGGGCAGTGTCTTTACAAGATGAGTGACCCCTGCCATTCAGAGATTGCCTGCCTGGAGTCAGTGGCTACGTAAGCAGTACTTGTGATGTGAATCAGCTGATCATATGACCATCCACCATCTGCTCCCATGGCTTCACGTGAGACTGATCAGAGGGCTAAGCAGGTGCTACACCTTGCCCAAGGGTGACCTGCAGGCTAATAGAGGGAAGCAGCGCCTTACACCTCCTTTGGCAGAGACGTATGTCCACCCCACCATTGGTACCACAGAGTATGAATTGATAAAATGCTCAGCTAACAACATGCCTCAGACATTACTGAGGTAAAACAGCAGAGATAGGCAGTCTGTATTAATAACTGATAGATAATTGTTTTATTATGTTCACATATATTGAGATACAATAAAAAGCTTGGTATGCCATCCATACAGATCATTTCACCACATTAGTGCATCAAGTAAAAGAAAAGGAAAAACAATAACAAAGTGTAGAATATAGTGTTAGAATTACAGAAAAAGTAGTTAGAATTTGAGGTCAAGAGAATATCTTTATTGCACAAGGCATCTATCAAATAGTCTGATAATAGCAGGATAGAAGATCCTTGAGCTTGGTGGTATATGCTTTCAGGTTTTTGATTCTTTCAAAGGGAAAGGAGAGAAGAGAGAATGTCCAGAGTTGGAGGGGTCTTTGATTATGTTATCTGCTTTTCCAAAGACCTGTGAAGCATAGACAAAGTTCATAGAAGGTATGCGGGTGCTGAGCTGTTTCCAAAACTCCCTGCAGTTTCTTGCAATATTGAACAGGGTGGTTGCCCTTCCAAGCCGTACTGCATCTGGGTAGGACGCTGCAGTCAGAAGCAACAGCGCTCATCATTGAGTATATGCTACAAAACTCTCGATGGCTTTATCATTTGATCCTTCATATGAAAAACAATTGAAGACCAGAACTTCTGCCTGGTTATCTACAGTCCTAAAAGAGGAAGGTAGCAGTGAGCAGTGTTCAATTTAAATATTCTCTGTTTTATGAATAGGCCCCAAGCTAGTCTTCTGCTGTTAAAGTGGTTTTCTATTAGTCACAAATCAAAGTCATACTACAGTTCCTTTCTTTTGTAGATACGTTCCTCATGAGAAAATATAGACTGCCTTGGTTGAAAGGGGTGGGGGTGGGGTGCAGAGAAGATGCTACTAACAAAGACCAGCTGGTTGCTTCCTGAGGATCCGGCCCAAATGAACCAGATACATGTGAACGGGTGGAGGAACAGAAAAGTCTTTCATTACATCCTGGGTCAATAGCCTGGTGAGCAAGGATCAAAACAGCATTGCCGAAGCACTGAAATAACTTGATATAAATAGAAACAGTTTCACTGTCACAATCTTGCCTCTGGCAAGTCACATTACCCAAAGTATGGTTGAATATCAGATTGCACAGAGGCCATGATCTCTGCCATGTGAATTTCTATTCATTATTTCCTTTCTCAGTCTTTAGTTAGAGTCTAATTTTGTCCAATATAGGAAAAACAGCAATTTTCTAAATGATTAATAACAATAATGACAAAAATGATGTAATCAGCTAAAATTAATTGCACCTACTTTTATTGCCTAGCTATTATTTGCCTGATTTAACAAGGCTATCTCTGACCACTTCCTTAGCTCCTTCCCACCCACATCTCTCTGCTCTCCGCCAATTCCACCCCATTCACATCATTTGCCCAGGGGGAAATGACTTCCGCAATCCCCTTCTCAATGCATTCCCAAACTGCTATCAATCATCATCCCTCTGGACAGCTGAACTGCTTATCTCCTCGCTAACCTCTGTCTGTGATCCCTGAGGATAGCGGAGCAATCCTCTCCTTTCTACCTGCAAGTCAAAGACCACACAGCAAAGTCACGCACCACTTTTAAGGTCGCTAAATGCAGGATCTAATTGAGTGGCATCAATAAAATCACAATTAAAAGAAATACTGCATATTTGGGAAATTGAAGTAAAAGCAGGAAATATACAGGGCATCGGAAGCTTCAGCAGCACAGGAGCAGAGTGAATAATGCCAGTCTCAAACCTCCAGAGATGTGGGTTCTATCCTGACCTCAGGTACGGTCTGTGTGGAGTTTACACATTATCCATTTGACTATGTGGATTGTCACTGGGTGCTCTGATTTATTGTCATATACCAAAGACATATGACTTGTAGGCTAAATTAACCATGGTAAATTGTCCCTAGTCTCTCTGTGAATGATAGAATCTGGGGGATTTGGGAGAATTAAAAACAAAATAGGATTAGCGTAGGATTGGTGGAAGTAGGTGGTTGCTAGTGGGCACAGACCCAGTGGGCCTAAAGACCTGCACGTCATGACGCAATGTACTTGTGTGGGGTAAGATAAACAGATTAGGCCTGGAAATCAGACTGAGCAGTAGTGCGCATTTCAGGGCCAAAATGAAACATTTCATGCCATGACAGAAATTCAAGTGAGCAATTCCCCGCATGAGTTGTGGGTATCGTCTGATGTGATTTCTGTGATAGATGTCCATCAAACTACATCATCCAGTGGCAAACCATCAGCTAACACCTCGGGTCAAGACCCAGCTTCAGGACTGAGAGGATAGAGCAGAAATGGCCAGGTATCGGTGACAGGGAAATGTGAGGTAAGGGTTGGTAAGTGAGGAGCAAGATGATGGGCAGAAGAACCAGGTGGGGAAGGGGGTGATGGTGGAATTGGGAATCAGTAGTAATAGGCAGAAACAGATAAGGATTTATTTTATGAGATTAAGCAGGCTAATACGAAACTCGCGTGAGTTTAGTTGATTTCTGTGTGATATATGAAACTCCTGAGGAACTGATAGGGTAAATGTGGTGGTTTCCCCTCCTTGTGATTTTAGAGCCAAGGATCACAGCCTGAAAATGAGAAATTAGCCATTTAGAACAGAGGTGAGTAGAAAAATCTTCACCCAAGGTGTAATGAAACTTTGGGATTCTCCACCTGAGAGGACAGTGATGTTGGGCAACAAATGATAGCTTTTTAAACAAAGGGATCAATGCAGTGGAGTGGCTCTGACTTTTAAAGAACAGCCATAATCATAATGAATGGCAGCACAGTTACGCTGTGGGAGAAAACAAATGTCCCACTCTTGCTCCTATTTCTTATCTTTGTATGCTACAACTTATAACTCACAGTCGCCAATCAGTCTCCTGACAATCGTAGCACCGAAGGCACCTATTTTTGTTGTTGCTCTCTGGGATTCTCCTCTCACTCTGCTGATGACTTCTTCAACCAATGTTGGTCATTAGATTTCTCCTCCTAATCCCAGCATGATATTACTAACAATTTTCTTTCCTCAAGTGTCACTCCATTCTCCTTTAAAGCTTTCCTCTGCAGTCCTCTCCTCGTAAATTCATTCCTTTGAACAATTGCCTGTCTTAATTTTCCTTTAACTTAGAAGTCCCTTCAATGTGCTGCCACTCACCAGTGCCAAATCTACCTTTCCTAAAACACCCTCAAATTCTGCTTCACACTTTTCTTTTGGAAGATTGGAGCACCTGAGCTGCAAGGATCACATCAGAACTTTTCATGCCTTCATGGTTCTGTGCAGCCCTGGGGATTGTAAAGCCAGTTATAAGAGAGACCAACAGTTCTAACTTGTTCCTGTTAATCTACTTCATTAAAACATTTTTTTAAAGATCCATGGATGCTTCATATCTAATAAATCCCATTTTTTTTCGTGTCATCATTGTTGTGTTGGAGGAAATGGTGTACTGTGTATACTGCTTATGTTGTGAACTTTCACGTGAACAAGGGATTTCATTGCACTCTGGTGTTTATGACAACAAATTAAACAAATTTAATGTGGCCGGCAATGTGCCCAAAGCGAAGAAGTCACTGCATTGTAATAATGATGAAGCAGTTTGTCATTTTGTGAAGGATGGAACACAAATGGAAACTCCATGTTTTTTTTTCCATAATTGTATAATGGACTCTTTCCCATCCAAATGAGAGGACAAGAGGAGCCTTGGCAAATGTCTCATCTATAAAACCAGACATCCAACCAAGTAGAAAGGGAGGGTCCAATAGTCTAATTGCTACTGTGCAGTGAAATATCTTTAACATGTGAGAATACTGTCATTCAGTTGTCCAACATATGTTCTTTTACACCGCACATTAAAAAGAGGTCTGTGTTTAACTAAATGAATAGCAGACCTATAGGAACTAAATCAAGAAGTGTCCCAGAAGAAATATCTGTCTTTGTAGTCTGTCCCTGAGGTCCACCGCCTGTTCCCTCAATGTTTTATCATTCTGGCTTTTCCGTTCTGTTTTTACGACTTATTAAGTAAAATCTTCAGGACAATTGTTCAGTGAACTGCTGTTAAGTTCACTAAGTCAGAATTGAAACACCTAATAACAAGAGATTTATATCTTAGGTTGTACACTATAAGCTGAAATACAGGATGGAAGACAAGGATTCACGATGTATGTATTTTCTATTTATATAATAGATCATTTGTCAATTTTAAAGAATAGACAGTTGATTTGCCACGACAGAACAAAGGATGAAAAAAATTTAAAAATCATTTTAACCTATTTTCTAATTATACAGGCATCCCCTGCATTACCCGAGGTTACCAGCTGGTCAGAGAAAAAGATTCAGGATGTTCTCACACCTCCTAGATAAAGTTGCAATATTCCCACAAACCCTAGGAATTCCTGGCCCATAGTGATTAAGGTGGAGAAGGAGTTTTAAGGATATTACTTTGGTCAATATATCAGGCTATTGAAGAAGCCCAGTGCAAATGGCAGAAAGGTAACAACACCTTCCAATCTATCTACCTGCCCCTTCTACTAAGTTCTTCCTGTTCCACCAGTGGCAGAAATTAAATGTGCTTCATTTTCCTCATTTGTCACCTCAGAACTCACAGAACAGGCATGGAGGCAAATCATCTTCCATCAGAATCAGAATCCTTTATTTTCGCCAAGTATGTGGACACATCCAGGGAACTTGATGCTGGTTTCCCTGAGCTCTCGCTGTACAGAATCAAAAAGCAAACAAAACAATAGTGAGTGTGCCTGTAGGCTGTTTGGTCGACAAATAAAAGACAGCAAGAAATTCCTATTTCCCTGCCGTTTAAATCACACCTTCCCACCTTAACCTTCTTGGTGTTGATACTGCCTTTACAGTCACCATTTTAAGGCAGTTTAAACAAATTCCCTTGCATAGTGTTTAGATTCTTGACAAATTTGAAGTGTTTGTGGTAAAACCTGAAGATGCCTTAAAATGGGGAATGTCTAGAATGAAGTCTGAACTGGAACACTACAGTAAGTAGCTTTCAGCTAGATATGTAGGTCTGTTTATGCAGTACCAGTATACATATGACAGGCTGTAGAAGAATTTAGTGAGATTGAGCCCTTCACTAAGATATAGAATATAAAACATTACAGCACAGTGCAGACCATTCAGCCCATTATATTGTACTAGAACTTTAACCAACTCTAAAACCAATCTGACTCAACCCTCCTATATAGCCCTGGCAGGTGTGTTTACAGACATTTTTAATCTCTCCCTCTCCCAGTGTAAAGTGCCCTCCTGCTTCAAATTATCCACCATTGTCCCTGTACCAGAAAAGACCAAGGTAACATGTCAGAAAGACTGGCGTCCTGTCGCACTCACCTCAATAATAAGCAAATGCTTTGAGAGGCTGGTCATGGACTCCATCTGCAACTTGCTACCACCCACACTGCACCCCCTACAATTTGCCTACTGACACAACTGATTGACAGATTACGCAATAGCCACAGCTCTACACACCATCCTTACACATCTGGAGAAGAAGGATACTTATATGAGAATGCTGTTCTTGGACTACAGTTCAACATGCAACACCATAAATCCCTCCAGGCTTGACAAGAAGCTCAGAGACCTCGGCCTTCACCCTGCCTCGTGCAGCTGGATCCTGGACTTCCTGTCAGATTGCTGGCAGGTGGTAAGAGTGGGCTCCCTCACCTCTGCCCCTCTGGCTCTCAACACAGGTGCCCCTCAGGGCTGTGTACTAAATCCCCTCCTTTACTCTCTGTTACCCATGACTGTGTCACCACTCATAGCTCCAATATGCTAACTAAATTTTCTGACAACACTATAATGATTGACCTAATCTCAAATAATAATGAGGCAGCCTGCAGAGAAGAAATCATCACCCTGACATAGTGGTGTCAAGAAAACAACCTCTCACTCAGTGTCGTAAAAACAAAGGAGCTGGTTGTGGACTACAGGAGGAATGGAGACAGGCTAACCCCTATTCACATCAATGGATATGTGGTTGAGAGGTTGAACAGTTTTAAGTTCCTCAGCATATACATCACTAAGGATCTCATATGATCTATACATACCAGCTGTGTGGTGAAAAAGGCACAATAGTGCCTCTTTCACCTCAGACGGTTGAAGAAGTTTGGTATGGGTCCCCAAATTCTAAGAACTTTCTATAGGGGCATGATTGAGAGCATCCTGACTGGCTGCATCACTGCCTGGTATGAGAACTGTACTTCCCTCAATCGCAGGTCTCTGCAGAGAGTGGTGCGGACAGCCCAGCACATCTGTAGATGTGAACTTCCCACTATTCATAAAAGTTGCTGGTGAACGCAGCAGGCCAGGCAGCATCTCTAGGAAGAGGTGCAGTCGACGTTTCAGGCCAAGACCCTCCGTCAAGACTAACTGAAGGAAGAGTGAGTGAGGAATTTGAAAGTTGGAGGGGGAGGGGGAGATCCAAAATGATAGGAGAAGACAAGAGGGGGAGGGATGGAGCCAAGAGCTGAACAGGTGATAGGCAAAAGGGATAAGAGAGGATCATGGGACAGGAGGTCCGGGAAGAAAGACGGGGGCGGGGGGGACCCAGAGGATGGGCAAGGGGTATATTCAGAGGGACAGAGGGAGGAAAAGGAGAGTGAGAGAAAGAATGTGTAATGTGTAAAGAATGTGAAAGAATGAGAGAAAAAGTAAGTATATTCCATATATTCCGTCTGGGTAGCCTCCAACCTGATGGCATGAACATCGACTTCTCTAACTTCCGCTAATGCCCCACCTCCCCCTCGTACCCCTTTTTTACTTATTTTTATACACACATTCTTTCTCTCACTCTCCTTTTTCTCCCTCTGTCCCTCTGAATATACCCCTTCCCCATCCTCTGGATCACCCCGCACGTCTTTCTTCCCAGACCTCCTGTCTCATGATCCACTCGTATCCCCTTTGCCTATCACCTGTCCAGCTCTTGGCTCTATCCCTCCCCCTCTTGTCTTGTCCTATCATTTTGGATCTCCCCCTCTCCCTCCAACTTTCAAATCCCTTACTCACTCTTCCTTCAGTTAGTCCTGACGAAGGGTCTCGGCCTGAAACATCGACTGCACCTCTTCCTAGAGATGCTGCCTGGCCTGCTGCGTTCACCAACAACTTTTATGTGTGTCGCTTGAATTTCCAGCATCTGCAGAATTCCTGTTGTTCCCACTATTCAGGACATTTACAAAGACAGGTGTGTAAAAAACAGTCCGAAGGGTCTTTGTAGACTCAAGTCACCCCAACCACAAACTTGTCCAGCTGCTACCGTCTGGGGAATGGTACTGCAGCATAAAAGCCAGGACTAACAGGCTCCAGGACAGCCTCATCCACCAGGCCATCAGACCGCTTAATTCATGTTGACTCAACTGTATTTCTGTGTTATATTGACTGTCCTGTTGTACATAATATTTATTATAAATGACTATAATTGTGCATTGCACATTTAGACGGAGATATAACATAAAGATTTTTACTCTTCATGTATATAAAGGATGTAAAAGTAATAAAGTAAATTCAGTTCAATTTTTTGATCATCCATGTGTTTATCTAAGAGTTTCTTAAATGTCCCTAATTTATCTGCTGCAACCATCATTGGGCATTCCACACATCCACCGTATCAAAGAAGCCACCATTCTTAGAAGATAATAGAAGACAAGTATTTCTTTTCATCCAGCTTTCACTACCTGAAAGATGGAACAATTCTCAAATCAGAATTTGAGTCAATGCAAAGCACAACCACCAGTCCTGGTCTGTATTGCTAAATGCTCTATGTTTTGGCATTAGTGTATTGAGCTCTGTTTCTCTATAGCAATGTTTACTGCTACCAACAGAGGATGAAGCTCATATGCAAGTTAAAACTCGGTAAAGACTCAATCAGAAGGTTCAGATATACTCTGCAAAAACAAATGAGAATGCTAATGGAAATGATAAATTCACTTTGCTGTTACGTTGGGGAACCAAACTTCCTGGCTATCAATGTTGTAAGTGTTGCCTTGTATGGACTACATAAATAAATATTCAAAAAATATTTTGAAGCACTGATTACATTCTCTACAAGCAGAACACAACTGTCAAACAAACATTAAACCAAGGTCCTATATGTCCCCAAAATAGATCTGAAGATCCCATAGCTCAATTCAGAGGTGAGTAGGAGGAATTTTGTATTCTAGACAATATGGTTCCCTCAATAAATATGTATGTCCAAACTCAGTCTGGAGATTTATCAACACACAAAACAAAGGAGAAACTCAGTGGATCAGACAGCACTGAAGGAAGGAAATCGATAGTCAATGCCATGGGCTAAGGTTGTTCATCTGATCCCAGTTGATATGAAGGGTCTCAACCCCAAACATCGAAGGACTCTAAAAAAAATAAAAAGCTTTGAGCTACAAGAAGTGTAATATACAAATGAAACAATTTTGTTCAGTAAACTTATATTGCACAATACTGTCTTTCTTTGAAATATTCCTAATCTTTCCAATAACACCTCATCTATCATGAAAGTAACTCAAATCTTTTACATTTTGGTAAGGCTTCACTATTTTTAGCTAAGAGCCAAGGAATGGATAATAGTGAATGAGGAAGGAATGCCCAGAATGAAGATCGTAAATCGAGTCATCAGTTGAATGTTATGATGCTGCTGTCCACTGTTCTATCGTGGTTGAATCCATGTAGGTTTGAGAAGGATTGTCATCTGGATGTCAAGACAAGTCAAGTTTATTGTCATTTAACTATATACATGTATATAATGTATATAACCATACAACGTTTATAGCAATGAGATGGTTCTCTGAAAAGCCAGGCGGGCACATGGGAATGAGTACAAAAGAGAGTGGCGGCAGCATTTGATGATGTAACACCAGACAGACAGTATATTTTCCCCAGGATCATAAGGTCTATTACTAGGGGGCATATACTTAAGGTGAGAGGGAGTAAATTCAAAGAAATGCAAGACAGGAGTTTTACATAGAGAGTGTTGGCTGGCGGGGGTGCACTGCCAGGGTGGTGGTGGAGACAAATACAAAGGAGGTGTTTAAAATTCTCTTGATAGGCAGATGAATATGCAAAGAATGGAGGAATATGGACATTGTGTACGCAAAAGGGATGAGTGCAGTTATGTGTGTAACCCTCAGGGTCAGCCCGCATGCGTTCGTCTAGGGGAAGACATCCTCTGGCCCAGCCAAACTGAGAAATCTCGTTTGTGTGGATGCTGTGTGATGTGTTGCCCGGTTACAAATCCGAACCACAAAATATCAGACAGTACACGATATGCAATTTAATGATTGAACTTTATAAATCTTAATCTGACTGTAGGGGTAGTAAAGAAAATAAAAAGAAAAAGGGCCCATTTTAATGAAACAGTCTAATGTGCACGTTGGAGCTCACGGATCCCATCGACCTCCTCCGAGCATCACTGACCTTCAGACCCTCGCTCCAAGTCCATCCTGTCCAGCGGTCTACCAACTCTCTCCACTCGCATCTTCTCTCTTCATCTCTCGCTGACCAAAGACTGCGAAATCCATGCTCCCAGACCCACAAGAAAGAACAACATCCCTCTTATTGGATAGCGCACATTCCAAAGCTCTCATTACCTCTAGTCAGAACCCAAACATCGCTGCTAAAGAGAAACCATTACATTAGCAGTAAAACATTACAGTACGTTACAATCTCCCTCCCTCACCAAATTTAGCCATGTCGTCATGACATTGAGATAATTCGCCAACCCTTCCTGCAAAACACAAAGTCCAATCCAGGTGTACAAAGCAGTGACGTAGCTCCCCAAAACAGTAGGGGTCACACTCTCTTCCCCCGGTGCTACCTAGGCCAGCCTATCCGGTAGTCTCCTGATTCTCTGAGACCTCCGTACCTCCTCACCTAACTCTTCAGGTTGAGCCACTACTGAGGATGTTTCTGGTCTACCTGGCGAGGCCTCCCCCAACTTATCACTCATGCCCACCTGCAACTCGGACCCCTCGGTCCCGTGGCCAAGCCCCGCTTCATCCCTTGCAGGGTCCTGCTGCAACCCAGGTGGTCCCCCCACTTCACCTGACTCAGCGGGAGAAGGGCTGGAAGTCTCTTCCTCAATCAATGAGGAGTTAGCGAAAGGCAGCATATACCACAAATTCAGGTCCTCATCCTCTGAATCAGTATCCCTCTCAGGGTTGGGGGCCTGGCGTAACCTCCCCAGCTGTGGGCCATGCAGTCACCCTGTGTTTTTGCAAAGTTCTCTTACTAGATGTAGGCTCCAAGTCGGGCTCTGGGTCTACCTGCACCTCTTGTCCCAGGGGGAGCAGATGCTTCTGATGGAGAATCTTGACAGGCCCATTCCCATCCTCTGGTTTCACCCGGAAAACTGGTAGGTTTGGCATCTCACTCTCCACCACATAGGGCTTGGCCACCCAGCGGTCAGCCAACTTGTGCTTCCCAGGTAGCCCCAAATTCCTTATGAGGACCCGGTCTCCTGGCAGAAGTTGGGAGAACCTCACCTTTTGATTATACCTCCTCTTATTTCCTCGAGTCTGCTTGGCAACTGCAACCCCAGCTAATTCATAAGCTCTTCTCGTGTCAAACACATACTTCAGATATACTTTGATGGTAAGTTACCCTCATCAGTCCTGAAACAAAGGTCAATGGGCAACTTCACCTCGCGCCCAAACATCAGATAATATGGTGAGTACCCATTGGCTTCATTTCGTGTACAGTTGTAACTGTGAACCAGATGTCCAATATGTTGACTCCATCTTCTCTTCTTGCTGATCTCCAGGGTCCCAAACATATCTAGCAAGGTCCGATTAAACCTCCCAGGCTGGGGATCACCCTGCGGGTAATAGGACATGGTCCTCGACTTCTCGATTTCAAACATGCCCAATAACTCGTGGATGAGTCTGCTCTCGAAATCCCATCCCTGATCATTATCCACCTGGGAAGGCCATAATAAATGAAATACTTCTCCCATAACACTTTGGCCACTGTAGACGCCCTCTGGTCCCTGCTAGGAAAAGCCTGCGCATATCTGGTGTAGTGGTCCATGATGACTACGACATTCTTTGAGTTCCAAGCATCGGGTTCTATTGATGGGAAATCCATACACACCAGGTCCAGGGGCCCCGCACTCTGCAATTGGGACAAGGGAGCTGCCCGCATAGGCAATATCTTCCGCCGTGTGCAGCGAATGCACAACTTGCAGTATTCTTCAACGTCCGACTTCATCCGGGGCCAGTAAAACCGGTTTCTGAACAATCCATAAGTTTTTTCCAGCCCCAGATGTCCAGATTCATCATGAAGTGATTTCAACACCATCCTCCGATACTTCTCCAGTAGAACCAGCTGGCAACGCCGAGGTCAGTCTGGGGCTGGTGTCACCCAGTTCTGGTTCCACAACTCCAACCAAGGCCATTCTCTCATTAATGGTGGCACCGAAGCGTTTTTCATCTTCTCCGCCTGAGCCATGTCTCCCTTTTCGACTGCTGACCAAATGGTGCCGATGCCAGGATCATCTCGCTGAGCAGCTGCCACTTCCCCAGAATTCAATTCCGGCAGCCGATTTGTCTTCAGAGCAGTCAGGTTACAGTAAACTTGGGAGATGACATCATCAGAAGCTCCCAATTGATCCACTGCTCGATCCTGCCCCTCCTTTCCCTCTGCCCTCACGGTGATGGCAAATTGACACATGGCCTTCACCCCCAAGGCAGGAACGTTCTCCACTCCTCATCCATATCCAGTTCCTCAGGCGCCCGTCGAGACAAAGCATCAGCATCAATGTTCTGGCTTCCTGGTTGGTACTTCAGGCTGAAATCATTGGCCTGAAATCATTGACAACACCGCCAACCACTGGTGGCCTGTGGCATGCACTTTTGCCGAGGTGCGTAGGATAGTATTTCTCAGAGGGCGACAGACTCTGGTTGACAAATGCAATGGGTCTCAACCCGGAGCCCTGATCCTGATACACGGTGCCCCCCAAGTCCTCCCAGCTGGCATCTGTGTGCCGTACATACGGCAATCAGGGGTCCGTAAAAGCCAGCATTGGCACCTGGGTCAGCAGCTCCTTCAGCGACTGAAAGGCCTCTGCACATTTTGCATCCCACCTCGGTCCAAAGGGCTCTGACGGGCTAAGATACTCTCCACCCTCCTGTACTTTTCTCCCCTCCCCTTTTCCCCAAGGGAGGGTAACCACACAGAAGTTGATTCAATGGGTGACTCACTTTTGTGTAGCTCTTCACGAACCTCCGATAGTAACCACAGAACCAAAGGAACGAGCGCAGAGCGCTCACAGTCTGGGGTCTTGGCCAAGTGGTCACCGCTTCTATCTTAGCTGGATCTGTAACTACTCCATCCCATGAAACTAAATGCCCAACATAGCTAACGGATGTTTTGCAGAACTGGCACTTGTCCAGGGAAAGTTTTAATCCTGGAGCTTCCAGGTGGCCCAGCACCTTCAGTAGCCTCACTTCATGTTTTTCCAAGGTGGATCCAAACACTATAAGGTCATCCAGATACACCAACACCTCAAGCAAGTTCATATCCCCCCACCGTCTTCTCGATGACCCGCTGGAAGGTTGCAGGGGCTCCCGATATGCCCTGGGGCATCCGTTCGAACTGGCAGAGTCCCAGGGGACATATAAATACCGTCCTCTCTTTGTCAGCCTCACTTATGGGGATCTGGTAATATCCACTCCTCAAGTCCAGCTCACTGAACCACTTCGCACCACTCAGACAGGCCAGCATGTCTTCAACCCTCGGGATCATATACTGGTCAGGGACGGTGCGTCTGTTCGGAGTCCTATAGTCCACACATATCCATACCTTCTCAATCTTCTTTTGAGCCACTACTATTGGGAACTCGAAGATGATCCAAGCTTCCTTCAACTTAATAAATGCTGCCGAACGTCTTCTACCTCTGCAGGCACCAGTCACTGCTACCTCTCTCTAAACAGGCTGTCCTTGGTCATCCGGATAGTGTGACTAGTGCTCCTGGAACAACCCACATCAATCTCATCAGTGGAAAAGACAGCTTCCAGCTTCAAAATCTTCTCTACCAACTTTCTCTTCCAACCCACAGGAACCAGGGAGTCCCCGAAGTTGAATGACCCAGCAGTCAAATTTCCCCCTTTTTTCCAATAGATTCTCCACAGTTTGCCTCAGAGAGACACTAATCATTACAATCACCGGGAACAGATGTGCCAGGGGCATCCCCTGCTTGAAGCAGACCTCCCTCTTTGTAGTGTTCCTGACAATTCATGCCATCCTGCTCGCCTGTACAACCGAGGGCTTCTGCAGTTCGGGCCTCACCAGTACCCCAACAGGAAATCCCGACTCCCCCTCATGGTCTTCCGGCACATCCACTAAGAGGGTCTTGCCCTTAGGCACTCCGGGAAATTTGGGGGTCCCCATCACTTGCTACTTCCCCGGGCCATTCTGTTTTGGCTTTGACTGGGTGAACCACACAGTCCCTCATCTAAAGTCAGTATCCAACCCAATGTAGCCACACACTTCCTCAAAAGCAGCTCAAATCACCAGGCGCACAGACAACGTTCCCAAAAAGCTCTCGCCAGCCTTCTCCTTGCAGGCCCCCGTGACCCTTCTCACAAGAGGGGTGTTTTTCCCCACCAGAATTGAATTGCCACCCTTCTCAATGGGGCCTGGACAAACCAGCATTAATGTATCAAGGACCTCAGCCACTCCCACATCAGCCTCCGAAAACTCCAGCTTCACTGACAAATAACCGCCGTATGGATAATCACAAGCACTGAGACCCCAGATCTCCAGTGCCCTGAACGGTGTCAAGGGTAAATGCTTCAGATACCGGTTGTAAACAACAATGTGATCTGCTACCTGCTGTCGAGTAGAGCTCTAGCATAAATACCTTCTATCCGTAGAGACACACTGGAGCATGGTCCCACTTAGCTTTCAGGAATAGGGCCTTTCTTTTTCGGGGTTCCGTGGTATATTGCTGGGAACATGTTCCCCCAGAAACACCAGGCCATTCCCTCACTGGGTCTCCTCTAAGTTTTCCCAACGACTCTCTCTGCTTAGGTACCCGGGGGCTCACTCTCCTTCTCGTGTGACACCGGCTGCTAGCAGCCATCTGCATTGTTTACCCCTTAGGGGATCCGCCTCCCCCATCATATGGGGGGAGGGGGTCACACCCACTGATAACAGCTGAGACATCTCAGTTCTCAACTCTGCCACAACCTCCTCTACCACTCCCCAGGGCAAGCTATCCATGGTCACTTCACCACAAGGGGGTAGTACTGAGGCCTGTACCCTGCTGACGGAGCCTCCTGCGCCTCCGATGCGTTCTCCTCCTCCTGTACCTCTCTGATCAGCTCAACAAGAGAGAGTTGGGGCCGCGTCTTATGAGACTGTCAGAGAGCCCATGCAATCCGTTCATGGGACTGGACACCCCTGGCTATCTGGTCCATTATTAACTGATCCACCTCAGCCGCCTGAATGGTCCCTCTGCGCCGCATGCAATTTAGCTGCCTCTCTAGCTGAGAAATGGAAGCAAAAAGCTTCTCGCCCTTCTCCTGATGCATGTTCTGAAACCCCACCATGAGCTCCAGTGGGCTCCCTCTCATACAAAAGGCACTCTCCAAAGCGCCCAGATAATTGGCAATGTTAGCTAAGTGTTGGCGTGTTTTCACAGTTCTCATCATGTTAGTGGCCCGCCCACTCAAACTCTCAACCAATCTCTGTTGCTTTACAACATCCAGGCACTGCCATTCATCTAGCTCCGCCCAAGTCTCGTATTCCTCTTCCCCTTTAGGGGTGGGCATTATTCCAGAGAACAGAGGAGCCGACCATAGCAGGGACTTTGAACCTGGGCATTTTTCCATTTATTCGCCAGAGAGGTAAGGGCGGATACTACCTCAGAATTCTCACTTTTCACTGGGGGATGGGGACAAATTAGTCATTCCAAATCTGACCACTCCTTCTCCTCAGAAATGATAGAATCCTGTCTGCTTCTCCCTGGCAGAATGGACAGTCCATGGCCCCGCCTCACATGGGACACCGATAGATACTGGCAGTTCATTACGTTAGCGATAGTCTAAATTAAAACACTGTCTAGGCCTGTCATTTTATCAAATCTCCACCTTACAACTGCAACTTTGCCACCAGCTTTAACCATACTCAAAAATTGAATGAACAGTTCATCCAGAATTCAGATTCCACCCCACTCAACACACGTGCATTAGTTACTGGTAACCCCATGGAGGCACACCACCACTCCACCCCACCAGCATCCATACCAGCACAGACTTAAACACACAACTGATCACTGGTTGAATGATCAGGGCAATCACACAGCATCCAACAAAATCAATGCCAGAACGATACCCTCACAATTGTTAATTGTTGAGGTTCAGCCAGCATGCGTTTGTCTAGGGGACAGCCTCTGGCCCGGCCAAACTGAGAAATCTCATTTGTGTGGATGCTGCGTGATGTATTGCCCAGTTACAAATCCGAACCTCAAAATATCAGAAAATATCAGACAGCACACCATATGCAATTTAATGATTGAACTTTATAGATTTTAATCTGACTATAGGGTTAATAAAGAAAATAAAAAGAAAAATAGCCCATTTTAATGAAACAGTCTAATGTGCACGTTGGAGCTCACAGATTCATCCATTCGTTCCCCTTCGACCTCCTCCGAGCGTCACTGACCTTCAGACCCTCGCTCTGAGTCCACTCCATCTGCTGGTCTTTCCATTCACGTCTTCTCTCTTCATCTCTCACTGGCAAAGGACTGCGAAATCCCTGCTCCCACTCCCACAAGAAATTACAACATGCCTCTCATTGGATAGCGCACATTCCAAAACCCTTGATGTCTTTAGACATAACCCAAACATTGCTGCTACAGAGAAAACATTACGTTAGCAGTGAAACATTACAGAGAGGCCATTACATTAGCAGTGAAACCTTACAGCGCGTTACAGGTGTTTAATTACTATTTTAATTAATCTGACCCAACATTGTGCGTCAAAGGGCCAGTTCCTAAACTGTTCTCTAATCATGTAAATGGGTTTCCCATTGAGTAAGAACTTGTCCACTTCATTTAAAATTATAAATTATAAGATATGATGCTGTATACTACTTTGAATACAGCCCACAGTACGGTATTCAAATTTACGAGCTTTGCTTTTGTTACCATCATGTGAAATCTCACATGTATCCAAGGCACTGACCAGTAATCTTTCAGATTCAAATTAAAGCAATTATATTCTTGACATTCCCAGCATTTACTTCAGAATGTATTTAATTGTTCAGGAAGTTTGAACTGGAAATTAATGAGAGATAAAGCTTAATTAATAATTAGTAGAATTTAATTAGGATAGTTCCAAATGTTTCAGAACAAAGCAAATTGCCTGAAATAAGTAAAATTTATTACAGCTTCCTGTAAATCACATACAATTCCAAACATGAAGGAACTCTTGTATTTTAATAGCTATCTTCAGCCTTGTGTTCAATATGTTATCATTCAAAGCTATGTAGGACTGAGAGACAGATGCAATTTAATTTCAACCATAAGATTTCATTAAATAACTACAACCTTAAATGAATATTTTGTAAAATACTCCGACCTATTAATTAAACCTCAGCATTCATCAGCAACCATATAGATTGCACCAAAGGGCTGAGTTAACAACTTGGAGAATGCATTGTAGCTGCATGGAAATTGGGGGTCCTGAAGATAATCTAAAAATCACAAAATATAAAGAGCTCAAAAGTAGCCACGGAGCCATCATATTCTTTGAAAAATCCAATTGCTTCACCAAAGTTCTTTGAAGAAGGACACCTGTCATCACTGCTAATTTTGATCTATAAGTGAATCGAAACCAAGTTGATTTTGCCTTGCATTAAATTTCACCCCTTTCATGATAATCTTTTCAGCCTTAATAGAAATGAGCAGTAAATGGTGGCCATGTCAATGTTAACCACTTTACTCAAGTGAATAACCTTTTATTGTTACTATTTAAATATTTAAATATCTAATAGAAAGAACAAGTAAAACCAGTTAGGAACATAAACATTGTCTATCTTATGGTGAGGGCTAATACTGATTCAAATATAGTACTCTATGTCACATCATATGAGAAGCATAATGGTTGTTAACATCACTTGCCTGCTCAAATTCGTTCAAAGTTCAAAAGATCAAAGTTCAAAGTTCAGCCAAAGTTCAAGTTCAAAGTTCAAAGTATTTATTATCAAAGTACACATTATCAAAGCACAAAGGATAGCGGGATGGAGATACATCTGTACCAAAAGATATAGTCATAGTCATAGTCATACTTTATTGGTAAAGGTGAGGTAAGGCACTTCTTCCCTCCACCAGCCCGCAGGTCACAGTTGGGCTAGGTGGTCTAGCATCTGCTTAGTCTGCTGATCAGGGTCATGAGAAGCCATAGGTGCAGGTGACAGATGGTCATATGAGCAATTAGTGCACCACTGACCACTGACAGCAGGCAGACAATCTCTGAATGGTATTGATAATGGCTGGGGTCACCCGTCTTGTAAAGACACTGCCAGGAAGTAAAGCAATGACAAACACCTTCTGTAGAAAAATTTGCCAAGAACAATCATCATCAAGACCATGATCACACATGTCATGCAACATGGCTCATAATGATGATGATATGTGTATATATGTCACCATATACATTTTCTTGTGGACATACTTAATAAATCCATAATAGAATATATTCAAGATTCAAGATTCAAAAAACTTTATTGTCATTCTAACCATACATCAGCTCTGCAGGGCAGAATGAGACAGCGTTTCTCAGGGGCAGTGTAATCATAACATAACAAACGCAACACTAAATAATAAACATAACAATAAATAGTAAAACACAACAGCCACATGTCGGTTAAATCAGTTATAAGTGTCCAGTGCAAGTTAAAAGTGTCCAGAGCAGAGTCAGGTGGAGCAGCTATTTAGCAGTCTGACTGTCTGTGGGGGGAATAATAACCATAATAGAATCAATGAAAGACTTCACCAGCTTCAGCATTCAACACATGCAAATACAAAAAGAAATATTATCAAATATCACTGTGATGATTGTACGCTCTAGTATCAATTGTTTGGTGACAATAAAGTAAAGTATAAATAAATAAATAAATAAATAAATAGATAGATAGATAGATAGATAGATAGATAGATAGATAGATAAATAAATAAATAAATAAATATCAAGAAAATGAGGTGAAGAGTTCCTGAAAACGAGTCCATGGGTTATGAGAACAATTCAATGATGGGAAAATGAGACAAATGAAGTTGAGTGAAGTTATATCCTTTGATACAAGAGCCCGATGGTTGGGGAATAATGACTGTTCCTGAACATGGTGGTGTGAGTTGTTATGTACCCCGTGACTGGGTTGCCAAACCAGCAGAAATGGACCACTTAGTTGGAGTCTAGATTACTGGAACTAAGAAAGTTTTATTAAAGAAATAAGCAACACAGTACTCTAATCATAAGGATATAAATGCAACAGGTTAGCAATGATAAAACACACATGTACACAGAACTAGGATAATAGGATCAATCAAGCTCTATCGCAGTCTAGGGGTAAAATGATCAGTCACAAGTGACACAGAGTTCAGTTCAGTTTCAGTTCTCAGTAATCGCCATCGTGCCGTTGGGGAGAGAGAGAGAGAGAACGAATGAATATGCAAATCGGATTCCAAACAGACCTTCGATATTCCTCGCAGTTAGCTTTCGGGCAAGCCCTTTGTAATGTCTTCTGAGGTCACCGACTGTGACCCCCCCATTCCAGATATGATCATTCTTCTGCGGTGAACCCAGCACCCAGGCAAGGGCGGACACACACACCAGGTTCCCGCCCGACCGCACCTTTCCACCTTGTGCATCTATGGCTAGTCCCACGACCAGACCTCCAAAACTCTTACCAACTTGTGGGGGCACACTGCTTCCAGGGTCTCGTTACCTCGTGGTGTCGTGTGTGGTGTCTGTTGCCTTAGTGAACCTGTCCCTTTTATTCCCCTGCTGGGGTATCGTCTGTCCATCAAACTTCAAACAGTTCAGGGTTCAAAGCAACCAGTCTCTGACAATACTCGGAACTGTGTCTCCTTTTCGTTAATCCCTCTCGTCTCTCATTAACATTTCTGAATGTTCCCCCATTGTCCTCTTATCGGCATCAATCTTCTGATAATTTGGTCTGTCGTCACAGAATCCTGAGGCTCCTGTACCTTCTCCTGACGGCAGCAGAGAGAAAAGAGCATGACCTAGATGGAGAGAGTCCCTTATGATGAATGCTGCTTTCCTGCAACAATGTTCCATGTAGATGTACTCAATGGTGAGGTGAGCTTTACCTCTGTTGGACAGGGGTATATCCACTGCTTTCTGTAGGATTTTTTGTTCAAAGGTATTGGTGTTTTTCATACTAGTCTGTGATATAGCCTATCAATACATTCTCCACCACACATCTATAGAAGTTTGTCAAAGTTTTAGATGTCATGCCAAATCTTCGCAAACTCCCAAGGAAGCAGAGATGCTGCTGGGCTTTCTTCATAATTGCACTTATGTGCTGAGCCAGGACAAGTCTTCTGAAATGATAATAGCAAGGAATTTAAAGTTGCTGATCCTCTCCACCTCAGATTCTCCGATGAGGACTGGCTCATGGACTTCTGGTTTCCCTCTCCTGAAATCAATATTCAGCTCCTTGGTTTTGCTGACATTGAGTAAGAAGTTGTTATTCCTCCAGCATTTTGTGTGTTGCTCTAGATTTCCAGCATTACAGGATCTCTTTTGTTTAATATTAGACAAGTGCCCATTTTGCATGATTTTTTTTTCATCTGCTACTTTGGTGGAGAAGGGTGCTTGACTGCAATGCTAAAATAACTGTGATCTACTCATGAAATTGGCTCCACTGATAATGGTAATCAACATAAAAGTAAAGTATTAAAGAAGTAAATAGAACTGGGAGAAAGATGACAATCCTTTTTCAAATAGTCCTTCAATAGTGTAAACAAAAGGAGTCTAAAATAGTAAACATGGGAAACAAATCAATCTCTTCATCTCTACCTTTGAACAAAGACCATTCCGACCTTCATTATCTTTCTGAAGTACATGAAGAAGCCTCACAAATGTGTATTTTTGGAGCTGACCTCCAAGTTGTTAAGTTAGAAACATAGAAACATAGAAAATAGGTGCAGGAGTAGGCCATTCAGCCCTTCGAACCTGCACCGCCATTCAGAATGATCATGGCTGATCATCCAACTCAGAACCCTGCACCAGCCTTCCCTCCATACCCCCTGATCCCCGTAGCCACAAAGGCCACATCTAACTCCCTCTTAAATATAGCCAATGAACTGGCCTCAACTGTTTCCTGTGGCAGAGAATTCCACAGATTCACCACTCTCTATGTAAAGAAGTTTTTCCTAATCTCGGTCCTAAAAGGCTTCCCCTTTATCCTCAAACTGTGACCCCTCGTTCTCGACTTCCCCAAGAACAATCTTCCTGCATCTAGCCTGTCCAATCCCTTTAGGATTTTATACGTTTCAATCAGATCCCCCCTCAATCTTCTAAATTCCAATGAGTACAAGCCCAGTTCATCCAGTCTTTCTTCATATGAAAGTCCCGCCATCCCAGGAATCAATCTGGTGAACCTTCTTTGTACTCCCTGTATGGCAAGGATGTCTTTCCTCAGATTAGGGGACCAAAACTGCACACAATACTCCAGGTGTGGTCTCACCAAGGCCTTGTACAACTGCAGTAATACCTCCCTGCTCCTGTACTCGAATGCTCTTGCTATAAATGCCAGCATACCATTCGCCTTTTTCACCGCCTGCTGTACCTGCATGCCCACTTTCAATGACTGGTGTATAATGACACCCAGGTCTCGTTGCACCTCCCTTTTTCCTAATTGGCCACCATTCAGATAATAATCTGTTTTCCTATTTTTGCCACCAAAGTGGATAACTTCACATTTATCCACATTAAATTGCATCTGCCATGAATTTGCCCACTCACCCAACCTATCCAAGTCACCCTGCATCCTCTTAGCATCCTCCTCACTGCTAACACTGCCACCCAGCTTCGTGTCATCCGCAGACTTGGAGATGCTGCATTTAATTCCCTCATCCAAGTCATTAATATATATTGTAAACAACTGGGGTCCCAGCACTGAGCCTTGCGGTACCCCACTAGTCACCGCCTGCCATTCTGAAAAGGTCCCGTTTATTCCCACTCTTTGCTTCCTGTCTGCTAAGCAATTCTCTATCCACATCAATACATTACCCCCAATACCGTGTGCTTTAAGTTTCCACACTAATCTCCTGTGTGGGACCTTGTCAAAAGCCTTTTGAAAATCCAAATATACCACATCCACTGGTTCTCCCCTATCCACTCTACTAGTTACATCCTCAAAAAATTCTATGAGATTCGTCAGACATGATTTTCCTTTCACAAATCCATACTGACTTTGTCCGATGATTTCACCGCTTTCCAAATGTGCTGTTATCACATCTTTGATAACTGACTCCAGCTGTTTCCCCACCACCGACGTTAGGCTAACCGGTCTATAATTCCCCGGTTTCTCTCTCCCTCCTTTTTTAAAAAGTGGGGTTACATTAGCCACCCTCCAATCCTCAGGAACTAGTCCAGAATCTAACGAGTTTTGAAAAATTATCACTAATGCATCCACTATTTCTTGGGCTACTTCCTTAAGCACTCTAGGATGCAGACCATCTGGCCCTGGGGATTTATCTGCCATCAATCCCTTCAATTTACCTAACACCACTTCCCTACTAACATGTATTTCGCTCAGTTTCTCCATCTCACTGGACCCTCTGTCCCCTACTATTTCTGGAAGATTATTTATGTCCTCCTTAGTGAAGACAGAACCAAAGTAATTATTCAATTGGTCTGCCGTGTCCTTGCTCCCCATAATCAATTCACCTGTTTCTGTCTGTAGGGGACCTACATTTGTCTTTACCAGTCTTTTCCTTTTTACATATCTATAAAAGCTTTTACAGCCAGTTTTTATGTTCCCTGCCAGTTTCCTCTCATAATCTTTTTTTCCCTTCCTAATTAAGCCCTTTGTCCTCCTCTGCTGAACTCTGAATTTCTCCCAGTCCTCAGGTGAGCCACTTTTTCTGGCTAATTTGTATGCTTCTTCTTTGGAATTGATATTATCCTTAATTTCTCTTGTCAGCCACGGGTGCACTACCTTCCTTGATTTATTCTTTTGCCAAACTGGGATAAACAATTGTTGTAGTTCATCCATGCAACCTTTAAATGCTTGCCATTGCATATCCACCGTCAATCCTTTAAGTGTCATTTGCCAGTCTATCTTAGCTAATTCACATCTCATACCTTCAAAGTTACCCCTCTTTAAGTTCAGAACCTTTGTTTCTGAATTAACTATGTCACTCTCCATCTTAATGAAGAATTCCACCATATTATGGTCACTCTTACCCAAGGGGCCTCTCACAACAAGATTGCTAATTAACCCTTCCTCATTGCTCAAAACCCAGTCCAGAATAGCCTGCTCTCTAGTTGGTTCCTCGACATGTTGGTTCAAAAAACCATCCCTCATACATTCCAAGAAATCCTCTTCCTCAGCACCTTTACCAATTTGGTTCACCCAATCTACATGTAGATTGAAATCACCCATTATAACTGCTGTTCCTTTATTGCACACATTTCTAATTTCCTGTTTAATACCATCTCCCACCTCACTACTACTGTTAGGTGGCCTGTACACAACTCCCACCAGCGTTTTCTGCCCCTTAGTGTTACGCAGCTCTACCCATATCGATTCCACATCTTCCCGGCTTATGTCCTTCCTTTCTATTGCGTTAATCTCCTCTTTAACCAGCAACGCCACCCCACCTCCTTTTCTTTCATGTCTATCCCTCCTGAATATTGAATATCCCTGAACGTTGAGCTCCCATCCTTGGTCACCCTGGAGCCATGTCTCTGTGATCCGAAATATATCATAATCATTAATAACAATCTGCACTTTCAATTCATCCACCTTATTACGAATGCTCCTTGCATTGACACACAAAGCCTTCAGGCGTTCTTTTACAACTCTCTTAGCCCTTATACAATTATGTTGAAAAGTGGCCCTTTTTAATGCTTGCCCTGGATTTGTCGGCCTGCCACTTTTACTTTTCTCCTTAGTACTTTTTGCTTCTACCCTCACTTTACACCCCTCTGTCTCTCTGCACTGGTTCTCATCCCCCTGTTGTGAACTAACCTCCTCTCGCCTAGCCTCTTTAATTTGATTCCCACCCCCCAACCATTCTAGTTTAAAGTCACCTCAGTAGTCCTCGCTAATCTCCCCGCCAGGATATTGGTTCCCCCTAGGATTCAAGTGTAACCCGTCCTTTTTGTACAGGTCACGCCTGCGCCAAAAGAGGTCCCAATGATCCAAAAACTTGAATCCCTGCCCCCTGCTCCAATCCCTCAGCCACGCATTTATCCTCCACCTCATCGCATTCCTACTCTCACTGTCGCGTGGCACAGGCAGTAATCCCGAGATTACTACCTTTGCGGTCCTTTTTCTCAACTCCCTTCCTAGCTCCCTATATTCTCCTTTCAGGACCTCATCCCTTTTCCTACCTATGTCATTGGTACCTATATGTACTACGACCTCTGGCTCCTCACCCTCCCACTTCAGGATATCTTGAACACGATCAGAAATATCCCGGACCCTGGCACCAGGGAGGCAAATTACCATCCGGGTCTCTGGACTGCGTCCACAGAATCGCCTATCTGACCCCCTTACTATTGAGTCCTCTATCACAACTGCCCTCCTCTTCCTTGCCCTACCCTTCTGAGCTACAGGGCCAGACTCTGTGCCGGAGGCACGGCCACTGTCGCTTCCCCCGGGTAAGCTGTCCCCCCCAACAGTACTCAAACAGGAGTACCTATTGTCAAGGGGCACAGCCACCGGGGTACTCCCTATTACCTGACTCTTCCCCTTCCCCCTCCTAACCGTGACCCACTGGTCTGCCTCCCGTGGCCCCGGTGTGACCACCTGCCTGCAACTCCTCTCTATCAACTCCTCACTCTCCCTGACCAGACGAAGGTCATCGAGCTGCAGCTCCAGTTCCGTAACGCGGTCCCTTAGGAGCTGAATCTCGAAGCACTTGCCGCAGATGTAGACGTCCGGGAGGCTTGGAGACTCCAGGGCCTCCCACATCCGACACCGAGAACAGCAAACTGCCCTCACACTCATACTGCCCCTCTCCTCAAAAAACAACAGAAAATGAATGCCAAACCTTCCTCGCCTTGCCCGTTTCCGCCTAAGCCCGTTGAGCCGAAGCCTTTAAGCCTTCACTCTGCTCCCGGCTCACTCCGCAGCCCGCAAACTCCGCCGCCCGCTCTATGAGGCTCTGTTCCTTTTAAATCTGCTGCGCTGCACAGCCCGATGTCACACGCCTGCGCAGTCCCGCCTCTCTGAACGCCGTTGGAGAAAAAAAAAATAACGAAAATTTCAAAAATGTCTTTCTCGGCACTCCCACTCCGACTCTCAGACTTCCTTCTTCGAAGTTGTTTACTAAAGTGTGAGAAACTGTCTGCCTTACAGTAATCACCCATACAAATGGTATTCTGCCCCTCTGTTTTTGCAGATCTACACTACTGTCCATCACTGAGTATTGTTGTTCTGCAGGGACAGAGTTGTGGTGGCAGACAAAATCGTATGGAAGCAAGTGATTCTCGAAAGGGAAGAAGTGAAATAACTGATCTATTTATGCTAGTTGCACTCTGATATCATGCTGACTTAGTAAAATAAACAGTGGACAAAACAATTAAAGAAGTAAATTGAGTTGGTGCAAAAAATTCCATCATTTTTGCAGTTTAGTCCTTGTAAACATGAGGCAAAATTTCCCCAATGTTGTATAAAAACCCAAAACTTATAAAAAGAAAATTAGCGAACAGCCATATTTCAGGCCATTGCTTGGCATATGATCAGTAATATTTGATGACATTGTGTGTGGTTTGATTAGGCTCTGTTGTCGAAATTCTGATTCCTGCTTTGTCCTTGACTCCCTGTTCACTCCAGAATTTCATCACATGATCAAGAATGGCGCAAGTCATAATGTTGGGATGTTGGAAGTGTTGACATTTAGATGAGATTGTAAACGTGATTTATGGATGCAAAACAGTGAACATAATTGAACTAGCAGGAAGGTACCTCAAAAATGTAACTTTATCTCAAAAGATTCTTCCTGAGATCAAGCTTGTTTGAGCATAATGTGCTGGAGAATATTAGCAGCCCACCTTCAGACATCTTTGCTAACAATAATCCCTGCTTCCTGCAGTCCAGCAGCACAAACACCTCTTTAACTTGCTATAGCCTTTTAAAAGTTATATTAAAATCAAAGTACCCTCTCACCCAAAGGTACAGGGTACAGGGTAGCAGAACGTCTCAAAACTAACCTTGCATAACCTGGGAGGTAAAAAAGCAGTGGGTTAACAACAATGTTCCACCCAGTGCACTGGAGCATAGCAAAGGAGGTTTAGATGGTGAAAAGGGAAAGCAGAACAACACTTATAAATTTATACTTCGAGGTATTATCATTGCAATCTGAAAATAATTGGCCCTAAGAATGACTAATATTGATAAAAGAATAAAGCCACATCCATTAATCACTATAGTGCAATTACAATTTAATATTACATCTCCTTTCTTTGGCAGAATAGGGATTAGTCAAATCTGGTACAGAATCAGATTTATGGTTATTCTTATTCAAAGGCAGGAGATGCACAAGGAGGCTGTGCACTTCGCCGCTGGAAGAGACCATTTGAGCACTTCCACTTCTGTGTGGCAGAGGTACAATTGTAGCTCTGGTGACTACAGCTGACAGCATAATTGATATGCGATTCAATCTGAAAGCCAGTTTGAACTTCATGTTACATTCTGGCAGCTGTCTTTTATGTTTCTCACTCTTAATCAGAATCAGGTTTAATATCATTGCTTTTTCCTGAAATTTGTTGATTTTCATCAGCAGTACAATGCAACACATAATATTAAAAAACTATAAATTACAGCAAGTAGCATATATAAAAAATAAGTTAAATAGGTAGTACAAAAAGAGAGGAAAAAAAAGTGAGGTAGTGTTCGTGGGTTCATTGTCCATTCAGAAATCTGATGGCAGAGAGGAAGAATCTGAAAGGGCATGTATTAAGGGCAATGTCACAATTGTAATGGGGGACTTGAATATGAAAGGAGATTGAGAAACTCAGGTTGGTGTCGGATCGCAAGAGAGGGAATTTGTTGAGTGTCTAAGAGATGGCCTTTTAGAGCAGCCTGTGCTTGGGCCAACTAGGGGAAAGGTTATCTTGGGTTTTGCGTAATTTTATTCGTCAGCTTAATGTAAAGGAACCCTTAGGAGGCAGTAATCATAATATGATTGAATTCATACTACAAGTTGAGAGGGAAAAGTATAAATCACAGGTATCAATATCACATTGGAATAAAGGGAATTACAGAGGCATGAGAGAGGAGCTTGCCCAGGTGTATTGGAGGTAGATACTGGCGGGGATGATGGCAGAGGTTTCTGAGAATAATTCACAAAGCGCAGGATAGATATGTCCTACAGAAGAAGTTGTTCTCAAATGGCCAAGCTAGGCAACTGTGGCTGACGGGGAAGTGTTGTGACCTTGATCGAAGTCATTGGAGTAACACTAAAGCTGCTGATATTGAAGTCTTTGGTTGTCACCACATACAAACATCATTCTAGTGACACTCTCGGTAGAGGCTCACAGATCCATAGGTACATCACCCTTGAGATCAAAAGATTCAATACTTTGAGTTGACAAATGATTCCTTTGAGATATATACAGTACAGTAGTAGAAGCACATTGAAATTGATGAGACACCTCTGAAGGTCCAGATATGTTTGGGAGAAACTAATTAACACAAATATTCTAAAGCCTTTTAATGACAGAGAGCCAGACACCCAAAATTAATATTGTCAGGGCTGGCTCCGAGAACACAATTATGGTTAAATACACAAAAACTATTCATTGCCTATACCTGTGGCCATGGTTGATTGCTAAGTGACAACTTTGTGGTCTGCCTCAAGTGACAATAGTACAAATAAATTTTCCATGTTGCTTGGTTCAATGCAGGCCAATTAATAGAACCTCATTGTCTTAAAGATTGGCTGTTGCATATGCAAACTCATAGCCTGTGGGCCAATTTAACTTCAATTTACAGCTTGCAATTTGCAATAAGAACTAAAGTCTAATTGCAAGCTTCCTGAACTTATTTACAGTTACAATAAGAACTGGTCTGGTTCTTGTTTGAATTGATATCTACTTTATTCACATAACTCCAGAATACTCCCTAATACCAAGTCTCCTCAAACTGAAACAAAGAAAATGATGGATTTCTATTTTGTTTTAAGTGAGATGGGCTGTTCTATACTAAAAACAAGTGATAAGGCTAGCCATCAGCTATAATTGCATTTTGCCTATTGCAAAATTACAAGGGATCCTTTGCATGCTTACTGTCTGGAATTAACTTCATTACAATTAAATTAGGCTGATTGAAGGTGAATAAAAGAAAATTACTTTTGACCATAGATTTTGACACCTCTGTAATGGCAAATTGCCACTATCAGCATTATGCAGATAATAAATTGGTTTATTTTTTTTGTTGGCTTTAAAAATGTTAACAGAAAGATTGGCTAAATTTTTATTTGCTAAGAGGGACTTCCCATAGGATTAACGGTATTCTTAAGTGCCCGGCCTGTACCACTCGCACAGCATATTAGACACAAGCAGTGATTGTTACTTGATGCAAAGTGAGAATAGGCCACTTTATTGGCTACACTTTATTTTTGGTACTGGAACTGTGGATTCAAAAACAATTCTTTCTTACAAAACAACAATTTCCTGTGTAACAAGGATATCCCATGACCTCATTCCTTGCCTGGAAGGTGCCAGTGATCCTTGACAGAAATGTGATGCTTTGAACTCTGAAAAGGAACCAGATACAAATTATCTCACTTTGCTGATTTGGACATTGAAAATAAACTTCATCATGGACTACCCAAACAGGAAGGAGTAGTGCCTGAAACAAACAATAACTTCCTGAATGCATTGGAGTGAGCCAGGCCACATTTCCCTCTTGTTAAAGCATTACTGCTAATTACCTTGAGGAATTTCTGTTTTTAGCTCAAGACCTCTGACAACAGCTCTGTTTAAAATTAGAATGAAGGCGCTGCACATACCCTGAAGTATGGCACCCAATTTGAAATACTTTGCACTTAATTGCTGCTTTCTTCCATTAACTTATCTCACTGAATGACAAAGATCCATTAATCTTTCCTTGCTTCCAACAAAGCTGTGTTCCCTATACTCTGGTTCATAGCAATTGCTAGCTTTTCATAACGCTTTTATTTGACAATTCAATTCTCTTACAGTTTAACAAAGGAAAACAGAAGCGAAGGTCCAAAGATACATTAATGCTTAGATTTAGAGGGATAATTCTTGGCAAGTGAATATGTGGAAGTGACTAAATTCAAGTATTTAGCAGTAACAATGTATAATGTTAAAATAATTAAGGTAAATGCCCACTATTCTCTTTGAGGTTAGAGATGGAATCAGAGGTACATCAGCTCTGGCAGGATTTGCAGGCCATTCCTTCAAACAAAGCAAAACCGAACATCATCAATGGTTGTGAAGCTTCAGTTCCAGATGAGCTCAACAACTTTATTCATGCTTTGAATGGGAAAATAAAACTAAACCTGTGTGAATCCCTGCAGCTTTTGGTGACCCTCCGATCCTTTCCTTGGAGGCCAATGTCAGAACATCGTTCAAGAAGGTGAACCTTCACAAGGTATCAGGCCCAGATGGTGTACTTGCTAGAAATCTGAAAACTTCTGTCAACCAACTGGTTGGACTGTTCAAGGACATCTTCAATCTCTCGCTGCTGGAAATGGAGATTCCCACCTGCTTCTAAAGGGCAACAATCATACTGATGCTCAAGAAGAGCAGAGTGAGCTGCCTCAATGTCTATCACCAAGTGGCACTCATATCTACTGCGATAAAGAGGCTGGCCATGTCCTGAATCAACTCCTGTCTAAGCAAGGATCTGGACCCACTGCAATTTGCCACAATAGGTCTACAGCGGATGCGGTCTCACTGGCTCTCCACTCGCCCCTGGATCAGCTGGAGAATAGTAATACCTACATAAAGCTGCTGTTTACTACTACAGCTCAGCATTCAACACAATGATACCCTCAGCTCTAATCAACAAGCTCCAAAACCTGTGCCTCCGTACCAGCCTCTGCAACTGGATCCCTGACTTCTTCACTGGGGCACCAGTCTGTGCGGATCAGACGTAACATCTGTTCCTTGCCGACAATCAGCACTGATGCACCTTAAGGATGTGTGCTTAACCCACTGCTCTGCTCTCTCTACACCCAGAATTGCATGGCTAGGCACAGCTCAAAAGCCATCTACAAATTTGCCGAAGATGCTACTATTGTTGGCAGAATTTCAGATGATGACGAGGAGGTGTACAGGAGTGAGAAAGATCAGCTGACTGAGTGGTGCCACAGCAGCAACCTTACATTCAACATCAGTAAGACCAAGAAATTGATTGTGAACTTCAGGAAGAGGAAGCCAAGGAGTCTCATCAAGGGATTAGAAGTGAAATGGTGAGCATTTGCAAGGTCGTGGGTGTCAACATCTCTGAGGATCTATTTTTTGGTCCAACATATCAACGCAATTACAAAGAAGGGATGACAGTGGCTATATTTCATTAGGAGTTTGAACAGAATTGGTATACCACCAAAGAGACTCACAGATTTCTACAGATTTACTGTGGGGAGCACTCTAACTGGTTACATTGATGTCTGGTATGGAGGGTCTGCTGCACAAGATTAGAAAAAGCTGCAGAAAGTTATAAAATCTGTCAGCTCCATCATAGTGAGGTGCCTCAAAAAGTGGTATCCATCATGAAGGACCCCTATCAACAGGACTTGTTCCCTTCTCATTTGCTACCATCAAGGAAGAGGTACAGGAGACTGAACACACACACTTAACATTTTAGGAACTGTTCCTTTCACTTGGCTGTCAGATTTCTGAATGGACAGTGAATCCATGAACACTACCTCAGTATTTTCCACCTCCCTTTTTGCACTACATATTTAATTTAGTTCTCTGTTTTTATACATGCATATATACATTTTACTGTAATTTACAGTCTTTTTTTATTATTATGTATTACAATGCACTGCCGCTGCATAACAACAAATTTCTTGACATATGCCAGTGATATTAAACCTGATTCTGATTCTGATTCTATTCAAAGGGAACAATGGCTTATTTAAAATGGCTCACAAGGGAAGGTCATGAATTAAAGTTTTTTTATCACTGCTTTCGAAATTCTCTTCTCACATCATGATCAGTGCCTTCTGATTCCGAAAAAAATGAATTTTCAGAATCAATGGATCTAAATTCTTCAGGACATTAAAAGTTTCCTCCTTATTTTCTCTTCCCTACTGGAATCAATCTTCACATCTCCCTTTACAGGTGTAGCTTCCCATTATTGCAATCATCTTGGTGAAATACATTCTATATTTTCTTCAGTCTCAACCAGCTTTCTATAATGGCACATTCATAACTTCTAAACAAAGCTGGACATTTTCATGTTGCCCAACAGATTTAGGCGTAAATAAATACATCTCATTTCCCATCTACATTATTCAGTGCACTTCCTTTATGTGTATGCTCTAAACGTTTTTTTTGTCTTCCAACCTTACCACTTAAAAACAGTAATTTATATCTTTCACTTAATAACCAGTTGCACTTCACTGTTGTAATTTTTATTATGATTTTGAAGTTGAACATCATTGGATAGCATGACAGTGGATTAACTAAAATGAGAGCCAGTTCTCAGGAAATAAAACCTCTACACAATTTAACTTCCAGCTGATACCTTGTGGCTATTGAAACCAATCATGTGATGTTGGACTCATGCTTGTTTATAGCATACATCCGTTGATGTTGAAGGCACTTTGATCTTTGAACATAGGGGAAGACAATAGATGAATGACACAGGCAACACACACACAAAATGCTGGTGAACGCAGCAGGCCAGGCATCATCTATAGGAAGAGGTGCATTCGACGTCTCGGGCCGAAACCCTTCGTCAGGACTGACTGAAGGAAGAGATAGTAAGAGATTTGAAAGTGAGAGGGGGAGGGGGAGATCCAAAATGATAGGAGAAGACAGGAGGGGGAGGGATGGAGCTAAGATACGGAAAGTTGATTGGCAAAAGGGATACAAGGCTGGAGAAGGGAAAGGATCATGGGACGGGAGGTCTAGGGAGAAAGAAAGGGGAAGGGGAGCCCAGAGGATGGAGAGCAGGCAAGGAGTATAGTGAGAGGGATGGAGGGAGAAAAAGAGAGAGAGAAGAAAAGGGGGAATGAATGAATAAATAAATAAGGGATGGGATATGAAGGGGACGTAGGGCATTAACGGAAATTAGAGAAATCAATGTTCGTGCCATCAGGTTGCAGGCTACCCAGATGGAATATAAGGTGTTGTTCCTCCAACCTGAGTGTGGCTTCATCTTGACAGTAGAGGAGGCCGTGGATAGACATTTCAGAATGGGAATGGGACGTGGAATTAAAATGTGTGGCCACTGGAACAGAGCACAGGTGTTCAGTGAAACGGTCTCCCAGCCTGCGTCGGGTCTCGCCAATATATAGAAGGCCGCATCGGGAACACCAGACGCAGTATATCGTCCCAGCCGACTCACAGGTGAAGTGTTGCCTCACCTGGAAGGACTGTCTGGGGCCCTGAATGGTGGTGGGGGAGGAAGTGTAAGGGCATGTGTAGCACTTGTTCCGTTTACAAGGATAAGTGCCGGGAGGGAGATCGGTGGGAAGGGATGGGAGGGACAAATGGACAAGCAAGTCATGTAGGGAGCGATCCCTGCGGAAAGCAGAAAGGGGGGGAGGGAAAGATGTGCTTGGTGGTGGGATCCCATTGGAGGTGGTGGAAGTTATGGAGAATTATATGTTAGACTCGGAGGCTGGTGGGGTGGTAAGTGAGGACAAGGGGAACCCTATTCCTAGTGGGGTGACGTGAGGATGGAGTGAGAGCAGGTGTACGTGAAAGGGGAGCATATTCCTCAAGGTCTTTATCTATTCTGTTTGTGGCAGTATCGTTGCACATCTGCCATTTGGTCCATTCAATACAGTTCTGAATCATGGAGATTGTATCATTAGCCCATGCAGTGATGGTTCTCGACGGGTTCTTGGTTCTTGGTTCTTGATCCTCCAAAATATTCCGCATGGAATTTAAACTGAAGATGGCGGACGGTGGACTTAAGAAGGAGATTTAAGAAAATAAGAAAAAGCTGCCTTAAATTTAATTGGGTTTAGTTGTGTGACTATGGTAGGATGAAGGTTATTCCATGCTTTAATTGTGCAGGGGAAAATGAATTTCTGTACACATCTGACTTGGTAGTTAGCATTTCAAATTGAATTGAGTGCCCTGCCCTCGTCTGCTCCTGACAGGTTTGGGTTTGATGTGGGATTGGTAGTCAATGTCGAGCTGACCATTTAACATTTTGTAAAAACAAGTCAGGCGGTGTGCTTCACATCTATCTTGGAGAGAGTTCCACTTTAACGAACTTAAAAGTTGAGTAACACTTGCTTCTCTCTCATAGGTATTTGTGACAAATAGGGCTGCCTGTCTTTGGACTCGCTCGATGGAGGTAGTGTTTTTGTTTGTATATGGGTCCCAAGCAGCAGCTGCATATTCAAAATGTGGCCTAACAAGGGTGAGGTACAACTTCGCCTTGACTGAAGTTGAACAAGGATGAAAATTGCGTCTCAAAAAGTTAAGGACTCCTGTTGCATTCACTGTTGCATGATGCATCTGACTATTCCAGCGTAGGTCATTTTGGGTTTCTGCACTCTTCGTTTTCTCCATAATTATCCCTGTACCTAAGAACTCTACACCTTCAAAACTAAATGGCTTTGAGCGGCTGATATTGTTACTTATCAAAAAGTCCATTCCTGCCACATCGGACACTCACCAATAAGCTTGCAGACAGAACTGATCCATAACAGATGCCATCGCATCTGTCATTCACCTAGCCCCGACACCCCTAGAAAACAAGGACACTTATGTCATAATGTGGTTTCCGGATTTCATTTCGGCATTCAACACTATTGTCCCACAGACTTTGGAGAACAAAGTCCTACTTGTTAGTCTAAATATACCACTGTGCTACTGGATGTTGGACTTCCAAACCAACAGACCTCAGGTAGTCAGAATGCACAACAGCTTCTCACTCCACATCATCCTCAATATGGATGTGTGCTGAACCCACTGCTTTACACTCTGCTCACACATGACTGCATGGTCAAACACCCGAGCAATGACTTCGTCAAATTCACTGATGAAATGACAGTGGTGGGGCTCATCAACGACAACAATGAGACGGTCTATAGAAAGGAGGAGGAGAAGCTTGAGGCCCGGTGCCAGGCAGGTAAATACTTCCTTAATGTCAACAAGACACAATGCTTATTGACTTCAGGAGGACTTGTGCCACTCACATCCCCGTCTACATTGGCAGCAGAACACAGAGCTTCAAACTCCTGTGAGTGCACATCACACACAACCTCTCATGTCTCAGAAATCCTACAGAGACAAGAAAGCTCACCAAAGCCTCTAATTTCTGAGGACGTTGAAGAGAGCTGGGCTTTTCACAAACTGTACATACTCGCATCAGAAGCGCAGTAGAAAGCATTCCAACAAGCAGTATCACTGCTTGGTACTGGAACTGAACTGTGGCAGACAAAAAGGCTCCACAATGGGTAGTCAAAACTGCCCAACACATCACCAGCAGCAGCCCACCCATCATCAAGGACATATATACAGAAAGGTGTCAGAAAAGGGCCAGTAACATCGTGAAGGATTCCACACATGCTGCTCATGGACTGTATGTCCCTCTCCTGTCAGGGAGGAAGCTACATGGCATCCACACCAGGACCACCAGCCTAGCATCACTTTATGGACATACAATCATCCATGAATATAAGCTATCTTACGTATTTCTATTTATTGTGTATGTGTTTTTAAGGGTCTTTTTTCATATCATTATTGTGATCTTTATCTTCTGTGATTTTTTTTTGTGCTGTATTGGATCCAGAGTAACAATTATTTTTCTCTCCTTACACATGTGTACAGGAAATGACATTAAACAATTTTGAATCTACCACTGGAAATATGTAGTTCTGTAAATTTACCTGACAATATTCAAAATGTTAAAGTTAGGTAGGCAATTATAACAGTTGAAACAATAGTTAATCATTTATTATTACTGCACCTTTGTGTTGAAAAATTGTAAAATTTCATGGCAGGAAAGTAAGATTATCTTTGTGTAAGGGGTTTCTTCTTTTATGTTACTGCTAAGGCTAATAAAATGGCTTCTTTGTTATGTTATAATAAAAATGGCTTTTCTGTAATAATAACTGCACTGTAAGGAGATCTCTCTCTCCCTGTTTGTTTGGGTTATATTATTGATAAGAGAGGGACGAACCAATGATCATCCATGCTATTCTTTTTGTGGGTGATATTCTGCCTCATATGGCTGGGAACCGTGTGGTTTGGCAGGTTTTTTCGGGAGGAGACCCGAAGAGGAAGGACGTTCTGGAAGCGCTCTGTTCGACCTGCGTGGTTGGTCCCGAGCGGTGAGTCGAAGGGGTTGGAGGAGATCGAATGGTGGAAAGAGGACCCCATTAATTGAGCTCCTACGGTTGTGCACGCAGTGGTTGAACTCTGATAAGTCTGGCGCCTTTTACTTTCCCTTTTACATAGTATCTCCATGAATTACATAGTTCCAGTAAGGTTTATAAAGTGTAATCTGTAAATTGTACATTGTGCGCTGTCTGATATTTGATGTTGGAGTTTGTACCAGGTGGCATTACACAGCAATGACACAACCGTGAGACACGGTTTGGCGGGTGGACGGGGTTTCCCCTAGACAAACATGCGCCGATAGCCCTGAGCCTTACATTTGATTCTCCTGGACTCTGTTGTGGTGGTTTGCTGTGTAAATAAAATCTTTATTTTTCCCCAATTACAGCTTCTGTGGGGCTCAGTTTTAGTCAGTTAATACAATCTCTTTACATAAGATAGATCATGAAATAGTTTGCCCAAAAATGAGCCGTAACTAACGAGTTTCTAGTCGGTTTTCTTCTCCGCCTTTCTGAATGGAAGATAAGAATGGCTAATCTTTAATGAGATGATAGAATTGTTGCACTTCTAATGATATTTGGAACTTGAAATCTTTGAATCCCTTAATTCTTAGTGGCTTTTTGATAGATACTTTATGAATAGCCCTACGCTTCTATGAATATTCTGTAGATTTAAATAATGTTTTTCTTTATCTTTTATGCCTTCTCACCTTTCGATTGGTTATCCTAATTTTTGTTTTTTCCCCTCTATTATACATTTTCTTTTTCTCAAGCTGATTCTCAGTATTTTCTAACTCCAGTGGGAATTTAGTTATAATTTCCTAATTTATCCATGGAACTTCATTCTTTGATGTGCCATCTTCTAACTTTGTTTATTTTTTTTAGCTCATCCATCATATATTTGAAGATGGTTCTCTGTCAAACAGTTTGTGAACTTTTCTGCCCAGTTAATTTGGGCCAGACCCCTTCTTATCTCACTGACCTTTGGCCATTTCAAGTCCAGTACTCTTCAGTTTACACTCAAGGATTAGAATCATAATGAAGGCAGTGTGCAAACCATTACCCACTGACTAAGAAGAGGGGAACCTTTGTTGTTTTACAATCTGCTTCATGTTAATGGTATGGAATACAGAATAATGGATACCTGGGAGTGGTTAGAAAGCTGAAATCTAATTGAATGGATTGGATGACCTCATAAACTGTGAGAGCAAAGCTTGAGGGGTTTAAATTATGTGAACCCAAAAGTTAGATTAGTGCCTTGAAATTGCCGCCTAGTATCTGATAAAATTTATAATAGGCAATATGTTAACTTTACAGAGCCTTCCATCCCTTGTTTTTGTTCGGGCAATACACACAAATAAAACTGTTGATTGTCATTGAATCTCATTTTTGACATGCAATGCATACAAAAAGACCGTGATGTCTTGAGAAAATCATTGTCGAGTGTATTGAAGAATAATTGTCAAAAACAGAGAAGCGTAAATGATAGTGCACTGAATGTATTATTGCTAAATGCAGATGTAAATAATAATTTACATGTCATCCGGCAGCAGAGTAGCAGGTAAACAATTTACTGTTACCTAAGTGGCCTTTGGAAAGGAATTAATTGGAAAGAACAGCACAAGACGGTTTATTTGGATTCTGCATTCATTTTAAATCCAAACTGAATTAATGCATGCCCATCTCAGACATAGTTTTATTGTGAACAGCAGGTTAATAGTTGAATTATTTTCAACATCAGACAACCAATCTATGTAAAGGACAATGCCTCTGTGGATACTATATGTTGAGTGATTAGCATACAGGAGATTGATGCCATATGAAAGCTTCCAGTGTGTTGGCTAAATAATTCTAGCTAAATTTTTAATATGTGAAAATATAATGCATACTGGATAGAATTTATTCAGGTAGAGATGTGATGTTTGATGACAACATGAAACAGAAGTTTCTTATGTGTAAATTTTGACCAGTCATGAAAGTTACCCAACCAACCTGTAGCTGTAGCACAATATAAAGTTCATTCCCAACCAGCTGTAATGTCAGTAAAATGGACCGAATTGAGAATTTATGATGTACTCCAGAACACATTGCCCTTGTGCTTCTTTGTAGTTGAGCTATTTATTCTCAGCTTAATTTAGCTGATGTTGGCCAAACTAGCATAAAAGCTCAGGAATTTTAAACCCAATAAATAACCAGTGCAAAATAAGTCTTTTTGACCTTTTAACAGGTTTAAAAATGATGTACTATTATCTGATCACGAACGTGTCTTGAACTTTTAATTAATTACCTTCAAGGTTCATAACTGTGTGGCAAAATTCCACTCTTACTCCCTTTGTAAGTTTGCAGGTGACGCCACAATAATAGGCTGGTTCTCAAACAATGACAAGGCAGAGTACAGGAAAGATGTGGAAACTATGTATCTATAGAAATTTTTGAGTGTATTTGTTGACATGCCAAATCTCTTCAAACTCCTAAGGAAGTATAGCTGCTGTCTTGCTTTCTTTGTAACTACATCTATGTGTTGGGACCAGGTTAGATCCTCAGAGATTGTGACACCCAGGAACTTGAAATTGCTCACTCTCTCCACCTCTGATCCCTCTATGAGGATTGATATGTGTTCCTTCGTCTTGTCCTTCCTGAGTCCACAATCGGCTCTTTTGTCTTACTGACTTTGAGTGCCAGGTTGTTGCTGCAACACCATTCCACTAGTTGGCATATCTCACTCCTGTACGCCCTCTTGTCACCACCTGAGATTCTTCCAACAATGGTTACATTGTCAACAAATTTATAGGTGGTATTTGAGCTATGCCTAGCGACACAGTCAAATGTATATAGAGAGTAGAGCAGTGGACTAAGCACACACCCCTGAGGTGCGCCAGTGTTGATTGTCAGTGAGGAGGATATGTTATCACCAATCCACACAGATTGCGATCTCCTGGTTAGGAAGTTAGGAATTAAATAGCTTTGTCTTTTTTCATACTTTCAGATATTACTAATGCATTCTTCTGATCAGTACATCTTCTCAAACAATTTCTAATTCCCATGGATGCCATTCTTCATTTCTTGCTGTCTTTCCACCTTTGAATCAAATAAAATAATTAATTCTATTTACAAGTAATATACAAAGAAGTCAAGACAGCAGCTATATTTCATTAGGAGTTTGAAGGGATTTGGCATGTCAACAAATACACTCAAAAACTTCTATAGATGTACCATGAGATGACAGCCTGCATCTCTGTCTGGTACGGAGGGGCTACTGCACAGGACCATAAGAAGCTGCAGAGGGTTGTAAATCTAGTCAGTTCCATCTTGGACACTAGCCTACAAAGTACTCAGGACATCTTCAGAAAGCAGTGTCTCAGAAAGGCAGCATCCATTATTAAGGACCTCCAGAGGTACAGAAGCCTGAAGGCACACACTCAGTGATTCAGGAACAGCTTCTTCCCCTCTGCCATCCGATTTCTAAATGGACATTGAACCCTTGGACACTACCTCACCTTTTTAATACGCAGTATTTCTGTTTTTTGCACTATTTTTAATCTATTCAATATACGTATAGAAACATAGAAACATAGAAACATAGAAAATAGGTGCAGGAGTGGGCCATTCGGCCCTTCGAGCCTGCACCGCCATTTATTATGATCATGGCTGATCATCCAACTCAGAACCCCGCCCAGCCTTCCCTCCATACCCCCTAACCCCTGTAGCCACAAGGGCCATATCTAACTCCCTCTTAAACATAGCCAAAGAACTGGCCTCAACAGTTTCCTGTGGCAGAGAATTCCACAGATTCACCACTCTCTGTGTGAAGAAGTTTTTCCTAATCTCGGTCCTAAAAGGCTTCCCCTCTATCCTCAAACTGTGACCCCTCGTTCTGGACTTCCCCAACATCGGGACCAATCTTCCTGCATCCAGCCTGTCCAATCCCTTTAGGATCTTATACGTTTCAATCAGATCCCCCCTCAATCTTCTAAATTCCAACGAGTACAAGCCCAGTTCATCCAGTCTTTCTTCATATGAAAGTCCTGCCATCCCAGGAATCAATCTGGTGAACCTTCTTTGTACTCCCTCTATGGCAAAGATGTCTTTCCTCAGATTAGGGGACCAAAACTGCACACAATACTCCAGGTGTGGTCTCACCAAGGCCTTGTACAACTGCAGTAGTACCTCCCTGCTCCTGTACTCGAATCCTCTCGCTATAAATGCCAGCATACCATTTGCCTTTTTCACCGCCTGCTGTACCTGCATGCCCACTTTCAATGACTGGTGTATAATGACACCCAGGTCTCGTTGCACCTCCCCTTTTCCTAATCGGCCACCATTCAGATAATAACCTGTTTTCCTATTTTTGCCACCAAAGTGGATAACTTCACATTTATCCACATTAAATTGCATCTGCCATGAGTTTGCCCACTCACCCAACCTATCCAAGTCACCCTGCATCCTCTTAGCATCTTCCTCACTGCTAACACTGCCACCCAGCTTCGTGTCATCCGCAAACTTGGAGATGCTGCATTTAATTCCCTCATCCAAGTCATTAATATATATTGTAAACAACTATAGAGCAATTTATTTATTTATTTATTTATTTATTTATTATTTTCCTCTAGATTATGTATTGCATTGAACTGCTGCTGCTAAGTTACAAATTTCACATCACATGCCGATGATAATAAATCTGATTCTGATTCTGACATAATGCGCACGTTATTAATCACATGCCCCTTTAACATGAGACTGGAATCTGCATGGATTTACCCACTTCCAATATCTACACTGAACTATATTATTATTGTATGACATAAGAAAAATAACTTGCCCATAGGACAAAAAGTACAGTATGTCTGAGCACTTGTTCTTTACGGTATTATCATTGTTCATAACAAATGTAAAACCAAAAGCACACAGAAAAGATCATGGAACCAGTAGAAAAACTAAGCAGATTGTTTATATTTTCATAAGCCTTTGATAAAGAATAATTGTAACCAGTTCACCCAATCTGGATGTTTCTCAGTAACATTGATCTAAAGGCCTTGCACAAGAAATTTCTGATTAAAATCACCATGATTATAATTACAACTGGCCAATTACTGTATTATATTCCTGCTGCTTTGCCTCTGCATACAATAGTGAATCCCACTTTCCAGCAACCAGAATTACTTATACATTCTTTTTCCATGTGGTAAAAGTAGTGGATATTAGTTCTTCAATAAGTTTGTGACTTGGGCTTAATAGATTGATTGCTGGTGCAAGGCTAAATATTGTGCAAGGAAAAAACCAGTGTGGCACAGATATTAATGAGCATTAATCGTTAGTTAATTGATTAATAGTTGTCACTTAAATTGCAATTCTTGGAAAACTGAAACTGGTGTTGTTGTACCTGATTTACACATGGCATCCATTTCATACTTTAGAAGTTGGGATTGAAACACAGGGGACACGTAGATTCTGAATGGTGAATAGCGCAGGAGAAAGAAGTATAAAATAGAAAGGCGTTCCGCAACATGTTGCTCTGGATTTTTTTTAGGTGATAAAGCTGTGAATGCCTCCATAATTATTGTGCAAAACTTATAAGTAACTATGGGATTTCAAGGAATTATTGTGCATTAGGTTTTTGGAGAAGTAAATGAGTCAGAAGACTCATTGTTACTATGCTGCTTCAGTCCCCTGTCACAGGTAACAGTGCTTGTAGTTTGGTCCCATAGAATCAAGCAGCTTCCAAAAGACATGAAATTAAATCACAACATAATTATTGCTTAATAAACCAACTGGCTCTATAAACATTGTGTGCATGCATCTGTTGGGCCTAGGCACATTAAGAATTTTACACCCCAGACTACAGAGTGCCTTTCTCATCCAGGATAGTCATACCCATTTTAATATTACTTCCAGAGGACGGCTTTAAGAATGGTGAGCAGTTATTTAGAAGCTGATGGTGGATGATTTCCCACTGCATGTCAGTTGCAAAGCACTGAGAGTTCTGCAGAACGCTTAATCAAACTAGCTTTGCACCTTAACACATTTCCTGGATGTATTCCTGCATTGATTCCAAAGAGGAAAAAATCTGGATTGAGTTATCCATCAGAGTAGCAGAAACAGAACTATTGAAACATTTGCAATACAATTAATTCTAATAGTGGGATGCTTGGGTACTATAAAAATGAACTTCAGTGAGTCAAGCATCTTTTCTGATTCTGTAGCTGTATTTATGTTACATCCAAATCCTAAGAATTTTCTATAGGGGAACAATTGAGGACATCCTGACTGGCTGCATCACTGCCTGGTATGGGAACTGTACTTCCCTCAATCGCAGGACTCTGCAGAGAGTGGTGCGGACAGCCCAGCACATCTGTGGATGTGAACTTCCCACTATTCAGGACATCTACAAAGACAGGTGTGTAAAAAGGGCCTGAAGGATCACTTCAGGATCACCCTGAGTCACCCCAACCACAAACTGTTCCAGCTGCTACCATCCGGGAAACGGTACCGCAGCATAAATGCCAGGATCAACAGGCTCCGGGACAGCTTCTTCCACCAGCTCATCAGACTGCTTAATTCATGCTGACACAACTGTAAATACTATTTATTGTAAATTACTATAAATTGCACATTGCACATTTAGACGGAGACGTAACATAAAGATTTTTACTCCTCATGTACATGAAAGATGTAAGTAATAAAGTCAATTCATTTCAATTCAATTCATTGTTGAAATGATCCTAAAACAGAAAATAAATTTTTATTACCTCTTTCACCTTGATCCTCTGATCACCTGCCAGCTCTGTTTCACCAATTACCCTCAGCTTTTTATATTAGCTCTCCCCATCTTTCTTCCCAGTCCTACTGTAGAGTCTTGATTTGAAGCATCGACTGTCTATTTCCCTCCACAGATGCTGCCTGACTCACTGAGTTCCTCTAGTTCATCTGAGTGTTGCTCCAAATTTTCAGCATCTGCAGTCTCTTGAGTCTTTATAATTTTATTTTGAAAGCTAAAATGTTAAGCAGGACCAGTATTAGCATAGGTTCCATAATAAATTGCACAAACACTTAAAAACTAATCCTAATTTACCTTTGGTTCCAAAGTATTTAAATGCAAATTGCCAAATTATTCACTACCATAACCAGAGAGGAGGATTGCATAGTCATTCCGAAAGGAGAGGTATTACAGAGAGGCTGGCACAACCTTATTGAACAGCTTCAATGTCAGACTGAACAACTTGGTTGCAGTAAGCAGACTTCTCTGATCTGGAGCCAAGTCAACTCTTTATTTAAGTCAACAAAGAAAAGAATATCCGTAAGTCTTTGCTGACTTTCCATTCCACATTGATGTTATAATGCCTGATCTAGTGATTCAGAATTACATCATTATTTTCCTGCACAGTGATGTCAGCATTAATATCAATGTAGAAGGTTGTCAGTAGAGGAAAAGCCCAATCAAAACCAGTTCCTGCTACCCAACTCTTGAAACTCTTCAGGAAGCACGTTTCTTGCCTGATAAATCAGCCCGGAAAAATATACCCAAAATATGTTTCATGTATAAAAGAAATTAAAGCTATCTGACTGTTTGTGTGAATAGCGATACAAATATCCCTTCATTAACTCCTATTACTTGAAATTGAAGCATTTTATCATATGTATTTCAGGTTTTCATTAATATTGTAAATATCATTTTTCACTGTTGAATAATAAACTATTAATGTGGTAAAAATTTCACATTGATGAACTAAATAGAAGGATTTTCTTTATTATTGAAACAAGACCCTTTTTGACGTCAAATCTGGGGGTGCAACAAATGAAAGTGTTAACCTGTTATTATGGAACATTGTCAGCTGCTGTATTAATGATGTTGCATTTATCTCTTGGTTAAAACGGTGAAGAAAATACTCCTCAGCATCACCACTTCCACAGAAAGTCCTTCCATCTGGCTCCATTCCTCTCTTGGGTGATTTCTGCTCTCTGCTGCAAAGAGGAGAAAAACAGATTTGTGAATGAGTGCAATGGGACCTAATCTACTGATAGAGTAAAGTTAGTAACAATGGTTATGATAGGGAGGTATGAGAGAACAAAAGTCTGGGATTTAAATGGGCTCATGCTCAGATACATTGGGAAAAAGAAAGTGAAGGTGGGTGAATATCCAAGATAAGAGGCTATGAGGAGTGATGAATTGTGGTAAGCGAGCTGACATGGGGAAGAAAAAGGATGCTTAACACACCCAGACGCAATCCTACTTCGCTATGATCTTGATCTTTATTGTTTACCTGCTGTACCTGTTACATTTTATTCTACATTGTTAATGTCTTACCTTAATCTACCTCAGTGCACTGTGTAATGAATTGATCTGTGTAAACAGTATCCAAGACAAGCTTTTCATCACATCTTGATACATGTGTCAATAGTCAATCAATTCAATTCCAATTCCAATTCTTCTGCTGTTGGCTTCCTTCATGACTTCAAAACATGCTTCCTTCTTGTTCCACAAGCAGGCTTGTCTCTTGCACCATGGATTCTGGTCTCCCACTTTCAGACCCGAGCGCTACCTCCAGGGAGACACATTATGATATCATTTCAACATCCGATTGTCTTAATTCAATTGCAACATTTCCAGTTCTCTGACCATAAAAAAAACTTCAAATTGAACATTTGGAGCTTCTTTATAAATTTTATAGCTTTTCCGATTAACATTTTAACTTCAGCTGCTGATTGAACTCATTTCTTCAGCCATTTGCTCGGGGCACGACTGCACAAGCGCGTGGACGTCAGCCAGTGAGAACAGCGAGAAGAGTTTCAAAACGTGAAGAGTTTAAAGGGAGAAAGTTATTTCTTCAGTGGTTTGATTGGGGCATGACTACGCAAGCACGTGGATGTCAGCCAATGAGAACAGTGAGAAGAGTTTCAAAACGTGAAGAGTTTAAAGGGAGACGGTTATTTCTTCAGTGGTTTGACTGGGGCATGACTACGCAAGCACGTGGATGTCAGCCGGTGAGAACAGTGAGAAGAGTTTCAAAGGAGACAGCTTTATAGAGCGGGCATCCAAGAGTAGGAAGGCTTTGGCTCAACGGGGCTTTGGCTATAATGGGTCGAGGCGAGGTAGCTTAACTGTGTAGAATACAGAGAGGAAGAATGTGTGTGAGGCCAGTGCTCTGTGCTCAATGTCAGATGTGGGAAGTCTGGGAGACTCCCAGCCTTCCGGATGACCATATCTGCACCAGATGCATCGAGCTGAAGCTCCTTAGGGACCATGTTAGGGAACTGGAGATGCAGTTCGATGACCTTCGTCTGGTCAGGCAAAGTGAGGAGGTGATAGAGAAGAGCTATAGGCAGGTAGTCAGTCCGGAGCCTGGGGAGACAAATAAGTGGGTAACAGTCAGGAGAGGGAAGGGCAGGAGTCAGAGGCTAGAGAGTACCCCTGTGGATGTACCCCTTGACAATAAGTACTCCTTCTTGAGTACTGTTGGGGGGACGGCCTACCCGGGGGAAGCAACAGTGGCTGCGGTTCTGGCACAGAGTCTGGTCCTGTGGCTCAGAGGGTAGGGAAAGGAAGAGGATGGCAGCAGTGATAGGGACTCTGTAGTTAGGGGGTCAGACAGGTGATTCTGTGGACGCAGGAAAGAATCATGGATGGTACTTTGCCTCCCAGGTGCCAGAGTCCAGGATGATTCTGATCACGTCCATGATATCCTGAAGTGGGAAGGTGAACAGTTAGAGGTCGTGGTACATATTGGTACCAATGACATAGGTAGGAAAAGGGATGAGGTCCTGAAAGCAGACTCAGGGAGTTAGGAAGGAAGTTGAGAAGCAGGACCACAAAGGTAGTCATCTCGGGATTACTGTCTGTGCCCTGTGACAGTGAGTATAGGAATAGAGTGAGGTGGAGGATAAATGTGTGGCTGAGGGATTGGAGCAGGGGTCAGGGATTCAGATTTCTGGATCACTGTGACCTTTTTTGGGGCAGGAGTGACCTATACAAAAAGGACTGGTTGAACTTGAACCCAGGGGGATCAATATCCTTACAGGGAGGTTTGCTAAGGCTATTGAGAAGAGTTTAAACTAGGGTTGCAGGGGGATGGGAACCAAACTGAAGAGACAGAGGAAGAGGCGGTTGGCTCACAAATAGAGAAAGCTTGGAGACAGTGTGAGAGGGAGGATAAGCAGGTGATAGGGAAGGTTTGCGCTCAGACCGATGGTTTGAGATGTGTCTATTTTAACGCAAAGAGTATTATGAACAAAGTGGATGAGCTTAGAGCGTGGATCAGTACTTGGACCTATGATGTTGTGGCCATTACAGAGACTTGGATGACTCAGGGGCAGGAATGGTTACTTCAAGTGCAAGGCTTTAGATGTTTCAGAAAGGACAGGGGGGGAGGCAAAAGAGGTGGGGGCATGACACTGTTGATCAGAGATAGTGTCACAGCTACAGAAAAGGAGGAAGACATGGAGGGATTGTCTACTGAGTCTCTGTGGGTGGAGGTTAGGAACAGGAAGGAGTCAATAACTCTACTGGGTGTTTTTTATAGACCACCCAATAGTAACAGGGACATCAAGGAGCAGATAGGGAGATAGATTCTGGAAATGTAGTAATAACAGGGTTGTCGTGGTGGGAGATTTTAATTTCCCAAATATCGATTGGCATGTCCCCAGAGTGAGGGGTTTAGATGGGGTGGAGTTTGTTAGGTGTGTTCAGGAAGGTTTCTTGACACAATATGTGCTCTCTCACTGAAATGCTGTCAGTGGGAGAGCATTTTGGATATAGTGATCACAATTCTATCTCCTTTACCATAGCATTGGAGAGGGATAGGGACAGATAAGCGTTTAATTGGAGTAAGGGGAATTATGAGGCTATCAGGTAGGAGCTTGGAAGCATAAATTGGGAGCAGATGTTCTCAGGGAAATGTACGGAAGAAATGTGGCACATGTTCAGGGAATATTTGTGTGGAGTACTGCCTAGGTACGTTCCAATGAGACAGGGAAAGGATGGTTGGGTACAAGAACCGTGGTGCACAAAGGCTGTTGTAAATCTAGTCAAGAAGGAAAAAAGAACTTACGGAAGTTTCAAAGAACTAAGTAATGATAGAGATCTAGAAGATTATAACGTTAGCAAGAAGGATCTTTAAGAAGGAAATTAGGAGAGCCAGAAGGGGCCATGAGAAGGCCTTGGTGGACAGGATTAAGGAAAACCCTAAGGCATTCTACAAGTATGTGAAGAGCAAGGGGATAAGACGTGAGAGTATAGGACCAAACAAGTGTGACAGTGGGAAAGTGTGAATAGAACCGGAGGAGATAGCAGAGGTACTTAATGAATACTTTGCTTCACTATTCACTATGGAAAACTATCTTGGTGATTGTAGGGATGACTTACAGTGGACTGAAAAGCTTGAGCATGTAGATATTAAGAAAGAGGATGCGCTGGAGCTATTGGAAAGCATCAAGTTGGATAAGTCACCAGGACTGGACGAGATGGCTACTGTGGGAGTCGAGGGAGGTGATTGCTGAGCCTCTGGCAATGATCTTTGCATCATCAATGGGGACAAGAGAGGTTCCAGAGGATTGGAGGGTAGCGGATATTGTTCCATTATTCAAGAAAGGGAGTAGAGATGCCCCAGGAAATTATAGACCAGTGAGTCTTCCTTCAATGGTCAGTATGTTGATGGAGAAGATCCTGACAAGCAGTGTTTATGAACATTTGGAGAGGCATAATATGATTAGGAATAGTCAGCATGGCTTTGTGAAAGGCATAACATGCCTTACGAGCCTGACTAAATTTTTTGATGATGTGACTAAACACATTGATGAAGGTAGAGCAGTAGATGTAGTGTATATGGATTTCAGCAAGGCATTTGACAAGGTACCCTATGCAAGGCTTATTGATAAAGTAAGGAAGTATGGGAACCAAGGGGACATTGCTTTGTGGATCTAGAACTGGCTTGCCCACAGAAGGCAAAGTGTGATTGTAGGCGAGTCATATTCTGCGTGGAGGTCAGTGACCAGTTCTGTGCCTCAGGGATCTGTTCTGGGACCCCTACTCTTCGTGATTTTTATAAATGACCCTGATGAGGAAGTGCAGGTATGGTTTAGTAAATTTGCTGATGACACAAAGGTTGGGGGTTGTGGATAGTGTGGAGGGCTGTCAGAGGTTACAGGATGCAATATTGGGTTGAGAAGTGGCAGATGGAGTTCAACCCAGGTAAGTGTGAGGTGTTCATTTTGGTAGGTCAAATATGATGGCAGAATATAGTATTAATGGTAAGACTCTTGGCAGTGTGGAGGATCAGAGTGATCTTGGGTCCGAGTCCATAGGACACTCAAAGATGCTGCGCAGTTTGACTCTGTGGTTAAGAAAGCATACTGTGCATTGGCCTTCATCAATTGTGGGACTGAGTTTAGGAGCCGAGAGGTAATGTTGTAGCTATATAGGACCCTGGTCAGACCCCACCTGGAGCACTGTGCTCAGTTCTGGTCGCCTCACTGCAGGAAGGATGTGGAAACCATAGAAAGGGTGCAGAGGAGATTTACAAGAATGTTGCCTGGATTGGGGAGCATGCCTTATGAGAACGGGTTGAGTGAACTCGGCCTTTTCTCTTGCAGCGATGGAGGATGAGAGGTGACCTGATAGAGGTGTATAACATGATGAAAGGCATTGATTATGTGGATAGTCAGAGGCTTTTTCCCAGGCTGCAATGGCTAACACAAGAGGGCACAGTCTTAAGGTACTTGGAAGTAGGTACAGAGGAGATGTCAGGGGTAAGATTTTTATGCAGAGAGTTGTGAGTGTGTCAAATGGGCTGCCGGCAACGATAGTGGAGGCAGATACAATAGGGTCTTTTAAGAGACTCCTGGACAGGTATATGGAGCTTAGAAAATTAAAGGGCTATGGGCACCTCTAGGTAATATCTCAGGTAAGGACACGTTCGGCACAGCTTTGTGGGCGGAAGGGCCTGTATTGTGCTGTAGGTTTTCTGTGTTTCTAAACCATAATAATTGAACAAAGTAGCTAAGGGAAAAACCACGGGATGAAGTACTGAAGTTACCTTGAGGTTTTCAAGTCAAGTCAAGTATATTGTCATTTAACTATGTACTTGTATATTGTCAAATGAGACAATGTTTTTCTGAACCATTGTGTAAAGCACAGTAGTGCACTTACACAAAATAACTTAGGAAAGTGAGAATAGAATGTACAAATGAATTACGCATAAATAAACTTAGTAAAGTGCATAATTTAAATATTGTAAGGTACAGTGCTAGTTAACTAGTGACACTTTGAATGATTTGACCGCAAGAAACTGCAGAGAGTTGTGGACATGGCTCAGTTCTTCATGGAAACCAGTTTTCCCTCTGTCTATACTTCTCACTGCTTCAGTAAAATGGCCAGCATTATAAACAATGCCACCCATCCCAGACACTCTCTCTTCTCCCCTCTCCCATTGTGCAGAAGACACAAAAGCTTGAAAGCATGTACCAGTAGGCTCAAGAATAGATTTAACCCCACTGTTATGAGACTAGTGAATGGTTCTCTCGTACAACAGGACATTATATTTGGAAGGGAAGGGTTAGATTAATTTTGGAATTGGTTAAAAGATTCTATGTCTAACTTGTTCAGCCAAGGGCAGGACAAATACATAAGCCAGCTCAATCAGCTCAATTGGGACTCAGCTAGGACTGAGCTAAATTCTCATCTGAGATATTGTTGAGCACTAAGGTATGCAGCGCTCCTGATAAAAACCCTTGTTGGGAGACCCCCATGATCCTCTCAGCTGCTCTCACAGTCCTTTGTAGGGACGTCCTGTCTGATGCTTGGCTGTTCCTGTACCAAATGGAGATGCAGCTTGTCAGGACACTCTCAACGGTGTTCCTGTAAAATGGAGTTAAGATGGGAGTGGGAAGTCTTGCTTTTCTCAGTGTCCTCAGGAAGTGGGGATGCTTCTGTGCCTTATTTTTCAGGGAGGTGATATTAAGGGACCAGGTGAGGTCATTCGTGATGTGAGCTCCCAGGAACTTGGTGCACTTAACTCTCTCTATAGTGGAGCCATATATTCACAGAGGGGGATGGTTCATCTGCACCTTCCTGAAGTCCACAATGATTTTCTTTGTATTTTCCACTTTCAGGCTTAGGTTGTTTTTCTCACACCAATTCACCAGCAGCTCCATTTCCTCCCTGCACTCTGACGAATCATCGTTGTTGATGAGGCCAACCACTGTTGTGTCATTTGCAAATTTTATGACACAGTTTGAGCTGGATCCTGTGACACCATCATGCATCAGCAGTGGGCTGAACACACAGCCCTCGGGAGTGCCAGTGCTCAGCATAATGGGACTAGAGAAGTTACTGCCCACATGGACTGACACTGGCCCTTCTTTTAAGAAGTCCAAGATCCAGTTACAGAGGGAGGTGTTGAGACAGTACTATAAGTCCTGACACACCATCTGCTCATTTATTCCCAATATGTATTAGCAAGTATATGCCATTTTGATATCATAGAAAGAAAATTCTAACTGGCTTGGTCACCAACTGTGAGCTGTGACTGAGGACTTGAGCTCCTTATCACAAGGTTGAGATGGTGATTTTCACATGTGAAGGAACTTAACATACAGAGACAAATCCTGGAGAAAAGTTCCTTGACCCTTGATTCCGGAGAATGCCCAGGCTCCTGGGTGGGAAGAGTTGGAAGATTACAAGGCCTGCTGTTTATGGTGATGTAGATTAATTGGTTTCCATTCAATCTAGGTATTTGCAACCATTTAATTCAAAGTTAAAATCGAGCTTATTGTCATGCACATTTATTACTGGTACAATGAAACACTTGCTGCAGCATTACAGGCACATAGCATCAGATAAGCAGCATTCTCAATAAAAGCAAAAATTAATAAAATAAATTATACACATTTTTGTTGGAAAGAACGCAATCAGATCCAAAAAGCTGATTGTCATGCAAAGTGATCAAAGTGGTCATTGTGTTGTTAAGCTGATGTAGTAAATAGGAAACAACAGGAATTCTGCAGATGCTGGAAATTGAAGCAACACACATCAAAGTTGCTGGTGAACGCAGCAGGCCAAGCAGCATCTATAGGAAGAGGCGCAGTTGACGTTTCAGGCCGAGACCCTTCGTCAGGACTAACTGAAGGAAGAGTGAGTAAGGGATTTGAAAGCTGGAGGGGGAGGGGGAGATACAAAATGATAGGAGAAGACAGGAGGGGGAGGGATAGAGCCGAGATCTGGACAGGTGATAGGCAAAAGGGGATTATATACTTCCATCCCCCATCAGGAAGGTCTCAAAGCTCTACGCTTCATTTTGGATTCCAGACCTAATCAGTTCCCCTCTACCACCACTCTGCTCCGTCTAGCGGAATTAGTCCTTACTCTTAATAATTTCTCCTTTTGCTCCTCCCATTTCCTCCAAACTAAAGGTGTAGCTATGGGCAGCCGTATGGGTCCTAGCTATGCCTGCCTTTTTGTTGGGTTTGTGGAACAATCTATGTTCCGTGCCTATTCTGGTATCTGTCCCCCACTTTTCCTTCGCTACATCGACGACTGCATTGGTGCTGCTTCCTGCACGCATGCAGAACTCGTTGACTTTATTAACTTTGCCTCCAACTTTCACCCTGCCCTCAAGTTTACCTGGTCCATTTCCGACACCTCCCTCCCCTTTCTAGATCTTTCTGTCTCTGTCTCTGGAGACAGCTTATCCATTGATGTCTACTATAAGCCTACTGACTCTCACAGCTATCTGGACTATTCCTCTTCTCATCCTGTCTCTTGCAAAAACGCCATCCCCTTTTCGCAATTCCTCCGTCTCCGCCGCATCTACTCTCAGGATGAGGCTTTTCATTCTAGGACGAGGGAGATGTCTTCATTTTTTAAAGAAAGGGGCTTCCCTTCCTCCACTATCAACTCTGCTCTTAAACGCATCTCCCCCATTTCACGTACATCTGCTCTCACTCCATCCTCCCACCACCCCACTAGGAATTGGGTTCCCCTGGTCCTCACCTACCACCCCACCAGCCTCCGGGTCCAACATATTATTCTCCGTAACTTCCGCCACCTCCAACGGGATCCCACCACTAAGCACATCTTTCCCTCCCCCCCTCTCTCTGCATTCCGCAGGGATCGCTCCCTACACAACTCCCTTGTCCATTCGTCCCCCCCATCCCTCCCCACTGATCTCCCTCCTGGCACTTATCCGTGTAAGCGGAACAAGTGCTACACATGCCCTTACACTTCCTCCCTTACCACCATTCAGGGCCCCAAACAGTCCTTCCAGGTGAGGCATCACTTCACCTGTGAGTCGACTGGGGTGATATACTGCGTCCGGTGCTCCCGATGTGGCCTTTTATATATTGGTGAGACCCGACGCAGACTGGGAGACCGCTTTGCTGAACATCTACGCTCTGTCCGCCAGAGAAAGCAGGATCTCCCAGTGGCCACACATTTTAATTCCACATCCCATTCCCATTCTGACATGTCTATCCACGGCCTCCTCTACTGTAAAGATGAAGCCACACTCAGGTTGGAGGAACAACACCTTATATTCTGTCTGGGTAGCCTCCAATCTGATGGCATGAACATTGACTTCTCTAACTTCCGCTAGGCCCCACCTCCCCCTCGTACCCCAGCTGTTACTCATTTTTATGCACACATTCTTTCTTTCACTCTCCTTTTTCTCCCTCTGTCCCTCTGAATATACCTCTTGCCCATCCTCTGGGTCACCCCCCCCTTGTCTTTCTTCCCGGACCTCCTGTCCCATGATCCTCTCGTATCCCCTTTTGCCTATCACCTGACCAGCCCTCGGCTCTATCCCTCCCCCTCCTGTCTTCTCCTATCATTTTGCATCTCCCCCTCCCCCTCCAGCTTTCAAATCCCTTACTCACTCTTCCTTCAGTTAGTCCTGACGAAGGGTCTCGGCCTGAAACGTCGACTGCGCCTCTTCCTATAGATGCTGCTTGGCCTGCTGCGTTCACCAGCAACTTTGATGTGTGTTGCTTGTAGTAAATAGGGTTGTGCAGGTTACAGGGAACATATGCATATATTGGGAAACAGACAAAATCAGAATCAGAATCAAGTTTATTATCACTAGAATGTGTCGTGAAATTTGTTAATTTAGCAGCAGCAGGACAACACAATACATGGTAATATAGAAAGAAAAATAAATAAGTAAATCAATTACAGTAAGTTTATATACTGTATGTGTATTAATTAGTTTTAAAATAGTGCACAAACAGAAATAATATACTGTATATTAAACAAAAAAGTGAGGTAGTGTTCAAGGATTCAATGTCCATTTAGGAATCAGACGGCAGAGGGGAGGAAACTGGGGTGGCGTTGCTGGTTAAAGAAGAGATTAACGCAATAGAAAGGAAGGACATAAGCCGGGAAGATGTGGAATCGATATGGGTAGAGCTGCGTAACACTAAGGGGCAGAAGACGCTGGTGGGAGTTGTGTACAGGCCACCTAACAGTAGTAGTGAGGTCGGAGATGGTATTAAACAGGAAATTAGAAATGTGTGCAATAAAAGAACAGCAGTTATAATGGGTGACTTCAATCTACATGTAGACTGGGTGAACCAAATTGGTAAAGGTGCTGAGGAAGAGAATTTCTTGGAATGTATGCGGGATGGTTTTTTGAACCAACATGTCGAGGAACCGACTAGAGAGCAGGCTATTCTGGACTGGGTTTTGAGCAATGAGGAAGGGTTAATTAGCGATCTTGTCGTGAGAGGCCCCTTGGGTAAGAGTGACCATAATATGGTGGAATTCTTCATTAAGATGGAGAGTGACATAGTTAATTCAGAAACAAAGGTTCTGAACTTAAAGAGGGGTAACTTTGAAGGTATGAGACGTGAATTAGCTAAGATAGACTGGCAAATGACACTTAAAGGATTGACGGTGGATATGCAATGGCAGGCATTTAAAGGTTGCATGGATGAACTACAACAATTGTTCATCCCAGTTTGGCAAAAGAATAAATCAAGGAAGGTAGTGCACCCGTGGCTGACAAGAGAAATTAGGGATAGTATCAATTCCAAAGAAGTAGCATACAAATTAGCCAGAGAAAGTGGCTCACCTGAGGACTGGGAGAAATTCAGAGTTCAGCAGAGGAGGACAAAGGGCTTAATTAGGAAGGGGAAAAAAGATTATGAGAGAAAACTGGCAGAGAACATAAAAACGGACTGTAAAAGCTTTTATAGATATGTAAAAAGGAAAAGACTGGTAAAGACAAATGTAGGTCCCCTGCAGACAGAAACAGGTGAATTGATTATGGGGAGCAAGGACATGGCAGATCAATTGAATAATTACTTTGGTTCTGTCTTCACTAAGGAGGACATAAATAATCTTCCAGAAATAGTAAGGGACAGAGAGTCCAGTGAGATGGAGGAACTGAGTGAAATACATGTTAGTAGGGAAGTGGTGTTAAGTAAATTGAAGGGATTGAAGGCAGATAAATCCCCAGGGCCAGATGGTCTGCATCCTAGAGTGCTTAAGGAAGTAGCCCAAGAAATAGTGGATGCATTAGTGATAATTTTTCAAAACTCGTTAGATTCTGGACTAGTTCCTGAGGATTGGAGGGTTGCTAATGTAACCCCACTTTTTAAAAAAGGAGGGAGAGAGAAACCGGGGAATTATAGACCGGTTAGCCTAACGTCGGTGGTGGGGAAACTGCTGGAGTCAGTTATCAAGGATGTGATAACAGCACATTTGGAAAGCGGTGAAATGATCGGACAAAGTCAGCATGGATTTGTGAAAGGAAAATCATGTCTGACGAATCTCATAGAATTTTTTGAGGATGTAACTAGTAGAGTGGATAGGGGAGAACCAGTGGATGTGGTATATTTGGATTTTCAAAAGGCTTTTGACAAGGTCCCACACAGGAGATTAGTGTGCAAACTTAAAGCACACGGTATTGGGGGTAAGGTATTGGTGTGGGTGGAGAATTGGTTAGCAGACAGGAAGCAAAGAGTGGGAATAAACGGGACCTTTTCAGAATGGCAGGCGGTGACTAGTGGGGTACCGCAAGGCTCAGTGCTGGGACCCCAGTTGTTTACAATATATATTAATGACTTGGATGAGGGAATTAAATGCAGCATCTCCAAGTTTGCGGATGACACGAAGCTGGGTGGCAGTGTTAGCAGTGAGGAGGATGCTAAGAGGATGCAGGGTGACTTGGATAGGTTGGGTGAGTGGGCAAACTCATGGCGGATGCAATTTAATGTGGACAAATGTGAAGTTATCCACTTTGGTGGCAAAAATAGGAAAACAGGTTATTATCTGAATGGTGGCCGATTAGGAAAAGGGGAGGTGCAACGAGACCTGGGTGTCATTATACACCAGTCATTGAAAGTGGGCATACAGGTACAGCAGGCGGTGAAAAAGGCAAATGGTATGCTGGCATTTATAGCGAGAGGATTCGAGTACAGGAGCAGGGAGGTACTACTGCAGTTGTACAAGGCCTTGGTGAGATCACACCTGGAGTATTGTGTGCAGTTTTGGTCCCCTAATCTGAGGAAAGACATCTTTGCCATAGAGGGAGTACAAAGAAGGTTCACCAGATTGATTCCTGGGATGGCAGGTCTTTCATATGAAGAAAGACTGGATGAACTGGGCTTGTACTCGTTGGAATTTAGAAGATTGAGGGGGGATCTGATTGAAACGTATAAGATCCTAAAGGGATTGGACAGGCTAGATGCGGGAAGATTGTTCCCGATGTTGGGGAGGTCTAGAACGAGGGGTCACAGTTTGAGGATAGAGGGGAAGCCTTTTAGGACCGAGGTTAGGAAAAACTTCTTCACACAGAGAGTGGTGAATCTGTGGAATTCTCTGCCACAGCAAACTGTTGAGGCCAGTTCATTAGCTATGTTTAAAAGGAAGTTATATATGGCCCTTGTGGCTACAGGGGTCAGGGGGTATGGAGGGAAGGCTGGGTTCTGAGTTGGATGATCAGCCATGATCATAATAAATGGCGGTGCAGGCTCGAAGGGCCGAATGGCCTACTCCTGCACCTATTTTCTATGTTTCTATGTTTCTATGAAACGTATAAGATCCTAAAGGGATTGGACAGGCTGGATGCAGGAAGATTGTTCCCGATGTTGGGGAAGTCCAGAACGAGGGGTCACAGTTTGAGGATAGAGGGGAAGCCTTTTAGGACCGAGATTAGGAAAAACTTCTTCACACAGAGAGTGGTGAATCTGTGGAATTCTCTGCCACAGGAAACTGTTGAGGCCAGTTCATTGGCTATGTTTAAGAGGGAGTTAGATATGGCCCTTGTGGCTACAGGGGTCAGGGGGTATGGAGGGAAGGCTGGGGCGGGGTTCTGAGTTGGATGATCAGCCATGATCATAATAAATGGCGGTGCAGGCTCGAAGGGCCAAATGGCCTACTCCTGCACCTATTTTCTATGTTTCTATGTTTCTATGAATCACTGAGTGTGTGTCTTCAGGCTTCTGTACCTCCTTCCTGACGGTAACAATGAGGAGAGGGCATGCCCTCGTGGATGGGCGTCCTTAATAATGGACATTGCCTTCCTGCAGCACTGCTCCTTGAAGAAGTATTGGATACTACAGAGGCTAAAACACAAGATGGAGCTGACAAGGTTTACAACTTTCTGTAGCTTCTTTTGGTCCTGTACAGTAACAGCCACCCCCCCCCCCCATACCAGACAGTGCTGCAGCCTGTCAGACCGCTCTCCACGGTATTAGACAGTGATGCAGTCTGTCAGAATGCTCTCCACCGTACATCTAGGGACGTTTTTGAGTGTTTTATGTAACAACCGAAATCTCTTCAAACTCCTAATGAAATATAGCCGCTGTCTTGCCTTCTATATAGCTGCATCAATATGTTGGGACCAGGTTAGATCCTCAGAGATCTAATCAGGACTGATGGCATTTTCTAAATAGCTTTTACAATCACCTGAAGATAGATGAAAGCCTCCTTACATTAAAAAAACAAGCAAATAAGTGCACAGCAAATTTGCCTCCTGCCTGATGATAGCCGCAAAAGAAGGTATAGCCCAGATGATGGGGATCTTTGATGATAGATCCTGCCTTCATGAAGCAGTGCCTCATGAAAACACGTGAGTGGTGAGGAGGGATTACATGTGGTCAGAATGCACTACTCTCTGGAGCTTCTTAGTTTCCTGTGCATTTGAATTGTAGTATCAGATCATGACACAAGCTAACAGGACAATTCAATTGATTACAAGAGTCCATTGTGTTGAGAAAACTTCGAGATATAGTGCTGATACCTAAAAGGGAACCTGGAAGAAGTTGGAAAACTGAAAGTATGAAATCTTTTAAACATAAGCTCACTCACCGTTAGTTTGGCACAACATTGTGGGATGAAGGGCCTGTTCCTGTGCTGTAGGTACCATTTGAATATTTAACTAGAATTCCAAGCAATATCGGCCTTCCAACCAACTTTACAGTCCCTGTTCCATCTCTCCTTCTTGCCAGTTTTGCCAGTTCTCTGCCCTGCTGCAAAGGGCAAGTGTGGACAGTAGGACAGAGCACTGACGTCACTGAGCCAAGGACACGACCATTCATAAGAGTCTCAAAACCAGCCATTACGATGAGGGTGAGGTTCGGATTAAAGTTCTACTATTTCGACCATGAGACCATAAGACATAGGGGAAGAACTAGGCCATTTTGGCCCAGTGAGTCTGCTCCGACATTTTATCATCACTGATCCGATTTTCCCCTCAGCCCCAATCTCCTGCCTTCTCCCCATGTCCCTTCATGCCTGAACAATCAAAAACCAATCAGCATCTGCCTTAAATATACACTTTGTGCAAAAATACTTGGCTTCCACCGCTGCCTCTCTATTAAAAGGACACCCCTCTATTCTGAGGCTGGGTCCTCTGGTCTTAGACTCTCCCACTACAGGAAGCATCCTCTCCACATCCACTCTATCAAAGCTTTCAACATTGGATAGGCTTCAATTAGGTCACCCATTATTTTTCTGAATTCTAGTGAATACAGGCCCAGAGCCATCAAATGCTTTTCGTTTGACAAGCTATTCAATCCTGAAATAATTTTTGTGATCCTCTTTTGAACCCTCTCCAGTTTCAGCCCATCCTTTTCAAGATAAGGGGCCCAAACCTGCACACAATACTCCAAGTGAGGCCTCACCAGTGCTTTATGAAGTCTTAACATTACATCCTTGCTTTTATTTTCTAGTCCTCTTGAAATGAATGCTAACATCGCATTTGCCTTCCTCCTCACAGGCTCAACGTGCATATTAGCCTTCAGAAAATCTTGCACAAGTATCCCCAAGTCCCTTTGCACCTCAGTTTTTTGTATTTTCTCTCCATTTAGAAAATTGTCAGTCCTTTCACTTCTTCTACCAAAGTGCATGACCATCCATTTCCCAACACAGTACTCCATCTGCCACATCTTTGCCCATTTTCCTAATCTGTCAAAGTCCTTCTGTAACCTCTCCACTTCCTCAAAACTACCTGCCCCTCCACCTATCTTCATCTGCAACAAAGCCATCAATCATCCAAATCATTGACATGTAATGTGAAAAGAATACCTGCTACTTATTTGTGCGCACGTATTTCTTATAGTCCAGAATGGCATTACCTGTTAAGGTGGTTTATTTTCTGCCAAGTTAAAAAGCATGGAAGAAATCATTTGCATTCTATAATATTCCCAGTGAATGAACCAATAGTATAAAAGATTCATTGTTCAAGTAATCCAAAACATTTAGCCAATAAGGTCCAGTTTTGGTTCACATGAAGTGCAGGCTTGCTAGGGAGGTTGACTTTTAGAGGAAAGTAGCCCGAAGCAGAACAACTTACTCTCAGTACAGTGGATGCAAAATGAAGTACCCTTCTTTAAGGAAAAAGTTGAAATTTTCTATTGCCAAGTAGGTGCCTGTGAAGTAATTGTATTGGTCTCAATGATTTTCTAAATGGGTTATCAGTCTTATAATTAATTATATTATTGAATCCAGCAATTTTCTGACAGTTTTCACTTGTCGTTCTTTCAAATATTTCAAACATTTAGTGTATCAGGTATTGGGAGACATGAAAAATTGTCCTGTAGATAAAGTTTATTGAAGGAAGTACAAATCACTTGAGATGTTGGGACAACACAAAACAACGGTCACCATTGGAATTTCCCAGTAAAAGCTTAGTATAAAACTTATTGTTGAATGAAGTAACAGACCTGGTATTAACAGTGCCTGTGAATTTCATTAATAGTAATAGTGGTGCTAACCAGTAATGTCAATCTATGTAAAAATTTGTTGACACCAAACAACACAACAACACATGTACTTTGTCATGTGGACATTTGTGCATATGGAGCTTGGCCAGTCAAGTTTACACATTGAATACCTGGTGGAAATCTATAGTAAGCAGTAGGCATCAGGCATCAAAATCAGTTCGGCTGTTGTACATTGGCCCTAGGTCAGCAAGTCACTCTTCCAAGTTCTTGTGTACAAAGTTCCAGACTGATATTGAAAATAAGTCTTGGAAGGATTGTTTCTCAAATGAGATATTAATGTTGGCCCAATATGCCCTCTAAGGTGGATGTGAAAGATGACATGGCAATAGTTCAAATGACAACAAAGCGTTACTCTCCAGCACCATTGTCAATATTTCGTAAGGTATAACATATGACTTCACTGCTGCCTTTCCTTATTTAATCAATAATGTACTTTCTTGAGATATCCTGAAGTGATATAAGGCACCTAATAAATACTTCATACTTTATACTTTATTGTCGCCAAACAATTGATACTGGAACATACAATCATCACAGCGATATTTGATTCTGTGTTTTGCGCTCCCTGGAGTACAAATCGATAGTAAATATTAAAAATTTAAATTATAAATCGCAAATAGAAAATAGAAAAGGGAAAGTAAGGAAGTGCAAAAAAATCGAGAGACAGGTCCAGATATTTGGAGGGTACGGCCCAGATCCGGGTCAGGATCCGTTCAGCAGTCTTATCACAGTTGGAAAGAAGCCGGTCCCAAATCTGGCCGTATGAGTCTTCAAGCCCCTGAACCTTCTCTCCGAGGGAAGAGGGACGAAAAATGTGTTGGCTGAGTGGGTCGTGTCCTTGATTATCCTGGCAGCACTGCTCCAACAGCGTGTGGTGTGAAGTGAGTCCACGGATGGAAGATTGGTTCGTGTGATGTGCTGGGCTGTGTTCACAATCTTCTACAGCTCCTTCTGGTCTTGGACAGGACAATTCCATACCAGGTTGTGATGCACCCTAGAAGAATGCTTTCTATGGTGCATCTATAAAAATTAGTGAGTGTTTTAGGGGACAGGCCAAATTCTTTAGCTTTCTCATGAATGTAAGTTCATGAAGGAATAAACCCAGAGGCTTTCACCATAGTAGAAGAATTGCTTGTGACTTCTTTATAGCAATGCCTGACAAATTATGCAACCATATGGTCCACTAAGTCTGCCAACATATCATCCCCACTGAGGTCAATGCTTGTCAAAAGTTCAAAGCATATTTGTTATCAAAGTACATATATGTCATCATATACAACCCTGAGACTCATTCTCACAGTAGAACAAAGAAATACAATAGAATCAATGACAAACTGCATGCAAAGATTGACAAGCAGCCATTGTGCAAATACAAAAATAATAAGAAGAAGAACTAAATAAGTAAATAAATAATTCTGAGAACAGGAATTGTTGAGTCATAAAAACATAGAAAACCTACAGCACAATACAGGCCCTTCAGCCCACAAAGTTGTGCCGAACATGTCCCTACCTTAGAAATTACTAGGGTTACCCATAGACCTCTATATTTCTAAGCTCCATGTACCTATCCAAAGTCTCTTAAAAGACCCTATCGTATCCGCCTCCACCACTATTGCTGGCAGCCCATTCCACACCCTCACCACACTCTGCATAAAAAACTTACCCCTGACATCTTCTCTGTACCTACTCCCAAGCACCTTAGACCTGTGCCCTCTTGTGGCAGCCATTTCAGCCCTGGGAAAAAGCCTCTGACTATCCACACGATCAATGCCTCTCATCATCTTATACACTTCTATCAGGTCACCTCTCAACCTCCGTCGCTCTAAGGAGAAAAGGCCGAGTTCACGCAACCTGTTTTCATAAGGCATGCTCCCCAATCCAGGCAACATCTTTGTAAATCTCCTCTGCACCTTTTCTATGGTTTCCACATCCTTCCTGTAGTGGGGCGACCAGAACTGAGCACAGTACTCCAAGTGGGGTCTGACCAGGGTCCTATATAGCTGCAATATTACCTCTCGGCACCTAAACTCAATTCCATGATTGATTAAGGCCAATAAACTGTATGTCCTTTCAACCACAGAGTCAACCTGCGCAGCTGCTTTGAGCGTCCTATGGACTCAGACTCCAAAATCCCTCTGATCCTCCACACTGCCAAGAGTCTTACCATTAATACTATATTCTGCCACTATAGTCCTTGAAAGTGAGTCCATAGAGTGTGTCCTGTGATTATTTAGGTGTTGAGGTGAGTGAAATTATCCACGCTGGTTCAGGAGCCTGATAGTTGAAGGGTAATAACTCTTCCTGAAACTGGTGGTGGAGGACAAAGGCTCCTGTACCTCCTTCCTGATGGTAGCAGTGAGAGCAGAGCATGGTCCAGGTGGCAGGGGTCCTTGAGGATAGATGCTGCCTTCTTGTGACAGTGCTCTTTGTCGATGTGCTCAATGGTGGGGAGGAATTTTCCTGTGATGACTGGGCTGTATCCATTACTTTTACATAGGATTTTCCAACGTCAAAGTCAAAAGTCAAAATAAAACTTATTATCAGAGTACATACATATCACCAAAAACAACTCTAAGATTCATTTTCTGTGAGCATACTTAGCAAGTCTATAAAAAAGTAACTGTAAACAGGATTAGTGGCAATAAACTGTGCAAATGCAGACAGAAATAAATAACAAGCATGAAATAACAAGATAAAAGATACCTTAAATGAGTGCAGTTATCCCTTTTGTTCAAGAGCCTGAAGGCTGGAGGGTAGTAATCATTCTTAAACGTGGAAGTGTCAGTCCTGAGGCACTTGTACCTTCTACCTAATGGCAGCAGCAAAAAAAGAGCATGTCCTGGGTGGTGAGGATCTCTGATGAAGGATGCTGCTTTTCTGTGGCACTGTTTCATGTAGATGGGCTCAATGGTTGGTGAGATTTTACCTGTGATGTACCGCACTGAATCCACTACCTTTTGTAGGATTTTCCACTCAAAGACGATGCTGTTCCCGCACCAGGTGTAATGCAGCCAGTCAGTACACTTTACACCACACACCTATAGAAGTTTGCCAACATTTTTGATGACATGCCAAATTTCTGCAGACTCCTGGGAAAGTAGAGGTGCTTTTGTGCTTTCTTCATAATTATATTTATATGATGGGCCTAGGACAGGTTTTCTGAGATAGTGACACGCAGGAATTTAAAGTTACTGACTCTCTCCCCCTCTGATCCTCCAATGATTACTGGCTGATGGTCCTCTGGTTTCCCTTTCCTGAGGTCTACAATCAGATCCTTGGTTTTATTGACATTGAGTGACAGGTTGTTGTTATTACACCACTCAGCCAAATGCTCAATCTTCCTCCTGTATGATAATTCATCACCACCTTTGCTATGACCCTCAACAGTGGTGTCATCATTGTTGTACATGGCAATGGAGCTGTACTTAGCCACACTGTCATAAGTGTAAAGCGAGTAGATCGAGGGGGGCTAAGTACACATTCCTGTGGTGCTGCTGTTCTGATGGAGTAAATGATGGCGGTCCTGATGAAGGGTCTCGGCCCGAAACGTCGACTGTACCTCTTCCTATAGATGCTGCCTGGCCTGCTGCGTTTACCAGCATTTTTTATGTGTGCGCTTGCATTTCCAGCATCTGCAGATTTCCTCGTGTTTGCGAGTAAATGAAGGAGATGTTTTTGCCAATCCAAACTGACTGGGGTCTGAAAGTGAGGAAATCCATGATCTAATTGCACAAGGGTTTATTGAGGCCAGGACTTGGAGTTTGCTAATTAGTTTTGAAGGAATGATGTTGTTAAATGCTGAGCTGTAATTGATAAAGGGCATCCTGATGTATCTATATTTTCTGTCCAGATGTTCCAGTGTTGTGTGAAGAGCCAATGAGATATCATCTGCTGTAGACCTGTTGTTTCAGTAGGTGAATTGGAGCGGATCCAAGTCACTACTCAGACAGGAGATGATATGCTTCAACAGCAGCCTCTCAAAACACTTCATCACTGTGGATGAAGTTCCACTGGGTGAAAGTCATATATACAGGTTACCAAACTCTTCTTGGGCATCGGTACAATTGAAGCCTGCTTGAAGCAGATGGGTACCACACACTGCTGGAGTGAGAGGTTGAAGAGCCATGAATACACCAGCCAGTTGGAACACAGGTCTTCAGTACTCCATTCTTGGGCAGTGGTGTTTCTATAGGAGTTCGTCAAAGTTTTAGATGACATGCCAAATCTGCACAAACTTCTAAGAAAGTAGAGGTGCTGCCTTTGCATTCCTTAAAGAGCCATTTACGTGCTGGTCCCAGGACAGATTCACTGATATGATAATGTGATGTTCAGTTCCACTTCAAGACAACAACCCAGCCTATCCAATAAGCAGCACGACTGTAATGCTCCATCCCAAGCTTAACCAATATTTTATAAAGTTGCACCATAACCTTTCTGACCTTATAATCTGTGCCCTGGCTGTTGAAGATAAATATTTTGGACGCCACTTTCAGAGATCCTTGTACTTGTACACCATTATCCCTCTTTTCTTCAGTACTCCACAGTATCTGATCAATCATTATGTACGGTATGTCCTATCTTTATTAGGACAAAGTGCAAAGTGCACCTGGATTAAATTCCTTCCACCCTTGCCCTGCCCATTACCGATGTATATCATTTTGTAGTCTCAACCAATGCTTCTCACTATTATGTTTTCAAAAACCTGCCAATCATACTTCAAAGTTGATCTACAATTTTTCCAAAATCTAGTGGAGAAAATATTGGTCATGACTTCAGCAGCATGACCAATATTTTATGGATTAAAGTTTGGGACCAATATCAACATATTTTACTGAGCAGCTACGAGATTCATTTCCTGTCTCCAAAGCACAGTCAATTCCTCATTTAAGACCATAAGGCCATAAAATATAGGAGCATAATTAGACCATTCACCTCATTGACTCTGTTCCACCATTTCATCATGGCTGATCCGTTTTCCCTCTAACCTCCAATCTCCTGCTTTCCCCCAGTATCCCTAAATGCCCTGACCATTCAAGAATCTTAGACCCTCCCACCATAGGAAATATCCTCTCCACATCCACTATATCAAGGGTTTTCATCATTTGATAGGTTTCATTTAGGTCACCCCTCATTCTTCTGAATTCTGGTGAATACAGGCCCAGAGCCATCAAATGCTGTTCATATGACAAGCCATTCGATCCTGAGATCATTTTTCTGAACCTCCCTTGAACCCTCTCCAGTTTCAGCACATCCTTTCTAAGATAAGAGGTCCAGCCTGCTCACAATACTCCAATTGAAGCCTCACCAGTGATTCATATAGCCTCAATGTTACATCATTGCTTTTATATTTTAGTCCTCTTCAAATGAATGTTACCATTGCATTTGTCTTCCTCACCACAGACTCAACCTGCAAATTAACCTTTAGCGAATCCTACACAAGGACTCCAAAATCCCTTTGCACCTCAGATATTTGTATTTTCTCTCCATTTAGAAAGTAGTCTACCCTTTCATTGTTTTTTTCCAAAGTGCATGACCATACACTTCCCGACACTGTATTCCATCTGCCAGATCTTTGGAACCTGCCAGAAATTTGGAAAGGTGTTGTCCACAAAGTGTGGATCGTGTTAACAGGACTGCAACATAACGCAATGGCTGGTTGGAAGAGCCTTTTCTGGTTGGCTGCCAGTGACTAGTGGTGTTCCACAGGGATCTGTGTTGGGACCAATTCTTTTTACATTATATGTTAATGATTTGGATAATGGAATTGATGGCTTTGTTGCAAAGACTGTAGATGATACAAAGGTAGGTGGAGGGGCAGGCAGTTTTGAGGAAATTTCTCAAACGTGTGTGCGAGAGGACATAAATAATTTCAGAGGAAAATGTGAAATGAACTGAAAACAGGACATGGACTCAGATAAAATTGGTTGTTTTTAAGATAAGGACTGTCTTGTCTCCCTTTCTCTTCACCATTTACACCTCGGACTTCAACTACAGCACAGAGTCTTGTCATCTTCAGAAGTTTTCGGATGACTCTGCCATAGTTGGATGCATCAGCAAGGGAGATGAGACTGTGTACAGGGCTATGGTAGGAAATTTTGTCACACGGGGTGAGCAGAATTATCTGCAGCTTAATGTGAAAAAGATTAAGGAGCTGGTGGTAGAACTGAGGAGAGCTAAGGTACCAGTGACCCCTGTTTCCATCCAGGGGGTCAGTGTGGACATAGTGGAGGATTACAAATACCTGGGGATATAAATTGACAATAAACTGGACTGGTCAAAGAACACTGAGGCTGTCTACAAGAAGGGTCAGAGCCATCTCTATTTCCCAAGGAGACTGAGGTCCTTTAACATCTGCCGGACGATACTGAGGATGTTCTATGAGTCTGTGGTGGCCAGTGCTATCATGTTTGCTGTTGTGTGCTGGGGCAGCAGGCTGAGGGTAGCAGACACCAACAGAATCAACAAACTCATCTGTAAGGCCAGTGATATTGTAGGGATGGAACTGGACTCTCTGGCAGTGGTGTCTGAAGAGAGGATGCTGTCCAAGTTGCATGCCATCTTGGTCAATGACTCCCATCCACTACATAATGTACTGGGTGGCCACAGGAGTACATTTTGCCAGAGGCTCATTCCACCGAGATGTAACACAGGGCGTCATAGGAAGTCATTCCTGCCTGTGGCCATCAAACTTTACAACTCCTCCCTTGGAGGGTCAGACACCCTGAGCCAATAGGCTGCTCCTGGACTTATTTCATAATTTACTGGCATAATTTACATATCACTATTTAACTATTTATTACTATTTTTTATTACTATTCTATTACTATTTATTATTTCTATGACTATTACTATTTACTAATAGTAATATTACTATTGCTATTTCTATTACTATTTATTATTTATGGTGCAACTGTAACGAAAACCAGTTTCCCCCGGGATCAATAAAGTATGACTATGACTATGACTATGACTAAAGAACCAGCTATTTTCCTATTTTCAACATGAATACTTATTTTTAACAAAAACATTTTCTATTATTATCTGTGTTCTGTTCACATTGCAGTCTGAAATTCTACTCTTCCATAATTGATATTTCGTGCTGCAGGAATTTCAGATACTCTCGCTCAAAAGCTAGCTTATTTTTAATTTGCTAGAAATAAATTTGCTTTTATTGAAAGATGGGCAAACTATTGTTTTAAAGATAAGTACTTCAATGGATACCGACACCATGATAGTAAAAGCTGGAAACTTTTCATCAATGACATGAGATAGAGAAAGCCTGTAATATAAGCCCTGTTTTGCTTACAGGGCTGCCATTGACAGAAGCACAGCAGTTGAAGACAATCCTTTAACACAGATGGCATGACATATGTTCCTTGGGAGGCAAAGAGTTGCGAAATGTGCCTAAGTCCGATCAGCTACCTTTCATTTTAACCTCAAAGTCCTTTCGCACAGATGAACACTATGACTTTTCTTTGAAAGCTGTTTGATACCATATAATCTGCAAATTTTTTCAAGTTATATGAATACCATGAACAAATTTGAACTTTGACGAAGTCCAATAGCATTTTTAAGATTAAAGATTAAAGGTTAGCTTTATTTGTCACATGTACATCAAAACATACTGTGAAATGTGTTAACAACAGGAATTCTGCAGATGCTGGAAATTCAAGCAACACACTTCAAAGTTCCTGACAAAGGGTCTTGGCCTGAAACGTCGACTGTACCTCTTCCTAGAGATGCTGCCTGGCCTGCTGCGTTCACCAGCAACTTTGACGTGAAATGTGTTGTTTGTATCAACGACCAACCCAGTCTGAGGATGTGGACCCTGTATGTGGAAATATTGGCCATAGTAATGGTGGAGTGGGTCTTTGGGAGTAGACACACACAAATCAATATAGAATTCCGATGGCCAAAGAATTAGCATATAGTTTGCAGTATTCCCTCTGACAATTACTGATGATGTGGCATCTTCTGCAGGTGGAAAGTCGATCAAGAAAATGTGAAATTGGCTATTTGTTTGTTGGCTAGTCTAACTGCAACTGTGCCAGCTCTCCTGTAAAAAGGACACAGTTCAGACCAGTAAATTTAATAAGAAAACTTATCCCCCCGATACTAGTGAATATGTGTTGAAATTCCCAGCTTTGCCAACATGCAGTTGTTATTTGGTTCATTGCTACTGCTGCTGCCTTTGTGTCAAGAAGTTGTGAGACCCTATTCCTCTGCAAACATTGACGTCCATAGACCAATGCTACTATTCCACTTTCATGTGGGTTTTTTATTGAATTGGCTGCTAAATGAAACTTTTGTTTGGTTTTTCAACTGGTGGTAAAATATCCCATGGCACTAATACAAGGAGAAAATGGAAGTTATTTGAAATCCTGGCCAACATTTGTCCTTCAAAAAACTTGACAAAAGACACACAGATTTGCCATGCATTAATTTCACTGTAGTCTGCAGGATCTAGCTTTTGCATAAATCAGCTGCCATATTTGATGTTACAAGGAATATGTAGTGGTTTTCTGATTTTTGAAATTGTGTAGAGGGCTAGAATAAAGTTATCTTCTTTCTTGTGTTTGGATCATTCTTTCATGATACAGAGGGAGCAAGTTCTTCAGTGAAGAATCCCTTTGAACAAATTATCTCATAGTAGTAGTGGCCAGGAGCCAATGAGAATTGCCTAAACAAAATAAGAGCATGAACAAATATATTAAGTCTTTAGCCAGTGGTCAGTTTAATTCAAAATGATACTTGGACCTCCAGACTTGATGCATAACTTTAATGTTTAACCCATTGGACAGCACTAATTACCAGTCTGGAGTTTCGAAACTTGATTCCGAAAACAGTGTACACAATCAGTCCTACCTCACCAACAACTGTCAGCATTTAGAAGGCTTGATTTACTGAAGGACGCACATGTAACAGCTTGAAGGATAATCCCCACCATTTGACACCCAGTACACCCAGCCAGATAAAAGCCTGGCAATTCATATGGTTTTTCTCAGGCAATATTATTTTAGTTTGATGAAGCTGCAATTACAAGGTCTAGTGGACCATCTAAATGACTTCATTCATTTCTGAATAGTGTTTATTTGACCAAAGGTTGTGATCTGAAGCTGGTGAAAATGAAGCAGTCACTTGTATGTTACGGCAGGCTGTCAATACGTCTCCATTGCTTCGAAAGAAAGAGAACCACACAGAAATTACAGATGACATTCAGAATGGAAGCAGGCAGTTTCTTAATATACGTCAAAGTCAAAAAAAATCCAGATGTAAAAATTAACCCGAAGCTTATGTGATTCCAATTTAATCATGCCCAAATCACCTGGTCAAAGGTTAAAGGCCAAATACTACTCCATACCTCATGGTGAGTTTGTTTGTTTCTGTTGATGTCAGTCATCTAGCCTGTGAATATTCCTCTTGCCCCCAGGAGACAAGATGATTTGGTGTCATCATCACAATAATCATAAGCGGTAGTCATTCAATAGTCCCTTGTAGCATTGAGCTAAAGGTCATTCAGCATTGAAAATGTATTGAATTCATTTTCCCCCTTCCAGACATTCAGATGCTGCAGTAACTCAGTAAAAAATTATTCTGGTTTCATCTGCTTATATGTTATAACATATTCTCTTCAAAGTGATTACTTAGCAATCACAGTTCAATGTGGTTTAAATTTCAAACTTGCAGAGAACTTGGAACATCATTTTCATGTCCAATGCATTGTGAAGTGCAATTTCTTTGGTTTTTGTACTTAAAGCTTATTAATCAGAATCAACTTGAAATGTCATCAAAAGGGCAGCAGACACTGACTTGTCAATCTACTGCTTCAGATCTACAGTACATGTAAATGTGTCAGTGTTGATGAACTCTTTCTACCAAGCCTTTCTATCAACAAACACACTGGTCATTTTCTTCCAATGTAATATTCCATTTTGGGTTAAAAATACTCTTCAAATATTTTGTTGATAAAGATCGGCTGTGGGCTGGTGGAGCAATGCTTTGTACCATCAGTAGCAATTTCTTCAGTACTTAATGTTTATGTGCTCATTTGTAGAGCTAGCTACATTACCTGCCACAATGGTGGAGGAGTTAATGCACGTGATGCTTTGCTCTGTGGAAGTAAGTAGGTAGGCAAATAACTAATCTTCCGGAAATAGTAGGGGACCGAGGGTCTAGTGAGATGGAGGAACTGAGGGAAATACATGTTAGTAGGGAAGTGGTGTTAGTTAAGTTGAAGGGATGAAAGGCAGATAAATCCCCAGGGCCAGATGGTCTGCATCCCAGAGTGCTTAAGGAAGTGACCCAAGAAATAGTGGATGCATTAGTGTTAATTTTTCAAAACTCTTTAGATTCTGGATTAGTTCCTGAGGATTAGAGGGTGGCTAATGTAACCCCGCTTTTTAAGACGGAGGGAGAGAGAAACCAGGGAATTATAGACCGGGAAGCCTGACATCGGTGGTGGGGAAACTGCTAGAGTCAGTTATCAAAGGTGTGATAACAGCACATTTGGAAAGCGGTGAAATCATCGGACAAAGTCAGCATAGATTTATAGTCATAGTCATACTTTATTGATCCCGGGGGAAATCGGTTTTCGTTACAGATGCACCATAAGTAATTAAATAATAATAAAACTATAAAACCATAAATAGTAATATGTAAATTATGTCAGGAAATAAGTCCAGGACCAGCCTATTGGCTCAGGGTGTCTGACCCTCCAAGGGAGGAGTTGTAAAGTTTGATGGCCACAGGCAGGAATGACTTCCTATGATGCTCTGTGTTGCATCTCGGTGGAATGAGTCTCTGGCTGAATGTACTCCTGTGCCCACCCAGTACATTATGTAGTGGATGGGAGACATTGTCCAAGATGGCATGCAACTTGGACAGCATCCTCTTTTCAGACACTGCCGCCAGAGAGTCCAGTTCCATCCCCACAACATCACTGGCCTTACGAATGAGTTTGTTGATTCTATTGGTGTCTGCTACCCTCAGCCTGCTGCCCCAGCACAGAACAGCAAACACGATCGCACTGGCCACCACAGACTCGTAGAACATCCTCAGCATTGTCCGGCCGATGTTAAAGGACCTCAGTCTCCTCAGGAAATAGAGACGGCTCTGACCCTTCTTGTAGACAGCCTCAGTGTTCTTTGACCAGTCCAGTTTATTGTCAATTCATATCCTCAGGTATTTGTAATCCTCCACCATGTCCACACTGACCCCCTGGATGGAAACAGTGGTCACCAGTACCTTAGCTCTCCTCAGTTCTACCACCAGCTCCTTAGTCTTTTTACATTAAGCTGCAGATAATTCTGCTCACCCCGTGTGACAAAGTTTCCTACCATAGCCCTGTACACAGTCTCATCTCCCTTGCTGATGCATCCAACTATGGCAGAGTAATCCGAAAACTTCTGAAGATGACAAGACTCTGTGCAGTAGTTGAAGTCCGAGGTGTAAATGGTGAAGAGAAAGGAAGACAAGACAGTCCCCTGTGGAGCCCCAGTGCTGCTGATCACTCTGTCGGACACACAGTGTTGCAAGCACACGTACTGTGGTCTGCTAGTCAGGTAATCAAGAATCCATGACACCAGGAAAGCATCCACCTGCATCGCAGTCAGCTTCTCCCCTAGCAGAGCAGGGTGGATGGTGTTGAACGCACTGGAGAAGTCAAAAAACGTGACCCTCACAGTGCTCGCTGGCTTGTCCAGGTGGGCATAGACACGATTCAGCAGGTAGACGATGGCATCCTCAACTCCTAGTCGGGGCTGGTAGGCGAACTGGAGGGGATCTAAGTGTGGCCTGACCATAGGCCGGAGCAGCTCCAGAACAAGTCTCTCCAGGGTCTTCATGATGTGGGAGGTCAATGCCACCGGTCTGTAGTCATTGAGGCCGCTGGGGCGTGGCGTCTTTGGCACAGGGACGAGGCAGGATGTCTTCTACAGCACAGGAACTCTCCGGAGCCTCAGGCTCAGGTTGAAGGCATGGCGAAGTACTCCACATAGCTGAGGGGCACGGGCTTTGAGCACCCTGGTACTAACACCACCTGGTCCTGCAGCCTTGCTTGGGTTGGGACGTTTCAGCTGTCTTCTCACCTGTTCAGCCGTGAAGCCCACCGTGGTGGTTTCATGTGGGGAAGGGGTATAGTCATGAGAGCAGGGTGGGGGACTGTGTGGAGGGGTAGGAGGGGAGAGTGGAATATGTGTTTGTTGGGGGCCGACAACAGATGACTCATGTGGGGGATGGGCAGGGGCCACACTGTCAAATCTGTTAAAGAACAGGTTAAGTTCGTTGGCCCTGTCCACACTGCCCTCAGCTCCTCTGTTGCTAGTTTGTTGGAACCCAGTGATGGTCCTCATCCCACTCCAGACCTCTCTCATGTTGTTCGGCTGGAGTTTCCACTCAGGCTTCCTCCTGTACCTGTCTTTAGCCTCCCTGATCCTGGCTTTCAGGTCCCTCTGTATTGCCCTCAGCTCCTCCCTATTTCCATCTCTAAACCCCCTCTATTTAGCGGTCAGGATGTCCTTAATGTCCTTTGTTACCCATGGCTTGTTATTTGAATAACAAAGGACAGTTCTTGTCGGAACATTGCAGTCCACACAGAAGTTGATGTAATCAGTGATGCACTCTGTGAGCCCATCAATATCCTCTCCATGTGGCTCACAGAGTGCCTGCCAGTCTGTCACCTCAAAACAACCCTGGAGCGCACATGATTTTATGAGATTCGTCAGACATGATTTTCCTTTGTGAAAGGAAAATCATGTCTGACGAATCTCAGAATTTTTTGAGGATGTAACTAGTAGAGTGGATAGGGGAGAACCAGTGGATGTGGTATATTTGGATTTTCAAAAGGCTTTTGACAAGGTCCCACACAGGAGATTAGTGTGCAAACTTAAAGCACATGGTATTGAGGGTAAGGTATTGATGTGGATGGAGAATTGGTTAGCAGACAGGAAGCAAAGAGTGGGAATAAACGGGACCTTTTCAGAATGGCAGGCGGTGACTAGTGGGGTACCGCAAGGCTCAGTGCTGGGACCCCAGTTGTTTACAATATATATTAATGACTTGGATGAGGGAATTAAATGCAGCATCTCCAAGTTTGCGGATGACACGAAGCTGGGCGGCAGTGTTAGCTGTGAGGAGGATGCTAAGAAGAAGCAGGGTGACTTGGATAGGTTAGGCGAGTGGGCAAATTCATGGCAGATGCAATTTAATGTGGATAAATGTGAGGTTATCCACTTTGGTGGCAAGAACAGGAAAACAGATTATTATCTGAATGGTGGCCGATTAGGAAAAAGGGAGGTGCAACGAGACCTGGGTGTCATTGTACACCAGTCATTGAAAGTAGGCATGCAGGTACAGCAGGCGGTGAAAAAGGCGAATGGTATGCTGGCATTCATAGCAAGAGGATTTGAGTACAGGACCAGGAAGGTACTACTGCAGTTGTACAAGGCCTTGGTGAGACCACACCTGGAGTACTGTGTGCAGTTTTGGTCCCCTAATCTGAGGAAAGACATTCTTGCCATAGAAGGAGTACAAAGAAGGTTCACCAGATTGATTCCTGGGATGGCAGGACTTTCATATGATGAAAGACTGGATCAACTAGGTTTATACTTGCTGGAATTTAGAAGATTGAGGGGGGATCTTATTGAAACGTATAAAATTCTAAAGGGATTGGACAGGCTAGATGCAGGGAGATTGTTCCCGATGTTGGGGAAGTCCAGAACGAGGGGTCACAGTTTGATGATAAAGGGGAGGTCTTTTAGGACCGAGATGAGGAAAAACTTCTTCACACAGAGAGTTGTGAATCTGTGGAATTCTCTGCCACAGGAAACAGTTGAGGCCAGTTCATTGGCTATATTTAAGAGGGAGTTAGATATAGCCCTTGTGGCTAAAGGGATCGGGGGGTATGGAGAGAAGGCAGGTACAGAGTTCTGAGTTGGATGATCAGCCATGATCGTACTGAATGGTGGTGCAGGCTTGAAGGGCCAAATGGCCTACTCCTGCACCTATTTTCTATGTTTCTATGTTTCAAATTGCAATATCAGTTCTTGTGGTAATACTAGTTCAACTCCAGTGCTTCACACCAACCTGAACAACGTCATTAATGAGATTATGGGAGTGAGACTCACAGCAGTGCTAAGTATAGAATGGTGACAGACATTGTTGGAAGGTGAGTAATGGGCCGTGCATTGAACTGTGTACGTGGATAATATGTGGCATCTGAAGACATATTTACTGATCCCAGCCATGGGTGACAGAGTCTTTGTATTTTCTGTGTCACTGTATGACACCAGATCCTCTCCACGCTGGGATTAAATTAGTGGCATTACTACACTGGACAAGTTATTAAATTAGCAACCCAGGAACTTGCATTGATGATTCAGGGATGAAAAAAATCAAGTCACACAATGGAATTTAAATTTATTTAATGAAATAAGTTCTGGGATAAAAGTCTGGTATCAGTCGTGATGACCATGAAGCTACAGATTACTATAATATTTGAATGAGTTTATCATTCTTTTTGGGTAGAAAAATGCATCACTTCCTATTCTGTATATGACACTGGAACCACAGCAAATTGTTCTGATTCTTTTCAATTCCCTCAAATGACTTGGTAAGCAACTTAATTCAAGTGCAATTAGGGATGGCCATTACATGCTGACCTTGCTGTTGACTTCCATTCTTGTGAACAAAGTTGTCTAAAATGATTAAAACGTTTTTAGGGGTGACACGGTACTGTAACAGTTAGTGTAATACTATTGCAGCACCAGTGACTCAGGTTCAATTCCCGCTGCTGCCTGTAAGGAGTTTGTACATTCTCCCCGTGAACCAATGGATTTACTCCAGATAATCCAGTTTCCTCCCACATTCCAAAGCACGTACAGTTCAGTAGGGTAATTGATCACGTGGGTGTAATTGGCTGGTGCAGGCTCGTTGGGCCAGAAAGGGCTGTTACTGTACTGTATCATTAAATAAATTAATTATTTGCCATTTGCTTGCATTGTAGGGATTGGACGTTACTCTGTCAGCCTTAGAGTTCATGATTATTAAGCTCTGAGTTTAAGGATTTTGTTTAGACCACTAAGAATTTGCTGAGAATAAGCAGAATGTTGAAGAACTGAGACTTCTGTAAGTACTTGAATCTTAAATAAAGTTTTATATCAAAATGAAACACAGTTCAGAACATGGAGCACAGCACATAACCCTGGTATAGGCATACAATAAAATCAGATCTTAAGCATTTTATTTTGACACTTTTTTGTCTTTATGTGTGATTGGCACCTGCTAATGGACCATGGATGTACCGATTATGTTTATTTACGTAGCCATTCTTCCTTTCCTTGATTCCCCCTGCTCAAAGCATGGCTGTGGGAATGAGAGGGTCAAGGAGGAGGACAGCTGGGTTATCAGTTGGAGGGAGGAGATGAAAAAACTTGCATCTCATTGGTATGGATTGTGATTGTCTGATTATTTTTGTTGATGATAGTAGGCGTGTGTGTTGGCATTGGCTCCTGATTAGCTGCAGGAGATGGATGATGGTCAAGCTCACAACTGAGAAAAGGTAGGATGATCAGCTTAGTGAGTCACAGGGGGCTGTCATTACATGGTTGAAGGTTTAGGTATGACCTTTGCTCCAGTGTTCCAGAGATGTTGTTGATAAGCCAACATATGGTCAAATATGATTTCCAAATTATTTTGGCATCAGCTAAGTTCCTTCCATTGAACTGAACCTCCACTTAGCACTGCTCAGGCCGAATGCAGAAACCATGGTCCAGGCATCCATTTTAGAAACAGGAAATGTAGGCCCACAGTTTAATGTCCCAGATATCTTCACTGTGAGCTATTAATGCTTGCTTATTAGTGCATGATAACATATATGGTTAATTAAAATAGTATGTCCTTCAGATTGCCAAGGAGAAGATCTGACGAATGATCAGGTTACATATTTATTTCACTGTAAAATATTCCAGAAGTGTTGCATTTACATTTTTATGCTTTGCCACTTGTTTTACTGAGGTTAACTTACATTTCTCTAATTATTGTTTACAATTTAATTAAACATATACTTGAGTAACTTTGCAATCATTTTAAAGGAGATTAAAAGATATGAAACAGCTCTTATTTTCTCACTACGATAGCTAAAGGTCAAATGTTGACTTTAATTCAACAGTAAGAAACAGAAATAAGGTGTCTTTCCATTGTATTTTTCTACCTTTTCTTTAGGACTGTGCTGCTGAAATGTTTTCCTTGGTGATCAGTTTGTACTCTGTTTAAGGAGTCAACTGGAAAACTGCCTGTTGGCTTGGATCATGTTACTAACCGAACATCCTCAACACTTCATTCCGTTAGGTAATTGCACCCAACTCTTGACCCCTGCAATTGACCTTTAACAGAACTAATTCCCAGAAAATGTCTCCCTCAAAAGTCGAACAGTCAGTGGTATTGAATAACAATGCTTTCATTTTATATGGATGCTCACATCTCTCTGAGTTTCCAAGCCTATCCTTTGTATGACCCCTTTTCTAACCCCAAACCACAGATGGGCATACATTGCCTATACTAATTCATAGACAAACCTATATTAATGTTCAGAGGTGTGCTGCAAATTCCAGCACAAACCCACCTTCTTAAAGCAGAAATGCTGTTCTCACATTTCACCTTTTCATATGAGATTTGATCAGTATAGTAAAACACTGCAAACATAATCTCCTGTAAAGGCACAATACACCATGACTTCCAGTCTGCACGATATGTACACATTAAAGCAAATGTGTCATAGGTTGGATTATAGCCTAATATGTTTAAACTGTCAGAATGCAGGCAGGTGATTTCTGAAAAGGTTTAGAAAATTCTAGTCAATATGTACTTAAAACTTAATGCAATGGAGTGAAAATTAAACTAGCTGAGAGGCAGAACTATAATGCACAACAAATACTAAAAAAAAAGGAGAATTACTTGTAGAGTAATTTGGGTTGTTGAATAATTTGCTAAATAATCTGTAAAAGGGACATTCCTTAAAGCAGGATTCTTCTACTCCACAAAATCTAGTTCATACCAATACATTTTGGACAGAAAGAAGTGAATTCAAAGGTTTCAAAGGTACTTTTAATGTCAGAGAAATGTATACAACATACATCCTGAAATTCTTTTTTTTCACAACCATCTGCGAAAACAGAGGAGTGCCCCAAAGAATGAACAACAGTTTAATGTTAGAACCACAAAGCCCCACCCAGTCCCCCCCAACGCGTAAGCAGCAACAAAGCAATGATCCCCCCCATCCCCACTAACAAAAAAACATTGGCATCCCCCCACTGAGCATTGAAGCGTGTCTTTATTGTGTCATCAATAAAGACACAGATTTGCAGTACCCCAAAAACTACTTGTTCACCCGGTAATTTGACATACCACAGGCTCTCTCACTCCCTAATAAGGGAAGAAGAAGTGTCCCCGTTTCACACACAAGAGGGGAAACATAACAAACTAATCACTGATGTACAGTGTTACAAATCGATTGCATCCCTTTTTCCGAACTCTGTGCCCAAAGAAATTGGGTCCCTGGGCACACAGCCAGCTGCCAGCTAGCTGCTTTCAATCTTCTGTCTCCCACGACATACCAATTTCCTGCAGAGGCACTGACCTCGAGTCCGCCTGCCATGAAATCCCAAAACTCCGAAGGCGTGCTAATCCTCTAGGCCACGTTCTTGGCATCTCAAATAACGGCCATTTGTGAGAGTCCAAGTGCAGGTCCCATTCCCGCAAAGAACCGAAGTCAGCATGCACCTGCAGGTCAGAGTCTTCAAAAGAACCCTGAAAGGGTAAAATAGAGATATCAAAGATAGAAGTAAAACTGTTTCCAAACAGAGTCGCCGTTAGACGCCATCGTCCCTCCTAAGCTCCACATTTGTGTTTCATTCAAAACATAATGACTCATTGCAAATACGGTACTAGAATTTTTGGATGAGTTGTTTAGGCTGATTTCCAACATGTAATTTGAGCAGTAAACTGCCCACCAGATTGGCAACCTGTTTAGAAATTACTTGGTTTTATTTTATTTCTAATTGATGTCTGTGCACCAAAATAAAATACCCATAAAGAACTTTCATAACTATGGAATACTCCAAATTGCTTTCATCTGATAAAAGGTCAGAGGAAATGTCTCAAGTTGAAATGTCGGCAGTCAACTTCAAAGTTCAATATAACATTTATTATCAGAGTATATACATGTTATTACATATAATCCTGAGATTCTTTTACCGGCGAGCATACTCAGCAAATCAAAAGAATAGTAACTACAACTGGATCAATGTAAGATCAGGTAGAACATAGAAGACAAAAAATTTTGCAAAAGCAAATATAAATAAATATCAATAAATAACGAGAGCATGAAATAACAAGATAAAGAGTCCTTAAAGTGAGATCATTAGTTGTGGGAACATCTCAATAGATGAGTGTAGTTATCCTCCTATGTTTAAGACCCTAATAGTTGAGGAGTAGTAACTGTTCTTGAAGCTGGTGGTGTGAGTCCGGTTTCCCTCTACAGATGTTACCTGACCTGTTGAGTTCCTACTGCAATTAATATTTGCTTTCTTGGTCATGTTTTGCAAAACTCACTTTCTAAACACAGCAGTTGCCACTTGAAAGATCGTAAATAGATGTACTGTAAATAAATGTCTAACTAATTTTGGTTTGATTACTTCTGGTCATAAAACGGGAGTTAGTCTTCTGTACTTAAAATGTCGATGGCAAGTAGTAATCAGCCTGAAATTAAAAGCACAGCTCTGTCTTTGAAAAGTAGGATGTAGCTCACTACACCTGGTTTATTACTGCTTGAGAGTGCAGTATAAGACAATAGGTTATTTAATTTGTCTTGTTTCAAAACAGAAAAAGCTTGTAGACCCAAATGAGTAATACTATTTAGCATATCAATAATAGATGTGTTTATAGTTGGAAAGTTTATGTACTCAAAGAAGTTAGCTTTATAGTATTACCTGAAATTTGTGTCTCCAAGAGGCTTTTAGACCATTTGTGTAAAAAGGGTGTCTGAGGAAATATGTGTGAAGTCACCCAAATGGCAGAGAATGGGGAGGAATGTAGAGAGCTGTTCAGGCTTATCAGGAACAGAGTAGAGACATCTAGAAACATGGGGTAAACTAGAATGCATTTGCCTGGCTTCAATTTCTGCAATGGACAATCAGTTTTTAGGAATTGTAGCAACACACATCAAAGTTGCTGGTGAACGCAGCAGGCCAGGCAGCATCTCTAGGAAGAGGTACAGTCGACGTTTCAGGCCGAGACCCTTCGTCAGGACTAACTGAAGGAAGAGCTAGTAAGAGATTTGAAAGTGGGAGGGGGAGGGGGAGATCCAAAATGATAGGAGAAGACAGGAGAGGGAGGGATGGAGCCAAGAGCTGGACAGGTGATAGGCGAAAGGGATATGGGAGGATCATGGGACAGGAGGCCCAGGGAGAAGGAAAAGGGGGAGGGGGGAGAAAACCCAGAGGATGGGCAAGGGATATAGTGATCCGATGCAGACTGGGAGATCATTTTGCTGAACACCTACGCTCTGTCCGCCAGAGAAAGCAGATCTCCCAGTGGCCACACATTTTAATTCCACATCCCATTCCCATTCTGACATGTCTATCCACGGCCTCCTCTACTGTAAAGATGAAGCAACACTCAGGTTGGAGGAACAACACTTTATATTCCGTCTGGGTAGCCTCCAACCTGATGGCATGAACATTGACTTCTCTAACTTCCGCTACTGCCCCACCTCCCCCTCGTACCCCATCCGTTATTTATTTATATACACACATTCTTTCTGTCTCTCTCCTTTTTCTCCCTCTGTCCCTCTGACTATACCCTTTGCCCATCCTCTGGCATTTTTCCCCCCCTCCCCCTTTTCCTTCTCCCTGGGCCTCCTGTCCCATGATCCTCTCATATCCCTTTTGCCAATCACCTGTGCAGCTCTTGACTTCATCCCTCCCCCTCCTGTCTTCTCTTATCATTTTGGATCTCCCCCTCCCCCTCCCACTTTCAAATCTCTTACTAGCTCTTCTTTCAGTTAGTCCTGACGAAGGGTCTCGGCCTGAAACATCGACTGTACCTCTTCCTAGAGATGCTTCCTGGCCTGCTGCGTTCACCAGCAACTTTGATGTGTGTTGCTTGAATTTCCAGCATCTGCAGAATTCCTCGTGTTTACGTTTAGGAATTGTACCTTGTTTTGGAAATCTGTTTTTAGAAATGGTTTATTATTTGGAAATGTTTAAGATAGAAATCCTCTGTGAGTCTAAAATTTTAAGAAGGGTGCTTGGATTTAAATGTGTATCACTGAAAATAAATTAACTGTGTTTTAAACTACATTGTTAGTTGGAAGTATCTTCTCCTTGCTAGGGAGAGGAGACCCATCATTTTAATAGTGGGAATATTGGCAACTGCTAAGAATAAACAGGAAAATGAACTGGTACTTTTGAAGATTGAGTAATTACAGCATAATTTCCCTTTAGTGAGAATACTCATGGATAGTCTTCATTTGAATTTAGAACTTCACAGTCAGTAAAACCAATACCTTCACACTACAGATGTTTATGTTTTTGCTCCAGTTATCTGAAAGGTCAAGTCTGTGTTTCTCTCCACAAATATGTGAGTCTCGAAGAATATTTCCACCATTCTAAGTTTTATTTTAGGTTTCCAAAATTTTCAGTTGTTTTTTGTCCTGTTGAAGGGTCTGAGCCCAATATGCCAACTCTCTATTCCTCTCCATTGATCCTGCCTGATCTGCTGAGTTCCTCCAACGTTTTGTATGTGTTACTCTGGACTTCCAGCATCTGCACACAGTCTCTTGTGCTCAGTTTTTTTTTGCTTCTTGATTCCAAATTACTTTATGATCACGGAAGGACTTCTGCCATGCATTCACTATGGTAACACAGCAGCTAATTTTCTCACATTTAGTTCCCATAAACAGCAAAATGATAATGACTAGATGATTTGAATTGTTGATATGAATTGAAAGATAAGTATTATCCAAGATTGCCTTGTTGTGACTGACTAAACTAAATCACATCCATGATATACAAGTCATATTAAACACAGTAGATCTTTGGGAGAGAATCTGTAGTTCTGCTCATAACGCAATCTTTTATATTTTTAGCACTATAATATCAACAAATAATTAACTACAGTTTAAATGGTCATAATCACTTACCTTTCTTTAATATTTTGTATGTGATCAGGTAATTGCATAATTACATATTTACAATGAGAGCACATCCCAATCAACAGACCTCTGAATATGCAAATACTGGTCATTAGCCTAAAAAATGCTTCTCGTCACGAAGTCCAGACACGCAAAATACGCCTTTTTTGTTACTGTATTAAGTAGTTCCTTTGATACACATCCAGCTATTAAATGACAAAACTAGAATATGAAAGCAAGGATGTAATTTTGAGACTTTATAAAGCACTGGTAAGGCCTCACATGGAGTATTGTGAGCAGTTTGGGGCCCCTTATCTTAGAGAGGATGGGCTGAAACTGGAGAGGGTTCAAAGGAGGTTCACGAAAATTATTCCAGGACTGAATAGCTTGTCATATGAAGAGTGTTTGATGGCTCTGGGCCTGTATTCGCCGGAATTCAGAAGAAAGAGGGGTGACCTCATTGAAAACTACCGAATGGTGAAAGGCCTTGATTGAGTGATGTGGACAGGATGTTTCTTATGATGGGAGAGTCTAAGACAAGAGGACACAGCCACAGAATAGAGGGGCATACTTTTAGAAATGGAGATGAGGAGAAATTTCTTTAGCCAGAGAGTGATGAATCTGTGGAATTCTTTGCCACAGGTAGCTGTGGAGGCCAAGTCTTTATGTACAGTATATTTAAGGTAGAAATTGATTGATTCTTGATTGCTCAAGGGCTGAAGGGATATAGGGAGAAGGCAGGAAATTGGGGCTAAGAGGAAAATTGGTGGACCTTACTTGATGGACCAAATAGCCTGATTCTGCTCCAAAATCTTCTGGTTTTATGTCTTAAAACAGATCTGTCCTGAACTGCACATTAAGTGGCAGACTTGTGCCTTTAATAATGTGCTAATACAGGAGATGGGGTGTAGGGGTCAGGGAGGGGTAGCACCTCTGGTGGGGGAACATGTTGCATCCTTTTCAGGGCGGTTTGTCCACCTTTGGTCCCCACCTGGCACTCAGCTCTCACCTGTGACTCCTCGTAGCTGTTTGCATGTGACAGCGGCCACACCCCGGGCAACGGCTTTGACAAGCTGGCTAAACCAGGTGAGGGTAGCCGACGGGTCTCAAATCCTTAGTGAGACAGGGAGTTGCCTATCCCAGCATGTGAAGACAGACTCCGGCGGATTGAGCGGGCGAGACCAATGAAAGGTCCAACGGTCAAGAAGGCGTTCTCTGCAAGCGTCGTGGAACGTGTAGAGCAGGACAAGACACAGAAGACATCTTGTTCATCCACTGTGCCTAGGTCCCATTCCCAGCCATCTCGACTCTTGTCTTGTCACTGGATCCAGATGGGAATTGGGAAGAGAGAGTGAGGCTGACGCTGCGCAGCTCTCCCTCACTTAAATCCAAATCAGGCGCTGGTCTCGACAACATCATAGCTGGCTGGTGGCGCAGTGACATCAGCACCGGACTCCGGGAGCAAAGGTTCACGAGTTCAAATCTAGTCGAGCCGTTACTGGGCATGCTTTCCATCCGTGCCGCATTAAGTGTCGAGCTAGCAACTCGACCTCGTAAAAAGTACTAATGATGTAGATTTGAACTCGTGAACCTTTGCTCCCGGAGTCCGGTGCTGATGTCACTGCGCCACCAGCCGGCGTGATGGTGTCGAGACTAGCGCCTGATTTGGATTTAAGTGAGGGAGAGACGCGCGGCGTCAGCCTCACTGTCTCTTCCCAATTCCCATCTGGATCCAGTGACAAGACAAGAGTCGAGATGGCTGGGAATGGGACCTAGGCACAGTGGATGAACAAGACGTCTTCTGTGTCTTGTCCTGCTCTACACGTTCCACGACGCTTGCAGAGAACGCCTTCTTGACCGTTGATTACGTTGAAATTACGGATAATTACGGATTCTTGACTAATGATGTCGAGGTCTTCATCAATGACGATTGACAAACCTTTAAATACAGGAGATAGTCACTTTATGCCTTCATTAACATCCCCATTAAGTTTTCAATGACCTCAATTAACATGAATGTTCATTGATTGTCTTTCCTTGCATAGTTTCAATGGGACCGATTCAGAATACCAATCATTGGTTTCAAAGCATTTAAAGTATCTGTTGAAGCTAAATTCTGGAAGACTAGTTCACACTGAAATGAATTCCTTCTATCCATAATTTCGTAACCCAAGAATAATCCCAGGAAGGTTAAAGTTTGATGAGTCTCTGAATCAGCAGGGAAGCCAAAATGCCCTTCACTGAAGTTCTGATCCACAATTAATCAACTATCACATTTCCTTGTGGGCCTACACTGAAATTGTACAGTCGTTATACCTAAATGGTTATCTACAAGATGGTAGCAGCAGTGGCAATAAAATGTTGTTCCAGGCATTTGACCACAGTTTCATCTTGGATGCATTTGGTATCCAGGGTGAATTGCAAGTTTAGATTTGGAACTGGCATGCTCAAAGAAGACAGAAGGAAGGCTTGGCTGGAGATCTGTGACCTGTGATGTCCCACAAGAATCAGTACCGGGAGCTCTGTTTGCAATATATGTCAACGATTTGGATAAAAATGTAGAAGAGCGGATTAACAGGTTTATACATGATGCCAACGTTGGTGCAGATGTGGGCAGCGTAAAGGAGAAAGCAGGGTATTAATCAGTTATAGATATGGACAGAGAAGTGCTAGATGGAGTTCAATTTGGGGAAGTGTAAGGTTTTGCAATGTGTAGGTAGAATGAAAGGAGTATATATTCAGTTAATGGTAGACTCCTTAATAGCATTGAGGCATGGAGGGATCTTGGGGTCCAGGTTCCTAGTTCACTGGAAGTATCTAAGTGAATGCATAAGGTGGTGAAGAAGGCATATGGCATGCTTGCCTTCATTGGTAGGTATGCTGAGTAGAAGAATAATGAAAACATGCTGCAATTATGTGTTAATCCACTCTTTAAGAACGAAGAGAGGCAAAAGGCTGGAAATTATAAGCAAGTTAGCCTGAATTCAGTGGTTGGAATAACAGTAGTAAGGATAAGATTTTCAGGCATTTGGAGGCACACAATAAAATAGGCCAAAGTCAGCATGGTTTCCTTAACGAGAAAACTTGACTAACAAATCTGCTAGAATTTATTGAGGAAATTACAGGCAGGACAGACAAAGGAGAGTCAGGGATGTCATTCCACAAACAAGAGAAAATCTGCAGATGCTGGAAATCCGAGTAACATACACACAGTGCTGGAGGAACTCAGCAGGCCAGGCAGCAGCTATGGAAAAGAGTATAATTGGTATTTCAAGTGTCGACTGTGCTTTTTCCATAGATACTGCCTGGCCAGCTGAGCTCCTCCAGCATTGTGTGTGTGTTGTTCAGGGATGTCATTTCCTTGGATTTTCAGAAGGCCTTTCACAAGGTGCCACACATGAAGCTAGTAAATAAGGTAAGAGCCCATGGTATTACAGGAAAGATGGACAGAAAGATTGGCTGACTGGCAGAAAGTAAAGAGTGAGAATGAAGGGGGATTTTTTTCTGATTGACTGCCAGTGACAGTGTTCCACAGGGGTTCGGTGTTGAGACTGATATTTTTCACTTTATATGTTAATGATCCTGATGACAGAATTGATGGATTTGTGGCCAAGTTTCTGCATGTTACAAAAATAAGTGGAGGGGCAGCAAGTGTTGAGGATGCCAGTAGTCTGCAGAAGGACTTGAATAGTTTGGAAGAATGGGCAAAGAAGTGACAGATGGAATGCAATGTAGGGAAGTGTAGAGTTTGATACAGGAGGAGGACTATCAGACATGACTGTCAGTAGTTACTGTGTTGGCAAAGGGCACCAGCTGGTTAACTTTGTTTCAGGATCACACTCAGCAGTTTAATTTCTATGCCACATATATCTCCCTCTCTCCCTCTCCCTCCCCTTAGTCTGCCTGGCCTTTAAGTTTGTGGAACTTGCTGAGTTCCTCCAACTTTTTGATTTTATTGCTCAAGATTTGCAGCATATGCAGAATTCCTTGCGTCCCCAATTATCATTACACTGTCACAAACATGAGGAAATCTGCAGATACTGGAAATTCAAGAAACACACACAAAACGCTGGTGGAACGCAGTAGGCCAGGCAGCATCAACAGGAAGAAGCACAGTCGACGTTTTGGGCCGAGACATCAATTGTACTTCTTCCTATTGATGCTGCCTGGCCTGCTGCGTTCCACCAGTGTTTTGTGCGTGTTGCTATCATTACACTGTAATGCTTTTTTTTTATCACAACTTGCTGATATGCACCATCTGTGTCTTCAGCATTCATGTTCCTGTTCCTTTTCATTTGTAGGTTTGTTTTCAGCTGGAGCTGTCAAATTGAAGTAACAAGCAGGTATCTGTCATTTAATTCTCTGTAAGGACATTGTTATTGTCTTTTGTTCTGCCTGTGAGGGTGACAAGAAAGTGAATCATAATGTTTGACCTGGGTCCAGTGTTTCCACTGGCTGCTTCACTGGCTCTGCTCACAGACGCAGGTGTCATTTGTCAGGAGTACCACCTGTGGTCCTATCCATCTGGCAGTGAATTCTACCTTTTCAGATATCTCCATTACAGTGACTTAGTCATCCTGCTATGGAAACATCACCTAGTCTCCCTCTGGCTCCTTTTGAACAGCAATCTGTTGCTGTTTTGCTCAGTCCCTCAACAATTTAAGCTAGTTACAACAGTCGTTCACATCTCCATAACATCTTACTAAACTGGCTTCAGTAGTTCTTACAATTTCTCTGGTATCCTGTTCTTGTGCCCTTTTTTCCCTGAGGTCTTCCCACTCATACTCCTCTGCACCTTACATTCCCACTGCGTCTAACACTTCTGGTCTGAGTTTGGCCCCTACCTCCGAGACCTCCTGACATAACTCACACACATTGACCTGACTCCTGTCCCTCTCTGGCCATGCTGTCTTTCTGTAGATCACATCGGTTTGCTGACGCTGACTCATCCACATAACCTGAGTCTATGATAACACCTGCCTTACTTAGTGTGTCTTTCCCCTGACAGTACCCTCATTGTTTGGACATATCCAAAAATCTTCTGAAAGTTGCACTTCCTCTATCAATTAACTGAGGCTGACTTCTCTCTGTTGTCATTGTTTCACCCTGCACTGGTAATGCACATGCCCTCTCCAGTCATGTGCAAGCGAAGATCTGTTATTGATATCAATGACCCTGTGCCCACTAGCATATTGTATATTTCTGACCCCAAATAGACCTCCGGTGCACTTCCATTGGGAGACCAGTCCTGACAAGGGAAGCTGTTGCAAGCTCTTTGATATGGATCCTGTCTTTACCAGCTGCATGGTCTAGTAGGCAGTCAGAATGGACAGAGAGCTGCTACTGTGGTTTCCGCCTGCCTTGCTGGGTGACTCTTGGATCTTCCTTCCTTAAGAGGATGCTGCCTCTAACCTGAGCTGAAAAGTCTGAGAGGCCACAGATGTAACTTATCGTCGCCTTTACCCTTCTTTTCTATTCCAGGGTTCCTTTGCTAAGTGTCCCGGTTGCTGATGCACAAAGCAAGTCCTGTTTTGTCACAGCAGCTGCATTCACTAAAGCCATTCTGCAACTTATCTCCCCTCTGGTCCATTTCCCCAGCCCATGATATTATTTTGGGGCAGGTAGATCCCACAGGTCTAAAACTTCCCAGCCTGCAGAACTCAGCCATTTCCTCAGCATTTTCAGGAAGACTGGATCATCCTTTCCTGGATTATTCCTCGCAGACCAAAGAAGTATGCTCTGTATAATCAATGTTATATCTAAACCACTGATAGTATTACTACGTGGAACTCCCACTCATGCCCATATACCATCCTGCACCCTGAAATATATTGTCCCACCTAATCCTTCAGCATTAACCAACACATGCATATTTTTGGATGCATCTGGTGAATTTCAATAATTTCTTCTATTTTGCAGCAGAAACCTGTATTCACACAAGCAACTCTCAATGAAGCAGCTCAGACAGAATCCTCTTATTCACCATGGGCATGAATAGTCGATCGGGTGTAGTAATCTGTATTGGGGGCTGGCTGAGATCATCACGATTCTGGGCCTAACTTTGTCTTGATGTCAATACTTTATACTTTATACTTTATTGTTGCCAAACAATTGATACTAGAGCGTACAATCATCACAGTGATAGTTGATTCTGCACTTCGTGCTCCCTAGATTACAAATCGATAGTAAATATTAAAAATTTAAATTATAAATCATAAATAGATAATAGAAAAGGGAAAGTAAGGTAGTGTAAAAAAACCGAGAGGCAGGTCCAGATATTTGGAGGGTACGGCCCAGATCTGGGTTAGGATCCGTTCAGCAGTCTTATCACAGTTGGAAAGAAGCTGTTCCCAAATCTGGCCGTATGACTCTGCAAGCTCCTGAGCCTTCTCCCGGAGGGAAGAGGGACGAAAAGTGTGTTAGCTGGGTGGGTCGTGTCCTTGATTATCCTGGCAGCACTGCTCTGACAGCGTGCAGTGTAAAGTGAGTCCAAGGACGGAAGATTGGTTTCTGTGATGCGCTGTGCAGTATTCACGATCTTCTGCACCTTCTTCTGGTCTTGGACAGGACAATTTCCATACCAGATTGTGATGCACCCTAGAAGAATGCTTTCTATGGTGCATCTATAAAAATTAGTGAGGGTTTTAGGGGACAGGCCAAATTTCTTTAGCTTTCTCAGGAAGTAAAGGCGCTGGTGGGCCTTCTTGGCAGTGGACTCTGTTTGACTGGACCAAGTCAGGTCATTTGTGATATTGACCCCAAGGAACTTAAAGCTTTTGACCTGTTCCACTTGCGCACCACCAATGTAAATGGGGTTGTGCGGTCCGCTACTCCTTCTGAAGTCAACAACCAATTCCTTTACCAATAGGTAAAGTCCTGACAGACATGGTAAATTGGTTTATTAAATTAGTAGCTTTATTACTGTTACATGTAGCAAGGTGCAGTGAAAAACTTACTTTGTATACATTCATACAGATCAATTTGGTACAATAGCTCACTGAGGTAGTAGAAGGTATTACAGAGAAAGAGCACTGAAGGTGCACAACACAATGAGGTACATTGAAATCAAGAGTCCATCGTGTCATACTAGGGAACCATTCCATAGTCTTGTACTAGCAGTACAGAAGCCGCCCTTGAACCTTATGGTATGTACTTTCAGGTATGTGTATTTTCTGGCCTGATTGGAGAGAGGAGAAGAGAGTATATCTGGGATGGGTGATGTCCTTGACTATGCTGGCTGCTTTACTGAGGCAGTGGGAAGTGCAGACAGTCCATGGAGGGGAGGCTGGTTTCTGTGATGTGGTTGCAGAGCAGTTGCTGTACCAAGCCATGATACATTTGGATAGGACGCATCGATAAAAACAGGTGAAGGTCAAAGGGTGCATGTCACCTGTGGAAGTAGAAGCGGTGGTGAGCTTTCTTAGCTGTGGTGTCTACAGGGTTGGACCACGACCGGCTGATGGTGAGGTTCACTCCAAGGGATTTGAAGCTCCCAACTTTCTTCACCACAGCACCATTGATGAAGGGAGGAGCATGTGCATACCCCTCCCCACCACCTCCTGAAGTCAATGACTAGCTCTTTTGTTCTGCTGAGACGGAGAATATTTGCCGTGACTCCATGTTACTCATTTCGCTATTTCCTTCTTCTACTTGGACTCATTGTTATTTGAGATATGATGGTATAATCTGCAAACTCGCAAATGGAGTTAGAGCAAGATCTGGCCATAGAGTCATGAGTGCACAAGGAGTAGACCAGGGAGCTGAGGATGCAGCACTAATCATGGCGAAGGAGTTGCTGCCTATCCTTATTGATTGTGGTCTGCTTGTCAAAATCAGAATCAGAATTAGGTGTATTATCCCTGACAAAAGTCATGAAATTTGTTGTTTTGTGACAGCAATACAGTACAGGCATAACAAATTACTATAAGCTATAACAGAAAAATGCAGAGTGCGAAAGAGAAATTGGGAGGTAGTGTTTGTGGGTTCATGGACTATTCAGAAATCTGATGGAGAAGGGAAGAGATTGTTCCTAAAACACTGAGTATGGGTCTTCAGGCACCCGTACTTCCTCCCTGTTGGTTGTAATGAGAAGAGGGCATGTCACAAGGTAGTAGTAAAGTTGATTTCTCAGAAGGGGCATCTCTCAATCTCCTACCAGCCTGGAGGTGTCAATGATATTTATTATCACTAACTTATATGATGTGAAATTCATGGTTATGTAGCAGCGTTCAGTCTAGAAGCAAAAAGATTACAAAAATATAATGTTAAAAATGTAATAATGAGGTAGTATTCATGTGTTCATGGACTGTTCAGAAATCTCATGGTGAAAGGGAAGAAGCTGCTCCTATAATGTTGATTTTCATAGCTCCTTCCAATGATGGTAATGAGAGGAGGGCATGTCCCAGATCATGAGGGTCCTTTGTAATGGATGTAACCTTCTTCCCTGATGCTCCAAACAACTTTTATGCATGCTTCTAGGCATGCAACACAATGCCAGACAAAAAAAATTTACCTGACTTCCAAGTAAGCAGCCATTGTCAGTAACAGCAACAGACGTGAGAACTGATCAGCGGAGAGTCAACCCCCGAAGGCTGTCAGCCCATTCAGCACACCAGTTCACTGATGTCTTCACGGATGTATTGTAAAGGGTTAATCTTTGTGCTTGTTGAATGTCTTCAGCACCACTGTGTCCTTGAATGTAGCAGAACGAGCTGCAAAAGCTTTGATTAGACTGTGGGAATACTATACAGTAACCATGAGAATGTAATATACTGGGAGAGTACGGCCTTGAGAAGGTGAAATTCAGTGAACACAGGGGTAGGATTTGTGAAGTGCGGTGACTAGTGATAATTGGTTCTGATTCGATAGTTCAAGCTGGTGCTAATATATTGGTTCACTTACCACAGCATTTTATACCAGTGCAGACTAATTAGAGCATTCAGTGGGGCTTGGGAGTAATTCTTCCAGGCCTCACTGATGGGCTGGTCATGAATGGTGCCACAGGTTGGGCAGAGTGTGAGGTGTGCTGCAGTAAGAGGGGCCTGCACACACCTAGATAAGTATTTTAATGCTTGTGATTCTGTCCTAATAAAGGAAGTTTTCCAGTTCTAAGTAAATAATAGTTTTGTCATTCTGCTTATCCGAGCTGGTTCCATGAACCTTTTGTTGTCACAAAACAATGAGCATCTTCAGCATTTCACTCATTCAGACTGCCGTGCCAACACGCTTCAAGTCAGCCCCCACCATCCCTGTGAAAGAACCCTACACATCCAGAACTAAACGACTACCACCCAGTAGCACTGACACCATATCATCATGAAGATTTGAATGTCTGCTAATGGCACATATCAAAAATTCCATTTCAGCCACACTGGACACTCACCAATATGCTTACCGACAGAACCACGCTACGACAGATAGCATAGCACCTGTCATGCACTTAGAAAACAAGGGCACTTCTATCTGACTGCTCTTTCTGGATTCGGCACATAAGACCATAAGACATCGGAGCAGAATTAGACCATTCGGTTCATTGAGTCTGTTCCACCATTTCATCATGTCTGATACATTTCCCTCTCAACCCCATGCTCCTATCTTCTCCCTGCAACCTTTCACACCCCAACTAACCAAGAACCTACCTCTGACTTAAATATACCCAATGACCTGGCCTTCACATGGCAATGAATTCCACAGATTCACCATCTTCTGGCTAAAGAAATTTCTTCTCATCTCTGTTCTAAGTGGATATCCCTCTATTTTGAGGCTATGCCTTCTGGTCCTGGACTCCCCTACAATAGGAAACATCTTCTCCATATCCACTTTGCCTAGGCCTTTCAAAATTTGAGAGGATTCAACTAGATCCCACCTCATCCTTATAAATTCAAGTGAGAAAGTCCCAGACACATCAATCACTCCTCATATGTCAACCCTTTCATTCCTGGAATCAGTCTTCTGAACTTCCTCTGAACCTTCTCTATTTTCAGAGCATCCTTTCTTAAATAATAGGCCCACAATTGCTCACAATACTCCAAGTGTGCTTTGACAAATGTCTTATAAAAGTCTCAGCATTACATCCTTGTTTTTGTATTCTAGTCCTGTTGAAAAGAATTCATTGCATTTGCTTTCCTTACCACTGACTCAACCTGCAAGTTATCCTTTCAGGACAAAAGACAATAGACAATAGACAATAGGAGCAGGAGTAGGCTATTCAGCCCTTCGAGCCAGCACCGCCATTCACTATGATCATGGCTGATCATCCACTATCAGTATCCAGTTCCTGCCTTATCCCCATAACCTTTGATTCCACTATCTTTAAGAGCTCGATCCATCTCTTTCTTGAAAGCATCCAGAGACTTGGCCTCCACAGCCTTCTGGGGCACAGCATTCCATATATCCACCACTCTCTGGGTGAAAAAGTTTTTCCTCAACTCCGTTCTAAATGGCCTACCCCTAATTCTTAAACTGTGGCCTCTGGTTCTGGACTCACCCATCAGCAGGAACATGCTTCCTGCCTGCAGCGTGTCCAATCCCTTAATAATCTTATATATTTCAATAAGATCCCCTCTCAGCCTTCTTAATTCCAGAGTATACAAGCCCAGTCGCTCCAATCTTTCGACATATGACAGTCCCGCCATCCTGCATGAGGTCTCCCACGTCCCTCTGCACCTCTGAATTTTGAATTTTCTCCCCATTTAGAATATAGTCTATACTTTTATTCCTTCTACCAAAATGCATGACTATACACCTCCCAACACAGTATTCCATTTGCCACTTCTTTGTCCATTCTTCTGCTCTGTCCTAGACCTTCTGTAACCTCCCTGCTTCCTCAACACTACCTGTCCCTCCACCTATCTTTATGTCGTTCACAAATTTGGCCACAAAGCCATCAATTCCATCATCCAAATCTTTGACATACAATGTAAAAAGAATTCGTTTCAACACCAACTCCTGGAGAAAATCACTAGTCACCAGCAGCCAATCAGAAAAGGTTCCCTTTATTCCTACTTTTTGCCTTTTGCCAATCAGTCAATGCTCTATACAGTACATGCTAATATCTTTCCTGTAATACCATGGGATCCTACCTTGTTAAGCAGCCACATGTGCAGCACTTTGTTAAAGGCTTTCCGAAAATCCAAGTACAAAACATCCACAAATTCTCCTTTGTCTATCCTGCTTGTTATTTCCTTAAAGAATTCCAACAGATGTGTCAAGCAAGATTTTCCCTTGAGGAAATCATGCAGATTATGGCCTATTTTATCATCTGCATCCAAGCACACCAAAACCACATCCTTAACAATCAATTCTAACATCTTCCCAACCACCAATGTCAGGCTAACTGGCTTATAATTTCCTGTAACACACATCAAAGTTGCTGGTGAACACAGCAGGCCAGGCAGCATCTCTAGGAAGAGGTACAGTCGACGTTTCAGGCCGAGACCCTTCGTCAGGACTAACTGAAAGAAGAGTTAGTAAGAGATTTGAAAGTGGGACGGGGAGGGGGAGATCCAAAATGATAGGAGAAGACAGGAGGGGGAGGGATGGAGCCAAGAGCTGGACAGGTGATTGGCAAAGGGGATATGAGAGGATCATGGGACAGAAGGTCCGGGGAGAAAGACGGGGGAGGGGGGAACCAGAGGATGGGCAAGGGGTATAGTCAGAGGGACAGAGGGAGAAAAAGGAGAGTGAGAGAAAGAAACCCCCTTACATGTGTATAAAAATAAATAACGGATGGGGTACGAGGGGGAGGTGGGGCATTAGCGGAAGTTAGAGAAGTCAATGCGTTTTTATAATTTCCTTTCTTCTGCCTCCTTCCTTTCTTGAAGAGTGGGGCACATTTTAAATTTTCCAGTCCTCTGGAACCATTCCAGAACCTAGTGATTCTTGAAAGATCATTACTAACGCCTCCACAATCTCTTCCACTGCCTCTTTCAGAACCCTAGGATGTAGTCCATCTGGTCCAGGTGATTTATCTAACTTCAGAGCTTTCTGTTTCCCAAGCACTTTCTCACTAGTAATAGCAATTGCATTCACTTCTGCCCCCTCGCACTCTTGAACTTCTGAAATACTACTAGTGACTTCCACAGTGAAGACTGATGCAAAATGTTCTGATGAAGGGTCTTGGCCCAAAACCTCATCTGTTTTCTCTTTTCCATAAATGCTGTCTGCCCCGTTTTGTTCATTCAGCGTTTTGTGTGTGTTGCTTCGATTTCCAACATCTGCAGATTTTCTTGTGTTGGCAAAATCCTTATTCAGTTCTTCCACCATTTCCACATCCCCCATTACTCCCTCTCCAGCATTATTTTCCAGCTATCTAATATCTACTCTCGCCTCTCTATTACTCCTTATATATCTGAAAAAATGTTCCCCCTCTTGATATTGTTGGCTGGTTTACCTTTTCCTCCCTTATGGCTGTGTTTAGTTGCCTTCTGTTGGTTTTTAAGTTTCCCAATCCACTGGATTTGCTCTAATTTTTGCTCTATTATATGCCCTCCCTTTTGCTTTTACGTTGTTTTTGAGTTCCCTTGCCAGCCACGGTTGGATCATCCTACCTTTAGAATACTTATTCTTCTTTGGGCCTGATGTTAGTGGCGAGAAGAAAGCATGATAACGGATGCTGCCTTTTTCTGTGGCAGTGCTCCATGTAAATGTGCTCAATGGTGGGGAGCACTTTGTCTGTGCGGGACTGGGCTCTATCCACCACATTTTGTAAAAATTTTCCTTCCTGGGCATTGGTGTTTCTATTCCAGACTGTGATGCAACCTATTAGTATACACTCTACTTGGCATCTATGGAAGTTTGTACTTTATGCAAACTTCTAAAAAAGTAGAGGCACTGATATGCTTTCTTTGTGATGGTGTTTACCTACTGGTCCCAGGAAAGATTCTCTGACATGGTAACAACACCGAAGGTTTTAAAGTCAGAGACCCTGTCATCTCCGACTCCCTTACGAGGACTGACTCATGAACAGCTTCTTTCTCCTGTAGTCAATAATTAGCTCTTTGGACTTGATATCGCTGAGTGCAAGGTGGTTGTTGTAGCACCATTCAACCAGATTTTCAATCTCCCTTCTATATGCTAATTTGTCACCATCTTTGCTTCAGCCAACAACAATGATGCAATCAGCAAACTAACGTACAGCATTGGAGTTTTATTAACCTCAAAATCATAAGTATAAAGCAAGTAGAGTAAGGGGCTAACATTATTGTCCCACAGATCTTAGTGAACAAACTTCTACTCCTCAGTCGAAGTACACCACTGTGCAACTGGTGTTGGACTTCCAAACCAACAGACCTCAGATGGTCAGTAGGCAGAATAGCTTCTCCCTCCACATCATCCCCAACACAGATACCCCCCAGGGCTGTGTGCGAAACCCACTGCTTTTACACTCTGCTCACATACAACTGCATGGCCCAACACATGAGCAATCACATTGTTAAGTTCACCGATGATGTGACAGTGGTGGGTGGGGCTGCTCACCAACAACGATGAGAGGGCCTACAGAGAGAAGGTGGAAGAGCTGGAGACCTGGTACCAAGCAAATGACCTCTTCCTCAATATTAACAAGACAAATGAGATAGTTATTGACTTCAGGAGAACTCGCACCACTTATACCCCTCTTTACTTCAGCGGCACAGCAGTGGAAACTGCAAGCTGTTTCAGGTCTCAAACACGAGGAATTCTGCAGATGCTGGAAATTCAAGCAACACACATCAAAGTTGCTGGTTGACACAGCAGGCCAGGCAGCATCTCTAGGAAGAGGTACAGTCGACATTTCAGGCTGAGACTCAGACAAAGTTTGCATCAATATGGCGATCTCAGGATAGATCCTCTGAGATCTTAATGCTAGGAACCTGAAGCTGCTTCCCTTTCCACCACTGATCCTTTGATTAGTACCGGTGTGTGTTCTTCTGACTTCCCCTTCCTGAAGTCCACAATCGGTTCCTTGAACTTGCGGGCACTGAGTGAGAGATTGTTGTTTTGATACCACTCAATTAGTCCATCTATCTCACTCCTGCACTCCTCCAATTGCCATCTGAAACCCTATGGCAATGGTTTTATCAGCAAATTTATAAAATTTACAAGAGCATATTTTGGAGGTAAGCCATCACAATTACAGTATATTGCCCTCTGCATTATCAGCAGTATGTTTCCGGCCACATCCAGGATACTCACAGAACTTTCAAGGTGCTGGGCCCAGCAACCCAGGCAGCAGCGTCTCTTTCCTGGACTTTGACGTGAGCTGCTTAGAAATTTGAAACTGGTAACAGAAGACAGTTTCACTCTGTGTAGTGTATTGATGTCTGTCCAGACATTTACAAATCTTGGGAGGGATATTTCAAATAAAGTTTCTTTTTTTTTGTTTGTCTGTTATTTTAGGATTGTTGCTGAACTGATTTACTGTTATCCTGGACCATTGTTTCATGATAAAGGAAGCTGGTTTGTTCCACCCGCGAGTGAAGCTGAAGCTGACAGCCATTTGAATAAAAGCACAATATTATATATATAGAGCAAGGTTATTTTTATTACCATTGTTATTTTCCACCTGACATACTTGCCATTCATTATTAATGCAATTTCCTGAGGTGTGTTATTTACATTTGGTGATGACATAACATTCAAATGGAAATGAATGCAATTGTCATTCATTTCCTGGAGGGTGGTGACGTCTCGCTAAAATCAAATTCTATGTGTGCCAGTTACGTTCCAACACCTTGCTTCGGAGATTGTTATTCATGCAGGAACTATTGCAGTATGCACTGGCTAATCAATCAAGCACCAGGATACCACTGCAGAACCATAGACTGTCCTCATCCGCTTTTCACAATGGACTTCCTGTTGGGGAAGGGGAGGGGTGGCACTCAAGAGACTATTGGAATCTGGACAGATTTGTACCTTCCTGATCCAGTGGTGCTGATACCAATTATTGTGCCTCATGGTGCCCAGTTCACAGAGTGGACTGAGTGTAGATGATAACCAAACAAGCTCAACCATTCTGGGCATATGCTGAGCAAACAAAATAAATCCCCTTTTTTTCTGATAAATAAATCTTACTTTGATCTAGTTATTTTCCACACAATACCTCATATTTGAGCGATGGTGGAAATCTGTTGTTTTTGTTTCTCTTATGTGCAAATGAAATGAATTTCATGGTGGTTACAGTGTTGTCTCTACCTTGTCTTAATAACTTGTGACATAGCTATTAACACAAAAATGTTTTCACTGTAGCTCATATTGAAGATACCTTGCATGTGTTTGAACAGCAGTTTACCTGTGAAATATGCTGTATATTTTTCTTTCTACCTTTCTATGTAGATGAATCATATTGTACATTTAAAAGTTTAAACTTTCCCTTAAATACTAAGATTTTCTCAAAAAAAGTCTAAATTTAAAATGTCTTTTTAAAATCCCTTTAAACTTCCCTCTAGATGCTACGAATTTTCTCAAGAACCAGAAGGCAATTCCAATTTTTACTAGAATATGCAAATGATATTTCCTGGATTTCTATTGAGGACATTTGTGAAGAAAATTATTGCAGCGACATGTCATTGGAAGGAGGAGAAAGAAGTGGCTCTGTCTTTCATTCAGAATGGTTTCTTAAGACAATTGACCTGGTCAATTGTTAAAAACTTATTGAACAGTGGTTTCCAGTTTGAATTGCTTTACATCCAGGAACTTGATTAATGGTGACATAAGATCATAAGATATAGGAGCAGAATTAGGCCATCTGGCCCATCAGTTCTGCTCTGCATTTTCATCATGGCTGATCCAATTTGCCTCTCAGGCTCAATTTCCTGCCCTCTCCCTGTATCCCTTCATACCCTGACCAATCAAGAATCTATCAACCTTGGCTTTAAAAATACATACAGACATGGTCTCCACAGCTGCTGGTGGCAAAGAATTCCAAGGTTTCACCATTCGATAGGTTTCAATGAGCTCACTCCTTATTCTTCTGAATTCCACTGAAAACAGGCCCAAAGACATCAACAGCTCAGACATGACAAGCCATTCAATCCTGGACTCATTTTGTGAACCTCCTGTGAACCCTCTCCAGTTTCAGCACACCCTTCCTAAAATAAGGGGCCCAAACATGCTCACAGTACATCAAGTGAGGCCTTTATCAAGTTTCAAAATTATATCCTTGCTTTTGTATTCATCCTCTTGCATTTGCCTTCCTCACCACAGACTGCACCTGCAGGTTAACCTTTAAGGAATCCTGCACAAGGACTCGTAGGTCCCTTAGTATCTCAGTTTTTTGTATTTTCTCTCTATTTAGAAAATAGTCAACCCTTTCATTTCTTCTGTCAAAGTGCATGACCATATGCTTCCTGACACTGTATTCCATCTGCTATTCTTTGCCCATTCTCTTAATCTGTCTAAGTCCTGTAGCCTCTCTACTTCTTCAGAAATACCTCCACCTATCTTCAAATCATCTGCAAACTTTGCAACAAAGCCATCAATTCCATCATCCAAATTATTGACAAATAACGGAAAAAGAATTTGTCCTAACACAGACCCCTGTGGAACACCACGAGTCACCGGCAGACAACCAGAAAAGGCTCCCTTTATTCCCACTCTTTGCCTCCTGCCAATCAGCCACTGCTTTATCCATGCTGGAATCTTTCCTGTCATACCATGGGCTCATAGCTTGTTAAGCAGCCTCATGTGTGGCACCTTGTCAAAGCCCTTCTGAAAATCCAAGTATACAACATCAACCATTTCTCCTTTGTTTATCCTGAACATTATTTCTTCAAAGAATTTCAGCAGATTTGTCAGGCAAGATTTTCTCTTCAGAAAACCATGCTGACTTGTAGCCTATTTTATCATGTGCTTCTAAGTACCCTGAGACCTCATCCCTAATAAGATACTCCAACATCTTCCCAACAACTGTGGTCAGACTAACAAGCCTATAGTTTCCTTTCTTCTGCTTCTCCCCTTTCTTGAAGAGTGGAGTGACATTTGCTATTTTCCAATCCCCTGGAACTATTCCAGAATCTAGTGCTGCTTTAAAGATCACTCCATGGTCTTTCAGAACTCCAGGGTGTATATCATCTGGTCCAAGTGACTTATTTAGCTTCAGACCTTTGAGATTCCCAAGAACCTTCTCTCCAGAAATGGTAATTTCACACACTTCATGCCTCCTGATACCTGGAACTTACACCATACTGCTAGTGTCTTCCACAGTGATGCAAAATACTTATTCAGTTTGTCTGCTGTTTCGTTGTCCCCCATTACTACTTCTCCAGCATTGTTTCCCAGCAGTCTAATATCCACTCTTACCTCACTTTTACACTTTAAGTCTTTGAATAAATCTTTGGTATCCTCTTTAATATTATTGGCTAGCTTAGAAACCATAGAAACTACAGCACAGAAACAGGCCTTTTGGCCCTTCTTGGCTGTGCCGAACCATTTTCTGCCTAGTCCCACTGACCTGCACACAGACCATATCCCGCCATACACCTCTCATCCATGTATCTGTCCAATTCATTCTTAAATGTTAATAAAGAACCCGCATTTACCACCTCATCTGGCAGCTCATTCCATACTCCCACCACTTTCTGTATAAAGAAGCCCCCCCTAATGTTCCCTTTAAACTTTTCCCCCCTCACCCTTAACCCATGTCTTCTGGTCTTTTTATACCCATCATAATTTTATATACCTCTATCAAATCTCCCCTCATTCTTCTATGCTCCAGGGAATAAAGTCCTAACCTATTCAACCTTTCTCTGTAACTGAGTTTCTCAAGTCCCGGCAACATCCTTGTAAACCTTCTCTGCACTCTTTCAACCTTATTTATATCCTTCCTGTAATTTGGTGACCAAAACTGAACACAATACTCCAGATTCGGCCTCACCAATGCCTTATACAACCTCATCATAACATTCCAGCTCTTATACTCAATACTTTGATTAATAAAGGCCAATGTACCAAAAGCTCTCTTTACAACCCTATCTACTTGTGACGCCATTTTTAGGGAATTTTGTATCTGTATTCCCAGATCCCTCTGTTCTACTGCACTCCTCAGTGCCTTACCATTAACCCTGTTTGTTCTACCTTGGTTTGTCCTTCCAACGTGCAATACCTCACACTTGTCTGTATTAAACTCCATCTGCCATTTTTCAGCTGGTCCAAGTCCCGCTGCAGGCTCTGAAAACCTTCCTCACTGTCTACTACACCTCCATTCTTTGTATCATCAGCAAATTTGCTGATCCAATTCACCACATTATCATCCAGATCATTGATATAGATGACAAATAACAATGGACCCAGCACTGATCCCTGTGGCACACCACTAGTCACAGGCCTCCACTCAGAGAAGCAATTCTCTACCACCACTCTTTGGCTTCTTCCATTGAGCCAATGTCTAATCCAATTTACCACCTCTCCATGTATACCCAGCGACTGAATTTTCCTAACTGACCTCCCATGCGGGACCTTGTCAAAGGCCTTACTGAAATCCATGTAGACAATATCCACTGCCTTCCCTTCATCCACTTTCCTGGTAACCTCCTGGAAAAACTCCAATAGATTGGTCAAACATGACCTACCACGCACAAAGCCATGTTGACTCTCCTTAATAAGTCCCTGTCTATCCAAATGTTTGTAGATTCTGTCTCTTAGTACTCCCTCCAATAACTTACCTACTACGGATGTTAAACTCACCGGCCTATAATTTCCCGGATTACTTTTCGATCCTTTTTTAAACAACGGAACAACATGAGCACTTTCCAATCCTCCGGCACCTCACCCGTAGACAGCGACATTTTAAATATTTCTGCCAGGGCCCCCGCAATTTCAACACTAGTCTCCATCAAGGTCCGAGGGAACACTCTGTCAGGTCCCAGGGATTTATCCACTTTAATTTTCCTCAAGACAGCAAGCACCTCCTCCTTTTCAATCTGTACAGTTTCCATGATCTCACTATTTGATTTCCTCAATTCCATAGACTTCATGCCAGTTTCCTTAGTAAATACAGACGCAAAAAACCTATTTAAGATCTCCCCCATTTCCTTTGGTTCCGCACATAGCCGACCACTCTGATCTTTAAGAGGACCAATTTTATCCCTTACAATCCTTTTGCTCTTAATATACCTGTAAAAGCTCTTTGGATTATCCTTCACTTTGACTGCCAAGGCAACCTCATGTCTTCTTTTAGCCCTCCTGATTACTTTCTTAAGTATTTTCTTGCACTTCTTATACTCCTCAAGCACCTGATTTACTCCCTGTTTCCTATACATTTCATACAACTCCCTCTTCTTCTTTATCAGAGCTGCAATATCCCTTGAGAACCAAGGTTCCTTATTCCTATTCAATTTGCCTTTAATCCTGACAGGAAGATACAAACTCTGCACTCTCAAAACTTCCCCTTTGAAGGCTTCCCACCTACCAATCACATCTTTGCCAGAGAACAACCTGTCCCAATCCACACTGTTTAGATCCTTTCTCATTTCTTCAAATCTGGCCTTCTTCCAGTTCAGAACCTCAACCCTAGGACCAGATCTATCCTTGTCCATGATCAAATTGAAACTAATGGTGTTATGATCACTGGAACCAAAGTGCTCCCCTACACAGACTTCCGTCACTTGTCCTAACTCGTTTCCTAACAGGAGATCCAATATTGCATGCCCTCTAGTTGGTCCCTCTATATATTGATTTAGAAAACTTTCCTGAACACATTTTACAAACTCTAAACCATCTAGACCCCTAACAGTATGGGAGTCCCAATCAATGTATGGAAAATTAAAATCCCCTACCACCACAACTTTATGTTTCCTGCAGTTGCCTGCTATCTCTCTGCAGATTTGCTCTTCAAAGTCTCGTTGACTATTGGGTGGTCTGTAATACAATCCCACTAATGTGGCCATATCTTTCCTGTTTCTCAGCTCCACCCATAAGGACTCAGAAGACAAGCCCTCTAATCTGTCCTGCCTGAGCACTGCTGTAATATTTTCCCTAACAAGCAATGCTACTCCCCCACCTTTCATTCCTCTGCCTCGGCCACATCTGAAACATTGGAACCCTGGAATATTAAGCTGCCAGTCCTGCCCCTCCTGTAGCCAAGTTTCACTAATTGCTATAATGTCATAATTCCACGTGTCAATCCATGCCCTCAACTCATCCGCCTTCCCCGCAATACTCCTAGCATTGAAGTATATACACCTCAGAAGATTTTTACCACCACTCACAACCTTTCTATCAGCGGATTTGCTTGAACTTTTAACATCATTTATTTTCACCCCAGCCACACTGTCAGCTCTGGCGCTCTGGTTCCCATCCCCCTGCAAATCTAGTTTAAAGCCTCCCCAATAGCACTAACAAACCTCCCTGAAAGGATATTGGTCCCCCTGTAGTTCAAGTGTAACCTGTCTCTCTTGTACAGGTCCCACCTGCCCCAGAAGAGGTCCCAATGATCCTGAAATCTGAAACCCTGCCCCCTACACCAGTTCCTCAGCCACTTGTTCATCCTCCAGAGCATCCTATTCCTACCTTCACTGGCACCTAGCACAGGTAGCAATCCTGAGATTACCACCCTCGAGGTCCTGCTTTTCAACTTCCTACCAAGCTCTCTATACTCACTTACTTTTGTATTCCATCTTTACCTTCTTAATGACTTATTTAATTGCCTGTTGGTTTTTATAAGCTTCCCGATCCTCTAACTTCCTACCCATTTTGCTCTATTATTTGCCCTCTCTTTGGCTTTTATGGTGGCTTTGACCTCTCTAGTTAGCCACTGCTCTGTCATTTTCCCTTTAGAATACATCTTCCTCTTTGGGATGTATATATCCTGTTCCTTCCGAACTGCTTCCAGAAATTCCAGCCATTGCTGCTCTGCCATCATCCTTACTAGTGTTCTTTTCCAATCAACTCTGGCTAACTCCTCTCTCATGCCTCTGCAATTTCCTTCACTCCACTGTTAGACTGATACATTTGATTTTAGCTTCTCCTTCTCAAATTTCAGGGTGAATTTGATCATATTATGATCACTTACCCCTAAGGGTTCTTTTGCAAATCATTTCTAGTTCTTTGCACAACACCCAATCCAGAATAGCTGATCCTCTGGTGGGGTCAACAATGAGGTGCTCTAAAAAGCTATCTCATAGACACTCTAGAAATTACACCTCCTGTAATCCAACAGCAACCTAATTTTCACAATCTACCTGCATATTGAAGTCCCCCCATGACTCTATAACATTACCCTTTTGGCATGCATTTTCTATCTCCCATTGTAATTTGTAGGCCACATCCTTGCTACAGTTGGGTGGTCTCTATACAACCCTCATCGGGGTCTTGTTACTCTTGCAGTTTCTTAGCTCCATCCACAATGATTCAACAACTTCCAACCCAATGTCACCTCTTTCTAATGATTTGATTTCATTTTTTACCAACAAAGCTACACCACACCCTCTGCCTTCCTGCCGACCCTTTCAATACAATGTGTATCCTTGGACATTAAGCTGCCAGATACAAGACCTTCAGTCCTGTATTCACCTTTTTCGAATTTGTCTGCCCTTAATGTTGCAACTCATTCTGTTGACTGCAATGTTGCCCTGATCAGCAGCCTCTCCTCACTACACATTGCCTCTATTTGTAAACGAGCTATCTCGTCTTCAGCACTATTATCTACTTTTTCCTATGCTATTTCTTGTAGTGAAAAATAGGCAGCTCAGGACACTAGTTGCACCATGCTCGATTTTTTATTTCTAAATTTGGCTGAGGCCTTACCAACATCTGCCTTTGCAACTTCTCCACTAACTGTTCTGGCATTCTGGTTCCCATCCCCTTCAACTCTAGTTTGAGCACCGTGAAGCATTGACAAACCTTCCTGCTTGACATTAGTCCCCCTCCAGTTCAGGTGCAAACTGTCCCTTCTGAAAGGTCCCACCTTCCTGGAAGAGAGCCCAATGATCTAAAAACCTTATGCCCTTCCTTCTACAGCAGCTCCTTAGCCACATATTGTATAATCTCCCTTGTTCTGGCTTCATCAGCATGTGGTATGGGTAGCAATCGGTCCTGGCCTTCAACTTAGCACCAAACTGCCTAAACTGGTCACCTCATTACAGGAAGGATGTGGATACTATAGAAAGCATGCAGAGGAGATTTATAAGGATATTGCCTGGATTGGAGAGCATACTTTATGAGAATAGGTTGAGTGAACATGGCCTTTTCTCCTTGGAGTGACGGAGGATGAGAGGTGACCTGATAGAAGTGTATGAGATAATGAGAGGCATTGATCATGTGGATCGCCAGATGCTTTTTCCCAGGGCTGAAATGGTTAACATACGGGGGCAGAGTTTTAAGGTGCATGGAAGTAAGTACAGCGGGGGATGTCAAAAGTAAGTTTTTTCACAGAGTGGTGGGTGCGTGGAATACACTGCCAGTGAAGGTGGTAAAGGTAGATACAACAGGGTCTTTTAAGAGACTTTTAGATAGGTATATGGAGCTTTGAAAAATAGAGGGCTACATGGGAGGGAAATTTTAGGCAGCTTCTCGAGTAGGTTACATGGTTGGCACAACATTGTGGGCCAAAGGACCAGAAATGTGCTGTAGATTTTCTATGTTTCTATGTTTCAATGGCCACAGCGGTACTCTGCACTGACTCCTTTACCCCTTTCCCCTTCCTGACTGTCATACAGTTTCCTGTGTCCTGCACCTTCGATCTGACTACCTCTCTATACGCCCTACCTATCACCCTTTCAGCCTCCCAAATGATCTGGATTTTATCCAGTTCCAGCTTCTTAATGCAGTTTGTTAGGTGCTGCAGTTGGATGAACTTATCGCAGTTATATTCATCAGGGACACTGCAGGTCTCCCTGCCTTCCCACATCCTACAAGAGGAACATTGCACTATCCTGCCTGGCATCTCTACTGTCCTAGCTGAGCAGATATTGAGAAGAGAAGAACAAACTTGAGCTTTCTTTCCTTTCCTTTCCTTTCTCTGGCTGAAGTCTCTCTTTGTGGAAGCCTCGAAGAGTTAAAGCCTTAAGATCATCACTCTGACTATTTCCATTCAGATGACGGCCGCTGTGACAATGGTCACTGCACTTGCCCCTACCTGTCTTTGATTTGCCCTAACTAATCTATCCCAAATGCCGACTGGTCACTGGTTAAAACTCTATAATGCTATCAAGACACACTCCTGCCTTTTATCCCCAAGCAGAGGACCAGATTGAAATCCTCTCCAAACTTCCAATGTCCAGATTGGCTACTGGTCAAAGCTCATAATGGTTAAGCAGTTGATTGCCATCCAGGAGTCTGCACTATACAAAGCAGTATGAGTCTGACCTCAGTCGCCATGTAATAATTGGATTGCCCTACAAATCCATTTGGTTCACTAACATTTTTCAGGGCAAAAAATCTGCAGTTACCAATTGGACAGTGCTTGGATTTAGTTCCACCATAGTGGATGATTATTCACAAATTAAGAGCACGGTGTCATAGTTTTGAAGATTAAATATTGGCTTTATTTGTCACATGTACATTGAAACATTGAAACATACAGTGAAGTGCTTGTTTTGCATCAACAACCAGCCTAGACTGAGGATTGTGCTGGAGGCAGCCCGCAAGCACCAACATAGCATGCCCACAACTCCCTAATCCTAGCCTGAGGTTAGAGTCATTAACTGTATCCCTAACCTGCATGTGGGAGGAAACCTGGGCACTGAGAGGAAATGCCATCACTGGGAGTACATATAAACTCCTTACAGTCTGTGGTGGGAATTGAACCCTGATTTGTGATCACTGAGGCCATAAAGCAATTGTGCCAGCCGTGCTGCCCATTGGTAGAGCTGCTGCCTCACGACGCCAGCCGTCCAGCCTCATTCCTGACCGCCAGTGTTTTTTGCGTATTCTCACATGGATTAGCAACCGCATGCCAAAGACGTGTAGGTTCTTAGTTACTGGCCACCAGAAATTACCCTTTGCATTGAAATAAATGAAATGTCACAGTCTGGGGAGAATAAAGTGGAATGATGTAGTGTAAATTAATCAGAATCAGGTTTAATATCATCGGCATATGTCAAGAAATTTGTTAATTTAGCAGCATCAGTGCATTGTAACACATGATAAATATAGAAAAAGTAAATGAATGAATTCTAGTAAGTTTAAAAGTGAGTATAAAAGTGAGTTCATGGGTTTAATGTCTGTTTAGGAATCAGATGGCAGAGGGGAAGAAGCTGTTCCTGAAATACTGCGTGTGTGCCTTCAGGCTTCTGTATCCTGATGGTAACAGTGAAAAGAGGGCATGTCCAGAGTGATGGGGGTCCTTGATAATGGACACTGCCTTTCTGAGGCACCTCTGTCTGAAGATGTTTTGGATACTACAGAGGCTAGTATCCGTGATGAGCTGACTCATTTTACAATTTTCCGTATCTTCTTTCGATCCTGTGCAGTAGCACCCCTCCCATACCAGACACTGATGCAGCCCGTCAGAATGCTCTCCACAGTACATCTAGAAAAATTTTCGAGTGCTTTAGGTGACAAACCAAATCCCTTCAAACTCCTTACGAAGTATAGCCACTGTCTTGCCTTCTCTGCAGCAGCTTTGATATGTTGGGACCAGGTTAGATCCTCAGAGATCTTGACACCCAGGAACTTGAAACTGCTCACTCTCTCCACTTCTGATCCCTCTATGAGGATTGGTTTGCGTTACTTCGTCTTATCCTTCCTGTCGTCCACAATCAGCTCTCTGGTCTTACTGACATTGAATTCAAGGTTGTTGCTGTGGCACCACTCAACTAGTTGGTATATCTCACTCCTGTACACATGCCTAAGTGCACATGCAAACTCAGTGAACTGTTTCTGTGCAGCAGTGCTCTATGACTTTATTAACTATCCACTGAAATAACCTAGCTAGTCATATGGTTCAGGGGTAGTTAGGTATGGATAATAAATTATGTCCCAGCTAGTGGCACCCGCATCCTTTGAATGCATTAAAAATATTAAGGTAAACGGATATATCTTCCTTTGTGTGCCTTTGGCCGTGGACACAATTATAAGTTCAAATGATTGGGTTATTTTTGTGTATCATGTTCAGAATCTAGTGTTGATTTTGAGAAGACTGGATGCTCTTTCATCAGAGCTGCTGTCACCACTTAAGTATTGTTGCTATTCATTTCTCTGCAATCATTGTTTTGCATTCCACAATCCTGACTTTATTTTGTTTCTTATGAAAATCTTTACTTTTAAACAAAATGAAAGGAAATGGGTGTGAAAGTTTGTCTGAGTGGAAACTTTAGTTTTAGTTTTAGCTTGATCTAAGTGCTCCCAGCAACTGGAGGACATAGAAAGGCAGTTTATGGAAACATGTTATTCACTTATAACATTCTGAACTAGTCCAGGAGATGAGTGCATCTTTTTATGAAGTATACACCCTGTGGCCACTTTATTCGGTACTAATAAAATGGCCACTGAGTGTATACTTGAGGTCTTCTGCTGCGATAGCTCATCCACTTCAAGTTTCAAGATGTTGTGCATTCATAAATGCTCTTCCGCACACTCGTGGTTACTTGTGTTACTGTCACCTTTCCGTCAGCCTGAGCAGTCTGGCCATTCTCCTCTCACTTCTCTCTTTGACAACGCATTTTTTGCCCACAGAACTGCCGCTCACTGGATGTTCTTAGTTTTTTGCACCATTCTCTGTAAACTCTGGAGACTGTTGTGCATGAAAATCACAGGAGATCAGCAGTTTCTGAGATACTCAAACCACCCTGTCTGGCACCAACAATCATTCCACAATCAAAGTCACTTAGGTCACACTTCTTCCCCATTCTGATGTTTGGTCTGCACAACAACTCAACCTCTTGACCATGTCTGCATGCCTTTATGCATTGAGTTGCTGCCACATGATTGGCTGATTAGAGATTTACATTATCAAGCAGTTGTGCACAACTCAGTGTATTTCCTAATAAGGACATGAGGAACAAGAGATAAATTAGAAATAATACTGTCCATACTTGCAGAGAATTGTGGACTAATCAGGTATTAGGGCTAGTAACAATTAGTCAAAACATTTCAGAGAAAAGATAAGGCACAGCATGTTGAATATCGGCTTCCAGAAGTTACCGTTATATTTTCTGTGACTGACAGTGGTGCGGGCCCGTAGGATTCACTGCCTCCCTACTCTACAACACGCAGATAGAACTGAGAACAGAGAACAGTACAGCACTGGGACAGGCTCTTCAGTCCATGGTGCCCTGGTGAACTAATTAAACTAGAGATCACATGTCTAGCTAAACTAATCGCTTCTGCCAGCGCAACATCCATATCCCTCTAGTCTCTGCAAACCCATGTTTCTATCTAAAAGCTGTGACGAGAAACCTAGCCAAGGATGGTTAGGACTCAGGTGCTGCAGTTTCCGAAACTAGAGTGGAGACATGGCCGACTAAACGAGCACAGGGCTCTAAACTAGATGCTAGACGAGAATCCAAAGTTTAGCTGATGATTGAGCACCAAATCTCAGTTTAGGTGCTCTTTAAATATTAAAATCCTGGTGCTAAAGCATGGCCAGCAGTTAGTGGAGTGGGCCTGAGTCTTAAAAGGGGCCGGCTATCCATATTCCAGAGAGTCAGAACATCTAAATCCTGGAAGCTAGCACAGTTGGGTGTATATTGTAACAGGACCCCTCCCCTACAGCCACCTCCTGGTGGCTCTGGCTACTCAGAGGGGCAATGTTGGTGTCATGCATGAGAACTGGATCCAAGATGTTCCCTTCAGGGACCCAGCACTTTTCGTCAAGTCCAAATCGTTCCCAGTCCTCAAGGAGCTGCCGAACACCCCGAATCCAGAATACTTTTTATGGTGAAAACTTTGATGGTAGTGGGGGTGATGGTAGGGCTAAAGGGTTATGCTTGGACAGCCAAGTGTGCCTGAGGATCAGGGGTGTGTGAGGAAAATCAATGTTTCCATATCTTCATTCGTAAAACCAATGTCTTCTGCAGGATCTGCTCGGACCCAAGAGGACGACCGTCCAGGGTAGTCACAGTCATGTGCTGGTTCAACTCCTGCAGAGTTATGTTGAGCCAGTGGGCTGTCCCCAAGTCCAAGAAAAAACCTGCTGCCCCAAAGTCCATAAAGGCCCTCACCTCTTGCCGGTTCTTTCCCCAGAGATCTCTACCTTCAGCTTGCAGGTGATCTGCTTCCCTACAGTAATAGCAGCAACTGACGCCGCTCATCAGTGGAGAATCTTGTGCACTGATTTGCAGTGGTTCGATAGGATCTGGTGCAGGAAAATGGCTGGACATTGTCTGAGGTTGGGATGTAGAACAGTGATGCATTGAGGCCGGGCTTTGACTAGATATCTTTGATCTCCTGAGAAAATCCCACTTACGCTCCACCAGGTGATTATTGAGGTGGATAGACTGATCAATCAGAGCCTCTAATACTCTACCGGCTCTCCCAAGGCAAGGGCATCCTTTTAATCACCTCAGAGTTAGTGGTGGTACAGAGTGGTCAAGACCTCGCAATTCCAACCACGCTTCTCATCCAAAGTCCAAAACTCAATAGTGCAGTCGGCTGCTGATCAACTACCCTGACACACTTTCATCAGATGGTCCAAGGCTCTGTAAGCTCCGACAGGATGATGGAATACCCTCTGCATGGTGTTCATGAATTCTTCCAAATCAAACCTCCATTCCCAATGCATGGTGGCCCAGGCCAGGGATCCCCCGGTCAAAAGAGTGATCATGAAGGCTACCTTTCTGAGCTCCATGGCGACCCAGGACAGCTAGAGTTCTAACACCAATGAACACTGAGTGAGGAAGCCGTGGCAAGAACCCGGGTCATTGCTGAATCTCTCCGGGGTAGATGGACAGATTCTGCAGAGCGACCGACAGCCTCACCTGAGTGACTCTGGCTTTCTTCTAACAGGTGGTGCTTGGCATCCTGAAGATTATGTATCTCCTTGCTCTGTCTTGAAATTTTCTCACTGTGGATGCCTGCAGCTGACGAGCAGCATCAATAACCTGCTGGGTCCACGCTAGGCTCAATCGAACTGTGACGAGAGACCTAGGCGAGGATGGTTCAGACCCGAGTGCAGCAGTAGCTGAGACTAGAATCCGAGACACGATACGAGACTGAACCGATGACAGGGTTTTAAACTAGACGCTGGATGATAATCCAAAATTGAGCTGATGATTGAGCACTGAACCTTAGTTTAGGTGCTCTTAAAACATTAAAATCTTGCTGCCAAAACAGGGCCAAAATTAGTGGGGCTGGCTTGAATCTTCAAAGGGGCCAAACCACCCATCCGTATTCAGAGCATCTAAACCCTGGAAGCTGGTGCGGTTGGGTGTGTATTGTAACAAGAGTCTTTTAAATACCTTTTCTTCCACCCCTTGCTGCACATTCCAGGTACCCACTGCTCTCTGTGTTCAACAATACTTGCCCCCACACATCAATCTTGAACTTATGGTACATCATATATGCATGCCCACCTTAAAAGAAGATACAGTTAACCTTTGTGCCTGATTTCCTTCTGTGTCCTGGACTAATTATTAAATATACCAATCTCATAATGAAGGTGGGAAGATATGGCAGTGGGGAGGGCAGAGGTGGTGCAGTGTTGGCATCTGTAAGGAATCTTGAGCAGGCTGGGAGCCCACTTTGTTTAGAGCTCTCAAAGTTTCATAAGGGTTTGTAAAAGTTTGTGGTGTATTGTTAGAGGGTGTGTCTCCTCTGTTTGAAGAGATAGGCAGGAGGATTCTAAAGCCTGTCACAATCATTGAGAGTATTCAGACTCTACCCAGTAGTGCCAACGCCATCCTATCAGAGTTTCTGTATTGTCACTTCCTTTGCAGTGCTCACTCAGGTAACTGGCCCTCTCTCACTTTTCTCCCCTGCCTCTCAGTCTTATTCAGTCTTTCTCTCACCTGCTCTAACCTCTGTTCTCCAACTCTCTCTCTCTCCCACCCTCCCCCTGTAAATCACTTCTATTGTCTCTCACTAGCCTCTTACTCTTGCCTTCTCCTCTATGTTACCTCTCTTTCTTTCTCTCTTTCTCTCTCTCTCTCATACACACACACTCACTCATTCTGTTTATCTTCATCTCTGTCTCTCATGATCCTTCTTCCTAGCTGCTCATGGTAGAAGAACTAAAGTCAGGTTCTAATGCCAGCAGCAGCAGCTCCAGGGCTGAGACCCCTCATCAATATTGGAAAGGAAGGGGGCTGAAGCCCAAAACATCGACCGTTTACTCCCTCCATAGATGTTTGTTGCCTGACTTGCTGAGTTCCTCCAGCATTTTGTGTGTGTTGCTCAAGATTTCCACCACCTGCAGAATCTCCTGTGTTTCTAATACCAGCAGTCCTAGATATGGGTGTCAGTCAAGGTAGTTCAGTGGGTAGGTAAAGGTGGTTTGGGAGGAGCCTTTAGCTTCAATCTGGTGCCTCAAGATGTAAAAGTGGCTGGGGAGGTGTTTCAGTAGTTAGAAGACAGCAGTATCAGTTAGGTATTCATGAGCAGGGCCAGGTGTCCGGGGTTTGATATCCAAGGGAAATTGTCAAACAGCTTGTGACCCATTAAAGATATTGTGAGAGACATTTTGTTTCAAAATTCCTACCTACCTTTTTTACCTGTTGGTTTGTTGGTGAATATGGTCATTTGTTAATTGATTACATACGTTAACATCAATTAATTGACTATACTTGTGTTTCTCATTGTTTGGCTTCTCTGATTGAGTTTTACAATTGTGCCTCAAAACTGGAGAACTCCCACATCTCATGTGCTTGCACCAAGCACCGCTCGTACCTCAGGCGCCAAACTGGAGGTTATGAAAAAAAATCATGAAAGGGGAACATCCTTACTTTAAGAAATAATTTTTGTGGTTTACAGATTGCAGATGAGTTGAAAGAACTTTTCAAGTCAAGTCAAGTCAAGTCACTTTTTATTGTCATTTCAACCATAACTGCTGGTAAAGAACATTGTAAAAATGAGACAACGTTTTCCAGGACCATGGTGCTACATGAAACAATACAAAAACTATACTGAACTACGCAAGAAAAAACACAAAAACTACACTAGACTACAGACCTGTCAAGGACTGCATAAAGTGCACAAAACAGTGCAGGCACTACAATAAATAATAATAATTAATAATAAATAATAAACAAGACAAGTAGCGGGTACAGTAGGTTGGTGTCAAGCCAGGCTCTGGGTATTGAGGAGTCTGATGGCTTGGGGGAAAAAACTGTTACATAGTCTGGTCGTGAGAGCCCGAATGCTTTGGTGCCTTTTTCCAGATGGCAGGAGGGAGAAGAGTTGATATGAGGGATGCATGGGGTCCTTCATAATGCTGTTTGCTTTGCAGATGCAGCGTGTGGTGTAAATGTCTGTGATGGCGGGAAGACAAACCCCGATGATCATCTCAGCTGACCTCTCTATCCGCTGCAGGGTCTTGCGATCCGAGATGGTACAATTTCCGAACAGGCCGTGATGCAGCTGCTCAGGATGCTCTCAATACAACCTCTGTAGAATGTGGTGAGGATGGGGGGGGAGGTGGGAGATGGACTTTTCTCAGCCTTCGCAGAAAAAAAGAGACGCTGCTGGGTTTTCCTTGCTATGGAGCTGGTGTTGAGGGACCAGGTGAGTTTCTCTGCCAGGTGAACACCAAGAAATTTGGTGCTCTTAACAATCTCTACAGAGGAGTTGTCGATGTTCAGCGGAGAGTGGTCGCTCCGTGTCCTCCTGAAGTCAACAACCATCTCTTTTGTTTTGTTTACATTAAGAGACAGGTTGTTGGCTCTGCACCAGTCCGTCAGCAACTGCACCTCTTCTCTGTACGCTGACTCGTCGTTCTTGCAGATGAGACCCACCACGGTCGTGTCATCGGCAAACTTGATGATGTGGTTCGAGCTGTGTGTTGCAGCACAGTTGTGGGTCAGCAGAGTGGACAGCAGTGGACTGAGCACACAGCCCTGGGGGGACCCGTGCTCAGTGTGATGGTGTTGGAGATGCTGCGACCAATCCAGACTGACTGAGGTCTCCCAGTCAGGAAGTCTAGGATCCAGTTGCAGAGGGAGGTGTTCAGGCCCAGTCGGCTCAGCTTTCCAATCAGTTTCTGAGGAATGATTGTGTTGAATGCTGAACTGAAATCTATGAACAGCATTCAAACGTACGTGTCTTTTTTGTCCAGGTGGGTTAGGGCCAGGTGGAGAGTGATGGCAATGTCTGTTGAGTGGTTGGGACAGTACATGATCTGCAGGGAGTCCAGTGAGGGGAGCAGCAGGGACTTGATGTGCCTCATGACGAGTCTCTCGAAACACTTCATGATGATGGATGTGAGTGCCACGGGACGGTAATCATTGAGGCAGGACACTGAAGACTTCTTTGGCACGGGGACGATGGTGGTGGTCTTGAAGCACGTAGGAATGACGGCACTGCTCAGGGAGATGTTGAAGATCTGTGATAATGTTTAAATTGCCATACATTTGAAATGAAATAATCTGGATGAACAGCGTGTGGAAATCTAATGGTGTCTTTGGGCTTCTTCAAGGGGCTTCATTTTGCCTCATAACGCTCCAAATTCATTTCCTAATACAGGTCGACATTCACTAATCCGACTACCTATAATCTGGTTCCTTCGATAATCCGACACTGATTATGCTTAATGTGATCCTTCTGTAATTTGGCATTTTCACTAATCCGGCACTCCTCAGGTCCCAATGGTGCCAGATTAGTGAAGGTCAACCTGTACATGATAATGGTTCTCATCCAAAGCACCATTAGGGAAGTGACAACAACCCTCAATATTCTGCATTGGAGAAGTGGAGTCAGCAGAAACTCCTGCTCCTGAGGTTGTAACCAAAAAATAAAAGTGTTAACTGAATTCTCAGGAGTACAGTTTTAAAATGTTCTAATATAGAGCAATCATCAATGGCTCACCTTGTTACCCAATCCAATAATTCCCAAACTGAAGTAGAAGGTGCATGAACATAAACACAAATTTGGAGACAGGATGGTCCTTGGTTATTATGCTCTCCCGAGATGAATTTCCTTCAAACTATATACAAACTTACATGTAAGCAATAGCCGTTTGGATGAATAAGTGGCAAATATTGCAGACATAGAACATCCATGGTTCTTCCGTTGAGATCGTTAAGAGCACCAAATTTCTTGGTGTTCACCTGGTGGAGAATCTCACCTGGTCCCTCAACACCAGCTCCATAGCCAAGAAAGTCCAGCAGCGTCTCAACTTTCTGCGAAGGCTGAGAAAAGTCCATCTCCCACCCCCCCATCCTCACCACATTCTACAGAGGATGTATTGAGAGCATCCTGAGCAGCTGCATCACTGCCTGGTTCGGAAATTGCACTGTCTTGGATCGCAAGACACTGCAGCGGATAGTGAGGTCAGTTGAGAAGATCATCGGGGTCTCTCTTCCCGCCATTACAGACATTTACACCACACGCTGCACCTGCAAAGCTAACAGCATTGTGAAGGACCCCACGCACCCCTCATACAAACTCTTCTCCCTCCTGCCATCTGGCAGAAGGTACTGAAGCATTCCAGTTCTCACAACCAGACTGTGCAACAGTTTCTCCCCGCAAACCATCAGACTCCTCAATACTCAGAGTCTAGACTGACATCTACATCATTTATTATTATATTGTAATTTGTCCTCCACTGTGCCTATTGTCTTGTTTATTAATTATTGTACTGCCCTGCACTGTTTTGTGCACTTTATGCAGTCCTGTGCAGGTCTGTAGTCTAGTTTAGGTTTTTTTTGTTTGTTTTATGTAGTCTAGTGTAGCCTTGAGCTGTCTCACATAGTCTAGTGTAGTTTTGTGTTGTTTCATGTAGCACCATGGTCCTGGAGGAACGTTGTTTCGTTTTTACTGTGTACTGTACCAGCAGTTTATGGTCAAAATGACAATAAAAAGCGACTTGACTCGACTTGACCACAGAATCATTCTAAAACATTCAAAAGGGGAAAGTTGAAGCAAAGGGAGGCGGTGGTGGAAGCGGATACAATAGGGTCTTTTAAGAGCCTCTTAGATAGGCACATGGAGGTTAGAAAAATTGTGCTAGGGAAATTCTAGGCAGGCTCTAGAGTAGGTTACATGGTCGGCACCACATTATGGGCTGAAAGGCCTGTAATGTGCTGTAAATTTCTATGATCTATGTTTTAATATTCATGACCTCTACAAGAAAGCACTGATAACATGTTGGATGCAATAATTTCCTACCTTTTTTGACATTAATGTAATGACAGCATACATTCCTATGCAAACATATGAGTACCACACACTTTGAAAATAACTAGCAAAGACTTCAATCTGTTAATACTATCTTTTGAAATGATACAGGTAATTGGAATCTAATAGCCACTAGACACAGAGCAAATTCCTATCAGCTGTGCTGCTCAAAATCAGCAGATGTTTTATCTCTTCAGAGATGTATGGAATGTTTGTGCAGTAACTGGAGTCCTCGGACACACTAAGATAATGGTTCAGCAGGAGATGGGAGACACCAGCTGATAAAACGAATGATGGATGCATAGTTTGTCTCTGATGCAAGGTATTTCTCCCTAAGGAGATGTAGAGGCATAGCAGGTAATTCACTTAGAATATTTTATGTCTGTGTGCACCAACTGTCACCTGAGAAGCAACGATCCATCCATAATCTGAAGCATCCCTCTTCTAGTAAAGTGAATACTGACAGCCTCAGATAAGCACATACTTCATCCTGGCAGCAGTTGCTTTAAACATAGAATTTCCCAGCACCAAATTACTTCCCTTCCATCACTGCAAATTCTGTAGCAGGCTGCAGAGTCATAACCCTTCCTAAGTGCTAAACTTCAGATGCCCCCCCCCCCTCAGACACACAAACATTTCTGTCAATACTTCCGATTCACTCTGGTTTCATAGAGTTGCTGTTTCAGAATTGATACACTTTTCACTGTTTCAAACATTATTACTGTTTAGGATTATCATGTGGAATACAGGCAATGGAAAATTGTTCCATCCTTGGCATTAAGACTTCCTAGCACTAAGGAATCAGATACAGATTTTGCAAATGACTTATTTTAGGTGAGGTTTAATAATAGTTCAAACTAGTTTTTGACAAACTAGTTAAATATATCTGAATTCAATTGTGTTTTCTAATTATGTATTTCCTTAGTTATGAATTGAAACACAGCATTAACTTATTAGCACTCATTATTCTATTAATCAAGTAGCATAGTTAAGGCAATTAGCAAAAGAAGGAGAGAGGACCAATTCAGATTCACACCATATGCAAAATATCTAAATTGAGAGAACTGTATATTGTATTAATGTGTCTCAGTTGTAAAATAGACAATTAATCTAGGACAGTAAACAATTACTCTTCAAAGACTTCATCATCCTGCCAAAGTGTAGTGATCATTAGTTTCCTACATCCCACATTAACTCATACAACAATTTACTGCATTTTATGACTTAGTATTAGAGCCAATGAGCTCTTCTTCCAGCAAGTTCAAGTTAGTTACAGTAAGTGACAGAATGACATTGTATATGCCTGCTGTCAGTAGGAAATGACAAAAAAAGTTTTAATGATGCATGAATTAGATTATTAATTTATAGCCACATCACCCATAGTAGAACAATTAAATTTGTACTCCATGCCTTATCTTTAATCACATATACACTCAGTTCTCATTCACCAGGTATCACTTGTACCTAATAAAGTGGCCATTGAGTGTACTCCTGGTCTTCTGCTGCTGTAGCCCATCCACTACACAGTATGACATGTTGTGCATTCAGAGATGCTCTTCTGCAAATCTCTTACTATCTCTTCTTTCAGTTAGTCCTGATGAAGGATCTCGGCCCGAAACATTGACTGTACCTCTTCCTATAGATGCTGCCTGGCCTGCTGCGTTCACCAGCATTTTTTGTGTGTGTTACAGTATTTGAGTTACTGTCACCTTCCAGTCAGCTTGCCTGACTATTTTCCTCTGCCTTCTGTCATTAACAAGGCATTTTCACACACAGAACTGCTGCTCACTGGACATTTTTTGTTTTTCCCACCATTCTCTGTAAACTGTAGAGAATTTTGTGCATGGAAATCCTAGGAGATTAGCGGTTTCTGAGATACTCAAGCTACTGCATCTGGCACCAACAATCATCCCACGGTCAAAGTCATTTAGATCACATTTCTTCCGCATTCTGACTTTTGACTGAACAACAACTGAACCGCTCGACCATGTCTGTATGCATTTATGCACTACATTGCTGGCACATGATTGACTGATTAGATATTTGCACTAACATACAGGTGTACCTAATAAAGTAGCCACTGAGTGTACAGTATGTTTGTGCTGTGAAATATTTGCTCTGGTATCGGGGTACAACAGCTGCAGATAGGACACATAGATTTTCCCTCAGTGAATATTCCTGCATTAATTTTGTTTAGAAAATTGAAATTTACTTAATCTGTCTTCTGCAATAACCAAACACAGACGGATGAAAGACAGGTTTGTGGCACCACGGTAGTGTAGCGGTTAGTGCATCACGATTACAGCTTGGGGTGCTCTAAAGTTCAGAGTTTAATTCCAGCGCCATTCTGTAGGGAGTCTCTGTGTGACCTCTCAGTGGAATGCATGGGATTTCTCCAGGGCCTCTCATTTCTTCCCACAGTCCGAAGACATACCAGGTGGGTTAAATGGTCATTGTAAATTGTCCTGTGATTAGGTTAGGGTAAATCATGTTTGTCAAGTGTTGCTGGGGCAACGTGGCTCGACGGGCTGGAATGGCCTACTCTGCATTGCATTGCTAAAATAAAAAATAAATAAAAAGACAAATGGACAGATGTGAAAATGCAATCATGTCTATGAATCTCATTTATGTTTAGCATTCTAATCTATTCCATTCAATGGGATCTGGTAGCTTAAATCAAATTGCAACTAGCTCTTCATAATTAGCTCGGTGGTGCATACCCTACAAATCTAATGGTACTTCAGGGCACTGTCTTGAAACTTACTAAATTTTTCATCTGATCATCAAATATAGGCAGTCAAAACCTGCAGAACTGAGAATGCATGGACCATTGAATGGCAAATATAGAAAAATAACATTATGGCTGAGACCCTGAGTGAGTTACTGTTGTAAGTACTGAAATTTAAAGAAAAACATTATAAAACTAGTACATCAGCTGTTACTCCACTCGGACAGAAATTGATGCAACTTTATGCGAAGTATCAAAGTTGTAACATGAAAAAGATCTCATTTCATGTGTAAGGTTGGCATTTAGTATGCACAAGAATGTCTGATGTAGCTTGACTGCCCACAGTAACCCCATTTAAAAGGAAAATAAACAATGTCTGTGTAATTTATTTGGCTATTTTCATGACATAAGATTTTTCTCTTGAACAGATAATTGTTAAATTGCTGACCTAGCAACTCAACAGCTCTTATAATGAACATTGTTTACTTTAATTACTGACATTGCATTGGGCTCTGAATTAAAAGTCCTAATATTAACCAAGCATACAAGTCCTAATTTTTGTACAACAATGACAAGCATGGATATCAAATGAAACTCCATTTCTGTTTTTAAACAAGATGCAGCACTAATGTGACTGACTGGGTGGCTTACTGATCACTGATTATCTGGAAATTATGGACAATTTCCCTTTGTAAAGAAACTGCACAGGAGTCACAGAATTCAACAGGAAATGGTGATTGGTTGGAGGCAGGCAGTTAGCCTTCCTGTTTAACATGAATCAGATAGAGAAACATTCATATATAGGGCTGTCTTGTTTCCTTAACGTGTCATGTTTTGACTTTCTATCGATTTATTAAGCCACTGAATGGCATTAACCCTTGCTGGACAGGAAAGGTTTTGACGTTTATATCACTCACTTGTTCTCGCACTGGCTTTCTTGCAGTTCTCATTCTTGTACTGCGGCTTCTTAATATTTCATTGCATCCACTGACATCTATTCTCCTCAGAAACAGAATCAAGTTTATCATCACTCAAATATGTCATAACATTTGTTGTTTTTACAGCAGCAATACAATGCAGGACATAAAATTTACTATAAATTTTTAAGTAAATGTTGCAAATAAAAGGAATCATGAATTAGTTTCATGAGTTGAAGGACAAATCGAAGTCTGATAGTGGAGGAGAAAAAGTTCTTCAAAGGGATCTTCAGTCTCCTGTATCTCCTCCCTGATGGTAGTCATGAGAAGGGGGCATGTCCCAGATAGTGAGGGTCCTCAGTGAAGGATGCCAGCTTCCTGAGGCACCATCTCTTAAAGAAGTCCTTGATAATGTGGAGGCTGGTGGAACTGACTGAGCCTACAACCTTCTGTAGCTTCTTTTGATCCCATGCATTGGACCCTCCATATTAGGCTGTGATGCAACTATTGTGCATCCTCTCCACTGTACACCTCTAAAAGTTTGCAAGAATCTTTGATGACATATCAAATGTTCCTCAACTCCTGATGAAGCAGATCTGCTGGCATGTCTGCTTCATGATTGAATCAATGTTTTGACGTGGACCAAGGATCGCTCCTCCGAGGTATAGCTGAAGGAAGTGCAGCATCTGGACTTCACTTCCATTATCCAGGGAGCCGAGTGCTCCGTCTAGCACCTAGCACTGTGGTGACCTGCATTAGTTGCTCATGATGTGGCCTCTTTCGTACCGAGAGAAGCATGTGTAGATTGGATGAGCACTTAGCAGAACACCTCTGTTCTGTTGGTTAGACGGAAAGTGAGTTTCCAGTTGCTGCCCACTGTATTCTACGACACTGACTGCTCTGTCATCCATAGCTGTTCGAGCAAGGTTCAACACAGAGCATCACTGCATCTGCTGACTGGGTATGTTGTACTTCTCAGAACTTAACAATGAATTGAACAAAAATAAGCACAGGGGATGATGAAAAACCCAGCAGGTCAGGCAGTATCTGCATAGAGAGAAGCAGAGTTAATGCTTCAGGTTAAAGATTCTTGACAGAAATGAAATCTTATCTGAGATCAAAACTGAGTTCTGTTAAAAGGGCTTTGACCTGAAACCAGTATTACGAAACTTCCAGCATTATCCAAACACTGCAGCAAGTAAAATACAGAAAAAAGCTGATTGCCATTAAAAGTTTTACGTTTTGTTTTCTATTTTCCTGGAATATTTCTATTTATTGGTTGCTAACAATAGTGGATACATGTAATAGCTGTTCTAACAAGCCATTAAATTTTCTGCGGTGGGGCATCCGGGAATCCGGGATGCATTTGATTGGAGTTGACAAAGCCACTTGTACTTGAGTCAGTTTGGATGAATCAGCCGGATATATTTACATAATGAAACTAGTAGAATATATCATAAACACTATTAAAAATGATGGGTTGGAAAGACATGGATTGCTCCTGACTAGATACATATAGTAAGTCTGTTTATCAGCTCTTCTTGACTTGCACCAGAGCTAGCTTTCAATTCCACTTCACCTCAGACCCCTGGATTCTAGGCTATGCAGCTGAGTCTTTCCCTTTGTGTCTGCATGAAAGCTGGAGTGTCTTTTGATACTTTGAATATAAGCAATGCACAGCAAATTCCGTGCAGAGAGCAGGAAAATGCACATTAATGGCTCCTCTGACAGCCTAGTGAAAGCCTGAATAATTAACAGTACAGACCCATCCACAACACATGAATATAACATACTATATGGAAGTCAGACAAATCTCACCCTAAGAAATGAAATAAATGGAGAATGACAGCCATTTCAGTGCATCATGAAGCTTTCACCCATACACCTTGAAAAGAAAGAAATATGCACATTTAGTTGAAAAATCGATGAAATAAGTGAAATTCAACTTCACTGATACTGAAGATGAGAGGAAGATAAGTAAATCAAGCTCTGCCTATTTCTCTGTCTGACCTTCATCCAAACAGAAGACAAATGCTACATCTTTGTTGCTTTAATTAATTCTGCACTCTCACCAGGTATCTCTAAGATCAGGAAAAATACTATCTCTACACATGTCAGGGTCTTCTTAGGTTAAAGTGACTGACCAAAATATAGGAATGACAAATAATGGATCTCCTTTTTAAAATTAAAATGTAAAAAATTTACAAAGAATTTTCTAGTGCCCCTGAAAGAAAGAGAACTGCATTGATGTAGCAGGATGACTGTGCTACAACCACTAAAAAACTACACATTATAGCAAAGACAATTAGTGGTAATTTTAAAATTATATTCAGCATGATTTTACAAAACAAAATGTGTTAAGTAGCTTCAGAATATGCTATAGTATATTGGTGAAGGACTGAGAGCATCCGTCTGCTTTCTTGGAAAAATGGTAAATAAAATACTTTCGATCCATCTCAATGGGCAACAAGGGTCTTGATTTACCACTTCATTCAAGAGAAGCACAAGAGCAAGTCTCTGTTAGCAGAGTGTTGAAGTGCCAGCCCAGATAATGTACTTAAGTCCTTGAGTGTGGCTAGAACCCACAATCTCTTAATTCAGAGTTGAGAGTGCTACCAATCAGCCAAGGCTAATGAATTTAAGTGTCCCTGCTTCTGCATGGTTACACAGTGATTTCATTCCAATATCAGCAGTTAAAGTTATCTACTCGTAACCTTTTATCATCAGTCTTTTTCTATTTTCTGTTTCCAGTTATTGAAACACTTTAGAAAACCTAAATCAGATGCAAGCATTCAAAACAAGGATGTTCAGATTTGATATAATTAAAAAAAAGACCAATAGATAGTTGCCAAAAGGGACTGAAATAAATGGGTATTTTAACTTTAAGTAAAATGATGGACAGATACACTTGATACTCTTAATCACAGAAGAAGCCTTTTACTTATCACAATCCAATAGCATTAAGTGACAGTGGCTTCTGATGTATCCCATAATCTCAGGAAAACATCATTAGACAAGTTTCTAAAGAGAAAAGAGGCACCTTTCTGGCCTTTGGCCAACAGTAAACCTTGGAACATTTCCAAGGAGCATAAGTTGTAAACTGGCCATCTGCAATCTTGGAATAATACTTGGAAAGCAACCTGGCAAGGTGCCTAACAGGCAAAGTAAAGTTGTAGTACTTAGTGATACAGTTATTATAATTAATGGTGGGCCAATGCCTTATTGTGCCACAAAAAGTGTGTCAATAGATTATAAGGAACCAAGAAACATTACAATTGGAATGCATTTACTCAAGTTACCTCAGAATCAGATTTATTATCTGGGTTGTATGACATGAAATTTGTTGTTTCATACACAAAATAACAATATATTACAAGAATAAATAAATGGTGTAATAAAAAAAAAGGAAGATAATGTTCACTGTACAGAAACCTGATTGCAGAGGGGAAGAAGCTGTTTCTGAATGATTGTTTGTGAGTCCTGGGCTCCTGTAGCTCCTCCTTGATGCTCAGAATGAGAAGTGGGTATTTCTGGAAGTCCTTTGTGATGAATACCACCTCCCTGAGGCACCTTCTCTTGAAGATATCCTAGATGGCAGGGAGGATTGTGCCTATGATGGAACTGGCTATGTCTATAACCCTCTGCTCCATGGTGAGATCCTATGCATTGGAGCCTCCACACTAGACAGTGATGCAACCAGGCAGAATGTTCTCCACTGTACATCTACAGATATTTGTAAGTGATCTGGTAACTAGTCCGCATCTGAGAGAATGGAGAATTTATGTATACTCAAAGATTCAAGGCACATTTATTATCAAAGAATGTATAGATTATGCACCTTGAGATTTTTCTGCTTATAGGCAGCCACAAAGCAAGAAACCCAAATAACCCAATTTTTAAAAAAAGACCAAAAACCACTGCACAGAGAAAGAGAGAAAAATAAACACAAATCATGCAAACAGCAGAAGGAAGCCAACAGTATTCCGAACCAGATCCACTGTTGGAGCAGCCAGAGTAGGCCCAAACCTCGGTCCCAGTTCATCTCACCAGCGGGACAAAAATGCACTGCAGCCAGATTAGTCCACAGGCTTGGTGCCATGGAGAAAGGAGTGAACTTTCACGGGAAAGTGAACAAAATCAGCCCAGTCTTCATCTCCAGTTCCAACACTCAGGCTTGCAGTCTATCTGTGCCAGTACTTAAATTATCCAAGCACTGGTTAGTGACTTGCTCTAGGCCCTGGACTCCAGTGCCACGATACACTTGGGCCCCCAAACTAAGGCTTATATAATTGGGTTCTCATCAACCCCAGAACAATGCTTGACATCTAGCCATATTCTCTTAATTCTGAGATTGGGATGAGAATGAGAAAGTCTACATCCATTTTATTGCCACCTCATTTTTACTATTCGTAAGACTGTATTTAAAAATATCCACCAGTTTTTGGAAGGAGTAATGTTTATCAACTGAAGGTAGGAATCCAGGACTGCTAAATGTTCTATCCATTCCTTTGATTACTAATTTGCATATATTTGTCATATCCTACAACAAATGTCACATCTACAATATACAATCTGAGGTTGCCATGAACCTTCCTAGGAGATAGTCAAAATATTGACCATTTAAGATTTTGCAAAACTGCATTTTGTAGCCTAGTGCCCCTGTCTCCCCAATATTCCCAATGGCGTGTCAGGCCTGAACATGCAGGCTCCTCGGAGTCTCCGCCAGCTAACAGCAGTCATCTTCCACTCATTTCCAACTCATCACCTGCAGCCTATTTAAACCCAGCTCCCATTCACAACCCTTGTTCACTAATAAGAATCAGCCAGCCTCAACCAGTTGCTCCTAGTTTCCAGTTGCCTTGTTGTGTTAAGTATCTATTCTCTTGTGTTTTGTGGCCCCTTGTGGCTTGTTATTTTGCAGTTTATTATTAATGTTATTGCTCATTGCTGAACTGTCTCCACTGTTCCTCTGCAATACTTGCTATGGTGAGCTCTCAGTCAGACATTTGCTTAACAATGGGGTTCAGCTAAGGTTAAGGGTTAACTCCAGAATAAGGTCAATTGATAATAGGATGGCATAAATATCAAAGCTGGGATTCTGCATGTGCAAATATCTCTTGGGAAATTTATTTACTTCTAACATAATGACAACAGCTTGCAACAAATATAGTTATTTTAGCATCATAACATACCCAAGATATTCGTAGTATCAATAAAAATTTGACACTAAGCTATGAAAAGAGATTCTATGGCAACCTGGTCAGAGTTTTTTTTCTAAAGCATGTCTTGGATGCAGGCAGAGAGGTGGAGAGACATAGGTTTAGAGAATGAATTCAGATCTTAGGTACTTGGCAACTAAAGACAAGGTTATTATGGTAGAATAACTAAAATCAGGGATACTAAAACTAAGCCTCCTGAAGTGCTGAAAATCAGTATTGTAGGGCTGGAAGAGATTATGGAGGTAAGGAGGGGACAAGTCCCTCATGAAGATGCTTTGTAGTTAAGCGAACCCTGCAAGGAAATGGAATGTTTCTATTAGTCAATAAATTCTTCACAATATTGATTAAAGAAGAAATTGAAACATATTTAATAAATAAATGGATGAAGAACTTATACGATCAGCCTGGTCACATTCACAGTCTGTGGTTTTAGAACGCTGCCAAAATGACTCAAAATTGCCTGTTAGACCACAGAATGTATTCACACCAAGATACTCCATTCTTTACCAAAAATAGTGACAAGTAGACCAGAGTTTGTCTTGAGAAGGGAGGTGTGTTAAAAATGCACCGGCTATAAATGTATTAAGTGTTTTGAGATATACTAAGAAAGGATTGTCAAATGGAAGGAGCACGATCTTTCAAAATAATGCCATTAAATAAAATCAAAATGATAAAGACCATGTTGATTTTCCTGAGCATGTAGAATACCCGATCATAATCAGCACATACAAAATGCTGGAGGAATTCGGCAGGTCAGACAACATCTATGGAAAAGAGTAAACTGTTGATGTTTTGGGCTGAGACCCTTCTTCAGGGCTGAGAAGGAAGGGGGAAGGTGCCTGGATAAAAACGTGGGGAGAAAGAGGCTAGTTGGAAGGTGATAGGTGAAGCCAGTTGGGTGGGAATGGTCAAGGGCTGGATAAGAAAGAATCTGACAGGAGAGGAGAGTGGACAGTAGGAGAAGGGGGAGAAGGAGGGGACCCAGGAGGAAGATGAGAATAAATGGAAGGTCAGAGTGATGAATAGAAGGGGGGTGGCTGGAATTTGTTCATTAGAAGGAGAAATCGATATTCATGCTGTCATGTCGGAGGATAAACCAGACTAGATATAATATGTGGCTCCTCCTCCCTAAGGGTCTTGTCGTAAGAGGAGGCCATGTATCAACAGGCTGGAATGGGAATGGTGTTAGAGTGATTTTTGGGTGTAGGTCATTTTCATTTAGCAAATGGCCTTGGCTACCAGTCTTCTGCTATGACTATGTACTGTGGATTTAATTTAGGATAATGAATTCCTAAAAGCTGTGAATCCCAGTCCAGATGATGCTGGTGTCTGTGGTATGGATGTGAATAAGGAGGTGTGAAATTTGTATGTAGTTTTTAAAGAAAGCATTGTCTATACTTTGTAAATATGGAATTGTCCTTTGAGCTTAGCACATAAAATATCAAGCCCCACGTTGGGCCAGCAGATCTTTCCACTGAAAGCATCTACATATGATGCCTGCTATACCTTGTTTTGTCGAATAAAGAAGCTTCCTTGTATCTACTGCAAACATGAGGAAATCTGCAGATGCTGGAATTTCAAGCAACACACATAAAAGTTGCTGGTGAACGCAGCAGGCCAGGCAGCATCTCTAGGAAGAGGTACAGTCGACGTTTCGGGCTGAAACCCTTCGTCAGGACTAACTGAAAGAAGAGCTAGTAAGAGATTTGAAAGTGGGAGGGGGAGAGGGAGATCCAAAATAATAGGAGAACACAGGAGAGGGAGGGATGGAGCCAAGAGCTGGACAGGTGATTGGCAAAAGGGATATGAGAGGATCATGGGACAGGAGGCCTAGGGAGAAAGAAAGGGGGAGGCAGGAAGCCCAGAGGATGGGCAAGGAGTATAGTGAGAGAGACAGAGGGAGAAAAAGGAGAGAGAGAAAAAGAATATATATATATATAAAATAAATAAATAACAGATGGGGTACATGGGGGAGGTGGGGCATTAACGGAAGTTAGAGAAGTCAGCGTTCATGCCATCAGGTTGAAGGCTACCCAGACGGAATATAAGGTGTTAATTTTAATTCCACATCCCATTCCCATTCTGATATGTCTATCCATGGCCTCCTATACTGTAAATATGAAGCCACACTCAGGTTGGAGGAACAACACCTTATATTCCGTCTGGATAGCCTCCAACCTGATGGCATGAACACTGACTTCTCTAACTTCTGTTAATGCCCCACCTCCCCCTCGTACCCAATCCATTATTTATTTATATACACACATTCTTTCTCTCGCTCTCCTTTTTGTCCCTCTCACTATACCCCTTGCCCATCCTCTGGGCTCCCCCCCGCCTTTCTTTCTCCCTAGGCCTCCTGTCCCATGATCCTCTCGTATCCCCTTTTGCCAATCACCTGTCCAGCTCTTGGCTCTATCCCTCCCCCTCCTGTCTTCTCCTATCATTTTGGATCTACCCCTCCCCCTCCCACTTTCAAATCTCTTACTAACTCTTCCTTCAGTTAGTCCTGATGAAGGGTCTCGGCCTGAAACGTCGACTGTACCTCTTCCTAGAGATGCTGCCTGGCCTGCTGCATTCACCAGCAACTTTGATGTGTGTTCCTCGTATCTACCGGTTAGTTTCTCTGGCGATTTCATTCACGCAACAACAAATGGGAATTGGAGTTCAAATATTTGACCACCAGGTAGTCCTGCTTGTGGCGGATGGAGCGGAGGTGCTCGATGAAACAATTCCCCCCCCCCCCCATTTATGATGGGTCTTCTGATCATAATGCTTCAGATATAAGGCTTCTCAAATTAAGATCATACTCCCCCCAAACTTAAAGAAAAATAATTTTTTTGGGAAGGAATGTAATGCACTATTATGTCAAATGAAAATTTACCAAGACTTTAATTGCTTCTGATCAGTGATTAACCCATTCATAATTTTTGTTACTATGGAAGGATGATTTTAGAAAAACTGACCCTGAGCAATAGCTTTACAAATACAATCATCAGACGGTAGATATTAATAGAGTTTCTGTCAAAATCTGTCCAAAACAGCATGTTATGTAATTTGAACCAAGTAACATTGTTTGGTAACAATTTAACACAGTGTACTCATTATACAATAACAATGTTTAACAAGCATCTGGACAAGTATACGGATAGAAAAGGAAGGGAGACTGAAATGCTAGAAAAAGGGATTAGTGCAAATTGTCTTTTTGGTCGGCATAAATGAGTCAGTTTGTTTTTGAGTTTATGACTTTGTGACTCTATTAACCTAAATTAAGGAACATCCATGTAACATGTTTAGAGATTTTTTCTTCGTTTATTATCAGAGGCGTTCAGTCATAGGGTTACAGAGAAATACAATAATGAAAGAGGCCATCCTGTGTTCTGAGAGCATGCCAACCATCAAACACCCATTTTACACTAATCCTAGATTAATCCACTTTATTCTCAGGGTGTTGCAGAACAATTTGCTGCATTTCCAGGGCACATAGGAAATCTGATCATAATTCTTCAAATCTTAGGCTTCTCAAAGTAAGACCACACTCCCATCAAACTTAGTTTCCATCAATTTTCCTTGGTTCAACCACTAGTGACAATTTACAAAGGACAATTAGATACCAAACTAAATATTTTTAGGATGTAGGCTGAAACCAGAGCACTTGGAGAAAACCCATACATTCACACAGAGAATACACAAAAATTATACTGTTTATAAAAGCTATATAAATAGCAAGAAATATCAACCGAAGTATTATTAGAGTTACAGATTAGAGACTTTGATCTTTGAGGCAAGAGGCAATACTGAAGGCATGCACAGGTTTAGAAAGGATGTGAAGGGTAGGGAAAGATTATGTAATTGGTTCTATGGCATTTTGTTTATCGTTATTTAGAGAAGCAGCATAGTAAAAGGCCCTTCTGGTCCAATAAGCCTATTACACCCATGTCACCAATTAAGCTACTAGCTGTACATCATTGTAATGTGGAGGAAACTAAAGCAATCATGAGGAGAACATACAAAATCCTTACAATTAGCAGCGGGAATTGAATCCAGATCACCCGTGTCTGTAAACTGTTACAGTATGAAGAATTCGAGGTGGAAAAAAGAAATAGGTATGTTCTCCTTGGAATAAAGAAGATTGACAGGAGATTTGGTAGAAAGTCATGCCAAGTTTAGAAAAGCCAACAGAGAGAAGCCTATGCTCATTCACAGAAAGACCAGAGGTGCATATGAAGAAAAAAAAGTAGGAGTACTTACGGAGAAACTTTCCGTTTTACACCAATACAAATGAACATGTGAACGCAGAAAGTTGGAGGAGGTCATTTAACTTGCTATACCCACTCTGCCACTCAACACTCCACTTTTCTGCATTAACCCAATACCAACAAATCTATCAATATTTCCCGTGAATATACCCAACACATGAGTCTCCACAACTTCTTGAAAAGATTTATTGTCCTCCGGGTAAAGAAATTTCTTCTAAAGTCAGTCCTGAAGGCTGATTCTTTATTTTGAATTGTCATCTCCGCATTTATCCCACCAAGCCTCTTGAGAATCTCTTATTGCTCTGAACTCCGGAGAATATGTCTTCCCTGTATAAATCTTTCCATCTAGTAATCAAACTAATGAAACACACACAAAATGTTGGACGAACTCAGCAGGCCAGGCAGAATGTATGGAAAAAGCACAATCAACGTTTCAGGCTGAAACCCGCGAGACCCTTCAGCAGACGTCGTGTTAAAAAAAGAGCTGTAAATGGAATAATTCAGGGGTCATAAAGAGAGAGTACCGGGTGATAATAATCATTTTTTAAAAAATCAGAAATAGCTCATTACATCAGAAAGGCTAACGAATTTGATTACACAACGGGTTATTGGCTCACGTATGCTGAGCTATTGGAACAGTATTTTGAAGCAAATGAAATATCCAAGAAGAAGTGGGTGCCAATTTTGCCGAGTGTATGGGGTTTAAAGGCGTACAGATTGCTTCTATGTTTGAATACTCCAATCAAACCTTCAGAAATGAGCATTCCTGATATTGTAAAAGTGATGCAGGAACGTTTAGAACCAAAGCCACTGTTGCTTGCTGAATGCTTTAGGTTTCATAAGTGGAATCAAAAGGAAGGCAAGCCCCTTTCAGCATACATGGCTGAATTGAAGAGAATTGTCAGTTCGGTGATGGTATTAGAGATCGTTTAGCTTGTGGAATCTTAAAAGAAGGCATTCAAAAACAGCTCCTAACTGAAGCACAGATAACATTCCAATGAGCAGTGGAAATCATTGTTTCAATGGAAACGGCAACCAGAGATACAATTGGGTTGCAGTCAGGAATGAAAGTCACTGTGACTAAAATTGCAGCATCTAAGCAGAAACCCATCTGGCCGAATAAATTGTGTTACCATTGTGGGAGGCACTCACATACACCAAACAAACGTAGATTTAAAGGTGAAATTGTTGAAAATGCAACAAAGGCAGACACATACAAAGAGCATGTCAGGCAGACAAAAATAAATGGACTGCTTAGGGAGAGAAAAATATAAAAAGTCAAGTTGCAGTTTCAAAAAGAGTACTAACCGGTATGCTGTTGATGAAAAATTTGATCGTGAAGAGAATAACACAGGATTGTGTAGCCTTGAACTTTACAGTGTGAAAGTTAACCATCGACAAGCAATATAGCTCACACCAGAAGCAAGTGGCAAATTAATTAAAATGGAATTGGACACTAGTTCAGCTATTTCAGTCATTCCACAAAATGAGTCTGAATAACATTTCAACGATACTGAGCTGAAACCTGCAGATATTCAGCTAAGAACATACTGGAGAAGAAATAACTCCTATGGGAATAACAACCATAACAGTGAAATACAACGACCAACAAGCCACATTGAGTCTGTATGAGAAGATGGCGGCGTGACGCACTGCGTGCGGCCATTCTGAATGAATATCGATATGTGTAACTAGGGGGCCGTGCACAATCCGGATTTGATGGGGACTGCCATGAGAAGCGCAGAGGAACATCTGGAGTAACTTCTGAAATGCCTGCTTTGCTGCCGTTACTACTGCGCGATCGAGAATCTCCGGAGATGAAGGCCCCTAATCCTCGGCTTTGCGTATCGCCTGTTGCTGGGGCTGGAGTCGAAATGCTCGGCAGAGATGGTGCTCGGTGCTCAGTGTCGGGAGGTGGTCGAAGGCTCGGAGTTTTCAGACGGACTCGGAGTCAGACTGTGGTCGGATGCTTCCGGGATGCTGCATCGGCAAGTTGGCGGCGCTGGAGGTTTACCGTCTGTGTGAGGTGATGGGACTTTCGAAAGACTTTTGAGACTTTTACTGTGCCATGGTCTGTTCTTATCAAATTACGGTATTGTTTGCACTGTTGTAACTATATGTTATAATTATATGGTTTTTGTTAGTTTTTAAGTCGGTTTGTCATGTGTTTTCGTGATATCATTCTGGAAAAACATTTTTATCATTTCTTAATGCATGCATTACTAAATGACAATAAAAGGGGACTGCGTGTCCTCATAATCATAATCATAATAATCGTATGTGATAAAAGGAGGACCCACATTGTGGGGACCATGATTAGCTGAGACATCTACAAATCCGTCCACCAATTGCATGCCACAACCCCTGCAATAAAGCCAACTGAAAACAAATTAAGAAAGATACCTGCTGGTGCCACAACTGTCTCCATGCTGTACACCATGAATCATTGCACAGCAGAGGACAAACAGGTATTACTGCTAACCAACTGGTGACCAAAGCAATGGTCTGCCTACAACAGTTTGTGTAGACAACATATCTGAGAAAGCTTCTGATATGATAATCAGGCAGTTACTTGTGAAATGTGGCTGAGTTTTAAACTGGAAGAGAGTTCAAGGATCTTCAGGAAAGTTGCAAGAATTCAGCTTTGTGACTATAAAGAACCAAAATCCACCCTGTGTTTACTAAGGTTACTGCATGAACTTCAAGTGGGAGACCAAAGGCCACTTGTAAAAGTAGACACAAAGACTGGATGAATGGAAGATCAAAAACAAACGAGTCGATGGAAATACGAAAACACAGGATTCGTCAGATGACGTTATGGATGAGGCAACCAAAAGGAGAGATGGGATCAGAAAGGGAGCAATAGAAGGATTGATAAGAGAATACTCCAGTAAACTAAATGCACCTTCCCAAAAAGAAGATGCACAAACTAGAAGAAAAAGGAAGAAGAAAAAACGTGGTTACCACTGTCAGAATCACTTCCTGCAGTCTCAGAGTCAACTTCTACAATTATCTCAGAGGAGGCCGTAGAGCCTGAGATTATTTTCACAGCTACAAGTCTCAAATGCCAAGCGGAGTGATCCCCCTTGTCAGGAAGCATGTTATCCCACAAAAGTAAGAAAGCCTTCACAGCGATTTCTGAATGGGACAATTTAAAATTTACTATGCGGTGGATGTCTGTATATAGTAGTTGTGTAACTGTGTATATAGCTGAGATGTATTGAATTGAATTGACTTTATTACTTACATCCTTCATATACATGGGGAATAAAAATCTTTATGGTATGTCTCTGTCTAAGTATGCAATGTGCAATTTATAGCAATTTATAGTAAATAGTACGTACAACAGAATAATCAATATAACATAGAAATACAGTTGTGTCAGCATGAGATAAGCAGTCTGATGGCCTGGTGGAAGAAGCTGTCCCGGAGCCTGTTGGTCCTGGCTTCTGTGCTGCGATACCTTTTCCCGGATGGTAGCAGCTGCAACAGCTTGTGGTTGGGGTGATTCGGGTCCCCAATGATCCTTGGGGCCCTTTTTACACACCTGTCTTTGTAAATGTCCTGAATAGTGGGAAGTTCACATCTACAGATGCGCTGGGCTGTCCTGCAATTGAGGGAATTACAGTTCCCATACCAGGCAGTGATGCAGCCAGTCAGGATGTTCTCAATTGTGCCCCTATAGGAAGTTCTTAAGACTTGGGGGGCCCACACCAAACTTCTTCAACCGCCTGAGGTGAAAGAAGCGCTGTTGTGCCTGTTTCACCACGTAGCCCGTATGTACAGACCACATTCTTTCTCTCTTGTTGCCAATTGACAGGCTGGGGGCTTGTGTGATCTGTTAGTTTTTGTGCAAGGAAAGGGTTATGGGGGGTTTGGAGTCTGTGAATTTTGTTTTCTTTTCATGTAGGGAGGATTGATGTCTTTCTTTCAACTACTACATGGTTTTCTGTATTCTGAAGAAGACAAATTTCAGAGTTGTATTCTGCATACATACTTTGATAATAAAATGAACCTTTTAACTTTTGAATATTTGAATATTTTAATAATATTTCAGTAATCTTGTAAATATGTTGTTGATTAAATGTTCTTGTTCATTTAAATAATTAATTACTGGTTATAGGTAAAAATACATTAATTACATACGCCATCATGCACCTCACTTAAAGTAAAGAGAAACTTACATCCGTATTCCTGGACTCTCTGTCTTCCTTTGAATTAGCTCAATGTTTTGAAGTTACAAAACATAACAAGATCACCCCTAAATCTTCTAAACTCCAGTGAGTACAGGCCCAGAGCCATCAAACACTCCTCATACATTAACTCTTTCATTCCTGGTATCCTCCTCATGAACTTTCTCTGGACCCTCTCCAATGCCAGCACATTTTGTCTTAGATAAGGGACCCAAATCTTCTGACAGTACTCCAAGTCAATGCCTTATAAAGCATTACCATAGAACCATAGAAACTACAGCACAGAAACAGACCTTTTGGCCCTTCTTGGCTGTGCCGAACCATTTTCTGCCTAGTCCCACTGACCTGCACACAGACCATATCCCTCCATACACCTCCCATCCATGTATCTGTCCAATTCATTCTTAAATGTTAATAAAGAACACGCATTTACCAGCTCGTCTGGCAGCTCATTCCATACTCCCACCACTCTCTGTGTGAAGAAGCCCCCCCTAATGTTCCCTTTAAACTTCCCCCCCCCTCACCCTTAATCCATGTCCTCTGGTTTTTTCTCCCCTAGCCTCAGTGGAAAAAACCTGCTTGCATTCACTCTATCAATACCCATCATAATTTTAAATACCTCTAACAAATCTCCCCTCATTCTTCTATGCTCCAGGGAATAAAGTCCTAACCTATTCAACCTTTCTCTGTAACTGAGTTTCTCAAGTCCCAGCAACATCCTTGTAAACCTTCTCTGCACTCTTTCAACCTTATTTATATCCTTCCTGTAATTTGGTGACCAAAACTGAACACAATACTCCAAATTCGGCCTCACCACTGCCTTATACAACCTCATCATAACATTCCAGTTCTTATACTCAATACTTTGATTAATAAAGGCCAATGTACCAAAAGCTCTCTTTACGACCCTATCTACCTGTGACGCCACTTTTAGGGAATTTTGTATCTGTATTCCCAGATCCCTCTGTTCCACTGCACTCCAAAGATTACATCTTTGCTTTTATATTCTTAAAGAGTGGAGTGACATTTGCAATGTTTCATCCTTCCAGAACCATTCCAGAACTAGTGATTCTTAAAAGATCACTGTTAATGTTTCCACAATGTCTTCCTCTGAACCCTGGAATATAGTCCATCTAATCCAGGTGACTTATCTTCCTTCAGACCTTTCAGCTTCCTAAACAACTTCTCCTTAGTATTAGCAGCTACACTCACTTCTGCCCCCTGACACTCTTGAATTTATGGCATATTGTTGGTGTCTTCCACAGTGAAGATTGATGCAAAATATTTAAGTTCGCTTGCCATTTCTTTTTCCCCAATTACTACCTGTTACATAAAAAGAGGGAGGAACATTCACAAACTCCTCCAGCCCTCAATGGCCCTGTGATTTCAGTCTCTAAGGATGACATGAGAGCACGCTTCAGGAGGATTATCCCACGGGAAGCATCCAGCCTAGATGGTGTACCTAGTTGAGTACTAAAGACCTGTGCTAATCAACTGGCTGAGTGTTCAGTGATATCTTCAACCTCTCCCTTCAGCAGTCTGAGATACCCACATGTTTCAATTAGGCTTCAATTATACCGGTGCCTAAGAGGAACACGGTAACCTGCCTCAGTGACTATCATCCAGTAGCACTTACATCCACTGCGATGAAGTGTTTCGAGTGCTTGGTGATGAAACACATCAACTCCTGCCTGAGAAGTGACTTGGATAGTATTTACCATTTCAAAACTGACAACATGTTTTTTCAAATAAAAGCAGGAAGTGCTGGAAACACTCTGCAGGTCAGGTAGATGTTTTAATAATGTTTTTTTTTCTAGCTGTAATATCTTCACCAACTTGTGGGAATCCTTAGCCCAAGCTTGCTCAAAATAGAGAAGGAGAATCCAGGAAAGGCTTCAACAATTTGTGTCTCAACAATGACTGAACATGGATACTGTGCACAAACAGTGAAACAAGTTCACCACATCATGATATCCACCAAACTCATCGAGAAACTTGCGCCCAGCAACGGAGTTTGCAGGCTGCAATCAAGACTTATCTCCTAACCCACAGAAGTAGAATGGAAGCCATTCATCCTTGACCCTGAGGAACTGTCAAAGGATGCTTTTATTTCATCAGTTTACGTGTTGCATCTTATTGTTCCCGTATCACAGGTGTTTGCGTACACAGAACAGCAGAGCACCCATGGGTGGCATCTAGCTGGCCCCTAACAGATGCAAATTAATTCTCCTTAGTCAATTGAAGCTGTGCAATTAAAGAGAGGAGAAATATGCTATAGTTTTGGACTTGATGGGACTGGAAGAAGAAATCTCAAAGTCAGTTTACTTTAGTGTCTTGGAATGATTTGAATCCAGGTCTTCAGATTTTATCTCAACTCCCTGCCTCACTAAGTCCCCTAAAAGAAAAGATCAATAAAAATTGTCAGTTTTCAAGACTGCTGTCATGTTTGAGAAATAAAGTAGTTTCCAGGACTTTGAACTTTATGATAAAAGGCCAATAGAGAGTGTATGACTCCCAATGAAAGAGTGCTGATCCTTTAAGTCGACTTGATTGTATGAAATATGTCCAGTTATCCTTATAATGGGCTAGAATTTACTGTTGAAAAAACAATGTATCTAATGGCTAGATTGTAATTTATGTACAAATCACACAACTGTAGTCAAGGCCAGACTCTCACTTAATAGTGGGAATTTGTAGTCTGCCAGTGTTAGCTTTACAAAAACAACAGAACTTCCGAGCTTACTGTTCAAGTTCATTGAATTCCATAAAGTTATTGTGTTAGTAAGGTCAATGCACAAGAAAGAGTAACCATTGCAGAAAATTAGGGCCGTCCATTGTATACGCACATTCTCATCTCACCAAAAAATTATCATTACTGCTGAATAACCCCCTGACAATTACCAATTATAAGTAGACTCATTCCTTAAACTTTTTTTAAAATATGAAGTTCAGCTAGATTTAAAAGATATTGTTGCTGCAGAATCAGATTGTTCCTGATATAAACCTTCTCTGGTTTGTATTTGATTGCAGCTCTGTTAAAATACTTAGTTGTATTTTGAGTACAAAATATGCCTTAAATTGTTCATGTGCAGTATCCAGTCGTTAGTGGTTGCATACCACATAGTTGTTGATCTACTCTTCTCCATTATATTCATTTTCTCTCCATTTGAAAAACATTCTGCTTTGCTATTCTTCCTATCAAATGGATAGCCTTATATGTTCCTATATTATTTGCCATTTGTCACTTCTTTTGTCCTTTCACTTAATTTTTGCAGATTGCATGTTACTTTCTTGCATTATGTTTCCTCATCAATCTTTCTCTGGTCACCACATTTGGCTGCAAAATACCTGGGCCCTTCATCTAAGTCACTAACACGCTTTGTAATTAATTGAGGCCCCAGCTCTGATCCCTATAACATCCTACTAATTATACCCTAACCTGAAAATGACCTATTTTTTCTGCCTGTTTTCTGTAAATTAACCCAGTGGTGTCCACCCTTTTTGTAAATAAAACACTTGATAAGATGTGTGTCTCTGCAAAAAAATAAACAGCTGCTAATGTGAAGGACCACCCCTTCAAAGACATGGGTACTGCCCAGCATGTCCCAAAAAGTGTGGCCCTGTAAATCAAACTTGCTGAATATATTTCATTTTAAGTTATTTGTGACCTTCCTAACCAATTACTCTCATTGTTAAAAAAAAATCTTTGCAACCCCATTCCTCAAACCTACAAGGAGTTTGCAAACTTCAGGCTGAGAATTACTGAATTAGTTCTTCCATCCATTTGCAAACATTTCCCCCGATACCATGGGCTCCTTACTTGTGCAGTGGTCTTTATGTCATGTTATCTAATACAATCTGCAAGCCCAAATATTCTACACTTACGAGACCCCTCTTATCAACGGTGATTACAACGTGAAGTATGTAATCAAGTTTCAATCAATAGCAATCTGCATTTATATAGCATCTTTAACACACAGAAACATTAAAATCAGGGGTTCCCAAACTTTTTTATGCTATGGACCCCTACCATTAACCAAGGGGTCCACAGACACCAGATTAGAAACCCCTGGTTGACATGAATGTTGTCAAAAGATAGATGATTACATGACATACATGGACGAGGACTAATTTCCATGTGGGTAATTTCTAGAATGCCTACAAGATAGCGTTTTCGAGCAGCTTGTGGTTCAGCTATTCTGGATTGGGTGCAGTGCAATGAACAGGAATTGATTAGAGAGTTTAAGGTAAAAGAACGAGAGGGGTAAGTGATCACAATATGATTGAATTCACCCTGAAATTTGAGAGGGAGAAACCAAAGTTAGATGTACAAGTATTACAGTAGAGTAAAGGGAATCAGAGTCAGAATCAGGTTTATTATCACTGGCATGTGACATGAAATTTGTTAACTTAGCAGCAGCAGTTCAATGCAATACATAATCTAACAGAGAAAAAAATAATTTAAAAAATTAAAATAATAATAATAAATAAACAAGTAAATCAATTACGTATATTGAATAGATTTTTTTAAAAACGTGCAAAAACAGAAGTTCCAGGTGTCAGGAGTCATGAAGTGTGCAAAGTTACCATTTCAAGAGTGAAGGTTCTTGGGAAACTCAATAGTCTGAAGATAGATAAATCACTTGGACCAGATGGTATACAACCCAAGATTCTGAAAGAGGTGGCTGAAGAAATTGTGGAGACATTAGTAATGGTCTTTCAAGAATCACTCGATTCTGGAATTGTTCCAGAAGACTGGAAAATTCCAAATGTCACGCCACCCTGAAAGAAAGGACAGAAGCAGAGGGAAGGAAACTATTGGCCAGTTAGTCTGACCTCAGTGGTTGGGCAGATGTTGGAGTTGATTATTAAGAATGAGGTCACAGTATACTTAGAAGCACATGACAAAATAGGCCACAGTCAGCATGGCTTCCTCAATGGGAAAATCTTGCCTGACAAATCTGCTGGATTTCTTTGAAGAAATAAAAAGCAGCTTAGACAAAAGAGAATCGGTTGATGTAGGGTTGTTGGATTTTCAGAAGGCCTTTAACAAGGTGCCACATGTGAGGCTCCTGAATAGTTTACACGCCCAAGGTATGACAGGAAAGATAAAGCAGTGGCTGATTGGCAGGTGGCAAAGAATGGGATTAAAGGGAGTCTTTTCTCGTTGGCTGCTGGTGACTGGTGATGTTTCACGGGGATCTATGCTGGGACCAGCTCTTTTCACGTTATGTGTCATTGACTTGGATGGTGGAAAAGTTTGCAGATGATATGAAGATAGGTGAAGGGGCAGGGAGTTTTGAGGAGGTAGAAAGGCTACAGTAGGACTTAAAAAGATTAGGAGAATAGTCAAAGAAATTGCAGATGGAATACAGTGATGGGAAGTGAATGGTCATGAACTTTGGTAGAAGAAATGAAAGGGTTGACTATTTTCTAAATGGAGAGAATGTACAAAAAAATGAGATACAAAGGGACTTGGGAATCCTTGTGTAGAATTCCCTAAAGATTAATTTGCAGGTTGAGTCTGTGGTGAGGAAGGCAAATGCAATGTTAGCACTCATTTCAAGTGGACTAGAATATAAAAGCAATGATGTAATTCTGAGATTTTATAATGCACTGGTGAGGCCCCCCTTGGAGTATTGGGAGAAGTCTTGGGCCCCTTATCTTAGAAATGATGTGCTGAAAATTGAGAAGGTTCAAAAGAGGTTCACGAAAATGATTCCAGGATTGAATGGCTTGTCATATGAAGAGTGTCTGACAGCTCTGGCCCTTTATTCACTAGAATTCAGAAGGATGAGGGGTGACCTCATTGAAAACTATGGAATGGTGAAAGTCATTGATTGAGTGGATATGGAGAGGATGTTTCTTACTGTGGGAGAGTCTAAGACCAGAGGACACAGACTCAGAATAAAGGGGCGTCCTTTTAGAACAGAGATGAAGAGGAATTTATTTAGCCAGAGAGTGGTGAATCTGTGGAGTTCATTGCCACAGGTAGCTGTGGAGGCCAGATCAGATTGCGTCGCCTCTGATCTGGGCTGACATTTACGTGCTGGGCGGCACCTAATTAATTAGCTTGTTTATTTTGGCTTTTTTCTTAAAGATGTGCTGGGTGCGTCCCGGCTACCGCTGTACACCTGCATGCTTCGCGGATTGGTATCAGTCGGCGGCCTGGAGGGTGGGGGCCACTGCACCACCCCAACCTCCGACGACTCAGCCTAACACACCATCATCAGTGTGCTTTGCGCTGTCTTCCCGATTCCTGTCAGTGATACGACACTGTACATACATTATTTCTACTTTATATAGGCTGTGTATTTTTATGCGTTATTTGGTATGATTTGGCAGCTTCATAGCTTAAAGGTTACTGGAGAGAGTGTTTCTGCCGAGAGTGCTTGCGCGAGATTTTCGCTACAGAGAACAGTGCGGCAACGATTGTAGAGAAGTATTTCTACTTTATATAGGCTGTGTATTTATCATATCATTCCTGCTTTTACTATATGTTACTGTTATTTTAGGCTGTATGTGTTATTTGGCATGATTTGGTAGGTTATTTTTGGGTCTGTGAACGCTCACAAGTTTTTCCCATATAAATAAATGGTAATTGCTTCTTAGCTTTATGACATTCTGGCTTACGAACCGTTCCATAGGAATGCTGTACCTTTGGATGGCGGGGGAAACCTGGTAATGATTTGATCTTTATAAACAGTATGCAAACAAGCTTTTCACTGTGAAACACCCATAAACTATTGAAGGAACTCAGCAGGTCATCTATGAGAGGAATAAACAGTTGATGTTTCAGGTAAAGACTCCTCATCAGGACAGTTTTTCACTGTAACACACACACACACAAAATGCTGGAGAAACTCAGCAGGCCAGGCAGCATCTATGGAATAAAGTGCAGTTGACATTTTGGGCCAAAACCGTTCGGTAGGACTCCACCTCAGACACCTCCGAGGTGCTGATTGCAAAACCCAGACTCCACCGTTGGAGTTGGAGTTGGAGGTTGTGCAGTCAACACTTTGCGAGTGTCCGAGGTTGTTAGAACCCACATTAATAGCGGTGAGTTTCTCCAGCATTTTTGTGTGTGTTGCTTGGATTTCCAGCATCTGTAGCTTGTCTCTTGTTTGTGAGTTTTTCACTGTAACTTGGTGCATGTGACAATGTCAACATCAAGGAGCTAGGACTGGGTGTGGTGAATTTTAAGAAGAGTCTTGAAGTGGAAGGAAAGGTAGAGCAGGAAAGAAATTGAAGGAGGTGAATTCCAGACTCTAAGAGTTTAGAGGTTATAATTCAATGCTGAAGTGCCGAATATCAGAGGGGAATATTGGAGGAATGACCAATTTTTGTGTGATTAGAAGACTTAGGCAGAATTTAAAAACAAGAATAAGATTTTAAAAAAATATCCAAAAGAAGTGTCAATTAACATTGAAAACAAATATGCTTGGGACAATTGCAAAAAAAATTTCTAACTATTTTGAACAGAAGAATGTTTAGAAGATACTATCCTTGTTATGCGCACACAGGAAAGAGTAGTCTATATACAAAATAAATAATGGCCATTCACCCAAAACCCAGTGTAATAGCAAAGTACTTCTCTCAATTAAAAATATATATTAACTTGGAATAGTTACAAATACTAAGAACTGGTATGCAAAAGGAATCAAAAGTTCCTTTTGAGGAAAGGCTCAAAGTTTTCGGATGACTCGGAGTCGGACTATGGTCGGGCATGGCAGGAAGAGTTTTCTTCCTTCTCCAGTCTGCGTGAGATGTGGGACTTTCGAGAGACTTTGCACTTTTTTTTACTGTGCCCATGGCCTGTTCTTCATCAAGTTACGGTATTGCTTGCTCTGTTGTAACTATATGTTATAATTATGTGTTTTTTTTTTCAGTTTTTCAGTTTGGTCTGTTTTGTGTTTCTGTGATATCACACCGGAGGAATATTGTATCATTTGTTAATGCAGGCATTACTAAATGACAATAAAAGAGGACTGTGTGTCCTCATAATCTAAAAAAAAGTAAACTGTTGCTTTAAACAATGCTAGAAAAATTAAATACATAAACCTTTGTTGGTCATGAGTGTGAAATTGTACTAGTCAATGTTTTAAACATCATTTATATTCTAATCATAGTGGAGATACGTAATGTGTGGTTATATGTTCTGTATTACCTGCAATCAATTATGTCAATTTTAAGCATCATCCATTTGTACAAGCAACTGAAAAATTGTTCCTAGCTACAACTGAATGGTAGCTCATGCAAGATGAATAGATTTTAAGCGAGGATACTATTTGAAAGAAAACAGATGATTGTAAAATACGCAAAGACTAATTACTTCACATATGAACAATATGCTTTTCAACATTGTGGAGATTTTACGCTGATTTTTTTATATGCAGATGAAAAGTGTCTTCCACCAAATAATTGTGCAAATAGGGAAAGGAATCTTTGTCTAGAAATTTGTAGACACGACTTTGTTTTTCATTCAGTACACAAAATGGAAGATGATTATAGTAAATTTCAAATCAAACTGCATTAAAAATGTGATGTCAAAAATTATGTTCAAGCCGATGGTGGATTTTACCTAATTCTTGTTGTTAGACATGCTTTGCAATTCAGAAAGTCAGAAGGTATCATTCATCTCCAATTGCATCATGAAGGTAGTGGTGAGCCTCCTTCTGGAATTGCAGTGCTTCTGGTGAAAATAGTCCCAAAGTGATGTCAGATGGGTGATCTAGAATTCTTACGAAGGGACAATGAAGAACCAACAAAAAATTTCCAAATCGAGAAGATGTGTGTGGAAGGGGAATCTGTAGGTGGTGGTATTCCCATGTGCTTGCTGCCTTGCCCTTCCTGATGATAAAATCATGGGTTTGGTAAGCCTGCTAGAGTAAACAAGGCAGTGCATTTTGTAAATGATACACAATGCAGCGACTGTGTTCCCATGGTAGAGCAAATGAACGCGTAAGATGTTTGTTGCAATGTCTATCAAATTGGCTGCTTTGTCCTCAATAGTGTTGAGTGTCTCTTGGAGATTTGTTAGAGCTGCAGTCATCCAGGTAAATGCCAATATGCTCCTGACTTGTGTCTTAGAAATGATGGAAAGGCATTGGTGTATTAGAAGCTGGGCTACTTGGCATAGGGTACTCAGCCTCAGATGTGCTTTAGTAGTCACATTGTTTATGAGACTAGTCCATAATTCCACATGCAGTAATCCTTTAAATCATTGCCAAGGAATGTAACTCACATGGTTCTGATGTTCTAGGTCACTCTCCAAACACCGAGGTTTTCAAAACACTGCTTTCTCTCTTGCAGGGTGATGGAAAATAAGCACCCTAACCATATCCCGGCACAGTGCTAGGAATTTGATACAGACAGGATCCATTCAATATAATTATTTCCCTGCATTCTGTTGACTGCAAAATTCCAACCCTAACCCCAAATCTCAACCATTGTCTGACATCACACAACAGCCACTTATCTCTTAAACCCCAGGTCCCAGTTTAGACGGCAAATTGCAACCTTTCTTAACTCCTAAGACCTCATCCAGCAGTTGTCATCTCCATTCCACAACTCCAGCATAGCTTGTCCAGTTACAGCAGTTATTTTCTTCTGCGATCTGCAATAGGGCAGACCTGAAAGGAAGTCTGTAAGGCCATTAGTTAGTTACTGATACCTCACCGACTGGCAGAGCAATGAACAATGAGACCTCTGAGTGCAGAGGCATTTCAAGACTGGTTGCTTAGAAATTGCATTGCATATTTTATCATGCTGTGAAATTGAATTTCATTGCTTTTGTAGGGAAGACAAGAAAATGTTTGTAATCTGTGCAAATTGCAGTTCATGAAATTTAACCCATTCTCTGGTTATCAGAATCTGAATCAGAGTCAGGCTTAATATCACCAGCATATGTCGTGAAATTTGTTTACTTAGTGGCAGCAGTACAATGCAATACTTAATAGATATGGAAAAACAAACAAACAAACAAACAAATAAATAAATTACAGTAAGTATATATATGTATATTAGATAGTTAAATTAAAAATAGTGCAAAACAGAAATAATTTTTAAAAAGTGAGGTAGTGTTCATGGGTTCATGGGTTCAATATCCATTTAGAAATCAGATGACAGAGAGGGAAAAGCTGTTCCTGAATTGCTGAGTGTGTACCCTTCGGTACTTCCTGACTGAGGTAATAATTAGAAGAGGGTATGTCCTGGATGATAGGACTCCTTAATAATGGATGCTGCCTTTCTGAGGCACCACTCCTTGAAGATGTCTTGGATTCTATGGAGGTTAGTACCCAAGAAGGATCTGACTAATTTTTCAACCTTTTGTTGCTTCTTTCGATCCTGTGCAGTAGCACCTCCATACCAGACAGTGTGTTGCAGTCTGTCAGAATGCTCTCCATGACACATCTGTAGAAGTTTTCGAGTGTTTTAATTGACAAACCAAATCTCTTCAAGCTCCGAATGAAATATAGCCACTGTCTTGCCTTCTTTGTAGCTGCATAGATATGTTGGGACCTGGTTAGATTCCCAGAAACCTCGACACCCAGGAACTTGAACCTGCTCACTCTCTCCACTTCTGATCCCTCTATGAAGATTGATTCGTGTTCCCTCATCTTGACCATCCTGAAATCCACAATCAGCTCTTTGGTCTTACTGATGTTGAGTGCAAGGTTGCTCCAGCATTGTAGCAGTTTTCATAACTCTATTACAGCACTGGTGACCTGGGTTCAATATCCACTTCTGTCTCTGGGGAGTTTGTACATTTGTATGTTCTCCCCATGATTGTGTGGTTCTCCTCTGGATTCTCTGATCTCTTCCTACATTCCAAAGATGTATGGGTTAGTAGGTTATTTGTTCATGTGAGTGTAATAAGGAGATATGAGCTAATGTGCCAGAAAGACCTGTTACTATGCTGTATCTCTAAATAAAATAAAAATACACACACAGGTTTCTGAGTTGATGGCAGCAGAGAAAAACCTTTGCTCTACATTCTATCCTGTTGGCTGGAATTCTCTGAGGGTACCACTCCATGATGAAGATGGTCGAGCAAGGCACACGCTAACTCCCTGCAATATTCATTTACCAAACCATGGATATGATACGTCTGTAACAAGCTCCAACTGCAGTTGTCTTCCACAGTCACCTGTGCAGTGGCACAACAATTAAGACTGTCGCTGTTGTCTTTGAACCTGTGCCTCTAGTTCTTGATTACTCTGTGTTTGGAAAAGGATTTGAACTATCTATCTTATCTCTGGCTGGTATAAACCTCTATATGATCATCCCTCTGCCTCCTATTTGTTAACATGCTCATAATTTAGCCCTAATTATATGCAAGTAAAGTGATAACAGTGGAGGGCGGTGGTGCTCGGAGAGGAGGGTAAGTTACAGATCTGTAGGGAAACAAGAAGAAGGAAAATGACATAAATGAACTGATGGAACGAATGGACTCGGCCCTTGCCTACAGTGAAAGCTAGAACAAGCTCTTATGATAGCAGATCATGGCACAGTTTGGTGAAGATTTTCATAAGCATGTTGATATATGTATTTAAATCTATGAGGAAAAGAGGTTTGTTAAAGGTTCTGTAACACTTGCATACTTTCTCAGTTGGTACAGAATGTATAATCTCGCAGTCTGTAAGGTCAATAATTGCCTCTTGGAAAAGAGTCCCAACCTCACATAGTCAGAATCAGAATCAGGCCATTTATCACTAACATATGTCATGAATTGTGTTGCTTTTGTGATAGCAGGAGAGTGCAGTGCTGTGAAGTCAGTTCGGTCAGATCAACAATGAGATCCAATGGCCAGTAAGGTGATTCTGCAACGCTTCATACAGAACAATGGGAATGACAAGGCACAGAAGAAATCGTGGTCATCCACTGCAATCAAGGAAGGCCCCAGTTGGTGATGACTATTCATATCAATAGACTCAAACCTCCGAGGCTGAGAGTTTGGAACTGCCCCAGTGCATCAGCTCTTCTACCTTAAAAACTCTCCCACACAGGTCCCGTGTCGTTGTTGGTATGAGGGACAATCAACACACACACACACACACACACACACACACACACACACAGTGCAAATAGATAAATAAATAGTGCAAAGGAGGAATAGTGAGGTAGCGCTCATGGGTTCATGGACTGTTTGGAAATCAGATGGTGGAGGGGAAGAAGTGGTTCCTAACACAGCTTCAGCCTCCTTTATCTCCTCCCTGATAGTAGTTATGAGAAAAGGGCATGTCCCAGATGGTGAGGATCCTTAATGACAGATGCCACCTTCCTGAGGCATTGCCTTTTGAAGATGTCCTCAATGGTGGGGAGATCTGAGATGGCTGAGTCTACAAGTCTCTGCAGCATCTATGCACTGGAGCATCCATACCAATCTGTAATGCAACCAGTTAGAATGCTCTTTATGGTATACCACAGTCTTTGATTGATACAGTGCCTAATTGTGAGATGCTTTTGCTGTTTACGATAAAGGGAAAAGTTTATTTCAAGTTGTTTGTAATGATGTTTTTGCTGTTGCAGAATTAAGACCATACAGCATAGGAACAGAATTAGGCCATTTGGCCCATCAAGTCTGCTGCACTATTTTTTCTGGCTGATTTATTTTTCCTCCCTACTTGATACACTTATTAATGAAGAACTTAGCAACTTCTGCTTTAAATATACCTAATGATTTGGCCTCTGCAGTCTTCTGTAACAATGAATTCCACAGATTCACCAACCCCTGGCTGAAGAAATTCCTCCTCATCTTTGCTCTAAAGGGCATCCATCTATTCTGTGGCTATGCTCTCTGGTCCTAGACTCTCCCAGGACTATAGAACATCCTCTCCATGTCCACTCTATCAAGGCCTTTCAATATTAACACAAAAAAATCTGCAGATGCTGGATGTCCAAAGCAACACATACAAAATGCTGGTGGAACTCAGCAGGTCCAGGAACATCTATGGAGCTGAATAAACAGGCAACATTTCAGGCTGAGACCCTTCTTCAGGAATGTAAATGAATGGGGAACATGCCAGAATGAAAAAGTGGGGGGAGGGGAAAGAAACTAGCTGGAAGGTGATAGGTGAAGCCTGGTGGGTGGGAAAGGTCAACGGCTGGAGAAGAAGGAATCTGACAGGAGAGGAGAGAGGACCATAGGAGAATGGGAAGGAGGAGGGGACCCAGGGGGAGGTGTCAGGCTGGAAAGAAGAGGTAAAAGGCCAGAATGAGTAATAATAGAAGAGGGAAGGGGGGAGGGAAGATTTTTTTTAACTGGAAGGAGAAATCAATATGCGTGCCATCAGGTTGGAGACTACCGAGATGGAATATAAAGTGTTGTTCCTCCACCTTGAGGTTGGCCTCTTCTTGGCTCAAGAGGAGGCCATGGAGTGACATGGAATTGGAATTAAAATATTTGGGCACCGGGAAGTTCTGATTTTGGCAGCTTATGACAAAGTGGTCCCCCAATGTCTGATGGGTCCCACCAATGTAGAGGAAGCCTCCTTGGGAGCACCGGACACAACAGACGACCCCAGCAGGTGAAGTGTTGAAATGTTTCAATATTAAGCAGGTTTTAATGCGATCTCCCCTTGTTCTTATAAACTCAGTAAGTACACGCCCAGAGCCATCAAATACTGCTCATACATTAACCCTTTCATTTCCAGAATCATTCTTGTAAACCTCCTCTGGATTAGATCCTCTTGTTGTGGCTACCTTTATGATATAGAGAGGGTTATAAAAGTCTCTCAGCCGGTGCTCACCTTTCACATTCGCCTCGATGCTTCAATCTCCCTCATCACTTTAATCAACAAAATGAAGTCAAACATCGGCTTGAACCCCATCCCGCAGCCTGCCCGCCACGAGGCTCGTGCACACTGCCTCTGCCTCCTGGAATCCTCTCGTAGACTGCAGAGTGCTGAATCACCCAAAGGATCTCCAAACTTCTGCATTCAACTCGATGTTTCAACCTCCCTTTTCGCTTAATCGGCAAACAATGAAATCTTTAGCAAAATGGAGTTGAACTTCAGCTTGCACCTTCTTTGCACGAGGTGCCCGCGTGCTGCCTCTGCTTCCTGGAATCCTCTTGGAGATCGTAGAGCGCTGGAATACCCAAGCAATCTCCAAACTGTAAATCACAGGATCCAACAGTTCCAGGGTCACATTCAAGACAAAAAGAAACAAATGTAAAAGACATAAAAGAAATGAAATATATGGTTTCATGATCTATCCAGAAGATGTCAACCAAAGGAGTATTGTACGCAGGTAAGGGAGTCTTACCTCACATTGCCTGAGCAAAGGCCATGTTATTCTTTTTAAGATTGAGAAATATCTTGGAACATTGCTCCTACATGCTGAGGGATTCCATCCATGAGGAGGATCTTAGTAACCTGTAAGATTCTTTGCTGCCATTACCTCTCTGAGTCTCGTATTTCTTGGCTTAAAAGTCATTCACCCATTTTTTAACTCAGCCAAGCTCTGTCGTATTATTACACAGCATGCCTCCAGTACATTGAATTTTTTGCATCTGATGGTCATCAGGAATTCTATTTTCTGGATAAAGCATTTCGGTTTTTAGTTTGTGGTGTGTGTGTGTGTGTGTGTGTGTGTGTGTGTGTGTGTGTGTGTGTGTGAGAGAGAGAGAGAGAGAGAGAGAGAGAAAGAGAGAGAGAGTGTACAGGAGAGAGAAATGATGCAGCTCTGTTTACTATTACCTTGAACTGTTCTTCTCTTGGTCTCTGAGGGCTTTGGTACTGCATTCTTTTGTGCTACAGTGGAAGTGAGAAAATGAGATACTTCCGGGTTAGATTTCAGAGCTTCAAACACATCGGTGTTTTCAAAGTAGAATTTGAAAATCTGATCCCAATTTCAGTACATACCATGTGAATTTCCTTACTCTACTGGTGAACTAATAACATTTTCTCCTTTGTATCACCATGAAATATATATACGTATTATTACCATATTGCCAGAAATCAAACACAGTCTCTCTCTTTCATCCAGATGTATTATTGGAACTTTACAGCACAGAAGACCATTCAATCTACTGCGTGGGTTTATGCTCTGAATTGCATTTCCACCAGGTCTCATTTCTCTTTCTTTTCCTCATAATCTTGTTACGTGATCCTTTTCAAAATTCTGATCTATCGATAATTTTCATGTAAATGACTTAATACGTATATTGATATCACACAGACTGATTCAGCCCCACTGACCTAAACAGGCATAAAAAGTTGACTGATAGATTGTGTGAACTTGATTCTTTGATAGAAAGCTTTACTTTGAAAGTTTTAGTGTGGTCCCAACATGAACTTCTGTCTGGATTTTTGCTGATTGAAACAAATATAGAAAAAGTATTGACAGTAACAATCTTTATTTCTGCAATTGGAAAATGATTATAATTTAAAGATTCCATTAATTATCTCAAGGATTACAAAGAGATTCTAGGTCAGACATATCAATTGTCAGTGCCTATCCACATGAATCTTTGTATGCTGTCTCCAGTGATTTTTCTAGTGATGCAGCTATTTGCTTTTTAGTGCCATGCATTTTGATTTTAGAACAAATTTACTTAGGTGATGTCTCACTAAGTTCTCCCTGAAATTCCAAGTGTAAAACATTCACTTTATTGCCTTTACCATGTTACTATATTTCCCAAAAGTCTCAAAAAGCTAATGTGATTTTTTATAAAATGCTGCTAGTTGACCTTGTTTAGCTTTCTTGCACTTGTCACAAAAGTCCATTGTTATTTTTATGCATAAAACTGCAGTTGTGGACGGGTCAATATACTAGTTCTCTAATGTGGAATTATTGAACATGGACTGTGGCTTTAAATCCATCCCTGTTATTTAAATCAGAAAATACTGGATGTACTGGAGGTAGGGCAGCATCTGTGGAAATTTCAGGTCCAGACTGTTCATGACCTGACTGTTCATCAGGTCTGCAAAAGAGAGAAGCAAAGTCAGTCTAGATCAGGGGTTCCCAACATGGGGTTCACAGACCCCTCAATTTAATGGTAACACATTAAAAAAGAGTTGGGAACTCTTGGTCCAGATATTAGAGAAGCTGGGGTCTGGACGAATAGTGACAAAAAGGGACTTCTCTGAAGCAGTTAAAATACAATTAAGCTTCTATACCTGTATATGTTGCTAATGTTGCATATTCTTTGTGATTTTGTACAGTCTGAGCATACAATAAAAGAGAAAAGGAAGATTGATACGAAAAAGAAGCTTTTGTACAAACAGGAAAAGTGAGATACCTCAAGTTGGAGAATTTGATATTAAGCGCTGAAGTCTGCAGCATACCTAGAAAGGAAATGAAGTGTTGTTAGGCCGTGAGTAAGTTTGGTCCATTGAGTATAGAAACTGGATGTTATGTTGCAGTTGTACAAGATGTTGGTGAGGCCACATTTAGAATCCTGTGTTTAGTCACCATGCTACGGGAAAGATGTCATTAAGATGGAAAGAGTAACCACTTGCACACCACTTGCCTGGACGAGTGCTAATCTAACAAATCTCAAGAAAGTTGACATCAGCCAGGACAAAGCAGCCCAATTAATTGCCACCCAGTCTACACGTTTGTATTTCCCTGCACATTCATTCTCCCTACCAATGGCACTCAATGGGCACTATCCACAAAATGCACTGCAATTATTTCAGCAGTACCTATCAAACCCAACACTGCTCCCACAAAGGAAAACAAGCCAAGCAGATACATTGGTGAACAACAATCTGAAGGTTTCTGCTAACATTCATCCCAGCCCCATTTGGAAATACATCCTACTTTATTTAGACCCTTCAACATTTGGTACTCCTACCTCATTAACACTTTTATCAGATGGGCTGCGGTAGTTTAAGATTTATGTGCCTGATCCAGTTGTGTTTCTATTCAATGGTAACCCCTGAGATATTAATGGTAGGAAACTCAGTGCTGGTTAAACAACTGAATGCCAAGGACAGATGGTTGAACTCTCTCTAATTGGATACAGTCACTGCCTGGCATTTTAACAGTAAATATGTTACCTATCACTTAGCCAATATCCTTGTCTTGCAGCATGAAGGCATGGACTATGTAATTTGTTGAGAAGAATGCAGACTGAGGCGATGAGTGAATTTTATATACGGCAATGACGTAACATTGCCAAAAGACCAGCTACCACAACTAATACATTCTTCATTGAATCATATCATACAGAACAAATGAAGACCACTTTGTCCCAGAGAGTCTGTGGCAGCTTATTCCAAGTTTTGTTCATTTTGTCACTTAGCCTTACTCTTTCCACATAGTTCTGTAAAAGTTTCCCATCAATATTCTTTAATCTGGGAGCCTGATAAATAGAAAGTTCTCTCAGAAGTTAAAATATTCAATCCATTTCTTTTGTGCCATAATACTTCTGTCAAATGTAAGAAGTCTTTTGCCAAGATTTGGAAAACAGGTTTAGACATTGTAAAAACTGAAATCAGAACAGCATAAAATAAAATGTGTCCATTAAAAAGCATATCATTTTAAATTTAAAAAGAACTTTACTGGTTTATGTCTGAATCAATAAAAGAACAGATGGTTGGGATGGATTAGTGCAGTGAGGTGGCCTCTAGTAGTCCTAAGCTTCTTGACTGCACTTGTGGCTGCTTTTGAACACGTTGGCCCCAACCAATTCTAGTTTTGCTAAAGTGAACGATACCAAATGTACAATATCGTGCCTTTTATCACACAAAAAGTGAGTTAATAATTTCATATTGAGTCTTGACGGTTCCCTCCCAGTCTTTGATCTCTCTTGCAGCAGTAATTATAATTCCCCAAAGGCATTGTCAGTTGTATATAGATATTTCCCATTTACATTAGTTGCAAAGCTCCAAAGCATAATCCCAAGCGCAGTGAGCTCCTGCTCTGATAAAAGCTGTGCCTTAATCCTCTAAAGCTGCATTAGACTCACTGCTTTTTTTTGTGACCTACTGAAACAGTAACCCAGTTTCCTGAGACACATGTCGCATAATGGATAGTAGTAAAGGAACTAGAAAATCAAACTGGATTAATCAGCTGCTCTGCACCAGTAGGCTTTAAGGGTCAAATTTCCAAATTTTTATGATCTACTGTGGGGAAATGGACTAGATCTTAAGACTTTGCTGTTGTATTATTCCCGTAGAGTTGACCTAGTGGGTATGCTTGTCAAATGAGGTAATACTAGTAAATAAATTATGGCCAGCAAAATTAAGCAATAGTCTTAAATTAACCCATGAGTCACAAGAACATAATTTGGAATACAAAATTATGTGGAAACTCGGACATGTGATTGTAGGGTTCTCAGTAATATTAACTGTAATGTTAACTGTTAACTGCTAATTATAAAATGGCTTCTCTGAAGTGTTATAACGAAATGGCTTCTTTGTAATATTAACTATGAGGTAATGTTCGCTGTAGCTGAAATGTTTGGGTTATAGTTATACATAACGGAGGAACTAACCAATGGAAGCTATGTTATTTTATCTGTATGTGTGGGAACCTGGGTCAGTGCGGGGGCTTTTCGGGTCGAGAACGGAAGAGGAAGGACGTGCTGAACGCGCTGTGGTCGACCGCCTTGGTTGGTCCTGGCCAGCGGGTTGAGGAGGTCAGAGATCAAATGGTGGAAAGAAGACCCCGTTAATTGAGCTCCAACGGTTGTACATGAAGTGGTTAAACTCTGATAGTTTGGCGCCTTTTACTTTCCTTTTATATTGTATCTCTATTAACTACATAGTTCCAGTAAGATTTATAAAGTGTAATCTGTAAACGCACCTTGTGTGCTGTCTGATATTTTATGGGTGAGTTTGTACCAGGGTGCATTACACAGCAACTACACAAAAGTGAGACGCGGTTTAGAGGGCAGACGGGGTTTCCCCTAGACAAACATGAGCGGATAGCCCTGAGCGTTACATAATATTCTGTCAATCTCTGGATATACAAATAATCAACTGAAAAGCACTACATATGTAATTTAGAATCAGAATTTTGATGGAGATAGTTCTCCAAGAAAAAGCACCTCATAATAAATTGCATAGCCTCTACTTATAAAATTCTGAATAATTGGTGTCAGGTTGATTTGCTTTAGCTTTTGGGTTTAAAACTAAAACTGGTATGGCCTGATGCTTTGAAACTGAAGTGCAAAAAGACCATGCTAAAATGATGCTCTTGACTTATTAGAAACACATTGCACTCTAGAAGCACCAGTCCTTCACTAGATGCAACACACAGTCATGTTACAGATGCAAAAAAACATCCTGCAAAAGTGCTGAGATGATGGCATCAAACCCTCTGGCCCCCTTAGGTAGAAAGTGAGCAGTGATCATGTGTGGAGAAGGATGGAGTGTAGAAGCTAGTATTAGTCCACAACAACTTTGAATTTTAGTGGGGGATCCAAACAAAGCCTTACAGCCTTCACATTAAGTAGCATTTTTCTGGTGATCTCAAGTATCCTCCTTAATGACTATCGCCCGGTAGCGCTCACATCTACATCTACTTTGAGATTTTGCACTCAACATCAGTAAGACGAAAGAGCTGATTGTGGACTTCAGGAAGGGTAAGACGAAGGAACACATACCAATCCTCATAGAGGGATCAGAAGTGGAGAGTGTGAGCAGTTTCAAGTTCCTGGGTGTCTAGATCTCTGAGGATCTAACCTGGTCCCAATATATCGATGTAGTTATAAAGAAGGCAAGACAGCGACTATACTTCATTAGGAGTTTGAAGAGATTTGGCATGTCAACAAATACACTCAAAAACGTCTATGGATGTACTGTGGAGAGTATTCTGACAGGCTGTATCACTGTCTGGTATGGAGTGGCTACTGCACAAGACCGAAAGAAGCTGCAGAGGGTTGTAAATTTGGTCGGCTCTGTCTTGAGTACTAACCTACAAAGTACCCAGGACATCTTCAAGGAGTGGTGTCTCGGAAAGGCAGCATCCATTATTAAGGACCTCCAGCATCCAGGGCATGCCCTTTTCTCACTGTTACCATCAGGTAGGAGGTACAGAAGCCTGAAGACACACACTCAGCGATTCAGGAACAGCTTCTTCCCCTCTGCCATCCGATTCCTAAATGAACATTGAACCCGTGAACAATACCTCAGTTTTTTAATATATATTATTTCTGTTTTTTTGCACAATTTTTAATCTATTCAATATACGTATACTGTAATTGAGTCCCTTATTTATTTGTTATTATTATTATTATTTTTCTTCTTCTTTTGTATTACGTTTTGCATTGAACTGCTGCTGCTAAGTTAACAAATTTCACGACACATGCCGGTGATAATAAACCTGATTCTGATTCTGATTAAATTCTGCTGGTTTTGCAGCTTTGCAGTCTAGAGAGTGAATGCAATATTCACAGCCTACACTACAGTTAATTAGGAACTGATTTCACAATGTACTTAAAAAGTTGCAACAGTGATGTGATAGGTAGTGCTGGCCCCCTAAGCTCAAACAACCCAAGTTTGATCCTGATCTCAGTATCCACTATCAACAAGCACTTGAATGTTCTTCCTGTGGCTGTGTGGGTGTTCCCCGTGTCCCAAAGACAAGTGGGTTGATAGCTTAATTGGAGAATGTACATACTGTTGGAGCAGGTGGATGATATGAGAGTCAGGATCAGTTAATTGGTGTGTGATTTAAACGGTTTATGGGGAATTAAGTGGGGAGTGGGATTAATAGAATTGTTCTGAGAGCCGTCATAGACTTGACAGAGCTCTTATTGTGAGAAAGTATGAAAAATGATATGGGAATAGGTGTTGCAAACAGAATAGGCATAGCAGTAGTTTATAACTCGGTGAGTATGTCAGTTTAAATGGGTATTCTGGGAATTTACAATGTGTTCTGAGCAGAAGGGTGGCTCATCCCTAGCAAGGAATGAATGTCCACAGGTCTTAGGCATGTTGGATGTATTAGCACCAGATTTTTTTTGCGTAAAAAAGTAAGCTATCCACAGGCTAGCATTTTTACATTCTTTCAATCAAACCTATTGGGCCTAACAGTTCCACTCCTGTGAACAGTAACTACGTCCATTAACTCCAAGTGCTGCATGGTTTGCTGAAATGTTCATAAAGCATGATCAAATTCACTTCTGTTGCTCATTTTTAAAACTTTAAATAGCAAGCAGGAACAGCATGCTGGGTGTCTGGTAATAAGATGCAGAGCTAAGCTACCACTTGGGTGCCTCTCCTCCTTCCCTTCCTCCCATATTCCACTCCCTTTTCCTGTCAGATTCCTTCTTCAACCCTTCACCTTTTCCACATACCACTTCACAGCTTCTCAGTTCACCACCCCTCTGCCACCACCTACCTTCCTACCTTCCTCCTCACCTGGCTTTGCCCATCACCTTCTAGCTCGTACTGCTCCAGTTACCCCACCGATCCCACTTTCTTATTCTAGCTTTCTCTCCCCTCCCTTTCCAGTCCTAACAAGGCGCCTTGGCCCAAAAATTCAGCTCTTTATTCCTTCCATAGATGCTGCCCAACCTACTGAGTTCCTCCAGCACTTTTTGTGTGCTCCTACTTTGTCATTGTCTTTACCTGCTTCTTAGAATGTTAAGAACTGTACTGGAAAAACTCTTGCCAAGAATTAAATTGTATTTTCTAGAAAAGTTTGACAAATTCAGTCAATTAAATTTGAGGTTGGGTTTGATTAGCTTGGATCTGTCAGCATGGAGCCAAAGCTCAAAGTGAACACCATTTTTACAGAGGTCAGACCGGACATCAGAGAGATCAAAAAATAGCAAGTGAAAAATAAAGTATTTTTATTCACATTTGTCAAAAGAAATACTTTAATTTCCTTTCTTTTCTTTTGCTTTAGAAATTAAAACCTCAGAGAAGAATGAAATATTTTGCTTACATGATTAAATTTCAATAGAGAGCAAACAGCTGATATCAGAGTCTTTTGACCTTCAGTGCATATGAAATGCATTCCAATTGCTCCATGTAATACTTCCCTTAGGGCCTGGAATAAAAAGCCTGTTATTGTTAAAAGTGTGGCACTCTATGCAGCCTCCCATAATGGATCTTCAGAATTTCGCACGTGAATGGTCAGCTTCCTCACAGAAAAAATGCAATGATATGTGGAAATGATTTCATTGTAGAAGAATGTCTGGCAAGTGTTGATAGCCAGCAGAACTCATGTGGCTCTTTGACCCATTTTCTTGGGTGACCCATTATCATGTGCAGCCTCCACACACCAATCCATTATCACACTGGGGCGTGAAATGTGTATTTTCTGGATGCATGTTTTGTTTCTCCTTTCAGTCTTTTATATTTACATGGCAAGTGCTCATACAGCTTTTTATGGAGAGTTACACAGTTTTTAGAGGAGAAGAACTTTAGCTCACAAATTAACAGTGTTATGGAAGAATGGAGTACCCAGAGGCACATGACAAGATAGGCTAAAGCCAGCATGGTTTCCTGAAAGGAAGATCCTGCCTGACAAACCTACTGCAATTCTTTGAAGAAATTACAAGCAGGGTAGACAAAGGAGGTGTAGTAGATGTGGTGTACTTGGATTTTCAGAAGGCCTTTGACAAGGTGCCACACATGAGGCTGCTTAGCAAGATAAGAGCCCATGGAATTACAGGGGAGTTACTAGCATGGGTGGAGCACTGGCTGATCGGCAGAAAACAGGGAATGGGAATAAAAGGATCCTATTCTGGCTGGCTGCTGGTTACCAGTGGAGTTCAACAGAGGTCGGTGTTGGCCCGCTGCTTTTTACGATGTATGTCAATAATTTGGACGATGGTATTAATGGATTTGTGGCTAAATTTGCTGATGATACAAAGATAGGTGGAGAAACAGGTAGTGTTGTGGAAATGGAGAGCCTGCAGAGAGACTTGGATAGCTTAGAGGAATGGGCAAAGAAGCGGCAAATGAAATACAATGTTGGAAAGTGTATGGTCATGCACTTCAGTGGAAGAAATAAATGGGCAGACTATTATTTAGATGAGAAGAGAATTCAAAATGCAGAGATGCAAAGGAAATTGGGAGTCCTTCTGCAGGATACCCTAAAGGTTAACTTCCAGGTTGAGTTGGTGGTGCAAAAGTTGAATGCAATATTGGCATTCTTTTATAGAGGTATAAAATATAAGAGCAGGGATGTGATATTGAAGCTCTATAAGGCACTCGTGAGTCCACACTTGGACTATTGTGTGCAGTTTTGGGCTCCTTATTTTAGAAAGGATATACTGACATTGGAGAGGAGTCAGAGAAGATTCACGAGAATGATTCCAGGAATGAAAGGGTTACCGTATGAGGAGCATCTGGCAGCTCTTGGGCTGTATTCCCTGGAATTCACAAGAATGAGGGGGGATCTCATAGAAACATTCCAGATGTTAAAAGGCCTGAACAGATTAGATATGGCAAAGTTATTTCCCATGGTAGGGGATTCTAGGACAAGAGGGCACCACTTCAGGATTGAATGACGTCCCTTTAGAGCTGAGATGCAAAGAAATTACTTTAGTCAGAGGGTGGTAAGTCTGTGGAGGCCAAGTCAATGGGTGTATTTAAGGCAGAGATAGATAGGTTCTTGATTAGCCAGGGCATCAAAGGGTATGAGGTGAAAGTAGGGGAGTGGGGATGGCTGGGAGAATTAGATCAGCCCATGATTGAATGGTGGAGCAGACTCAATAGGCAGAATGGCCTACTTCTGCTTCTATATCTTATGGTCTTATGATGCCTTCCCCCTGAGCATTGTCAGGTTTCTAGGGAACTAAAGTTATGTGTCTTTCTGTTCAAGTGTAACTGCAGCATGTTCTCATTTAAAATTTAAATACTAATAAATCAAGACACCCAACTTTTCCCAGTTTAATTTTCACCGTCTTTGTCCAGCAGAATGAATGGTCAATCATCTTTATCCAAGACAATAAATGGATCATACCCTAATTGCAACAATGCTACTTATGAGTTTCTAGGTCAGTTCACCTGACAGCAGAAATCAAATCCACTGTGTATATATAGTGTCTACTGAGAAAAAATATTTATTTAAACAGAACTGAAGATATCATTAGAGGATCTGACATGGAGACAAGGCAATATCAACAACATTGCTTATCCTTGGTTGTTTTAAGTCTGTATGTTAATCTAGCCCTCTGATTACTTTTCGACTCAACACTCTCTGGCAGCTCAAATCACCACCAAAAGATACTCAAGTTAAAAAAAGGCCACTGGATATTGAGGTTTGTCATAATTCACTGTAAGTATTTAAATTATAAATCTGATCTTAAAATGATAACTCTAAATGCAAAGTTTCTCTTTTCAAAGGATATAAGCAAGCTTCTGAATTTGAAATAGATGTGGTGTCATATTGGCTCATAACTATAACCATGAATGTGGTTACAAAGTCAAAAAGAGCTGAAGTTGGGCTTAATGTCGAAGACAATCTCCATCCATAATAAAATATCCTATCACTTATTTGTGCTCTATTTATAAACTAGTATGAGCTTTGGCAAAGTTAAATCTTGCAATTTTGCTGTCTTCTACAATTTTGGAACCTCCCAAAATGTTCTACAGCCAATAATCTATTTTTTCGAGTGCTGAAATGTAAGAAGAGTGGCTGCTGAATCCAGGCAGCAAAAATCCACAAAGAAGAATGGTGTAAATTGGTGTTTGTAACTGTTACTGTTTTAATGACTCAAGCAACCACTGGAGAATCACCTTATTATTCACATGAACATTCATGACAGAGGATGTCCATTAAACATATCAAGAAAAAGCTAATTTATGAAATTAACTGTGTATGCATATATGTGGAGTCCACCTGCTCCTGGGAGGGACTGATCTAATTATGTCCAGGTACATTATAAAGCAGTCATCCAATCAAATCCATAATATATGAAATTAGGCTAAGCTCTTTTGCTGTTAACCGGTTACAGAAATACATTTTATTTACATTTGGTTATAAATTAAACATTGAGACTTACTCTTGCCACAAGTTGTAAATTCCGATCATTCTTTTCACAGACCTAATTACTTTTTTATTTCCACATTCAGAAGAAACGTTCTCACTTCTAAACCCACCTGGACAAGTGCGTTCAGCAGACTCTTCTGCTTTCTGCTGTTTCAACACAGTGCTACTTGGTTTGAGCTTTCCGACAGCCCTGATGATTGTAGTGGTCTTGTGAAATCTGTTGCAGGGAGTGCCACGAATTCTGAGGCATTATTTAAATGTGCCTTTATCTGTCTTTGAGTCAGGTGATTGAACCATCCGGATGAGACACTGAGTAAAACCACAGATTGTTCCATTGCATTCGTTTTGTTTCTGGGGTTTCAAGATTTGAAACTATCTTTGATCTGAAATCTCTGATCTGACTTAATGACTTCTTTGTTTTCGCTTCACTCTTGTCAGGAGGATTCACTTAAATTCCCTTGTCCATTCATCCCTCCCTAATGGTCTCCCTCCTGGCACTTATCCCTGCAAGCGGAACAAGTGCCACACCTGCCCTTGCACCTCCTCTCTCACTACCATTCAGTGCCCCAAACAGTCCTTCCAGGTGAGGCAACACTTCACCTGTGAGTCTGTTGGGGTCATTTACTGTATCTGGTCGTCCTGGTGTGGCCTCCTATATATCAGTGAGACCCGATGTAGATTGGGAGACCTCTTCACCACGATTCCATCTGCCAGAAAAAGCAGGAGCTCCCAGTGGCCACCTATATTATTTCTTTATACTTTATACTTTATTGTCGCCAAACAATTGATACTAGACCGTACAATCATCACAGCGATATTTGATTCTGCGCTTCGCACTCCCTGGGGTACAAATCGATAGTAAACATTAAAAACTAAAAAATTTAAATTATAAATCATAAATAGAAAATAGAAAAGTGAAAGTAAGGTAGTGCAAAAAAATCGAGAGGCAGGTCTGGATATTTGGAGGGTACGGCCCAGATCTGGGTCAGGATCCGTTCAGCAGTCTTATCACAGTTGGAAAGAAGCTGTTCCCAAATCTGGCCGTACGAGTCTTCAAGCTCCTGAGCCTTCTCCTGGAGGGAAGAGGGACGAAAAGTGTGTTGGTTGGGTGGGTTGTGTCCTTGATTATCCTGGCGGCACTGCTCTGACAGCGTGTGGTGTAAAGTGAGTCCAAGGATAGAAGATTAGTTTGTGTGATGTGCTGGGCTGTGTTCACGATCTTCTGCAGCTTCTTCCAGTCTTGGACAGGACAACTTCCATACCAGGTTGTGATGCACCCTAGAAGAATGCTTTCTACGGTGCATCTATAAAAATTAGTGAGGGTTTTAGGGGACGGGCCAAATTCCTTTAGCTTTCTCAGGAAATAAAGTTGCAATTGGGCCTTCTTGGCAGTGGACTCTGCTTGGCTGGACCAAGTCAGGTCATTCATGATATTGGCCCTGAGGAACTTAAAGCTCTTGACCTGTTCCACTTGAGCACCACTAATGTAAATGGGGTTGTGCGGTCCGCTACTCCTTCTGAAGTCAACAACCAATTCCTTCGTCTTGCTGACGTTGAGGGATAGGTTATTGTCTTTGCACCATGCCAACAGGTTCTTAGTTTCCTCTCTCTACTCAAACTCATCGTTACCTGAGATACCATCTACAATTGTGGTGTCATCAGCAAATTTATATACTGAGTTTGATGGAAACTTGGCTACACAATCATGGGTGTACAGCGAGTACAGCAGGGGGCTGAGTACAGAGCCTTGTTGGGGTACTGGTGCTCAGAGTGATTGTAGAGGAGAGCTTGTCCCCTATTTTTACAGCCTGGGTCCTGTCTGTGAGGAAATTGAAGATCCAGCTGCAGATCTGAGTGCTAAGGCCCAGGTTCCGGAGCTTAGGAATCAGTTTATTTGGAATGATGGTATTAAAGGCAGAGCTATAGCCACTGAAAAGGAGCCACTTTCCGCTTTCCATTGCCAATCTGGTATCTTTCCATTGCCAATCTCCTCTACTCTCATGATGAGTCCATTCTCAGGTTGGAGCAGCAACACCTGATATTCTGTCTGAGTGGCCTCCAACCTGATGGCACGAACATCGATTTCTCAAATTTCCAGTAATGGCTCCTCCCTCTCCTTCACCATTTCCCATTCCCACCTTCCTCTCTCACCTCATCTCCTTACCTGCTCATCACCACCCTCTGGTGCTTCCCCCCACCCTTTCCCTTCTTCCATGGCCTTCTATCCTCTTCTATCAGACTCACCCTTCTCCAGCCCTTTATCTCCAATCCTCTTTCTAGCTCTTTACTTCACCACTCCTGACATGTCTGATGAATAAAAAACTCTTCTTGGGCTTCCAGCCAGGTACAGGTATCAATTTTAAAAGACATTTCAATGACAAACCCTGCCATCTTCATTCCTGATGAAGATGTTGGAGTTCGTCATCAAAATGTTATTTAAAATTGATAAATATACCTACCTGGAAGCCCGAGAAGAGTTTATTTGCCAAATGGTGCATTAGGCAAGAAAATTAGAACCCTTGGTGTATTAATTTCTCTGAGGCATCATTAACTATTTTGATGGAAAATTCAGCTGTTCAGATAACATAGGGAGACATTAATACCATTTTTTTCAAAAGATCTTCATATTAACATGAGTGAAATTGTGACCAGATTCACCACACCCTGGGAAAAGCACAGTTCATCTTAAATTTAATCCCCTGAATCTTGAGGCTATGTCCCCTAGTTCTAGTCTCACCTACCAGTTGAAACAACTTTTCTGCCTCTATCTTATCTATCCCTTTCATAATATTATATTTTTCGATAAGATCTCCTCTCATTCTTCTGAATTCCAGCGAGTACCATCCCAGGCAGCTCAATCTTACCTCATAGGTTAACCCCCTCATCTCTGAAATCAACCTGGGTGAACCTCCTCTGCACTGCCTCCAAAGCCAGTATATCATTTCTCAAGTTAGGAGACCAGAACTGTACGCACTACTCCAGATGTGGCCTGTACAGTACCCTGTACAGTTACAGCGTAATCTCCCTGCTTTTAAATTCAATCCCTCCAGCAACGAAGGCCAACATTCCATTTGCCTTCCTGATAGTCTTCTGCACCTGCAAACCAACCTTTTGTGATTCATGCTCAAGCACTTCCAAGTCCTTCTGCACAGCATCATGCTGCAATATTTTACCATTTAAATAAAATCTGTGCTCTCATTTTTCCTTCAAAAGTGGATGACCTCGCATTTATCAACATTGTACTCCATCTGCCAGACCCTTGCCCACTCATTTAACCTATTTATATCTCTCTGCAGACTCTCCGTACCTTCTGCTCAATTTGCTTTTCCACTCAATTTAGTATCACTGGCAAACTTAGATACACTTCACTCGGTCCTCTCTTCCATAATGTATATCATGAACTGTTGCGGGCCCAGCACTGACCCCTGTGGCCCACCACTCACCACTGATTGCCAGCCAGAGTAACACCCATGTATCCCAACTCTCTGCTTCCTATTAATTAACTAATCCTCTATCCTCCAGGTAATATTGTTTCCTAATGTATTGTTAAATAATCCTAACAAATGGCACATCAACTGAATGGTTCTCCTAGATCTGAATTCAAAGCTTGCCTGTACACAACACTAGCAGCAATTGTCTTCATTTGCATTGCTCCTTTCTGTCTGTCTGTAATTCTGTAACTGCATTTGGCTTATTCAATGGTGACAGATTTGCTCACAGGGATTTAGGTACCTTCGGATGCTCGCTATCGAAAAGCTATATGCGGGTATGACAAATGATTAGGAAGTTAATGCTATCTTCGCTTTTAATACAAAAACATTTCAGTAAACAAGAGAAAATGTCCTACTGCAGTAAAGTGGCCTCTGAACATGATTGCAATAAACATTCAATAAATTAGTTCTATGAATGTTAGAACCATGTATTTGGCATATAATGAGGAATTGAATAGATCTGTCTTCTCTGGAATTAAGAAGAATGAGAGGAGATTTCATTGAAGTTTACAAGGTTCTCACAGAACCTAACAGATTGGTTATAGGAAGGATGTTTCTCCAAACTAGGAACCTAGAAGCAAGGGTCATAACCTCAGAATATTCAAGAGGCCACCTAGGACTGAGATAAGGAGGAATTTCTTCACACAGAGGGTGGTGAATATTTGGAATTCTTTACACAAGGATCTATGGAGTCATAATTATTGAATTTACTGAAAACTTGATAGATTTAGGGATAGTTTCTGTCTGTGTACATAACATACGAATTTACCGGATCACTCAACACCACATTTTTAGTCTTCTTATCACAAACAAGAGAAGGCTGGAAATGCCAGAAGAAGCGCGATCTCCCAGTGGCCACCCATTTTAATTCCATGTACCATTCCTATTCTGATATGTGTAGCCATGGCCTCCTGTACTGTTGAGATGAAACTGCACTTAGGATGGAGGAACAACACCTTATACAGTATTCCGTTTAGGTAGCCTCCAACCTGATGACATGAACATTGATTTCTCGAACTTCTGGTAATGCCACCCATCCCCCGCTCCTTTCCCATCCCCTTTTCCCTCTCTCACCTTATGTCCTTGACCAGTCATCACCTTCCTCTTGTGCTCCTCCCCCCTTTTCTTTCTTCTGTGGCCTTCTGTCTCTTTCACTAATCAACTTCCCAGCTCTTTACTTCATCCCTCCCCTTCAGGTTTCACCTATCACCGTCTGTTTCTGTTTCCCCTCCTCCCCACCTTTTTAATCTACTCCTCAGCTTTTTTTCTCCAGTCCTGCGGAAAGGTTTCAACCCGAAGCATCAACTGCACTCTTTTCCGTAGATGCTGCCTGACCTGCTGAGTTCCTCCAGCACTTTGTGTGTGTTTTTTAGTCGTCTTGAAGAGATTGAGGTGAGTGAGGTCCCCCCTTTCACTCTAAACAATTTTTCCAGGAGGACCATTGATAATGTTCTGACCAGCTGCATTTCCATCTGAGGGTATAGAAATTACAAGGTAGATGACTACAGTACCCTATAAAGGATTGTGAGAATTGCTGAGAGGAACATTGGGGTCTGTCTTCTACCCGTCTGAGATACTTACCAGGAGTGCTATGTACACAGGGCCATTAGCATTGTCAAGTATCCTTCTCTTCTATCCCACAATCTCCTTGATCCCTACCATCAGACAGGAGGCACCACAGCATTCGGACAAGGACTGTCTGGATGGGTAACAGCTTTATTCCCCAGACTGTGAGACAGCTGAACTTCTGGCCACCATTCACAGTCTCTTCACTTAGAAAACACGGGTAGTGTTATTCTGTTTACTTTTTAACTTATGTTGTAAATGCACTTTATGCTAAATGTCAATCTTCTGGAATATATTTCATTATTTGTTAATTTACATGTGGTAATATTACTTTATGTGTTGTGTGTGAGTTATATGTACTGTGGTGTGCACCTTGGTCCTGACAAACATTGTTTTGTTTGGTGGTATACGTGTATATGGCTGAATCAAAGTTCCAAGTAAGTTTTATTATTAAAGTACATACTGTATATGTCACCATATACAACCATGAGATTAATTTTCTTGTGAGTATCCTCAGCAAATCTATAGAATAGTAACTATAACAGGTTCAATGAAAGATCAACCAGAGTGCAGAAGACAACAAACTGTGCAAATGCAGATATAAATAAATAGCAGTAAATAAGGAAAACATGACATAATGAAATGAAGTGTCCTTAAAGTGAGGTCATTGGTTGTAGGAACATTTCAGTGGGGCAAGTGAGTGTACATAGAACATAGAAATTTACAGCACATTACAGGCCCTTCAGCCCACAATATTGTGCCAACCATGTAACCCACTCTAGAAACCGCCTAGAATTTCCCTAGTGCATTGCCCTCTATTTTTCTAAGATCCATGTACCTATCTAAGAGGCTTTTAAAAGACCCTTTTGTATCTGCTTCCACCACCGCTGCCAGCAGTGCATTCCACACACCCACAACTCTGTGTGAAAAACTTACCTCTAACATCCTCTCGGTACCTATTTCCAAGCACCTTAAAACTATGCCCCCTCATGTTAGCCATTTCAGCCCTGGGAGAAAGCCTCTGACCATCCACACGATCAATGCCTCTCATCATCTTATACACCTCTATCAGGTCTCCTCTCATCCACGGTCGCTCCAAGGAGGATGAAAAGGCCAAGATCACTCAACCTATTCTCATAAGGCATGCTGCCCAATCCAGGCAACATCCTTGTAAATCTCTGCACTTTTTCTATAGTATCCACATCTTTTCTGTAGTGAGGTGACCAGAACTGAACACACTACTCCATGTGGGGTCTAACCAAGGTCTTATATAGCTGTAACATTGCCTCACGGCTCTTGAACTCAATCCCACGGTTGATGAGTGCCAACACACCATACACTTTCTTAACAACACTGTCAACCTGCACAGCAGCTTTGAGTGTCCTGTTGACATAGACCCCAAGATCTCTCAGATCCTCCATTTATATTAAATTCTGTCTTCAAATTGGACCTACCAAAATGAACCACTTAACACATCTGGGTTGAAGTCCATCTGCCACTTCTCAGCCCAGTTCTGCATCCTATCAATGTCCCTCTGTAACCTCTGACAACCCTCCAGACTATCCACAACACCCCCAACTTTTGCATAATCAGCAAACTTACTAACCCACCCTTCTACTTCCTCATCCAGGTCATTTATAAAAATCACCAAGAGGAGGGGTCCTAGGACAGATCCCTGTGGAACACCACTGGTCACTGACCTCCATGCAGAATATGAACCATCCATAAGCACCCTCTGCCTTCTGTGGGCAAGCCAACTCTGGATCCACAAAGCAAGGTCTCCTTGGACCCGATGCCTCCTTACTTTCTGAAGAAGGCTTGCATGGGGAACCTTATCAAATGTCTTTTTGTAGTTATCTCTTTTCATTCAAGAGCTTGATTGTTGAAGGGTAGTAATTGTTTTAGACAATAAACTTGAACTTGAGCTTGAGTTTGAACATGGATATTAAGGAAATCAAGGGAAAGTGGTTGAGGTTTTCTTTTCAGCAGCTCAAGCGTGAGGAGTGTGTTTCGGTGTCAGAGCCCCATGGATGTTGGGAGAGAGAGGATAAAAGGAGCAGATTCAAGCAAGACCAGTCTTTTTGGGCTGCACAAGCGCGGGAAGTGTCGACATCAGAGGCCTAACTCACCTGCCAAGAAAAGAAGGCAGGTCTCCGGTGGAGTGGCCATTTTCACAGTGCGCCAGTGATAAAGTGGGAAGGCTTTGGCTTAACAGGCCTCAGCGTGAACAGGCGAAGGCAAACCTTTTCCTTTTTTGGTATAGAATAGTCAGTATGGAATGATCCTCCTGTCAGATGTGGGAATTCAGGATACCTGACAGTTTCCCTGATGAGTACATCTGCGGGAAGTGCACCCAACTGATTGGGTCAAGGCACTGGAGCTGGAGTTGGATGTAGTCAGGATCATTCATGAGGCTGAAGGGGTCGTAGATGAGACTATTGGACAAGTGTTCAAATCCACAGTACGGGCTTTGGACTACCAGGGTGACCACCAGGAGAGCTAAGGCGATTAAGAAGTCAGTGCAGGGTTCCCCTTTGGCCATTCCCCTCAGCAACAATTAGTGGGGGAGTGACCCATCAGGGCACAGCAGCAGCTGCCAGGCTGGGACATTGTGGCTCGACAGGCATGGGATAGTTATAGGGAACTCGATAGTCAGGGGAGAGAAAGGAGATTCGGTGGCCTCAAAAGACATGCTAGGATCGTATGTAGCCTCCCATGTGCTAGGGTGCATGACGTATCGAAGCAACTGTAGGATGTTCTTGGGGTGGGGGGGGGGAGTAACAAGAGGTTGTGGTGCATATTAGCACTAATGACATAGGCAGAAAAGGGGAAGAGGTGCTATACAGTGAGTATATAGAGTTAGGAAAGAGGCTGAAGAGATGGACCTCCAAGGTTGCAATCTCTGGATTACTCCCTGTGTCGCTGGCTGGTGCAGGTCAGAATGGGGTGATAGCATGAATGAATGAGTGCCTGTGGAGATGATACAGGAGACAGGGCTTCAAGCTCTTGGATCATTAGAACCTTTTCTGGGGAAGGGGTAACCTGTACGAGAGGAATAGTTGCACTTGAACTGGAGGGGAACCAATATCCAGCTGGGAGGTTTGCTGATGCCACTTGGGGGCACTTAAACTATATTTTCAGGGGGCTGGGAACTGGAGTCTCAGGTCAGTAAGGGAAGTATCAGACTAAAAATAGATGTTGGTGAAGGTATTGAAAGGCAAAATTGAAATGCCAGGTATGATGGATTGAATAATTTGACGTGTATATGTTTTGATGCTAGGAGTATTATGGGTGAGGGTGATGAACTTAGAGCTTGGATCAGTACATTGAACTAGGATGTTGTAGCCGTGACTGAAGCTTGGTTGAGAGAGAGACAGGAATGGGTGATTAATGTACCAGGTTTCTGAAGTTTTAGAAAAGATAGGGTGGGGGATTTGCACTGCTAATAAGGGACAAGTCTCCTACTCCAAGTTCCTTTGCAAGTCAGGTGAGATGTCCTAAACCCAGGTACTAGGCAGGCAACACAGCCTTTGGCACTCTTAATGCTCGCGACAGAGGATAAACTATACTGTCCCCAGTTATATCTAGATTTCTCTTTTCACCCCCTATTGAATGGCTACCTGAACTACAGAGCCACAGTTCAGTTGCTGATTATTCCTACAGCCCCCACTCTCATCCTCACAGGGAGTAACGATCCCAGATCTATTGGACAAGCTCAAGGGCTGAGGCTCCTCCAGCACTTCTTCCTTGATCCCCCTACCTGCCTCACTCACAGTCATACCCACTTGCCCTGGCCACAGGCTGAATTTGAAGTCATTAATCAAATGTGTGCGACTGTCTCCCGAAACAAAGTGTCCAGGTAATTCTCTCCTTCCTGATGTATCACAGTGTTTGAAGCTCAGGCTGCAGGTCATCAGATTTGAGGCTGAATTCCTTGCGCAGTTAACGCTTGCTGCAGATATGGTCTTCAGCTCCCACATCATGCAATTACAACATATCACCTGATCCCGCATCCCTTTTTTTATTCAATAAGTTGTAGTTTGGTATCTTTTTAGTTACATAAAACTAATAATATAATAAAAAACATCTGCTACTCACCTGTGCCCCCTGGTTGAAATGCCTTGAGCCACAGCCTTAGGCTCCTCCACCAGCCTACTCATGAAATGGCCTTCTCCTTTTCTCACCAAAGCTTTAACTCTCCACACTGATACTGTCCCACTCCAACAATGGCCACTCTACTTAAACCTAACATCATTTTATTGGTCTTTGCCAGAGGCATAATTACTCCATGATCTGTAACACACCAAATATCTTGACTTAACCCACTCACTTTTTCAAATCTCATTTTCACAATGCACAAACCAACAGATCCTCATAATCTTAGGACCATCAAAATGTCCTGACTGGCCCTATTCGGTTTTGTTCAGAAATACTATGATCTAGCTCACAAGGTTATATTTCCCGAGCTCCCTTAAAACTTGCCAAGCTCCATTTCCTGAACTCCTTTTAAACAAGTCGAGGCCCTGTTTCCCATGTTCACTTTAAACTCACCAGATTATTTTTCCACACTTCCTTTAAACACACCAAGGCCTCATTCCCCATAATCCATTTAAAATTACTGGGGCCCTGTTTGTTGCACACTATTTAAACAGACAGAGCTCATTGAAAATTTTATTACTATTGCAGAACATGTTTGAAAAAAAGTGAAATAAAGGTATATTGTTTTATTAATAGGAATAATGTCTAGCACTCCAGAATATTTTCTAGTCCAACACCACCACAATCCCAAAAGATTTTAGCAGTTTCACAATAGAAGGCAAGAGCAATATGTATCATTTCATAGAATGCCCTCAATTCAGACGTATTCTAAGATTTTGGACACTTGAGTGGGACTTACTTCATCTGCGAACCACTTACATTCACTCTTTGACCTGCAAAAATGATGGTTTCTTCCTCACTTCAAGTGGCTGCTGTTAAAATTACAATGGTATTTCTTTAACCATTGCTTTAAGTAGTTCTATACTAGAAATCATTATCAATACCTGCTGCATATATCCACATGTTTCACATTGTTCAGTCCCATGCCAGGCACCAATTGTTATCCATCACTCTATTGTACTAGTCACTTTGCATTTGAAAGACTTGACAGTGGCTCTTGCAAATGGTGAGCGAGAACAGTGGAATCACACTGCACCTTCACTAGCTGAAGTCATTCTTTGAACGAAAATCCATGCTGCTGGCAAACCACCCAAACTCCTGTATTGTCTCATTTCCCATGAGGACCTGACAAGGAGAAGTTTGGAGTTTTCAAGCCAACCATAGTAAGTCAGTTTTTTAACCTTGTTTTTTTTTAAAGCTTGCTGGTACTCATATTGATAAGCAAGTGTAAAAGTAGTGCAGCATAATTGTCACTGTAGTTCCTATCCTGTTGTTGGATCCTCCTTATTAAATCAAACAATACAAACCCTTCTGTTACAAACTAGAGAACATCTGCAGATGCTGGAGTACGGTTTCTGTTATCTTCAAAGTATCAAAGGTGCTTCTAGTGCTGCAGGAATACCTGAAAGAGAAAAGTAAGGTGGGGGCAGGGAAAGGAGGACAGCTAGAAGGTGAAAGGTAAAGGCAGGCTAGTGGGAAAGATAAAAGGCTGGGGAGGAAGGAATCAGATAGGAGAGGAGAGTGGACCATAGGAGAAAGGGAAGGAGGATAGGACTCTGGGGGAGGTGATAGGCAGGTGAGAAGAAGTAAGAAGCCAGGGTAGGAAAAAGAAGAAGAGGAGAAGGGGAGGAAATTTTTTTTTACCAAAAGGAGAATTCAAAATTCATGCCATCAGGTTGGAGGCTACCCAAACAACGTGTTGCACCTCCACCCTGATGGTGACCTTATCTTGGCACAGAAGGAGGCCATGGATTGACATATTGACATTTTTGGTCCCCTAATCTGAGGAAAGACATTCTTGCCATAGAGGGAGTACAAAGAAGGTTCACCAGATTGATTCTTGGGATGGCAGGACTTTCATATGATGAAAGACTAGATCGACTAGGCTTATACTCTCTGGAATTTAGAAGATTGAGGGTGTTCTAATTGAAACATATAAAATTCTAAAGGGATTGGACAGGCTAGATGCAGGAAGATTGTTTCCGATGTTGGGGAACTCCAGAACGAGGGGTCACAGTTTGAGGGTAAAGGGGAAGCCTCTTAGGACCGAGATTAGGAAAAACTTCTTCACACAGAGAGTGGTGAATCTGTGGAATTCTCTGCCACAGGAAACTGTTGAGGCCAGTTCATTGGCTATATTTAAGAGGGAGTTAGATATGGCCCTTGTGGCTAAAGGGATCAGAGAGTATGGAGGGAAGGCTGGTACAGGGTTCTGAGTTGGATGATCAGCCATGATCATACTGAATGGCGGTGCAGGCTCAAAGGGCCGAATGGCCTACTCCTGCACCTATTTTCTATGTTTCTATGTCTATATTGGAACTGGAATGGGAATTGGAATTAAAATGTTTGGTCACCTGGAAGTTGGCCAGATGGAGCGGTGATGCTTGATGAAGTGGTCCCCCAGTTTACAACGGGTCTCAGGGTGGAGGTTTGACGCTATACAATAGATTTCATCTGGGCAGCTGCCAACCTTATGGCATGAATATCTATTTCTTCTTCCAGTAAAAACAAATTTTCCCTACCTCCTCCCCTCTTCTGTTCCTCACTCTGGCCTCTCACCTCTTCTCAACTACCTATCAACTCCCTGCTGTCCCTCCTCTTTCCCTTTCTCCTATGGTCCTCTCTCCTCTCCTATCAGATTCCTTCATCTCCAGTCCTTTACTTTTTCCGACGACCTGGCTTCACCTCTTGCCATCTAGCCATCCTTCTTCCACTCCTCCAATCTTTTTACTCTGGCATCTTCCCCTTTCCTTTCCAGTCCTGAAGAAGGACCTTGGTCAGAAATATCTACTCTTTATTCATCCACATAGATTCTGGCTGACATGCTGAGTTCCTTCAGCATTTTGTGTATGTTGCTTTGGATGTCTAGCATCTGCAGACTTTCTTTTGCTTCTGAAAAAGAATAACTCACTTCACAAAGCATCAGCTTGATGAGCGAGAGAGAGCAATTTCATGATATACCTGTGTATAGTTCCATTCATTACAATAGGAATCACCAACAATATAAGGGAGGTCACAATGCAAACTAATGGAGCTGAGATTAAATAGGGCAGACTGCTCATTTATCATCAAATTTCAAGTAAAACCTTATACAGAGATTTATGATTTTACCACTGAGAAAATAGGCATGAAGAATCCGAATCAGGTTTAATATCACTGGCATATGTCGAGAAATTTGTTGTTCTGTAGCAGCAGTACATTGCTATACATAATAATAAAAGATTTCTAAATTACAGTAAATATATATATAGTTAAATTAAATAAGTAATGCAAAAAGATTAATAAGAAGTGGGGAGGCAGTGTTCATGGGATCATTGTCCATTCAGAAATCTGACAGCAGAGGGGGAGAAGCTATTCCTGAATCATTGAGTGTGTGTCTTCAGATTCCTGTACCACATCCCTGATGGTAGCAATGAGAAGAGAGTATATCCTTGGTAATGGGGCCCTTAATGATGGATGTTGTCTTTTTGAGGCACTGCTCGTTGATGGTGTCATGGGTGCTGGGGAGGCTAGTGCCCATGATGGATCTGACTGAGTTCACAACTTTCCACAGCTTTTTCTGATCCTGTGCAGTGCCCCCTATCCCCCACCAGAAGGTGATGCTGCCAGTTAGAATGCTCTCCACAATACACCTGTAGCAATTTGTGGGTGTTTTCAGTGACATGCCAAATCTTCTGAAACTCCTAATGAAACATAGCCACAGTGGCGTCTTCTTTGTAAATGGATCGATAGGCTAGGCCCAGAATAAATCCTCAGAGATGTCGACACCCAGGAACTTGAAACTGCTTATGCTTTCCACTTCTGATCCCTCAGTGAGGACTGGAGTGTGTGCTGTCATCTTACCCTTTCTGACGTCCACAATCAACTCTTTGGTCTTACTGATGAGTGCAAGGTTGTCACCGCGACTTGACTCAATCAGCTGATCCGTCTCGATTCCTGTATGCCTTCTCATTACCATCTGAAATTCTGCCAACGATAGTTGTGCCATCAAGAGATGTCTAGATGGTAAAAGTGTAAGCTGAGTGCTTGGTTGTTGGCAGAGATCCAGTGAACTGAAGGGCTTGTTTCCGATCTGTATTAATCTGAGTTTTATGACTTTCTCAGATTTAAACTGCAGCAGTGTTTGGTATTGTGGATGACTTCCTCTCACTTTAATGTCATGGGTTCGGAGGGAATGGGCAGATGAGTGGGTAGTTTGCAAGAATTCTGCTTAGTCCCTCACAGACACAAAATTTTCCTGTCCTTCCAATACATGGACTCAAGGTTTAACACAACTCCAAGTGTTCCTTTTCCACTTTGATTGGTCATGGAGTCAGAGATTCCCAAGAATCAGTGAGAATTTAGAAACTGTGACACCATTTTTCCTACATCATGATAAGGGGCCACACATCCAAAACCCAAACTGGAAGTTATGAGTTGTGATGTTAACTGTTTCTTGTTGAAGGCTTTACAGCATTTCTGCTCTAATTCTGATGTTCATCTACTATTCTCATCAAAAGTACAGAGCATCAAGGATGTAGTAGTAATCTTGTAAAAGCAGCAATATCAATGCATGTTCTCTTCTTTCTAGGAAAATCTGAGACTAACCAATATATTGCATTTGGAATCTCAATTAAATTGACAATTCTTATTGGCTGTTTCCTTTAAATCAATGAATCTCAATTCAAAGGGGTACATGGGTCAAAAGATTCCTTGCAAATGACACAGGGATAAAGAACTCAGTTTGTTTGCACTAACTAAACATTTTTAAATCTCCAGTCTTTTAAAGACAAGCAAAGCATTGCATAAATTCTTTATATATCATGCTTTGTTTTCTCTTTTTGATGAAGTCTTCTAATTTGCCTGAAGTACATTATCTTAAATTTTCTTCTGCAATTAAATAATAAAAATGTTGATTCATTTTAATTTTTTTTTGGTCTTTCAGATGAATTTTCAACAGAAATCACATTGCACTGCTTGAGAAAAAAAACAAGACCTTGCCAAAAATTAGCTTCAATGAAGCACATCACCTGGTTATTTAGCTATTGTTGTTCATGGTACTTTGCAGTGCCAATTACTCCAATATAATCACGAATTTCATTGGCTGTAAAATATATGGGGCATTTTCAGGTCACGAAATTCCTGTAACATCAATGGTTTCATTCAGGGTTCTGAGATATTCAGATGCCTCTATTATGGTCCAAAATTACTTTTACCAACTTTCTATAAAATCCAGGTGATGCAGATTCTGTCATTGGGAAAGCACATAAAATATCCCTCAGATTCAGCAGAATATAAAAACAAATGAAAGCATTCTCAGCTGTCATCTCCTTCCTATATCCATTTGCAACCACTTATTTTTATCTAATTGGTATTTTTCAGATTAATAATCCCATAAACATTTCTTCATGTTTTTACATTAAACACCAGCAATTTTCCCTTCCAGCTCTTTGCAATGTTAAAATTCATTATAAAGTGCTCTATTCACTTTTTCTTATGACTATTACCTTTCAATGATCAGCTTGTTTTCTCCTTTAGCTCAATATAGAATAGATTGGGGAAAGAAAGATCCAATGAATCTTTTGGCCATCCAGTTAATCAATTACTTATTCACTGTTCAATCATTATTGCACTCTGTTCTCAGGAGAAAGGCTAAAATATTGTGTGGATAAAGAGCAGACCCTTTAACCTTCAACTGGGAAATATTTCCACATGAAATTGTGATAGAAATTCCAGATGACACCCAGGGTCCTCATTATAGAGCTTTTACAAGTCAATAAAAAAGTTAGCCAATGGCCTAAAATACCATTAGTGTGAATAGGTTTCTCTTAAGGTCTGTTTGGCTGAAGTGATTGCATCTGTTATTGATTAAAAAGAGATCACATTAATTGCTGCCTGTTGGTGGGAAAATATCAAATGTTCTTTCATCCTGACAACCTGCATCAGAGGTACCTGGAGATTCTTGACTGATAGTAATGCATGATTTATCCTGAAATGACATAACTCCTCATTGCATCATAGTTACCTAAGTTGAGTCCCTTACTGAAAATAAGTTTGTTTACTATCCTCAATGCTTGATTGTAACTGAGTTCTTTCACCATCTTAGTTTCTCGGGAACACAGAAAATTTGTAACCATGGTTGATAATTTATCATCTAAACTGACTCTGGGTCAATGAGTGGATATTATTGTATAAGACAATCATTGTATATTGAACTCAGTACAACTTTGTGCATTAATAAAGAGTATATATTACATAGGAGTAGTCAAGCAGCGACCAGTCTGCACCTATCAAGAACATCAATAAGCACAGCAGAATGGCACAACTGTTTTGAATGGACTGACAAATGTTCAAGGAGGTCGCCACAAATAAAGAAGACACAGAGCTCAAGGAACATGTCTTGTCTGTCATTGACTACATCTGTAGGTGTGCAGAGGAAGTTGACTCCTCCAGAACAGTCATCTCACAAACCAAACCAGAATCCCCATCTGAATGCAGAGGTGTGTTCCCTACTGAAAGCCTGGGACGATGCCTTCAGGTCTAGAGACAGGAAAGCTCACAAAGCAGTCAGGGAAAACCTCATCTTTGACATCAAGAGTCCAAAGACTGTCTAATGCACAAACATATTCAGGAACACCTGTCCAATAATGATCCCTACTGAATGTGGCTGGACAGTAAGGGTATTTCTGACTATTTCATTTAAAACAAGTGTCAACTATACCAGTAACACCTCCCTCCCTGCCACTCTGAGCAACTTTAATGCATGCTTTGAGATATGCAACACAACACCAGCCATGGGAGGAGCCACTGTGACTCTGCAAAGAGTTAACCCTCATAAGGTGGCTGGCCAGACAACATACCAGGCTGAGCACTCAGGGAGTGTTATCAACTTCAGGAGAACTCAGACAACTCACATCCTCTTCACGTCGGTGTCACAGCAATGGAAACTGCAAGCGGTTTCAAACCCCTGGGAGCGCACTTGCACAATCTCTCATTGTCCCAGATCATATTCTTCACAATCAGGAAAGCTCGCCAATGCCTCTACTTTCTGATGAGGCTGAAGAGAGCTGGGTTATGACCAACTATATTCACATCCTCCGACAGTTGCACAATAGGGAGCATCCAAACATGCTGTATCACTGCATGGTGCGTAAACCAAAATGGCAAATTGGGAGGCTCGACACTGCCCAAATGCATCAGCAGCACTAAATGATCCACCATCCAGGAGGTTAATACAGAAAGAAACCAGAAAATGGCTAGCAACATCATGAAATATCGCACCCCCCCCCACCCTACTTATAGACTGTTTGTCCTACTCCCATCAGGGCGGAGGCTACATAACATCCACACCAGGACCACCAGATTCAGAAACGGTTGCTTTCACCAAACAGTAAGGCTGATCAACACCTCCACCCACTAAACCACCCCTCCACACCCCCCACCATCATTCCTTGTCAGATTCACCTCATGTACAGACTCTTCAGTTTATTGATGTGCAGTCAATTTATGTACATGAGCTATATTATCTACCATGTGAGGAACAAAAAGGAAGACAGGAGTGAAGGTAGGACCAATTAGAGATAAAGGCGGGAAGATGTGCCTGGAGGCTGTGGAAGTGAGCGAGGTCCTCAATGAATACTTCTCTTCGGTATTCACCAATGAGAGGTGACTTGAAGATGGTGAGGACAATATGAGTGAGGTTGATGTTCTGGAGCATGTTGATATTAAAGGAGAGGATGTGTTGGATTTGTTAAAATACATTAGGACGGATGAGTCCCTGGGGCCTGACGGAATATTCCCCAGGCTGCTCCACGAGGTGAGGGAAGAGATTGCTGAGCCTTTGGCTAGGATCTTTATGTCCTCGTTGTCCACAGGAATGGTACTGAAGGACTGGAGGGAGGCGAATGTTGTCCCCTTGTTCAAAAAAGGTAGTAGGGATAGTCCGGGTAATTATAGACCAGTGAGCCTTACATCTGTGGTGGAAAAGCTGTTGGAAAAGATTCTTAGAGATAGGATCTCTGGGCATTTATGAATCATGGTCTGATCAAGGACAGTCAGCATGGCTTTGTGAAGGGCATATCGTGTCTAACAAGCCTGATAGAGTTCTTTGAGGAGGTGACCAGGCATATAGACGAGGGTAGTGCAGTGGATGTGATCTACATGGATTTTGGTAAGGCATTTGACAAGGTTCCACACGGTAGGCTTATTGAGAAAGTCAGAAGGCATGGGATTCAGGGAAGTTTGGCCAGGTGGATTCTGAATTGGCTTGCCTGCAGAAAGCATAGTGTTGTGGTGGAGGGAGTACATTCGGATTGGAGGGTTGTGACTAGTGGTGTCCTACAAGGATCAGTTCTGGGACCTCTACTTTTCCTGATTTTTATTAACGACCTGGATGTGAGGGTAGAAGGGTGGGTTGACAAGTTTGCAGATGACACAAAGGTTGGTGGTGTTGTAGATAGTGTAGAGGATTGTTGAAGATTGCTGAGAGACATTGATAGGATGCAGAAGTGGCAGATGGAGTTCAACTCGGAGAAGTGTGAGGTGGTACACTTTGGAAGGACAAACTCCAAGGCAGAGTACAAAGTAAATGGCAGGATACTTGGTGGTGTGGAGGAGCAGAGGGATCTGGGGGTACATGTCCACAGATCCCTGAAAGTTGTCTCACAGGTAGATAGGGTAGTTAAGAAAACTTTTGGGGTGTTAGCTTTCATAAGTGGAGGGATAGAGTTTAAGAGTCGGGATGTATTGATGCAACTCTATCAAACTCTGGTTAGGCCACACTTGGAGTACTGTGTCCAGTTCTAGTCGCCTCACTATAGGAAGGATGTGGAAGCATTAGAAAGGGTACTGAGGAGATTTACCAGGATGCTGCCTGGTTTAGAGAGTATGCATTATGATCAGAGATTAAGGGAGCTAGGGCTTTACTCTTTGGAGAGAAGGTGGATGAGAGGAGACATGATAGCGGTGTACAAGATATTAAGAGGAATAGATAGAGTGGACAGCCAGCACCTCTTCCCCAGGACACCACTGCTCAATACAAGAGGACATGGCTTTAAGGTAAGGGGTGGGAAGTTCAAGGGGGATATTAGAGGAAGGTTTTTTACTCAGGGAGTGGTTGGTGTGTGGAATGTACTGCCTGAGTCAGTGGTGGAGGCAGATGCACTAGTGAAATTTAAGAGACTACTAGACAGGTATATAGAGGAATTTAAGGTTGGGGGTTATATGGGAGGCAGGGTTTAAGGGTCGGCACAACATTGTGGGCCGAAGGGCCTGTAATGTGCTGTACTATTCTATGTTCTATGTTCTGTATTTATTGCTTTTTGTATTATTGTGTTCTTTACCTTCTGATGTTTTTTTTTGGTGTTGCATCAGATACGTTTGTAAGGGGTTTCTTCTTTTATGTTACTGCGTAGGCTAATTGAAATGGCTTCTTTGTTATGTTAACTGCTGAGAAAGTTCTCCCGCTAGCAGCTTGTTTGGATTATGTTATTGATAAGAGGATGTTACGAACCAATTGGGATAGATGTTATTCTTTCTGTGTGTCAGTAAGTTATTGTGATGCACGGGTTTTTGGGCAGAAGGCGAGAGAGAGAGAGAGTGAGGATGGACAAGGTGCTGTGAGTCAGCTATTGCAGCGGTCCCCAACCATCGGGCCGCGGACCGGTGCCGGGCCGCAAAGCAGGTGCTATGGGGCCGCGAGGAAACGATTATGATTTGGCGATAGGAGTCAGCTGCACCTTTTCTCATTCCCTGTCACGCACTGTTGAGTTTGAACACATGCGTGGTCATTATGCACACATCAGCCATGTCAGCGCGGGAAGGAGATCAACTCCTCGAGCTTGGAAATGACGGCGGGCTGAAAAGTATGTTTCACATAACATCTCTGCCGGCATTCTGGATCTCAAAGTAAAGGCTAAATATCCTGAGATAGCCCCGAAAGCACTGAAAATGTTGCTTCCATTTCCAACATATCTCTGCAATGAATGCAATGAAAACTAAATTGCGGAATAGATTGGACATAAGGAACCCCCTTCGAGCATCGCTGTCTCCCATCACCCCTCGATAGGACCATGTTGTTCAGGGAAACATGCCCAGGGCTCCCACTGTTTCAGCGATGTTGGTGTGTTGCAATGATTTTATATGTTCATACGGGGAAAATATGTGCTGTGTGTTTAATATCCAAATGTTACTTAAAATATTATGATGCTATTGACGTACATAACTATATAACAATTACAGCACGGAAACAGGCCATCTCTGCCCTTCTAGTCCGTGCCGAATGCTACTCTCACCTAGTCCCACCGACCTGCACTCAGCTCATTACCCTCCATTCCTTTCCTGTCCATATACCTATCCAATTTTTCTTTAAATGATAATATCGAACCTGCCTCTACCACTTCTACTGGAAGTTCGTTTAACACTTACTTCAAGCTCCCCTGATAATTGACTTATCTCTATATTCATGCGAGGAAAATATGCGCTGTGTTTTTAATATTAAATTCGTTAGAAAAACCCTTTTAGAAACGAAATTGAGTGTATTAGCCACTTATCACCTATATTCGGGTCGTGATTAACAACCCACCCTCGAACAGAATCGCTAAAATCGATTTGTGGGGGGGGAGAGGGGGGAGAATCGGCATGTACATGCATGCACACACAGGTGCCCGCGCAAGGCTTCATGGTCATTGTAGTCTTACACTGGGAAAACACAACGTATTTGACTGCTACTCTCATCCATTGGCAACCCTACCCCACACTCCCCCCGCCCCCGGTCAGCCAGTCCGCAAGAATATTGTCAATATTAAACCGGTCCGCAATGCAAAAAAGGTTGGGGACCCCTGAGCTAATGGGGTCAGACCCCAATCAGGAGTCTGAGGTCCGGGGTGTTCGGCAAGGAAAGGAGATGGAGACAGACTCATGTGGAGCGTCTGGTCAACCACCGTTGTTGGTCCCAGGTGGCAGGTCGAGGTGGTTTGAGGGGATCGCAGGGTGAAAAAGGAGGTTCCCGAGCTCCAACTGTTTGTGCACGAAGAGATTGAATTTTGACAAGTGTGGCGCCTTTTATTTTCCTTTTTATATTTTATTTTCCAGTAATATCTATAAACTGTAATTCATTTAATCGTAACTGGTGTACTGTCTGTTATTCGGGCGGGGTGGGGTACATCACACAGCATCCACACAAACCAGTTTGGTGGGGCCGAGGGCTGTTTCCCTAGACGACAGAGAGCTGAGCGACCCCGAGGCTTGCCGGGGGGCTACATTTAGAGGTTTTTGTCCGGGATTGGATTCGGTGGTGTGCTGTGTGGTTGCCCTGTTTAAATCAGTAATGTGTGTCTCTGTGGGTTATTTGCTGGTTATTGCTGCATGCGTGGTGGGTGAGATCTCTGTTCAAGTTCAGACTAGCGTTGACAAGTTGGTGGTGGGACTCAGGGCTGTCCATGCTGTTGGGAGAGAGAGGAAAGAGTGGTCTGATCCGGAGGTAGTGTCTGCGAATAAATGTTCTAGCTCTAGCAGGCACTGCCTAGCGTTTGGAATAGTGTCCACCCCAAGAGGGGCAGAGGCGTGTGAGGCGTGGGTGGAGCGGATCTCTCAGTTGTTAGATGAGTGGCAGTGCTCGGATGAGGGACAGCAACAGGGATTGGTTGAAAGTTTGAGTAGGCGGGCTGGTGACAGTGTTAGAACTGTCAGTTTCACTTGCACCGTAGTGACAGCTGCCAGTTATTTGAAAGAGGGGAGAAAGTTTTCAGTGTGTCTTCTCTGGCTAGGAGGGCAGCTAAATTGCTTGCAGTGCCAGGGGGATCATTTCATGGGATCAGCCCCTCCCTCAGTTGTTCAGCTGATCAAAGAGGGGTCAGGAAACTTAGTGGAGGCCCAGTGGGGGAACAGCTTGGGGTCTCTGGGGGAGCACATTCCCAGCAATGTACCAAGGAACTTCTGAAAGGAAAAAGCCTTATTCCTGAAGGCTTACAGGGACCACGCCCCAGGGTGTCGTTACGGATGGATGGAAGCGATGCTAAAGCCATCCTTGACACCAGGGCGCAGGTCAAGTTGTTGTACAGTTTGTTTTACAACCGGTGTCTGAAGCATTTACCCTTGACAACTGCAAGGGCACCGGAGATTTGGGGTACCATTCCCAGTAATTATCCAGAAGATGATGATTGGTTAATGACCCTGGAGTTCCTGGGGGCATTGCCTGGGCACCCAGCGAGTCGAGTTGCTTCTGAGGACGTGTGGAGCAGCCTTGAGCCGGTACCGAATTTAAACGAGACCCAGCGGTGGTACGGCCTGGGGGAAGTAGCTGAGGGTGACGCCCTTAGTAGACGCTCCGAACTACCATGAGGGAGGGGAGTTGACCGTTGAAGACACCTTAGTGAGAGAGAGGTAGCGGCGACTGGACCCTGGCACCGTGGAAATGTAGGCAGCATGTGTGCGGATTATGCGACGTGATTTAACGTGCTGGATCTAAGGAGTGGATGTTGCCAGATCCTGAGGAGTGCAACTGATGAGGAGAAGACGGCCGTTATTAGTTCCCTAGGATTCTTCCGATCCAAAAAGATGCCAAAGGGCATATCTGGATCTCCTGCAACCTTCCCACAGGGCATGAGGAAGACCATGGGGGAAGTGAAGATGTGTGGAGTTTTGACGTATGTGGATGACCGCCTAGAGCTTAGATTCGCCTGGGGGGACTATGAGGCGAGACAAGTGGCTGAGCCCGGGCGACAGAAGCGAAATTAACAAGAAAAAATAATCTCATTGCGATATCCAAAATATGCATGATCTTCCAAAAGTGGTTCCACCATCTCAATCAGCATCCGGTTTATTATCACTGCCAGAAGTGAAGTTGTGAAGTTTGTTGCTTTGTGACAGCAGTATAGTGCATGACATAAAACAAACAACAGAAACTTACACACAAAAAATAAGTAAATTAATAAATAGTGAAAAAAAAGGAATAGAGTGGTAGATCATAGTCCATTTAAAAATCTAACAGCAGAGGGGAAAAAGTTCTTCCTAAAATGTTGAGTGTGGATCTTCAGGCTCCTGTATCTCCCCCCTTGATGTTTGTAATGAGAAGAGGGCATGTCTTGGATGATGACAGTCCTTAACCATGGATGTTATCTTCTCAAGGAACTACCTCTTGAAGATGTCCTCAGCGTTAGGGATTGTTGTGCTGAGATGGAGCTGGTTGAGTCTGCAATACTCTCCAGCTTCTTTTCATCCTGTACATTGAAACCTCCATATGAGCTAGAGGTGAAACCCATTGGAATGTTCTCCATGGTAAATCTGTAGAAAGTTGCTAGAGTCCTTGGTGACATATCTAATCTCTTCAAACTCCGAATGGTCTAGCCTTTATCCTGTTTTCTTCAATGCCTTGAGCACAGGATAAATCCTCTGAGATGTTGACACCCAGGCACTTGAACCTGCTCACCCCTCAATCAGATTCTTGGTCTTGTTGACATTGAGTACAAGGTTGTATTTGCATCAGTGCTTAACCAACCAATCTATCTTGTGCCTGTACAGCTCCTCATTACCATCTGATATTCTGCCAACAACAGTAGTGTCATCTGTGAAATAATAGTTGGTGTCTGAGCTGTGCCTAATTATACAGTCATGAGTGTAGAGAAAGTAAAGCAGTGGGCTAAGCACATGTCCTTGAGGCGTGCCTGTGTTGATGTCAGCAAGGAGAAGATATTATTACCAATCTGCACTGACTGTGGTCTTCAAATGAAAAAGTTAAGAATAAAATTATGTAGCACATGCATTAAAATTCCTGACAAAAATGCCTAGAAAAACCAAATCTCAGAAAGGATATCAGGAAACTGTTTTATAGTTTCCAAGTATAAAACTTATTTAAATTCATAAAATACTTACCACAGCTGAAAGATCCTAGCTTCAAGATTTATCCAATTAGTATTTCCTTCACTGCACTTTCAAATTTGGAATAAATTCTGATTTGTATAGGTTTCATGGTACTTTGGCTGAATTGTACAGTTGTCAGTATTAAATTGTTGATATACTTTTCCTTATGGTGCAGTCTCATTTATTGACATTGAACAGCATGATTCACACCATTTCACTTTGTGGTTTCAAGATGATTTCCCAAGTATAGTTTGTTAATGGATAATGATGCATTAGACACCATTTATAATATTTTCCCTCTCTCCTCCTTAGCTTTAATAGATTGCATAATGGACTAATTATCATGTATTTAGAGAAGGTTAGAGCAAAAGTTGGAAGGTTTAATTTCGATAGGTAGCAAGCAAAAATTAGATCAGACTTACATAATTCAATCAGTGCAACTTGTCCATTTAATCATGATTGCACTGCATGTCCTCATAACAGTGAATTCTTCTGCTTCAATTAATTAAGATAACTTCTAACTGTAATAGCAAGTAAGGTGCATCTAGAAACATAGACAAACTACAGCATAATACAGGCTCTTCGGCCCACAAAGTTGTGACAAAAATGTCCTTACCTTAGCAATTACCTAGGGTTACCCATAGCCCTCTATGTTTCTAAGCTCCATGTACCTGTCCAGGAGTCTCATAAAAGACCCTATCGTATCCGCCCCCACCATCGTCGCTGGCAGTCCATTCGATGCACTCATCACTCTCTGCGTAAAAAACTTACCCCTGACAACTCCTCTGTACCTCCTTCCAAGCACTTTAAAACTGTGCCCTCTCGTGCTAGCCATTTCAGCCCTAGGAAAAAGTCTCTAACTATCCACATGATCAATGCCTCCCATCATCTTATACACCTGTGGGAACAGAAACAGAGTTCATGTCTCAGGTCCAAGATCTTTCATCAGAACTGGGAAGGAGAAAAACAAGTAAGTTCATTAAGCTACAGGGAAGGTTGGTGGGGGGCGGTCAGGAAAACAAAGGAATGTTGACAAAAGAATGCAGGAGTTGTGAAATGCAAATCAGACTGACATGATCTAAAGGTTAGGCTGGACATGTCCTCCACATACAGATAGGAAAAAGGAGAGGAAAGCCAACAAGTTAAGCCAATATCACAGATGGATGATTGATACGGGTGATGAGGTTGGACAAGTGAAGAGGTTCTGCACAGAGAGTTCAGGGAGTTGCCTGCTAAGCGAAAAGGCAGGACCTCCAGGGTTGTGACCTCAGGAATGCTACCTGTATCTGTGCTGGTAAGACCCGAATCAGGAAGATTGTACAGTTTATTATGTGGCTAAGGAGTTGGTGTAGGAGGAAGAGCATAACATTTTTGGAATATTGGACTCTCTTCCAGGGAATGTGGAACCTGTACGGAAAGGATGGTTTGCATCTGAACTGGAGGGTGACTAATATCCTTGTGGGAAGGTTTGATAATGCTGCACGGTGGGGTTTAAACCAGAGTTGCAGCGGGATGGGAACTACAGTGCCAGAACAGATAGAGGAGAGGTTGTAGAGACAGATGACGGTAAGACCACAGACAATATAGGAATAAAAAATTGAGCATGGTGTAACTAGTGTCCTGAGCCGCCTATTTTTCAAAGCAAGGAGTAGGAAAGTGGATAACAGTGCTGAAGATGAGGTTGCTCGTTTACAAACAGAGGCAATGGGTAGTGAGGAGAAGCTGCCGATCAGGGCAAAATTGCAGTCAACAGGATGAGTTGCAATGTTAAAGGCAGACAAATTCAAGAAAGGTAAATACCGGACTGAAGGTGTTGCGTCTAGGAGTGATTGTCCAAGGATAGAGATTGTATTGAAAGGGTCGGCAGGAAGGCAGAAGGGGTGGTGTTGTTCTGTTGATAAAAAATGAAATCAAATCATTAGAAAGAGGTGACATAGGATCAGAAGGTGTGGAATCAATGTGGATTGAACAAAGAAACTGCAAGAGTAACAACACCCTGATGAGAGTTGTATAGAGACCCAGCAAACAGTAGTATGTGGCCTACAAATTACAATGGGAGATAGAAAATGCATGCCAAAAAGGTAATGATTCAAGAGCCATGGGGGGCTTCAATATGCAGGTAGATTGCGAAAATTAGGTTGGTGCTGGATTACAGGAGGGAGAATTTCTAGAGTGCCCACGAGATGGCTTTTTAGAGCACCTCACAGTTGATGCCACTAGAGGATTGGCTATTCTGGATTGGGTGTTGTGCAATGAACCAGAATCGATTAGCCACCCTAAGGTGAAAGAACCCTTAGGGGCAAGTGATCATAATATGATCAAATTCACCCTGAAGTTTGAGAAGCAGAAGCTAAAGTCAGATGTATCAGCATTGCAGTGGAGTAAAGGGAATTACAGAGGCATGAAAGAGGACTTGGTCTGAATTGATTGGAAAAGAACACTAGCAGGGATGACAGCGGAGAAACAATGATAGGAATTTCTGGAAGCAATTCAGAAGGCACGGGATATTTACATCCCAAAGAGGAAGAAGTATTCCAGAAGCAAGTTGACAGACCTGTTGCTAACAAGAGAGGTCAAAGTCACGATAAAAGTTAAAAAAAAGGACATATAATAAAGCAAAGATTAGTGGGAAGTTTTTAAAAACCAACAGAAGGCAATTGAAAAAGTCATTAGGAAGGTAAAGATGGAATACAAAAGTAAGCCAGCCAATAATATTAAAGAGGATACCAAAGGTTTTTCAGAAACTTAAAGTGTAAAAGAGAGGAAAGAGTAGATACCAGACTGCTGGGAAACAATGCTGGAAAGGTCATAATGCAGGACAACGAACTAGCAGATGAACTGAATAAGTATTTTGCATCAGTCTTCACTGTGGAAGATGCTGCCAGTATGGTGTAACTTCCAGGTGTCAGGGGTCATGAAGTGTATAAAGTTACCATTTCTAGAGAGAAGGTTCTTGGGAAACTCAAAGATCTGAAGGTAGATAAGTCACTTGGACCAGATGCTATACACTCCAGAGTTCAGAAAGAGGTGGCTGAGGAGATCATGGAAGTATTAGTAATGATCTTTCAAGAATCACTAGACTTTGGAATGGTTTCAAAAGACAGGAAAATTGCAAACATCACTCCACTTTTCAAGAAAGGGGAGAAGCAGAAGAACAGAAACTATAGGCCTGTTAGTCTGACCACAGTTGCTGGGAAGATGTTGGAGTATCTTATTAAGGATGAGCTCTCAGGGTACTTAGAAGCACATGATAAATTAGGCCGTAGTCAGCATGGTTTTCTGAAGGGAAAATCTTACCTGACAAATCTGTTGGAATTCTTTGAAGAAACAATGATCAGGATAGACAGAGGAGAATCAGTTTTTGTTGTGTCCTTGGATATTCAGAAGGCCTTTGACAAGATGCCACACATGAGTCTGCTTAACAAGTTATGAGCACATGGTATTACAGGAAGAATTCTAGCATGGATAAAGCAGTGGCAGATTGGTAGGAGGCAAAGAGTCGCAATAAAGGGAGCCTTTTCTGGTTGGCTGCCAGTGACTAGTGGTGTTCCACAGGGGATTGTGTTGGGACCAATTCTTTTTACGTTATTTGTCAATGATTTAGATGATGGAATTGATGGCTTTGTTGCAAAGTTTGTAGATGATTTGAAAGTAGGTGAAGGGGCAGGTAGTTTTGAGGAAGTAGTGAGGCTACAGATAGATACAGACTTAGATAGATTAGGAGAATGGGCAAAGAAATAGCAAATGAAATACAGTGTCGGGAAGTGTATGGTCATGCACTTTGGTAGAAGAAATGAAGGGAATGATCATTTTCTATATGGAGAGAAAATACAAAAAAACTGAGTTGCAAAGAGACTTATGAGCCCTTGTGCAGGGTTCCCTAAAGTTTAACTTGCAGGTTGAGTCTGTAGTGAGGAAGACAAATGCAATGTTAGCATTCATTTCAAGAAGACTAGAATATAAAAGCAAGGATATAATATTGAGACTTTATAAAACACTGGTGAAGCCTCATTTGGAGTATTGTGAACATTTTGGGTCCCTTATCACAGAAAGAATGTGCTAAAACTGAAAAGGGTTCAAAAGACATTCACAAAAATTATTCCTGGATTGAATGGCTTGTTATGTGAAGAGCGTTTGATGGCTCTGGGCCTGTATTCAGTAGAATTCAGAAGAATGAGGAGAAACAACTTGAAACTATCGAATGGTGAAAGACCTTGATGGAGTGAATCCTAGAGGATGTTTCCCATTGTGGAAGAGACCAAGACCAGAGGACAGAACCTCAGAATAGAAGGACGTCCTTTCAAAATGGAGACGAGGAGGAAATTCTTCAGCAAGAGAGTCATGACTCTGTCGAATTCTTTGCCACAGGCAGCTGTGGAGGCCAAGTCTTTATGTATATTTAAGGCAGATGTTAATAGATTCTTGAGAGGTCAGGGCATGAAGGGATACAGGGAGAAGGCAAATGTCTGGGACAGAGAGGAAAATTGAATCAGTCATGATGAAATAGCAGAGCAGACTCAATGGGCCAAATGGCCTAATTTTGCTCCTATATCTTATGGTCTTATGATCTTATGGATACAGAGAAATCCAATTATTTGAATTTGTAGAATTCATTATTGAGTCCAGAATATTGGTGCCCAAACGGAAGATGAGGTGATATTCATCTAGCTGGCATTGGGCCTCATTGTAACAGCGCAGGAGACCACAGAGTGATAAGTCAGAGTGGAGTGAGATCTCGTACTAAAGTGGCAAAGAGTAGGATCCTTTGCCCACCCCTGTGAACTGAACGCAGTACTTTGGAAATCACTCACTCTAGGAGTACATTTGGTTTCTTCATTGGAGAGGAGACCACATTAGCTCTGTCTATGTTCACAATTCCTGTAAGGTGCCTTCATAATACCTGGTAAGGGTTAATATATTACCTGCTTTCTTCTCTGAGAGCATCTTTTACTCCAACTGTCCATTTCCCAGCAGAGATATTGCTGACCTGCTGTGTTCCTCTTGATCATTTTTGTGTTGGTAACTTTAATGCCCAGAATTTTCGGCACCTCAATCACAATTTATCTTGCTTTTCTCCCCCCAAATTAATTTGAGTATAATACAGTAATTTTTAAAAAAAGGAGCTAGAAATCAGAAATCAAAACAGAAAATGCTGAAAAAGGACAGCAGGTCAATCAGCATTTGTGGATAGAGAAACAGTCAATATTTCTGGTCCATGACTCTTCATCAGAACTGCAGAAGTCAGAGATCCAAGATAGTTTTCCATGGAAGAGAAGGTAAGGGAGAGATGTGTAGAATAAAGGGAATGTTTGTGAGAGGATGTGTTGAATATACCTCAAAATATGCTGCTGCAACAGCCAAGATTTACAAATATTTTTTCAGTGTAAATGTTATCAAAAATACTGCTAATTAAAAAAACATTGATTTTTTTAAAAAAGATCACTCTTAACATGTTTTCCTTACTTGTTAGTAGGAATGTGCTGTTTTAAAATTGTTATACAAACATATATTACTTTTAAACCATTATTTCAAATGTTTTCCCATTTTCTGTGACATTTCCAGGACTAGCTGGAAATGATAATTCATGCATTCTGATGACAAGTATGAATTTTGTATTGAATGCCTTTTCTTGTCCATTGAATGCAAGACTGAATTAAAAGTAAGGTTTTTATAGAGGTTATACGTCGCTTCATTTTCAGGATTTTTTTTCCAGTGTACAATTTCAATCCTATTGCCTTCTGATTTGAAAGCTTACATTCTCCCCTTTGTGCTAAACTTACAGTCGGATGTCACTTATCCCCATGTGCTACCTGTATAGCCTTGAGAATATCTTTCTACTGCAGTGCCTCATTATTGAGGATTCCTAGTTTCCACCGAGATAAGTGGCAGGTCGACTGCACATCAACTGCCACATGGGGTTGAAAGAGTGAAACGTGTAAGCGTGGTCCAGTGGTAAAGAGGTTCACAACAATTGCACACCAGACTCTGATGGCCATATTGTTGGGCTGACACACATTAGACATGTAACACTAGATTCCCTTCATCAAGAAAAAGGATGGGGTCATAGAACTGCTTCAATAAAGAAGTTATTGTTCCTCCATGTCTGGCTGGCTGCCAGTGACTAGTGGTGTTCCGCAGGTGTTGGTGTTGGGACCACTTCTTTTTATGCTCTATATATAAATCATTTAGATGATGAAATAGATGGCTTTGTTGCCAGGTTTGCAGATGATATGAAGATTGGTGGAAGGGCAGAGAGTGTTGAGGAAACAGGTAGGATGCAGATTAGGAGAATGGGCAAGAAAGTGGCAAATGAAATACAATGTTGAAAAATGCATGGTCATGCACTTTGGTAGTAGAAATAAATGTACGGACTACTTTCTAAGCGGGGTGAAAATCGAAAAATCTGAGATGCAAAGGGACGTGGGAGTCCTTATGCAGAACACCCTAAAGATTAATTTACAGATTGAGTCAGTGGTGAGGAAGAAAAATGCAATATTAGCATTCATTTCAAGAGGTCTAGAATACAAGAGCAGGGATGTGATGCTGAGGATTTCTGAGGCCTCATCTTAAGTATTAGGAACAGTTTTGGGCTCCTCATATTAGAAGAGATGTGCTGGTATTGGAGAGGGTCCAGAGAAGGTTCAGAAGGATGATTCCAGGAATGAAAGGGTTATAATACGAGGAATGTTTGATGGTTCTGGGTCTGCACTCGCTGGAATTTAGAACGTTGAGGGGGGATCACATCGAAACCTTTCGAATTTTGAAAGGTCTAGAGAGAATAGATGTGGAAAGGATGGTAGGAGATTCTAAGACGAAAGGGCACATCTTCAGGATAGGGGGGAGTCCATTCAAGTCAGAGATGCGGAGAAATTTCTATAGGGTGGTGAATTTGTGGAATTTGTTGTTACATGCGCTGTGGAGGTCAGGTCATTGGGTGTACTTAAGGCAGAGATTGATAGGTTCTTGATTGGACATGGCATCAAAAGTTAAGGGAAGAAGGCTGGGACATGGGGTAGAAGAGGAGAAAAAAAAAGGATCAGCCATGGTTAAGTGGCAGTGCAGACTCGATGGGCCAGATGGCCTAATTCTGCTCCTATATCTTATGGTCTTATAGTCTTATTGATGTACCAGAACATTTGCTGAAGAAGGTTAAAAGGTTTCTCTGAAGATTCCCATTGAAGCTTTGCCTGAGACATAGACATTCAGTGGTGAAGATTAAATGAATGACTTCTACATATACGGTACACTTAATGATCTCAGGATATCCCAAAGAATTTTAAAATCAATGATAAAGTTTTGCACTGCCAGCACTTTCTGAAGTAGTAAAGAATGACAGCCAATTTCCCAAAAGCAAAACCCCGTGGACAGCAATATGAAAAAGATGAGGAAGTTTGCTTTTAGTATTACTTAAAAGATAAATATGAAATGCTTTGAGAGATTGGTCAAAACTAGACTGAATTCCTGCCTCAGCAAGGACCTGGACCCGTTGCAGTTTGCCTATCGCCACAATAGGTCAACTGTAGAGGCAATCTCAATGGCTCTCACATGGCTTTAGACCACATGGACAACACAAGCACCTACATCAGGATGCAGTTCATTGACTATAGCTCAGCATTTAATACCGTCATTCCCACAATCCTGATTGAGAAGTTGCAGAACCTGGGCCTCTGTGACTCCCCCTTCAACTGGCCCCTCGACTTCCTAATTGGAAGACCACAATCTGTGCGGATTGGTGAAAACATATCCTCCTCACTGACGATCAATGCTGGTGCACCTCAGGGGTGTGTGCTTAGCCCACTGCTCTACTCGCTACATACACATGACTGTGTGGCTAGGCATGGCTCGAATACCATCTATAAATTTGCAGACAATACAACCATTGTTGGTAGAATCTCAGGTGCTGACGAGAGGGCGTACAGGAGTAAGATATGCCAACTAGTGGAGTGGTGCTGCAGCAACAACCTGGCACTCAACGTCAGTAAGACGAAAGAGCCGATTGTGGACTTCAGGAAGGGTAAGACGAAGGAACACAAACCACTCCTCAGAGGGATCAGAAGTGGAGAGAGTGAGCAGCTTCAAGTTCCTGGGTGTCAAGATCTCTGAAGCTCTAACTACATCCCAGCATATCGATGTAGTTATAAAGAAGGCAAGAGAGTGGCTATACTTTATTAGGAGCTTGAAGGGATTTGGCATGTCAACAAATACACTCAAAAACTTCTATGTTTGTACCGTGGAGAGCATTCTGACAGGTTGCCTCACTGTCTGGTATGGAGGAACTACTGCACAGGACCAAAAGAAGCTGCAGAAGGTTGTAAATCTAGTCAGCTCCATCTTGGGCACTAGCCTACAAAGTGCCCAGGACATCTTTCGGGAGCGGTATCTCAGATAGGCCTCCAGCACCCAGGACATGCCCTTTTCTCATTGTTACCATCAGGTAGGAGATACAGAAGCCTGAAGGCACACACTCAGTGATTCAGGAACAGCTTCTTCCCCTCTGCCATCTGATTCCTAAATGGACATTGAATCTTTGGACACTACCTCACTTTTTCTTTTAAATATACAGTATTTCTGTTTTTGCACATTTTTAAAAAAACTATTCAATATATGTATACTATAATTGATCTACTTGTTTATTTATTATTATTTTTATTTTATTTATTTTTTTCTCTGCTATATTATGTATTGCATTGAACTGCTGCTGCTAAGTTAACAAATTTCACATCACATGCCAGTGACAATAAACCTGATTCTGATTCTGCAGATGGTGGAAATCCAAAACAACACACACAAAATGATGGAGGAACCCAACAGGTCAGGCAGCATCCATGGAAATGAACAAACAGTCTATGTTTTGGGCTGAAACTCTTCTTAGGACTGGAAAGGAGAGGAGAAGTTGCCGGAGGGGAAGGAGGATTGTGAGATGGTGATAGGTGAAGCCAGGTGGATGGTAAAAGTAATAGGCTGGAGAGGAGAGAGGAGCATAGGATACAGGGAAAGAGGAGGGGCACCGGTTGATACGATAGGCAGGTTAGAAGAGGGAAGAGTGGGGAATAGAGGAAGGGGGGAAGGGGAGGGATTTTTTTTAACGGAAGGGGAAATCAATACTCATCCCATCAGGTTGGAGGCTACCAAGACAGAACATAAGGTGTTGCTCCTCCACCCTGAGGATGGTCTCATCGTTGTACAAGAAGAAGCCAGGCACCAACATGTCGAAATGTGATTTAGAATCAGAATTAAAATGTTCGTCTCTCGGGAAGTTCGACCTTTTGGCAGATGAAGCAGGGATGCTCAACAAAGCCATCCCCCTATTTACAGAGGGTCTCACCAATGTAGAGGAGGCCACAATGGGAGCAACGGATGCAAAAGACAACCCTAGCAGATTTGCAAGTGAAGTGTTGCCTCACCTGGAAGAAAAATTTTGGGCCCTGATTGGAGGTGAGAAAGGAGATGAATGGGCAGGTGCAGCATTTTGGGACCCACTCTTCGTGATTTTTATAAATGATCTGGAAGAGGAAGTGGAGGGATGGGTTAGTAAGTTTGCTGATGACACAAAGGTTGGGGGTGTTATTGATTGTAAGGAGGGCTGTCAGAGTTTACAGTGCGACATTGATAGGATACAAGATTGGGCTCAGAAGTGGCAGATGGAGTTCAACCCAGATAACTGTGAGGTGGTTAATTTTGGTAGGTCAAATATGATGGCAGAATATAGTATTAATGGTAAGACTCTTGGCAGTGTGGAGGATCAGAGGGTTCTTGGAGTCTGAGTCCATAGGACACTCAAAGCTGCTGTGCAGATTGACTCTGTGGTTAAGAAGGCATACGGTGCATTGGCCTTCATCAATCCTGGGACTGAGTTTAAGAGCCGAGAGGTAATGTTGCAGCTATGTAGGACCCTGGTCAGACCCCACTTGGAATACTGTACTCAATTCTGGTCGCCTCACTACAGGAAGGACATGGAAACCATAGGAAGGGTGCAGAGGAGATTTACAATGATGTTGCCAGGATTGGGGAGCATGTCTTATGAGAATAGGTTGAGTAAACTCGGCCTTTTCTCCTTGGAGCAACGGAGGAGGAGCGGTGACTTGATACAGGTATACAAGATGATGAGAGACATTGATCATGTGCATAGTCAGAGGTTTTTTCCCAGGGCTGAAATGGCTAACACGAGAGGGCACAGTTTTAAGGTGGTTGGAAGTAGGTACAGAGAAGACGTCAGAGGTAAGTTTTCTTTCACAGAGAATGGTGAGTGCATGGAATGGGCTGCCGGCAGCAGTGGTGGGTGTAGAAAGGATAGGGTCTTTTAAGAACTCCTGGATAGGTACATGGAGCTTAGAAAAATAGAGGGTTATGGGTAACCCTAGGTAATTTCTAAGGTAAGGACATGTTCAGCACAGCTTTGTGGGCCGAAGGGCCTGTATCGTGCTGTAGGTTTTCTATGATTCTATGATTTTGGCTGCTTGCAAGGATAAGTGCCGAGAAATAAATGGATCAAGGAATCAGGGAGGGAGCGATCCCTGTGTGAATGATAAATGTTGGTCAGGACAACAGCAAGATCATCTCTTTTGTCCATTTTGTCCATGTTTGCGTCTTCTCCAAGAAAGCAGTTACAGTCTTGACATAATGTGTCGTCTGAAAGATGGCACTTGTGACTGAGTAATCCCTCAGCAATGCATAGAGGTATTTGTCTAAATGATGACTGTAATCATGATTTTCTGGAGCTGTTTGGTGGGAGAGTTAACTGCTATAATATAATGTCTCCTCTTTTCTCTTGGTTAATGCTGCTTACTAAGACCTAATGTGATTTTGATTTCAACGTTTAAGAGAAGTTTGGATCTGTACATGGATGGGAGGGCTGTGGTCCAGGAACAAGTCAATGGGACAAGGCAGTTTAAATGGTTTGTGACAGACTAGATGGGCCAAAGGGCCTGTATCTGTGCTGTAGTTTTGTAAGACTTGAATGCTATATACCTTCTGACAATATTAAGTTTTGTTGATAAGTGTGGAAGAAAGTTAGGAAAATCTATCCAGAACCTGTTTTTCATTGCTTTTATGGTCAGTGTGAAGTAGATTGTTAATGTAATTCATGGGTCTAATTTTCAAGAGTTTTTCACTGGGTGTGCCCCCAACTTTGAAATGGAACCATGAAGAGTGTACTTCTTCATGTCATACTCCAAACCTAATGGCTCCATTGTAATTGTGTATTGTATCTTCTGCAGACCACGGCATGGTACAAGATCAATTGCTTTTATTTTTTATAGGTATATATTTATGTTCTTTGGGCTAATAATTCAGCAACACATAAACTTGCTGTTATCAGTGAACATTATTAGAAATTGACTTCCTAAATGGCTATGATAAAGTAATGAAGTAATGTAACAAATAAGGGATTAAGACAGGAACATGTTCCTTTAGGTAAATAGCAAAACAGCAGTATGGTAAGGCAACTGAATGGAAACTAATCAAATTATAAATCAGCAATCTGTATTAACTGTCATTTCAAACAATAAATAATTCTACAACATAGATGGTACATAATGCATTCTGGCATCTGGCACCACGTCTAACAGTAGACTGACTGCTCTAATTATACTGACTGCTACAGTTACATACTGTACATACACATACAAAGGAGTTGCAATAATAAGGCTGTCATGACAGATCCTATTCCAATTAAAATGCCAAGAGTAGATCTTTGCATTCTGGGGATATAATCATAGCAAAAGTATCTTGAATTGAAGAGAGAGCGAACTTCCGTTGATTTACAATAGGAAAATTACCAATCCAGAGCTGGCATTGGGTAACCCTGCAATTTTTAAAACACAATCTGTTCTCAACTTGTTTTAGAGAATAAGATTGACAAATTGGTTTCTCTCTCTTTTTCTATCTGTCTGCAGCATACTCTAGTGCACTGGGCGTTTGACTTTATGTGCATGCAAGCAGCCCAATCCAGACATGTGTAATGATACAGCACAATACAAAGAAATCTGGTTAAACTATCACTAACAGAACATAAACCATACTGTGAATGGAAATAAAGAAGAGGACCACGCAGTATGGGTTCTAAGGCCATGGAAATGGCCAAAAAGATGAAAGACAAGTGTTGCTGTTATGTTTCATGATTAATGAACGTGCCCAATGAAAAATTGTCATAAAAAGCAGAAAAGGAATGCTTATTAATAGTTTGGTATACAACAACAATGACAATGTCTACTCTATCAAACAAAAAGAAAAATTCAAGATGCTTTTGACTTTCCACTTGTGGGTCAGTCCAGAATTGAAGGCCATTATAACAGGGAAGTAATACAGGAGGTTGTGGAACCCTCCATATCTGTTTATCCCCAAATCAAAATCCTAGTCAAGAAGATGCTTAGATATTTTTCTGGTTTTTTTTCTGGATAATTTCCTCGTTGCAAACCAGCAATGTTGAGATCTCCTTGCATTTATCACTGACTTTTTGTCAGCAGCCACTCTGATTTATCTTATTATTATTATTTTGTTTGTTTTTTTCTTTTTGTGTTTGCACAGTTTGTTGTACTTTGCACACTGGTTGTTTGCCTTATTGCGTGCGGTTTTCCATTGATTCCATTGTGCTTCTTCGTAAATCTGTGAGTGCCCACAAGGAAGTGACACACACCTACTTTGATAATAAATTTACTTTGCAATTTTGAAATTTTTTTTTGACTGCAGAATCTTCAGATCAATGCCAGCCTTGCTCATTGTGAACTCATTTCTCAGCGTAGTTCACCAGCAGGAGTCATGTCCTAGACTTACATGTACAAAAGGCTCAGAATGCCTGAAAGAAGACTGTAAATTAGACAGCACCTGCACAAGTGAAAAGTAGATACTCATCTCTATGCAAATTTCCCTTCTTTCTATGTTTGTTCAAGAAGAGAGTACATTTCAGTTTACTTGTTACTTGTTAATACTGAGAAGGAGGCTATTCAGTTTATGCTGATCTCTTTCATAGTACACCCACAAACTCCCTTTTGCCTTTTTTGCCACTTACTTACATTATGGGGCGTATTCCAGTTGCTATTTAAGCTATCAGAACATCTTTGGGATGTGGGAGGAACCTGAAGGAAACATACATGATCATAGGAAGAGCGTGCAAACACCACATAGAGAGCACCTGAGGTCTGGATTGTTGTCAGATCACTGGAGATTTGAGGCAGAAGCACTAACTGCTATATCACCCTGCCTTTCAAACGGTAACAAAAATCAATAAGATTTGCTGTTGAGAGGCAGTCATTGTGCTTCCTATATTATAACATTTTTGCTAGAAATCATATAAGTATACAGGTAAATAATACACTTGTTTTTCTAAGCTGACTCAGAGACTCCTCAAATTTCCAACATTCACACGATAATTTGCATACAAAACTAATATGATATTTAAAAGAAGGATGAGCATTGTGATACAGTTTGCAGTGTTTGTCAAGTTATGGAAGTAGAAGAGTCATGAACTCTTTATGGCACGGAGGAAAGACATCCAGCCTACCTAATCCATGACAGTATCTTGAAGCACACTTTATTCAGCCCCAATCTACTCTTCTCTTCCTATAGTATTTCTAAGTAGAGCAGTGTGGTATTTGCTGTCAACATATCCCTTTAAAGCTTTCTTGGCCTGGCTCTGCGCAGGATTGCGGTAGGGCACAAATAAATTCAAGGGCTATGCTTCGTCAGCTTGAGTCTGCAGTCAAACAAAACCCTCTCAAATTCTACCCCTGAAAGCGAATCAGCTCAGGGAATTTTATCACTGCATGGACCTGCTGAGTACCATAACTTGCAACTTTCTGGGCACAGCTTGCACAGACGTTGGCAATGTACCGTAAGTGATATGCTGGGTGGAATTCTTACCCGTCAGAACACTTCATATACTAACTCAGATTTCTTCAATTCTGCTAGGAAAGTGATAGGGTGATTCTCATTAACCAATGAGCTGAAAGAAATTCTGACACAGAATAAGCAAGCTTTATTCCTTCTGTTCCCTGCTTCTGTAATTGTATACAGTAAAAATTCAACAAACCAACAAGTATAACTTCTCTTTCATTCTGCTGTCAGCAAGGTCAGTAGGCCATTCTATTCCTTATATTGAAAGCAAATATTAACCTTGCATTTCCTCTACTGTATAAACCCATCCAAACCTTCACCTTTCTCCTTGCACAATGTCCTATTACAAAACGCTTTCCATCCATCACAGTGCTAAGAAAATAGGAATGATATTTTTGTGTTGTTCTTTGCAAGAGTATCAACAGAAATTATAAAAGATTAGCTTTATTTGAAACATGTATATCGAAACATGCAATAAAATGTGTCATTTGCATCAACGAACAACACAGTTTTAGGATGTGGTGGGAATAGCCACAAGTGTCACCATTCTTCCTGCACCAACACTGCATGCCCACAACTTGCTAACCCTTACTGACCCATACATCTTTGGAATGTGGGAGGAAACTGGAATACCTAGAGGAAGCCCGGGTGGTCCTTACAGACAGAGACATGAATTGAACCCTGATCACTGGCACTTTAAAATATTATGCTAGCCGCTACACTACTGTGCCACCTATTCCAGTCCCGATGAAGGGTCTCAGCCCAAAAAGTCTACTGTTTATTAATTTCCATTGATGCTGCCTGATTTGCTGAGTTCCTCCAGCATTTTGTGTTCAGTTTCCAATTGGTCCTAAGGTATTTCTATTGCTCCTGTCTTCATGAGAAAATGATGGTTTCATAAGAAATGTACCTATGTTTTGACCACTGCTGGTTAGGTGACAATAAACAGCACAAAACTAAGCACCTTCTTTCCTCAGCACTGCCCAATTTCTGGAGGTTGTTCTCTAGAGAACTACTCAGAGCAAGAAAGGAAAATGCTTGCAGGACTGAATGGATCAGGCAAATTCCATGGAGATGGAAAAGCATAGTCAATGTTTCAAGCCAACAACCATTCATCAGAACTAGAAAAGTGAGAATGCAAACTACAGTATTTTAAGTTGCAGAAGCAGGACAGGGAAAACAGTCCTTGTGTTGGTGTGTAGACCAAAGTAGTCAGTGTAATGATTACATCAGAAATTATTAGTTAAATATAGAAGAAAGTCAACAAAAAACATAATAAATACACGCACGCCAATGGAGAACTGAAAATATGTTGTTTGTCTTAAGTTGTTGAATTCGGAATTAAAACCCAAGGGTCTGTAACGTACACATTCATAAGTTGGGCCACTGCTCCTTGAGCTTCTATAGGGCTTCACTGGCGCAAGTATATGAAGTCAAATAGAAAGGTCCAAATGAGTTTGAGAAGCAGAGTTAAGGTGTCAGGCAACTGGAAGACTATGATCACTAATGTAAACTGAATGAACTTGCCATATAAACTATAGAAACCATAGAAAAACTACAGCACAGAAACAGGCCTTTTGGCCATTCTTGGCTGTGCTGAACCATTTTCTGCCTAGTCCCACTGACCTGCACACGGACCATATCCCTCCATACACCTCCCATCCATGTATCTGTCCAATTTATTCTTAAATGTTAAAAAAGAACCTGCATTTACCACCTCTTCTGGCAGCTCATTCCATATTCCCACCACTCTCTGTGTGAAGAAGCCTCCACTAATGTTCCCTTTAAACTTTTCCCCCCTCACCCTTAACCCATGTCCTCTGGTTTTTTTTCCCCTTGCCTCAGTGGAAAAAGCCTGCTTGCATTCACTCTATCAATACCCATCATAATTTTATATACCTCTATCAAATCTCCCCTCATTCTTCTACGCTCCAGGGCATAAAGTCCTAACCTATTCAACCTTTCTCTGTAACTGACTTTCTCAAGTCCCGGCAACATCCTTGTAAACCTTCTCTGTACTCTTTCAACCTTATTTATATCCTTCCTGTAATTTGGTGACCAAAACTGAACACAATACTCCAGATTCGGCCTCACCAATGCTTTATACAACCTCATCATAACATTCCAGCTCTTATACTCAATACTTTGATTAATAAAGGCCAATGTGCCAAAAGCTCTCTTTACGACCCTATCAACCTGTGACGCCATTTTTAGGGAATTTTGTATCTGTATTCCCAGATCCCTCTGTTCCACTGCACTCCACAGTGTCTTACCATTAACCCTGTATGTTCTACCTTGGTTTGTCCTTCCAATGTGCAATACCTCACACTTGTCTGTATTAAACTCCATCTGCCATTTTTCAGCCCATTTTTCCAGCTGGTCCAAGTCCTTCTGCAGGCTCTGAAAACATTCCTCACTGTCTATTACACCTCCAATCTTTGTATCATCAGCAAATTTGCTGATCCAATTTACCACATTATCATCCAGATCATTGATATAGATGACAAATAACAATGGACCCAGCACTGATCCCTGTGGCACACCACTAGTCACAGGCCTCCACTCAGAGAAGCAATTCTCTACTACCACTCTTTGGTTTCTTCCATTGAGCCAATGCCTAATCCAATTTACCACCTCTCTATGTATACCTAGCGACTGAATTTTCCTAACTAACCTCCCATGCGGGACCTTGTCAAAGGCCTTACTGAAGTCCATGTAGACAACATCCACTGCCTTCCCTTCATCCACTTTCCTGGTAATCTCCTCAAAAAACTCCAATAGATTGGTCAAACATGACCTACCACGCACAAAGCCATGTTGACTCTCCCTAACAAGTCCCTGTCTATCCAAATGCTTGTAGATTCTGTCTCTTAGTACTCCCTCCAATAATTTACCTACTACCGACGTTAAACTTACTGGCCTGTAATTTCCCAGATTACTTTTCGATCCCTTTTTAAACAGCGGAACAACATGAGCCACTCTCCAATCCTCCAGCACCTCACCTGTAGACAGCGACATTTTAAATATTTCTGCCAGGGCCCCTGCAATTTCAACACTACTCTCCTTCAAGGTCTGAGGGAACACCCTGTCAGGTCCCGGGGATTTATCCACCTTAATTTTCCTCAAGACAGCAAGGACCTCCTCCTTTTCGATCTGTACAGTTTCCATGATCTCACTACTTGTTTCCCTTAATTCCATAGACTTCATGCCAATTTCCTTAGTGAATAAAGACGCAAAAAACCAGACACCTTTCTCTCACTTGGAGGAGTTGCTCTAGAAGCTAGTATATCAACTGAGGTCAATATATCATCGGTGTATTTTAAGATCACATGGCAAATAGCCTGGCAAAATTTATCTATTTTACTATTGCAATACACCTGGCATGCCTCTGTTTTTTGTATTTCCTCTCCACTTAGAAAATAGTCAACCCATTCATTTCTTCTACAAAAGTGTATGACCATACTGTTCCTATTTGCCTTTTTTTTTACCCATTCTCCTAATCTGTCTAAGTCCTTCTGTAGCCTCTCTACTTCCTTGAAACTACCTTCCTTTCCACCTGTCTTCATATTGTCTGCAAAGTCTGCGACAAAGCCAGCAATTCCATCATCCAAGTCATTGACATATAACATAAAAAGAATTGGTCCCGACACAGACTCCTGTAGGGCACCACTAGTCACTAACAGCCAACCAGAAAAAGTACACTCTATTCCCACTCATTGCCTCCTGCCAATTACTCACTGCTTTATCCATGTTCAAAACTTTCCTGTAATACTAGGGGCTCGCAGCTTCCTAAGCAGCCTCATTTGTGGCACCTTGTCAAGGGCCTTCTGAAAATCCAATTACACAACATCAACTGATTCTTCATTGTCTATCCTGCTTGTTGTTTCTTCAAAGGATTCCAACAGATTTGTCAGGCAATAGTTTCCCTTCGGAAAACCATGCTGACTATGGCCTATTATATCATGTGTCTCTATGTAGCCCGAGACCTTCATTTAATTTTAAAGCAGTAGTCAGAGATTTAATACTGAGAAATAAAATGAATGCAAATCTCATTCTGTTGTATACCTGTATCTCCATTCTACCTGTGCAATATTCCTTTCACTTTTAAATCAAATCAGTCCTTTATGCTCAAGAGTCTTAAGAGAAAATTCTGCCACATGCTTTGGTTTTTTTTTGTTCTTTTTGTGATGATATCTTTAACTGTGGAGAATATGATCTTGGGTTAAATAGATACTTGCATAGATTTTGAATGAAAAACATTTCAATCACCCAACAATGATTTGTGCAAAATGTCCTCAATAGGGCCAGGTGAAGTTTTCACAGATCTTATTTTACAGGCATGACAAAAGGGTTTTCTTAAGTAACTTAATGGCAAGTTATGTGGCCTTGGGGCTCTAGCACCACATCCATACATGGTAGCAAACAGTAGGAGATTTATTGATTTGACTCCTGCTGGTGACCCAGAACTGAATCCAACTGGTAGCCCAGATCAGAAGTCTCCCAGCAGAGCCTTGACCTTATGGTTGACTCTTTCTGTAGAGAGGAAGGCCATATGAGAGCTTTTAAGCTGAGTGAAGGATTTGGAGAGTGAAGCATAGAAGGGATGGTTGCAGATTAAGAGCCTGTTATGTAACATGCCTGCTTGTCATTTAACACTGAGCATATTGAGTGGCTGAGTATTTGGGGAGATGCAACACTTAAAAAATAATCATTATAATTATGCATATGGGGGCGGCACTTGACACAGATTGAAATTCAAACACTAAGGGTAAACGAAGCTCTAAAATCGTATTCCATTTTACCACTTAACTATGTCTTAAATTAACTTAAGGTTTTTTACTTCATCAATCAAAGGCATATTTTGATTCATCTTTTTGACATAATTTTCAAGAATCCTCCTTGAATCACTTTGGATCACTTCATGCCTTGGCTCCCACACCTTCAGCCATCCATGAATCCTACCCCCAAGTTGAAAATGACCCCACTGGCTTTTAAAACAGAAACTTACTGTTCCTCAATTACTGCTTCCTGATTATTTTCACCTTTTCTGCTTCGGTGGTATCCTGTAACCAAGACTCAGCCTTTACATTAAGTTTCTGTGTAAAAATGGTTGACATTAATGAACAAGATTTGAAAACAATGAAGGCCAAGCATTAAATATTACATAAACAAGTTTTTCAAAGATCCATCTTGCCAATATAAAATTGGAACAATTATACGCATAATTTACAGAGAACAACACAATGTAAAACTTGATTGATGAACACCACTAAGTCTGAGGAGATTGAGCAAAGATAAGCTGAAGAGGGGATAATGTAACAAAAAGGAATCCATCTCATTTTTCTCCTGCTTTCATGAAACTTTCTGAGCAATGCAATAGGTCACCTTTGAGGTATGTGAATATGATGGAAGCTAAAGTTGTTTTGAATAAAATGCAATGTATTCTCAGTAAGATAAAGGAAAAGAATCATGAAGAAGGACAGACTGTTTCTGAAATTCACCAGTAAAGTTTGAGATTATGTCCAGATGTCCGTGGCAGTGTGTGGTCTGTAAAAATGTGCTTCAGCGTTTCAGTGATCTATTGCACAGTTTGGTGCTGCTAACCGTTAGTAGAAAATTAGGGTCCGGGAAATTCTTCAAAAGCAAAATGCTCTGTTTCCCATGCCTTGCAGTGCTGAAATCTGCTGCATATTCACAAGTTATCCTGTTTCATTTTATCATTTGTTTTAATATGGCTTCGCCTCAGCTTTGAGGAAATGGCTGCCCTCTTACAGTTTGAGTGAAAGCAACTGAAAACACATCTCAATATGATTCGTATCATGGAATGATACTACTTCAAGGACAGTGATTTCAAGAATGAAGAATGCATTGATGCAGTTGTTTATGTTCATTTAAAGCACATCAAACATTTTCAGGTCTTTTCTAGGTTTATGAATCAGGGTACCATTTCTGAACAATTGCATTATATTTCTGGAAACTGAATAATATGCCCTTACTCACTCCCAATTTCTCGACCTTAACAATTGTTTGTGTGGTTGTGAAACTAGTAATTACTGCATTTTTACAGCATCTTTTACACCCTCAAGAAGAGCCACAGCCAATAAAATAATTCCGAAATATAGTTCCTTTTGTAATTTAAGGAATATACCACTCAGTCTCCACAGTCCAAACTCATAAACATACCAGTCACCCTAGCAACCAGATGGAATTATACCTGCTCAGGTAGAACATAGAACTACAAGTTCCAAAGTTTCATTACAATGGTTTCACAGGAACCAAATTATAGAGGTAGAAGACAATTTGCAGTTATTGATTTATTTTGCATTTAATGCATGAATTCAAGGATGAATTTCTATTCCAAGCTGTTTCCTTGATCTTGGTGAAAAATCCCTGGTCATTATGAATCTTAAATTGAAATTAAAACTGATAACTTTCTGGAAGCCCGTAAGACCATCAGACATAGGGACAGAATTAGGCCATTTGACCCAAGTCAGCTCCACCATTCTCTCAAGGCTGATTTATTTTCACTCTCAACCCCTTCTCATGCCTTCTCTCCATAACCTTTGATGACTTACTAAACAAGAATCTATCAACCTTTGTTTTAAGTATACCTCTCCAATTCCTCCCAGCACTTAAATCGTCGACCAAACATCGGGTCTAGGCCAAGTCGAGGCAGTGGGGTCCAGGCACCGGGGCAGATCTACATGAAGTTAAAAGAATAAGAGGAAATGCTAGTGGAACATACCAGATTTTGGCTTCAACGGGCAGGATGCAAAGGGGATGTGTCTCTTAGGTGGGAATCTAGTACCGGGGTTCACAGTCCAAGGAAATGACATAGGGCTGAGATCAAAATTCTTCTTTCAGAGGATGATGAATCTGTGGGCACTCAGAGACTGCAGGTACAACATGCAAAATGAATGAATTCAACATTTCCGGCAGCATCTATGGGGGGAAATGGACCATCAGCGTTTCAGGTTGGGAACCTTCATCAGAACCTACAAACTTCTCTACCCTAAGGGTCCGGAAAAGCCATTTTGATGAATTTCAGAAGGATATAGATAAACTTCGAGGCACAAAGAGCAGTAAAAGATTTTATCAAAAATTCCCAAAATAGATCAAACTCAGCCAACAGATAGTGGTGTACGGTATATTTAAAAAAAACTCGAAAATAAGTTGGCTTGTTTTGATTTGGAACAATTTAAAACCAGAAGAGCTCTTGGCTGGAATATTTGATTTAAACCCACTTAAAGGATATTTGGGTGTTTGATGTGGATGTGAGAATATGTCATTGAGATAAAGGGTCAGCCATAATTCTATTAAATGGAGGAGCAGGTTCAAAAGGATACGTGGTTCATTCCTACTCCTGCTTCTATTTACAATGCTTCTATATTGCTGTGATCCCAGAGAATAATTATACAGAGACTAATTATTTACTTCATTCCTATCTTAGTGCTTTGAGCCTTTGTTTTATGTACGTCCTTTTCTGGTTGTATTAAATGTAGTTTATAAGGATTGTGGAGACAAATGCATTCTAAGAGGAGAGGCATTTAGTATGCAAAGTAGCAAGTACATAAAGCGTTATAAACATTCTTCCACTGCAGGAAATATTGCATTCCAGCACATCACGTGAATACACAGTCCAAAAACATACTTGCATAAAACATAGAGAAAAAGTACATTTATTTTTTCCTTGTATCTTTTTAATTTTGTAAAAGTTGAATATGGAGTATATACATTGCATTAAACAGTATATACAGTACTGTGTGGAAGTCTTAAGGACATATATATATATATAGAGCTAGGATGCCTAAGACCCTTTGCACAGTACTGTAGTAATTTTATGTACCACACTGTAATGCTGCTGCAAAAACAAAACCAGATTTCATGACATATGTGAGCAATGATAAACCTGATTCCAATATGGGTCTCCATTATGGACTGAGAGTTGGAAGGGGGTAGGGAGAGGACAATCATGGTTGAGAAAAGAGGGAGGGAGAGGGAAGCACCGGACAGACATTCTGTAATGACCAATAAATCAATTGTTTGGAATCAAATGACCTTGCTTGGTGTCTCAGGGCTGGGCCTGTCTGCACCACACTATCCCTTGCCCCCGGCGTTTCTTCATTGTCACGTGTCCACACCATCCTCCGCTTCTCCACCATCTCCATTCCCAGTATCCTTTGCTCCTGCCAAATTTACAAACTCGTTCTCTGCTCTAGGTTGACAAACGCAGTACTGTGCAAAATTCTAAGGCACTCTAGATATACGCATGTGCCAAAGACTTCCGTGCACCACTGTATATTTCATAAAGTTACATATACTGCCTATAAGATCCTGTAAACTCAGAATATAATTCCAGATGCACTGTCAACAGAAAGTATGTTTGAACAACCTTAGCAATTATGGCATGGAACCCTAATTGCAGTCACCAAGTCACCAGAAATTACAGCTTACAATTCCTGAACTGATTCTTTTTAAGTATAGACATTTCAGTTAATTAGCATTGTGATACTTTGTAAAGCAATCATGTGAATCCTTTGGAGTGGGTTTGGAATATGAATTATTTGGATCTCAAATATTGAATAAATTAGGCAAAGAAACTGTAGTATATAATAAAAAGGGATCATACAATGTTAAAAGAAAACAAAAATAAGTTGGCTTGATTTGGGACAATTTTAAACCACAATATCTACTGGGCTGGAATACTTTGATTTAAAATCACTTAAAGGCTGTTTAGATGGCAACCAACACTTCCAAAAGCTACATGGAATAATATCTAATTGTGAGTGGGTTTGTAATGGAATCAATGTACTCTGAAAAGGGTAGTTATTTTAGTCATAATGATTTGCTGTTGCCATTGCTGGGTGAGCTGAAGGTGACTTGGGTTTAGACATTATGTGGGAAACGGGGTTTTATTTTATAATCTTTGGAGATGAATCAGAATCAGGTTTAACATCACCAGCGTATGTTATGAAATCTGTAGCAGCAGCAGTACAGTGCAATACATAAAAAATTACAAATTACAAAATACATAGATTAAATTAAATAAATAAGTAGTGCAAAAAAAAAGTTAAGTAGCGATTGTGGGTGTGTTGATTATCCGTTCAGAAATTTAATGGCAGCAGCCGTAACTACAACATTGAGTCAATGTATTCAGACTCTTGTACCTCCTCCCTGATGACAGCAATAAGAGACCATATCCTGGGGGATGGGGATACCATGACAGATGCTGCCTTTTTGAGATATTATCTTTTGAAGATGCCCTCAATAGTGGGAGGCTCGTGCCCATGATGAAGCTGGATGAATTTACAAGCTTCTGCAGTTTTTTCCGAAGCTGTCCAGTGACCCCTCCATACCAGACAGTGATGGAACCAGTTAAACTGCTCTCCACAGTAGAAATTTGCTAGAGTGGTTGGTAACATACCAATTCTCAAACATCTAATGAAATGTAGCTGCTGTCACTTCTTCTTTGTAATTGCATCAATATGTTGGGCTTAGGATAGTTCTTCAGAGATGCTGGCACCCAAGAACAGTAGGAATGTGAGAAATGTTTATGCAGAATGTTTTTTAAGGGATTAAAATTTGAGCTGAAAGTCCGAGGGAAGGGCATGATGTCATATGGGTTCTAAATGAACTCATGACAAACACTTGTCTCCATTATTTTAGATAAAGTATCGTCTTAAAGTAGATCACTGACAGGAATAACCATGTAATTTACTGTGGAAGGCACTAACAGTATGGTGGAAGTTCCAGGTGTCAGGGGTCATAAAGTGTGGGAAGTTACCATCTCTAGAGGGCAAGTTCTTAGGAAACTGAAAAGTCTGAAGGTAGATAAGTCACCCGGACCACATGGTGTACACCCAAGTGTTCTGAAAGAGGTAGCTGAAGAGATTGTGGAGGCACTAGTAATGGTTTTTCAAGAATCACTTGACTCTGGAATAGTTTCAGAAGACTGGAAAATTGAAAATGTCACTCCACTCTTCAAGAAGGGAGAAAGGCAGAAGAAAAGAAACTATAGGCACGTTAGTCAGACCTCAGTGGTTGGGAAGATGGTGGAGCTGATTATTGAGGATGAGGTCTCAGGGTACTTGAAAGCACATGATAAAACAGGCCATAATCAGCAAGGTTCCCTCAGGGAAAATCTTGCCTGGCAACTCTGTTGGAATTCTTTGAAAGAATAACTAGCAGGAGAATCAGTTGATGTTGTATACTTGGATTTTCTGAAGGCCTTTGACAAGGTGCCACACAACAAGCTTCTTGACCAGCTATGAGCCTGTGGTATTGCAGGAAAGATTCTAGCATGGATGAAGCAGTGACTGATTGACAGGAGACAAGGAGTGGGAAACACAAAATACTCTGCAGATGCTGGGGTCAAAGCAACACTCACAACATGCTGGAGGAACTCAGCAGGTCGGGCAGCATCGTGGAAATGAACAGTCAACATTTCGGGCCGGAACCCTTCGTCAGGAATGAAGAGGGAAGGGGCAGAGGCCCTATAAAGAAGGTGGGGGGAGGGTGGGAAGGAGAAGGCTGGTAGGTTCCAGGTAAAAAACCAATAAGGGGTGGGGGAGAGGAAGCAGAGAGGGGATAGGCAGGAAAGGTGAAGGAAGAACAGGGGAAAGCACAATAGAGAGGATAATTCCTATGGTGGGAGAGTCTAAGACCAGAGGACACAGCCTCAGGATAGAGAGACTTCCTTTTAGAATGGAGATGAGGAGGAATTTCTTTAGCCAGAGAGTGGTGAATCTGTGGAATTCGTTGCCACAGGCAGCTGTGGAAGCCAAGTCTTTATGTATATTTAAGGCAGAGGTTGATAGATTCTTGAATGTTCAGAGCATGAGGGGATATGGGGAGAAGGCAAGAAATTGAGCTGAGAGGAAATTGGATCAGCCATGATGATGTAGTGGAGCAGACTCCGTGGGTCAAATGGCATAATTCTGCTCCTATATTATGCTCTTATGGTAATTGACAGCACTATTTAGAAACATACAGCACAATACAGGCCCTTCAGCCCACAAAGCTGTGCCAAACATGTCCTTACCTGAGAAATTACCTAGGGTGACCCATAGCCCTCTATTTTACTGAGCTCCATATACCTGTCCAGGAGTCTATTAAAAGACCCTATTGTATCCGCCTCCACCACCGTCACCAGCAGCCCAACCCATGCACTCACCACTCTCTGAGTAAAACACTTACCCCTGACATTTCCTCTGTATCTACTTCCAAGCATCTTAAAACTGTGCCCTTTTCTGCTAGCCACTTCAGCCCAAAGAAAAAGCCTCTAATTATCCACACAATCAATGCCTCTCATCATCTTATACACATCTATCAGGTCACCTCTCATCGTCTGTTGCTCCAAGGAAAAAAGGTCAAGTTCACTCAACTTATTCTCATAAAGCATGCTCTCCAATCCAGGCAACATTGTTGTAAATCTCCTCTGCACCCTTTCTATGGTTTCCACATCCTTCCTATAGTGAGGCAACCAGAATTGAGTATAGTACTCCAAGTAGGGTCTGACCAGGGTCCTATACAGCTGCAACATTACCTCTCGGCTCCTAAAATCAATCTCACGATTGATGAAGGCCAACGCACTGTATGCTTTCTTAACCACAGGGTCAATCTGCGCAATAGCTTTGAGTGTCCTATGGACTCGGACTCCAAGAACCCTCTGATCCTCCACACTGCCAAGAATGAACCCTCTGATCCTCCACACTGCCAAGAATGAACCCTCTGATCCTCCACACTGCCAAGAATCTTACCATTAATACTATATTCTGTCATCATATTTGACCTACCAAAATGAACTACCTCATACTTATCTAGGTTGAACTCCATCTGCCACTTCTCAGCCCATTTTTGCATCCTATCAATGACCCGCTATAACCTCTGACAGCCCTCCACACTATCCACAACACCTCCAACCTTTGTGTCATCAGCAAATTTACTAACCCATCCCTCCACTTCTTCATCCAGGTCATTTATAAAAATCACAAAGAGTAGGGGTCCCAGAACAGATCCCTGAAGCACACCACTGGTGACCAACCTCCATGCAGAACATGACACATCTACAACCACTGTTTGCCTTCTGTGGGCAAGCCAGTTCTGGATCCACAAAGCAATTCTTATTTTGAACTGCAGGCTTCAGTTCAGTATCATTGAAATGCCATTCAAATTAATTTTGTGGAATGACTGAAACAGCTGTGTCAGTGTCCGATTCCATTTTAATTAATTTGCTGTTCATTTCTGGTGTAAGCATTATTGCTTGTCTCTTGTTAGTTTTCACATTGTAAGCCTCAAGGCTACCCAGCTATGTGTCACTCTCATCATTATCAGATTTTTCATCAACAGTGAGCCCATTAGTGCTCTTTCTGAAACTGCAACTGGACTTTTTATATTTTTCATTTCTTTGTGTCCATTTATTTTTCTCTGCCCGACATGCTCTTTGCACGTGTCCTACTTTGTTGCATTTTCTGCAAATTTCACCATTATTCCTGCATTGTTCTTGCCTCTTATAACTTTAAAAACCTCTATCAGGTCTCCCCTTGGCCACTGACAAATTTCACAACATGTATTAGTGATAGTAAATCTAAATCTTATTCTGATTATGACATTCTGGGGAGAACGCCCAATTTTTTTCAATCTCTCCTTATAGCTCATACACACAAACCCAGACGGTGTCCTGGTGAACGTATCAGAATCTCTCGTGCACCATCTCTACATCCTTCCTATACTGGGGCAACCTGAACTTCACGCAGTGCTCCACGTGTGGGGTGACTAAAGCTCTATATAGCTGTAGCATGACTTCCTTACGGTTATACACCTACCAAAGAATCTATGCCTTCTTTACTACCTTATCCACTTGCATTGCCACTTTAATTGAACTATTGACCATGACCTCAAGATCCCTCAATGTTATAAAGGTGTCGGCAATTAATTGTGTATTTTCCCCTTTCATTTGACCTCCTAACATGAGGCCAATATCACTTGCCCAGATTAAATTTTATTTACCACCTCTGCCCAAACCTTTGAGAGACCTACACTCAGTGACTACTTTATTAGGTGCATCTGTTCACCTGCTCGTTAATGCCAAATATCTAATCAGCTAATCATGTGGCAAAAACTCAATGCATAAAAGCATGCAGATATGGTCACGAGGTTCAATTGTTGTTCAGACCAAACTTTAGAATTGGGAAGAAATGTGATCGAAGTGACTTTGACCACTGAATGATTGTTGGTGTCAGACAGGGTGGTTTGAGTATCTTTAGAAACTGCTGATCTCCTGGGATTTTCATGTACAACAGTCTCTGGAGTTTATAGAGAAAGGTGTGAAAAACATAAAATCATCCAGTCAGCAGGAGCTCTGTGGGTGAGTGAGCCTTGTTAAAGAGAGAGGTCAGAGGAGAACGGCCAGACTGGTTTAAGCTGACAGGAAGGTGACAATAACTCAAATAACCACACATTACAACAGTGGTGTACAGAAGAGCATCTCTGAATGCACAACATGTCAAACTTTGAAGTGGATAGGCTACATATACTCAGTAACCACTTTACTAGATACAAGATGGTCCTAACAAACTGGCCACTGAGTATATATCTTGCTGTATTCTTTGATAGTCTCTTACATTGTCTACAGTTCCAACAATCTTGGTGTTATTTGCAAACTTGCTAATCCATCCATCTACATTTTCATTCAAACCGTTGACAAATAGTGCAAATAAAAGAAGTCCCTTATGGAACTCAACTGGTTATGGACCTCCAGTTAGAATAACAGCCTTCCACTCCTATTGTCAAAGAAAACAGGATACAAACCACAAATAGGGTGCAACAAAGTACACACTCATTTGTTTTCTGCATGCTTATTTCTTCCCCTCAAATCTTATGGGTCTGTTGATTAAGACAGTTTGTTACTTCAGCACTGTTTTCTCACCGTTGAATGAGGCCTAAGTTAAAATTATTTTGTATTAGCAGTAGTTTGTGGAAACATGGATCTAAACTGGGCACAAATTTCTTATGTAAAGCCCTTTTAAGCACGAATATATCCTGAAAAGACAGGTACCCCAGAAAGTCTACAACATGCATCGTATTCTCTTGGGTTACCCAACCTTCACTTGCACTGTTTTCTGGTGCTTTCTATGATAGCTAGGATGGGAGATGGGAGAATCCTTCATGGTAATTTGAAGTGGTTATTTTCCAAACTAGTTCAACCTTCCTTTTTCCTTCAGTAAGTAGAGCAATTTTCATAGTCATAATAAATTGATAACAACATTGAACGGATGTACATTTGTAATAGGAAATACTTTTGAAATGAAAAGTTTGAAAGTTACTTTTCTCTTTTTTAAACAATTGAATGTGAATGCCTCAGATGATTGCCTTTATTATCTTATAGGGAACAAAACTTCCCATTTAACCTGTGCTTTAAAACATATATTAAAAGACACTCATTTTTTATAAGTACCTTTTAGCTTTCACCTTCTGTTCATGATCTTATTGAGCATTTTTCCCTTGGGCCCAGCACGTTGTTGCAATCATGAAAAAGGCACACCAACAGCACTAGTTTGTTAGGAGAAGATTTGGCATGACAACAAATGCTTTTGCTACTTTCTGTAGATGTACAGTGGAGTGCATTCGGACACGGTCGCATCATGGCTTGCTATGCGGGCTCCAATGCATGGGGTTGAAATGGGCTGCAGAGGGTTGTAGACACAGCTACAACACAGGCACGGCCCTCCCCACCATCGAAGACATCTTCAACAGGCACTGCCTCAAGAAAGTGGCATCCATAACCAAGGACCCTCACCATGACGCAAAACAAATTTCACATCCTAGTGATAATAAACCTGATTCTGATTCTGATTAAGTGTGCATATTCATTAAATGGATGTATAAGTTAGAAAGATATGAACCAAATTTGAAAGGACTGCCTTAAAAGAATGAGTGTATAACTTAATAAAAGGAGGTTCCCTTCTTCCTCTGTATGCCCTTGAGACCTGGATCACTTACAACCAGCACCCTCATTGATGTCTCTGCAAAATCCTCCAAATTCACTACAAGAGAAAGCAGGGTCCTCTGCCTAGTTAACAGCCCTGTTGACACAAATGCACTCCATTTTCTGCAATAGGCTGGCCGTGTTCGTTGCCAGCCTTAAAGTCGAAGTCAGGTTTATGTCATATGTACAGGTACTTGAACGCACAGGTGCAATGAGAAACCTACTTGCAGCTGCAGCACAGGTTCATAGCATCAGATACACAGCTTTCACAAGAAAAACATTAAATAAACATAAATTCTGCTCAATTTTTATGAGAAAGAGAAAAATTAGAACAAATGAAGTCCATTGTAGGTATGGTGCTGCTATATTGAGATAGTGTTTGGGTTGTGCAGGTTGGTTCAAGAGCTGAATGGTTGAAGGGAAGTATCTGTTTTAGAAGCTGGTAGCATGAATTTTCAGGCTTCTGAACCTCCTGCTTAATGGTAACTGCGAGAAGATGGCATGGCCCATGTGGTGATCTTTGACGATGTATGTTGCCATCTTCAAGCAACACCTCATGTAGGTACTAGTGATGGTGGAGAGGGATGTCCCTGATACAAGACTCCTGAAGCCAACACTCTATAAAGAATTTCAGAAAAGGCAGACAGAGGAAAGATTCAAGGAAGAAATGCAGCACCACCACATAACTACTCAAAGTAAAGGAGGAACATTCAGGAAGGTACAGCGAACCTTAATTCTTTGCATCAGGAGCACACAAGAGCCCTGTACGAGTGGTGGAAGGAATGTAGAGCGACCCTCTCTCCCATTGCCCCAGCCACCACCTGTGCAATAAACTAAGGATCCTATGTTGGGTTCATTAGCGACCACAGAGTGTAGAAATACTGAGAGAAAATAAGTCATCCTCAATCTCAAGTGGCTAACCAAAAAAAACAGGTCTACAAAGTTGTGCATGAAACCATTGACATCATTTCAGGCTATAAAAATTTGAGTTTCAAACAAAAGGGGTTATTATTGATAAGGATGAATACGGATGCAACAGATCAGAACTCCAAGGTATCTTGCACCTAATGAATTGCTAAGGTTACAAAGTGCAATGTAAATTTATTGTCAAAGTACATATATGTCACCATATACAACCCTGAGATTCATTTTCTTATAGGTATTCATGGTAGAACAGAGAAGTACAATAGAATCAATGAAAAACTGCACACAAAGATTGACAAACAACCAATGTGCAAAAGAAGACAAACTGCAAAAAAAATAACAAACAAGTGAATAAAAAAAACTGAGAACAGGAGATGCAACATCCAGGATAGTGAGCTTATAGAGTGTGGAATCAATTCAGAGTTGACGTGACTGAAGTTATTCATGCTGGTTCAGAAGCCTGATGGTTGAAACATAATAATTGTTCATGAACCTGAGAGGGTGGGACCTAAGACTCCTGTACTTCCTTCTCGAAGCAGCAGTGATAATAGAGCATGGCCAGAATGGTTGGGGTCCTTGATTTTGGATGCTGCTTCCTTATGGCTATGCTCCTTGAAGACATGCTCAATAGTGAGGGGGGCTTTACCTGTGATGGATTGGGCTGTGTCCACAACTTTTTGCATAAGCTTTTCCATAGAAGGGCATTGTTGTTTCCAAACCAGGCGGTGATGCAACCTCTCCACCATACATCTACAGAAGTTTGTCAAAGACATGCCAAATCGTCGCAAACTTCGAAAAAAGTGTAGGCACTGCCTTGTTTTCTTCATAATGCCTCTGGACCCAGGACAGATCCTATGAAAAGTTAACACCAAGGAATTTGGAGTTTCTGACCCTTTCCATCTCTGATCCCTGTTGAGGACTGGTTCATGGACCTCCAGTTTCCTCCTCCTGAGGTCAGTAATCATCTCCTTGGTCTTGCTAACATTGAGTGAGAGGTTCTCGTGTGACACAGGTCAGCCAGATTTTCAATCTCCCTTCTACGTATATGCTGATTCATCACCAACTTTGATTTGGCCAATGACAATGGTGTCATCGACAAACTTAAAGATATCATTGGCTTTGTGCTTAGCATAAAGTGAGAAGGGGAGGGGGTTAAGCACATAGCTTTCTGATGCACAAGTGCTGAAAATGATTGTAGAGTAGATGCTGTTTTCAGTCTGAACTAACTGGGGTCGCAGGTGAGGAAACCAAGGATCCACTTGTACAACGAAGTATCGAGACCTAGAACTTGGAGCTTATTGATTAGATTTGAGGTGATGATAGTATTGAATGCCGAGCAGTAGTCCATGATTTTCATTCTGTTGTTTGCATCTTCACTGTTCAGACATTCCAGGTTGAGCAGAGAGTCAATGAAATGGCACCTGCTGTTGACTTGTTGTATCAGGAGGTAAAGTCGCTTTTCTCAGGCAGGAGTTGATATGTTTCATCACCAATATCTCAAACCATTTCATCAGAGTGGGTGTAAGTGCTACTGGATGATAGTCATTGAGGCAGATCACCACGTTCGAATTAGGCACTGGTATAATTGAAACCTGCTTGAAGCTGGTGGGTACCTCCTCAGACAGCTGAAGCAAGAAGTTAAAGATCTCAGTGAACACTCCATCCAGTAGATCAGCATGGGTTTAGTACTTAGCCAGGTATCCCATCTGGGCTGGAAGCTTTCCAAGGGTTCACCCTCCTGAAGGATGCTCTGGGAGGTTGTGAGTTGCCTCCATGGTCAAAACGAACATAAAAGGCATTGAGCTCATCTGGGAGCGAAGCCTTGCTGTCACCTTTGTTGCTTGGTTTCACTGTGTGGGAGGTGATAGTGTTCAAGCCCTGCTTCAGCTGTCGAGCATCCTTCAGTGTTTCAAGTTTAGACTGCAATTGCTATTTCACATGAGAGATGGCTTTCTGGAGTTTGTACCTGGACCGCTTGTATTTAATTTAGTCACCAAACCTGAATCCACTGATCTGGACCTCAGCAGATTGTAGTTATCATGGTTCTTCCAGAGCTTCTGGTTAGGGAATGCTCTGAATGAGTCTGTGGGTACACATCTCTCTACAACTGATTTTATAAAGTCTATGACAAACGTGGTATATTCGTTCAGATCCCTTGATAGGTCCTTGAACATGCCCCAGTCCACTGTGAGCTGGGACATATTCAAGCAATCCTATAGCTGCTCCTCAGCTTCCCTCAACCGCCTCTTTGTTGTCCTTATTTCTGGAGCTTTGCTCTTTAGCCTCTGCCTGGATGCAGGTAGGAGGAGGACAGCCAAGTGATCAGCTTCCCCGAAGTGCATTCTTTCCCAAAATGCATTCTTCCCTGAAATGCATTCTTTCCCAAAATGTGTTCCTTTTCACTGCAGCAGCATATCTGAATGACTGATTCACCTCAAAAGACACAACACACACATAGCTTCATGTGTAAAAAGTTGTGTCTTGATATTAATCTTTATTTTGTACCCCTCACCATGTACCTTCACCATTCTCTATTCCATTTTTCATTCAATACCTCTTGCCATTCTGCCCTGTCATTGATCACTCCCACATCTCTTTACATCTTAGAAATGGTTTTATTCTTTTTTTTCGAATTTACTGAAAAACTATAGACCTGAAACGTTACAAACACGAGAAATTCTGCAGATGCTGGAAAACCAAGGTAACACACTCAAAATGCTGAAGGAACTTATCAGGCCAGACAGCATCAGTGGAAAAGAGTAAACAGTCAACGTTTCAGGCCGAGACCCTTCATCAGTCCTGCTGAAGGGTCTGGGCCCAAAATGTCAACTGTTCACTCTTTTCCATTGATGCTGCTGGGCCTGCTGAGTTCCTCCAGCATTTTGTGTTTGTTGGCCTGAAACATCAGCTCTGTTTCTCTCCTCATGGATGATGTTTTACCTGCTGAGTATTTCCAGCAGTTTCCCTCTTTTATTTCTGATTTCTGACATCTGAAGTTTTGTTTTTGCTTTGAGAATTATGTTATAAATTTCCTTCACAAATATCAGTTGTGTATGCATTTGCTGTAAGTATCCATTAACTGTATTTAGACCTTTCATCATTAATTCCTGTTCATATAAAGAATTTCTTGGAATCCATCTAATCTGGAAATCTAAATGTTAGTAGCATTGCAGATGACTGCAAAATAATGAAATAGTTATCAGAAATAATGATTGCCTCGCATTTTTGGCAGGCATACACCACACATGACAAAATTATTTGCTTGGATTAGTAGAAGTTTTCAAAACAGTACTTCATCCTACTTTCCTTTCATGTTGTGGGATTTAGGAGACTACACTGACCTTTTCAGTAATTAACACAAATGTCTGTTTCTTTTCCTGAGGGGAGTGCCAATTTGTACCAATCTGTGCCTTCCTCTCTGCCTTCTTCATTCCTACAGAGATTCCAAAGGTCTCTTCTGTCTTTCTTTTACCTGGATGGCAGCTTGTTGCGTCACACCAAACTGGGCTCACTTGTGCTATTTGAAGGGTTTAAATTCTTCTACTCTGCACCTTTCTATTTCTGATTTTTGTTAATTAGCATTATTCTCTGTGGTGCAGAACAGAACGTTGCATTCTGTAGTAAGAAGAGATCAGCTTGTGTTAACACTCCTTAAAAACTATATATGAAATTTGCACTGTAGTTGCACAAACTGGTTGGGGAAAACTGCCACTCTTTGCACCATATGCTGTCTGTAAACACTTCTAACATTTAAAAGCCAACTCAATTGAATTGCACTTTGTTTCTGATGAGCCGCTGATGGCAACATCAATAAACTATCCCAGGCTTGTTTATTATTAGTTTAAAGTGAAGTACTTGACAATGTGCAGTTGATCAGGAACTCTACATATTACAGGAAGTGATTTCTCACAGTATCTTCAAAGTGGGGCTCAGGCTTTTTTTTCTGTCAAGCAAAGAAACAAGCACAGACAAGGTCACTAGTTTGGTCTCACTCCAAATAATAACAGGGCTTGTAAGACAGAGACCTTACTCACTTTAACTCCAGTACTAATATAACCAAGCATTGAATTGATGACCTACTGAATTCTGAAGGCCTTCTGCAGTTTTAAATGTGTAAACGTTGATGATAAATAGTGACATTATAAATAAAGAATCCAAAAGATATCTAAAAAGGTTTCAAACTAGTTCAGATGGGCTTAATACACAATGAGGGACATATTTTCACATCAAGGAAAGAGCTTTCTTTCAAATATTAAAATAGCATTAAAAGGGAGTAGACAATGGAATGCAGGTCTCTTGCTGTTTTATATCTATTTACATTGGTAGTTAACTCCTTCCCTGACACTGGGGAAAACTTAGTAGTGCAGTTCCTTCCTGTGCTTATCCCTCACAGAACAGTACCACATTTGGCTGGAGAGTTTATTTATTAATCATCGTTAATTATTTATGGCTAATTATATTGTTATTTACTAGTATTATTGAATTAATTATTTTCTCCTTAAAGAGAGTGAGGGTAAAAATGGGCCTCACCAGTAGCACCTAACTCAACAGACTGAATGAACTTAATGAAACAGAATACATTTCTTGATCTCTTGCTGATGGTTGATTCATTATCGGCCTATTTTGATTTTCTGCTGAAGAGTGTTTTCATTCCCATAGGTAATATTTTCTCCTAATTGCTGGTAATCTTAAAAAAAGTGTAAATCAAATCTTTCCAGCAAGAGGAGGAATAGGAACTCCACTTTCACTAAGTACTGTATCTGTATTAATTTAAACCATTGGACCAAAAAAAACAGGTAGGAAAACAATTCTGCTCTTTGTGTTTGAGATTATTTGCTCAGTGTAAATAAATTCTGGACCTTTCAGAAACTACAATGCCTCATTTTCCTTCAATATGTAGATTCATTCAATACTTGCTTAACACAGGAATTTAGTCTTTCCCTCAATTTACTTTGATCTGAAGAGGAATTATTCTTTTTAATCTAAAATTATTCTCCCAGAAGGCATGGAATGCTGATTAATTCCCCCTCCCTGTTCTTAATCCACAATAAAGCACAGTACAGTCAGACCTCATTAGCCAGGCTCGCTTTACGTTGTCACTCATCCTTACAAAACAAATCAAAATTAAAATCAATCAGTAGAATATTATTCTCTCTGTTCATTTTTCTCATTATATATTTACCCATAGTGCTTATTATCCAGTCCTATCTAAAGGACAAATGTGTTTAAAAGTTGGTTTTAAATTAAACTGCAAAAAAGAAACCTGCTAGTCAGGAAGTACACACATGTAATTGCTAAAGACAATTAGAAAAATGGGGAACAATTCCAAACTCTTGTAAATGACTTCATAGCCCAAGTGAAATCAACCCAAACCTGGCTCTTTAGTGACATATGACTAATTTGCATTGAAGTTTGCACATTTTCACTATGCTGTAAATCTGTTTATGAGGTTAAACTTCAGGTCATGGCCAGATTTGTAACTGACAAATTCAAGCTTTCCAAATGTTGCTTCAATAGCAACAATCATCTTTACGTTTAGCTTACAATACATGTCTATAATTTAAACAGAATCTATGACAGGGAAATATTGAGATCTGTTTCCAGTGTGCTATTAACAAGAGTGCGGAACATGGAGCTTGCACCTGCAAGGAATAGCTGATAGGGCAGCATTGCTGCACTTACGAGTAAACTCAATAAACACAATTAGATCAAACAAAAAGAAAGATGTGTAGATAGTTTTGGATGGAGTTGGATGAGGTTCATGTTAAACTTTACAACCAACACTGGTCTGTGATTTGTTTGCTGAAGATTTTTAAGTAATTTTAAGTAGATTGGTGTTGATAATTTGACCTGACGTTTATCTGCTATTCACACAAGTCTTGGACTATCAGGTATGGAGTACTGAGGCTTTCGGAATATCAAACCTCTCCCACATTTTATCATACAAACCAGTGGGTATTGGAAATCTCAACATTCATACATGAATGCAGGCGTGATGTAAATTTGGTGTAAATTAGAACTCATCCCCATGATTGGACTGAAGTGGTGGGCAATCTCCAGTCACTCAGCACCTGTTCTCAATGCTGTGTCAAGCACTGCATCTCCCTAACATTTAAATGTTACTCATGATTGACCTGTTCTGAGCAGAGGACCACTTGGCATTTCGTACTGCTCTGGCATTCATTGGTGATCATCTCTGTCAATAGCATATAGTGATCACCAACCCGCCTCCCCTCACCTGCACACATCCCTTCATATCTACTGTGTAAAGAAATTTACCTATCTCAAAATATTCAGTGACGTGGCTTCCACTGCCTTCTGGCGTGGCAAATTCCATACATTCATGACCTCTAGTCAAGAATTTTTTTCTCATCTTAATTCTAAACCTCTTGCCCTGTTTTTTTAAAACTATGACACCTCTTTCTAGACACCACAAGCAAGGCAAACATCATCCCATATCCTATCTATCTTACTCTATATTGCAAGTATCAATTAGGTCCCCTTTCATTATTCTAAACTTCATTGAATATGTAGTTTCATCATCTAAGGAATCAATCTGATGAAACTTTGCGGCACTCCTTTTATGGAAGGCATTTCCTTTCCTTTAGGTAAGAAGATCAAAGCTCATCAGACCAATTCCTTGTTTAATTTAGCAAGGCCTCCTTGCTCCTGTACTTAATTCCCCTGCTATGAATCCTGCCATACCATTTGCCTCTTTAAGTGCATGCCTGTCTCCAGTGACAGCTGTAGATTAAAGTTTAAAGTAAATTTATTATTGAAGTACATACATGTCACCATATACAACCCATTGATTCACTTTCTTACAGGCATTCACAAAACAAACAAGAAATATAAATGAATCAATGAAAGATCACATCCAACAGGATGGACAGACAACCAGTTTGGAAAAGGCCAGGAACTGTGCAAATACAAAAAGAAAGAAAAAAAGAAACAATGATAATAATAACAATAATAATAATTTGGCATTTTATCAGGATATTGAAGAAAATTGTTGATTTTGTATGCATAAGTGCAGATGATAATAAGTGAAAACACCGAAATTGCAGTAGAGAAAAGAAACAAATTTGAAACAACACTCACAACACGCTGGAGGAACTCAGCAGGTCGGGCAGCATCCGTGGAAATGATGAGTCAACGTTTCAGGCCGGAACCCTTCGTCAGGACACGTCAGGAAACAAGTCTGAAACCTTAAGAGTAGAAATAGCCCACCTAATGGAGTATAAATTGGAAAACCTGAGCAAGAAAGTTAAGAGAAAAGCTGAGGAAATACCAGGAAAATATAAAGTTCATACAAGATACAATCAACCAAACAAAAGCAGGGTAAAATTTACAGATAGACTAAAACAAAAGCAGGGTAGAATTTATAGATAGACTAAAACAAAAGCAGGGTAGAATTTATAGACAGACTAAAACAAAAGCAGGGTAGAATTTATAGATAGACTGAAACAAAAGCAGGGTAGAATTTATAGACAGACTAAAACAAAAGCAGGGTAGAATTTATAGATAGACTAAAACAAAAGCTTGGTGCATTCAAAACCAGACTAAATAGATCCATCAAATGCACCTGATGAAGAAAACAGAATTATCAGTTTAGAAACAATGAAAAAGGTTTATACAGGACATTAAAACCAAATATGTGCTTAGATGTCACCAATCCTAGGACAGAATTACCAAACAAGCACAGAGATTATTTATTTTCGGTCTAATATCTGGTCAAACAGGGTGGCACACATTTAAGAAGCAAACTGGATTAGGGAGGACAAAGAACACACACACAATTGAAGACATGCAAATACCTGAAGTTACAATGGATATGCTAAAAGAGTTATAAAAATACCCACAACTGGAAAAGTACAGGCAGTGATAATAGTCATAATTATTGATCTAAAATGTACTTGCCTTCATCCATATCTAATATTATATATCAACAATTTTTTAAAATCCTTAAAAAGTGCCTGAATTTTTGACAGAAGGTAAAACCTAAAGAAGAAATCACAAATTATCCATCAAAATACCATCCTACTACTTTTTCACAAACTATATATAAAATTATAACATCACGTATCTCACAATTAGTCACCGGTCACTTAGATAACCATAATATACTGATAAAAGAGCAGAAAGGATGCCGTAAGGGCATGAAAGGATGTTAAAAAAACAATTGATAATAGTTTCTGTAATTCTAAATCAAGCCCAGTGGTAAAGCAGAAATCTTTCATTTTGTAACATATATTGACTATGAAGCATTTGATTCTGGCCCACTTCCAAGGTTAACAAAAGTTCTTAATATTTATAAACTACACACAATACTTGTGAAATTCCTTGAACATCAGATGAAGCATTGGCATATTATAATCACTTTATCTATTAACAACCAAAAAGGAACAACCACTGTTATCAAAATAAACCGAGGCATTTTCCAGGGTGACTCTAAGCCCATTCTGATTTTATCTAGCTCTCTACAGTATCGGGTGAACATTGTGCCAAAAATCAAAAACAGTGAAACACCTTCTATACATGGACAATTTGAAAATATACACTCCTTCAACAGAGCTAAAGCAAGTAGTTCAAATAGCAGATCTATTTTCAAAAGAAGTAAACATGAACTTTGGACTAGGTAAGTGCAGAACATTAAACATAAAGAACGGTGCAATGGAGCTAATAGAACACAAAACAGAGCACCAGGATACAATACAACCGATGGATGAATATGAAACAGACAAGCATCTGGGATATCAACAAGCAAGGAAATAAATCATAGTGTGATAAAGGAAAAACTTTTGACAGAATTTACTTCAAGGCTGAAGAAATTCAGCCAAACAAAGCTCAACAGTAAAAATATAACAAAGGCAATAAACACTTTCATTATACCCATATTAACATATTCTTTTGCCACAATATCTTGGTTGGAAACCGATCAGGAAAATTTAAAAAGAAAAATAAGAATTGAAATGACAAATTTCAGAAAACATTATGTACACTCGAGCATGCTTAGATTAACATTATCTAGGACAGAAGGGGGAAGAGGAATAACAGACATTAAAAATCCACACAACAGTCAGAATCAGAATCAGAATCAGGTTTATTATCACCGGCATGTGACGTGAAATTTGTTAACTTAGCAGCAGCAGTTCAATGCAATACATAATCAGACTGTATGAGTCTGTGCCTTCAGGCTTCTGTATCTCCCACCTGATGGTAACAGTGAGAAAAGGGCATGCCCTGGGTGCTGGAGGTCCTTAATAATGGACGCTGCCTTTCTGAGATACCACTCCCTGAAGGAGTCCTGGGTACCTTGTAGGTTAGTACCCAAGATAGAACTGACTAGATTTATAACCCTCTGCAGCTTCTTTCAGTCCTGTGCAGTAGCCCCTCCATACCAGACAGTGATGCAGCCTGTCAGGATGCTCTCCATGTACTCCTATAGAAGTTTTTGAGTGTATTTGTTGACATGCCAAATCTCTTCAAACTCCTAATGAAGTATAGCCACTGTCTTGTCTTTTTTATAACTACATCGATATGTTGGGACCAGGTTAGATCCTCGGAGAACTTGACACCCAGGAACTTGAAATTGCTCACTCTCTCCACTTCTGATTGGTATGTGTTCCTTTGTCTTACCCTTCCTAAAGTCCACAACCAAAAGAAAGGCATTGGTGTTTCTGTACCACAGCATGATGCCAACAGTCAGGATGCTTTCCAAAGTACATCGATAGAAATTCTCGAAGTTTTAGATGATATGCAATCAGTGCAAACTCCTAAGAAAGTAGACGTGTTGTTGTTCCTGCTTTGTAATAGCAGTTACGTTCTGGACCCAGGACAGATCCTTTGAAATGATGCCAAGGAATTTAAAGTTGCTGACCCTATCCACCTCTGATGAGCACTGGCTCGTGAACCTCTGGTTTGCTCGTCCTGTAGTCTAATCAGGTCTATGATTTTTCTGACATTGAGTGAAAGGTTGAGTGACATTGGGTGACATTCTGACTCTCGTAGTTACCTGGACTCTACCTCTTCCCATCCTGTCACATGCAAAAATGTCATCCCCTTATCTCAATTCCTCCATCTCCACTGAATCTGCTCTTGGGATGAGGCTTTGCATTCCAGATCCAAGATGTCCTCCTTCTTCAAAGAAAGTGGCTTCCCTCTCTCCACCATCAATGCTGCCCTCTATTCTATTGCTTCCATTTCCCGCACGTCTTCCTGACACTCCACCAAGGATAGGGTTCCTCTTGTCCTCACCTACCACCCTATGAACCTCAGTGTCCAGCAAATAATTCTCCTTAACTTCCGTCATCTCCAATGGGATCCCACCAACAAGCACATATTTCCATCCCTCTTCTTTCTGCTTTCCACAGGGATTGCTCCTTATGCAACTTCCTTGACCATTCGCACACGCCCAACCAATATTCCATCCGGGTAGCCTCCAACTTGATGGCATGAACAACAAATTCTCAAATTTCCAGTAATGCCGCTCCTCACCATTCCCATCCCATTTTCCCCCTCTCCATTGCTCGTCACCTGCCTCTGGTGCTCCTCTCCTTTTTCTTTCTTCCATGGCCTTCTGTCCTCTCTTATAAGATTCCCCCTTCTCCAGTTCTGTATCTCTTTCACCAATCAATTTCCCAACTCTTCACTTCCCCCTTCCCCCTTCAGATTTCACCCTCCCCTCCCCCCCACCTACTAACTCTGACTTCTTATCTCTTTTTCTCCAGTCCTGCTGAGGGGTTTCAGCCTGAAATGTCAACTGTACTGTTTTCCATTGATGTTGCCTGGCCTGCTGAGTTCCTCTAGCATTTTGTGTGATTTGCATGAGGTGGTTTTGTGACTGCACTCAGCGAGATTTTCAATCTTCCTCCTGTACACTGATTCATCACCACCTTTGACTCAGCTCACTACAGTGTTAGACCATAAGACCATGAGACACAGGAGCAGAATTATGCCACTGAGCCCATCGAATCTGCTCCGCCATTCCATCAGGGGTGATCTTGGATCCCACTCAACCCCATACATCTGCCTTCTTGTCACATCCTTTGATGTCCTGACTGATCAGGAAATGATCAAATTCCACTTCAAATATACCCATTGACTTGGCCTCCACTGCAGTCTGTGGCAGAGCACTTCACAGATTCAATACTCTCTGGCTAAAAAAAATTCCTCCTTACCTCTTTCCTAAAAGGTTGACCCTCAATTCTGTGGTTATGCCCTCCAGTTCTGGATACCTTCACCAAAGGAAACATCCTCTCCACATCCACCCTATCTATTCCTTTCAACATTCAGTCGGTTTCAAAGAAATTCGTTGCAATCTTTTAAATTCCAGTAAGTACAGGTTCAAAGCTGCAAAATGCTCCTCATATATTAGCCCCTTCATTCTCTGAATCATCCTTGTGAACCTCCTCTGGACTTTCTTCAATGACAATACATCCTTTCTGAGATGTGGGACCAAAAATTGTTGACAATACTTCAAGTGCTCTGTGACTAGTGTCTTATAAAGCCTCAGCATTATCTCCTTGTTTTTATATTCTATTTCCCTTGATATAAATGCCAACATTGCACTTGCCTTTTTTTACCACAGATTCAACCTGTAAATTAACCTTCTGTGAGTCTTGCATGAGGACACCTCAGACCTTCTGCATCTCTGATATCTGAATCTTTTCCCTATTTAGGTAATAGTCCGCACTACTGTTCCTTTTACCAAAGTGCATTATCATATATTTCTCAATACTGTATTCCATCTGCCACTTATTTGCCTATTCTTCCAATATGTCCAAGTCCTGCTGCAAAAGCTTTGCTTCTACAGCAGTATCTACCCCTCCACCTATTTTTGTATCATGCACAAACTTTGCCACAAAGCCATCAATTCCAAAATCTAATCACGGACAAAAAAATGTGAAAAGCAGCAGTCCTAATACTGACCCCTGAGAAATACCTCTAGTCACCGGCAGCCAACCAGAAAAGGCCCCTTTTATTACCACTCACTGCCTCCTGCCTGTCAGCCAGTCCGCTATCCATGCCGATATCTTTCCTGTAGCACCATAGGATTATATCTTGTTAAGAAGCCTCATGTGTGGCACATTATCAAATGCCTTCTGAAAATCCAAGTAAATGACATCTACTGCCTCTCCTTTGTCCACCCTGCTTGTTACTTCTCGAAGAATTCTAACAGATTTGTCAGGCAAGATTTCCCTTTACAGAAACCATACTGACTTTGACTTTTTTTTATCATTAGTCTCCAAGAATCCTAAACCCTTATCCTTAATAATAGACTCTAACACCTTCAACCACTGAAGTTAGGCTAACTGGCCTATAATTTCCTTTCTTTTGCCTTCCTCCCTTCTTAAAGAGTGGAGTGACATTTGCAATTTCCAGTCCTCCGGGACCATGCCAGAATCAAGTGATTCTTGAAAGATCACGACCATGTCACAATGGGGGCATTGGTGGCAGCAAGGGTGGACCCAAATGCAAGACACATCTTGTGAGGTTAACGCAATTGAGCTTATTGCTCGATACAAGGAGAGCAAAGCAGAAGCAGGAATAGCGAACTGGACAAGGACTCAGGCCTTGGACTAGGCTGGGACTGAGGGTCTGGGTTAGGACTCAGAATCGCAGACTGTCAGGGCCAGGACTTGACTTGGTACTTGGATGCCGCCAGGGCCAGGCTTGACTTGGTACTTGGATGCCACCAGGACCAGGACTGGACTTGGTACTTGGATGCCGCCAGGGCCAGGACTGGACTTGGTACTTGGATGTCGCCACGGCTGGGACTTGATTTGGTACTTGGAGTCGCTGGAGCCAGGATTTGGTACTTGGAACCTTCGGGTAGTGGTGAGCTCTAGACTCGGCCCGGGAACAGTAGACAGCGGCTCTTGATTCCCTCCGGCAGGTTAACTGACGGACCTGTCTCAGCGAGGAAATTTTGCAGGCTCACTTTGGCGAGGTAACTTGACAGGGTTGCTCTGGTGAGGAAAGGCGACTTACTGGCACTTGCTTCGGGCGGAGACTAGGCTTGCTCCGGCCAGATGACATTGGCTCGCAGTATCTTTGGTGACTTTGAAAACACTCTCACGCCGAACAGCTGAAAGCCGGAGGCTATAAACTGCCGGTTCAACTGAGAGTAAATTGCCTCCAATCACCAAGCCCGAGGGACACAGGAAAACAGGGAACCAAAGGGAAACAGGGAGTCAACGGTCCAGTTTGTAACATAAACGAAGTCAATTTAAGGGGACCCCGATCCGGACCATGACAGACCAATGCATCCATTATCTCTTCCGCAACCTCTCTCAGGACCCTGGGATGGAGTCCTTTTGGTCCAGGTGACTTATCCGCTTTAAGACATTTGAGTTTGCCTAGCACTTTTTCCTTTGTAATAGCAATGTCACTCACTCCTGCTCCCTGACACTCACGGACCACTGGCCCTCTGCTAGTGTCTTCCACAGTGAAGACAAGTGCAAAGTACCCATTAAGTTTATCTGCCATTTCTTTGACCCCTATTACGACCTCACCGGCATCATTTTCCAGTGGTCATTTCTCACCTCCCTTTGACTCTTTATATAACTGAAAAGACTTTTGGTATCCTGCTTTATATTATTGGCTAGATTGTCCTCATATTTCATCTTTTCCCTTCTTATAGAATTTTTAGTTGCCTTTTGTTGGATTTTAAAAGCTTCCCAATCATCCAACTTCCCATTTGCTACCTTATCTGCCTTTTCCTTGGCTTCAAACTTCCTTTGTCAGCCCCAGTTGCCTACTCTGTGGGACATATACATCCTGTGTCATGTGAACTATTCCCATAAACTTCAGCCATCTCTGCTCTGCCATCACCCCTGCCAGTATTCACCTGGGCAAGCTTCTCTCTCATGCCTCTGTAATTGCCTTTATTCCATTGTGATACTGATACGTGTGGCGAATGCTTCTCACTCTCAAATTGCAGTATGAATTCAATCACATTACGGTCACTGCCTCTGAAGGTTGCCTTTATGTTATGCTCCCTAATAAGGTCTGGGTTATTACACAACACACAATCTAATATAGCCTTTCCCCAAGTTGGTTCAAGCACATCTAAAAAGCCATTTCATAGGCATTCAACAAATTTCCTCGCTTGCAATCCGACACCAACCGATTTTCCCAATCCCCTTGCATATTGAAGTTCCCCATTACAATTGTGTAATTACCCTCATTACATGCCTTTTCCAGCTTAGTTTGCAATGTCAACCCCACATCGTAGCTACAATTTGGAGGCCTATATATGATTCCTATTTATGACCGTTTGTAAAGCATGGCCTGCCTTGCACAAAACTATGCGGACTGCCCCTAAGCAGGCTACGCCTTTCCAAGCATGCAAAATCCTATCCTTCAATATCCTCCCCATAGCTTTCCTACCACTGCCGTGAGGCTCACTAGCCAATAATTACCTGGATTTTCACTGTTTACTTTCCAGTCTTATGGGACATTGCCTGTAGTTCATGAGGACGCAAAGATCTTTGTCAAGGCTCCAGCAATCTCCTCACTGCCTCTTTTCAATATTTTGGGATATGTGTCATCAGGTCCTGGAGATTTATCCACCTTAGCATTTTTCAGAAGATCCAGCCATACCTGCCGCTTAATCTCAAAATAATCCAGCATGTTAGCATAGACCATAAGACCATAAGACCATAGGACATAGGAGCAGAATTAGGCCATCTGGCCTATCGAGTCTGCCCGCCATTGAATCATGGCTGATCCTTTTATTTCCCTCCTCCTAAGCCCCATTTCCTGGCCTTCTCCCCGTAACCTTTGATGCCATGTCCAAACAAGAACCCATCAATCTCTGCTTTAAATACACACAACAACCTGGCCTCCAAGCTGCATGTGGCAACAAATTCCACAAATTCACCAACCTTTAGCTAAAGAAATTTCTCCGAATCTCTGTTTTGAAAGGGTGCCCCTCTATCCTGAGGCTGTGCCCTTTTGTCCTAGACTCTCCCACCATGGGAAACATCCTTTCCACATCTACTCTGTCTAGCCTTTCAACATTCAAAAGGTTTCAATGAGATCCCCCCTCACCCTTCTGAATTCCAGCGAGTACAGCGTTCCTCGTATGATAACCCTTTCATTCCTGGAATTATCCTTGTGAACCTTTCTGCATACACCACTCTGCCTTCACTATCTTCTAAATCTTTTTCCTTAGTAAATGCCAACGCAAAGTATTCACTTAGTACCTCTGCGGACTTCTCTGACTCCAAACAGAAACTCCCTTCTGTGAGAGGACACAGATCTCTCAGTGGGTGAGCATCTGGGGACAGTGACCACCGCTCCCTGGCCTTTAGCATTATCATGGAAAAGGATAGAATCAGAGAGGACAGGAAAATTTTTAATTGGGGAGAGGTAAATTATGAGTCTATAAGGCTACAACTTGAGGGTGTGAATTGGGATGATGTTTTTGCAGGGAAATGTACTATGGACATGTGGTTGATGTTTAGAGATCTCTTGCAGGATGTTAGGGATAAATCTGTCCTGGTGAGGAAGATAAAGAATGGTAGGGTGAAGGAACCATGGGTGACAAGTGAGGTGGAAAATCTAGTCAGGTGGAAGAAGGCAGCATACATGAGGTTTAGGAAGTAGGGATCAGATGGGTCTATTAAGGAATCTAGGGAAGCAAGAAAGGACCTTAAGAAGGGGCTGAGAAGAGCAAGAAGGGGGCATGAGAAGGCCTTGGCGAGTAGAGTAAAGGAAAACCCCAAGGCATTCTTCAATTATGTGAAGAAAAAAAGGATGACAGGAGTGAAGGTAGGACCGATTAGAGATAAAGGTGGGAAGATATGCATGGAGGCTGTGGAAGTGAGCGAGGTCCTCAATGAATACTTCTCTTCGGTATTCACCAATGAGAGGAAACTTGATGATGGTGAGGAAAATATGAGTGAGTTTGATGTTCTGGAGCATGTTGATATTAAGGGAGAGGAGGTGTTGGAGTTGTTAAAATACATTAGGACAGATAAGTCCCCGGGCCCTGATGGAATATTCCCCAGGCTGCTCCACGAGGTGAGGGAAGAGATTACTGAGCCTCTGGCTGGGATCTTTATGTCCTCGTTGTCCACAGGAATGGTAACGGAGGATTGGAGGGAGGTGAATGTTGTCCCCTTGTTCAAAAAAGGTAGTAGGGATAGTCCGGGTAGTTATAGACCAGTGAGCCTTACATCTGTGGTGGGAAAGCTGCTGAAAAAGATTCTTAGAGCTAGGATATCTGGGCATTTAGAGAATCATGGTCTGATCAGGGACAGTCAGCATGGCTTTGTGAAGGGCAGATTGTGTCTAACAAGCCTGATAGAGTTCTTTGAGGAGGTGACTAGGCATATAGATGAGGGTAGTGCAGTGGATGTGATCTATATGGATTTTAGTAAGAATTTGACAAGGTTCCACATGGTAGGCTTATTCAGAAAGTCAGAAAGCATGAGATCCAGGGAAGTTTGGCCAGGTGGATTCAGAATTGGCTTGCCTGCAGAAGGCAGAGGGTCGTGATGAAGGGAGAACATTCAGACTAAAGGATTGTGACTAGTGGTGTCCCACAAGGATCTGTTCTGGGACCTTTTTGTGATTTTTATTAACAACCTGGATGTGGGGGTAGAAGGGTGGGTTGGCAAGTTTGCAGACGACACAAAGGTTGGTGGTGTCGTAGATAGTGTAGAGGATTGTCGAAGATTGCAGAGAGACATTGATAGGATGTAGAAGTGGGCTGAGAAGTGGCAGATGGAGTTCAACCCGGAGAAGTGTGAGGTGGTACACTTCGGAAGGACAAACTCCAAGGCAGAGTACAAAGTAAATGGCAGGATACTTGGTAGCGTGGAGCAGCAGAGGGATCTGGGGGTACATGTCCACAGATCCCCGAAAGTTGCCTCACAGGTGGATAGAATAGTTAAGAAAGCTTATGGAGTGTTAGCTTTCATAAGTCGAGGGATAGAGTTTAAGAGTCGTGATGTAATGATGCAGCTCCATAAAACTCTGGTTAGGCCACACTTGGAGTACTGTCTCCAGTACTGATCTCCTCACCTTAGGAAGGATGTGGAAGCATTGGAAAGGGTACAGAGGAGACTTATCAGAACTCTGCCTGGTTTAGAGAGTATGCATTATGATCAGAGATTAAGGGAGCTAGAGCTTTACTCTTTGGAGAGAAGAAGAATGAAAGGAGACATGATAGAGGTGTACAAGATAATAGAGGAATAGATAGGGTGGATAGCCAGCACCTCTTCCCCAGGGCACCACTGCTCGATATAAGAGGACATGGCTTTAAGGTGGGAAGCTCAAGGGGGATATTAGAGGAAGGTTTTTTACTCAGAGAGTGGTTGGTGCGTGGAATGCACTGCCTGAGTCAGTGGTGGAGGCAGATGCACTCGTGAAGGTTAAGAGACTACTAGACAGGTATATAGAGGAGCTTAAGGTGGGGGCTTATATGGGAGGTAGGATTTGAGGGTCAGCACAACATTGTGGGCCGTAGGGCCTGTACTGTGCTGTACTATTCTATGTTCTATGTTCTATGTTCTAACTATTCTTCTTTATCCTTGAGTGGACCTTTCCTCTCTTTAGTGTTGTGTATTTGTGTATTTAATATAGCAGTAATATTTGAGTAATATTGCAAATATTTTGTTTAATTGAGCATTCTTTGTTGTTTAGATAATTCATTATGGTTATATGTAAAAATATGTGGATTGCATACGTCATCTTACTGCCATGCCATACCTACGTGCCTCGCTCAAAGTAAAAAAATTAAGTTAGACTCGCATTCCCGGTTCCCTTGTTTTCCTTTCAATTAGTTTTTATGTTTTGGAGTTACAAGACATGACACTTAGGTATTAGGTATCCTTAATATAATTCTAAAATGTCCTGCCATTCTCCTTGATCCTGCTCAGCAAGATATTTCATAGCCCCATTTAGCCGTTCTATTTGTCTGCTTGATTGTTTTCCTGCTATCTTTATGTTTGACAAAGGTTCAGTGTGATTCAGCTACTGAAATTTTACATATGTTTCCTTTTTCTTCCTGACTAAATTTAGAATCTCTCAGGTCATCCAAGGTTCCCTTACCTTGTCGCTGTTCCTTACCGGAACATCCAAATCCGGAACTCTGAACAGCTGGTTTTTAAGCATCTCCCACTTGTCAGATGTGGACTTGTCCAAAAGCAGCTGCTTCCAATCAACAGCATTAGCTTCTGCCTTATCCTGTCATAATTTGTCTTCCCTCACTTTAGTATCTTCCCGCAAGACCCAATTTTGTCCTTACTCATACAGTAATTATCTTAAAACACAACAAGTTGCGGTTACTATTCCCAAAATGTTCACCACCTATCAGAATCGGGTTTAAAATCACTGACACATGTCATGAAAATTGATGTTCTGCAGAAGCAATACATTGCAAAACATACTAATAAAACCTATGTAAGCAGTGCACATAAAAAAAGAAAATTAAATTAAATTAGTGCAAAAAGAGAAGACAAAATACTGAGGTAGTGCTCATGGGTTCATTGTCCACTCAGAAATCTGAAGGCAGATGGGAGAAGCAGTTCCTGAAACATCTGTCTGACTCTCAATACAGGAGCCCCTCAGGGCTGTGTACTGAGTCACCTCCTTTACTCCCTGCATACCCGTGACTGTATCACCACCCACAGCTCCAATCTGCTAATTTAATATGCCGACGACACTACATTGATTGGCCTTATCTCAAACAATAAGAGTGGCCTACAGGGAAGAAGTCATCTCTCTGACACAGTGGTGTCAAGAAAAGAACATCTCCCTCAATGCTGCAAAAACAAAGTAGCTGGTTGTGGATTACAGGAGGAATGGAGACGGGTAAACCCCTATTAACATCAATGTATCTGAGGTTGAGAGGGTAAACAGCTTTAAGTTCCTCGGCCTCCACATCATTGAGGACCTCACGTGGTCTGTACACACTAGTTGAGTGGTGAAAAAGGCACAACAGCGCCTCTTTCACCTCAGACAGTTGAGGAAGTTTGGTATGGGCCACCAGATCCTAAGAACTTTCTACAGGGGCACAACTGAGAGCATCCTGACTGGCTGCATCACTGCCTGGTATGGGAACTGTACCTCCCTTAATCGCAGGACTCTGCAGAGAGTGGTGCGGACAGCCCAGCGCATCTGTAGTTGTGAACTTCCCATGAATCAGGAGGTTTACAAGGACAGGTGTGTAAAAAGGGCCCATAGGATCATTGGGGACCCAAGTCACCCCAACCACAATCTATTCCAGTTACTACCATCCAGGAAGTGGTACCGCAGCATAAAAGCCAGGACCAGCAGTCTCTGGGACAGCTTCTTCCACCAGGCCATCAGACTGATTAATTCACGCTGATTTGAGTGTACATTGTCTGTTCTATTTATTATAAATTAATATGATTGCACATCGCACATTTAGATAGAGATGTAATGTAAAGATTGTTACTCCTCATGTATGTGAAGGATGTAAAAAATAAACTCAATTCAATTCAGTGTATTTCTTCAGACTCCTGTAACTCCTCTTTAATGGTAGCAACGAGAAGAGGGCAAGTCATGGGTGATGGGAGACCCTAATGATGGATGACACCTTCTTGGGGCATTGCATTTTAAAGGTGCCCCAAATGCTGGGGAGACTAGTGCCTACGTAGGAGATGACTGAGTTTATATCTTTCTGCAGCATTTTCTGATCCTATGCAGTAGCCCCTCTATACCAAATTGTGGTGCAACAGTTAGAAAGCTCTCCATTGTACATCTGTAGAAATTTGCGAGTGTCTTTGGTGACATACCAATTCTTCTCAAACTCCAAATAAAATAAAGATGCTGTCATGCCTTCTTTGTAATTATATCAATATGTTGGGCCCAGGATATTCCCCAGAGCTGTTGATACCTATGAACTTGAAGCTGTTCACCCTTTCCACTTTGATTCCTCAACAAGGACTAGTGTGTGTTCCCTCAATTTACCCTTCCTGAAGTCCACAATAAATTCCACGGTCTCAATGACGTTGAGTGCAAGGTTGATGCTCATCCAGCTGACCTATCTCACTCCTGTACACCTCCTCATCACCATCTAAAATTTTGCCAACAATAGATATATTGTCAGCAAATTTATAGATGGAGCTTGAGCTGTGGCTAGCCACACAATCACACGTGTAGAGAGGAGAGCATTGGGCTAAGCTGGCATCCTTGACGTGCGCCAGTGTTGATTGTCAGCAAGGTGGAGATCTCATTTCCAATCTGCACAGATTGTGGTCTCCCATTGAGGAAGCCTAGGATCCAGTTGCAGAGAGGGGAGCAGAGGCCCAGAGTTTGGAGCTTGTTGATTAGAACTGAGGGTATGATTGTGTTGAATGCTGAGCTCTAGACAACAAACAGCAGCCTGATGTATGTGTTACCATTGTCTAGGTGGTTCAAGGTAGAGTGGAGAGACAGTGAGATTGTATCTGCTGTAGACCTATTGTGGTGATAGGCAAACTGCAGAGATCCCAGCTTTAGAAAGAAGTTGATTTTAGTCATGACCAACCTCTCAATGCACTTCATCACTATAGATGTGAGTGGCACTAGGTGATAGTCTTTGAGGCAGCTCTCCCTGCTCTTCTTGGGCACTGGTACAATTGTCACCCTTTTGAAGCAGATAGGAACCTCTAACTGGAAGACTGAGAGATTGAAGATGTTCTTGAACACTCCCTCCAGTTGGGATGGCACAGTTTTGGTATTGTTTCACCAGGTACACCATCAGGGCCTGATGCATTACGAAGGATCACCTCTTGATAGATGTTACGATGTCAGCCTCTGAGACAGAGATCACAGGGTCACCAGATACCGCAGGGATAAACATACTGTAGGTGTAGCTAAATTCTCCCTTTCAAAGCATTCCTAAAGGCATTGAGATCATCTGGGAGTGAAGCATCACTGCTATTCATGATGTTAGGTTTCACTTTGTAGGAAGTAATGGCCTGCAAACCCAGCCAGAGAAGAGGTGCATCCAATTCCATCTCTAACCTCAGTCGAAATTGTTTTTCACCCTTCCATAGGTTGTACCTGGAGTACTTCTATGGTTCTGGACCACCGGCCTTGAGATTTTGCTCTTAGCAGACTATGAATCTCCTGGCTCATCCACAGCTTTTAATTTGGTATGTTCTTGAAGGCATTCACTCACCCACACAGGTCTTGATCAAGTCAGTGACAACTGTGGCGTATTCACTCAGATTTGAAGATAAATCCTTGAATATTGTCTAGTCCACCAACTCAAAGCAGTCCTGTAGGCACTCCTCTGCCTCCCTCGACAAGACCTTCTTAGTCTTCACCACTCATGCTGCAGTGTTTAGTCTCTGCCTATACATTGGGTGTAGAAGTACAGCCAGATAATCAGACTTTCCAAAGTGTGGGCATGGGACGACACAGTAAGTGTTCTTGATGGTGGTATAATAGTGGTCACGTGTGTTGGCTCATCTGTTTCCACAGGTGATATGTTGGTGGTATTTGTGCAGAGACATCTTCAAGCTGGCCTGGTTGGAATTCCTGCAAAAACAACTTATTACTTCATTAATTATACTTTTTCTGCTTAACAATTACTGTCAACAATTGGCCATGACTTCCCTGTCAGAGTTGAGTTCCTGTACAACCTGGCATTTTTGCAAAGGGAACTGAAGTCTGGAAGGTGCAGGATGGCTGTGGCATGGTGTGTACAGGCCAAATTGAGGTGGTGGGGTCTGGATTAGAGAGCGGGGAATGAGCCACTTCTTGGCCATTCCTGGAGCGAACTTAGAGGCAATTTGATTTGGCAGAACCAAGGCAAGCCGAGCAGAGGAGATGTAGAGACAAAGCAGTGGGGCCCAGAGCCAGGTCTGAGAGTGAGGAAAGACCCAAGCTTAGATCAATTTAAATGCTGAGCCGAATTGGAAAAGTTGGGTACGGGTTGAATTTAGGTGGTAGAACACTGGCCCGAGACCATATCGAAGCTGCAAAGGTCCATGTCTGAGAGTAAGGTTGAGATGGGCCAGATTATAAAGGACAGAGTGTCAGGGCTGGAGGTGAGGCACAAGCCAGTTCAAATCGGTGCGCCTTGAGGTTTACTCAACTCTGTGCTGAACCTCACTCGTTACTTCATGAGGTTTGCTTATCTCTGCACCGAACTGTGGCTGTGGCCTGCAACTATCACAGTGTGAACTCACTTCTGTGAACTTCAGTTCTGAATGCTAATTGCTTACTTTTATTATTTGCACAGTTTTTTCTTTCTTTTTTTCCCTCTGCACGTTGGGTGTTTGACAGTCTTTTGTTTTAATGGGTTCTATTTGGTTTCTTTGTTTTGTAGCTGCTTGTAAGAAAATGAATCTCAAAGTTGTATAAAATATCACATATCAAAGTTGCTGGTGAACGCAGCAGGCCAGGCAGCATCTCTAGGAAGAGGTACAGTCGATGTTTTGGGCCGAGACACTTCGTCAGGACTAACTGAAGAAAGAGCTAGTAAGAGATTTGAAAGTGGGAGGGGGAGGGGAAGATCCAGAATGATAGGAGAAGACAGGAGGGGAAGGGATGGAGCCAAGAGCTGGACAGTTGATTGGCAAAAGGGATGTGAGAAGATCATGGGACAGGAGGTCTAGAGAGAAAGAACAGGGGGAGGGGGAAAACCCAGAGGATGAGCAAGGGGTATAGTGAGAGGGACAGAGGGAGAAAAAGGAGAGAGAGAAAAAGAATGTGTGTATATAAATAAATAATGGATGGGGTACGAAGGGGAGGTGGGGAATTAGCGAAAGTCTGAGAAGTCAATGTTCATGCCATCAGGTTTGAGGCTACCCAGACGGAATATAAGGTGTTGTTCCTCCAACCTGAGTGTGGCTTCATCTTTACAGTAGAGGAGGCCATGGTTGGACATATCAGAATGGGAATTGGATGTGGAATTAAAATGTGTGGCCACTGGGAGATCCTGCTTTCTCTGGCGGACAGAGCGAAGCCAGAGGAAGTCAGTGTTTCCCAATCCTTTTAATTCCAGCACCCCATTAAAGCTCCTTCATACTTGCCAATGCCCCTCGAAAGCACAATATAATTTCTGGTGCACCCATAGTGTAAAAACATGTCTACCATATAGTCATAGTCATAGTCATAGTTATACTTTATTGATCTCGGAGGAAATTGGTTTTTGTTACAGTGGCACCATAAATAATAAATAGTAATAGAACCATAAATAGTTACATAGTAATATGTAAATTATGCCAGTAAATTATGAAATAAGTCCAGGACCAGCCTATCGGCTCAGGGTGTCTGACCCTCCAAGGGAGGAGTTGTAAAGTTTGATGGCCACAGGCAGGAATGACTTCCTATGACGCTCTGTGCTGCATCTCGGTGGAATGAGTCTCTGGCTGAATGTACTCCTGTGTCCACCCAGTACATTATGTAGTGGATGGGAGACATTGACCAAGATGGTATGCAACTTAGACAGCATCCTCTTTTCAGACACCACCGTGAGAGAGTCCAGTTCCATCCCCACGACATCACTGGCCTTACGAATGAGTTTGTTGATTCTGTTGGTGTCTGCTACCCTTAGCCTGCTGCCCCAGCACACAACAGCAAACATGATAGCACTGGCCACCACAGACTCATAGAACATCCTCAGCATCGTCCGGCAGATGTTAAAGGACCAACATGAGAAAAGCAACACACATAAAAGTTGCTGGTGAACGCAGCAGGCCAGGCAGCATCTCTAGGAAGAGGTGCAGTCGACGTTTCAGGCCGAGACCCTTCGTCAGGACTAACTGAAGGAAGAGTGAGTAAGGGATTTGAAAGTTGGAGGGGGAGGGGGAGATCCAAAATGATAGGAGAAGACAGGAGGGGGAGGGATGGAGCCAAGAGCTGGACAGGTGATAGGCAAAAGGGATACGAGAGGATCATGGGACAGGAGGTCCGGGAAGAAAGACAAGGGGGGGGGGACCCAGAGGATGGGCAAGGGGTATATTCAGAGGGACAGAGGGAGAAAAAGGAGAGTGAGAGAAAGAATGTGTGTATAAAAATAAGTAACAGATGGGGTACGAGGGGGAGGTGGGGCATTAGCGGAAGTTAGAGAAGTCTCCCTTGTCCATTCGTCCCCCCCCATCCCTCCCCACTGATCTCCTTCCTGGCACTTATCCGTGTAAGCGTAACAAGTGCTACACATGCCCTTACACTTCCTCCCTTACCACCATTCAGGGTCCCAAACAGTCCTTCCAGGTGAGGCAACACTTCACCTGTGAGTCTGCTGGGGTGATATACTGCGTCTGGTGCTCCCGATGTGGCCTTTTATATATTGGCGAGACCCGACGCAGACTGGGAGACCGCTTTGCTGAACGTCTACGCTTTGTCCGCCAGAGAAAGCAGGATCTCCCAGTGGCCACACATTTTAATTCCACATCCCATTCCCATTCTGACATGTCTATCCACGGCCTCCTCTACTGTAAAGATGAAGCCACACTCAGGTTGGAGGAACAACACCTTATATTCCGTCTGGGTAGCCTCCAACCTGATGGCATGAACATCGACTTCTCTAACTTCCGCTAATGCCCCACCTCCCCCTCGTACCCCATCTGTTACTTATTTTTATACACACATTCTTTCTCTCACTCTCCTTTTTCTCCCTCTGTCCCTCTGAATATACCCCTTGCCCATCCTCTGGGTCCCCCCCCCCCGTCTTTCTTCCTGGACCTCCTGTCCCATGATCCTCTTGTATCCCTTTTGCTTATCACCTGTCCAGCTCTTGGCTCCATCCCTCCCCCTCCCGTCTTCTCCTGTCATTTTGGATCTCCCCCTCCCCCTCCAACTTTCAAATCCCTTACTCACTCTTCCTTCAGTTAGTCCTGACGAAGGGTCTCAGCCTGAAACGTCGACTGCACCTCTTCCTAGAGATGCTGCCTGGCCTGCTGTGTTCAACAGCAACTTTTATGTGTGTTGCTTGAATTTCCAGCATCTGCAGAATTCCTGTTGTTTAACATGAGAAAATGATTCTGCTTTAGATTTTTATTTGTCTTTAAACCTAGCTTACACAGTACCTGTGCACTGTACAGCAGCTTCGATATCAATGTGATCCTCGAGCTTGATGGTTTTTTAGCAAGAGTTGAAATATCTGGTTCAAGTTGTGACAGCAAAAGCCTTAGGTCCCCATGTGTAACAATGAGCCAATGACCAAGGGGTTTCTGTTTTTTGTGCGTTGTGGTTTACTGCACTGAAACCTCTTACAACAAGTTAAGAGGATAGAAATGCAATGAAGAGAAGTTTGGCTCTTCTCCAAAGACCAGGAAACTTCATATCATAGTGTAACCACATACCACAAATGCTGACATTTTTGAAAGGCATTTTTGGTTCATCATTCTGAATTTTCAATAACTTATTTTTGCAAGTTCTCTTCCTATTCTTCCATCTTGAAAAGAACTTCTAGATTGTTCAAATCTTGGAATTGATTCTGAAAATCCTTCTTCAGTGATTGCAGTTGTAAGCAGGACTCTTGCAAATCACAGTCTGTGAAGAGTAGTGCCATACTTTCCATGCACAGAAACTGTGAAAACATTCTTCTCCCAGTGATTTTTTTATATATATCCAATCTTCCGATAAAAGTGAATGCTGCACTTTTTTTCCTGGATTGAATTGAAATTCTCACCCTGCAGTTTCATATTTAGAATGTTCATTTTGTCATACAGATCGGCTAGGTATGCTACATCTCCACATAGAAGTTCAATCCTGGTTCCCAAGCTCTTGTTGACTTTGAACAAAAATTGAACCACAGTGTCAAAAAGATCGAAGAAACGTTTAATGAAGCAGCCTTTGGACAGCCAACACACTTCAGTGTGAAGAAGCAAGCATTCAAACTCTTCATCGCTATCTTGGCATAACCGGCGAAATATTCTGCTATTTAATGGATGAGCTTTAGTTTTGTTGATAGGAGATATTATTAAAGTCATGCTTGAAAGAAGTCACTAGCTGAGGATTTTGGCGGTGAGATGTTGACAATGAACAGCACAATAGATTGCAAACAGACTTGGAATTTCTTTTTTCATAAATGCCACCAAACCAGCATGGTGACCTGTCATATATGATGCTCCATCCGTTGCACAAGAAATCACGTCCTCATTGGAATACTTTTATCCTCAATATACATTTTGAGCTTGTCATTGATTGATTCTCTGCTGATATTTATTTTTAACTTCTTACACAAGTGAATTTCTTCATAAACTTCTACATTTTTGTAAAACTGACCATATACCAATAACAATGTCTCATCCAGTTGTATCCTAAATTCTCATTTTTTATAGCTCTGTGCATAGTAAATCCTCAATGCCATCACTCATTTCATCAATACAACGAGCTACAGAGCTATTACTCAGAGGAAATGATTTAAAAATACGGGTATCTATTTTGAGCACTTCTGATACAGTAGGCATTATTAATCTTTACCAATTGTATGAGATTTTCCACACTTTGTTATCAATTTGGAAATGCTGTAAGAAGCAATGAGATCACTATCAAGGTAATTTTTAGCTTTTTTGGCCAATTACTCGAGTGTGCAATGCTTTTCAGATGCCTCTTATATCTTCTAGAACTGAATAATACCATAAGTAGCTCTTTCAGGGTGTCTTTTACAGAAGTGTTCTTGCAACTTTGATGGTGTCATGGCTTCATTAGTACAATATTACAATAAGCTACATGGGGTATCACTGATCTGACAGCAAAGGAATAAAACCATGCTCCAGGTGTGTAACAGTTATTGACACACATTCCGTAGTTTCTGTTTCTTAGCAGGAGTATAATTCAAGGCTTCACCGGCTTCAGACTTATAGAAATCGTGCTATATGTATTTATCCATCATTAACGGGGCTAAAGTAAAATAACAAATTAACACAAACTGGGCATGTCTATCGGACGTTGATGACGGAGTGAAATGACATAGTTGGTCAGGCCTCATGCCTCAAGTTAGGGTGCCGCTTACTGAAATGTGACCACCCCCGTCGGGAATCACTGATCTAGCTGGTGTGTACATTGTTAATAACCAAGGCCAACGTTAGACAATATTAGACGCCAATTCCTCTCTACAGTTGTCTGACTCTCTTGTTATTAACTTGGCACCGGAATGTGTGATGACACTTGTGGGCTGTCCCCCACATACCCTGGGGTGTGTTGGTTGTTAACGCACAGGACACATTTCACTGTATGACAAATAAACGTGTGTCGTGAATCTTGAATATTGAATCTTTCTGCAAGGAGATAAATGATTATAATCTATTTTTAGCATTGTTGATTTAGGGATATATGTGTGTTTTTTTAGGAAACTGGAGATGATCTGCTTTACTCCTGTTAGAATGTTGCCAGGGTTACTATTAGAACCATTTGCGAGAGGAGATACACTCTTAGATTAAATTCAACCAACGGACGGTATCCGTGACAGGGCAGTATACCCTTAGAAATACACAGACTGTCCATTGGGTATAAGTTTCTTATTACACTCTCCTAGCAGATTCTTTTTTTTTCCATCATGTCAACTTACCATTGGAATATTACACACTTGGTGGCACTTTCTGCCCCGAATCAGAAAGTTGTCAAAGTAAGGCCTGCTTCAGAAAGTTGACCATAATATTGGCTGACAATCTCAAGCAGCAGTGAGGCGTTCAGGATGGTGCAGTGGCACAGCTGGGAGAGTTGTTGGCTCACAGTTTCAATGACGCGGGTTCAATCCTGACCTCTAGTGCAGTTTGTGCATTCTCCCTTAGACCAAATAGATTTCAGCTGGCTGTTCCGGTTTCTTCCACTCCAGATATATGCAGGTTAGTAAGTAAATTGTCCGATGTAAATTTCCCTTTGTGTGCGAGTGAGGGGAATGATTCAGTAAGTACTACAGTATTAATGTATTTAAGTGCATAATAACTGGCACAGACTTAGTAAGTCCTTGCTGAATGATTCTATAACCTATTCCACTTCTTAGCTGAATATAAAGATTCCACAGAATCATTTTGAAGAAGAGAATATCCAATACTTATTGATCAATCAATACTGTTGAAATATTTTTACAGTACTATTTCTAAATACTTTCAATCCACCAAAACTCTGCTACATTTCTAATGCCACAACAGTGACTATATCTGATTACAGAGAAATTTGGGATGTCCTTAGTCTGTGAGAAAAGAAGAATAGAAATACCAGTATTTCTTTCTTAAAGAGCCATTCCTAGATGTTCCAGTTACGGTACCGTGCGCAAGTCTTAGGCACACGCAAAAATGTTCTGTAAACCAAAGATGTTTTCAAAAATAATGCAATGATAAATTTCTACATATCAAAAATTTACCATAAGGAGCAGTAAGCAATAAAAATCTAAATCAAATCAATATTTGGCGTGACCACCCACCGTCTTTAAAACTGCATCATACTGGTAGGTTGTTCCAAGCATCTTGGAGAATTTGTCACAGTTCTTCAGCAGACTTTGGCTGCCTCACTTGCTTCCATCTCTCCAGATGACCCCAGACTACCTCGACAATGTGGAGATCAGAGCTCTGTGGAATCTGAAACCATGTAAAAAAAACTCAGGGCACCTAAGACTTTTTGCACAGTACTGTAGAAACGTAATTGTTGGTTCTATAGCTATTGTTGTCTCTAATATCTCAATTTTTTATTGTTATTTATTTATATGTAAAAGGCTGTGATAAATTCTTCTCAGATCTGCATCTCTACATTAAATTTACATTGAAATTCTTGACTAGAAATGCAAGTGTTTCACATTGACCTTAAACATAATTATATTTAAATTTGGAACACCATTCTATATAAATATTTTCTTTATCCGCTTTATTCATATTAAAATCAATTTGATATTTTGTTACACTGAATGCAGAGTATTATGCAAGTGTTTAAACCTAAGATCATGTATCTTTCATGATATTAGTTCTTATTCATCAGTTGTATTAAACAGTGGCAAATTAGCAGCATTGTAGATGACAAAGTAAGAAATGATTTAATTGCTCTGCAGGTTAACGAAACTTCTGATAGAAAGTGGATCTTCATCTTGGAATCAGCTTGTAGTGAAAATTGTTTCCACAAATCATCTGTCAATTTTCATTAAATCCAACTTGCAGCTGTAGCATAAAGGAGTTTGCAATAAATTACTCTTTGCTCGTGTGAGACCAAAGCAGGTTTTCAAATTCCCAGTCTTTGTATGGCACCTACAGTATATTTCATTCAAATCATCATTCATCCTTGTCAGAATTCCCAATGCACATCAAAACATTGTGTTAAAATCAGTGATCCAAATTAAACACCCACTGACCTGGTTCCAAACTGATGGCTTCCTCTAAGGATCACTCGTCTAAACACTCTTCACCTAGGAGGTGATAGAATGAAACATTCTTTGGGTCGGTAATGGAAAGATGTTCATACTGACACGACAAAAATCACCAAAGGATTGGAGTGCATTGATTGATAATGGTACTTCATCAAAAGTTTAAGGACATAAGACATCCGTGTTCTTCGAGACTGCATTCCTAATTTGGACTTTTTTCAAGGGAAAGAAACACTTTTAAACTTCAGTAAACAACAGTGCAAATATATCTTTGATCTCAGTTGAATAATTAGTGGGTGGTTTTATATTAACTGAGAAAGTTAAACAAAGCATTCCTTTATTGTATTATACAGATTCACTATTAACAGCTACCCTACAAGGTATATATTTCAGAGAAGTCAGTGAGTGAGGAATTTAGCTGAACATGTTATGGCTACAATAAAAGCAAAGTAAAGTTGAGCAGGATTTCTTTAAGGTAGAAGCCTGGTTCAAATGAAAATCTATTTTATTAAGCACAATATACACGTTCAGGTATGTTTGTCAAATAAATTGAAAAGTTAGACCATAGCTCTAGTATTTTGTTTATTGTGCGCTATTCACGATAACTCACCTCCAATTTGCTGCACAAATTTGCACACACCTTAGCAGATTTCATGCTATCTAAGAAGAGGCATGTGTGTACCCCAAAGTAGTTTGCAACAGCAGTCCTCAAGCAACGGGACTCAGTGACAGCACATGGTGTGCCTAGTTCAAAGTTCAAAGTAAAATTTATTATCAGAGTATGTGCACGTCACTACATACACACCTGAGATTCTTTTTCCTGTGAGTATACTCAGCAAATCTACAGAGCAGTAACTGTAAACAGGATCAATGAAAGAGCAAGAGCATAGAAAAGACGAAACGGTGCAAATGCAAATACAATTAAATAGCAATAAATAACGAGAGCATGAAATAACAAGATAGAGACCTTAAAGTGAGAACAACAGGCAGTGGGCACACAAGGTTTTGCTGGCAATAAATGTTACCTGATGGTTCCACAGGAGACAGATTGTCCTCGCGTCATCTTGAAAGTGCCATCTGAAAGCATACAAATTGTTTCACTCCTCAATGAGCAGAAGAACTCCATTAGCTCACAGAAGCTCCTGCTGATCACTGCCAGAGAGCTACGTTGGGAAATAGTGAGTGTTCATTCGTACCTTCAGCTTCCACACTCCTGGTGTGGCTTCATCTCTCAACCAGAGAAACATCTCTGCTGTGACCAAGTCTGACTCCTGGTCTCGTACTTGAATGGGACAATCTATAAACAAGAAACACACTGTCGCCTGAAATATAATCAGAGAGAACACCTGGTGTTGAACAACAGTCCAGATTATTCTGAGGATCCATAGCATACCATTTCAGAGGAGACCTTCCAACTTACAATGGTTTGCTGCTGCCTGGATTTTGAAGATGTCGGTATCCACAAGGATACCAGGACAATGTTGAAAGTAAGAAAAGGACTGGAAGCTGCTCACAATTCCACTTAATTTTTATATCATCCACACTATCAGCTGGCTCAGCCTTGATCATACAATTTAACAAAATTTTGCTCACTTAGCATGAAAATTTGCTTTGTTCTTTTGTGTTATTCCTTGCAAAAGTGGTGTATAATTTATGCCTAATTTATTTTTTTCTTGTGAATGCTGCTTATATGTTGCTTTATGCTGCATGTTTATCATTGTACCTGTGTATACATGCACCTGTGCATATAACGATAAATTTGACTTCGACTTTGATCAGCAAGCTTTAAAGCATGATTTTTGGTCTCCTCAGCCACATCACTAATATAGATCATGAATAACCAGGGCACAAAAACTTGTCCCTGTGGTAACTACTGGTCAGCTCCTGCCAGCCTGAGAAGGGTTGGTTTATTCTTACATCTTCCTCTCTATCTGATACCAAAGTTCTCAATTCATTGTTAGTTTATTACTCCTAAATGTCAGTACATTGCCCACCATTTTGGTGTTCTAAAAGTTCAGGCTGGTGTTGATAATATCAAATAATATTTCCAGCGCACAAGTGTCAAACATAACTATCGCCAACAAGAGTAAGTTTAAACACTTCTGCTCGATAATCATTTACACTACCACTTCTGACATCCTGAAGAAAGTGCAGGAAGGGGTGTGTTGGGGCGTTCATTGTGATTCACCATTTTCCAAAAACCTAACAGTATCGATCATATAAATACTCTGCTACAGGTACACCTGAGCAACACACACAAAATACTGGAGGTACGAGGAAATCTGCAGATGCTGGAAATTCAAGCAACACACACAAAAATTGCTGGGGGAACACAACAGGCCAGGCAGAATCTATAGGAAGAGGTACAGTCGACGTTTCGGGCCGGGACCCTTCGTCAGGACTAACTGAAAGAAGAGATCTGGCAGCATCTATGGGGAGAAATAAACAATCAAAGTTTCTGACCAAAACCCTTCATCAGGGCTGTCTATTCTCCATAGATGCTGCCTAATCTGCTGAGTTCCTCTAACATTTTGTGAACATTGCTCTGGATTTTCAGCATCTGCAGATTCTCTTGTGAAGTAGATTTGAGGCTTATTATTCTGCAGTGAGTGACTCACCTGCTGATATTCCCAAGTCTTTTGACTCCCAAAACAAATCAACGATTATATTCTCTATCCTTAAAATTCTCTCCCTTGACCATCATTGTGTCTTCAATACAGAATATAATTACTACAAAATACACAGCTACAACTACATAAATTCTTGAATAATCCTATTAAATTCTTAACTTCTCCTGTCTGTCAGAAGCTTAAAAAGAATGGGAAAAGACTACTAGCTGAAGGTTTTGGTACATCATGTGCTATGCTGACTTGGAATTAGTCAGTGAGTCAGGAAGGGAAATCCTTGCATCTTCCTGAGGACAATTAATGATAACAATTGGTTGCTGGGCTTGTCAAGATTAAACAGGGAATATCTTATAGTTCCTCATCTGACCATAGGTCCAAAATTCTTCTCCCCTCATTTCTGGTCATCTCAAGTACTAGTTTGTTCATAGCTAAAGGTAACAAAACTAAATGAAATCAAAACTTAGTAAAAGAAAACATGCAAATATCAACTAATCACACTAATGCTTATAATATCTGCCTTCCATCCCTCTCCCTCTCTCCTTCTTCCCTCTCCCTCCCGTTCTCCATCTCCCTCCCCTACCTTTCCCTCCCTCTCCCTCACTCCTGCTCTCCCTTTCCCCCTCCCTCCCCACTTCCCTTCTCTCTCTCTCTCTCTCTCTCTCTCTCTCTCTCTCACTCTCACTCTCTCTCTCTTTCCCTCTCTCTCCTTCTCTCCCTCTCTCTCTCCCCCCTCCTTCCATACAAGGTTGCTGTTGCACACTCAACCAGCCAACCTATCTCACTCCAGTATGCCTCTTCATCATCACCTGAAATTCTGCCAACAACAGAAGTGTCATAGGTGAATTTATAGATGGCATTTGATCTGTGCCTAGGCACACAGTCATGAGTGTAGAGAGACAGAGCAGAGAGCAGTGGGCTAAGCACACATCTGGGCTAAAGGGTCTGTACTGTGCTGCATATTTTCTATGTTTCTGTGTAAGGTGAGTCTGTCTTGCTTGTCAATGAGGCATAGATGCTTTTTCTGATCCACACTGACTGTTGTCTGTCCTGATGAGAAAGTCAAGGACCTAGTTGCAAAGGGAGGTATGGAGGCGCAGATTTTGAACCTTGTTGATTGGTTGTTCTTGAAGTGTAACTACAGACATCCCACCTCTCCCGGAAGTTCTGGGAGTCTCCCGCATAATAATAGTGGCTCCCTGATGCCCGCAAATTATATACAATGTCCTGGAAATTGATTTTTTTTGAGAGCGAGCGTGAGAGAACGCGTGAGAAAGAGCGAGAGAGCAAGCGCAAGAGCAAGAAAGCAAGCGCGAGATAGCAAGAGCGAGCGAGAGCGACCACGAGTGACAGAGCGCAAGAGCGAGAGCAAGAGCGAGAATGCAAGCACGAGACAGCGAGCGCGAGTGAGAGCGACCACGAGCAAGAGAGCACGCGCACGAGAGAGAGAGAGCGAGAGCAAGAGCAAGAGAGTTCCAAAAAAAGTCAGAGTGGCAGAGTGTTCCAGAAAAAGAAAATATAAAACGTATGGCACCCCAAGCTACACTAAAGTGTACCCCTGCCTAATATGGGTCAAAATAATGACAGTGTTGCTCACTACACTGTTTGCAACAGTGACTTTTCTATTGCCCATGGTGGGTTAAGACTGTAAAAGACATGTTGAGGTGAGTTAACCAGGTGTCATTCGTTCATTAGCATAGCTAACATTATTTAAACTAGCTGGCCAGCTGCTAAGGAGCTACTCTATTGCAGACATCCCACCTCTCCCAGAAGTCTCCCAGAAATTGATGGTGCTACCTCCCTGAAATAAGTTTTTGCAGGGTGGGACGTCTGTAACTATTTGAAGTTGAGAAGAATCCATTCTAGATGACACCTTGAGGATGATCTAGGTACCCAGAGGGCATGGCTTCAGACAACAGCGTCCTGCGCAGAGACAGCAGTCCAGGCCAGATGGTGAACATCCCTGGAGGAATGTTATTGATGAGATGACGGGAGGGTGGCTAGTTCACACTGCACAAAATCACAGCCATTCCTCTGCACTTATTATCCCAGCGATCTGTTGGAACGTCATCCTGAAAGTTCTGGTGATCGTTGGTACCCAAAGTGATTAATGCAGCAGTTTTGATGGGCTGTATTGTCTCTTTATGGACAATGACATTCTACAACTGAGACACTGAGTCTGAATGTTTATCTCAGTCCATATATGTATGCCAAACCCAAGAATTCTTGGAACCAAAAGACTTCTACTAGGGAGAAGAATTATGGCACTGAACTCAAAATAGCTACAAGGGCAGGATCAGCAGCTACAATTGAATAGGAAAGCATATACTTTGTTTGGGGAAGCTTATTAGAATGATATAGCTACTTAAAGAGTAATGCAATGAGGCACTAGTTATATTCCTTTCAGTTTAACAGGTTGAGCTGTGGGGTAATTGTGTTGTTTATATATGATAAATGGATTTGATAAGCTAGATATGGAGAAGCTGGGGTGAAGGAAACCATAATAAAGGTATTAGAGAAATAAACCAAAAGCATTGTCAGATCTTTCTTCAGAATACATTCCTTTGTTGTAAGAGACAAATGATCTGGACTTTTATTGATGCTGTATAAAGAAGTGATATATAAAAGTCACAGTTAAAACTTGCTATAAAAGATAAAGATGTTATTAGTCTGCCCAATCATAATCCTGTTATCACCAGATAGGTAATACAAATCAGACAATAAAAATACCCGACACAGTCCATCAACAAACCATATAAAAAACTGAATGAGCCAAATTAGCAGGGTCTTACGAGAACATCCTGAAGTAGGCAAGATGTCATTAACATGAATCTGTAACTTTAACACTCGGCTAAACTTTTACAGATTTTGGACCAATAAAATTATATCTTCACCTGTTTCATATTTGTGAAAACGATGATTAAACCAGTGCAGAATTATTTGGGTCAAGAAATGGAGTACAAAATCAGGAAGAATTTATTCACATAAACCAGGCAGAAAGAAGCTTTTCAATGACACACAACAGATTTTGTTTAGATTAATTTGCCCCTAGCAGAAAGTACAGAACATTGAACATCAAACAGTACAGTACAGGAACATGCAATTCAGCCTGTGATGTTGCACAAAATAACTAAGGGAATGATAATTAATCCCTACTGCCTGCATGTCGTCCATATCCCTCAATATCCCTACGTTCTCTGTATATTCGTGTGCCTATCTAAGAGCTTTATAAATGCAAGGCATTCACTATTCTCTGTGTAACAGCTCGCCCGCATACCTCCTTTGAACTTGCCCCATCTCACCTTAAATGCAAGCTCCCTAACAGACATTTTGACCCAAGGGGTACTGGCTGTCTTCTCTGTTTATGTCTCTGATAGTTTTATAAACTTCAGTGAGATCTTCCTTCAACCTCCACTACTGCAAAGAAAGCAATCCCAGTTTGTCTAAGCTCTCCTCATAGCAGATTCCATCTCATCCAAGCAAAATGCTGGTAAACCTCTTTTGCACCCTCTCCAAAGTCTCCAAATCCTCCTTATAATACCTATACCTTTTAATTGGAAGCCTTACTTCTGCACCCAAAGGCACAAGTCACAACCTGAAATCTTCGGCATATCAGTAAACTGATAAATCACAAACAGAAGAAAATCTGGAGATGCTGGAAATCCAAAGAAACACCAACAAAATGCTTGAGGAACCCAGCAGATCAGGTAGCATCTATGGGAGAGAGTTAAAGAGTCGACATTTCGGGACAAGACCCTTCATCAGGACTGGAAAGGAAAGGGGACGAAGTCAGAATAAGAAGGTGGGGAAGGGCAGGAAGAAGTATAAGACGGCAGATGACAGGTAAGACCAGGACAAAGGGAGGAGTGAAGTAAAGTGCCGTGAAGTCCATTTTTGAAAGAAATAAAGGGCTGGAATGAGGGAATTTGATAGGAGAGGACAAGAGACCATGGAAGAAAGTGAAAGGAAGGAGCACCAGAGGGAGGTGATGGGCAGGTAAGAGGAGAATGTGTGATAGGGAAACATGAAGGGGTGGCAGTGGAGGAGGCCACAGACTGACATGACTGACATGTTGGAATGGGAATGGGAAGTAGAATTGAAATGGATGGCCAGCAGGAAATCCCGCTTGAAGGAGGAGAGTAAACTTTGACTGTTTACTCTCTTCCATAGGTGTTGCCTGACCTGCTGAGTTCCACCAGCATTTTGTGTGTGTCCTCTAAACTGGTAATTTGCTCTACTACCAAGGATGTTTGACATGACTGCTCAGAGAAGATATTAAAGTGAGTTCTTTCTGTCCTTGTGGATGAACATGATGTCATGGAGTCCACCAAGAAGATCAGGGAAGTGTTTCTCGTGTGTGTGTATGTGTGTGTGTGTGTGTGTGTGTGTGTGTGTGTGTGTGTGTGTGTGTTGCATTAATCCTTTAAAGAGCTTCACCAAAATAGTTGATCTAGTCACTTGTTTCATTACTGTTTATGGGCTTTCTTGTGAGTCTTTCCTTATTTATAATACTGACTGCAGTAAGACATCTTGAAATGTCATGAAAAGAACTGTATGCACGCAAGTTTCTCTTCTTCTGATAGCTTTTGTCTGCTGCATAGGTCAAAATAATACTACAAGTGCAGATTGGACTGGAGAAGAGGTAACCCAGCAAGCCTAAGTGTCTGCATCTGTCCATTAGACATGTTGTGTTTGAGAAGTCCTGTACTGAACATACAAACGTAGTTCATGGAAGAAAAGGATATACAAAACGGGTTCTGGTTAGTCTGGAGATTTGTATCAGAACTTGCAATGGAAAGTGAACTATACCTTGAAGTGACTAGTGTTGTGCTTGGATTGCCTATTGTTTGGCAAGGCTCCATAAAAAATAGATCTCTGGGCTACAAGCAGATATATACAGTGAATATCCTGTCTCCAAACTGCTCAGAGATCCTTCCTGGTTCTGATTGCCTGAGGGTTAAGGCAGAAGATCAATAATTATTCAGATAAAACAAGAGTAAAGAATCTAAATACAGTATTGTGTGTCCAGATCTGATTTTTTTTTTAGCCATTTGAGAAAACTGGGACAAAAATGCGAAAAAATACTGCGGGAGTATTACCATGCTGCCAGATTTCATATTTTAACTGCCTACGTACTTTTATTAAGAGCGATGTATACCACTATTTTAATTACTTCTACTTTTAACGTTTGCAGGAGGGAGGTCTATGGGGCTGAATTTCAAAGGTAAATGGCTCCACGGAGCTGTTTGCAGGTGCCCAGTGTGAGCAAGTTTCTATATTTAGCCTCTTTAAGTAAAAGAATATGCATCTCGATTGCAACTGCTTGCATTGCACTTCGGATGTGATCAGAATAGTAGAGTCAGGCCTGTACTGAAGAAAATTTCAGCCTCAATGTCATTATTAAAATTTTGTATGAAACTGTTGTAGAATCATAGAAAATTCACAACACAGCGGGTGGCCCCTTGGCCCATCATGACTGTGCGAGTCGCAAAAGAACTACCCATCTTAACCTATTTTCCAGGACCAATTTATTCAAATTCAGGTAACCCTTATCTTCCTGTGTTTCTCCTCTCTCTCATTCCACTCCCTTTTTACCATAGAACCTTTTAGCAGTAACCTCCCCGTCCCCATCTCCCAGTTTTATCCCCCTCCCCCACCTAATTGCCCACACACTTTTCCTAATGGGTCGCCTATCCCTCTCAACCTGGGCCCAACTGCCCAGCAGCTCTTTGTGACTGGTACTTCTTATCATCTTCCTCACCCATCAGAGTCCAGCTTCTGCACTTCTTATTCCTCCACTCATCAACCTCCAGGCTCTTTCTCCACATTTTCCCCCTCTTCACCCTTCCCCTCGCTCTTTTTGCCTTTTATTTTCCTTCCTTGTCTTTTCCAACCCAGCACCCTAATCCCTGTCTCCCAATTCCATGCCTACTTATTCCCCACCTGCATCCATTTGCCCACCAGCTCTCACTTCAGATGGGTTCACGTCACCTACGAGCTGCTACCTCACTGCTGCCCCTCTCTTCGTTAACCTGGCTGACCTTCCACTACACTCTCAGTCCTGATGCATGATATTGACCCGAAATGTTGACCATTCCTTTCCCTCCTGAATGGCTGACTTTCTCCACCAGTAAGTTTGTTGCTCCTGATTCCAGCATCTGTTTTCTTCCGTCTCCAGGTGTTAATGTACGCAAGTCAATGGCAACATAAAGAATAGGTTAAGAGTCAATGAGTTGGAAACTAACAGCATGGAAACAGGCCTGTTGGCTGTCAGATCTGCACCAACCATCAACCATCCATTATCTTCAATCATGACTTTAATAAAGGGCTATTTTTGAATCCTTAATTTAAAATTTTCTGGCTCTCATTCTCTACCTCACTCAGCTACTAATAACATTACATTTGATTTATCCCTCCAAGATGCCATGTGTTTTGCTGAATCTTGTCATCAGCATTTTATTTTGTTCTGTTTACAGGGTAATTAATGCACATCTGAATATTCAGCTCTTGGTTTAGATCAGGGCTTCCTGAACAGGGGTCCACGGACCCTCTTGCTTAATGGTATTGTTCCACGGCATAAAAAAGGTTTGAGGTTCAATGTTCTTTTAGTCATAGTCATAGTCATACTTTATTGATCCCGGGGGAAATTGGTTTTTGTTACAGTTGCACCATAATTAATAAATAGTAATAAAACCATAAATAGTTAAATAGTAATATGTAAATTATTTATGCAGGAAATAAGTCCAGGACCAGCCTGTTGGCTCAGCGTGTCTGACCCTCCAAGGGAGGAGTTGTAAAGTTTGATGGCCACAGGCAGGAATGACTTCCTATGACGCTCTGTGTTGCATCTCGGTGGAATGAGTCTCTGGCTGAATGTACTCCTGTGCCCAACCAGTACATTATGTAGTGGATGGGAGACATTGACCAAGATGGCATGCAACTTGGACAGCATCCCCTTTTCAGACACCACCGTCAGAGAGTCCAGTTCCATCCCCACAACATCACTGGCCTTACGAATGAGTTTGCTGATTCTGCTGGTGTCTGCTACCCTTTTTCTGACATACTTAATTGAATTTTTTTGTGAATATAATGTTTTTGATTTCGCAGATAGCATGGACTTAAACAAAATCTAACATTGCAGGCTGATTCAGGAAGGTAAAGTCCCTTAGGATCCGATCCGATCTAAAATGGCAAGTCAGATTAAGATTTGCTCCAATCCTCCAGTGAAGTTGCAGAAGACTGGAGGGTAGCTAAAGAAGGGTGGCAAAGGATAGGCAAGGAAATACAGGCTGAAGAGCCCGATTTCAGAAGTTACTTGGGGGAATTCTGAAGGACAAGGTTGATTCAAACAGTCAAGGCCTAATCAAGACTAGTCAGCATGGTTTTGGGCTCAGGAGGTCATTTCTGACAGATCACTTGGAATTTTTCGAAGAGATAATTAAGAGGATGAATGAAGTAGGGTGATCTGTAAGGTTAGGCCAGATGAGATTCAGGGGGAGCTGGCGAGGTGGATTCAGAATTAGCTCAATAATAAGGGTGCCCAAGAAGTTAGAGCTGTGACCTCAGTAATTCATTACTTATGTAAATCATTTGGATATGAATATACAAAGCACAATTAGCAAGTTTGTGCATGATGCCAAATTAAGGGTTCTTGTTGATAGTGAAGCAGGTTACAATGAAATGCAAACTGATGTTGATCAGTTAGGGGAATGAGCTGAGAAATGGCAAATAGATTTCAACTTAGATAAGTGTGAGGTGATGTATTTTGGGCCATCAAACCAGGGAAAGACTTATACAGTGAATGGCAGGGCACTGATGCTTCGTATAATAGAAATTCTTAGGAGTAAATGTGCAAATTTCAGAGGAACAGTGCACTTGCTCCACAGTGAAAGTAGCTGCGTAAATAGACAGGATGGTGAAGAAGGCATTAGCATGCTAGGCTTCATCATTCAGGGCATCAAATTTAGGAGCAAGGTCATTATGTTGCAGTTGTCAGTGAGGCCATAATTAAAGCATTGTGTACAGTTTTGGTCACAATGTTATAGGAATGACATTGTTAAACTGGAGAGATTGCAGAAGAGATTTACAAGGATGTTGGCTGGACTAAAGGGCCTGAGTAATAGGGAGAGGTGGGCCACACTGGATCTTTATTCCTTGAAGGGTAGGAAAATAGGGGTAACCTTCGCAGATGTTCATAAAATCATGAGGAGTATGAATAAGGTGGACAGTCATAGTCTTTTCCCCAGTTGAGATGAGGGCTCCCATTTGTGTCCTCTAGTTTGGAGAGTCCAAAACGGATACAAAAGAATTCTAAGAGGGGGTCATTTCTTTACACAGATGATAGTAAGCACCTGGAAAGGTTGAGGCAGGTACAATTGCAACATTTAACAGGTATTGGATAGGTACATGGAGGGGAGGAATCTGAAGGGTAATGACCATATGTGGGCAAATATGGGACTAGCAGGAAAGATGCTGTGGTTGGCATGGACCAGATGGGCTGAAGGGTCTGCTTCTGTGCTATGACTCAAGGAAAATGGGGTAATGGTGAAAAGGAGATATGATGACTAGAGTGGTGTGTAAACTGTGGTCAACAGATCAAAGTCCCTTGCTCTTTACAATATTCTTTGGACTTAAATATAGCTGAAGTGTCAAAATTGTAATGTGGCTGGTGAAGAGAAAGAATGATGCAGTCTACAAAAAGATACCAATGAATGAGTTCATTGGCACATAAATGAAAGATGGAGTTCAAGCCAGCGAAGTGTGAGCTAATAGGTCGAGGCAGGGCAACAAAAAGACAAAGGAAAACATGATTAGGATATCTTGAAATGGGCTGTACAGAAATGAAGAGGAACATCTTGGATTATTTGATTACTGACTCCTGAGGTGGTTAAGAACACATAGTTATATTTGCCATTATTGATCAAGACATGGAATACAGTTACAGAAATGTGTTGTTAGAACTGAATAAAATACTACTTAGACCACAGTTAGAGTATTGTGTTCATGTCAGGTTATTATACAACAGGAAGGATGTGATAGCAATGGAGAGAGAATGGAATAGATCTATGCCATAGAATGCTGCCATAGATCTCACTGACTGAATAAATTATGGTTAAGAATTGAGAATGGCTGAGGTTGTTTGCTTCAGAAAAAAGTACACAAAAGAGAGACACCAGAAGAGAAGATGCAGATATTGGCATCTGGAGCAAAATAAAAACTGCTGGAGGAAATCAACAGGTCAGGCAGACTCTATGGAGGCAAACAAATGGTTGACGTTTCAGGTTGAGACTCTGCATCTGGACTGAGAGTGTAAGGGGTGGAGGGAATATCTGGTACGTATAAGGAGATGAGGGTGAGAGTGAGGAAAGAGCTGACAAGCAATAGGTGGATCTAGTTAAGGCAGAATTGATAGCTAAATGGAGCAAGGTGAGGGGAGGGAGGTGAATAGATAGCAACAAAGGTTAGGAGGTGATTAGTGTAAATGAAAGAGTGCTGTTGGTTATGGAATTGGACAAGAAAGGAAAGTGATATTTGAAACCAGGTAAGAGAGGTGTTGAGCAGTTGGGAGCATTTGGAGGGTTGGAGGGAGAGGGAGGGATGAGGGACCAAGTAAATCGATTGTTTGATGATAGGCAAATTAGTGAAGGGGAGGGGAAGAAACTGGTTTACAGGGACTGGGTTTGGAGGGAAGGTTGGAAAGAAGGGCTTGTGAAAAGAACTCGGTGGAACAAAAGGAACAGAAGCAGAGTGGGTTACCTGGATTTGCAGAATTTAATGTTGACGCAGTTGGGTTGTAGACCACCCAGGTGGAATATAAGGTGCTGTTTCTCTGGTTTACATTTTACCTCACCCTGGTAGTGCAAGGACAGATAGGTCAGTTTGGGAATGGGGAGAGGAGTTGAAATAGCTTGCAGTCAGGAGCAGACAGGGTGCACGTGCTCGGCAAAGTGTTCTCCCAGTCTATACTTGGTCTCACCAATGTAGAGGAGGTCATATCAAGAGCAGCAAATGCAAATGTCAAGGATAGACGAGGTGACTGTGAGTCTCTGCCTCAAATGGGGGGGCTGTTTTGCTCCCTGAATGATGGTTGGGGAGGAAGAGTAGGAACATGTGTTTGTAAGGGAATATGCCAGGGGATGGGGAGTAATGAACGAACCAGAATGTTATGGAAAGAGTGGTCTCTGTGTAAAGCAGAAAAAAAGTAGGAAGAACAAAAATGTAACCAGTGATGGGATTGTGCTGCAGCTGGCCAAAATGACAAAGAATAATTCACTGGATGCAAAAGTTCATAGAGTGATAGGTAAGAATCAAGGGAACTCTATCTCTCTTTAATGTCTGGACGGAAATGAAGTAAGAGCAGTAATGTGGGAAATGGAGAGATATGGATGAGAGTTTCATCAACCACAGTGGAAGAAGGCAAACCATGTTTCCTGTAAAAGGAAGATATGTCAGATGACCCAGATCGTATGGCTCATCTTGAGAGAAGATGTAGCAGAGACAGTGAAACTGAACAGAAAGGATCGTGTCTTTACAAGAGACAGGGTGCAAACATGTGCAGTGTAGTCACTGGTTTTATGGTAAATGTCAGTGGATACTGCACCTCTTGAAATGGAAACAGCAAGATCCAGAGCAGGGAGAGAGGTGTCAGTCGCATTCCATGTTAACTTAGAGTGAGATGGAACTGCTGCGAAAGTAGAGGGATTTAACTGAGGTGCACAAAATGATGAGAAACCTAGACAAGGGAAACCATAAAAATATATACAGTATATTTCCTTTATACAGAAAAGTCAATGGCTTGAGGGGCATAGAGTGAAATGCATTTGACAAGAATTAAAGAGGACTTGAAGGGACAACAATCCATAAAAAGTGAATGGGTCTAAATCTTTGCCCACTAAACTAACTTTTCACATGTTGCAGGAAGATTCTTGAAGAACATGATTCACGTAACTGTAGACTGAGCTCTGAAAAGGGATAGAATAAAGCTATTTCTATTTGGGCTAGCATAGACACATGCATGAACGGCCTCTTTTCTATGCATTTATTTGCATGACTGTGATTCTAATAATAAAAGCAAAATGTTTTATGGTCTTATGAAAGGCAGGTCCTTTTGATTTTATTAATTCTTTTAAAAAAGAGGTTTCCACATCTCACATCCACTCCACAAACAACATTTCTTATGTGCTCAATAAACATAATTTCTGCCTTTCTGAGCATTACTTGAACTGATAGAATTATAACAGACTTATGCTTTTCAGTAAGAAAATGCAGTTATTCAGATCTGTTCCATCACTGCATACACTTAAGATGATTATATAATGTATCTTTGTGTTCTGAACTTCCTCCATTCCAAGCATCTCCATAACAACTACATAATTATGAGCCCAAAAACTGATGACAGCTTAGCACTGACTATGGTATTGATATATTGCATGATCTAATATTGTTGTCTTTATTTGATATGGTTTTGTACTACCTTGTTAACTTCGTCCTTTTAATTTACACATGCACTGCAATCTTGCTGTTTCACTTTAACCATCTGCTCTGTTGATCTAAGATTCTGAAAATAGCAGAGTTGATACAATAATGAATAAGGAGAAAAAAAACTACCATGAGTGCTGGTAATCTGAAATGGAAATGGAAGGTGCTAGAAAAGCACAGCAGGACTATCAATACTTAAAAGGGAAAAGGCAAGTCGATAGAAAAGAAAATTATTCAAAGGCTCATTGTCACCTCTAGCAACTCAGATGCAAAAGCTGGATACTCGGAGAACATGATGGGCACTACCCCTGGTTTTCGATATGCCAATAGGTGCAATAGATTTTCTTCTAAAATGCCAAGGATGCCTAGTCTATGCGGTGCCCATCATGCGTGGTGCCAAGAATTTGTTTTTGTGCATACATCATTAGTATTTCCAGTGAAAAAATTAGCAAAATTCTTTATAATTGTAGTATATTTTAATCTGCACCTAATGTCTTATTCGAGTTGTTTATTTTTTTTGTCCTTCCAAGTATCATTCAGAGTTTCTTTAAAGATTTCCAATTCAGATGAAAGTTTAATATCCGAGCTAGTAACCTGGCTTCTTATTATTCAGATGTCAGTGAACCAATTATCTAACAGACTTATACAAAGTTTCTGTCTTACCAGCTGAGACACAGAATCTAAGAGATATTGCAATAACAATGTTTTGCTTTCACTAACAAGCTTTCTAATTATTCTATATTATTTATTTAAAATTGCAGGAACATCTTGCACTTGAGTAAGAATACTCCAACAACTTGAATATTTGTTTTAATAGTACATTATCCAAGTTGATGCATGGGAATAAATTAGATGGTTCACTGTCTACTGAAACACATGTACCCGAACTGCTCTGACCGATGAGAAGAACAATAGCAGCATTTGTAAAGCTTTTACCTGCAGTGACTACTCAAGGGTTATTTCATGTCTATTGCTATGCCTGCTATTGATTTACAAGGAATTTACTAATATACAAATCAAGAATAAAATAAAACTACTGTTTTTGTAGGATAGCTACATTTTACCCTTTTTTTCCCAGATCTTCCTGCACTGTATGGGGCTGAGGAAAATTGGATCAGCTTTGATGAAATGGCAGAGCAGACTTGATAGTCAAATGGCCTAATTCTGCTCCTATATCTTATGGTCTTATGATCTATATAATGCCCAAAAGTTTACCACACTTAGATCTCTAATCCTGAATTCATAGGTAACTCAGAGCAGCTTGAAATCCACTATTTTAAGACTTCATGAAAGTGTTACCTAAAACCAAAAAGACAAATCTGAAAGGATCTGTTTAATTGCCCTGCGTTCCTGGTATTGAAAAGAGTCATAGAATACTACAGCATGGAAACAGGCACCTTGACCCAACTGGGCCATGCTGTCCACAGCAGTAGACCAAGCAGTAGTCCCAAACAGTGCTTCCAGGACTTCATCTGCAAATCTACTGGGATTATCTATTGTGTTCAGTGCTACCAAAGTGGTCTCCTCTACATAGGTGAGGCCCATCATAAATTGGGGGACCACTTTGTCGAGTACCTCCACTCCATCTGTCAAAAGCAGAACTTCCCGGCAGACAAACATTTTAATTCTGATTTCCGTTCCCGTTCCTTCATGTCGGTCCGTGGACTCCTGTTGTGCCGGATGAGGCTACACTCAGGGGGGAAGAGCAACAACTTATAATCCATCCTGGTAGCTCCAACCTGATGGCATGAATATCAGTTTCTCCTTAAGATTAAAAAAAATCCCTCCCCCTCCCTTCTTCTTCGATTCCCCACTCTGGCCTTTCACTTCTTTTTACCTGCCCATTATGTTCCCTGGCTTCCCCTTCCTTCCCTTTCTTCTATGGTCCACTCTCCTCTTCGATCAGATTCCTTCTTCTCCGGCCCCTTATCTTTCCTACCCACCTGGCCTCACCTATCACTTTCTAGCTGTCCTTCTCCTTACCCCACCTTTTTATTCTAGTGTCTTCCCTCACCCTTTCCAGTCCCAATGAAGAGCCTCAGCCCAAAACATCAACAGTTTATTAATTTCCATAGATGCTACCCAACTTGCTGAGTTCTTCCAGCAGTTTGTGTGTGTTACTTAGTTGCACCATTCATGTGTGTTTGATCCACAATCCCTTGAAACCCCTTCAATCATGTACTTACACAAATGTCCTTCAAAAAACTACTTTTTCTACAGCACATTCCTTATATGCATCACACTGTGCATTAGAGTGCCTCTCAAGTCCCTTTCATTCACCTCTCACCTTAAACCTGACCTCAGTGGTTGTGAAGATGTTAGAGTCAATTGTTAAGGACGAGGTGATGGAGTACTTGGTGACACAGGACAAGATAGGACAAAGTCAGCATGGTTTCCTTAAGGGAAAATCCTGCCTGATGAACCTGTTGGAATTCGTTCAGGAGATTACAAGTAGGATAGATAAAGGGGATGCAGTGGGTGTTGTATATTTGGACTTTCAGAAGGCCTTTGACAAGGTTCCTCACATGAGGCTGCTTATCAAGTTAAGTTGTGGTATTACAGGAAAGTTAATAAGATGGTTAGAGCATTGGCTAATTGGAAGAAGGTAGCGAGTGGGAATAAAAGGATCCTTATCTGGTTGACTGCCAGTGACTAGTGGTGTTCCACAGGGGTCAGTGTTAGGACCACTTCTTTCTATGCTGTATATAAATGATAATGATGAAATAGAAGATAGTTTTGTTGCCAAGTTTGCAGATGATACGAAGATTGGTGGAGAGGCAGGTAGTGTTGAGGAAACAGGACAGATGCAGAAGGACTTAGACAGATTAGGAGAATGGGCAAGAAAATGGCAAATGAAATATAATGTTGGAAAATACATGGTCACGCCCTTTGGTAGTAGAAAGAAATGTGTGGACTATTTTCTAAACGGGGAGAAAATTGAAAAATCTGAGAAGCAAAGAGACTTGGGAGTCCTTGTGCAGAGCACCCTGAAGATTAACTTGCAGGTTGAGTCGGTGGTGAGGAAGGCAAATGCAATGTTAGCATTCATTTCAAGAGTCTAGAATACAACAGCAGGGATGTGATGCTGAGTCTTTATAAGGCACTAGTGAGGCCTCACCTTGAGTATTGTGTACAGCTTTGGGCTCCCCATCTTAGAAGTGATGTGCTGGCATTGGAGAGGGTCCAGAGGATGTTCAGAAGGATATTCCAGGAATGAGAAGGTTATCATACGAGGAATGTTTGATGGCTCTGGGTCTGTACTTGCTGGAATTTAGAAAGATGAGCAGGGATCTCATGGAAACCTTTCGAATGTTGAAAGGCTAGATGTAGAAAGGATGTTTCCCATGGTGGGAGAGTCTAGGACAAGAGGGCACAGCCTCAGGATAGAGGAGTGTCCATTAAAAACACAGATGCGGAGAAATTTCTTTAGCCAGAGGGTGGTGAATTAGTGGAATTTGTTGCCACATGCAACTGTGGCCGCCAGGTTGTTGGATGTATTTAAGGCAGAGATTGATAGGTTCTTGATTGGCATCAAAGGTTATGGAGAGAAGGCCGGGAAAGATTCAGGGAGAAGATTTAGGATGGAGATGAGGAGAAACTGTTTTTCCCAGAGAGTGTTGAATCTGTGGAATTCTCTGCCCCAGGAAGCAGTTGAGGCTCCTTCACTAAATATACTTAAGATACAGTTAGAAAAATTTTTACATAGTAGGGGAATTAAGGGTTATGGGGAAAAGGCAAGTAGATGGAGCTGATTTTACGGCCAGATCAGCCATGATCTTATTGAATGGCGGGGCAGGCTCGATGGGCCGGATGGCCTACTCCTGCTCCTATTTCTTATGTTCTTATGTAAATGGGGTTGAGGAGAAGAAACAAAAAAGGATCAGCCATAATTGAATGGCAGACGAGACTTGATGGGCCAAGTGGCCTACTTCTGCTCTTATGTCTTATGGTCTTATATGGTCTAATCCTATGCCTTCTAGAATCTTGCAGGATGGGGGAATTTTTGTAATCAAGGGCAATTGCGGGGTAACCCTTATTCCCATTTCATGTAGCTTAAATCTAGGATTCAATGACTTCTAAATGTACCCTCTTGTCAGAATTGAGGGCAACCCAATGTACATTTTATCACTGTTGGAAGAATAAATGTTGCTGAAGTTAACAATCCTACTGTCACAGCTTGAAATTCTCCATAACCAGACATTGTCTATTTTGTTACCAATAATGATTCTAGTTCCTTCTGTTCAAAGTCATGTGACTGAGTTGTCAGTTTGACTGCAGCCAGGCACTTCACTGAATAGGAAGTACTTAACAGACTGAACAACTGATTATCTTGTACATAACCTACCTGATGCTTCTTAAGCTTGTCAGCCAAGATGGCATCATTTCAGCATCTCACAAGAAGTATTAGCTCATTTTCTCTAAAGTTAGATGATCTTGGTATAAACTGATAGAATTTCTTGGAAGCAGCAAGTAAAAGATGTCATCACCAATAACAAGAATTAACTAGAAGAATAGAAAGATAACATTTTTTCCTACAGACTGATTGCCAAACATTTGAAGCAACAATAAACAGAGGTGATAAGATTTGAGAGCTATTCCAGTGCTAAGTCAGCCTTCATTTTTCATAAACCTATGCTTCTTGTGCCTGTATTCTATGCCATAACAAATGGCAAAATGCAAAAGGCTTATCAATATAATATGGCTAACACGAGGGTACATAGTTTTAAAGTGCTTGGAAGTAGGTACCGAGGGGATGTCAGGGGTAAGTTTTTTTACGCAGAGAGTGGTGAGTGCGTGGAATGGGCTGCCAGTGACTGCGGTGCAGGCAGATACCATACGGTCTTTTAAGAGACTCCTGGATAGGTAAATGGAGCTAAGAAAAATGGAGGGCTATGGGTAACCCTAGGTAATTTCTAAAGTAAGTACATGCTTGGCACAGCATTGTGGGCTGAATGGCCTGTATTGCGCTGTAGGTTTCTATATTTCTAAAAGCTGCTATCTTTTTAACCCATGTTTAATAATTGAAACTGTCCTTACATCCTTACAAGCTTTCAATTTAAAATTAACCAGCCTAGCAACATTTCATTTCTGCATCTTTGGCTTTTTGTGCATTCTTATTCCTTATGACCTCCTGAGGCAGCCTACACCCAAGCTTTAGATACCTTTCACAATAAACAATCTGCTGGGGGATCTCAATGGGTTGAGGACAATCTGTGGTGCAGGGTGGGGAGAAGGACTTGTCAATGTTTCAATTGGAAATAGTACATCAGTCCTGATTTAAATCATCCTCTGAATACTTCTTTATTTGGATCATTATCAATTATTGTCTAATTATGTTCAGTGAGGCAGCTGGGTCTGAGTTTCCATTTTAAAGGCATTCTATAAATAACAAAATATTGTCAATCTTGGGCTTCAAATAAAGGATCAGTTTTGTTGCAAGATATGTTATATGAAACAAGTCGGCTGCTACGGAAAAAACCGATTAACATTTCTAATTTTCCACAAGTTAACTTTCTGGGATCTGGCCAGTATCATGTTAAACTTCTCAGACCTAGCTTTCATCAAGTTTTTTTTTAATGAAGTAGATGATTGCTGAATTTGGTGTCATTATTGAGAGTTCCTGTCAGATAGGAAGTTGGATTTCAGAAAGAGCTACTCTTAATTTCAAACTTCACTCTTGTATTTTCTTTAGAAAGTCCTCGCAAGCTGAGGTCATTGTGGGGGAAAGCTGAATTCATTTTTCTCCATGGGATCCTACGAGAAATATATCAGTAAGCACCAGGAATGGTAATAATAGCATCAAATGGAGAGAACAATGCCTCCCCTCCCCTCCCCTCCCTGCGTGCTCCTCTGTCTGAAGACCTACGGTTAGGCATAGGAGAACTGATCCAACTTTCAGTTCCTCTGCCTGACTAAAGCTTGGCCAAAAGCACCGCCCACCATTTAAGCAATAATCGTCCTATCTGGGATGTTTATTGATCACCAATTCAGGACATTTGTTGGGACTCCAAAAGTTCACCAGACATTGCAAGAGCACAGTTATTGGAGAAAATGTTAGACTGTATAATTTGGAGTAGAAAAGGACAAGAGTAATTGGAAAGTTCATATGTGGTGCTCTAAGTGTTTTGCCTGCTAGCTCCTCCTCAGGCTGCATTTTCTCTTGCCCGGCCGATACTCAAACCTATCACAAATCTGGAGATGTGCTCAGGTGTAGTGTCTGCTTTCTGGCAGCCTTGATTTGGTTATTAACAAGCCTTGCCTCTGTGCGTGAGTTGAATGAATCTGGAAGTCCAAGCCAGCTTGAAACTTGATGCATTGGTGGGAATAAAGATGACATGGAATAAATTCACAATATTCACTGCCGAGAAACTAATCACAGACTCAACACAATTTACTTCCATCAAAGTTGCTGGTGAACGCAGCAGGCCAGGCAGCATCTCTAGGAAGAGGTACAGTCGACGTTTCAGGCCGAGACCCTTCGTCAGGACTAACTGAAGGAAGAGCTAGTAAGAGATTTGAAAGTGAGAGGGGGAGGGTTAGGGTCCTGACAAAGGGTCTCGGCCTGAAACGTCGACTGTACCTCTTCCTAGAGATGCTGCCTGGCCTGCTGTGTACATCAGCAACTTTGATGTGTATTGCTTGAATTTCCAGCATCTGCAGAATTCCTGTTGTTTACAATTTACTTCCAGTGGCCTTATATTGACTGGACATTGAAGGAATGAAATTCACAATCAGAATCAACTTTAATATTATTGGCATATGTCATGAAGTTTGTTGTTTGGCAGCAGCAGTATTCCAACACACGACTTTTTAAAAGTCTATAAACTACAATAACAAATATATTTTAAAACTAAATTAAGTAATTAGTGCAAAAAGAGAGCAAAAAATAGTGAGGTAGTGTTCATGGTTTAACATACATTCAACAATCTGATGGCGGAGGGTAAGAAACAGTTCCTGAAATGTTGAGTGTGTGTCTTCAGGCATGCGTATCTCCTCCTTGATGACAGCAATGAGAATAAGGCATGTCCTGGGTGATAGGGATGCTTAGTGGTGGGTTCCATTTTGAGGCATCATCTTTTAAGACCATAAGATATAGTAGCAGAAGTAGGCCATTCGGCCCATCAAGTCTGCTCCACCATTCAATCGTGGGCTGATCCAATTCTTCCAGTTATCCTCATTCCCCTGCCTTCTCCCCATACCCTTTCAAGAACCTATTTATCTCTGCCTTAAATGCACCCAATGACTTGGCCTCCACAGCTGCTCGTGGCAACAAATTCCACAGATTTACCACCCTCTGACTAAAGTAATTTCTCTGCATCTCTGTTCTAAATGGACGTCCTTCAATCCTGAAGTTGTGCCCTCTTGCCCTAGACTCTCCTACCATGCAAAATAACTTTGCCATCTCTAATCTGTTCAGGCCTTTTAACATTCAGAATGTTTCTATGAGATCCCCCCTCATTCTCCCGAACTTCAGGGAATACAGCCCAAGAGCTGCCAGATCCTCCTCATATGATATCCCTTTCATTCCTGGAATCATTCTCATGAATCTTCTCTGAACCTTCTCCAATGTCAGTATATCCTTTCTAAAATAAGGAGCCCAAAACCGCACACAATACTAAGTGTGGTCTCATGAGTGCCTTATAGAGCCTCAGCATCATATCTTTGCTCTTATATTCTATACCTCTAGAAATTAATACTAACATTGCCTTCACCTTCTTCACCACTGACTCAACTTGGAGGTTAAACTTTAGGGTATCTTACACAAGGACTCCCAAGTCTATTTGCATCTTTGTATTTTGAATTCTCTCCCCATCTAAATAATAGTCTGCCCATTTACTTCTTCCACCAAAGTGCATGACCATACACTTTCCAACATTGTATTTCATTTGCCATTTTTTTGCCCATTCCCCAAAACTATCTAAGTCTCTCTGCAGGCTCTCAACACTACCCGCTCCTCCACCTATCTTTGTATCATCAGCAAATTTAGCCACAAATCCATTAATCCCATAGTCCAAATCATTGACATACTTCGTAAAAACCAGCAGGCCAACACCGACCCCTGTGGAACTCCACTGGTAACTGGCAGCCAGCCAGAATAGGATCCCTTTATTCCCACTCTTTGTTTTCTGCCAATCAGCTAATGCTCCACCCATGCTAGTAGCTCCCCTGTAATTCAATGGGCTCTTATCTTGCTAAGCAGCCTCATGTGCAGCATTTTGTCAAAGGATTTTCTGAAAATCCAAGTACACCACATCTACTACATCTCCTTTGTCTATCCTGCTTGTAATTTCCACAAAAAATTGCAGTAGGTTAGCAGGCAGGGTTTTCCTTTCAGGAAACTTCGGCCTATCTTGCCATGTGCCTCCAGATACTCCGTAATCTCATCCCTAACAATCGATTCCAACAACTTCTCAACCACTGATGTCAGGCTAACAGGTCTATAGTTTCCTTTCTGCTGCCTCCCACCCTTCTTAAATAGCAGAATAACATTTGCAATTTTCCAGTCATCCCATGCAATGCCAGAATCTATCGATTCTTGAAAGCTCATTGTTAATGCCTCTGCAGTCTCTCCAGCCACTCCCTTCAGAACCCAAGGGTGCATTTCATCAAGTCCAGGAGATTTATCCACCCTCAGATCATTAAGCTTCCTGAGCACCTTCTCAGTCATAATTTTCACTGCACATACTTCACTTCTCTGACACTCTCGAATGTCCGGTATACTGCAGATGTCTTCCACTGTGAAGACTGATGCAAAATACACATTCAGTTCCTCTGCCATCTCTGCGTCCCTCTTTTACCCTTTATATACTTAAAAAAGCTTTTAGTATTTTCTTTGATATTAGTCGCCAGCTTCCTTTCATAATTCATCTTTTCCTTCCTAATGACCTTCTTAGTTTCCTTCTGCAAGTTTTTAAAAGCTTCCCAATCCTCTATCTTCCCACTAGCTTTGACTTCCTTGTATGCCCTCCTTTGCTTTTACTTTGGCTCTGACTTCACTTGTCAGCCATGGTAGTGTCATTCTTCCATTTGAAAATTTCTTCTTTTTTGGAATATATCTGTCTTGTACTTCCCTCATTTTTTGCAGAAACTCCAGCCATTGCTGCTCTGCTGTCCTTCCTGCTAGTGTCCCTTTCCAGTCAACCTTGGCCAGTTCCCCTCTCATGCCATTGTAATTTCCTTTATTCCACTGAAATACTGACACCCTGGAATTTAATTTCTCTTTCTCAAATTTCAAAGTGAACTCGATCATATTGTGATCACTGTTCTCTAAGGGTTCCTTAACCTTAAGCTCTCTTATCACCTCTAGATCATTGCACAACACCCAATACAGCAGAGCCGATCTCCTAGTGGGCTCCATATTATGCTGTTCTAAGAAGCCATCTCTTAGACATTCTACAAATTCTCTCTCTTGAGGTCCAGTACTGGCCTGGTTTTCCCAATCCATTTCCATGTTAAAATCCCTAACGATTATCATGACATTGCTCTTCTGACATGTCTTTTCTATCACCTGCTGAAATTTGTAATCCACATCCTGGCTGCTGTTTGGAGGCCTGTATACAACTGCCATTAGGTTCTTTTTACCCTTGCCATTTCTTAACTCAAGCCATAGAGACTCTACACCTTCCAATCCTATGTCAACACCTTCCAACCCTTTTGACAGTGTCCTTGATGCTGGGAAGGCTAGTGCCCAAGATGGAGTTGGCTGAGTTTACAAATCTCTGCAGCTTTTTCCAATCCTGTGCGGTAGCCCCTCCTTACCAGTTGGTGATGTAACCAGTTAGAATGCTCTCCGTGGTACATCTTTAGAAATCTGCACAAGTCTTGATGACATACTAAGTCTCCTCAAACTTCGAATGAAATACAACCACTTCATGCTGTCTTTGTAATTACATCAATATATTGGACCCACAACAGATCTTCAAAGATGTTGACACCCAGAAACTTGAAACTGTTCACTCTTTCCACTGCTAATCCTTTGATGGGGACTGGTTCCTTTGATTTCCCCTTCATGAAGTCCACAATTAATTCCTTAGTCTTACTGACATCCAGTGCAAGGTCGTTGTTGCAACACCACTCAACCAGCTGATCTTCTGTATGCCTTCCTGTCACCATCTGAAATTCCACCAACTATAGTTGTGTCATCAGCAAATTTATAAATGGTGTTTGAGCTGTGCCTAGCCACACTGTCGTGGGTGTAGAGAGAGCAGAACAGTGTGCTAAGCATGCATCCTTGGGCTGCACCAGTGTTGATTGTTAGCGAGGAGGAGATGTTATTTCCAATCCACACTGACTGTGGTCTCATGTTGAGGAAGTCATGGATCCGGTTGCAGAAGGAGGTACAGAGGCCCAGGTGATCCAAGGCCAAGTGAGCAGTCAGTGAGGTTGCCTGTAGACTTATTGTGGCGATAGACAAATTGCAGCGGGCCAGGTCTTGGTTAGGCAGGAGCTGATTTTGGCCATGACCAACCTCACAAAGCACTTCATGTGAATGCAACTAGGCAATAGTCATTGAGGCAGCTCACCCTACCCTTCTTGGGCACTGGTATGATCATCATCCTTTTGAAGGAGATGTGAAACTCAGACTGCAGCAGTGAGAGAATGAAGATGTCCTTGAACACTTCCACCAGTTGGTTGGCACATGTTTTCAATGCCCTAGCGGGTACACCATCAGGACCTGACACCTTGCAAGGGCTCGCTCTGTTGAAAGATGTTCTGATGACGGCCTCGGAGAGAGAGTTCACCGGGTCACCGGATGTTTCAATGATCCGTAGAGCTGTAATTTTATTCCCCCTTTCAAAGCATGCATAAAAGCATTGAGCTCATCTGGAGTGAAGCACCATAGCCATTAGTGATGTTAGGTTTTACCTTGTAGGAAGTAATGTCCAGCAAACACTGCTGGAACTGACATGCATCGATTCCATCTCCAACTTCAATCAGGACTGTTTTCTCATCTTTAAAATAGTCTTCCATAAGTTGTAGCCAGACTTGTTGTATAGCCGTGGATCACTGGTCTTGAATGCCATAGATCTAGCCCTCAGCAGACTACAGTTCCCCTGGGTCATCTGTGGATTTTGGTTTGGGTGTGTCCAGTATGTTCTCAAAAACACACACTCATCCACAGAGGCCTTGATGAAATCAGTGACAACAGTAGCATACGCATTCAGATTCAAAGATGAGTCCCTGAATATATTCCAGTCCACTAACTCAAAACGGCACTCTAAGCACTCTTCTGCCTCCCTTGGTCAGACATACATTCTTGGTCCTCACCACGAGTGCTGCAGTCTTTAGTCTCTGCTTATACACCAGGAATAGAAGTACAGCCAGGTAATCGGACTTTCCAAATGGTGGGCATAGGATGGCACGGTAAACATTCTTGAGTGGTATAACTGAGGTCAAATGTATAGGCTCCTCTGATTGCACAAGTGATATGTTGATGGTGGTTGTTCAGAGACTTCTTCAAGTTGGCCTGGTTGAAATCCCCCACAGTGATAGGGAAGGCATCAGGTGCACTGTTTCATGACTGCTGATTTTGGTGCTCATCTCTTCCAGAGCCAGTTTGAAATTGGCCTGAAGCGTAACGTGCTCCGCTTCCGGGATGGCGGCAGGTTACTTCCTCGGCAGATTAAAATAGACGACATTTGTCCTCTAGATGTTCCAGGTCAGGAGAGCAGGACTGAGACAAGTTGTTTTCTCTTCAGGTTACCTGACCACTAAAGGGAGCAACGGTGAAAATTGTTCAGGGCACCATAACGTATACTGAGCCCTATATCTTTGACACCAACTAGCAATGCTTCCCACCCTTGGATAGCACATGCCATGGCTAAAGCAGTTCAAATAGGACTCCCTCGTGAAACAAAGGCATCAACTAAGAAAGTACCCTGAGGCATTGTAGCGAATAAAGCCTGAACTGTGCCCTTTCTCCACATCTTTCCTTTTGTCCCTCATTGTGTCTCCTCCTGATTGTTTCCCCAGGATTACAGCTGCCAAACTTTTGATAGACCTCCTGTGACTCCTGTCAAACTATTTGGAAAATGACCAAAAAAAACTAGCAATTACTTCTCCTCAGAAGTCAGAAGTAGTTATATAATATAAAAATTGAAACACAAAGATAGCAATCAGAAATAAAACAAAATGCCAGAAATAGTCAACAAGCTAGACAGTACCTGTGGACAAAGAGAGTTGCTTTCCAGATCAACGAGGATACATGATCACGGAAAATAAATAATTGTTTCTTTTCCCACAAGGTGGGAGGAGAAGATAGCAGTGCACCGCGTGCGTGCAGCTCTCCAGTGAAAATGATATCGTATCCATTAAATAGGGGCCGTGGACAATTCTGATTTGATGGAGACAGATGTGAAAGCACAGAGGAACATCTGGAGAAATTTCTGAAACGCTGGTTCGCTGCCACTGTTACTGGGCAATTGAGAATCTTCCGGAGGGAAGGCCCCAAAATCCCCGGCTTTGCCTGCTGCTGGCAACCGAGACTGAGGTCGAACCGTTCGGATAGAGATGGTGCTTGGTACTCAGTGTCGGAGGGCTGATCGGAGGCTCAAAATTTTCGGACGACTCAGAGTCAGACTGTGGTTGGGCATGGCAGGGAGAGTTTTCTTCCTTCTCCTGCCTGCGTGCGATGTGGGACATTCAAGAGACTTTGAACTTTTTTACTGTGCCATGGCCTGTTCTTCATCGAGTTATGGTATTGTTGCACTGTCGTAACTATATGTTATAATTATGTGGTTTTGTTAGTTTTTTGAGTCTTGGTCTATCCTGAGTTTTGTGATATCACACCGGAGGAATATTGTATCATTTCTTAATGCATGCATTACTAAATGACAATAAAAGAGGACTGCGTGCCCTCATAATCTACTCTAATCTAAATACTCTCTGACTTGCTCAGTGTTTCTAAAGATTTCACTTTTATCATGAAAGCTAGACATCATAGAAAGAGATAGTGAGAAATGAAATGTACGCAGACTTTTGGGAGTGTAGAGGTCTTTTAACTGGTGTTGCTGAAGACTCCTTGCTGCCTGTTAACACCACAGCCAGCCTGTTGAGCAAGCTTATTACATAGCAAGTTGGACATTGGGGCAGTCCAGTTTTGTGAAAGACAACCAGAATGGATGACTTATTTTATTGCACCCATACTGTCATGTATTACTGTACCTGAGTCCAAACAGATATTCCAGTTCAGTGGAGGATGCCTGCCATTTTGGGCATGTTGGTGTCTGTTTTATGCCAGTAGACAAGTCACCATGCCAAACAAATTTCTAGACATACCAGTTTCCCATTTTATTTATCATTCCTGCAACTTTTCAAGGTTTTTTTTCTGAGCCAGCTATACAATACCGCTAAATTCAGGTAGGGGTTAGCTAGATCTTACTGTAAGATCAAGTTGGCCCCACCACCATGCCATGCTATAAATTTCCCCTTTAATGATGAAAGCAGCCAACAATAGACAGGGAAGACTGGTCTTCCATATTTCACAAACTTTCTCCTGGTTTAAATGGTTGCAGGTGTGATGTTGGCTGCACAGCATCTAGCTACGTATGTACACTGCTACCAGGTCAGTAGGAGTTGAAAATGCTTTGCGATGAAAACAGTAGGAGAAAAAAGTACTGAGGGAAAAATTCCTGCTCCATTGCTCATCATTCATCTGGTGAAGATAAACAGGGACAGTAGGTCAGAGGAATAACTAAATCTGAAAGAAATGAATAAATATCATGAATTTGATGTGATTTTTTTTCTCCTGCTGTAAATCAAAATTCCCAACAGAATATTACAGTTTTTCATCTCTGTTCCAAATTTCGAATCTATCCTAAATATCTTGTTGGGTTCAATGATGTTGATTATTCACTTAAGTATTCCTACATGTTTTCATTCAGGCATGGCCTCACATTACCCGCTGTATAATTACCTGAGGGCATGCTTTCAAAGGGATAAAAAAAAATGTCTCCCAAGATCAATCTCACTAGCACATAATATATTAATGTTTTCATATTGTATGTCACTTCCAGAAGTTTTGTTCCATTGACTTCTGGTGACGTTTTATGAGTATTCCTCAGGAAATCTTCAAATGTAAGGGATTCTTACTATAAACGCTTATTGATTAGGAGTAGGACTTCAGAGTCAGGATCAAAATCAGATTTACTATCCTCGGCATATGACATGAAATTTGTTGTCTTTGTAGCAACAGTACAAAACAATGCATAATGATAGGAAAAATGTGAATTACAGTAAATATATCTATCTATATATAGATAGTTAACTAAGTGTGTGTATATATATATATATATATATAAATAGTTAAATAAGTAATGCAAAAATAAATGTAAGGGGTTTCTTCTTTTAGGTTACTGCGTAGGCTAATTAAAATGGCTCCTTTGTTATGTTAAATGCTGAGAAAGTCCTCTCGCTAGCAGCTTGTTTGGGTTATATTATTGATAATAGAGCAAATGAACCAATTGGGATAGATGTTATTCTTTCCAGTGTGTCTGTAAGTTATTGTGATGTGGGAGTTTTTTGGGCAGAAGGCGCGAGAGAGAGAGGATGGACAAGGTGCTGTGAGCCGGCTAACGGGGTCAGACACCGAGCAGGAGTCTGAAGTCCAGGGTTTTCGGCAAGGAGAGGAGACGGAGACAGATTCGTGTGGAGCATTCCAGGTGGCAGGTCGAGGTGGTCAGAGGGGATCGAATGGTGAAGAGAGGATCGTTACTAGAGCTCCAACTGTTTGTGCACGAAGAGATTGAACTTTAATAAGTGTGGCACCTTTTATTTTCCTTTTATAGTTTATCTCTATTAATTATATAGTTCCAATAATATCTATAAACTGTAATTCATTTAATCGTATATGGTGTATTGTCTGTTATTTGGTGGGGTGGGGACATCACACAGCATCCACACAAACTTATTTACCCAGTTTGGCGGGGCCGAGGGCTGTTCCCTAGACGACAGCGAGTTGAGAGACCCTCAGGTTTACTGGAGGGGTACATAGAAATAAAAAGTAGTGAGGTAATGTTCATGGGTTCAATGTCCATTCAGAAATCAGATGGCAGAGAGGAAGAAGCTCTTTCTGAATCATTGAGTGTGTGCTTTCAGGCTTCTGTACCTCCTTCTGATGGTAGCAATGAAAACAAGACATGACCTTAATGATAGGTGCCGTCTTTTTGAGGCATCACTCCTTAGAGGATTGCCCATGATGGAGCTGACTAAGTTTACAATTCTCTGCGGCTTATTTTGATCCTGTGCATTAGCACCCCCCCCCCCACTTCCCATACCAGTGAGTGATGCAGCCAGATATAAGGCTCTCCTCGATACATCTGTAGAAATTTGCGACAGCCCCTCAAACTCCTAATGAAATATGTCCACTGCCATGTCTTTTCTGTTGCAGCATAAAATGTTGGGTTCAGGACAGATTCTCAGAGATCTTGACACCCAGGAACTTGATGCTGCTGTCTGTAGGGTTCTAGCAATCCTATGCATTGGAGGCTCGCTGTTGACACCACAGTTGTTGACAGAAGTGGGGTTTTTTTTGTTCGCTTCCATAGATGCTGCCTGACCTGCTGAATTCCTTCAGAATTTTGTATGTGTTGCTCAAGATTTCCAGCCTCTTTAGAATCTGTTGTGGGATGATCATGCTCTCCCCAGCACAAAAGCCAATCTTTCACTCAAGAAAACACATTTCATATTTGCATAAAAAGCTGGAATGATGAGGTGATCACAATGCACTAACTAATCCAGCAGAAACAGGATAAGCCACCAATAACCCATCCTCATAGCAGAGCCTAGGATAGACACAACAGATTCTAAAGAGGCTGGAAATTCTTGAGCAACACATACAAAATTCTGAGGGAATTCAGCAGGTCAGGCAGCATCTACAGAAGGGAATAAACAGTCGACCCTTCATCAACTCTGGAAAGAAAGGGGAATTATTCTGGCTTCTGCTCATTTTCTTTCCAGTCCTACCACAAAATATGGACTGTTTATCGGATATGGCTTTCCATTCCAGGACATCAGAGATGTCCTCCTTCTATAAAGAACAGGGTTTCCCTCCCTCCACTATTGATGCGTCCCTCACCCATATCTCCTCCATTTTTCATACATCCACGCTCACCCCATCTTCCCATCACCATAGCAGTGACAGAGTCCCTCTTGTCCTTACCTACCACCCTATCTGCCTCTGCATCCAACACATTATAGAATCATAGAGTCATAGAGAAGTACAGCACAGAAACAGGCCCTTTAGCCCATCTAGTCCATGCCGAAGCCATTTAAACAGCCTACTTCCAACGACCTGCACCGGGACTTCCTAGTGACCAAATATGTTAATCCTGATTCCCATTCCCATTCCAACGTGTCACTCCATGGTCTCCTCGTGTTCCGAAATGAGGCCACCATCACGTTGGACGAGCAACACCATATATTCCATCTGGATAGCCTCCAACATTCTATCTCCTTCCAGTGAACAAAATTCCCCTCCCCCCACTATATCCCCACCTCTGACCTTTTGCTTCTTCTCATCTGCCTAGTACTTCCCCCTGGGTCCCCTCCTCCTTTCCCTTTCTCCTATTGTAAACCCTCCTTTGCTATCAGGTTCCATCTTCCCTAGCCCCTGACCTTTCCCAGCCACCTGGCTTCACCTATCACCTTCTTGCTAGCCTCTTTCCCCTCCCCACACCTTTTTATTCAGGCATATTCCCCCTTCATCCTCAGTCCTGAAGAAAGGTGCCGGTCCAAAACGTCAGCTGTTAACTCTTTTCCATGGATGCTGCCTGACCGACCGCTAAGTTCCTCCAGCATCTTGTGTGTGTTGTTTTGGCTTTCCAGCATCTGCAGACTTTCTCGCATAGGTGCTAATAACTTTCGAAGCCTTCTATTATTTTTCAAAACCAAGCTGTTACACAAACATTGCTGGTTATAGCTTGAAACGTGATTCCACTGCCCATGCCTGTATGCTGGGCTATGGGATGGTACTATGGTGCAGTAAGGAGGACAACAGACATGGGAGTACTGTCTTTACTTTTGCATTCCCCCAACAATATTGGTCCTGCTCTGTGATAGGTCCGTCGATCAATGGTTCTGCTGTATGTTTCTCTTTGCTTCTTCTTTGTGTTGGAAAACAGTGGAAGGAATTAAGATTTTTTGGGGGACATTTAGATTTTGATTCCAAATTTTAATGGTCAAAGATCTTTCCTAAATGCACTGGATGTTTCTGTATATTAAGCAGTCTTGTGTGTTTTCTTATTACAAGGCATGTGAAAGGAATCTTCTGAGATATGCAACTTAAATTTTATCTGATTGCCGAACAAAGTGAAGAATATTCTCAAATCCTCACACAGGAAAATATACAAATTAAGAATCTATAGAATAACATAATTTTTATACAATATATTGCTTTCATAACATTGAAAATTGCATGCAGAGGTTGTTACAAAAGTAGCTGGCATTACTGTTCTTCAAAAAAAAATTAATTTGGAACTTAGATTGTCTCCATGGGAATAGTTTAGTATCCATGGTAATAATGGAATGAGGCCTATAGCAACAGGAATCTGGTGGAAATAGTAAATTACACTTAGCCTTCTATAAATATATAACAGAAAGAGCGTGCATATGTTAAGCACTGGCATATTCCAGGCTGCAGAAGTACATGCTGAGGTTCGTACTGAAGCTTGGTGCAGTCACCCAAGGGCTCGGAGAAGAAGGACCACTGTGTAGGGTTCTTCTTCTACTGGAGAGGGAGTGGCTGGATTGGGGGAGGATGGCCATCAATTATTATTGTAGCAGTATACCACCCCAGGATGTCACATGAATGGCAGCATTACCACTGATATGTATGAATGCAATAGAATAGTATAGAAGCATTGACAATGAATATAAAGAATAAACAGGCAATGAATGGTTATTCTTTAAGTAATTTTTATTAGGAATAAAGTTTAGTTTGTTTAAAAAATACGTTGAGCACTGAAGAAATTTTTTAGTTCTTATCAATAAAACAACTTACATTATTTTGCAGTTAAAGTAAGCATGTTCGAAGTGTATATTAATTGCTGTTATTAACTGTTCTATTCTTCTTGAAGATCCTTTTTTTTATTACAAAATTTAGAACAGAGTTGGAGAAAGGCTGTGGCACTTCCAGATCAGCTGGTCCTATGATCCTCAGTGCTGTTCTCATCAGGTACAGAAATTAACGTATTATCGAACCTATTATGTATATGCATCACATGTTGGCTGAGAAATGGAACCAGATTTTAGCTAGATGGAAGCTGCAGTCAAGATTCTTGAGCATACTACTATCTGCAAGAGGCCCTGGCAAGGCATCATGAGTAGCCCTTCACTTAACCAACATTATACATCTTCTTTTCACAATCTTTGTATGAGTTTTAAGTTACAAAGATACCAAGAGAGGGATGGTGTCACCTATTATTTATTGGTTGGTAAATATCATTATGTAAAATTCTAATCTCTTCAAGAATCACTAAGCAAACCTTATACTAAATGAACCACACACAGAACCCTGGAGGAACTCAGCAGGTCAAACAGCATCTAAGGAGAAGAATAAACAATCGACACTTCAAGCCAAGCCATTTCATCAAGACACGTGTACTTATGTTTTGCCAAAGGATCTCCATTGTACTTATAAATGTTCAAAATCATACACGCTTCCTTTTCAAGTAAGCAACGATAATTTTCAGCATTAAAGTGGTGTGGCATAGGGTGAACTCGGAGAAAACATGAATGGAATTGGAAGGCATTGCTGGCATGGAAATAAGGATTAAGAAAGCATATAGCATTTGTGCTCCTATCTTATTATCATGATTTCAGCTACAAGATGGGGCAAATCACTATATCTATTATTTGACTGAAGATATGCATATTCATCTGAAGGCAGTTTTCCTGTAATCAGTGGTGAAAATTATGCAATAGATTTCAGGCATTTGGAAGAAACCATGACAAATCACAAAGATGAGCAGGCATTGTGCTCAACACCGTAGCCAGTGAGTGACAGGAAGAAGATTTCCTTCTTTAATACACCTCGGAATTCTCCATATCTACAGCCAAAGTCAACACCAGAAGTGAATCCTGAAAGAATTATATTTACATTGAATTCATTGTCACCATCAAATCGCATCTTCAAGAGCTGCACAACTGTATCACATAGAACCGAAAACAGTTTACTGATAATCAGGCCAATCTTGATGAACGTTCGCAGTCTGAAATATCGACATTTTAGTCCTCACCATAGATATTGTCTGACCTGCTGAGTTCCTTCAGCATTTTGTGTGTATTAGAGGGAAAGATGTGCCTGGTGGTAGGACTCTGTTGGAGATGCAGAAGTTGCAGAGAATAGTGTGCTGGATATGGAGGATCATGAAGTGATAGGCGAGGTCAAGGGGAATCATATTCCTGTTAAGATGAAACGGGGAAGAGTAAAGCCTGATTTACACTTCTGCGTCAATTCAACACCGTAACCTACGCAAGTGACCTGTGCCCATTGTGAGCATTTATACTTGTGCATTGGTGTGTCTGCATCGCTCTGCAATTCGGGCACGTTGCGCATGCGCACATACCTGCCCACGCAAGGCTTCATGGTCATGGTAGTCTTTCTCAGGGTAAACAAGTTTAAAGCGAGCGTCTTTTTTCGTAAAATCGAAATGTCCCCTCCATAATTTCGGAGGTCTGTAAAGCTTTATGGAAAGCATTGCAGCCAGAGTTCCTTCCCTGCCCTTCAGTCGCCCAATGGGAAGATATTGCAGTGTAGGAGGAAATGCGATGCTACTAAGCGGACCAATCACAGTTGTTGCGTTCTGCATTGCCGCGAAGCATAGTTACATTTTGGGAAAGGTGCACGTCAGGCTCTGGCGTAGGGATCCATGTCGGCTCTGCGTAGGGTTTGCAGCAACACAGTACTTACGGCATCGAGTTGATGCAGAAGTATAAATCAGGCTTTAGGGTAGATGTTTGGGAATTGATGACAAACGAATGAGGCCAGCAAAGATAGCTTTGTGTGATGGAGCTGGGGTAGTTGCTGAGTTCCTTCAGTATTTTGTGTGTGTTGCTCAAGATTTTCAGCATTTGCAGAATCTCTTGTGTCTTGTGATGATAAAAGCTGTGAATGTTAGTTTTCAATGCACTGGAGATTTTGGAGAGCAGAAGGATAACGGAAAATATCGGAAAGATCAAAAACACAAGAGATTCTGAAGATGCAGGAAATGCTGAGCAACACACATAAAATGCAGGAGGAACTCAGCAGGTCAGACAGCATCTATGGAAATGAATATACGGTTGACGTTTCGGGTCGAGACCCTTCATAAAGCCTTGGACTAGGGGTTGGCCAATATTTCCTCAGATAAACCATATTCCCACTCATTAAAATAACACTGAGCTAGTTGATCATACAAGTTAGCATGCAGAGAAGATCTTACTACAATATTGCAAACAATCCTTAAGCTTTGTATATACAATGAATAGAGAGACACACAGAGACTTACCTTGCTGAACATGACAGATTATAGGTGAACTGATAAAGCAAATAAATAATTCATTAGATAACTTAGCTATTTAATAGTGATTATTCCATTTTAAATGAATTTCATTAGTTGGACTGTTTATTATCTAATACTTGATGTCCATAGTTAACCTTGCATTCGTATCAAATTGCAGAGCATATTCAAAACCTAGTTATTAATAGACCAAGATGGTTTTCCTTCAACCATTCTGATAAGTAGATTATACAATGCTAATGGAGTTGTTGATAAATTGTATCATCAATGTCTATCAATTAGTCTTCAACAGACCCAGATATGCCACTCTGATTAAATATGATATCTGAAATTAGTCATACCTCTTTAGAAGAGTTCTGTCAAATTTGCAGTCTCCATGGGAAGCCTATTCCCAAGACTGATACCTTTTCATTGTAACGCTGATGTAGATATTAAAACAAAGGAAGTGAAAAGAAGGAAAAGAACAAACTTGCTACCTTTAAAGTTAGTAAGCTAGGTAGTTGTAGGTTTGCAAACAAAAATTGCAAAAGATTTGGATCACTTGGGAACCTCCAATTTTAACAACCATGTAACTAAAATTTTAATTATAGTTTTGCATCTACAATAAAGATAGTGTACCAATTAAATATTTTTGAAATGTCAGTGCTGTTTGGTAGGCAATGTGACAGTTAATTTATACATAACAATCTCCAACAAACACCATTGCCATAATGATAAGATCATCTATTATCTTCTAAATCAGGGATAACTTCTAGCTGGAACAGCAGATATGAGTTCTTGCTCTTCAAATTCAAGTTCAATTTCAGAAGTGAGCAATTTCATTTCCTGGGTGTTCTAACCTGGACCAGCCATATTGATGCAACCATAAAGAAGGCAAGACAATGGATATATTTCATTAGGAGTTTGAGGAGATTTGGTATGTCACCAAAAACACTCACAAACTTCTACAGATGTATTGTGGAGAGCATTCTAACTGGCTGCATCACCATCTGGTATGGAGGGTCAAAGTAAGCTGCAGAGAGTTGTAAAATTCGTCAGCTTCATCATAGGCACTGGCATCCATAGTATACAGGATATCTTCAAGGAGTGGTGCTTCAGAAAGGCGTTGTCCATCATTAAGGACCCCTATCATCCAGGACATGTCCTTCTCTCACTGTTACCATCAGGAAGGAGGTACAGAAGCCTGAAGGCACACACTCAACAATTCAGGAACAGCCTCGTCCCCTCTGCCATCCGATTTCTGAATGGACATTGAATGGATGAACACTACAAAGTCTTCCAACTTAATCATAGAATCATCGAATTAAAAAGGATTTTAGCCCAAATGTCCACATTTGTCTATTTGGGCTGCTCCTATTTCCCTACATTTGGCTCATACCCCTCTAAACATTTTCTACACATGTATTTGTCTAAATGTCTTTTTAACATTGTAGTTATACCTGTCTCTAAAACTTCGTCTGGCAATTCATTCCATAATTCCAGTTAGACTTATCATAAGATCAGAAAAAGATTTCAGCAGATTGATTCCATGCCAATCCCCATTTGTACTAATCCTACACTGATCCCAGCAGATTCTTCCACTTTCTTATAAAGCCACCCAGATTTAAACACTCACCCATACCCTAGAGAAAATTTACGGTTTCCAATTTACCTTCCAGCACACACATCTTTGGAACATGGGAGAAACTGGAATACCTGGATGAAACCCATACAGTCATAGGTGTTAGAGTGAATTTTTTGGGGTAGATGATTTGTTTACACTTAAATGACTTTGGCCACCAGACTTCTATTTGACAAAGTACTGTGGATTGAATCCACAACAATGCACTTCCTAAAAAGGTGTGAATACCAGATGCTTCTGGCACTGTAGTTTGACCTGATGCTGTAGTTTCGAAGACAGTATTATTTATACATTATAAATATTAATTGTCTTCTATGTTAGCACGGGAAATGCCAAATAAATGTATTGTGGATTTAACTTGCATTCCTAAAGGCTGTGGATACCAACCCAGACATGTTGGCATTGGAAGGAAAGGATGGTGTGATATTTTGTATGTAGCTTCAAGAGGAAGCATTGTCTATGCATTGTCTATAACTTTTTAAGTAGCGATTGCCTTTGTGTTTAGCATATAAATATCGAGCCCACATTAAGCTAGCAGACCTTTCTACCGGAAGCGTCTCCGTCCGTATGATGCCTGCTGTACCTTGTTGTGTCGGATAAAGAAGCTGCTTTGTACCTACCAGTGACTCTGTCTCTCTGGTGATTTCATCCACGCTACAACAATAGGCTCAGCTGTATCCAAAGTAAAGCCACACTGTCACAGGAAGGTTGTTTAAGTTCCATACAGAGAGCATCGGAGGTCAGGGTTGAACCCAGGCTGGTGTAGCTGTGAAGCTGTGTCACTTACAAAGCAAACTAAATACATGGTTGCCTGAAGGAGGGAGTTTGGAATTATTTAGAAAGTTCCTCATTGCTGCTTCCTTGTCACGAGGATTGCTTCACTATAGATATTGCAACAAGTTTGTTCACTGGCGTAGGTGGAGATTTCTCATCATTTTTATGACCTTGACCTCCAATTTTAAGTGAGAGAATCTCAAAGTGCAGAAAACTCCTCAGAGCTGCTGCTGTTGCAGTGATATACTTTCAAAGTAAATTTTGTGGAGCTTTCTGCAATTTTGAGATCCTCTCGCCTCAAACCAGAGGTCAAAGTCACAAAATATTTGATCAACTGTTCAGGGCAGACATAAGAAGAAATTTCTTCATGCAGAGGCTAGTGAGTCTTAAAATTCTCTGTCCAAATGGGCAGCAGAAGCTCAATCACTGAGCATATTCAAAGCAAAAATTAATACATGCTTAGGTATTAAGAGAGTGAATTATATGAGCAATTGTAGGAATAGGTTCTGAGATAGATATGCAACCACAGTCTTGTGAATGGCGGAACAGACACAACAGGCAGAATGGCCTAGTCCAGCACCAATTTTTTATGTTACCCCAGAAATGTACGCAATAATTTCATTCCTAGTTAAAGAAAAAAGAAGTTGAATGCATGAGATCAATTCTAGTTTAAAAAAATTGTCACTGCACATGTATTTACATACACAAACAAAGCTTTTTGTGAACGTTCCATTATCATCTTTTTTGACACTCAGACTTTACTGGTATGAACCCTGATTCATTTGGCGGTCACAACTTTGCAATAGAAGGATTGGCTTGCTTGTCCTGCTATTATCTTACAATGCAGAGAAGGTGTGGCAGAGACTGTGAAGGCACTTAATGTTTTGTCTGATCACAAACCAGCCAAATTCTCCTGTATGTGTAATTTTGGCTTCAATAACACCGTGCCTTTGGATACTGCACAAATTTATCCTCTAATTTATCCAAGTTTCACAAAAAATAATTGTATCAATACATGTTGGAGACCACAAAGATATGATGCCAACTCCCTGATGAATTGGTAAAATGCTGCAGCCTTCAGCCTTGATGTTTATCCAACACACAGGACTCATTCATTGCCTTAGCAGCCCCTTAAGGCTTATGAACTAATGGTCTGATTTGATTGATTCAGACATTTTTAGAGTACGCATAATATAAGAAGTAGACAATTTTAAATAATTTATCCATTTAACGTTGGAGATGCTACTGTTGTAACAATTCTGATTTTGAGCTTCTAAGGGAGAGTGACTCAGAAATTCTAACATACATTGTGTGTTTCTGATTTTATTTATCTGATTTTCTAGTCATAGTGGGCAGCAAAACTCAATGGCAACAACTTTACGAATTAGTTTCGGAGTAGTGATCCATTGTATTTTCCCATGGTGGCAATAATGTAAAGATTTGTTAACTCAATGAATAATGAGTGACAATTATATCTTTTGTAATTCATGACCACACAAACCATCTTTTTCAAACTTATGACTTAGTCTTCTGCTACTAAATTCTAAGGTTGTGGAGAATGGATTGATCTTCTTAATGAGATAAACCCAACTGTTTTGGAAAGGAGTCAAAAATGCTTTCACTAAATTATCTGCACTGGTCGATGAATCAGGTACAAGGAAGAGGGAAACTATTAAAAGGAGAGTCAATTGTTTCATTTGCTTTGTCCATTGCACTGAGCTCTATCTGTGGTTTTGGAATTCCACTTTATAAACCTCAAAAAGGAGCACCTGTGATTGGGATAGAATTTAGATGCCTGCTGATTGTGTCCCTGCAGTATGCTGATTTTAAAATCTTGTTATCACTGCTGGGATTCCAATGAACCCAGAGTGCATTTTCTTTTTAATTATTAATCTTCTATTTTAATTTAAGAATAAGAGAAGAATTACCATAATGTTTCCAAGAAGATAACTGCACAAGGCATAAACAAAATAACTCAAAGGAAAGATTAATACACAGAATATTCTATTTAGAGAAAAAAACAAGATTACCTAATAGAAAAGTACTGAGTAATTGTTAATTTGTTAAATTTCAAGGTTGTGGCTGGGTTGTAGAGTGCCTTGGCAGCTGTGAGCTTCGCTGTGCTGCAAAATGTATGATTCCTTTCAAGAAGCTCAAGCCAAGCCAGAAGCTTTCAACGTAATTTGTTGAGGAAATGCGCCTCTGTGGAATTCAAGCTAACTGACAGTCTGACTGATTAAAGCAAGCGTGCTAATGTCTTTTGCAGGCCGCACTTCAATTTCCCTATGCCCTACTTCTGACCTGCATCGCCAGGGATTTGCACTGTCCACTGTTGCCACAATACCATATAATTTATTCAAAGGTTCTAGTGTTTGATGCAGCCAATGAAGCTAAATAGTTCACCAAATCATGTTAAGATAATAATTATTTAAGTTGCGCCCTATCTTCAAGACCTAATGTTAAGAATCTAAACAGGTTACATTCCTCTCATTAAGCTTCTGCCATTCACCATTTCATTCTTTTTCATAAGTTTGCTTTATTTGCAGGTAAAATACTCACCTGCAATATACAATCTACAGCCATTGTAGATTCCCATTAAATTTTGAAGAGACCTTTCATTAGAATGCACTGGAGCAATTATTTTATGAGTTCATGGCACGTGAGCAATACTGATCCTAGCAATTCAGAAAACGTATTACATGTCAGCATATAATGCAGGAGTAAAGATGTCTTACTGCAATTACATAGAGGCATAACAGCAAAACTGTGTACAGGTGTTACCTTGATCTCAAAAGGAGGATGTACTTCCAATGGTAGAAATGAAACAAAGGTTCATTCGGTCGATTCCTGGAGTGGGGAGTTTATCCTGTGAGGAGAGGTTAAACACACCCCATCCATCGAAGAGTCAACACTTCTACTTCCTCAGAAGGCTAAGGAAATTCCGCATGTCCTTGATGACTCAGCATCATACCTTGATTTGGTAACAGATCTACCCAAGACTGGGATTTGAAAACATAACCCAGTCTATCATGTGAACCAACCTACCCTCCATTGCTTCCATCTGTCTCATTACTTCCATCTATACTTCCTACTGCCTCAGGAAAGCAGCTAACATGATCAACAACTTCTGCCACCTCAGTCATTCTTTCTTCTCCCTTTTCCATTTGCGCAGAAGACACAAAAGATGGAGAGCACCTACTACTAGGATCAAGGACAGCTGCTATTCCAGTGTTATCAGACTTTAGAATGGACCTTTCATTCTATTAATGATTTGCTCAATCTACTCATCATGACTCTTGCATTTTATTTGCCTACTGCACAGCCCTTTCTATGTAACCACAGTACTAATTTCTGCATTATGTTTTCATTTACTACCTTTATTTAATTATATATGGTATGGCAAGCAAAGCAAATGTTTTTCACTTATTCTCAGTACAGGGCACAATAATAAACCAATAAAAATACTAAAAGTGAATTCATTGAAAAGTACAAATTAATTACAGGTTTCACAGGATATCAGTGCATGAGTTATGTTGGGACATTTATAACCAGGGTCAGACTATCAATGTCAGGTGGTGGTCATTCAGGATTTAGATGTCAGGATAGTATGTGAATGTGTAGAGCTTAGAAAGAGTATTGTTACGTGCACCTGTGACCCTTGTTGTTCAAAGTGGTTGACTTGCAGTCTTAGGAGTGTGACAAGAATACACATAGATGTTAGCTGTCCTGTGTGATCAGCAGTTGGTTTGCCACCTGTCTTCGGGAGAGAGAGAGAGAGATAAGGAACAATGGAACAGCATTTGGAGATGTGTAATGAAGGGATGGGAGAGGGAGCTGTCTAGAGCGGCTCCCCCTTTGAACCCTGAACTGTTTGAAGTGATGGACAGGCGATACCCCAGCAGGGGGATAAAAAGGGACAGGTTCGCTAAGGCAACACACACACGACACCCGAGGTAACGAGACCCTGGAAGCGGTGCGCCTCTCACAAGTCGGTGGGAAGCTTTCTGGACGGCTGATCGCGGGATCAAGCCTTAGACGCTCAGGGTGGAAAGGTACGATCAGCGGGAACCTGGTGTGTGTCCACCCTTGCCTGAGTGCCGGGTTCACTGCAGAGGATCGACCGCATCTGAAGGAGGGGTCACAGTCGGTGACCTCAGAAGACACTACAAAGGGCTTGCCCAAAAGCTGCTTGTGAGCAATATCGAAGGTCTGTTTGGGAATCTGAGTTTTGAATATTCATTTCGCACTCTCTCTCTCTCTCCCTCTCCCATGGCAGGAATTACCGTGAGCTGAACTGAACTAAATTGAACTGAACTTTGCGTCACTTTAAAAACTGGTCATTTACCCCTAGATGACGATAGAGCTTGATTGATCCTGTTATCTTAATTCTGTGCACATGTGTGTTTATCATTGCTGAACTGTTGCATTTATTATCCTTTCGATTACTGTGTTGCTTGTTTCTTTAATAAAACTTTCTTAGATCTAGTAATCCAGACTCCAATTGAGTGATCCATTTCTGCTGGTTTGGCAACCCAGTTACGGGGTACGTAACAGGAGGTACTGTTGAAGAAGCAGGGTTTTATAAACGGTCAGCCTGCAAATGTGATGTACCAGTTGTAGATGGGAGAAACATTTAAAGTGGAAGAGTGGGAGGTAGTCAAATGTGATGCATTGATCTGGATTATATCAAACTTCTCGAATACCACTGGTCCCTTCCATGAAAATGGAGTACATCCATGTTACTGACTGGTGTGATGCACAACTGTGCTTTGAGCACGTGGTATTTCAAGAATATTTTGATCCACTAGCTATCAAGGTTATGATGAAAGAAAATGACATAATCTATCTGAAGCACAAAGATTTAAGGACATCACCAAATTTGCAAATTTGATTTTTTTTTTGACTGGGAAATTTTAAAAAATATCTTTTATTACCTTGGCTGAGTTTAGTCTGTTACAGAGCATGACATGGTATTGCACAAGAACATGTCTGCATCATGAACAATGATGCTAGTCTAAATGACTCTATCTGCCTGTACATCTATTTCTCTCTATCAAATCTCATTTAAGTAGCAAGTGAGAGAGCAACACCTTGCAGGTGGGAACCGTTTGGAAACAATAAGTCTCGTCGGAAGTACATCATTGTCTGAGCCAGTAAAAAGAAAGGAGATGCCAATGGAGCAGCCATTGTTGGAGTGGGCCAGTGTTGGAAAACTGTACAGTTTAATCAGTAGCTAAGGACTTAGTGCAGGAGGAAGGATTTCAGATTTTTAGATCATTAGGCTCTCTTCTGGGGAAGGTGAGACTTGTACAGATGGAAAGGTTTGCACCTGAACTGGAGGAGGACTAATATCCCAGCAGGAAGTGTGCAATTGCTGTACAGGGAATTTTTAAACTAGAGTTGCAGGGGGATGGGAACCAGAGCAGCAGAATGAATCATGGAGTGGTTGTGAAGAAAAGATGTTGTAAAGTTTACATACAAGGTCAGAAAGCAAAGTTTGAGCATGGTGGGACTAGTGTTCTGAACTGTGTATATTTCAATGCAAGGAATATTGTAGGAGAGATGGATGAGCTTAGGGCATGGATCAGCACATGGAATTATGACATTGTAGCCATTAGTGAGACTTAGTTGCAGGAGGCACAGGACTGTGGGCTTAGTGTTCCAGGGTTTCGTTGTTTTAGATGTGATAGAGTGAAGGAGATTAAAAGGCGAGGGGTGCCATTAATAATCAAGGAAAATGTTATACAGTGCTCAGTCAGGACAGACTGGAGAGCTCATCCAGTGAGACTTAGTGGGTAAAACTGAGGAATAAGAAAGGTATGACCATGTTAATGAGTTTATAGTATAGACAACCTAACAGTTCACAGAATTTAGAAAAGCAGATTGGAAGAGAGGTTGCAGACTGTTTGGAAGAAATATAAGGTTGTTATAGTAGGTGATTTTAATTTTTCATATATTGACTGGGACTCCCATACTGTAAAAGAATTAGATGGGATAGTGTTTGTCAAATGTGTTCAGAAAAGTTTCCTTAATCGGTATATAAAAGTTCCAACTACAGATATACCATAGGAAGATAAGACCATGAGCCATAGGAGCATAATTAGGCCATTTGGCCCATTGAGTCAGTTCCACCATTCAATCATTGCTGATCATTTAGTTCCCTCCTCAGCTCCACTGCCTGCCCTTCTCTCTGTAATATTTAATGCCATGTCCATTCAAAAACCTATCAAGCTCTGCCTTATACACATCCAACGACCTGGCCTCCACAGCTGCCTGAGGTAATGAATTCAACAAATTCACCACCCTCTGGCTAAAAAAAATTTCTCCACATCTTTGTTTTAAATGGATGTCCCTCTATCCTGAGGCTGTGTCCTCTTGTCCTAGACTCTTCTGCCACAGGAAACATTATTTTCACATCTACTCTGTTTAGGCCTTTCAACATTCAAAAGGTTTCAATGAAATCCCCTCTCACTCTTCTAAGGATAAGGTGATACTAGATCTCCTATCAGGGAATGGAATAGGGCAGATGACGGAGGTTTATCTATGGGAATACTTTGCATCTAGTGATCATAATGCCATTTGTTTCAAGGTAATTGTGAAAAAGGATAGGTTTGGTCCTCCGGTTGAGATTCTAAATTGGAGAGCAGCTATTTTAGATGGTATCAGAAAGGATCTGGCAAGTGTGGATTGGCAAAGGTGTTCTCTGGCAAAAGTGTACTTGGAAAGTAGGAGGCCTTCAGAGATGAAATATTGGGAGGACAGAGTTCGTATGTTCCTGTCAGAATAAAAGACAAGGATGACAGGTTTATGGAATCTTGATTTTCAAGAAATATTGAGACCCTGGTTTAGAAAAAAAGGAGGTCCATAGCAGGTATAGGCAGGGAAGAACAAATGAGGTATTTGAGGAGTTCAAAGTTCAAAATAAATTTATTATCCAAGTACGTACTGTATATGCCACCATATGAAATTCTGAGATTCATTTTCATGCTGGCATCCTCGATACATTCAATAACCATGAAAGCCACACAAATAGGGCGGACAACCAGTATGTAAAAGACAACAAATATCAAGAATATGAGATGAAGAGTCCTTGAAAGTGAGTCCATAGGTTGTGGGAACAGTTCAATGATGGGACCATTGAAGTTGAGTGAAGTTATCCTTTCTGGTTCAAGATCCTTATGACTAAGGTGTAATAGTTGTTCCTGGATCTGCTAGTGTGACTCCTGAGATTTCTGTAGCTTCTTTTCGATGACAGCAGCAAGAAGAGAGCGTCAAATGGGTCGTGGGGGTCCTGATGCTGATTGCCACTTTCCTGCAACGTCGCTCCTTTTAGATGTACTCAGTGGGTGGGAGGGCTATACCTATGATGTATCCACTACCTTTTGTAGGATTTTGTGTTCAAGGGCATTCCATATCAGCTGTGATGCAGCAAGTCAATATACTCTCCACAACACATCTATAGAAGTTTGTCAAAGTTGTAGATGTCATGCTGAATCTTTGCAAACTTGCAACAAGTAGAGGTGCTGTCATGCTTTCTCGTAATTGCACTTTAGTGCTGGGCCCATGCCAGGTCCTCGGAAATGATAACACCAAGGAATTTAAAGTTGCTGATCTTCTGCATCTCTGATCATCCGACGAGGACTGGCTCATGGGCCTCCAGTAGTCTCTTCCTAAACTCAATAAATAGCTCCTTTGTTTTGCTAACACTGAGTAAGAGGTTGTTGTTGTGGCACCACTCAGCCAAGTTTAAGAAATGCAAGAGATTGGAGGATTTTTGTTTCATTGTTTAAGAAAGACTCTTAGAATTAGTCAGGAAATTATAGGCCGGTGAGCCTGGCATCAGTAGTGGGAAATTATTGGTAGGTATTCTACGGGACTGGATATGTAAGTGTTTGGATAGACAGGGGCTGAATAAGGATAGTCAACATAGCTAGATGCATGGTAAGTCATGTCAAAGCAATCTTATAGTGTTTTTCCAGGAAATTACCGGGAAAATTGATGAAGGCAAGGCAGTAGACGTTGTGTACATGGACTTTAGCAAGGCATTTGAAAAGGTCTCGCATGGGATGTTGGTCAAGAGGTTCAGCTGCTGGGCATTCAAGATGAGGTATTAAATTGGATTAGACTTTGGCTTTGTGGGAGAAGCCAGAGAGTGATAATAGATACTTCCTCTTCTGACTGGAGGCCTGTGACTAGTAGAGCGCTGCATGGATCAGTGCTGGGTCTGTTGTTTCTCATCTGTATCAATGATCTGGATGATGAAGCGGTTAACTGGATCAGCAAATTTGCGGATGACCCCAAGATTGGGGGCGTAGTGTACAGCGAAAGCTTGCAGTGGGATCTGGACCAGCTGGGAAAATGAGCTGAGAAATGGCAGATGGAATTTAATGCAGACAAGTGAGAGGTGTTGCACTTTGGGATGACCAACATAGGGCACTGAGGAGAGGGATCTGGAAACACAGAAAAATAATTCCTTGAAAAAAACATCACAGTTAGATAGGGTTTCCTAAAGAAGGCAGTATCCGTCATCAGCAACCTCCCACCACCTAGGCAGTGCCCTCTTCTCACTGATATACGAATGTGGACAGATAGCTTTGCAAAATTATATATTTACAATGGGATCTTATCCTAACTAACTGAACCCTTTAAATATTCTATACTAGTGGCTGGTGTGAATGTTTCTGCCACAACACCAGACACCTAAAATATTCTTCTTTTGTTACGCTGTTGAAGGATGGCTCCCTGAATATACAACTAGTTAGAATATTAAATTATAGGGTGGGACAGTAGCATAGTGATTAACATAACATTATAACAGCGCCAGCTGTAACATCAGGGTTCGATTCCTGCCGCTGTCTAGAAGTTTGTACATTCTCCCAAAGGCCACGTAGGTGCTCCAGTTTCAAGGTTCAACTCATTTCCGGTACACAAGTGTAAAAGAAAACAAAATAATTGTCACTCGAGATCCGATGCAGCACAAAAAAAATACAATAAGATGAAGAACACAACAATAAAAAGCACAAAAAATACAAATAACTAAGATAGGGGGACATAGAGAGGACTTGGTTTTAAGTTGCTTGGAAGTAGATATAAGGGGGATGCCAGAGGTAAGATTTTCACCCAGAGTGGTGGAATCATGGAATGCACTGCCAGCGAAGGTAGTAGAGGCAAATACAATAGAGTCTTTTAAGAGATAGTAGAGGCAAATACAATAGAGTCTTTTAAGAGACTCTTAAATACGTACATGGAGCTTAGAAAACTAGAGGGCTATGCAGTAGGAAAATTCTAGACAGCTTCTAGAGTAGGTTACATGGCTGACACAACTTTGTGGGCCAAAGGGCCTGTAATGATTTTCTATGTTTTCTAAGATAGCTTATTATGAAAAGGAGTTAACAGTCGACTTTTTGGTTCGAGACTGTTCATCAGAACTGGAAAAGAAGATGAGAAGTAAAACTAAGAAGGTGTGATAGCTTATTATGTATTGGTTATATATCCATAAAGTGATGCTAGGTGCAGAAGTGTCTGTACATAGGGTACAAGATGAGTCTGACAGGAAATGATAAAGTAGTGATGGAGGAAGATGTTTCTCCCATGTTCCAAAGGCATATAGTTAGGATTAGTGAGCATGGACTTTCTATGTTGCCGTCGGAAGCACGGCTACATTTGCAGGCTGCCCAGCACAATTCTCACTGATTTGATTTGATGCAAATGGTACATTTCTCTGTCTGTTTCAATGTACATGCAACAAATAAAGCAAATCTTTCATCTTTAAAACAGACTTGGCCTAGACTGTACATTAAGTGACAGGTATATGCCTTTAACAAAGTGTTAATAAAGAAGATGGCCACTTAATACCTTCCCTGATCTCATTCTATAGTTTTCACTGATCACCAATTAACATAAGCATTCGTCTTAGCGACACACACAAAGTGCTGGAGGAACTCAGACAGCATCAATGGAAAAGAGTAAACAGTCAATGTTTCGGGCAGAGACCCTTCATTAGTCCTGAAAGTAAAAGATGAGACTGAGAGAAAGATAAGAATATTCATCCATTGTCTTCCCCTGCATAGTTTCAATGGCATTGAATTAGAATGTCACACCCACACAATGATTGGTTTCAATAGCCTTAAAGCATCAGTTGGTTAAATTGTGAACAGGTTTTATTTCCTGAAGACTGTCTGTCAATTGAATTAACATCTGTTATTCTAATTTCATAACTCCAGAATAATACCTAACACAATCGTGTGCAACACATTACATCATTTATTTTTTGATCTCTTTCATAATTTAGCATTTCAGATTTTATCCACCCCGGATACCAGCATTCACAATTTGACTCATTCTGATTTCCTTGGTCTCCAGACCTTTCCTCAATTTTTCTGCCCCTTTCTCCTCCATTCTCTCTGAAACCTATTTTATTTTCAACTTTTCTCCATACTGATGATGGCATTGACCTGAAACAATGATCTGGTTTCTCTCTCCACATAACTGCCTGAGTGGTTCCAACATTATCTGTTTTATTTCAAATTTGCGATATCTGCAGTATTTTATTTTTCACATAATTAATATACCTGACATGCTGAGTTCTTCCAGCAATTTTTGTTTGTTGCTTAAAACACCCTTACCTAGAAGGGTAATTTTTTGATTAACTGAAACATCATTGCATGTACAGTAGGTCTATCGGTAAGCCTGATCCTCTCCAGAAATATATCACTCATGTTTTTAAACTGATTTTGCAATAGTGTTGGCATGCATTTCAATTCAAGAGATAGTCAGAATTGTGACCCATGGGAGTTCCAATGAGGGCAGCTTTATTATAATCAGCCACTGCCAACTGACTGTGCAGAGCTCAGAAAAAATTGTTAACTCATAAAGGCATAATAATATTGCAACAGGACATTAGAACACATTGGCTGCCATGGAAAGAGTGAGACTACTGTCAAGAGAGCCTTAGACATTTGACATCTCTTTGCCTCTGTCCACTAAGATTCAATTCCTTCTTCCCCATCCCTCCAACTCATTCCATCCAGGATCAGCGACCCTCCCAAAACTGTGTACATAGACTGAAAACTTTTGAATCTGAACGAATGGTCTCCTTTGAGCTTAGGATCCAATTTTTGCAGTGATCCAATGTAAGCAACAGGTAAGGTGATTATCTTCCCTTAAATCCCAAGTATGGGATAATAGCTCTCTGAACGCCATTCCATGACAATCATCATGAGGAGCATTGAGCCATTGATTTTCCATCCCTTGGATAATGTTTTTGCTAACTTGAATTTTGAAATTCTAGTCAAATTTAATCAGAAATGGTATCAAGGAAGGGGGATTATTTTAGAGTGAGCTGAAACTTGAATTGAATGTGTGCCTAAAACTGGGAAAACTTCAGATGTGCTAAAGTGGATCACAAGGAGGTGTGTGTGATCTATTTTCATTATCAGTAGAATTTTACCTGGAAGAAATCACTCACATGGTTTACCCCAGGAGCTGTCAAGAATTATATTTTAGCCATCACCTCAGAAACCAAAGGGAGACTTGCTTGAGAACTCATTTCCCTTAGCAAAAGATTAAAATTCCAAAGAGGCAGAGATGTACAAGATTAGAAGTATGATACGCATAAATGTCTTCATTCAAAATGCTACGAGATCATAAGACCATAAGATATAGGAGCAGAATTACACCATTAGGCCCATCGAGTCTGCTCCACCATTTCATCATTTTCCTTTCAGCCCCAGTCTCCAGACTTCTCCACATATCCCTTCATGTCCTGACTAATTAAGAATCTATCAACATCTGGTCTTAAATCTACATGAAGACTTGGCCTCCGGATCCTTCTAGACCATGGGACTAGAACTCAGTTCCTGAAAGGCTACAAGAGACAGAAATCTTCATCAATTTTAAACAATGCTAAGATGTATAACTCCTGACCTGCAGGACTCTAGATCTACCTCTAGAAGGTGGGAGTAGGCTGAAATACTCTTTTTTGGCGACTGGGGAGGCTGCTTCTGTACAGTAAATTTTCCATGGTTACATTGCATGTCTGCATGATTCTGAATTACAAAACAATACTAAAAACAGCCCTGTAGAATCCTAATTTTAGGCTTCTGAACTTCAAATTGACTTTTGGGTGGAGTTGAAGTTTCCAGCTCTGGTTGGAGGTTTTCCTTGACCTTGTGACATTTGATCCTATGTCTACTATAAGTATTGTTGTATTTGGCACATCAAAGTTCAGTTCCCTAGGGTTTAGTGTTTTTCCTACTGTTTTTATGCTAGTAACTGCTGAGTAACAAGCTCCATTACACAGGTGACATTCTGTGAGCTGGGTATGAGAAAAAACAGGGGAAATCCACAACATTTCAGAGACTGACCCATACTCCTGAGTACCAACAAGGCTGCTTCCATTCTCTGGACACATGCCGAAAAAGACTTACTTGAGGATCATTTTCTCTTAGCAGAAGATTAAAATTCCAAGGGCTATACAGATGTATAAGATTAGGTGCAAGAGCAGCAGAAACGTTTTCATTCAGAATTATAAATGTCTGGAACTCAGTGCCTAATACACTCAAGGGGCAGAAAGCCTCATCTTTAAACAGTATTAGGATGAACAATTGACTCATGATTACATTACCCGGGTATCAAATACCATACCACCCTCTACCACTTTATTTAACAGAACTAGCAAAGAACCAGTAAGCGGATGTACTGAGACAGCAATTTTGATGTGTTGGTAATAACACTTGAGGACAATTTTCCAGAGGGTTGGCAGCTCGAGGTCTGGGTCGAACTTGCAGGCAGCCAGAAACTCCACTGGAGAACTGCTTGGATAAAATTCAATCTCTCAGTGAGTCTTCCACTCACAGTGATAACTTAGTTTCTCTTTTCACAATGCTGCCTGACATTCCGATATTTTGCTGAACACCTACGCTCTGTCCGCCAGAGAAAGCAGGATCTTCCAGTGGCCACTCATTCTAATTCCACGTCCCATTCCCATTCTGATATGTCTATCCTCGGCCTCCTCTACTGTAAAGATGAAGCCACACTCAGGTTGGAGGAACAACACCTTATATTCCGTCTGGGCAGCCTCCAACCTGATGGCACGAACATTGACTTCTCAAACTTCCGCTAATGCCCCACCTCCCCCTCATACCCCAGCCGTTATTTATTTATTTATTTATTTATTTATTTTCATTTATATACACACATTCTTTTTTTCTCTCTCTCCTTTTTCTCTCTCTGTCCCCCTCACTATACCACTTGCCCATCCTCTGGTTTTCCCCCCTTCCCCTTTTCTTTCTCCCTGGGCCTCCTGTCCCATGATCCTCTCATTTCCCTTTTGCCAATCACCTGTCCAGCTCTTGGCTCCATCCCTCCCCCTCCTGTCTTCTCCTATCATTTCGGATCTCTTCCTCCCCCTCCCACTTTCAAATCTCTTACTAGCTCTTCTTTCAGTTAGTCCTGACGAGGGGTCTCAGCCCAAAAGGGCAACTGTATCTCTTCCTACAGACACTGCCTGGCCTGTTGCGTTCACCAACAACTTTTATGTGTTTTCCGATATTTTTTACTTTTTAACTCCAGGTTTACAGCACCTACAGTTATTTTTTATTGGCAGTATCATGAATAAGTTTTTGGCCAAATGTGGTTTTGGATCTCTGATCTAATTTAAACAGTAGTGTTATCAGCAAAGAAAGGATGCACGGAGTTAACTAATACTGCTACAGAGGTGAAGCTTCATGCAATCATGTACGATAGAAGGAGGGTTGCACTGTTTCAGTAGGCAGTGTATCACAAAACAGTAGTGGTGTCTGCTGCAAACTAGCAAGATTTTTCATGCTAGAAATACCAATTTTTACAATTGGACATGTCTTTAGATGTTAATGCCTGAGGTCTTGAGATCCTGCTATCTGTCTTCAAACCTCAGACTCTAACATTGGCACAAATATCAATATCAAATTCAGCAACTGTAGCCAAAATGAAGCTTATGAAAAACAACATACACTAGAGCCAAAATAAACATGCCTCTTAAAAAAATATATTTTACTGGCAAAAGCATGGCAGGTGTAAAATAAACTTTCACTTTTCATGAATCACATTGAAACAGAAACCAGTTTGTTTGGATTTCATTAGTAAAATGCAAAGCCAGTTCTGTGACACAAAGTTGAGGGAAAGTTGCTGTAGAAAATAAAGGCCAATTGACATCTGGTTACTTAGATGATCTCTTCCTGGACTCCAATTTAAGAAAAAGGCAAAAGAACACGATATAGTGCTGTGTTGATTATTTTAAGAATGATTTGTTAATGGATTTTGCAAAAAGGGTTCTTTGAGAAACACATGATTATGTATAAAGAAAGAGGATTTTATGTTAAATAGTGGCTATCAAAAATTCAAAATCTTTTAGAGCAATTTACAGTCAAAAAAGTGCTCTAAGTATCATCACTGTCAAAAGGATATAATTACTGTTTTGTTCCATATGATAATTTCTACTTGATTTCCTGGAAATATGATCTGGGACCTGCTGCTTTATTCATGAATAGAGTGTGCAACATTATGTTTATTATTTCAGCAAGTTATGGAAGTTTTCTTAATACTACATGCATTGTACTGGATACTATGCTTTTTTTTGGAGGCATTGGTCTTTAACGAGCAGAAATTAGTCAAGATGACTAGGGTTGAGGATTGAGGATGGATGTTATGGAAATCCTTAACGTGGGTCTTTACTTACACCTCATGATCCCATTACCACCTGTTCCAGGTCACACTGCCTCTTTTTGATCAAGTGGCCTTCTTCAATAACACAGTCCAAAGATATCACTGGGACCTGACATCATCATTAGTCAGAGGACTGAACGGGGAAGGAGTGTCAGATTAATCAACAGTCCAAAACTACCGGAGTGAGGATCATGAGTAAAGCACGCCCAAGATTTATTTAAGACAAAAAGGTATTGTAGCTTTCCCTGCTGGCCATGTGAAGCACCGATGGATTTCACTTGCAGGTAGGAGATACAGAAGCCTGAAGGCACCCACTCAGCGATTCAGGAACAGCTTCTTCCCCTCTGCCATCCGATTCCTAAATGGACATTGAAGCTTTGGACATTACCTCACTTTTCTTTAATATACAGTATTTCTGTTTTTGCACATTTTTAAAAAATCAATTCAATATACGTAATTGATTTACTTGTTTATTTATTATTATGTTTTATTTTATTTATTATTACTTTTCTCTCTCTGTGCTAGATTGTGTATTGTATCGAACTGCTGCTGCTAAATTAGCAAATTTCACATCACATGTTGGTGATAATAAACCTGATTCGGATTCTGATTTTGATACTTCTTATGATTCAGCGCATTGCATTCAATATTTGCAATGTGGCCCCCTCTGTATTGGAGAAACTAAACACAGATTGGATAACCTTCTTGCAAAACACTTCTATTCAGTCCACAAGTGTGACACTGACTTTACAGATGCCTGTTAAGTTTAACTCACTCCCGCTCTTCCTCTGGCACATTACCAAGTTCTAATGAAATCCAACACAGGTTTAAAGAACAACATGTAATTTCTCGGATAGGCATGTTACATCCATTACAGCTTGTTTCTACGTTCTGAGTGAGGAAGGAATGGGCATCCATGATATCAAGCAACACACATCAAAGTTGCTGGTGAACGCAGCAGGCCAGGCAGCATCTATAGGAAGAGGCGCAGTCGACGTTTCAGGCCGAGACCCTTCGTCAGGAAGAGTGAGTAAGGGATTTGAAAGCTGGAGGGGGAGGGGGAGATGCAAAATGATGCAAAAGAGGAAGACGGGGCTGCGGAGTGGTGGTGGGGGAAGGGGAGACGGGAGTCACAACAGCAGCACATAAAGACCCGGCCTGGTGTTCAAGGCTGGAGTTGCAGTTGGTGGTTGCGTAATCACTTCGAATGTGTCCATGGTCGTTGCTGGAGTCCGGGTTTTGAATATGTCCTGAGGTGTTGGAGCCGCCGAGATCAATGGCAGGGGCCGCAATTGAAAGTTCATGCCTGCTAGCGTCGGGGCCGGCAGGCTCTGGAGTCCGTAGATGTAAGATCTTGCGATCTTTGCCTAACATGACAAAGTCAAAAAAATGGCGATTGCAGGCGTGGATCCGACGGAGGCCCCACCGATGACCCCTTCTCCCGTCTTCAACCCTCCTCTTCTTCATGGACACCCCGCTCTGGTCTTCTGCCTGCTCTGGATCTCTTTATTGCCAACTGCCGACAGGACATCAACTGTCTCGACTTCACCGCACCTTGTCCCCATTCCAACCTCACTCCTTCGGAACGCTCTGCTCTCCACTCCCTCCGCACTAATCCTAACCTTATTATTAAACCCACTGATAAGGGGGGTGCTGTTGTAGTCTGGCGTACTGACCTCTACCTTGCCGAGGCACAGCGACAACTCGCGGATACCTCCTCTTATTTACCCCTCGATCGTGACCCCACCAAGGAGCACCAGGCCATTGTCTCCCACACTATCAACGACTTTATCCACTCAGGGGATCTCCCATCCACTGCTACCAACCTTATAGTTCCCACACCCCGCACTTCCCGTTTCTACCTCCTACCCAAGATCCACAAACCTGCCTGTCCTGGCCGACCTATTGTCTCAGCTTGCTCCTGCTCCACCGAACTCGTTTCTGCATACCTCGACACTGTTTTATCACCCCTTGTTCAATCCCTTCTGACCTATGTTCGTGACACTTCTCACGCTCTTAAACTTTTCGATGATTTTAAGTTCCCTGGCCCCCACCGCTTTATTTTCACCATGGATGTCCAGTCCTTATATACTTCCATCCCCCATCAGGAAGGTCTCAAAGCTCTACGCTTCTTTTTGGATTCCAGACCTAATAAGTTCCCCTCTACCACCACTCTGCTCCGTCTAGCGGAATTAGTCCTTACTCTTAATAATTTCTCCTTTTGCTCCTCCCATTTCCTCCAAACTAAAGGTGTAGCTATGGGCACCCGTATGGGTCCTAGCTATGCCTGCCTTTTTGTTCGGTTTGTGGAACAATCTATGTTCCGTGCCTATTCTGGTATCTGTCCCCCACTTTTCCTTCGCTACATCGACGACTGCATTGGCGCTGCTTCCTGCACGCATGCAGAACTCGTTGACTTTATTAACTTTGCCTCCAACTTTCACCCTGCCCTCAAGTTTACCTGGTCCATTTCCGACACCTCCCTCCCCTTTCTAGATCTTTCTGTCTCTGTCTCTGGAGACAGCTTATCCACTGATGTCTACTATAAGCCTACTGACTCTCACAGCTATCTGGACTATTCCTCTTCTCACCCTGTCTCTGGCAAAAACGCCATCCCCTTCTCGCAATTCCTCCGTCTCCGCCGCATCTGCTCTCAGGATGAGGCTTTTCATTCTAGGACGAGGGAGATGTCTTCATTTTTTAAAGAAAGGGGCTTCCCTTCCTCCACTATCAACTCTGCTCTTAAACGCATCTCCTCCGTTTCACGTACATCTGCTCTCACTCCATCCTCCCACCACCCCACTAGGAATAGGGTTCCCCTGGTCCTCACCTACCACCCCACCAGCCTCCGGGTCCAACATATTATTCTCCGTAACTTCCGCCACCTCCAACGGGATCCCACCACTAAGCACATCTTTCCCTCCCCCCGTCTCTCTGCATTCCGCAGGGATCGCTCCCTACACAACTCCCTTGTCCATTCGTCCCCCCCATCCCTCCCCACTGATCTCCCTCCTGGCACTTATCCGTGTAAGCGGAACAAGTGCTACACATGCCCTTACACTTCCTCCCTTACCACCATTCAGGGCCTCAAACAGTCCTTCCAGGTGAGGCATCACTTCACCTGTGAGTCGACTGGGGTGATATACTGCGTCCGGTGCTCCCGATGTGGCCTTTTATATATTGGTGAGACCCGACGCAGACTGGGAGACCGCTTTGCTGAACATCTACGCTCTGTCCGCCAGAGAAAGCAGGATCTCCCAGTGGCCACACACTTTAATTCCACATCCCATTCCCATTCTGACATGTCTATCCACGGCCTCCTCTACTGTAAAGATGAAGCCACACTCAGGTTGGGGGAACAACACATTATATTCCGTCTGGGTAGCCTCCAACCTGATGGCATGAACATTGACTTCTCTAACTTCCGCTAGGCCCCACCTCCCCCTCGTACCCCAGCTGTTACTCATTTTTATGCACACATTCTTTCTCTCACTCTCCCTTTTCTCCCTCTGTCCCTCTGAATATACGTCTTGCCCATCCTCTGGGTCACCCCCCCCCCCCCGTCTTTCTTCCCGGACCTCCTGTCCCGTGATCCTCTCGTATCCCCTTTTGCCTATCACCTGTCCAGCTCTCGGCTCTATCCCTCCCCCTCCTGTCTTCTCCTATCATTTTGCATCTCCCCCTCCCCCTCCAGCTTTCAAATCCCTTACTCACTCTTCCTTCAGTTAGTCCTGACGAAGGGTCTCGGCCTGAAACGTCGACTGCGCCTCTTCCTATAGATGCTGCCTGGCCTGCTGCGTTCACCAGCAACTTTGATGTGTGTTGCTTGAATTTCCAGCATCTGCAGAATTCCTGTTGTTTGCGTTTAAATCCATGATATCAGATGTTCATTTTACCAAGGTGAAAGGACTACAGTCTATTCTAATCCCCAATTTACTCTCAGAGCCATTCTGTTTCATGTACACTGCACATCAATTACAGTCACATTTTTCTGCTCTCTTCAGCAATGCACTGAATTCTCTGGTCTCGGCTTGGGTCTTCTTGTCTGAAACAGGATTTATGTGCTTAAATCTAAATGAAAATATACAGTACTGTACAAAAGTCTTAGGCACTCTAGCTATATATGTGTGCCTAAGACTTTTGCACAGTACTGTGTATACAGTAGTTTAAAATAGGAAGGTGGCTGGGAAATAAGAGCACTTAGCTCAGTAGTATTAATTGTTATTTGGTAACTGAAAAGACATTATACAGTACTGTGCAAAAGACACCCTAGCTCTATACATGAGCCTAAAGCATTTGTACAGTACTATAGTTGTGACATTCAGACATCTATGTAACTTTTTGTCAATTATGATCATTTGTTCTCCCCACAAACACTGAATCAGCTCAGGTGATAGATTGAAAAGGGTTATTTATCAAGTACCTCTGCATTCAGGCAATATTGGAAACCATGTTTTTAACCACTGTTCATTTTAGATAATCCATGTCTGAATAAGATTGACATCCATCATTGGCATAGACTATCCTTATTGACAGCTACATTAAATGCTTTAGGGGTTCCACAGAATAGCACTGTAGTTGCTTGCTTAGAGGAAAAGGTGAAGGTTCCAGATTATTTACTGTACATCTGGACAATTATATACTATGCATTAGCTGTTAAACACAAGAATAATAAAGAGCATAGTTTTTAGGAAACCACTACCTCCATATAGTAATGATTTTAACACAGGAATTCTGGTGACTCAGTGGAATTGAGGACTTTTCCCAATGTACTTCAGCCAGAGGAATTAGAATTGAAAATACACGTGGACTAAGATGTTAACTGTCCTGTGATCTCACCAGTGGGATCAGCAGTTGATCTGCCACCTGTCTTCAGGGGTTTCAGCCTGCTTATGATCAAGACTCCCTCGAGGTGGTGGGCCAGCAGCACCACCTCCCACTGGTGAGCTTAAAAACTTGGCATCTGCCTCTATCAGAGTTGTTGGTCACTTCAATCTTCAGGTGTCTATGCAACTACTGAAGGGTTTGCAAAAGATGTATACACTGTCTGTCTATCTGTCCCTCTGGACATACTTGGTCCACACCCATGCTGATCCTTTCTCTGCTGCCTCAGCTACAGTCCTGCTGGTTGACTTGATCTCTCTTCTAGTGAAGCCAAGGTCACGCAGCCACTTCTGGAAAGTGAACGCAATAAGCCCACGGTAGCCTACTTCGAATGGATAGCATGAGACCTTCCGCCCTCTGTCTCTGCACTCTGATCTTAATTCTATCACAATGTATATATCACAGTGAATTGCTGCATCCAATAAGGAAAGACTTGGACCTACACATTGCTATTTGTGACTTCAAAACAATACAAAAATCAATAGAGTTCCTTTAAAATTCACATGTTGTAATGTAGGAAAATATCAGTCACTTCGCATGTTCCTCCTTATGGCAATGCCATAGTTGGTAAATAATTTGTTATAATTTTGAGGGGTAGATATTTGGTAGAATGTTCAGGAAAACATGTCTGTTCTTCAAAGTACGATATAAAATCTTTTATATGTACTTGAGAGGGTAGATGGAAGTTCGATTTGACACGTTATCTGAAGAGTGACAGCTCCAGGGATGTGATGCTCTGTCTGCAGAGCAATGAAACACATCCTGCATTATGTGTGTAAGTCTTCAGCATTGTAGCTGAACCCACAATCTTCTGATCTTGGAGGCAAGAGTGCTCACAAATGCACCATATCTGACAACTTTGATTTGCTCTAAAGGCCTACTGAGGGAAAGACAGTTCCGGCTTCTGATGGGTGACACCGACATGTGGCAAAGGAGGCTGAGAATCGACATTCACTGTCTGCCAGATGAGTTTTATGAGTCATTTCACATACTGTCAATCTGCATGTTTTCAAGTGGGTTACTTGGTAGATTTAGAATGAGTGACAGAATGCCAGTCCTGCCGAATAAACTAAGCATCACCAAGTAGGCGATTGGTGAAATGTTTTGCTGGACAGCAAAAAATGACAACTAATTCCGTAATATTTGTTCATAATTCTCACTCAATTAGATCACCCAGGAATTAAAAGAGAAATTGACACAGCAATTGAATTTTGTTGCACACTTTCAATAATACCTTAATGTCCTTATTAAACCATCTCTGTGAAATTGGATTATGAGGACTGTAAAAAGACTGATCTAGCTCCATTCTTCATTCACAGCAGTTGCCGTGGCCCAAGTAAGAGAGAGCTACTCCTATGCAGCCAGGAGAAGGAATGCTCTCTCTGGGAGCACGCTACACATGATTGCTCCTACTTCTTTTCCCTAGGATTGCTGATGAGCCAAGCGGCTTAAAATTCATTGTGAAAGTTAGTGAACTGTCTGTGGAGGAGGATGCATTATGACTGAATTGTTGTCTTCCCACCAAAGTCTAAATGTTGACAAAACTCAATTTTAACCGTCCTCAACCAATCCCAAGACGCTGCGAGAAAATGGTCCTGTGATGTGAATATTCCATTAGAAACATAGATCTATACGGCACAGGTATGGGCCTTTGAACCAATGAGTCCATGCCAGCTGCAGTGCCCACCCAGCTAGTCTCAAATTCCCATATCACTCTAAGCCCCTCCAAAAGCATCTTAAATGGTTCCACGATATCTGCTTCAGCCTCTTTCTCTGGCCACTTCTGTGTGGAAAAAGTTACCCCTCGGGCCCTTTTTAAATCTTGCCCCACTCATCCTACATCCATGCCCCCTAGTTTTAGACTCCTCACCCCTGAGGAAAAGACTGTTAACATTCTCCTTAGTTATGACTCTCACAATTTTAAACATTTCTACAAAGATTTCCCCTCATTCTCTTACATTCCAAGGAATAGAGACCTAAATTGCCCAACCTCTCAATATAGCACAGGCTCTCTAGCCCTGGAAAATTCCATGAAAATTGTTTTCTGTACTTTCACCTGTTTAACCACATTTTTCCTTTAACAGGGTGAGCAATACAGTACACAGTACTGCAAATGGAGTCTCACCAATGACTCATAAAAATTGCTGGTGAATGCAGCAGGCCAGGCAGCATCTATAGGAAGAGGTACAGTCGACGTTTCGGGCCAAGACCCTTCTTCAGGACTCACGAAGGGTCTTGGCCCGAAACGTCGACCGTACGTCTTCCTATAGATGCTGCCTGGCCTGTTGCGTTCACCAGCAATTTTTATGTGTGTTGCTTGAAATTCCAGTATCTGCAGATTTCCTCGTGTTTGCATCTCACCAATGACTTATACAATTGTAAAATAATGTCCCAAATCCTATACCCAGTGCTCTGACTGATGAACCCAGTGTGCTAAAAACCTTTTTCATTGCTGCTGTTTCCAAAACACACACTTGTACTCCTCAGTCCCTCTGTTTCATTACACTGCTTAGTTCCCTGTCATTCATAGTGTAAGTCCTACCCTCGTCTGAATTTACAACGTGCTTTACCTGATAGTTACTGTATTTGTTTGGAACTCTACTTGCCATTCCTCAGCCCACTTTCCTAACTGATCAACTATTCTGCAATAACCTTAGTCACATTCAACACCACCTGTTAATGTTGTGTCATCCGCAAATTTACTGGGCAATTTGCATCCAAAACATTGATATAAATAACAAACAACAATGGTCCCAACACCAACCCCAGCAGCACACCACTAATTGCTGGGCTCCATTCTCAGAAACAACCTCCTGTTTCCTACATCCAAGCCAATTTTGAATCTAGCTCTCATGGGATTCCATGGAGACCAGCTTATCATTAGAAACTTATCAATTCTTCAAACAAAGTTGAAGTGTTTCATTCTTCCCTTGCTGTTTGCAGTTCCATAATTATCTACCAAAGGCATTTAGGTGATACAGTAGCATAGGGGTACAGCACAGTAGTGTGTGTGTGGGGGGGGCGGGCGGCACACTAGAGTAGCAATTGTGTAATGCTTTACAAAGGCAGTGATAAAAAGATCAGGGTTTCATTCTGCCGCTGTCCGTACAGAGTTTGTCTGTTATCTCGATGACCTCCAGTTTCTCTGGTTTCCTCACTCATTCCAAAGAGACGTACGGTTAGGGTTAGTAAGTTGTGGGCATATTAGGTTGGCGCAGGAAGCATGGTGACACCTGGGGGCTGCCCCTGCACATTACAAATGACGATGCAGTCGATGCATTTCACTGTATATTTCGATATACATGAAACAAATAAAGCTAATCTTAGCCAATATGTGTAAGATCCTAATGTTCCACTCTTCTTCCCAGATCCTAGCATTTATTGTGTATGCTCTGGCATTATTAGTCCTCCTGCAACATAATACCTTACTTTTGCAGAATTAAATTCTATCTGTCACTTCTCTAAATTTACCAAATGAAGAATATCATTCAATAGCTCAGTACTATTCTCCTTATTATCCACAACAAAACCAACTTTGGTGTTATACCATTCCTCCAACTTTCACATGCAGATGGTCAATATATATTACAACCAGCATGGGTTTTAGCACCAATACTGTGATACACTACTGATCACAGATTGCAATTGCTAAAACAACTCTCAACTATCATCCCCTGCTTCATATCAATGCATCAATTATGGATCCAATTTGCCAAATAATTCTAGGCCCTATAAGTTCTTTCCTTTTGGACCGGTCTCCCTTGTGGGATCTTGTCAAGCATGTTATTGAAATCCAATATACAACATCTGAAGAGCCTTTATAGCTCAATGGCATATCTTTTTTGAGAATTATGAATTATCTTCTTAAATGCCTGCCATTTATTTACAATAAGGAAATCTAAACTATTTCAGACAACTGTACCAGAAAATCTTTCTAGGAAGGGATTAAACTAGACATTAAAGCTAATTATAACCAGATGTGCAAATGAGAGAAAAAGGCTAGGTGGATCAGTTATGTTTATAATACAAATAATATTCTTCTTGTACCTGCGGTATTTCTCTAATTGTAGAGAAAAAATAACATTTTTGTTTAACATGATGTACAGATGATAATTATTTAAACATAATGATATATTCTAAAACAAATCTTTAGAATATAGACATTTTGTAAAACTGGACCATGACAGGACTAAACTTCAACTCCATACAGAACAATTGCAACAATTTTCAAAGTAAAGGCACCATAAGGTCCAAAGAAACCTAAGGACTTGAGGATCTGAGTTGTAGGGAAAAGTTGAATAGGTTAGTATGTTATTCCTTGGAGTGTAGAAAAATGAGGGAAATCTTATAGAGGTATACAAAATGATGAGGAAAATAGATAGGGTAAATACATGTACGCCTTTCCCCCTGAAGTTGCGTGAGACTAGAACTAGAGGTCATAGGTTCAGGGTGAAAGGTGAAAGATTTCAGGGGAACCTGAGGGGGGACCTCCTCACGCAGAGGGCGGGGTGTGAGTGTGGAACAAGCTGCTGGCAGAAGTGACAGATGTAGATTCAATTTTAACATTTTAGGCAGATATGTAGACAGATACTTTATTGATCCCAAAAGAAATTACAGTGTCACAGTAGCATTACAAGTGCACAAATATACAAATATTAGAAGAGAAGTAGAAAAGAATAAAAAATAAATTATCTCAAACAGTCTAACAGGAAGGATTCGTCACTCTCCCTGGCTATAGGTTGACTCATTATAGAGCCTAATGGCCGAGGGTAAGAATGACCTCGTACAGCGCTCTTTGGAGCAGCATAGTTGTCTTAGTCTATTACTAAAAGTGCTCCTCTGTTCAGCCAAGGTGGCACTCAGAGGGTGAGAAACATTGTCCAGAATTGCCAGGATTTTCCATCTTCTGTTTCCACTACAGCCTCCAGTATGTCCAGTTTGACTCCCATCACAGGGCCAGCCTTTCTAATCAGCTTATAGAGCCTGTTGACATCTCAGGTGTTGATGCCATTGACCCAACACACCACCACATAGAAGATTGTACTGGCAATAACAGACTGGTAGAACATGTGAAGGAGAGGCCTGCATTCTCCAAAGGACCTCAGTCTTCTCAGGAAGTGGAGGCAACTCTGGCCTTTCTTGTACACAGCCTCTGTGTTGGTGCTCCACTCAAGTGTGTCATCCAGGAGCACCCCCAAGTACTTGTAGGTCCTCACCATATCCATATCCTCACCATCGATAGTAACAGGGAGCAGTGCAGGCTTAGTCTTCCTAAAGTCCATCACCATCTCCTTTATCCTACTGATGCTGAGTTGCAGATGATTCAGCTTGCACTGTTTGACAAAGTCCTCCACCAGGGCCCTGTATTCATCCTCCTATCCTCCCTTCATACACTCAACTAGTGCTAAGTCATCAGATAATTTCTGCAGATGTTACGACTCAGTGTTGCATCTAAAGTTCGAGGAATACAGAGTAAACAGGAAGGGAGCCAATACAGTTCCCTGTGGGGTCCCAGTGCTGCTTATAGCCATGTCTGGCACACATCTCTGAAGCCACACAAACTGTGGTCTGTCACGCTACAACTCTTTGATTCATTCAAAATTATTTTCTTTTCCTCCTTAAAAAATTAGCATTCCGTTATTATTCAGAGTCAGTGAACTTGGCTTAGTGATGGCTCAGCTCTGACAGAGAGGAAAGTGAGATTGAACCCTCTTCTAGAAACAGGAGTATTTGATCTAAACATTGTGCCTCTATGGTATGGCCATTGATGGATGTGTTATCTTTCAGGTGACACATTAAAATATGGCCCTGATTTCCCCTTTTGTCATTTGGACAATATTTATTACTCAAACACACCACCTGAAAGATGTTAGTCTCCAAACACATTTACTACACAGCAATAAAAAATGTTAAGAATATCTCACTGATTGTAAAACATTGTGGGACATCTTTGTTCCTTTGCCTGATTATGTGTCTTTCATTGTATGAAAGCCAACCAGTCTTCTTCAGCTCAACTGTCCTTTAAGATGTTTCAGAATTCTCTCAATAATATCAGTCCCTCTTCCACTTGTTGCCTGTTACAGTATGTGTAGTCATTAGTAAATCATATATTATTTCAAGAAACCTTGCCTTCATTGTTATTTAGGACTAATAGGAACAATGCTGACCCCATGAACTTCAGAGGATCATTACCTACAATCCTACTTGATGGGAACAACTCTAAGTTACAAACACCTTCTATTTTCTACTGCAAACAGTTCCTGGACCAGCTGCTTATTTGTCATCAATCGCATAAACTTAATCTTCTTTGCAAAGCTGATTAGTGCAACTTTATTGAATGTCTTCTCAAAAATCAAGTAGATTGTATTCACTTTTCTCTTCGTTTCATTATTGCTGAAGATTGATGAGAAGAACTAATTTAATGTCTTTCACTTACCAACTAAAATATTTTCTGACATTAAAAAGTATTGCCCTCTTGCTGTTGTTGAACATTTAGCAAATTCCTAAAATTCTGATCTGGACCTCAATTTTATTCCAGGACGTATGACCAGACCTTGTTTGTTTATCTCTTTAAATGTTCTATTTTCCAGTTATTAAGATAAGACCATAACACATAGGAACAGAAATAAGCCATTTGGCCCATCGAGCCTACTCTGCCATTCAATCACGGCTAATCCTTTCTTTCCCTCCTCAGTCTTACTCCCTAGCCTTCTCCCTGTAACCATTGATGCCATATTAGAATTAGAATTATAATATCTTTATTGTCATTGTTGTGGAGCAATGAAACACAGTTTAGCAGCTCAACGTTTTGCAGCATGACAAAGAATATGTACATAAAATAAACTCTAAAACTCTAAAACCTCAGGAGTGCAGTCCAAAATTAATAATATATGGATGGGGGGGTAGGACTATTGCACACCTGCCATTCCTGGAAGTGTGATGCATTTAGCTGCCGCCGTCTTAGGAGGGGGGCAGGAGAAGGGAAGGGGGTGTTATACATTTCACTGCTTGTGGGTAGAAGCTGTTAAGGAGTCTCTTTGTTTTCGTCCTTAATGCTCTGTATCTCTTCCCAGTCAAGCTCTGCCTTAAATACACCCAACGACCTGCCCTCCACAGCAGCCTATGGTAATAAGTTCCACAAATGCACCACTCTTTGGCTAAAGACATTTCTTCGCATCTCTGTTTTAAACAGACGCCCCTCTATCCTGAGACTGTGCCCTCTTGTCCTTGACTCCTATCATGTTATTAAATTAAAAATCTGATGTAATTTTGTATGTTCATTCCCGTGGAAATGCAGAATAGTTTCCTCTCTCTCACTCAACTTTTAGTGATTGTTCTTCTTTCTCAGTTGTGTAAGGTATTAATGTCATTCATTAAAATTCTATAGAGGTAAGGTTACCATGTTGAGTGATTCTTGTGAATTTTCCTACTTATGGACAAAATGGATTTGTAGACATCTGTAAAAATGGAACTCGTTCATTATCCAGGGAATGCATTTTCTACAGATATCTGTCAAAGAGCAGTCCTGCAATTGTAAATTCTCTTTATAGATAATTGCTCTTTACATTTTAAAATTTTCAGAAGTACATAGAATGTCCATTTATTTTCAGAAATATAGTAAACAGCAAATAAAGGGGAAATAGATGTTCAAAAAGCAAAGCAAATGATAAAGATTCTAGAAACTTAAAACAATTAGAGAAACGCTGGAGGTGGTTAAATGACCATAAAGTACCTATGGAGAAGGAAAACCAATGCTTCAGTTTAACAACATGAGTCCCGACCAATGGTTACTATCCCGAAACTTTTACTGAAGTCACAGATGAAAGGGTTGAACTTGTCAACTCTGTTCCACTGTGAAAACAACTTGTTCCATTTTGGCACCATCTTCTGCTCATTTTGTCTGAGGCTCACCTCATAGCACCTGAAAACTGTGTGCATTAATGCTTTATGCTGTCTCATAAGCATGCTTTGTCCAAGCATGCCCTATGAGAGAGAGAGAGGGAGAGAGAGAGAGAGATAGAGAGAGAAAGAAACAGAGAGAGAGAGATCGCTGTACTGTATGTATTACAGAACACATTGTGGAAGGGAAGGCAGATAAGATTTGTGAATCCTGCAATGACTTTGTTCATCCATTTAACATTTACTCCAGCTGCAAGGCTTTCACACTACGGTAGTCCCCACACCATAAGGGTACCAGATATTTAAGGTTAAATAGTGTCAAAGAAACAGAATTAGATAGTTGTCAACACAATGTCAAGATACTTCCTTGATATACTGACAAGAAGTTAAGGTGAGGATTTTTTGTGCATGATCAAGTCTTCAGTATACTGGCACCCTTATCTCTCCAAAGAATATGCAAACATACTGGCTGGTTCTTCAGACATTCCAAAAGAAAAAGAATCTCACTTTCAAATCACAACAGGACAAGCATCAAATTGCAAAGGGAAGTCACACCACCACACTGCTGTACAATAACTTCTGAGAAGACCTCACACAGTTCCAGTACGAGAATACCAAGAATCAATAGACAATGTGCTTGAAAAACGATGAGGCAAAGGAAGGCTTCTCTGCCAACTTGAAAAACCTTGGCCAGCATCCCAGAGCGAAACAAACTGATTCTCCTGGGTGGATTTAATGCCAAGTTTGGAAAGGGATCAAAGCTTTAGAAGGAAAAATGGTGAGGCAGGAGCAGGGAAAGTTAATACCAAGCGACTTATCTGCTTGAAAGAATAACTGGAACTCTGTCCTGAAATAACACAAACTCTTCCATCAGGGCCACATGGCAACATCCTCAGTCCAAGCACTTATACCAGTTAGGCTATATCTGATCACTCTTACCATGATGGGTCTCAGTAACGGTTGTGTTCACTATTGTCACACAAATATTGATCTTAATAAGTCATAGTGTTGGTACAAGGCGAAGTACCTTTCTATAATATCACCCAAACCAAACAACGATTCAAGGATTCCAGACTCAAAGTACAAATCTGAGATTCATCATCCTGCAGGCAGTCACAAAACAAAGAAACACCATGGAATCTGTTCAAGAAAATATCAAACACCCAAAGCGCGCAAAAAGAACAAATTGCACAAATGGCAAAAAGCAGGCAACGCAGAAAACATCAAACATCAAACCAGAGTCCAGTAATATTCAGTTTAGTTCAGTTCAGTGCCAGGCTGCCAGCCCACTGCAGGCCGCAGAGACTTTCTTTGCTGAGTGCTCCGGTCCACATTGATCAAACCACTCAAAAACAGCAAAAAGTAAACAGACTCCAGAAACACATGCAACATGAATCTCAAACTTCCCCAAAACAAGTCCACAGCCTCGTGGATCAATCCTTGCAATGTGGATCCCATTTCCTCTGAAGGCATTTCCTGCACTTTCCTCTGAAAGCAGCCAGCGAGAGGGAGAGAAAGACAGGTCAAATGCAGAAAGCACCAACCCATTCTCTGCTCTCACCCCCCTTGGAGACAGCAAAGCACCAGATCGCTCATTCAGCCCAAAAACACCACATCAAAATGTAAACCACAACTCCAGCAGAGCAGTAGAATCATATTTATAACAAAGAAAAAGAACAAAAGAAGTAGCTTCATGAACTGTCTGCAGGATGTCACCATTAGTCACATCGTTTGCTGGAGCCATCTTGAAAATCATACGCTTTCCACAGTTCTTTATCAATTGACACTTTCATCTCAGCTCTGATACAATTACCACTATAACAATCAAAATCTATATTGTCCATGTCAGAGATCAGTTCAGTGAGTCATTTATTTTTGTAAACATTACAGATCTAAATATTATTACATTGATAAGTAAAGAAGACAGAGTCAATCTTAGAGACACTGATCAGTTGGGCAGCATGGGAAAGTTATATTGAATGTATACTGCTGGATGAATATTCCTCTGGAATAATTTAGCAAAGACAAGACAGCTCACTCTTTTAATGACAAAAAGGGTGGAGTATGCTTTATGATTAACTCATCATGGTGCCATCCCACACCCACAATTTGGAAAGTTGATTTCTATCTGTGTTTCTATTTACTATGTATGGTCAGAGACTGAAGACCGCAGCATCAGTAGTGAGGACCAAGATGGAGGAGGACCATGAGCAGGGGAGGTGGAGGAGTGCTTACAAACCTTGCTGCATTCTGGCAGCCTGGTTTGCCTCTGCAACACGGGTGTGTTTAAACTAAGTAGTGGTGGGGGGGGGGGAGGGGACGAACTGGAAACATAAGGATGGAGATAAAGGGAAAGTGAGGATAAGAAAAGTTAAAAATGACAGCAGAAACAACAGAGCAGAAAGCTCAAGAAGGGATCGTACAGTATGGCCAAGTGAAATAGGAATTGATATGCAAACGACAGGAATTCTGCAGATGCTGGAAATTCAAGCAACACACATCAAGGTTGCTGGTGAACACAGCAGGCCAGGCAGCATCTCTAGGAAGAGGTACAGTCTCTCCCCCTCCCCCTCCAACTTTCAAATCTCTTACTCTCTCCTCCTTCAGTTAGTCCTGACGAAGGGTCTCAGCCTGAAACGTCAACTGTACCTCTTCCTAGAGATGCTGCCTGGCCTGCTGCGTTCACCAGCAACTTTGATGTGTGTTGTAGGAATTGATATGGGAGGTGAGGGGAGTAATGAATTAAAAGTATTGTATATGAATGCACGGAGTATAAGAAATAAAGTGGACGAGCTTGAGGCAAAGTTGGAAATTGCTAAGTCTGATGTTGTGGGAATAACAGAGACATGGCTTCAAGTGGACAGGGCCTGGGAAATGAATATTCAAGGTATACGTCCTATCGAGAGGACAGACTGATGGGCAGAGGGGGTGGGGTGGCTCTGTTGGTGAAGAATGATATTCAGTCCCTTGCGAGGGGGACACAGAATCAGGAGACGTAGAGTCAGTATGGATAGAACCGAGAAATTCTAAGGGTAGAAAAACCCTAATAGGAGTTTTCTACAGGCCCCCAAACAGTAGTCTGGATGTAGGGTGTAAGTTGAATCAAGAGTTAAAATTGGCATGTCACAAAGGTAATGCTACAGTTGTTATGGGGGACTTCAGCATGCAGGTAGACTGGAGGAATCAGGTTGGTACTGGACCCCAAGAAAGGGAGTTTGTGGAGTCCCTCCGAGATGGATTCTTACAACAGCTTGTACCGGAGCCTACCAGAGAGAACGCAATTCTAGATTTAGTGTTGTGCAATGAACTGGATTTGATCAGGGACCTCGAGGTAAAGGAGCCATTAGGAGGTAGTGACCATAATATGATAAGTTTTAATCTACAATTTGAGAGGGAGAAGGGAAACTCGGAAGTGTCAGTACTACAGTTGAACAAAGGGAACTATGGTGCTATGAGGGAGGAGCGGGTCAAAGTTCAATGGAACAACACCCTAGCAGGGATGACACTGGAACAGCAATGGCAAGTGTTTCTGGGAATAATGCGGAAGGTGCAGTATCAGTTTGTTCCAAAGAGGAAGAAAGATCCTAAGGGGAGTAAGGGGAGGCCGTGGCTGACAAGGGAAGTAATGGACAGTATAAAAATAAAAGAGAAGAAGTATAACATAGCAAAGACGAGTGGGAAGCCGGAGGATTGGGAAACTTTTAAAGAGCAACAGAAGGTAACTAAAAAGGCAATATGCGGAGAAAAAAATGAGGTACGAAGGTAAAGTAGCCAAGAATATAAAGGAGGATAGTAAAAGCTTCTTTAGGTATGTGAAAAGGAAAAAAATAGTTAAGACCAAAATTGGGCCCTTGAGGACAGAAGCGGGTGAATTTATTATGGGGAACAAGGAAATGGCAGACGAGTTGAACAGGTACTTTGGATCTGTCTTCACTAGGGAAGACACAAACAATCTCCCAGATGTAATAGTGGCCAAAGGACCTAGGGTAATGGATGAATTGAAGGAAATTTATATTAGGCAGGAAATGGTGTTGGATAGGCTGTTGGGTCTGAAGGCTGATAAGTCCCCAGGATCTGATTGTCTGCATCCCAGGGTACTTAAGGAGGTGGCTTTAGAAATCGTGGACGCATTGGTAATCATTTTCTATTGTTCTATATGTTAGAGTGGATTTCTTTTTGGGTAGATGATTTGTTAACACTTAAATGACTTTGGCCACCAGACTTCTATTTTAACTGTTTGACAAAGGACTGTGGATTGAGTCCACCACAATGGGCTTCCTAAAAGGTGTGAATACTAGATACTTCTGGTAGTTTGACCTGATACTGTAGTTTCGAAGGCAGTATCACCTATACATTATAAATATTAATTGTATTAATTGTCTTCTATGTTAGCATGGGAAATGCCAAATAAATGTATCGTAGACTTAACTTACATTCCTAAAGGCTGTAGATACCAACCCAGACATGTTGGCATCGGGAGGAAAGGATGGTGTGAGATTTTGTATGTAGCTTCAATAGGAAGCATTGTCTATGCATTGTCTATAACTTCCAAGTAGCGATTGCCTTCGTGTTTAGCATATAAATATCAAGCCCACATTTAGCTAGCAGACTTTTCTGCGGAAAGCGTCTCCGTCCGTAAGATGCCTACTGTATCTTGTTGTGTCGAATAAAGAAGCTGCTTTGTATCTACCAGTGGCTGTCTCTCCGGTAATTTCATCCTTGCTACAACATTTGGTGTCAGGAGTGGGATACCTTCGTGACCCGTCGAAAAGTGGCAGATTGTGGAATACATACTCTGTGGTTTTAAGTATGTACTGTTTAACTGCTACCCGTCTATGATATTTTGCGTAGTGTGGGAATTAGTGTGGGGATGTCTCAGGGAGAGGTTTTACCCAGAGAGATCTACCAGAATGGCACCTATTGAGGTCAGGCAACGTCAGGTTGAGAACAATGACAATCCGAATAAGCCCTTGACCTTGTTTATGACTATTCATAAGCCCTTCATCCCCGGGGAGAAACAGAGCATTTTGTCCGAGTTGCCCTCACTTAAAGTCGCCTGTGGGAATTCAGAATTCTGGCGTAAGCTCGAGGAAATGGTTGAAATTCACCAGATGCACCCTGAAGATATACACGTGTTAGTGAAAGCGCAGTGCCCGAGGAACATGTGGGACAGAATGGCCCGGGGGGTGCAGGATAGTACATGGGCAACTACAGGGAGCGCCAGTAATGAAGAAAGATATCACTTCTTTAAAGGGGAAGTGAGACAGTGGCTGGGGGGAGGCGAGAGTAGCTGGGGAATGATAATGGCAGTGATTCAAAAAGCTGACGAGACAGCCATGGATTATGCAGAACGTAAATATTGAGCCTACGAGGAGTATTCCGGGTTGGATAACCCAGGGAGGGACGATCCTGTCTTCCTAAAAATGCTGAAGGAAGGTCTGAGCTCAGCCCACCAGGAAGTTTTAGATTTAGGCATAACAGTAGGGTCCAACTACTCTGCGATAGTTTTGTGGGCCAGTGAGATAGACCAAAGGAACTGCAAGAGAAATCGTAAAGTGTGTATAGTGGAGGCAGCCGCTGTGATGTCCCGGAGAGTTTGTTTTGCTTGCCAACAGCCAGGGCACTTTGCAAAGAACTGCCGGACCAGGTATAAGGCAGTGAAGGAGTTGATATGCTACAGCTGTGGCCTATTGGGACATAGCAGGAGACAGTGTCCAAAAGGGAGGGGGAAAACCCAGGCAATGGTCACAGCAGACATCCCAGTCACTCACCCCATCAGCAACCAGTCTGACTGTCGATCAGATCAACGAGTTAGTGATAGCGCCTCTTAAGGCAGAGAAGGATGTGGCAGCAGGCTTCACGGCCAGCTCTGATGACTCACGGATGCACATAACGGCATTGTTAGAGGGACGGCAATGCAATATGTTAGTGGACACAGGGGCATCTGTATCGATAGACTTGCCCTTACCAAAAACCGGACAGGCCAGTTATATCAGGGGTGTAGGAGGAAAAACAGTAATAGCAGAAAGAAGTGAGAAGCAAATACTAGAAATCAGGGGAGTACAGCTTCCAATGTATTTCTGGGTATGTCCAAATAATGAAGGCACGATCTTTGGAATAGATATCCTAAGGGAAGCAGTAGCTGTTATAGATTCAGAAAAAGGAGAAATAATATGGACGAGTCAGGGGCAGCGAACGCGCACAACCAACAGAATACACGGCCTGGCTAGCATAGGCGCAGCTGCCCCGATCATTAGAGACTGGAGCCAGGATGGTGTCTATGGGTTACCTTGTCAGCAGTTCCCAGCTGTGTGGACTAGAGACAAGCAAGATTGTGAGCAGGTAGAGATGGACCCAGTTAAAATAGAGGAGGGTCTGTATAAACCCCCGAAGCAGGACCCTATACAAACTGACACCCTGACCGCTGTTCAGGGTATAGTGAAGGAACAAAAACACCAGGGGATACTCAGAGAGACTGCGGCCACTCCAGAACTTATAGTTTTCCCAGTTCCTCCAAGGGCAGACATTGCTGCGAATAAGGAAGCAGAGGGACAAGAGGCAATTGAAATTGCAAGTGTGCAGGAGGAAATGAAAGAAGCCAGGTTAGTAAAATTATATGAAGAGGTAGAGGCAGAAGGGAAGGAAAAATGGAGGAGAAAAGGAGCGAAGAAGGGTCCAGATGGGTGCTGGACACATGGGGATGTTGAGAAGTTCTGCGGCCATTGTATCACTTGTGCCCAGCATAACCCTGGTAAGGGCAGAAAGCTACAGCGGGCAAATCAGCCACGGGCAAGGGGACCCTGGGAAAACATCCAGATAGACTTCACAGGGCCCCTGCCAAAAAGCAGGGGAAAAGTTACTGTCAACTTAAGGTATTAAAGGACCGAGCAAAACAATAACAGCGAATCGCTGATCAGAAAGCGCCAGAGGGAAAGGGGATAGTTCTTCCACAGCCCGGCGACCAAGTCATGGTGACGGTGCTGCCAGAAAGGCCAGGGTTTGCCCCCAGTGGATAGGACCACAGACGGTACTCTTAACCAATGATACGTCTGTCTGTGTACAGTCTCGGTGAGGCAGCCAGTGGAAACACTGGACTCAGGTTAAAGCATACAACTCACCCTCTTGTTGCTCCCACAGACAGCGGGGGACCACGTGTACCTATTAACCATGTAATTACAGAAAACCTAAGAGAGGAGCACCAGCCGGCCATACCAGACCTGACCACAGCTGATGAAAACATACCCGGAGAAAACGCAAAGGCAGAAAACGCTGAGAGCGTGGCAGAAGACACTGAGAACGTGTTGGAAAAACCATGAATAGCCTGCTAAAGTGTGGTGACTATGGTACTCTGTAAAGAAGACTGGTTGCTGAAGGTAGATGATTAATTTTATAGCAATAGCATAGTATAGAAAATAATTTGGGAAACAGATGGGGAGAGATTTCTGAGTTAAAACAGAGATGGCAAGTTCCACCACTTCGATGGCATTTCAGACTACACACGCCATCTGGAAGCAATCACCCCCAGTCTGAGGAGCTGGGCCCTTTTCAGCAGTTGGGCTAGTGATCGACCGGACAGATCGGAAGGGGGTGCCACTGGGGAGAGGTCCTTGCAGACGTTTACGTAGATGCCACCTCAACCCCTTCCTGTACATCGATGAGAGAGCCCGTGGGTGCTCCTGGAAGGAGAGTTTCAGCAACCAGAGGATAAAGGGCTGAAGACAAAGGAATGTGATTAAGATGCAGTCAGCCTGCAGGCACACGAAAGGAGCTGCATTCCTAAAGACTTGGAACAGCCTCTCTGCTTAACATTTGGTAGGTAATGCTAGGATAGACATCCAGGTACATAAAATTGGGGGGGAATTTCGAGACCGGGCATTTTTGCTGCCCTATTTGAGCAGATCCTCCAAGGTTGGCCTTTCCTGATACAAATTTAATTTGTCCAGGAGGACCAAGAGGAGGGACTGTTAGAGTGGATTTCTTTTTGGATAGATGATTTGTTAAAACTTAAATGACTTTGGCCACCAGACTTCTATTTTAACTGTTTGACAAAGGACTGTGGATTGAGTCCACCACAATGGGCCTCCTAAAAGCTGTGAATACCGGATGCTTCTGGTAGTTTGACCTGATACTGTAGTTTCGAAGGCAGTATCACCTATATATTATAAATATTAATTGTCTTAATTGCCTTCTATGTTAGCACGGGAAATGCCAAATAAATGCATTGTAGACTTAACTTACAATCCTAAAGGCTGTAGATACCAACCCGGATATGTTGGTGCCGGGAGGAAAGGATGGTGTGAGATTTTGTATGAAGCTTCAATAGGAAGCATTGTCTATAACTTTCAAGTAGCAATTGCCTTTGTGTTTAGCATATAAATATCGAGCCCACATTTAGCTAGCAGACCCTTCTGCGGAAAGCGTCTCAGTACGTGGATACCTGCTGTACCTTGTTGTGTCGAATAAAGAAGCTGCTTTGTTTCTACCAGTGACTCTGTCTCTCCGGTAATTTCATCCACACTACAACACTATAAATTCAGGATCAGTTCCTGTGGATTGGAGGGTGGCTAATGTTGTCCCTCTCTTCAAGAAGGGAGGAAGAGAGAAAACGGGGAATTATAGACTGGTTAGCCTGACGTCGGTGGTGGGAAAGATGCTGGAGTCAATTATATAAGACGAAATTACGACACATCTGGATAGTAGTAACAGGATTGGTCCAAGTCAGCATGGATTTACGAAGGGGAAATCGTGCTTGACTAATCTTCTGGAATTTTTTGAGGATGTAACTATGAAAATGGACAAGGGAGAGCCAGTGGATGTAGTGTACCTGGACTTTCAGAAAGCCTTTGATAAAGTCCCACATAGAAGATTAGTGGGCAAAATTAGGGCACATGGTATTGGGGGCAGAGTACTGACAAGGATTGAAAATTGGCTGGCTGACAGAAAACAAAGAGTAGTATTAATGGGTCCCTTTCAGAATGGCAGGCAGTGACCAGTGGGGTACCGCAGGGTTCAGTGCTGGGACCGCAGCTGTTTGCAATATATATTAATGATGTAGATGAGGGAATTAAAAGTAACATTAGCAAATTTGCCGATGACGCAAAGCTGGGTGGCAGTGTGAAATGTGAGGAGGATGTTATGAGAATGCAGGGTGACTTGGACAGGCTGGGTTAGTGGGCAGATGCATGGCAGATGCAGTTTAATGTGGATAAATGTGAGGTTATCCACTTTGGTGGTAAGAACAGGAAGGCAGATTATTATCTAAATGGAGTCAAATTAGGAAAAGGGGAAGCACAACGAGATCTAGGTGTTCTTGTACATCAGTCACTGAAAGCTAGCATGCAAGTACTGCAGGCAGTGAAGAAAGCTAATGACATGCTGGCCTTCATAACAAGGAGAATTGAGTATAAGAGCAAAGAGGTCCTTCTGCAGCTGTACAGGGCCCTGGTGAGACCACACCTGGAGTACTGTGTGTGGTTTTGGTCTCCAAATTTGAGGAAGGACATACTTGTCATTGAGGGAGTGCAGCGTAGGTTCATAAGGTTAATTCCCGGGATGGCGGGATTGTCATATGTCGAAAGATTGGAGCGACTGGGCTTGTATACTCTGGAAGTTAGAAGGCTGAGAGGGGATCTTATTGAAACATATAAGATTATTAAGGGATTGGACATGCTGCAGGCAGGAAGCATGTTCCTGCTGATGGGTGAGTCCAGAACCAGAGGCCACAGTTTAAGAATTAGGAGTAGACCATTTAGAACGGAGTTGAGGAAAAACTTTTTCACCCAGAGAGTGGTGGATATATGGAATGCTCTGCCCCAGAAGGCTGTGGAGGACAAGTCTCTGGATGCTTTCAAGAAAGAGATGGATAGAGCTCTTAAAGATAGTGGAATCAAAGGTTATGGGGATAAGGCAGGAACTGGATACTGATTGTGGATGAACAGCCATGATCACAGTGAATGGCGGTGCTGCCTCAAAGGGCCGAATGGCCTACTCTTGCACCTATTGTCTATTGTCTAATGTCTATAAATCTGCTCTGAGTTGGTGGAATGAACAATATTTAGGGATTCATATTTGACTCTGAATGAATATGCTACAGTTATCACCGACTTCATCAAAGACACAAGAGGTACTGCAGATGCTGGAAATCTAGAGCAATACACACAATGTGCTGTAGGAGCTCAGCAGGTCAGGCAGTAGCTATGGATGGGAATAAACAGCTGATGTTTCGGGCTGAGACCTATTTGAGAACATACTGTACATACCCAAATCAAAAGCTGTGGATGAAACAGAAGATTCATATTCTGCTGAGGGCTAGATAGGAGCTCCGTTACGATCTATGGATGTTTAGTAAACGCAATTCTGTTTGAGGTTAGAGACAGGATCAGATGCATGTCAGCTCTGGCAGGGTTTGCAGGCCATTACTTCCTTCAAAGAGAAGCATAACATCATGAATGGCTGTGATGCTTCACTCCCAGATGAGCTCAATGCCTTTTATACACACTTTGAAAGGGAGAATAAAACCCTGCAAATCCCTGCAGCACCTGGTGACCCTGTAACCTCTGTCTCTAAGCCTGACGTCAGAATAGGGCGAACCCTCGGAAGGCATCAAGCCCTGATGGTGTACCTGGTAGAACTCTGGAAACCTGTGCCAACCAACTGGTGGGAGGGTTCAAGGACGTCTTCAACCTCTCACTGCTGTGGTCGGAGGTTCTCACATGCCTCAAATAGGCGACAACCGTACCAGTGCCCAGGAAGAACAGGGTGAGCAGCCTCACCAATGTGACACTCAAATCTACTGTGATGAAGAGCTTTGGGAAGTTGGTCATGGCTAAGTGAGGACCTGGACCCGCTGGACTTTGCCTATCATCACAATAGGTCTACGGGGATACAATCTCACTGGCTCTCCATTCAGCCTTGAAAAACTTGAACTATCAAAATACCTATGTCAGGCTGCTGTTTATTGACTACAGCTCAACATTCAACACAATTGTACCCTCAGTTCTAATCAACAAGCTCCAAACCCTGGGCATCTGTACCTCTCCCTACAACTGGATCCTAGGCTTCTTCAGTATGGATTCGGAACTAACATCTCCTCCTCACTGGCAATCAACACTGGCACACCTCAAAGATGTGTGCTTAGCCCAGTGCTCCACTCTCTCTGCACCCACAATTGTGTGGCTAGGCACAGCTCAAATACCATTTATAAATTTGCCGATGACACAAATATTGTTGGCAGAATTTCAGATGGTGACGAGGCGGCGCACAGGAACAAGATAGATTAGCAGCTTGAGTGGTGTCACAGCAACAACCTTTCACTCAATGTCAGTAAGACTAAGGAATTTCGGGCCGAAACGTCGACTGTACCTCTTCCTAGAGATGCTGCCTGGCCTGCTGCGTTCACCAGCAACTTTGATGTGTGTTGCTTGAAATTCCAGCATCTGCAGATTTCCTCGTGTTTATGTAGTATACAACCTTGAGATTCATCTACCCCACTGACAGCCAAGATACAAAGAAAAGCATGGAACCCATTTAAAGAATAAACATCAACCCCCCCTCCCCCCACACAAAAAAATCGAATCGCACAAAGCGCAGTGATTAAGCCTTGCCGAAGACCCAGGACTCCTGCACCATCCTCTGACAGCATCGAGGGAGAGAGAGACCATCTGAACCCAGGGACCTTCCTTCTGGAACAACAACATTTATAACTGTAGTTTATAGTTTCTATTATCAAGTATTGCAATGTACTGCTGCCACAAAACATTTCACAACATATGCTAGTGATATTAAACTTGATTCTGATTCTGAATTTCAATGGTATTAACTCTTTACCTACAATGCCAAAAAGAGTCAAGCAATGGGGCCAGGAGTACTGAAGGTACATAAATGAAAGGGTGTCATGCAGATTAAGGCAATAGAAATTTTTGACGCAAAGACACCAATGATGCTAAACTGAATAAAACTTTGTTAAGTTGCTTTATGTTTAGACAAACTTTTCACAATAGTTGATACTAATTTTTTCTTCTTGTACAATTATTATACAGTCCCAGTTACCTTGTTTACCGACTACCATTGTAGAAACATAATAAATTAAAGAATCAGCAGTTGAAGAAGTCTAAGATGAGCAAAGAACTGGAACAATTTGACTGTCCTTATTCATTCTAAATATCAGTATGGATTATGGAATATATTTTGCCTCTAATTAACTTACTAAGATGCGTGTGGATATTATTTATTTAATTAGGTAATTTATCATTTTACTTCAAAAGCACAGAATGTGATGCTTGGAAATTAGCTTTTTAGGTACATGTCAATTGTCTGGTATGTTTTGAACTGACATAGTATTTTAAGCAAAGATTCTATGTTATACGATGCTGGTACGATGCCATTGCAAGGCAGGCTGCTTCAGAAAGAGTGACCCCAATCCAAATATTAAGGGATCAGTTACTCCACTCGAAAAGTAGACCTCATAAGAGTAACATAATAAGTAAAAAATATTCTGTGGTGAAATTAAGCTTTCTCTTAAATGGAATACTATTGTATGTGTTCCTGCTAGCCCAGGAAGGAATCATTTAACAGCTGTACTGTGCATCCCCATAATGATGGTCTTCTAGAATTTGAAGTGTGACAGAGCCATCAGCCTCAGGTTTAGTCACCCTGGAGTGATTTAATCAAATAGATTTTATTGTTATTAATGGTAATTAGATTTATTGCATGGAAGCTGCAGTTATCTGTTCCCCAAAATGCTGCCATCTTTACCTAGAAGGAATAGACAATTACTAAACCATTTATTTCCTTTCTGTTTTGTTAACATAAATCAACAACAGGAAAGGATTTTACAATGATAGTTTTACAATGAAGTCACAAATCACCTAAAGAGCACAATATATATAAGCCATATCCAGAAAGATATTTGGGCATCTTTTATCTTATGAGAGATTGTTTACTGTTTGAAGAGTAAATCTAGTTTCTATCCTTTTTCACCAGAACCATCCGAAAAGGCCAGCAGAATGTTTAACAGTTTTCAGATAACTGAATGTACATAGCTGTCTTTAAATTGACACAACTATCATCTCTGTTTTCAAAGATTCATGGGAGGTAGAAGATTGATAGGAAAAGGTGAGGAGGAAGTGGACTCCTTCTATAGGTGAGGTGTAATATCTGTGAAAGCTGTGAGAAATGAGATAAAATATTTTTAAAATTATGAAAATCATGATAACTAAACCCTTTTGATAAATACCCCAAAGCATGCTCCTGTTCTTATTACAAGCTTGAGTAGTTTGCAAAAATCTGTTCATGAGTTACATATGTGACATAAATGAAGACTTCCGTCTGGCTCTTCATAAACTTCCTTAAAAGGCAAAGTCAATGAATTCCTTTGACAGTGAGACAGTTACCATGACAACTTACACCTCCTTCCCAAGGTAGACATGAGAATAACTGCGATTAAGCTATTAGCATTTTTAACCAGAGATATTAATTTAAGTATAATTTTTTCATCTACCAGAACTAACACGCTGTTTATACCTGTAGACTCAACCATGGCAACAAATGCCAAATGAAAAATATAATGATTTATTGTCTCTTTACTGAATAAAAAAATGACAAACAAAAAGAACCAGAAAAAGAAAGAACACAGCCAGCATTTTAAAATGTAGTTATGTGAAAAGGTTCAAAATAGCTGAAGATAACAAGGTGTTGGTCCAGATCAAAGCTATCACCATTCTCGAGTGTATTTGTAAATCCTTCCTGCTGTTTATTAATTAGTTCTTCTTGTGTGTTATTTCCTACAGCTAGCATAACAAATTTAGCCACCAACTGAGAGGTAATTGACACAGCAGAGTCAGTACTCATTAGTGAAATAAAAAGACTTGGAATTCCTGAGGTGTTGGTTCTTGTGGAGTGGAGCTTGACCCTGGCCATGCTAGTTCAAACCAAAAATCCACCTTGATTCTCAGAAATAGACAATTTGTATTCCCAGGGTTAATACATAGGGTCTTCTAGGATGAATGGGACAGGTAGCAAAATGGTATGGGCCTAATATTCTGACTATTAAGCAGAACTATTGACCACAGTATAAGGACCATTTCATGTAATTCTACTAAAAAAAAGAGATGATCTGGGCGAACCCAAAGAAAATTCCTTTGTTTAGTTTATTTCGCTTCCATCCCCAATTCCCTTGCCTTAGTTATATGTGACATAGTAGACTATGTGAATTATACTAAAATGCCCTGATAAGTTGAATTGTTTATTGTGCTGTAAATGTTATGCAAGCTTATTTTTTTTTTAAGACTTGCATTGGCCTCATCACCTCTGTTCATCTGTACTCCTCTAGGCCTACAGCACATTATGTCTGCACCTCAATTCTAGACTCTTCCTCACCCCTCATTTTAAGCTCTGTGTCATTACTGGCCCCAAACTTCAACTGCAGATGCTATAGGTTGTTGGAGCTGGCTCCCGACACTCCGTTAGTACTCTCCTTTCCCTTAAGTCACCAATTTGATTAAGTTATTGGTGATCCACAGTAATATTTCCTAGAATCAAATCTGCCATCGTAATGCTCTTGTGATCTATCTGTTTTGCTATTTTAATGATGTTGAATCATTATGAACGTTTTTAATAACTAAAAATGGTTGAATAAAGGACCAAAGAAGAGGTAATCATTAAGATGAGGGGTATCAGTGTTGGGAATAAAACATATTCGATACTTTTGCAACTATTCAGCAATAAAATTGTTGAGGTCACAGGCAATGCATAAATTAAAGAACCCTTCAGCTCAAGCCCTGCACTGTATCCACAATTGCCAGTGTAAACAAATTATATCTTTATAATAGACCAGTTTATTGTCTATAGAAGTGAGATCCCCAAATGTAGTGACAAACTTTGCTGGTTCAGAATTAATTTGTTCCTTGGGCCAACCAATTAGAAATTGGATTTACACAGTTTAAGTGTATTTCGTATTGAATCCTCACAACTACCAATGATATTTTCATCCTCATCCGTTCACTTAAGCATTGTTAGTTGAAAAGAAAATCCTCCCACTGTGGCACAGTCAACTTGACCTTCAGCACATCACAGTTCCAGGAGAAGTGCAGGAAGCAGTATCAGCCAGGGCACATGAAATTTTTTGACCTCACAAAAAACTTTGACTCCGTTAATTGGTTGGGAGAGCCCTCCTTAAATTAGGTTGCCTGGAACATTTGAACATTTGATTTGAAATGCATGATGCTGACCATGATAGACCCGACCTCAGTGCAGACCTGTATCAAACAGGGCCACATCACAGCCTCAATACTTCTCCTGAATCATCGTCATATCAATACTGGCTTCAGTTCCAACAGTGTCCTTATTGGAGTGGGAATCTTCACAACTAATGAGATTCAGTTTACACCACCTTTATTGTACCTTATCTTTTTATTCAAGAAACAAGGTCACCCTTGAGTTAGTGGTCACATTGCAGGTCATAGATGATAATTACATTCAAAAGCTGAGTTCCATTTCACTGAGGTATGGAGGCACTAAGTACAGCAGACATCTTAAATCACTGGAGATATAATACTGGTATTGGTTTATTAGTGTCACATATACTGAGATACAGTGAAGAGCTTGTCTTGCATGCAGCTCATTCAGATCAAATTATTACACAGTGCGCTAAAGTAAAACAATAACAATGCAGAGTAAGATATAACAGCTACAGAGAAGGTGCTGTAGCTGTTACGGATAGGATACTTTCTATAGTACATCAATATAAGTTGGTAAGAGCCGACAGGAAGATGCCAAATTGGAGGTGATGCTACCTACCCATATTGATTGCTGTCTGTTGGTCAGGAAGTGAAGGATCAATTTTATTCTGCAATATTCTCCAGATTCACTCATGGGATAAGCAGAGTGATACAAAAGTACATTCCTAGGACAATATCTCAGGTCTTGAGGCCCTAGTTAGTCTTGACCAGATCCACTGGACAAACCATTTATTTCCATACTTGACATTGAAGTCTTGAAACATACATGTTATTCTGTCATGGGGGAAGATTACCAGGTAAGTAGAGGTGAAAGCCTAATGACATTTTCAAAATGGTCCTTGAAAGATTCCAATATCATTGCTATTTTTTGGCAATCTCTGGTCCATCCATTACTGCTCAGATGGAGAAACTCACACTCAGATGTCAAGTCAAGTTTATTGCCATTTAACTATATACATGTATATAACGTATATAACCATATAAAGTATATAGAAATGAGACAATGTTTCTCCAAACCAAAGTGTAAAGCACAGTAGTCACAAACACTCCTAATTTATGAAGGTAACACTAAACTGCTTGCATTCATGCAGAGAAATCCAGTGTAGTCATCAGAAGGAATGCACTACTTGTCAAATGCTCAACTATCTATCTCTTCAGGCACCTCCTGCCTCATCTGCAGTCGAGACTCTGGGTCCTGCATTGGCCTCCTCATTTCAAACACTTGAGAACTGCATTGGAAGGAAATCATCCTCAGTCTCCAGGGACAGAACAGAAAAGAAAAATCGGGAAATGAAGGAAGTAGAACATTTCAAAACAGAAAGAAAGGAATAAAGAGGAAATAGATTGAGCTGACAGGATACTTAGAAACAGCAAAACGTCAATCAGAGAAAAAGTTTAAACTAAAGGTTAGAGTAAATTATTCTGCTTTGTTTTTTATTTGTTCTGTATTTTTTGGATGAGGACATTACTGGGAAGATCAGGTTTATTATCCATCCATAATTGCTTTCAGAAGGCGGTGGTAAGCAGTATTCTACAATTGCTGCACTCCTTGTGGTGAAGATACAGTATATCCACAATTCCAGTTAGTAAGGAGTTTCAGGATTCAGAACAGTAAAAATGAAGAAATTCTAAGATAGTTAGAAATCAATTGTACAGCTTGGATTCCTCCTGGAGGACCTGGAGATGGTCATAGCGTCAAATGAATTGCGCTCTTTCCCGTTGTGGTGGTAATATTACAGGCTTGTGACACATAGTACTACATGAGAGAACAATGAACATAAGAATGGGTATAATAATTTCAGGGGGCATTATACCTGTGATAATATACTCTGTAATGCACAACTACTGCACCTCCCCCACTCCCCCACTACAAGTTTCCTCCCCATTGTAGCAAAATAGATCAACTTTATTGTCTCGTGTATATGCAGTATGTTCTCATTAGTTGAATACATCACACTTTTTAGGTAAACAAATACTGTAACTGATGCTTGTTTTAGAGAAAAAATTGAATTATGAATAATAATTAATGGCTTCAATTAAAAGTAGTATTCTTTACATTCAATCAATCCTGCTCGAGGCGTTTCCTCTCAGATCATTACAAATTATTTTTATCTCTTACCATGATGAATTCTAGATCTCCAAGGAATCTACAATTCATCATATTAAGAGATAAAAATTTGTTCCAAAATCATAAGATCGATGAATCTCCTTTTTAATTAAAGAAGGAATCATCCTGATCTTATGAGTGCCTGCCTAATTTCAATAATATCCTTGGCCAATGAAGTGCTGATAAGCAGAAATATCACTATTTTCTGCATTGTACTTCCTTCCACATTCCACTGTTTGCTTTACTGACCTCCTGCTGTAGACTGCTCTCATATGTGAGAATTAGCTCTCTGTCCTAGAAAGCACTTGTCCTTATATCCTGTGCATTTGAGAAAGAAAAATGCAGCCTATTCCATACATTTCAAAGATGGTTAAAAGCAAAAACCCAGCATAGTTTTGGTTGAGCAAGAGAGGGAGGAGATGGGAACAAAGAGGGCTGCTTTGGAATAGTCAGGTCAGGAGATGACAAGTGCTTGGGTAAGAATTCAGTAATAGATATGCCAAGGCTGAATGATAGGTCACTGATGTACAGAGTTGCAGAAGGGAAGCAAATGTAGTGTGCAGCATTTGTGGTCAGAGTTCACTGGGGACTCTGAAGCTGCAAAGATCAATTGCAATAAAATGTGAGTTGCTCATGTGGGATTGTCTGTTTTACAGTACTGATTTCAACTCTAGATATATATTAAGCGTTAATCATAGTTTCAATAAATAGAAAATAAATACTTCAGAATTACTGCACAATGGTATGAAATTGACATTGTTCTTGTTCTTTTCCTTTTGTCAACTTGTCTGTGAAGTTACCTAGTTAAAGAGAAACTGATACATTTTCAAAAAATGTGAATATAACTCTACAGATTTAATTAATTCTTTTTCAGAAAATAACACCAAATTAGCATGAATAAATTTCATACTTAGTTTGAATTTGCATTGAATAACATGGTCCCAGGCAAACTGACCTAATTTTCTTTTTAACTAATTCTATCAGTTTAAACTGGGAATGAAGCTGATTGTTCTCTTTGTTCCTGTGATGAATTTATGAAAAAGTACTTCACTATTGTAATACTTTAAATAGAATTATTGTGGATAACGAAATTGTCCTGATCATTCACCTGTGCTTTAGGAGAGCTTTCCTATGTTAAGCAAAGCATCCACATTCCTCCACAGGATATGCCAGGAATGTTCACAACAAAGAGCTTTCGACAAGAAAGAACCATCACCAGTTGGTTCCTCAAACATCTAGTTCAGCCCATAGAATCAGGTTTGACCTGCTTGGGGGAAGAAGTCTTCTTCCATTTATATAAAAATTGCGATATAAGTGTTTCAAACAATTTTACAGACTCTGATTTTATTATGTGAACTTCTGGTAAATAATATGCCATCATTGCCACAGGTCTCTCGGATCTTGAAGACATAATCTTTGAAAATGTGGTGTGTATGCTATCTACTTCCCTCCCAATAAGCTTATTGCCTCTACCCAGTCAGCCCTCAGCCACCTCCACTCCAGGAAAAACTAGCACAGCTTATATAGCCTTTCTTTATAATTGTAACACTCCTATCCAAGAAATAGCACAACAAATATTGTCTGCATCCTCTCATGCACAATCACATCTTTCCTATAGTGTGACAACCAAAATTTCTACCTCAAAGTTTGCTGATGCTGCTGAACTCCGTAACTATGTAGGAGGATGTAAACGGGTTTCAGTGGCATACGGATAAAATGAATCTTTGGAGGAAAACATCAGAATCAGATTTATTAGCACTGTCTTACATAAAATGAAATGGCAGGTGGAATATAACATGGACAAATATCAAGCATTGACTTAGGAGCATAAAGCAGAAAAGCAAAATAGTTATTCAACTGTGAGGGATCACATGGTGTTGCTCAAAGTGAGTGACTTTTCCTTGTTTGCAAGTCACTATAAACCAAGGTGTGAATGCAGCAAGCTATGAGGAATGCAAAAGGTAAGTTACTTGAGGATTTGAATACAGGAGTAAGAAAGCCTTACTGATATTGTTCAATGTGATACTGAGTCTGTGTCTATGTGTACAGTCTCAACAAGGTTCAGTACGTTCAAAACAGAGGTTGATAGATCCCTGGACATTGAGGTAGAAGTCCTGGTCGCCACACTGTAGGAAGATGTGATTGTGCATGAGAGGATGCACAGAATATTGACAGTTCTATTTCTTGGATAGGAGTGTTACAATTATAAGGAGAGGTTAGATAAGCTGTGTTTTTTCTCTGCAGTGGAGGAGGCTCAGGGGTGGCCAGGGAGAGGAGCAGAAACTTATTGGGAGGGAAATAGAAAGGATAGATAGAAGAAATATACTTTTCCCCATTGAAGACAAGATGGTGTAGGTTAAAGGGTGAGAGGTAGGAGGTTTGGATGGTATCCGAGGGAGAAATATCTCACACAGAGGGTGGTTGGAGTATGCATTGCACTGCCTGAAGAGGTGGTGGAGGCAGATACTGTGGTGACATTTAAAAAGCATTTGGACAAATGGTGGCATCCGTTAGTCTCGCGAGACCATGGATCTGCGCCTGGAAAGTCTTGCTTCAGTCTGTGTTGGTAGAGCAGTGTCTGTTGTGGCTGTAGAGGCACAAGCTTCATAACCGGTAGGCCGCTGCTTTCCGTGTTGTGCCGTCACGGTGAGGCGACGCTGGAGTGTCCTCTCCAGGGCGCAAGTCTGGGCAAGGTTGTATGGAAGACTGGCAGTTGCCCATGCAGCAAGTCTCCCCTCTCCACGACACCGCTGTTGTCCAAGGGAAGGGCAAGGGCCGATACAGCTTGGCACCGGTGTCATTGCAGGAGTTGCCAGAACGAGTTTGAAGGCAACATCGGACTGCCTTAGGGACTCCAGCTCCAGATTTGTCCTCAGGGTTTACTCCCGAAGCCTTTCCCATGAGTGGGTATGGCCGCAAGGTAGCGGAGGTTTGAAATCAGAGTTTTCCCTCTCTGAGATGGACTGCCTTCCCAGGCTGACGAGCTCCATCTACCCGAAGACAAGTATTTGATTCATAAAAGCATGGCATATTATGGAAGTAAACAAGATTAGTGTTGATCGGTACAGTAGGTAGCATGAACAAAATGGCTGAAGAGGCTGTTTCTGCACTTTATGAATTTGACAGAGTGACTCATATTTTGATGAATGGCAGAACAGGCTCAAAGGACCAGCTGGCCTTCTCCTACTCCTATTTCTCATGTTCATTGCATGTAACAGGCAGGGCTCATTTCTAATATTACAGCAGCTGTACATTATTTTCAAACTGATTTGGTTTTAAAAAAATCGATCATTTAAAATCAAAAATAGACACAGCTAGCAAAATGCTGGTAACATTTCATGGTTACAATATTGTCATATTCTCCTTTGTTTTAAGAAAAAGATCTTCCAGAAACTTTATCCTTAGATGCTTTTGTTAAATATTTATCAAATTTAATTAGAGAACAGCTTCACACAATAACGCCTTATTCTTTTAATACTGGGTGATATTGTTATAGAAAATACTATATCCATACTATATGTACAACAAAATTGGCTATTTGTAACAGTTGACCATTACTTTTGGTAGCTGCTAAATATCCTTGGCTCAGGTTAAAGTTATATCCAGTGCTTTGTTGTTTCTATTTCATTTACATTATGATTTTAACAGCATTATGTAAGTAAGTGATTCTGCGCATGCTATTAGGAAGAGCAAGATTTATATATGGTTACATTTAACTGGCTGGATATCACTTACACAGAGATGTCCCTTCCAGCTTTCATGCACAATAGTACGAGCACCTTGCAAAATGTTATTAATGCTGTTCTGAATAGTTTGTGAAATTTAATACACTGTGACTTCATCTACGACGAATAAATAGAGTTGACACAAACATCTGACATTCCTTTGTCAAGAAACATTAAGTGTAGCCTTTCTGTCTAATTTCCAATGTCTTCTGATGGAGAGAATGCGGTTCAGGAATACATGTGCATCAGCTAAAGTGCCAAGTGTTCTAAATTGCTAACTCTAATCTAAACAAATAGGGGCCTCATAATCTACAAGTTAATCATCTTTAACACGAGAATCCACAAAGATTAGACATAGCTTTTGCTATCTAAATACAAAAATGACAATTCTTCTTATCTGATTGTTTGTGGCTATAACAGATTCCGCAATGTTTACATTCCACAATTTATTCAAATAAAACACCTCAGCTGTTAGAGAAAGCCTTATCATAAGAATAAATACACGAGATAGAACAATTGAGATGTCTAATGAGGCAGCAAGGTTGACAGGACGCATAGACAAAATGTGAGGCAAAGTATCACATAAGAAAGCAGCATGTGGAAAGAATAATACAGCTAAAGACAGCATGTGCATTTGATGATGTTTCGTGCATCCAACGCAGGGAATGAAAGGGAGTAAAACAGGACTGGAAGAAAGAATGAAGTTATTTATTTGTTTTCCCAGATAAAAATCATAATGTTCAAAGATTCAAAGTAAGTTCCTTTATTATCAAGGAAGGTATAAATTTTACAACCTTGAGATTTGCTTGCTTACAGGTAGCCACAAAGCAAGAAACCTAAAAGAACCCAATTAAACAAAAAAGAGACCAAAAGCCCATGCGCAAGAGAAAGAAAACGAAAACACAAATCATGCAAACAATTGAAGTGAACAACAACATTCTGAACCAAATTGAATCCTCTGATCCAAAGCCCGGAGGAGCATGGAATAGGCCCAAAGCCTTGCTTATCAGTTCATCATATTAGCGGGCACGGAGCACAGCAGCTGGGGTAGCCTTCATAGCCTCAGGACCATGGAGAGAGGAGTGGCATCGCAGAGAGCAAGTGACATCAGTTCTTGCCTTGGATCCCAACTCCCTGTCTTTTCAGTCTATCTGGGCCAGCACTTATATTGATCAAACTACAGAATAGTGAAAGGCACCAGCGAGCGCCCTGGAGAGAAGAGTGAACAATACGGAGAGTGAGCAAAATTATCTCTCTCCTCCAATCTGGGCCAGCATTTAAATTGTCTAAACAATGGATCGCACCTCACTCAAGGACCCGGCTACTGCGAAGGGTTTGGGGCCTAGACCACACTGCCCAGTGATTCACTCTGGCCCAGGTTTTGCTGCCCAGCCCAAAATCACTCTCAAGCTTTCAAATCAGCCTGGCGCCCAGAGCAATTCAACCTCACACTTGGGCCAATTGCACGGGCATCAAATCGCCTCTGCCTTGGCGTCTTCCCTCGGCATCCAGAGCAATCCAAACCTTGTACCTGGGCCAGTGTACAGGCATTGAAGCTCCTTTGCCCTGACCTCTCCTCTCCAAATGACTCACTCCATCTGCATCGATTCTGCAACAGACCATCCCAGCTCATCCCTCGAACCTGCCTCGCCATCGCTCACCCCTCACTGTTTGCGGCAAGAATTTCACACAACTTACCTCAAAAAGGTGCTTTTAGTGATATTTTTGGTCTGATTTCTTAACATTTTACCTACCAGTGAGCTGTCACTTGCATTCAATAGTGCCATCATAGTTAATATAATAAATAGGACATTTGAAATTAAACAGAACACTTCTTCAATAAAGAAATGATAGATAATTAATTTATAAGAGCATTTTTGTCTTATTAGTCCCAGACTATTGGAAAGTTGATTGATGCAGATGTTACTGATAGAGTGATGACTGACAAAATGGGCTTCTAATCAGACTTAGATTGTCATAACAGCTCAGCTGAAAGAGGGGTTAGGTTCCTAGGTTTCTTGTTTTCAATTGATTCAGCACCTTAGGCAAAATGCATCTAATTTCAACATGAGAAGTCATAGGGATGGTTCTTAAGAAAATGAAATGCCAATTCATTTCTGCGATGTCTGCTGTTCCTCCATTGGTAACCCTCTTGTCTCTGAGCCAGAAGTTCAATGTCCGTATCAGATTGGAGTGTAAAGACTGCTAATCTGCCAGAATAGGGGTGGCATGGCAGTGTAGCGGTTAAGAAAGGGCATTACAGAGCCAGCATGGAACTGTATAACGGTATTACAGTGCAGCGCAGCATCGAAACCCACATGGTGAAGGGGGCAGTTGGTTCCATTCCGCCACCGTCTATAAGAAGTTGTACATTCTCCCCTTCACCACCTGGGTTTAATCTACCATTCCAAAGAGGTATGGGTCAGTAGCGAATATGGGTGTAATTGGGTGGTGCCAGCTTTTTGTGCCAGAATGGACCATTACTGTACTGTATCTAACAATAAAATAAAAATAAAAAAGTATTGTCGCTTGAATGCCTGTATGCATTCTCCAATATGTGCAAAAAATCTCATTGCACATTTTGAAGAAGAATTACAAAGTTAACCCGATGGCCATAACCAATATATAACAAAGGGGCCATTCCGTTCCTGATTCTCTGGTCTGCTCTTCCATCCCCAAGAACAATCTGTTTTCTCACACTTTCTGACGTAACCACAAGAAATATAACACTTGCTCTTTTACTTCTTCCCTTTCCACAATCAAGAGATCCAAACAATCCTGAAGAGAGCTGAACTTTTGCAAATCCATACTCACGTCATTCTACAGATATAAGACCGTAAGACATAGGAGCAGAATTAAGCCATCTGACCCATCGAGTCTGCTTTTTCTATCTCCTCCTCAACCCCAATTCCCAGCCTTCCCCCCGTAATCTTTGATGCCATGTCCAATAAAGAACCTATCAATCTCTGCCTTAAACACACCCGACGACCTGTCCTCCACAGCTGAAGTAGAAAGCATCCTGAGAAGCTGTATTACTACTTGATACAGAAACTGCACCGCGGCAGAGAGTAAGATTCTGCCACGGGTAGTCAAAACTGCCCAACACATCACCAGCACCAGCTACCCTCCATTAAAGACATATATACAGAAAGTTGCAGGAAAAGGGCCAGTAATAGAATGAAGGAGCTCACACATCCTGCTTGTTCCACTCCCATCAGAGAGGTGGCTATGGAACATCCACGTCGGGTACCAGTTACTTTTCCCAACCAGTAAGGCTGTTCAGCACCTGCAACCTCTAACTTTAGTGTGTTCAACCTAAAGCTTTAACTTTGTTTCCACTTCTATAGATACTGCCTGATCCACTGAGCGCTTCCAGCGTTTTTCAGTTTTATTTCAGATTTTTTGCATCTGCAGTCTTTTTTAAATTTTCATGGAGAATGTGAAGGTCTTTATGAAAATTGGAATACAGTATGTTATTGGGCAATACTGCATCCTTTTTAGATATAGCCCAATATTATGTTAGTATTCTGCTTGACCTGGCAATAGAATAAATGTGATGTTATAATGTGCAAATAAAGGTGAAAGTTGAAGCTTGTCCTTTAAAAATTATATTTATTTTCTTCAATCTGCCAAGTGCACATCTGCAAATGCAGCCCTTATAAAGATAGACCAGAACTTTATCTGACAAAGCTCTAAATGTGATAGAGTTGAAGCTACAATGAGCCACGTTATGACTAGTGGAGAACAATTACCTCTGTGTCATACACACACACTAATAAACGTCAGGAAGAACTATCCCCTCAATGGGATCGCTAGGTTTCAGCTAGCAAGCCATTCAGTAACTTGGTGTTTTTGGAACCAAGTCCACAGTTCCACAATTCCCACAGTTGCAGATTTGAGGATACAGTCATGCTTCTAGCTCAGTATGACTAGACTATTAAAAACTGAGCATCCAGTTATCCTTACACAAATGCTATAAAAAATGTAGAAAATGCAAGATACAGTACAACCTTTAGGCAGTAGGGGCAGATTTTCCTGCAAAAGTGGTGGAGATAGTGAGAACGACGCAAAAGGCTGTTGTATTGAAGGAGATAAATAAATGTAGCTTGCGTGGTTGGTCTGATCTAGGCACACGTTGGGTGAGAAAATCAGAGAGATTTGAAGCTGTAGAACGATCAGGGTGCATCAAATAGTGTAGGTTTGTTATACCCAAAGAATGATCAAAGATAATAATGAGAGAATATCACTCATGTTTTATTAATATAAATACTGTAGTTCGTAACTTTGTCCTTTGGATGGCATAGACAAGGTTCTGGAAAAATTAGCCAAAGATTCTACAGTCTGGTCAGACTGTTAATCACAACCACCAAGAGTGCCATTCCAATCATGGAAGAGGCCCCTGTGGATGAGCAATGTACCTACATAGGTCATTCTGCAAGAAGGACATGAACAGTATCCTAGTGCGGGTGAATAAACCATTTTACATGGATTGAGAGAAAGCACAGTGTTACACACCATCACTGATGCACAAAAGAGGAACTCAGATCCACTTTTAGATGAGTTGTATTGCATAACAGTCCGCAGTTTCGGATATCTCAGTTTGAACTAAGTGAAACAAGGCGGGATGAGGCATTGCCCTACATCTCCTTACAAGTCATCTTCAAACAGAGAAGCTGAGAGATCAGTGAAATGTATAGTGAAAGATTCACGAAAGTGAAAGACAGATAAAGTATTAATATAAAGCATTGACATAGATAATCTTCTCAGTAGAAGACTAATGTCAAACTCTGCTGCAGTATAGATGGATAGATATTGTATTAATCTTAAAGGAGATTAAAGTGTCACAGTAGCATTACATTACAAGTGCACAGCTATACAAATATTAGAAGATAAGTAAGAAAGAATAAAAAATAAGTTACCTCAAACAGTCTAACAGGAAAGGGTCATCAATTCCCCTGCAATAGCCTAATGGCCGAGGGTAAGAATAACCCCATATAGCGCTCTTTAGTGCACCACAGTTGTTATATTCTATTTCTAAAAGTGCTCCTCACATCACATTCATTCTATTTAAAAACGCAAACAACAGGAATTCTGCAGATGCTGGAAATTCAAGCAACACACATAAAAGTTGCTGGTGAACGCAGCAGGCCAGGCAGCATCTCTAGAAAGAGGTGCAGTCGACATTTCAGGCCGAGACCCTTCGTCAGGACTAACTGAAGGAAGAGTGAGTAAGGGATTTGAAAGTTGGAGGGGGAGGGGGAGATCCAAAATGATAGGAGAAGACTGGAGGGGGAGGGATGGAGCCAAGAGCTGGTCAGGTGATAGGCAAAAGGGATACGAGAGGATCATGGGACAGGAGGTTCGGGAAGAAAGACGGGGGGGGGGACCCAGTGGATGGGCAAGGGGTATATTCAGAGGGACAGAGGGAGAAAAAGGAGAGTGAGAGAAAGAATGCGTGTATAAAAATAAGTAACAGATGGGGTATGAGGGGGAGGTGGGGCATTAGCGGAAGTTAGAGAAGTCGATGTTCATGCCATCAGGTTGGAGGCTACCCAGACGGAATATAAGGTGTTGCTCCTCCAACCTGAGTGTGGCTTCATCTTTACAGTAGAGGAGGCTGTGGATAGACATGTCAGAATGGGAATGGGATGTGGAATTAAAATGTGTGGCCACTGGGAGATCCTGCTTTCTCTGGCAGACAGAGCGTAGATGTTCAGCAAAGCGGTCTCCCAGTCTGTGTCGGGTCTCGCCAATATATAAAAGTCCACATCGGGAGCACCGGACGCAGTATATCACCCCAGCCGAATCAAAGGTGAAGTGATGCCTCACCTGGAAGGACTGTTTGAGGCCCTGAATGATGGTAAGGGAGGAAGTGTAAGGGCATGTGTAGCACTTGTTCCGCTTACACGGATAAGTGCCAGGAAGGAGATCAGTGGGGAGGGATGGGGGGGACGAATGGACAAGGGAGTTGCGTAGGGAGCGATCCCTGCGGAATGCAGAGAGGGGGGGAAGGGAAAGATGTGCTTAGTTGTGGGATCCCGTTGGAGGTGGCGGAAGTTACGGAGAATAATATGTTGGACCCGGAGGCTGGTGGGGTGGTAGGTGAGGACCAGGGGAACCCTATTCCTAGTGGGGTGGCGGGAGGATGGAGTGAGAGCAGATGTACGTGAAATGGGGGAGATGCGTTTAAGAGCAGAGTTGATAGTGGAGGAAGGGAAGTCCCTTTCTTTAAAAAAGGAAGACATCTCCCTCGTCCTAGAATGAAAAGCCTCATCCTGAGAGCAGATGCAGCGGAGATGGAGGAATTGCAAGAAGGGGATGGCGTTTTTGCAAGAGACAGGGTGAGAAGAGGAATAGTCCAGATAGCTGCGAGAGTCAGTAGGCTTATAGTAGACATCAGTGGATACGCTGTCTCCAGAGACAGAGACAGAAAGATCTAGAAAGGGGAGAGAGGTGTCAGAAATGGACCAGGTAAACTTGAGGGCAGGGTGAAAGTTGGAAGCAAAGTTAATAAAGTCAACGAGCTCTGCATGCGTGCAGGAAGCAGCGCCAATGCAGTCGTCGATGTAGCGAAGGAAAAGTGGGGGACAGATACCAGAATAGGCACAGAACATAGATTGTTCCACAAAGCCAACAAAAAGGCAGGCATAGCTAGGACCCATACGGGTGCCCATAGCTACACCTTTAGTTTGGAGGAAGTGGGAGGAGCCAAAGGCGAAATTATTAAGAGTAAGGACTAATTCCGCTAGACGGAGCAGAGTGGTGGTAGAGGGGAACTGATTAGGTCTGGAATCCAAAAAGAAGCGTAGAGCTTTGAGACCTTCCTGATGGGGGATGGAAGTATATAGGGACTGGACATCCATGGTGAAAATAAAGCGGTGGGGGCCAGGGAACTTAAAATCATCGAAAAGTTTAAGAACGTGAGAAGTGTCACGAACATAGGTCGGAAGAGATTGAACAAGTGGGGATAAAACCGTGTCAAGGTATGCAGAAATGAGTTCGGTGGGGCAGGAGCAAGCTGAGACAATAGGTCGGCCAGGACAGGCAGGTTTGTAGATCTTGAGTAGGAGGTAGAAACGGGAAGTGCGAGCTATGGGAACTATAAGGTTGGTGGCAGTGGATGGGAGATCCCCTGAGCGGATAAAGTCGGTGATGGTGTGGGAGACAATGGCCTGGTGCTCCTTAGTGGGGTCACGATCAAGGGGTAAATAAGAGGAGGTATCCGCAAGTTGTCGCTGTGCCTCGGCAAGGTAGAGGTCAGTACGCCAGACTACAACAGCACCCCCCTTATCGGCGGGTTTAATAATAAGGTTAGGATTAGTGCGGAGGGAGTGGAGAGCAGAGTGTTCTGAAGGAGTGAGGTTGGAATGGGGACAAGGTGCGGTGAAGTCGAGACGGTTGATGTCCCGTCAGCAGTTAGCGATAAACAGATCCAGAGCAGGCAGAAGACCAGAGCGGGGTGTCCATGAAGAAGAGGAGGGTTGAAGACGGGAGAAGGGGTCATCGGTGGGGATGGAAGAGTCCTTGCCGAAGAAGTAGGCTCGGAGACAGAGACGGCGGAAGAAAAGTTCCGCATCATGGCGAACACGGAACTCGCTGAGGTGTGGGCGAAGGGGGACAAAGGTGAGGGTGGGCGAAGGGGGACAAAGGTGAGGGTGGGCGAAGGGGGACAAAGGTGAGCACTTCCCGTTTCTACCTTTTACCCAAGATCCACAAACCTGCCTGTCCTGGCCGACCTATTGTCTCAGCTTGCTCCTGCCCCACCGAACTCGTTTCTGCATACCTCGACACGGTTTTATCCACTCTTGTTCAATACCTTCCTACCTATGTTCATGACACTTCTCACGCTCTTAAACTTTTCGATGATTTTAAGTTCCCTGGCCCCCACCGCTTTATTTTCACCATGGATGTCCAGTCCTTATATACTTCCATCCCCCAACAGGAAGGTCTCAAAGCTCTACGCTTCTTTTTGGATTCCAGACCTAATCAGTTCCCCTCTACCACCACTCTGCTCCGTCTAGCGGAATTAGTCCTTACTCTTAATAATTTCTCCTTTGGCTCCTCCCACTTCCTCCAAACTAAAGGTGTAGCTATGGACACCCGTATGGGTCCTAGCTATGCCTGCCTTTTTGTTGGCTTTGTGGAACAATCTATGTTCCGTGCCTATTCTGGTATCTGTCTCCCACTTTTCCTTCGCTACATTGACGACTGCATTGGCGCTGCTTCCTGCACGCATGCAGAGCTCGTTGACTTTATTAACTTTGCCTCCAACTTTCACCCTGCCCTCAAGTTTGCCTGGTCCATTTCCGACACCTCCCTCCCCTTTCTAGATCTTTTTGTCTCTGTCTCTGGAGACAGCGTATCCACTGATGTCTACTATAAGCCTACTGACTCTCACAGCTATCTGGACTATTCCTCTTCTCACCCTGTCTCTTGCAAAAACGCCATCCCCTTCTCGCAATTCCTCCATCTCCGCCGCATCTGCTCTCAGGATGAGGCTTTTCATTCTAGGACGAGGGAGATGTCTTCCTTTTTTAAAGAAAGGGGCTTCCCTTCCTCCACTATCAACTCTGCTCTTAAACGCATCTCCCCCATTTCACATACATCTGCTCTCACTCCATCCTCCCGCCATCCCACTAGGAATAGGGTTACCTTGGTCCTCACCTACCACCCCACCAGCCTCCGGGTCCAACATATTATTCTCCGTAACTTCCGCCACCTCCAACGGGATCCCACCACTTAGCACATCTTTCCCTCCACCCCTCTCTCTGCATTCTGCAGGGATCGCTCCCTACGCAACTCCCTTGTCCATTTGTCCCCCCCCCATTCCTCCCCACTGATCTCCCTCCTGGCACTTATCCTTGTAAGCGGAACAAGTGCTACACATGCCCTTACACTTCCTCCCTTACCACCATTCAGGGCCCCAAACAGTCCTTCCAGGTGAGGCAACACTTCACCTGTGAGTCGGCTGGGGTGATATACTGCGTCCGGTGCTCCCGATGTGGACTTTTATATATTGGTGAGACCCGACGCAGACTGGGAGACCGCTTTGCTGACCACCTATGCTCTGTCCGCCAGAGAAAGCAGGATCTCCCAGTGGCCACACATTTTAATTCCACATCCCATTCCCATTCTGACATGTCTATCCACGGCCTCCTCTACTGTAAAGATGAAGCCACACTCAGGTTGGAGGAACAACACCTTATATTCTGTCTGGGTAGCCTCCAACCTGATGGCATGAACATCGACTTCTCTAACTTCCGCTAATGCCCCACCTCCCCCTCGTACCCCATCTGTTACTTATTTTTATACACACATTCTTTCTCTCACTCTCCTTTTTCTCCCTCTGTCCCTCTGAATATACCCCTTGCCCATCCTCTGGGTCCCCCCCCCTTGTCTTTCTTCCCGGACCTCCTGTCCCATGATCCTCTCGTATCCCCTTTTGCCTATCACCTGTCCAGCTCTTGGCTCCATCCCTCCCCCTCCTGTCTTCTCCTATCATTTTGGATCTCCCCCTCCCCCTCCAACTTTCAAATCCCTTACTCACTCTTCCTTCAGTTAGTCCTGACGAAGGGTCTCGGCCTGAAACGTCGACTGCACCTCTTCCTAGAGATGCTGCCTGGCCTGCTGCGTTCACCAGCAACTTTTATGTGTGTTGCTTGACATTCATTCTATTGCCAGGTCAAGGTGGAGTGTAAAAGGTGAGAAACATTTTCCAGAATTGTTAGTATTTTCCATAAGGTCCTTTGTTCTACCACAGCCTCCAGTAGGTCCAGTTTGACTCCGACAACAGAGCCAGCCTTTTTAGTCATTTATTGAGTCTGTTGACATCTCTCATGTTGGTGCCATTACCACAGCACACCACCACATAGAAGATTATACTGGTGACAACAGACTGGAAGAACATGTAAAGGAGAGGCCTGCAAATTCCAAAGGACCTCAATCTCATTAAGAAGTAGAGGCAGCTCTGGCTATTCTTGTACACAGCCTCTGTGTTGGTGCTCCACTCCAGTGTGTCAACCAGGAGCACCCCCAAGTACTTGTAGGTCCTCACCATATCCATATCCTCACCATCGATAGTAACAGGGAGCAGTGCAGGCTTGGTCTTCACCAATCTCCCTTGTCTTACAAATGTTGAGGTGCAGATAATTCAGCTTGCACCGTTTGACAAAGTTCTCTACCAGGGCGCTGTAATCATTCTGCTTTATACACCCAACTATTGCTGAGTCATCAGAGAATTTCTGCAGATGACATGACTCAGTGTTGTATCTAAAGTCTGAGGTATACAGGGTAAACAGGAAGGGAGCCAATACAGTCCCCTCTGGAGCCATATTGCTGCTTATAGTCATGTCTGATGCACAGACTGTGTTCTGCCAGTCGGGTAGTCCATTATCCAGGATACAATGGAAGAGCCAACCTGCATTGAATAGAGCTTTACCCCAGCAATGAGGGCTGTATGGTATTGAAGGCACTTGTCCAAATGGAAGTAGGCTCTGTTCAGCAGGTAGACGACAACATCATTGACTCCAAAGTGCTCCTGGTAGGCCTACTGCAGGGGAGGGAGGGCTGATCTGAACAGGGGTCGGAGGTGAGCCAGGAGCAGCCTCTCTATGGTCTTCATGATGTGCGAGGTCAGGGCCTCTGGACGGTAGTCATTCAAGACTTTCAGCTGGCCCTTCTTAGCTACTGGGACCACACATGATGTTTTTCATAAAGTCGGGCTGAGACTCAGATTGAAAATGCACTGGAGAACTCCAGACAGCTGCTCAGCACACTCTTTCAGGGCTTGTGGTTCGCACCATCCGGTCCCAATGCTTTGCCATGTCTGAGTTTCCCCAGAGCTCCTCTCACCTGCTCAGTACTGAAGCTGAGTCCATGATGACTGGGGAGTTGGTGGAAGGTGGGAGTTAGGGGAAGTGAAGATCGGGATGATAGCAGTTGATATGTAGAGGTGTGGATGTAGGTGCAGGGCAAGGAGGGAGTAGACAGTGGAAGCCTGTGTTGCTCATCCACGTGTTGAACTGGAGAGCGGAGGAGGGAGGAGGGGAGGTGTTGGTGCTGAGGGAGCATTGGGTGCCTCGGCTCCTGAACTGGTGTGCTGAGGGAGGTGTGACGGGGTGGGTAATTATCAAACCTATTGAAAAATTGGTTTAACTCATTAGCCCATTCACGGCTGCATTCCAAGGCTCTACAGCTAGGCTGATTGAAGCCAGTGATGTTCTCCATGCCTCTCCATACCTTCCGTGTGCTACTCTGCCCAAGCTTGCTCTCCAGCTCTCTCCTGTATTCCTCTTTAGCCCCCTTGATCTTCTCCCTCTGCACATGTTTCAATTCCTCCCTGTCTCCTGATCTAAAGACTCTCTTTTTGTGATTGAGAAGATCCTTTAGATCACTGGTGACCCATGGTTTGTTGCCAGGGAAGCAGCAAACAGTCCCTGATGGTATTAGTGTCCACACAGAAGCTGATGTAGCCAGTGATGCAATCGGTAAGTCTGTTACTGGCCTCCCCATATGGTTCACAAAGCACAATCTAGTCATTACCCTTAAAGCAGCCCTTCAGCCCTCTGGAGACTATTTCTATACTATCTTAATAGTTGCTGTACTTTGGGCTTGCACAAGGGCATGAGGTGAAACAGGTTGTGACCTGATCTTCCAAGTGAGGGACAAGCTGTCTAGCTGTATGCAACCTTAACATTTGCATACAAGAGATCCAGTGTTTTATTTTCTATTGCATGACGCTTGACAAACTGAAGATGGGTAGGTTTGTCAAGACAGAAACATGGTTGAAGTCTCCTGATACTGCAATAAACGCATTGGGGTGTTGAGTCTGGCATTTTGCAATGGTAGTATGTATGATGTCATACGCAGCATTGGGAAGGCAGAACGTAAACAATGATCAATATGGCATGGCTGAACTCGCGTGGTAGATAAAACGGATGCAAGCGCACAGCAAGCAGTTCCATGTCCAGACTGCAGATTTGTTCTTTCACAGAAATGTGACCGGGATTACACCATCCTTTGTTGATAAGCACAGCAAGCCCACCTCCCTTCTTCTTACCGCACCGTAAATTAACTCTGTCTGCTTGTATTGTTGAAAATGGTATATATGCCTACAAAAAAATAGACTGGTCCATCAAAGATTTTGGATGCATTTGAGTAAGATTCAGCTGAACCTGGAAGGGAAGATGATAAAAAGGCAATTGAAACAAGATAAACATCATGACAAAAACTGTGAAGAAAGATTCCAGGATAACATTCAAGTTACATGTGCTGAAGTACAACGCATGCAGGAGATAAGAAAATGGAATATTGGTGAGATTGTGAGGATATCTAGTTCAGTTGCTCAGAGCCCCATGAACTCAGCACAAGATACTCAAGGTAGTAGTGAGAAAGACTTTGCTTGAATATATTCCTGAAGTGAATTCTACAATTGCTGAAGAATCAATACAGAACTGGTTTAACAAGTGGCGCTTTCAATGAGTCTGGAGAAGATGCTGCATCTTTAATAGTTATTGGGTCTCTGAGATTAACATAAGCAAGGGAATTACAAATTTTGAAAGAATTCAAAACTCAGTTAATCACTTAAAAACATAAATTAGTAAATGTTGTTAAACTAGTTTCAACCTCCTTTCCTATAAATCGGGAAATCAGTCTAGTGCCTGCAATGACGTGTGATCTCATTGTACGTCATATCAGATAATACACCATAGTGTAATTCAATACAGTACAGGAAGAAAGTTGAATAAGCCAGACATACCTTTTAGAACTCTCCGTGTTCCCATTGTATATTCTGGAGGCTACTGCACAGACACTATTCATGAATGCAGCGGTTCTTTTAAACAGATTTGTAACATCTGGATCCTTTCAGTAGGCCTGTTAGTAAACAGCATGTACCATACACTTGACACCAACAGGTGTTTTAATTAATGCTGTTGGATCAACCTTCTGTTTGGCTAAAACTTGGGCAATTTAAATCCATTCCCATCAATAAATGAGTACAGATGGTACACCACATGCCTGAATATTCAGACATATACTGGGTATTCAGATTGTAGCAACAATACAGACTGGCGGCTCATTAAACTTTTCAGCAATGGTAAAAATAAGTATCATCAAATTCTTGTGCTGACCAAAGAAAACAATAAACAAAACCGCGGGATTAATGGAAGGAATATTCCTTGAAACTTCAGAGAACTGTTATGAAACAGAATTTGAGACCAACCCACATGTGATAGATGCTGTGAAAGTAGTAGTTGATGTCTACATGGTCTTTAATAAGGCCTTTGACGAGGTCCCATGTGGCAGGCTAATCTGGAAGGTTAGCTTGCATGAGATCTGAGGGAGCTGGTGAGTTGAATTCAGAATTGACTTGAAGATAGGAAGCAGAGCATGAATCTATGGAATTTGTTGCCACGGGCAGCAGCGGAGGCCAAGTCATTGGGTGTCTTTAAGGCAGAGATTGATAGGTATCTGAGTAGCCAGGGCATCAAAGGTTATGGTGAGAAGGCGGGGCAGTGGGACTAAATAGGATAAAATGGATCAGCTCATGATAAAATGGCGGAGCAGACTCAATGGGCCGAATGGCCTACTTCTGCTCCTTTGTCTTATGGTCTTATGGTCTTATGATTCCAGGAATGAGTGGCTTGTCATATGAAGAGCGTTTGATGGCTCTGGGCCTATATTCACTAGAATTCAGAAGAAATAGGGATGACTTAATTGAAACTTATGGAATGGTGAGAGGCCTTGATAAAGTGGATGTGGATGGTGGGAGAGTCTAAGACCAGAAGACACAGCCTCAGAATAGAGGGGTGTCATTTTAGAATGGAGATGAGGAGGAATTTCTTTAGCCAGAAGGTGGTGAATCTGTTGAATTGTTTGATACAGGCAGCTGTGGAGGCCAAGTTTTTATATATATTTGAGGTAGAGGTCAATAGATTCTTGATTGGTATGAAGGGATATGGGGAAAAGGCAGGAGATTGAGGATGAGAGGAAAATTGGATGAAACGGAGGAGCAGACCCGATGGGCCAAATGGCCTAATTCTGCTCCTATATCTTATTGTTTTATAGGCTTATGGTTGAAGGTCGATTTTCCAACCAGAGGCCTGTGACTAGGTGCCCCAGGGATCAATGCTGGGGCCTGTGTTATTCATTGTTTATGCAAATATTATGAATATAAATGTACATGACACAATTACCAAATTTACTGAGAATGTTCAATTAAGGGTCTTGTTGATAGTGACGGAGATTGCAATGAATCATAATTAGATCTTAATCAGTTAGGGAGATGGGCTGCAGAATGGAATTCAACTCATGTAAATGTGAAGTGATGTATTTTAGACAATCAAACCAGGGTAGGATTTACACAGTGAATGTCAGGGCACTGACAAATGTGTGGAACAGAGGGGCCTGGGAGTACAAGTACACAGTTCACTGAAAGCAGTCATGCAGGTAGACAGGGTGGTGAAGAAAGTATTCAGCATGCTAGCCTTCACCAGTCAGGGCATAGGGTTTAGGAGTAAGGATATTGCTAGTGAGGCTGCACTTTCAATCACACTTAACACATCATCAAGCTAAAAAGGGCAATGAAGAGATTTACAAGGATGGTGCCTGGACTAGAGGGCTTGAATTATAAAGAGAGGTGGGCCACGCTGAATCTTTATTCCCTAGAGCACAGGAGAATGAGGGTGATCTTGCAGAAGTTTATAAAATCATTTTTATTTATTTTAGACATACAGCATGGAACAACCCTTTCCGGACCAATGAACCACACCACCCAGCAATTAAAGTCTGTCACGAGCCTTGTGGCCCATCAGGCCGGTCGGTGCTTATGCTGGTTTCCGTGGCGTGACGCGACTGACAGTACAAGACCTCCCCCCCCCCAGTCTATCGCAAGGTTAACCCCCAGCATTTTTGCAGGTACCCATTCTCAGCTGGGTAGACTGGAGTGGTTGTGTGGTTAAGTGCCTTGCTCAAGGACACACACGCCACCTCGGCCAAGGCTCAAACCCACGACCTTCAGATCGCTAGTCCAACACCCTAACCACTTAGCCACGTGCCACACGCACACACACACACACACCCCCGGCAACACTCCTACACTACCGTAGCGAAGGGTATGGATAACAGACACAAGATAAGAGGGGAGATATCTAAAAGGGATGAGAATGACCACCTCTTTACACAGAGGATAGTGAGTTCCTGGAATGAGCTGCCAGAGCAAATGGTCCAAACAGGTAGAAATGTGACATGAAAAGTGCAAATGACACCAAGATTGGGAATGTAGTGGACAGTCAGGAAGGATATCATTATAACTGAATGAGCTGGGACAATGGGCTCTAAAATGGCAGACAGAATTTATTGCAGACGTGTGAGATGTTGCACTTTGGAAAGACAAACCAGGGTAAGACTTACAAGTTAACGGTAGGGGGATAATGTGTGCAGTAGAATATAGGAGCCTGGGAATACAGATCCATAATCCCTTGAAAGTGGCATCACAGGTAGATAGGGTCATAAAGAGAGAATTTTGTGGGCATGCTATGTTGGCGTTGGAATGTTTGGCAACACCTGTGGGTTGCCCCAATGCCCGAAGCACATCTATGGGTGTGTTGTTGTTAAAGCAAACAACACATTTCATTGTACACATGTGATAAATAAACCTGAATCTGAATCTAAAGGAGAGCTTTCGGCATCATAAATCAGGGCATTGAATACAGGAGTTGGGATGGGGTGTTGGAGTTGTACAAGACATTGGTAAGGCTGAATCTGGAGTGCTGTGTGCAGTCCTGGTCACCTTCCCACAGCAAAGGTATCAGCCAGCTTGGAGGAGTGCAGAAAAAATCTACAAGGATGTTGCTGAAACTTGAGGAGCTGAGTTACAGGGAAAGGTTGAATATCTTTTAACTTTATTTTCTGGAATGCAGGAGAATGAGGAAGATCTTACAGAGGGATACAAAATTATGAGGGGTACAGATAGGGTGAATGCATGGCAGCTATTCCACCTCAGGTTGGGTGAGACTAAAACTAGAGGTTTAGGGTAAAAGGTGAGATATTTAAGGGGAATCTGAGGGGGTAACATGGGGGGGGGGCACGGTGGCATAGTGGTTAGTGTAAGATCAGCCGTAAGTTTAAGGTTCAATTCCCGCCGCTGCCTGTAAGGAGGTTGTATGTCCTCCCTCTGATCACATGGGTTTCCTCTGGGTTCTCTAGTTTTTCCCCCATTTAAAGACGTATGGGTAAGGGTTATTAAATTGTGGATATGCAATGTTGGCATTGGACACGTGGCCACCAGTGCAACTCCGACTGTGTTGGTTATTGACGCAAATAACACATTTCACTGTATGTTTCGATGCTTCAATGCACAAGTGACAAACAAATGTGATCTTTAAAAAAGTCTTCTTCATTCAGAGGGTGATGCGAATGTGGAATGGGCTACCAGTGGAAATAGTAAATGTAGTGCATTTAATACTACAGTAATATTTGGATAACATTCTAAATATATTTTGCTTGATTGAGCATTCTTTGTGGCTTACATAATTCCTTACGGGTTATATGTAAGAAGCAGGTGAATGGCATACAGCATTATGCCACATGTCATATGAGAGAAATTGAAAAAAAAACAAGTACAAAAGTATCCCTGGCTCCTGTGTTTTTTGTTTCGATTAGTTTTTGGAGTTACAAAACATAACAGTGGTGATGAGATTTTTTAAAAACGACCCTGAGACGACGACCTACCTGTTGAAGCGCAGCATGTTTTTTCCTTCAGAAGGGGAGAGAGACACTTACTTGTTTAAAAAAAGGCACAGCACGTGTTTCTTCACAAGGGCGGAGAGGTGGCTGAGTTAAAAAAAGGCAGAACACAGATGAAATTCACAGTGAATACTGGTGATAATAATAATAAATTTTGAAAAAGCAGAAATGTCTGGCTATATCAGAACGATAGACGTCCGGTTGCACAAGAGATAGCTGCATACTGTATACTGAAGGAATGGAGCAGTATTTTGAAACAAATGAAATAGACAATTTAATGCAAATGCCAGTATTACTGAATGCAATATGTGGAAAAGCACACAGTTGGCTTAGAGGTTTATCTGCTCCAACCAAACCAGCCAAAATGAGCTCTGCTGATATTGTGAACATAATGCAGGAACATTGAGAACCAAACACATTGCTGACTGCAGAATGCTTTAGGTTTCGTAAGTGGAATCAAAAGGAGTCCATTTCAACATATGTGGTTGAATTGAAGAGATTGTCAGCTCAGTGAAGGACTAAATGATGCACTGAGGGAACATTCAGCTTGTGGAAGCTTACAAAAAAGCATTCCAAAAACAGCTCAAGTGAAGCGCAACTCACATTTAAAAGTACATTTAAATGCTGTATCGATGGAACAGCAGCCGGAGATGCAAATTGTGTTACCATTGTGGCAGGGGCTCACACACACCAGATCAATACAGGTTTAAAGGCAAAACTTGAAGAACATGCAACAAAGTAGGACACATACAAAGGGCAGGTCAAGCAGACAAAAATAAATGGACTACACAGAGAAGACAAAAAGATAAAAAGTCAAGTTTCAGTTTCAAAAAGAGCACTAACCTGCATGCTGTTGATGAAAAATCTGATGATGAAAGAGTCACAGGACTGGATAGCCTTAAGATGTACAATGTGATAACTAACAAGACAAATATAGCTCACACCAGAAGTGAATGACAAATTAATTAAAATGGAATAGGACACTGACTTGGCTGTTACAAAATGATTTTGAATGGCATTTCAAAGATACTGAACTAAAGCCTACAGACAACCAACTAAGAACTTATACTGGAAAAAAGATAACTCCTTTGGGAACGACATTTGGAACAGTGAAATACAACAATCAACAAGCCACGATGGGCTTGAATGTGGTAAAAACAGGAGGGTCAACTTTGTGGGGCTTGATTGACTGAGGCAACTACAAGTTATTGGAGATCCATCCACCATGTTCATGCCCATCTCCTGCTAAAGAATCAACTGAAACCAAATGAAGAAAAGGTACTGCATAATCCCACAACAGTTTGTCAGGGTTGCACTGGAAAACTCAAATGTATCAAAGGTAAAATAGAATTAAATGGAAGTTCACCAGGCAAGTTTTACAAGGCATGCCTGGTTCCTTATATCATCCGTGATAGAGTAGGCAACGAGCTAGATCACATAGAGGCTGAAGAAATTCTTTGCTGCGTAGGGTGAAGCCCATGGATAATGTCACCAGTTCCAATAGCCAAGAAGGATTGGTGTGGCAGGATCTGTGGTGATTTTAAGGCCACCATCAACCCAATACTGAAAGTAGATCACTACCCTCTGCCCAGGATAGAGAATATCTTTGCAAACCTTTCTGGAGAGAAACACTTCAGCAAAGTAGACTTATGTGAGGTCTACCCACAGATGGAGGTGGAAGAAGAGTCCAAAGTGTTTCTCACCATAAACACTCACAAAGGGCTTTATCACTGTAAATAGGCTTATTTTTGGAGTAACATCTGTACTTGCACTCTGGCAGGAAGCTATGGACCAGGTACCCAAGCACTCAATGTTACCTCAATGACATCATTGTTATCGGTTAGAGTGACAAGGAACATATCCAAAACCTCAAGACAGTGCTAAAAAGATTACCAGGTTATGGACTCGGACAATGACAGAACAAGTGTGATTCTTTAAACTAAGCATCACTTACTGTGGTCACACCATTGACACAAGTGTGCTGAGAAAATTCAAACAGTGGCAGATGCCCCAAGGCCAAAGACCATGTCACAGTTACAGTCCTTTTTACGATTTATAACAGGCTCCTGCCAATATTAGTTTTTGTGCTCCATCCTTGAACTCGTAACTACAGATCAAGAAGAAGTGGCAATGGACAAAGCAGTGTGGGGTGGCTTTCTGAAAGGCAAAGGAAATGGTGACGTCAGATACTGTGTTCATACATTATGACTCACATTGTCCAGTGGAGCTTGCCTGTTACGCCTCGTCTAATGGTATAGATGCAGTCATGTCATGTTATGAGTAATCGAAGTGAGCGCCGCATAGCCTTTGCATCACTTTCTCTTACCACCACTGAGAAAAATCATGTGGTTTGACAGAGAGGCCTTGAGTCTGGTTTGGGTTGGGATGTGAAATGTTTCAACCAATACTTGTATGAGAGACAGTTTATCCTCATTACTGATCACCTCACCAACCTCTAGTGTACATTTTCAAATCTCAAAAGGGCGTTCCGCTACTAGCAGCAGCATGAATGCAGAGAAGGGCTCTGTATTTGTGAGGACGTGATAAAAAGATTGAATTCAAGATTACAACTAATTATGAAAATGCTGATGGATTGTCCCATTTTACCTTGAAAAAGGAAATACCTGAAAAAAGTTACAGAAGAGAATACTCCTCTTGATGTATTTTCCATAATGCAAATTGAAAGTCTCCCTATTATGGCAGAGATGATCCAAAGGGAAACCAGAAAAGATGCCACACTGTCTCAGGTCTACATGGCTGCCCTAAATGACTAGAATGTGCAGCAGAAATTCCAGTTCCCCCATTTATACCAGTGCTGCGATGAACTTGTCCTTAACAGGAATTGCCTTATATGGGGATTGACAGTGGTTGTACCATCCAAACTGAGAGCTAAAGTGTTGGAGGGGTTACATGCTGGTCATCTAGGCTTGGTTAAAATGACAGCGTTGGCTTGAAGCTTTATCTGGTGGCCTGGGGTAGATCAACAGATCGAGCGGCTTGACTTGCCGCTGTTCGGGATGCCAACAATGCCAGAAGAAAGGTGTCCAGAGCTGTCGGAATCACTTCCTGCAGTCGCAGAGTCAACCCTACAACCTCCACCCAGGAGGCCCCAGAACCTGAGATTGCAGACATCCCACCTCTCCCGGAACCTCCGGGAGTCTCCCGCATATTAATAGTGGCTCCCTGATGCCAGCAAATTATATACAACATCACAGAAATCGATTTTTTTGAGAGCGAGCGAGAGCGCGCCATTAGTCATAGTCATACTTTATTGATCTCGGGGGAAATTGCAGAGTGTTCCAAAAAAAAATAAAACGTACGTCACCCCAGACTACACTAAAGTGTACCCCTGCCTAATAGGGGTCAAAATAATGACAGTGTTGCTCGCTGCACTGTTTGCAACAGTGACTTTTCTATTGCCCATGGTGGGTTAAGACTGTAAAAGACATGTTGAGGTGAGTTTAACAGGTGTCATTCATTCATTAGCATAGCTAACGCTATTTAAACTAGCTGGCCAGCTGCTAAGGAGCTACTCTATTGCAGACATCCCACCTCTCCCGGAAGTCTCCCGCAAATTGATGGTGCTACCTCCCTGAAATGAGTTTTTGCAGGGTGGGATGTCTGAGATTGCTTGACAGCCACAAGTCTCACCTGCCAAGCAGACTGACCAACTCCACCCGCACCCCCCACCCATTCGGAAAAATGCTATTACAAGAGTAAGAAATCCTTCACAGTGACTAAACCTTTAGGCCTGAATGGGACAACTTTACTATGCTGTGAATATCTATAAAGTAAGTATATAATTTACTGTGTGTGTGTGTGTGTATATATATGTGTGTGTGTATATATATATATATGTCAGGGCTTGAAAGGATACAGGAGACAGGGGCTGAGAGGAATAATGGATCAGCTATGATTGAATGGGGGAGCAGACTCAATGGGCCAAATGGCCTAATTCTCCTCCTATATCCTATAGTCTTATGACTAGAGAGAAATATATTACATATCTGACTTGAGATGCATTCTGTATTGAGTTGAAGTTCATAGCTATGGAGGGAAGAGTGTAGTTTATTTAATATTGGAGTAATGTGGTAAATATTTTGTTGGATTGAGCATTCTTTGTTCACATAGTTCCTTATGTGAGAAGCATGTGAACAGGGTACGTCATTACACCATCACAGCGTATGTGAGCGCCTCACTAAAGGAAAACTAAAGAGAAGGGCACGAGTATCCCCAGATACCGTGTTTGGCGTTACAAAGCATAATAGGAGATGCTGGCTCAATTGTAACACTTAAGAGGAATTTGGATACATACATGGATGAAGGGGGTATGGAGGGCAGGTAGCTGGGACTAGGTAGAAGACTACTTTGGCATGGACTAGATGGGCTGAAGGTCGTGTTTCTGTGTTGTAATGCTCTACCACTCTGTGACTTTACGAAGCACTTGGATACCTAGATGAGGAGAGGGGCTTGGAAGAATACTGGCAACTGTGACTAGCAGGGTGCATGATGTGGTGGGCATGGACCAGATAGGAAATACAACCTAATTCCATGCTGCTTCTTCTTCTCTATGATTCTGATTCTAATTCACAAACTATAGTTCACTTTTTTAAGAATCTGCTAAAGTAATATCACGACAAAACTGCAGTAAGGTAAGACTATTTGACATGTTTAGTAACTATTTACAAAATGAAGTGATATTTAGAATTCATTTAGAAATTCCAATGTTTATTTTTGTAAGTTACAGAGAAAACAAATAAATATATCCTAGTACAATAAAACAAAAACGCTTAAAACACTCAGGCAACAACTGTGGAAACGGTTAATGCTTCTGGCCCAAAGCACTTTCATAACAACTTTTAAGTGTTTCACTTTCTCCACAGATGCTCTCTGACCTGCTACATGTTTCCAATGATTTTTGCTTTTATTGCAGATTTCTAGAATCTGCAGTTAATTTTTGATTGTCAGAACATCCTGTGAACTTACTGTACATAAGATGATTGTCATGTTTCTTGCATTAAACAGTGACTGCATTTATCTTAAGAGACCATCTGGCCTCCTTGAAAAAATAAATGATTTAAATGAATCTGAATGATTGACAAGTTCTCATACTGCTTACTAACCGGCAGCTTCAATGTAAACGTTTCTCCCAACAGTTGTCATTCAAGTTTACTGCCCTCCCACAGAGGTAACAAACTGCATTTGACACTATCAGAAATATATTCTGAATAAAACATTGACAGCTTTATATTTTTTTAGATTCTGGCTCCGAATGTAATTGCACAGATTATTTAAGTGTGTGTGTGTGTGTGTGTTGTACTTGACTGGTTAATATGCCGAAATTTTAAAAGGTATCCATTCTGCAAGCCTTTTTTGAACCGCTCATTGAACAGCGCCCGCCGGGTGCATGGAACACGCTGTTCTTTCATGCTAAATGTATCCAGTGCACGTTTCCACTAGATGTCGCGCCACTGCAAGTCTGTGTGACTTGATTTTCTTTGCAAAGGGCGAGCACCTTATGCAGTTCGATTTTAAACTCTTTCATTAATCGTATTTCACATTTGCAGCGAATTCACGTTGCAATCGTCCACTTTGCATCTGTAATTAGTTTCTTGTTTTTCTTCTGTCTACATGATTAATAACTTCCCTTTGAGTTCGGTGTAGTTTTCCCTTGAAGCTGTTCCTGTTGTAAATCAGTGATTGACATTCAGCCCCTTAACCACAGTCCACGATTCCGCCCATATTGCAGAGCTACAATCTGATTCCGCCTATTCGCAAAGGGGCCTTTTCTCATGAAAAAATACCCCTTTCTGTGATCCAAGATGATTAAATGCGTTAATGCAAATTTATGAATATTGCAGACATAAAGAGAAGCCGATAACACAATCTTTAAGCATGTATTCTCAATACATTTGGGAAATAATAAGGGTGCTTACTTTCGCGCCAAATCGTGGCTCCTCCCTTATGTAAATGAGAGGGGCTGGCACCGGGGATATTTTTTCCCCGAGTCCTTCCAATTTTTTTCAGATAATAATATCCAGCACTGCATCGAAGTTGCGCTGACAGACTTCTCTGTCAGCTCCGAGGGAATGATCAGAATCTAATGCGGGGCTTCTGACTCCTGGATCTGTTCAGATACGTACACTACATTTGAAGATATCGTGGAGTGTTGTCCTTTGCAAGAAAAAGCGCAAGTGAAAGGTGAGGCTGCTTTCTTTCCTCAAGTGCGATACAGAAGACTTTATGTTTTCTCGTATGTGTGTGTTTTCTGTGTATATTTTAGTAGAATCTGGCAGCGGGTCTCCACGTTCATTAGGTAATACAATGTAGGTCAGAACATTTCATACAGTATTATCATGCTTACCCTGGTGGAATCTGCAGACTTCTGATTGAAATCAGCTTGGGTTTTAAACCCTGGAATTGGTCGAACTTTCGCAAGGATGACAATTTAATCTTACCAATACTCCCGATAGATAAGTGTTTTAGCGGCGTCCTCGATAAGACAAGGATCCCACCTCCGGAGCACAGCAATCCCACTAGGACCGGCAGATCCTTTTGTTAAATGATTAACTCTTAAGGGTTGAATTCGGAGCACTAATCAGATCGCGGGAGTGCCCAATTTATCGCGTGAAATTACACCTTTGTTTTCCAGAGACACACAGGAAAGTATTTCCTTTTAAGACACCTGAGAAACATTTTTAAGACTCAATGGTGGTCGGTTCCCCGATAGTGTCTTCACCTTCCACTCATCGCTCAGCCCACGATTCTGAAACATTGTCTGGCGTCGAGAACCTGCTTAGATGTGTCTCTGAAGGATCTGTTGGGGGGGGCGGGTGTTACTTGAATTTTGCTGTGGCGTGCGTGTTATTGACAGAAATTTTAAATTTAATTTTCTCTTCCCACCTACCTCCCTCTTCCCTCATTATCCCAGATTGTTTGCAACAAAAGATGCCTGGAATCATGTCATCCAGCAGCACATCGTCGTCCACCTCCGGCTCTCCCCCTTCCTCCTCCACCACCATCACCTCCTCCTTGGCTTCCTGGTCCTCTGCTTGCTGCTGCAGCCGCTCCGCCTTCTGCAAGAACTACGACCTGGAGTATGACTCCTACCAGCCTTACTTCTATCCAGACGATTACGGCCCCGAGGCGGACTTCTATCCGCCCAGCGAGGACATCTGGAAGAAGTTCGAGCTGCTGCCCACCCCCCCGCTCTCCCCGAGCAGGGCTGGCTGGTGCGGGGCAGCGGCTCTCGGCGACGAAGACTGGGTGTCCGAGTTGCTGTTGCTGCAGGAGGATGGAGAGGGCGAGGACGGGCAGCTGGCCTCGGAGCCCGGAGGCATCCGCTGCTGCGGCGACCCGATTGCCGCCAGGGGTGGAGGGATTGCAGCGGGAGGAGGAGGAGGCGGCGGCGGCGGAGGGGGAAGCTGCTCCAGCGGCAGCAAGAGCCTCCTGAACGCCATCGTGCTGCAGGACTGCATGTGGAGCGGCTTCTCGGCCAGGGAGAAGCTGGAGAAGGTGGTCAATGAGAAGCTGTCCGCGGCTCAGCAGGGCAAGGCTGCCAGCCCGGGAGCTGGTGCAATGGGCACCCTGGCTGTCGCTGCAGGCGGGGCATCCGCGGACGCAGCCGGCACCAGCAGCCGATGTATCGCCCTGGGTGCCCAGGGCTCCGGCGGTAGGCACTCCAGCATCGGCGAGCTCCAGCACCCCGCCTCGCAGTGCGTAGACCCAGCTGTGGTGTTCCCCTTCCCGCTAAACCGAGGCGAGGCGTCCCGGGGCGGAGCGGTGATTAACCCCGCTTCTAATTCGCTCGCCAGTTCCGGGAACGAGACCCCCAGCGATTCCGGTGAGTGCTCAAACCGGGAGGGTGGAGAAATGCAAACTCGCTCTTGAGAAATGACTTCTTGTTCTATCTTGCAGTAATTTTCTCCATGTTTTTGTATGTTCAACTTTGGTTGTGCCAAAGGGGGGCTGGAAAGCTTGTTGGCGCACTGACGGAAATCATTCTGAACGGTCTTTATTGACAGCCATCAAGCGCCCAGTTTGCAGAAAGATTATGAACCTACCCTAGGTGCAAGTGTTAAAACTCCCATTTGGAATCTTTTCCCGATCCTGTAATACCTTGCGTCGACACAGGTGCTGGCAGACCTCTCCTGTAGTTGTAACAAAAAAAAGGCTTTCCCACTTAAAATAAGGTGCCAGCCCCCTCCTGGGATTAACCTCCTACAACCCCCACACACTGTTATTGGCTCGTTTTGTCAGCTGGTGACTCTTTCCCTTTTGGCGGGGTGGGGGGGGGTTGGTCCACATAGAATCCAGTAGCATTACCAGATGACAAAGGCTTTAATCCACCACCGCAAATAAATAGCAGAAATGCTAATGAGTTCGGATGCAGTAAGTGGTGCCGCTGGTTTCAGCTGCCACCTTCTTGTGTTAATTTCATCAGCCTCCCTGAATGGCGGTTTTCCTCAAAAGTACTGCAGAGCCAACACTTGAAACAGTTTTGAATTACCGGACAAATTAAGGTCTATAATTGCTGTCTACAATTGACACGAGTGCTCCAGTAGGCGGCAGCATTCTTCAGTTATCCCTTAGATCCAGAAAAAAATGTTTACTGTTGTTGAAAATGCAGCGATTTGTCTCAGATATTTCGTTCCGATTTTTTTTGGAGGGGGGGAACACCACGTTTGTGTTCTTGTCCTAGAGACTATGAACGCGAAATGTGCAAGAAACCTAGATGGTGATAGTTGCAGTACCTTTGTAATGAAACAGCCCCATTAATCAAGTGTAATCTCAGAAGACCATGGGGAATGGAGTTCTTGGGATTCCACAGCAGAGCTTTGAAATCCTGAAATTCTATAAACATGCAATTAGCAAATTTAACCCTTCAGAGCTTTACTGAATCCCAGGATTTAGCATTTCAAAGAAGTGAAGGAAGGGGGAAGATAACACATCCAGTAGCTTGCCCACCAGTGCTGTACTTTTGCAAGAATATGCTTAGTTATTTTCTTTTCTCCCTTCCAGTCATTAATTTACATTCTACATTGGCAAAGCTGTGGTTTGAGTAGGGAGACTGAAGGAAGGAGAGTGATGCTGAGGGTGTGTTTCTGTTAACTGGCATATATTTCTGATTCAGGGTTCAACCAGAAAAAAAATAACCAGAATAGCATTTTCCAAACCCAAAGGTCCACCTAATTCAATTAAGGTAAACCAGCAAGTGGGTAGTGTAACCAGAAAATGAGTTGGATTGCTTTGAGCTTCAAAGCCAGATGGCCATGACTCAGGGAGACTGCATGTGGTCTGTTTGGATAATTAATTATTTATTCAGGTAACCTTTAATATATTGAATGTTAGGAATGATTTCAGGCTCTGGTCATTTTGATTTATTTTAATAGTTTTCCTAGTTGACGTAGTTGGTTCACACTACAAATGAAAGAAATCAGTGGATCTGCTTTACTTTAGACTGAAATTTATGATCTAATTGTAATGTATATTTTAAAACAAGCAGTCTGCTATGATGACAGTGAGCAGTACAGTAACCACATCTGCTAACTTTGTGTAAACTGGTTTGTAAACTCCTTCCCAACAGCTATTTGCCAAATAATTGGGTTTCACAGTTGATAAAGCAGCTCTACAAGGTAGCCTCTCCTTCACGAGGCACATCTCTTTGAAGGATGAGAATGGAATACAAGTCGATAATGATTAAGCTGTTAATATTATGGGTATGATTTTTATTGAACCCATGTCTATGTTTTGTTCCACCACATAATTCGGTCCATGGTTTAAACAATCAAAGAAATGGTTAACTGAATCACTTTATCTTAGATCCAGTTGAGTTTTTTTTGAACCTCAAGTTTTTTTAAAATGATATGAATTGCTTCTAAAGGTGGTGGCATTATTTGGGATGATGGTGGAGGCACAGTGGTTTTATTAATAAATGTCATATTTTCTTCTGCTCCAGCTTAATGTTTACATCTTTATCTTTGGAAAAAATCCTTTATGATTAAGTGTTCCATATTTTTAGGTGTGGGTGTGATTATGCTCATTTTTCCATGTGGAACTGCCTGTAAAGAAACACTTGCTGTGTGGATAGAATCCACACTGCCTAACTCATCAGCTGGACAGAGAAATAAAAACATTCTTAACCACCAACACCACATTTACAAGAAAAAGCTTGTAGCGTTTGGAATCTGCCAACAGTTGATGGTTTTGTCCTAATTACATGGGCATACTGTGCCTTCTTGATTAAGGGAGACTTAATTTTTAGTGTTTTGTTTCTTCCAGCTGAGTGTTGGGAGCTTTGTTACACCTTGTATTACCTGTTTGGGTGCATTTTTTTTTACTTCTTGTACTTTCAAACATTTACAGAGGAGGAAGAAGATGATGAGGAGGAGGAGGAAGAAGATGAGGAAGAGGAAGAAGAGGAGGAGGAAGAGGAAGAAATTGATGTGGTGACTGTTGAAAAGCGTCGGTCATCCTCTAGCAAGCACGTGACCACCCTTACTGTGACTGTACGTTCCCACAACTCTGGCTGTGGGTCACCGAAAAGCCACAGTGCCTCCCTGCTCAAAAGGTGTGCCCCAATACATCAGCAGCACAACTATGCCGCACCTTCCCCCTACGCAGAGTTCGATGAGATGCCGCCTCTGAAGAAGTTGAAAGGCGAGACCCTGCGCCTTACCAAGCAGGTGGCCTCCACCAGATCCAAGAGCGTGAGCCCCCGCGGATCCGACTCCGAAGACAACGAGCGGCGGCGCACTCACAACATCTTGGAACGCCAGCGACGGAATGACCTGCGCTCCAGCTTCCTCACTTTACGGGACCAAATACCTGAGCTGGTGAAAAACGATAAAGCAGCAAAAGTCATCATTCTGAAAAAGGCCACAGATTACGTGCGGGCTCTCCAGTCAGAAGAGCAGAAACTGTTGTCGGAAAAAGAGAAACTGAAAGCCAAGCAGCAAGTGCTGGTAAAAAGACTGGAAGAAATAAGGACTCGCTAGGTTAAAGGCTGCCCTAACTGGTTGAATGCCATTTTTGCACAATTTAGACGTCAAGAATGTTTCAGAAGTTCTTTTTCTGGGTTTTCAATCCAGCTGCATTTAAACATGGACAAAATACTTCTAAAGCCTTAGAGGTACATGTATGTGTGAATGGAGATCACATTTCAGAGGGCACACTGGTAGCCTATTTCAAAACCTATGTAAATACTAGTTTAACAATCGCCTTTTTCATGTGATGGTCTGGGTTAAGAGAAAAACTAGCCACAGCCTATGCTGCCGTTTTTTTGGACTGGAATTTTATACAGAATAATACCTCAACGTTTGAGGAGCATGAATTTTTCCTATAAAGACTTCTTGTTAATCCTTGTTATGTACTGTACTAATTCTTACACTGCCTGTATCCTTAGTGTGATGCTGATACATGACTACATTTGATACCTATATTTTCGTATGAAAATGAGTTGTGAAAGGTTTGAGTAGATATTACTTTATCACTTTTGACTAAAATTTCTTTTGTACAGAAATTACTATATATGCCTCTTACCTAGCCTCTCTGTTTGTGTTGCTGTTGGGTTCCTAGAACTGGGTAATTGGCTGAGTTATGTGTTTTTTCATTATGTACATATAGTGCTGCAACTTATAGCACTTTTGAAATACCTCAAGTTTATGAAAATAAATCCTATGAAACTAACTGCCTCTTTGTTATACCTCTTGTCTTGGGACTAATCAAGGATGGCTGAAGGTATTGCAAGGAAATGAAGTCTCCGAAATACATTTACTGATTTTGGCAAGCAGGTTCATCGTCCAAAACTGTCTAAAATAAGTTTTAGTTTGAACAAAGCACAGAAGTTGTTTCAGGAGTTTCACTGGCAGAAGTAAATAGTGAATTATTGCAGAGTGGACTTTCTGAGCTAGGACTGTATTTGTCAACATGGAGCAGGGAGCGAGTTTGTAAATCTGGGAGACGATGTTGGAAATGGTAAGGATAGAGCGCCACAGGTGCTGTGCATGAAGGCAACTAGCCCTGAGACTAGTTCATTTGATTACAATTTGCTTATTGGCCATTACAGAATGCCTCTGCTTTATGCTGTCTCCCATCTCCCCCTTTTCCCAACCGTGATTCCCCTCTCCCTGGCTCCTTCACTCAGTTCACAATAGTCATAAATCAGAATCATTATTCACATATGCATTGCAATTTGTTTTTTTTTTGCAACAGCTGGAGAGTGCAATACATCAAATTACTGCAGTACTGTGCACAAGTCTTGGGCACTTGCTATATATATAGTATCTTACAATAACATTGGTGATTCATGAGTGGAACATTTTATATGGGTGTCAGTTGTGTGTAACAATAACATTGACATACAGACATCCATCCACTCTTGAACAGGTGACTGCAGTTGAGATGTGGGAACCTGTACATAACTTAAGAATAATACACTTGTTCAAGATAGTACTTGCTTTGTGGACTATCAGTTTGTCAGGAAGAATGTCAAAATGTTTAATAATGGAGTTTTTTCATTGAGGAAAGTGTCAGGTTTGCTCATGTAAGATACGGAATGATTCTCCTAATGCACATAATTACAAAGGCTCAGAATGAGGCTATAATTGCCTCATTTGCAGGGAGTTGGCTGTAAAGACTTGCAACATCTTGTGCTCAAAGAGGTAATTGTGCTGAAGTTTATTAAAACAGCACATTGTCATTCTGGTTAGGTAACCTTTTGGATTGATCTCAGATCTGTACTACAGTAGGTGATAGCTGTTATTTTAATATATTTGCATGGTTAGATTGTGGGTAGAATTCCAAATGACTGCTCTTTAACGAATAAGCAAAAAGGTTGCTGTTAACTGCACAAGTGCTTTAGGGCAATTGATTGCGTTTTGTTCTATGACTAGTACAATAATTGTGGAAGTATACTGCTGACTACTGACACAACACTAGAAACAAGATGAGGCAAAAGGTCCCAAATTCTATGGTGCTCATGAGAACTCACTGAAATTTTGTGCAACCATAACAGAATGGCTTTTAATTTCAATAACCTGAAAGGCACTGTGCCTTTTAGCATTCTACTTCGCAATAGATATATTTAAAGTACACGATGAAAGGCAGTCATGCTGCCTGGCCTGGTGAGCATTTTTTTTTATGTAGTTACATGTTAGGGTTGTCCAAAAATCAATGCACATTGGGAGAGCTGCCTTAGAGCAGAACATGTTAGGGCACCATTGGTTGTGAATGCAGCAGCAGCGTACAAAACTACTGGAGGAACTTTGCGAGTCTGGCAACATCTATGGAGGGTCCAGATTCTTCGTCAGGGCTGTTCTGAGGAAGGGTCTGGGCCAGAAGCGTCAAGGCTCAGACCTTTGGGAGAAGAACGAAAATGTGAGAAGGCGAAGAAATGCAGAATGAGAATGACAGCTGAGAGAAAGACGTTATTAGTTAGTGGCACTAAGGCGTTAGTTACTGAGAAGCCACGTTCCTGGAAATCATTTAAATGTCTTCTTCCTTCAACTTCATTCATTGTTGCTCGTAAAGTAACGACAGAAAATCCCGAGAGAAGCAATTCACCTCAGCCTCGACGCTGAGCTCGAGATTGGACTTCTCAGTGTGCCCTAATTGTCTATTGTCATCTTCCAGTTCTTGGCTGTAACACTGAGCTGCTTCCGATCAAGCCAATGAGCTCTCGCTTTTATGGCGCCTTTTGAAGTTGCGCAAATAACATTCTCATGGATTGAGAAGGTTCATCTCTGGTCCGTATTGCGACGATCCCTAGTCTGTACAGACACTCCCGAGGCATGACTGCTCTGTTCCTGTAAACTGCTGCGACATCGGAAATGAGTGAAAACAGTGTGTGGAAGAGGATCACAGAATCTGGGGTGACGGGGGGAGCGAGGAGAGCGACTGCCAGTTAGCGTCACACGCATAATCAGTGAGCAAAAGTGCTTAGCGCTCCCACCACTATTCGGTTCGATGCAGACGCCAACCCTTTGTAGTTCGCTGGGGGGTGGGGGACGATAAATGTCACGGTTCAGGTGGATAAGGGAGAGAAGACACACAGAAATGCCCTGTTCCCACCTGGCAGAAGATCACAGCAGGTGACAAATCCATGCTGGTGGTCTCCTAAACGCTTATTTGCATGCCTAGTTTTGTTATGAAGTCGGTGGAGGACCTGTACTGTGATATCCCTGGCCTCATCATGATGATGGCTAGTGTGTGAAGCAACAATTCCTCTGTTGATTGTTTGGAATGCAACATTCAATGCCTCTGGCTTCGGACAGGAAAAGAGGGTTGCAGTTCCTATTTATAGTCCATTCATTCATTCTTGCAGTGCATTTGTTACTCATCTGACAATTTACGTTAGGGTGACTATCGTAAGAAGCCGCTGCAAGCAGGTTAATTGCAGCTGCTGCAGAATTTAGCAAAATCTTGGCTGACCTTTTTCCTTCAAGTGTTGGCGACCAAAGCATCATGAACCAGCTGGCCTTACCCCTGACCTTAGGGAATCACCTGACAGCAGAGAATTTGCGGAGGCAGTTTTGTCTGCGTGAGTAATAGTGACATTCATGGAAGGCAGAAATACCATCTCCTGGGGCAGTTTCCTAGCTCCATGTTAACATCAGTTTACAGCCCTCTTAATAGCAGATGGCAGAGACAAATGGTGTTAAAGGAAGTTTGCAGTTACTGAGTTTTAAAGCACCTTAACAGCAGATGGTTCAGAGACGGAAAGCTGTTAAAAGGACACAAATCATTTCTGCTCCACAATTTAAAGAACTTTTTTTTTGTTTATACTGAATCAAGAAACAACAAGTTCCCACCAAGCAACTGTTATTCTTGGGCTGGTTTTTAATCTGTGTTGTTTTAGTTTGGATTCTGGGATACCAACATCTGGTGGTTAGCAATTGGTATATATGCTCCTTATCTGCTTCCTTATCCTGTCTTCTCTTGGAAATGCTCAGGGACAAGCAGAAAGAAATATGTAAAAGGGAAAAGCTCAGTACTTGCAGTGTCATATGGCCTAGAGGTTTCTTGTATGGACTGAAATAATTGCACACATGTTGATATAGAACATAGAGTACAGCACAGTACAGCATAGGCTAGGCCTTTCGGTCCACAATGTTGTGCCACCGACCTTTTAACCTACTAAGATCAATCTAAACCTTCCCTCCTACCACCTACCACCCCACCATCCTCTGCATCCAGCACATAATTCTCCATAACTGCCGACATCTCCAGCCGAAGCCCAACACTAAGCATATCTTTCCCTTCCCCCTCCCACTTCCTGCTTTCCGCAGGGATTGCTCCCTATGCGACTCTTTTGTCCATTTGTCCCTCCCCACTGATCTCCCTCCTGGCACTTATCCTTGCAAGAGGAACAAGTTCTACAGCTGCCCCTACACCTCCTCCCTCAGTACCATTCACGACCCTAAACAGTCCTTCCAGGTGAGGCAACACTTCACCTGGGAGTCTGTCGGGGTCACCTACTGTTTCCGGTACTCCTGGTGTGGCCTCCTGTATATCAGGGAGACTTGTCGCAGATTGGGAGACCTGTTTGCCAAGCATCTTCGCTCTGTCCGTCAGAAAATGTGGAATCTCCCAGTGACCACCCATTTTAATTCCACTTCCCATTCCCATTCCGACATGTCAGTCCTCTACTGTCGGAATGAGGCCATATTCAGGTTGGAGGAGCAACATCTTATATTCTGTCTGGGTAGCCTCCAACCAGATGGCAGGTACTTCGATTTCTTGAAGGCCCCCTCTCCCCTCTCCTTCACCATTCCTCATTCCCATTTCCCTGTCTCACCTTGTCTCCTTACCTGCCTATTACCTCCCTCTGGTACTCCTCCCCCTTTTCTTTATTCCATGGCATTCTGTCCTCTCCCATCGGATTCCCCCTTCTCCTGCCCTGTACATCTTTCAGTAATCAACTTCCCAGCTCTTTCCTTCACCCTTCCCGGCTTCTGGTTTCACCTGTCACCTTGTGCTTCCACCCCTCTCCCCACTTTCTTACCGACTCCTCATCAATTTTCCAGTCCTGATGAAGGGTCTTGGTTGATACATCGACTATTCTTTTCCATAGATGCTGCCTGGCCTGCTAAGTTCCTCCAGCATTTTGTGTGTGTTGCTTAGATTTCCAGCATCTGCAGATTTTCTCTCGTTTGTGATTGGACTCCTACGTAGTCGTCCATTTTTCTATCATCCATATGCCCTTGACAGAGTTTTCTTAATTGCCCTTAATGTATCTGGCTTTCTTAGATACCACTGGCAACATGTTCACACATCCACCACTCTCTCTATGAAGAACTTACTTCTGACATCCCCCACTATACTTTCCTCCAGTCAACTTAAATTTATGTCTACTGGTATTTGCCATTTCCTCTCTAGGAAAATGTCTCTGACTGTCCACTCAATCACTCACTTTATCATTTTGAACACCTCTATCATGTCACCTCTTATCCTCCCCCTAAGAATAAACAAGTGAGCAATGTGAGAGAGAAAGGAAGAACATTACAATATCTCCAGTCTCAACCTCCTCTTAGAGCATGGAAATTATTTGTAGGAGCCATCTGAAGAAATGGGTCCCTGATGCAAAGCCGTTGGTTTGATGTGTGGGAGTGGGTTTGTGGCAGAGCAGGATACACTTCATCACGTTTAGATGGAGAATGCATGTACATGCTTTTGGAAGATCTGATCCAAAACAGCAGATGGTAATCTATCGTGTTCCCTAAACTTACCTTGGGTGCTTGGCATAATGTAAGACCATAAGATATAGGAGCTGAATGAGGCCATTTGGCCCTTCGAGTCTGCTGAGCCATTTCAACATGGCTGATCCTATTTTCCTCTCAGCCCCAGTCTCCTGTCTTTCCCCCTCCTTCATGCCCTGATCAATCAAGAATCTATCAACCTTTGCCTTAAATATACATAAAGACTTGTCCTCCAAAGCTGCCTGCGGCAAAAAATTCCACAGATTCACCACTCTCTGGCTAAAGAAGTTCTTCCTCATCTCCATTCCAAAAGGACGCCCCTTACTTCTGAGGCTGTGGCCTCTAGTCTTAGACTCTCCCACCATTGGAAACATCTTCTCAACCACTTTATTAAGGTTTCACCCTTCTTTCTTCTGAATTCTAGTGAATACAGGCCCATAATAAAGCATAAATTCCATGAAATTATATTGTGATAATATTTTCAATTCACTTTGTTTTTTGAAAGTAGCTCTCTCTGCCGATCAGCAGGAATGTTGGAGTGTCAATTCAGGGATGTCAATCTTTTACCAGTTCAAGCTCCTCATTTCACCATCCCACCTCTGCTCTTGTTTCCATGATAAAGCACATACCACTACTCACTCTCAGTGCCTGGACTGATTTACCAGTGACACCATGGGAGGAAGCCCAAGAAAGATGCATAAGCACAAGAAAATCTGCAGAAGCTGGAAATCCAAGTAACACACACAAGATGCTGGAGGAGCTCAGCAGTTTGGGCAACATCCGTGGAAAAGAGTAAACAGTCGGCGCTTTGGGCCAAGACCCTTCATCGGGACTCAAAAGAGGCATGATGTGGGATTGTTTATTGTGATGGATAAACAACAAAAGTCAGTATTTAATTAGTTGCAATTGTACAAAAGTTTACATAAATAGAGACAAATTGCTGAAGACCTGTTACTTCTGCATAATGGATGTAATGTAAGGTAACTTGTTGGTGGCTATCTCAGTTACATCAATGCTGCCAAGACCTGGCTTGCATGAAAACTTTTAAATACTGTTTGTTGCTGAAATATTTTTAGCTCCTCCCAAATGTGGCAGGTGTTTAATTATATGATGATTGCAGGTCACTGCTTCCTTAAAGAGGTAACAAGTTAATTGAAAGCCTGTTTGGCAAAGCTTTTATTAATGTTTGGAAACACCTGGCTTGACATGGCATTACAACATAGTATTTCCATATTATATCTACATGACAAGAACTTTGCAATTCTGATTTTAAAAAATCCCAAATAATTAAACCTCTATTGTTTACGCTATCGCTATCGTCTCTTAGTAGAAAGTCCTTGGACATCTTATTTTTTTGCCAGTTATTAGTAAATTATTTTGTTCACTTAATAACTGAAGTGGCAAATTTCAAAATTGCTCAGTCACAATGAAATCGCATTCTGTGTTTAGATGGATTTAGAAATACATCTCCAAATTTAGCATCCAGATCTTTCAACCAGCAATACAATGATGTTTACTGAAAGAAAATACAACTCAACATGAAACAACGGCTCTGAAGTACTGTCCAGATGTTATTTTTAAACTTTATAGAAATAAAGACTTGGAAGTGTGACAAGTGGTGAGCACATATATATTCTTTTTAGAAAAAACACATAACTTGAAGATTTGATAAACAATGGGTCATTTTCATTGTAGTTTGTTAGCTTATTGTTAGTCTCTGTCACCTTGGTAATGGCAGCTGCTGTTGACGGACAGGAACTGGCTCAGTTCCCTCAGTCGCCTGTCTGTTTGTGTTCAATACACGTGATCTGCAAGATAATCACACTCTGCTGTAGTTGGTGCCATGCCAGATTGTGTTAATAAAAGAAGCACGAGGTCAGTGTTTACCAACATCGGCCACATGGCTCCTTCTCTGCTTTGCCCCTGCTCAGACTGCACCATTTCTGCAGGGTCATACGGAGCGTCAGAAAACTTGTAAAGCCCTCATCCTTCAATCAATGATGAGTAAATTCAACAATTAAAATGTCAGTACAGTCAAAAAATATATATATATGCTGTGAAAAACGTTTTACTTCAAAGTTCAAAGTAAGTTTTATTATGGAAGTAAAGTACTTTTATGTCACCATATACACCCTTGAGGTACACTTTCCTGCAGGCATACTCAGCAATTTTATAGAATAGTAACTATAACTGGATCAATGATAGATCAACTAGAGTGCAGAAGAAAACAAACTATGTATAAATATAAATAAATAACAACAAATAATGAGAACAAAAGATAATAAGATAAAGAGTCATCCTTAAAGTGCAATCATTGGTTGTGGGAACATCGCAGGGGATGGGCAAGTGATTGTAGTTATTCCCTTTGTTCAAGAGCCTGACGTAGTAACTGTTCTTGAACCTGCCGGTGAGAGTCCTGAGGCTCTTGTGCCTTCTACCTGATGGCAGCAGCAAGAAAAGAGCATGGCCTGGGTGGTGGAGATCTTTGATGATGGATGCTGCTTTCCTTCGACAGCGTTTCATCAACAAAATTGTGAATATACCCACAATTTATCAACTTTGGTTAGGAGAGCACTTTGAAATAATCTTTATAAAACTAAGGGAATTACCAAAACTGGACTTTTTGAGAGAGCGTTCTGAGACAGTCTGTATTGAGAGTTTTCTAATTGAAATGCAGTGATATGTAATATGTAGGATTAATTTATTGGGACTGAAGGGCCTACTTCCAAGCTGTAAGTTTCTATAACTCCGTTCTTTTACTCTACGTACTGGCAATGGTTATCAAATTCATTTCAGAAATGGGTCACTTGGCATCCCACAAGATAATGAGATTTATTTATACAGTGCCCAGAATTAATCATTTAGTAATTTCAGCTCTTGGAAGGTGAAAGATAATGAAAGAAGCATTTTGTTTTAAATACTAAACAAAAAAAAAGCAATGTGCCCTTGTGAGTGGGTTTCCATGATTATTGATTTTTTTCCATAGCCCTGAATTTTGATCATTACATGAATAACCTACTATATTACATGGAATTTTCTGATTAAGTAATTTTATATTGCTACTGATATATTAAAAATGCATGAACTTTCATATTTTTTGTGGTTTAGATCATGCTTTCGCAAGATGGAGAAAGAATCTTATGACCAAAGACAATAGAGAAAAGCAGCAAAAACAAAAATTTTTAAATCCTGCAGATCCTAAAAATGTGAAATACTCAGCAAATCAGACAGTATGAGAGAAACAGAGCCAGTAACATTCATCAGAAATACAACTGAGTTGTGTTTTAGTTGTAGAGCATTTTACATAGAATAGTTTAAATTATCCTCTTTAAATTATCTGGTGGAGAATTTCTTTCTGAACTTATAGAAGATGTAACAGCAACAAAAATGACTGAATATATTTTAACAAAATGCAGATTTGTTTTCAAAGTAAACTGCTGCAAAATATTCAAGTTATGGATAATGTAGTTCACATAAGGTGTCCATCTTATTTATCAATTTCCAGAGAATTAGGCTTAGGTTGTTGAAGATTCAACCTGAGCTCCTGAATGTATGCTGAATGACATCTTTGTCAAGGTCTTTCCTATCCTACTTTATTTCTTACAAAGTAGGATTGTTGCTAGTTAGTTACCAGGCAATTAACGAGTATAAGTATGATTGTAATTATGATAAATATCATTATATGGATAGAAAGTACTAAGGAGACCACATAAGCAATATAATGAGCAGCAGAACATAACTTAGCTTGTGTGCCTCATAAGTTTCATGCTTTTAATGTTGGCATGGATATACATTTTCCTGCTAAACAATAGTCCATTTAATGAGAGGTGCCATGGTTCTATTGCATTGCTCATTGTTTTACAGGAATTATAAGTCCTAAGCATGAGCAGTCCTTCCTATTCACAGTCTCCCAAACAACTCTGAACAACAGCTGTTATATCTCCTGCTGGACCTTTTCTCCCTGAAAATGCATGCTCATCTCTTTGGCAGGGTGGTGGTACAACCTAAAGTGGGCAATATGTCAAACTCCACTTAACATTCTAGCCCACCCAGTATTTATATTCGATTCATTCAACCTGTTTTAGAGGAGATGTGATCTACTTGTTTAGAGTCAGCAAAGGTAATCAAAGCACAAAGATGTGGCAGTTGGGGTAGGATGTGGACATGCAATGCTTTATATTCATGTTTTTTTTCTAGAGAATGCTGCTTATATGTTGCTATGTGCCATGATACTGCTGAAGTAACTTTCCTATTGGACTTGTGCATACATGACCAAATACATATAACGATAAACTCAACTTTGCATTTCCAAGTCAAGCCTCAACAAAATGGATGCTGTGCTGCCAAGAAGTGTGATGACGTGAGCCGTAACATATTAATGGATACGTCTTTAAATGCCATATACCACCAACAACACTATGCTCAATGGCCCACACTCTCATAACTCATAACCCATAATCTCTGCGATGAGAAGGAACGCAACATTCAGTCGTCCATTGCACCTTTAGCACAGCTGTGGCCCTCAGGACTCTATCTCACAACATAGACACACCACCTGCTTTGGAACCACGACGTTCACATCTCACATGCATGACACACTCTAACACACTTTACCTTTCCCTTGCAAGAGGAGATCACACATAATTGGCAGCAGCACTAACTACCAGGGCGCAGCCAGCGGTATCTCCTTCCCTATCAAGGAAACGGTGCTGACTGCATTCAAAGCCACCACTATGGAGATCATGGTCAATGGGGAACCACAAAATTGTTTCAAGAAAAGGCTAAGGTAGGATGAATGAGGCAGGGGGAAAGGTAAAAGTAATGGTGCTTATCAGATATTGTGCATTGTTCCATTTCCTTTTCATTATACAATAACTAATAACGACCGTGACCTTTACCTTTCTCCCAGCCTCATTCATCCTACTGTCAGATTCGCAAGAACTGCTGTTGGGGCAGGCAACAGAAGAAGGGAAAACAGAAGAGTAGAGGTGAAGGTATACAGCCACTCACATTAGCACCTGCAGAAACCAGATTAGATATCAACATTGTATAATTTACAGGATAGTTTCAAGGCATTATCTGCACCTGCTGAGACACCTGGCACAAGTGGCTTTCAGCCAGGCAAGGGAAAGGAGAGTGCAGGTGTCAGTTTACTAGAGGGTGAAGTTGCTTAGAGGTTTTGTTGTAGAGGCTTTGTCCAATGGAGAAGTTCACTCTTTACTGATGGTGGAATGGACTGTTTGTAGGGTATCTGAAGTAAAATTGTTTATAGTCCTTGTCTGGTGTAAAAATATCTTCAGTGCAACCATTCACAAGGTAATTACATAGATAATCACTAGTTTTCAGAACTATTTTAACTGGTACAAGTTCACATTCACTTAAAACATATATTAATATTGCAAATAATATTCATAGAAAATATTCAAACTTTCCACCTCAAGACAGCACTTTGCAATCCTCCAATGTACTATTCTATGTGACATGGTTCTAAGATAATTTTAAAGTGTTCTTTTTGTACACTGTGCTGCTTGGATTCAGATGTTCTAGAATTTTTTTTGCTTATTGAAATGGTCTTGTGTCAGGTATCTTGGCCAAGTTCATACGAGATTGAGTGGGAGCACTGAGGTAATATGCACAGTATTCTGTGCTATGCTCATTAGGGAGGTTGTGTGAGAAACCCAAATTCTGCTGCAAGATATCTGCCACTGCTGAAGCTCTTAGAGCAGCAGTTCCCTAGTGGACTGGTTTTTCTTCAGTTTAAAGTGGGCAACTAGAATGGGAATTGGCAATAGATAAGGTGAATCAGGGGCAAGCAGTGCTGTTGCCCAGAACCTATCCACGTCCTTGCAAGATTTACTTGGGAACTAGACATCATGACTAGCCTTAAAGTCACTTCAGTTATACTACATGCTTTCTATTCAAGAAGGAACAATCACTTTCAGTTGCAAACCTCAACTCTGTGATCATCGTCTGAAATTTCGATTTGCAGCTTTTGCCTTTCACGAAGCATGAACTTGCACTCGAGCATTGGGACTTGATGTTTATTGTGCATTTTATGCCAATCATATGACTGCAACATACAAAGTTAGATTATGTTGCCATTTCCTGAGGAGCTCCTGTTGTACTCTAGCAATCAGTTTGCTGAAAATAAGCCTGTGCAATTTAAAGAGTTAGAATTTCTAACCCGAAGAGAATGCAACTTCAAACGGAATTCTCTGACTAAGATTAATGGGCAATTCAATGAGGTTCTTAATGTCATTGTGTATTACCTATGAAGAGCAATTGTAAGGAGATTTGTATGAAGTATCAACCAATAATAATCTTCTTTAGACAAAGCAATGTGGTGTATCAAATCAATGTAGCCAATGCCACTCCTTGTAGATTGATCATTCCTATAGGCTCTTTTATATCAGAGGTTTTCTTGGTCTGACATCATCTAAAAATTAACAAGATTTGCTTGTTATTGCAAGAGGCTATGAGAGTGACGAACTAAAACATTTGACATCACATGCGTAATTGTGCATGGTTACATCAATCCAAATAACCAAATAACCCTTTTGCATCAACATGTTACATCATTGTCCACACTCAGAGCAGCTCTTGATTGCTATAAAGAAGCTTCAAATACAAACGTATTTTAAAACAGACTGAATTTGCCTAAGAGTATTCTATCCTTTCTATAGTTTCTGGAAAGGCCACCTCTCTACAGATGAAGGGACAGCAGGCTCACTGATTTCAGTTTGTTTATGCTGCTGAGGCGAGGACGTCGTAGGCCACATGATCTGCTACTATGATTGCTCTATTGGCAGGCAATGCATATTTAGCCCAGGGCATTGTGATCGGCAATAACCTACTTGTGGCAGAGCGCCTTGGCTCAAATGTTAGCATCACAGAAGCTGCCAGCACCTCTGACTGGACAGAGCTTGTTTGCTTTGTGATTATTATTCTGCTTCAGGTAACCAAGAGGCACTCTCTTGATGGAGAAAGGAATCGGGCTGTGCTACAAATTTTTCCATGACCTTAGAATAATTCTATTTTGCAGTTCACAGAACTTAAAGAACACTTAATCTGTTAAAAATTAAAAGTTCAAAGTAAATTTATTATCAAAGTACATATATGTCATCATATATAACCCTGAGATTTGTTTTCAGTAAATCCAAGAGCTATATCAGATTCAATCAAATACCACACCCAGCATGGCAGACAAAGAACCCATGTGAAAAAATACAACAAACTGTGCAACTATAAAAGAAAGAAAGAAATAATCATGATAAATAAATAAGCATAAATATCAATAACGTGAGATGAAGAGTCCTTGAAATTGAGTCCATTGGTTGTGGGAACCGTTCAGTGATGGGGCAAATGGAGTTGAGTGATGTTTTCTCCTCCGGATCAAGAAGGGTAATAACTGTTCCTGAAACTGTTGGTGAGAGTCCTGAGGCTCCTATACCATCCTCTTAATGGCAGCAGCGAGAAAAGAGCATGACCAGGATGTCCCTGATCTTGGGTGCTGTTTTCCTATGGCAGGGTCCCATGCCCAATGGGGAGGAGGGCTTTACCCATGATGGACTAGGTCATGTCAACTATTTTTTGTAGGATTTGCTGTTCAAGGGCATGGGTGTTTCCATACCAGGCTTGCACTCCATGGTGAATAGGGAGTCAACAAGCAACTGAAAGTGTTAATAAACTGGTGGACTACTAATACTACTACGTTGACTCAGGCCAAAGGGGCCGGTGTCGGGCACGATGACAGGCTCTCCACTTCTCCCTCTCCTTCATCAGTGTGTTCAGTTCAACTACATTAGCCACACCGCTGTCTTCTAGGAACGTGTTGACCATAGTCTTGGGAGGACGCCTCCCAAGACTAGGTGGAAATAATGCAAAACTCTCAACAGTCCATTCACCAACTCAAATATTCATTCACTAGTTCATCTGAATAAGATAATCCAGGAAGCTCGAGATAACTTTGCAGTGACATAAGGTAATTATTAGCTATCAATGCAAACTTATAGACCTAGATTTAAATCTATAATTTTATATTTATGTTAGTTTCTTGTGCTTGGTGAAACTTTGAAACCCCTAAAAATGTGGACCACCCAAGATCACAAATATTACCACCATGCATATTACCTCACCATCATATTTTCCCAAAATTGCAGTATCCACTGTTGTCACTAGGTCAGACTGCACCTACTACAAATGTTAGGAAATACTACCCAGAGTACATGTCAAAATTGCCTCTTTTTCTATTTAGTAATAGACAAAAATGGATAGAGGAGCATCCCAATGACATCATGTGATATCTACCAAGGGAATGGCTTGATAGAGTGAGAACGGAAAGTTGCAACTGAACTAGACTTGACTTCTTGGCAAGCTGAGTTAAGTTTATGTTTATATGAATTTTGTTCAAAGTGGTCAAAGTTGTCATAGTGTTACTATACTGAGGTAATGATAACGGTTGCACCAGATGGTTCAAGAACCAAATGGTTGAAAAGAAGTAGCTGTTCCTGAGCCTGGTGTGTGGGAATTCAGGATTCAATACTGCAACAGTAGCCGCAAGAAGGTGACATGGCCTGGATGGTAGAGCTCTTTGATAATAGATGCTGCCTTTTTAAGGTAGCGCCACAATTATATTTAGAGTTAAAAAGAGGTATGAAAAGTGTGGAGTAAGTGAAGGCACATCATACTACCAGCAACACACATAAAAGTTGCTGGTGATCGCAGCAGGTCAGGCAGCATCTCTGGGAAGAAGTACAGTCGACGCTTCAGGCCGAGACCCTTCGTCAGGACTAACTGAAAGAAGAGCTAGTAAGAGATTTGAAAGTGGGAGGGGGAGGGGGAGATCCAAAATGATAGGAGAAGACAGGAGGGGGAGGGATGGAGCCAAGAGCTGGACAGGTGATAGGCAAAAGGGATATGAGAGGATCATGGGACAGGAGGCCTAGGGAGAAAGACAAGGGGGAGGGGGGAAAACCCAAAGGATGGGCAAGGGGTATAGTGAGAGGGACAGAGGGAGAAAAAAGAGAGAGAGAAAAAGAAAAAGAATGTGTGTATAAATAAATAACGGATGGGGTACGAGGGGGAGGTGGGGCATTAACGGAAGTTGGAGAAGTCAGTGTTCATGCCATCAGGTTGGAGGCTACCCAGACGGAATATAAGGTGTTGTTCCTCCAATCTGAGTGTGGCTTCATCTTTACAGTAGAGGAGGCAATGGATAGACATGTCAGAATGGGAATAGGACGTGGAATTAAAATGTGTAGCCACTGGGGGATCCTGCTTTCTCTGGCGGACAGAGCGTAGGTGTTCAGTGAAACGATTTCCCAGTCTGTGTCGGGCCTCGCCAATATATAGAAGGCCACATCGGGAGCACCGGACGCAGTATATCACCCCAGCCAACTCACTGGTGAAGTGTCGCCTCACCTGGAAGGACTGTCTGGGGCCCTGAGTGGTGGTAAGGGAGGAAGTGTAAGGGCATGTGTAGCACTTGTTCTGCTTACAAGGATAAGTGCCGGGAGGGAGAACAGTGGGGAGGGATGGGGGTTACGAATGGACAAGGGAGTCGCGTAGGGAGCGATCCCTGCGGAACGTGGGGGGGGGGGAGGGAAAGTATCACTAAGACAGTGTTTGCCCTTTATTCCATTGTGGTTTGATGCTTTGTACGGTCATTTCGCACACCATACAATAATGACTACCCCTTCCTAACACCTCATTAGTTGTGAAGAATATTGGGGTATACCAAAATCAAGAATGGACCAATTCTTCCTACTCATGGCTGATGTTTGTTTTTAGCCCCATTCTCCTGCCTTCTTCCAATAAATATTAACCTCTTCACTAATCAAGAGCCTATCAGTCTCTGCCGTAAATGCATCCTTTTAAAAATCGATGTAAACGATATCCACTGACATGCACAAAATGCCGGAGGAGCTCAGCAGGTATGGAGAAGAATAAACAGTCAATGTATCATGTCAAGAACCTTTAGCTGGACCCCTTTCCTTTGTCTATTCTGCTTGTTAATTCCTCAAAGAGTTTCAGCAGATTTGTTGGGATTTCCCCTACTGGAAACCATGCTGACTTCGGCCTCCAAGTGCCTGAAATCCCGTTATTAATAATGGAGTCTAATATCTTTGCAAACATAGAAACATAGAAAATAGGTGCAGGAGTAGGCCATTCGGCCCTTTGAGCCTGCACTGCCATTTATTATGATCATGGCTGATCATCCAACTCAGAACCCTGCACCAGCCTTCCCTCCATACCCTCTGACCCCCATAGCCACAAGGGCCATATCTAACTCCCTCTTAAATATAGCCAATGAACTGGCCTCAACTGTTTCCTGTGGCAGAGAATTCCACAGATTCACCACTCTCTGTGTGAAGAAGTTTTTCCTAATCTCAGTCCTAAAAGGCTTCCCCTTTATCCTCAAACTGTGATCCCTTGTGAAGTCAAGCTAATTTACCTATAATTTCCTGTCTTTTGCCTCCCTCCTGTTATTCTGTTGTTCTTTTGTTAGTGCAGAAGAGCTACACTGACCCACATGGAGAGATAGTAAACAATAAAAAAATAGAAAATGTTAGAAGTGCTCATATCATGCAGCGTCTGGGACAGAGAAACAGAATTAATATTTTGCGTCATTAACCAAAAACGCTGTCCATGTTGGAACTTTGAAATAAATTCAGAAAATGCTGCAAACACTTAGCAAACCAGGTAACAACAGTAGAAAATAATACTGTTATGTTTCAAGTAATTGACCTTTGTTAGAAATGGGCACAAGAAAAGAAAAGGATCAAGGTTGGGTTTCAAATTTGAGTTTATTGTCATGCCCATGTATGCACAGATCCAATGAAAAATTTGGTTTTAGGTTAACGCAAACGCTGCTTGACTTGCTGGTTACTTTCAGCAAATTTATATATATATGTATACTCAGTGGGCCACTTTATCAGATACAACTGTATACCTGCTTGTTAATGCAAGCATCCAATCAGCCAGACATGTGGCAGCAACTCAATACATAAAGGCATGCAAACGTGGTTAAGATGTTTGTTGTTCAGACCAAACACCAGAATGGGGAAGAAATGTGATCTAAGTGACCTTGACTGTGGAATGATTGTTGGTGCCAAACAGGGTGGTTTCAGTACTGTATCTCAGAAACTGTTGACCTCCTGGGATTTTCACACCCAACAGTCTCTAGAGTTTACAGAGAATGGTGTGAAAAACAAAATAAAATCCAATGAGCGGCAGTTCTGTGTCAAAAACGACTTTTTAAATCACAAGGTCAAAGGAGAATGGCCAGACTGGTTCAAGCTGACAAGAAGGTGACAGTAATTCAAATAACCACATGTTACAACAGTGGTGTGCAGAAGAACATTTCTGAATGCACAAGATGTCGAACACTAAAGTGAATGGTCGACAGCAGCTGGTGACCATTTCTGCTCCTGCACCCAATAATAATTTTTCAACAAAAGGTAGACTTTTTGATAGATAAGCTGGTCAAGGTTTTAATAAGCCAATTAATAGAAAGAATAGCGGAAAGGAATGAAGAAAAAAAACCTAAATTGTTGATGATTATAAAAGCTAGCTTGACCAACAGCTTTTGCCAATGCTTGAGTACTTATACAAAAACACACAAGTGAAGAGTGGTGTCTATCTTTTAAACCATTTACTATTACACAAAGAGTTGGCATATAAAGTCAGTGCCTTACAGCCAGTTAGCAGAAGAGAAATCAAGCAGCACTGTGCTCTCCAGCAAGTTTCCCGCTGGAACACAGGGTGCCAAGCTGATCAAAGCTCAAGGTGAAAGCCAATATTTTAATCGGCTCTTTCCTCATTGTAGAATAGAACTTGCTGGATACTAAACTAAAGCCTTTAACAGATAGAGAACATGAGGAAGGGAGGATTTCAAGTTGAAACTGCATCTTGGAACATGAAACCATGCTAAAGCCTGGCGCCTGCTGCCTGACGGCCAGCAAATCGGAACACACAAAATATGCTATCTATTAATCCAAGTAAACAATAAGTACACATATCCACAATCAAATGATAATCATTAACTCAAAAGCTAAGTATTCAACAAGATTTTGGCTCTCTATTTTCTGTTTTAACAGTTGGCTTTGCTCTTATGCCAAAATGGTCTCTGGTGTGCTCATACCTAGGATAACTACACACCTGTTCATTCACTGCTTGCTCTGAAAGCCACATTGTTCCATTTAATTGTGGTACTTACACTAACAAAGTTCGACGTTTCTTGGAATGGTGTGAAGTTAAAGCTACATCCAGGAACAATAGAAACCACAAAATAGTCATTCAATCTAAAAAGAAATTTCAGATGCTTGATCAAAGTATCTTATATTCCCAATATTCAAAGTTAGAATAAAAGTTGCCAAGTAGATTTTTTATAATATGTACGTATGAAAAGAATCATGTTGCCCATTGGTTGTGGTGCTTCTGTAAATGGATTTACAAATGAATGGATGAGGATTTCAGCAGCAGATGGTGTGGGAAGAAATAGTGTTTCGAAGTGTGAAGATTGCACTTGCAATCAGAAACTCAGTTTGACGTTAAGCAGGACGCCATGCTTGCAAACTGTTCGGCTCATCCTAAAACTATGTCTAGACTCTAAGAGGTTCCTAAATTGGGTGATATTGCCTCCCCCTGGGGAAAGTGGGAATTTCTAAGGTGGTGATAAAGATAAAAAGGGTGGCTGGGGGCACTCAGTGGCAAGAGAGGCAGCTGAGGGATTACACGGGCTTAATTTAAGAAATGAATTACTAACTCTAAGCATTTAATCCTCAGTTCCTCTGAAAAAACTACAATGAATATGTAATCAACACAGCTCTTGCTAAACCACTATTCTCTTTAGATTTTGCTCAATGTACATTATAGCTGCTGAGAAGCAATGTGACATTTCTGACTTTGGTATATCATGAGAAATCTGGACTGAAAAAATTGTATTTCCAGGCCTGGCCCACGCATTATTGCCACTCACTACTGTAATACAGTGTTAGCCAGTATGATTCCCATACTCTAATCATGCAGTGACACAATTCCATGAATTATGGTATGGCGTTCAGTGGGATGAAGTCCTGTAGAAGGGTCTTGGCCCAAAACATCGACTATTTACCATAGATGCTGCCCGACCTGCTGAGTTCCTCCAGCATGTTGTGTGTGTTGCTTTGGAATCTAACCTTTTAAATGGTCTTGACTGCATTTCTCTCACCCAAAGCCCTACTGAGATATCACTGTCCCACTTTAAGTGCTTCTAAGCACAGAGTCAGGTTTCACCTGAGCTATGATAAAATCATAACTTTCCCCTTTATTGATCGCAATACTTGAGGTTGGACTCAAACAATAGGCAATTGACCAAGTTCATTAATCGATAGCGAAAATGGCAGAAGCAGACCAAATGAAAAAGAAGGGTGGAGTACCTGAAATATAGATTTATACCAGCACCAAGCACCCATCAGCAGCCCGGTGCCTATTGTATGAAAAAGGCTTTTTTTCAAACAAGGCAATGAAACCATCCATGCTCCTTGAATATTTGAACAGAGTAGTCTGATAAAGCAAGCATGAACTTGCCTTCTTTTCAGTCACTTTGTGAAAACTTTCAGAATGGAAAACACTTCAAAACTTTTTGCCAGCACTTCATGACAAAACAGTGATGGTTTGTGTGCTTCCTGCAAAATTTCATTGCTCTTTATTAAATCTGGAAAGATCCATACAATGGAGAAGAACTGATTCTGACTATATTTTTGCTTAAGTCAACAGAAGAAATAATTAAAGTGATTCCACTCCGTGACAACTCTGTTCAAAGATGAATAGATGAAAGGTCTGAGAATGTAGAAGACACATTGTGCAACATACTTAGGACAAGAGAATTTGCTCTGCAGTTGAATGAATCAACTTACCCAGACAACAAATCTTTGCTTTTTGGTTATGTTCACTTCATAAAAGATGAAAGCATGATTAAAGAGTTGATATTTGCAAGGGCACTAGAAACAAATACAAAGGAGAAGTCAGTATTTCAGGATGTTCAGCAACTTTTAAAGAATCATAATCATTTAATATCACTGGCGTATGTCATGAAATTTGTTGTTTCATGGCAGCAGAACAATGTAATAAAATAATAATAGAAAAAAATGTGAATGACAGTAAGTATATATACACACACACACACACACATATAAACAAAATAGTTAAATAAATAGTGCAAATATAAAAATAAAAGATTGGTGAGATAGTGTTCATAGGTTCAATGTCCATTCAGAAATTGAGAAATTGGATGGCAGGGGAAGAAGCTGTTCCTGAATTGTTAAGCGTATATCTTCAGGCTTCTATACCTCCTTCCTGATGGTAGTAATGATACAAGGCATGTCTTGGGAGATCGGGGTCCTTAATGATGGATGCCACCTTTTTGAGGCATCACTCTTTGAAGATGTCCTGGATACAGCGGAGGATAGTGCCCATGATGGAGTTTTGACTAGGTTTACAACTCTCTGCAGCTTATTTTGATCCCGTGCAGTAACTGCCAACAGCGCCCCCCCCCCCCGCCCCCGGCCCACCAGCCAGTTAGAATGCTGTCCATGGTACATCTGTAGAAATTTGTGAGTACCTTTGGTGACATACCAAATCTCCTCAAAGTCCTAATGAGATATAGATACTGTTGTACCTCCTTTGTTGCTGCATCAATATGCTGAACCCAGGATAGATCCTCAGAGAAATTGATACCCAGGAACTTGAAATTGCTCACTCTTTCCACTTCTGATCCCTCAATGAGGACTGGTATGTGTTCCCTCATCTTACCCATTCTGAAGTCCACAATCAGTTATTTGGTCTTACTGATGTTGAGATGCAAGGTCCTTGCTGGACACCACTCAACTAGCTGATGTATCTCACTCCTGTATGGCCTTTTATCACCATCTGAAATTCTGCCAACAATAGTTATACTGTATCCTTAGCAAATTTATTGATGGCATTTGAGCAGCAGCTAGCCACTCATGGGTATAGTGAGAGTAGAGCGGTGGGCTAATCACACATCCCTGACGTGCGCCAGTGATGTGGAGATGTTATTTCCAATCCACACAAATTGTGGTCTTCTGGTTAGGAGGCTGAGGATCCAGTTACAGAGGGAGATACAGAGACTGAGATTCTGGAACTTTTCATTCAGAACTGTAGGAATAATTGTATGAAATGCTAAGCTGCAGTCAATAACCAACATCCTGACACTGGTATTTGTATTGTCCAGATATTCCAAGGCCATATGGAGAGCCAATAAGATCACATCTACCGTAGACCTATTGGGATGATAGACAAATTGCAGTGGGTCCAGGGCCTTGCTGAGACGGGAGTTAATTCTAACTATAACCAACCCCTCAGAGCACTTTGTCACCTGCTCTTCTTAGGCATTGATACAATTGTTACCCTTCTGAAGCAGGTGGGAAATTCCAACTGTAGCAATGAGATATTGAAATTGAGATATTGATAATGAGATATTAAACCACAATCGTGTCCCCCCCCCCCCCGCCCCAGTTGGTTGGTACATGTTTTCATAGCACTGCCAGGCACTCCACTGGGGCCTGTCATCCTTTTGAAAGACATCCTGATGTCAGCCTCCAAGACAGAGATCATAGGGTCACCGAGTGCTGCAAGGATCCTCATAGCTGTAGTTTTATTCTCTCTTTCAAAGCAAGCATAAAAGGCATTGAACTCATCTGGGAGAGAAGCATTGCCGCCAATAACGATGTTAGATTTTGTTTTGTAGGAAGTAATGGTTTGCCAACCCTGCCAGAGTTGATGTGCAACACACATCAAAGTTGCTGGTGAACGCAGCAGGCCAGGCAGCATCTCTAGGAAGAGGTACGGTCGACGTTTTGGGCCGAGACCCTTCGTCAGAGTTGATGTGCAGCTGATTCCACCTCTAACCTCATTCAGAATTGTTTCCTTGCTACTGAGGTAACCCTCTGCAAGTCATACCTGGTTTCCTTGTACAGACCTGCGCTGTCAGACTTGAATGACACAGATTTAACCCTCAGCAGACTACGAGCCTCCTGGTTTATCCACATCTTTTGATTTAGGCATGTACAGTACGTTCTCGTAGGCACCCACTCATCCTCACAGGTTTTAATGAAGTCAGTGACAGCTGTGGCATACTCATTCAGACTCAAAGATGAATCCCTGAATACCAGACCAGTCTACTGATTCAAAGCAGTCCTGCCCTCCTTTGTCCATACCTTCTTGGTCCTGACTACTGCTGCTGCAGTTTTCAGTCTATGTCTCTACTCAGGGAATAGAAGTACAACCAGGTGATCAGACTTTCCAAAGAGTGGGCATGGAATAGCACGGTGTAGTGTAACAGTGGTCCAGTGTGTTGGTTCCTCTGGTACTACAAGTGATTTGTTGGTAATAATTATTTAAAGACTTTTTCAACTGGCCTGGTTAAAATCCCCCAAAATGATAGGGAAGGTATCAGGATACACTGGTTCATGCCTCTTTATTATGTTGCTCAGTTTCTCTATAGTTTTTTTCTCTATACACCACTCCCAGAATGATGACTGAAATCTCCCATGACAGATAGGATGGATGACATTTGATCACGACACATTATGCTACCAATCTTCTTGCTTGTCCTGTCACTGATGGGGCCCGATCAATAACAGGACGCCACCGTGGGGTTATCACTTTATTGAAAATACCTGTACCTAATATATTTACCATTCACTGTGCAATTCACAGACAACATCTTGTCACAAAAAACCCAAGTGATCAGCTGCACAAATCATTAAATACTATTATCACAGTAGTAAATAAAATCAAGTCCCTGCTCTCAGTTCTCGACTACTTCGAGAGCTTTGCCTTAAGAATGATGAAAAATTTGAAAATTTGCTGTTGCACACAGAAGTCAGATGGCTCTCAAAAGGAAACTGCCTGAGGAGCTTTTATGCGCTTTTTGAAACTGTGATAAAATTCTTCGAAGATTTGAATGTTTCATTCAGTAATCACTCAAGAATATTAGGCTTGACATTGCTTTTTTGTCAGAATTATTCACTGCATTTAATGAAATCAATCTTCAATTGCAAGGAAATGATGTGAATCTTATCAAAGTCAAATCAGTCGTCTCCATATTTCTGTCCAGGTTAACCCAGTTTAAGTGCAATATTGGCCATCACAACTTTTTCCAATTTCTGAGCCTCTCTGAGTTAGAAGAAAACGAAAGAATACCAGATGATGATCTTCCAGTATACCGTACCCACCTGGGTGTGCTGCATAAAGACATACCAGAGAGATTTTTGGATCTTCTCTTGATCCAAATTCCAGATAAATCCATTCCCAAACACTTGAAATGAGGAATTAGCAGGAAGGATGGTGGAAGAACTGATCCTACCACAAATGACTTTGAACTGAAGCTGAGGTTCAAAACATAATATCAAGACTCTTAGTTGCAGGAAAAAAAACTCTGAGTACTATCCTGCACTGTGAAAAAAGGTCAAGATGTTCTTTACTTCCTTTCCAACATTCTATTTTGTGGCGTGCGGTTTCAGTGCAGTCACCCAACCTCTTTCAAAGCAATGAAACAAACTGCAAGTTACTGAATGGGGGGGATCCGAGACACCAGTGACACTCACTCTGATGTTGAGAAGCTGATATCATTGTTGCAAATCCACCCATAGCCAGTGAAAGGTGAAAAATCAATGAAGTAGTGAATGGTCGAACTACTGACGTTCACTCAAAAATTGTTAATGAAAATCTTTTTTTACCGTAATTAAATAAAGAAATAACTTTATTTCCAGCTTTAAATAAATTTGAACAAAATTTGTAATTATTTTTCACTTCTTGTGAATTTGCATTTCTTATTTTCTTTCACTGTTTATTGTAAATCAAAATTCTTTGTAGTATTTACGTAATGGTCAGAGAGTGAGATCGGGCACTGAGGATGTGGTCTGGGAACTAAGGGGACGGTACCTCAAAGAAGTTTGAAAACTACTGTTCTAGAGAGAGGAACATGCCACTGAGATTCAAAGACAGTGACTTAGAAATTCTTCAGTTCCTGAAAATGCCTGGTATGTCGGTCCATAGTGGGCTGATGTTTCTCTGAAGACCATGCCTGCAAAATTCCCACAACCAAATGTGATACCATACTTAAAAGACTTTCCTTGATGCAGTCTGCCATTGTCGAGGATCTGAGAGGAAAATTCAAACTGCAGGTTTCATGGCTTTTCCAGGATTATGCTTTATAAATAATTTCTGATGAAGTCTTTGATGCACTGCACATGCTGTAATCTGTGTCTGAAACTGTACGTCAACAGTTTTAACTGATGACATGGACACTTGCACCTTAGATTAATGGGAGAGAAGGAATGGAATCAGCTGGGGGTATGGTTTCCTGGCAATCAGTTCAGAGCTCCTTAATTTCCATTTGAAGGAGGTTTGTGTTTATTTCATGCTAGATGCCACACAAGAAATCTAATGACCTGAAGACAGTTGAAAGGTTGAGAGTAAACACTGAGGTAGCCAGCAGCTTTAAATTTAGATGCAATCACATCGATGCATAGCACACTGGTGTCTTTGCTTTCTTAGGAGGTTATTACTGAACGATCTGACAAACCTCTGCAGATGTACCATTGAAAATACTAAATGCACAGGACTGTAAGAAACTGCAGAGGGTTGTAGACTCAGACAATTCCATCACAGGCACAATTGTCCTCGCCATTGAGGATATCTTCTGGAAGTGGTGCTTCCAAAAGGCAGCATCCATCATTAATTAAGAACTGCTTCTTCTCCTCTTCCATCAGACCTCCGAATGATTCATTAATCCATTATTGTTATACCTCGTTATTCCTTTTTTGCAGTATTTATTTTTGTAGTTTATATTAATTGTTATATATTGCACTGTACTGCTGCCACAAAAGAATAAATTTCATGACATATGTTGGTGATAATAAACCTGATTCTGATTCTGATTCTGGTCTGGGATGGCAATTTGATTGTAGAGGAATGCAAGAGGTTGCAGAGAGCAGTGGCCTCAGCTCGATATAACACAGGTGCATCCCCACAAGGAGGTGCTGCCTCAATAAGGCATCGTTAAAGATCCCCACCATCTATGCCATTCTATCGACCTGCAGCTCCCATCAGGTGGGAGCGATTGAAGTCTTAAGTCCTACACTATTAGTTTCAAGAAGAGCTTCTTTCCTTCAACCATCTTGTTCTTAAACCAATGAGTGCAACCCTACTCACTACCTTAGTATTGTTACGATAACCCCCCAACTGCACCAACTTCCGGAGTTTTGAAGCTCTAACTCTCCGGAGTATAGCTAGCTGGCGTGGCCCCTTTAAGGATTCAGGACCATCCTGCTAATTGGCAATCACGTTTTGGTACCAGGATTTCAAGATTTAAGGAGCACCTCAATGGAAGCTCAACTTGGGTTATTGTCTAGCACCTTGTTTAGTTCTCAGTTCTCATTTCAGTCTTGTACTGTGTTCGATCCTGTCTTCGGATACTCCAGCACCTGGTTCCGAACCACCCTCGTCAAAGACTCTCGTCACAAGAGTTGCAACAATATAACCACTTTGTCTACTTTGCACTAAAATAATCTTTTTTTTCACTCTAATCATGTTCTTCCTTGCAAAATTGTGTATAATTTATGTTTAATTTGTGCTTTTCTTATGAATTTTGCATTTATGTTCTACTGCAAGTAAATTTTTCATTATATATAGCAATAAAAGATTTATGGAGTTGGGGAATGGAAGTAATTCAAGGAAAGATCTTTGCTGGAGCCCAGAATTAATGGAGTACATGAATGAAGAGAAATCTGGAGCATGATGGAACCAGGAAAGTGCTCCTGACATTTTGGACAATTACAGATATGCCCCGCTATTTTCTATATTATTGCTGTGGTCAACTTTAGGGAAATATAAATTTTGAAAAGGCACCTGGATTTGAACCAGGGACCTCTTGATCTGCAGTCAAATGCTCTACCACTGAACTATACCCCCCATCTGAATAAGACTCTTGTCAGGCTGTACTTAAGAGTATTGTCAACAATGTTAAGCCCCTTATGGGCAAACATGTCAAAAGTTGCTGACAGGCCAAAAAGATTACTTTATCAAAACTGTTGCACGTTAAACTAAAATATAGACAGCTCCATAAACAGGCTAAATCCCAGTAAAGAACAGTCATCTTTTCCACTCTGTGCATACACTAAATTTACTGTAACACTTTATTTTAAAGTATTTTCTTTTCCAAAATAAAGTGTGTCACGTAACTGGGTCATTTAACAGTGCCATCATTCTCTAATGTTCTCTCTTCAGGAATCAATCATCTCTCCAGCAATAGTTGGTCATAATTTACTGTTCAAAATAACATAACATTTCTGTATTTTTGTCACTTATTTGAAATGAGAATCTCCTGAAATTACTTTTGTTATTACTATAATTTCCTAAATTATATTTTATTTTCCCACGCTTCTCCTGGTGTCTGTATACTAAACTCAATTCCCCACTCCTCGCAAGATTATTGGGTGCACCTGACCAGGTACTGAAATCTTGTGCTTCCAGCTGGCTGGTGTGTTCAAGGACATCTTCAATCTCTCACTACTGTGGATGGAGGTTGCCACCTGCTTCAACAGGGCTGCAAGCATACTTGTGCCCAAGAACCACAGGCCGAGGTGCCTCAATGTCTATTGTCTGATTGTGCTCACATCTACCATTATAAACCGTTGCATGAGATTGGTTATAGCTAGACTTCTGTCTGAGCGAAGACCTGGACCCACTGCAATATGCCTACTACTGCAACAGGTCTACAGTGAATGCAATCTCACTGGCTCTGCACATGGCTTTGGAGCACCTAAACAACAGTAAAACAATTGTCAGTCTGGTGTTTATCTATTATAAACAACACTTCAATACCATCATCCCCTCAGTATTAATCACCAAGCTTCCATACCTGAGCCTTTGTACCTCTCTCTGCTACTGGGCCCTTGACTTCCTAATTGGGAAACCACAATCAATACAGATATATGATAACAGCCCCTCCTTGCTGACATCAGCATCAGTGCACTTCTCTGCTCTCTCTAAACTCACAACTATGTGGCTAAACACAATTCAAATTCCATCTATAAATTTTCAGACAACACAAATGTTTTTGGTAAAATCTGTGAGGTCAACAAGGAGGCACTCAGGGGTGAGATAGCTGGGCTGGTTAGCTGGTATTGCAACAACCACTTCACACTCAGCATCAGCAAGATCGTGGAATTGATTGTGGACTTTGGAAAAGGAAGGTCAGAAACTATGCATTAGTACTCAATCACGGTGAACAGCCTCGAGTTCCTAAGTGTCAACATCTCTGAGGATCTATCCTGGGCCCAGAACATTGATGCGGTCGCAATGAAGGCCTTCCAGTGGCTCTACTTCGTGAGGAGTTTAAGAAGATTTGTTGTCACCAAAGACTTGCAGATTTCTGTAGATGTACATTGGAGAACATACTGGTCGGTTGCATCACAACCTGGTACTGAGGCTTCAACGCACAAGGTCTCAAGTGGCTGCCATGGGCCGTAGACTTAGCCAGCTGGCACAATCCTTCCACAAAAGGCAGTGTGTTATGGTGTATCCATCAGTAAGGACCCACAGCATCTCGGGCAGTCCCTCTTTTTGATACTTCCACAGGGAGCACTATATTTCAGGAACAACTTTCCCCCTCTGCTATCAGGTCTTTGAGTGTTTCTCTAACCCATGAACATTACCTCACTATTCCCTTTTTTATGTAGTATTTATTTATTTCGTAATTTATTGTGTTTTTATGTCTTTTCATTGCACTGCTGCCACAGAACAACATATTACGTATATTAAACAAAAGACTCTGCTGGAAAACTTCGGCAACATATACAAAATGCTAGAGGAACTCAGCAAGTCAGGCAGCATCTATACAGCAGACATCCCACCTGTCCCAGAAGTTCCGGGAGTCTCCCGCATATTAATAGTGGCTCCCTGATGCCTACAAGTTATATACAATATCCTGGAAATCAATTTTTTTGAGAGCGGGCAAGTAAGCGAGAGAGCGCGAGAGCGAGAGAGTGAGCACGAGAACGACCACGAGAGAGAGAGCAAGCGCGCGCGAGAGTAAGAGAGCGAGCGCGAAGGCGACCATGAGAGAGAGAGTGACCGTGAGAGAGAGAGAGAGTGAGCGTGCAAGAGAGAGAGAGAGCGAGAGCTAGCATGAGAGAGAGAGAGAGCACGAGAGCGACCATGAGAAAGCGAGAGAGAGCGAGCGCACGAGAGAGAGAGTGCGAAAGAGACTACGAGAGAGAGGGAGAGAGCGAGCATGCAAGAGAGAGAGAGAGCGCACCATGGCAGAGTGCTCCAGAAAAAGAAAATATAAAACATATGTCACCCCAGACTACCCTAAAGGTAGTCTGCCTAACAGGGGTCAAAAATAATGACAATGTTGCTCGCTTCACTGTTTGCAACAGTGACTTTTCTATTGCCCACGGTTGGTTAAGACTGTAAAAGACATGTTGAGGTGAGATTAACAGGTGTCATTCGTTTATTAGCATAGCTAATGTTATTTAAACTAGCTGGCTGGTTGCTAAGGAGCTACTCTATTGCAGACATCCCACCTCTCCCGGAAGTTCCGGGAGTCTTCCGCAAATTGATGGTGCTACCTCCCTGAAATGAGTTTTTGCAGGGTGGGATGTCTGACACAGGGAAATAAACAGTCAAAAGGCCAAGACCCCCTTTAGGACAGGAAGGGGTTTCTCAGGCTTCTTATCAATACTACTTTTAAATCTGTCTGTTGGGAAATATGGGAAAGTACCTAATGTGCCTTAAGCAACACACACACAAAATGCTGGAGGAACTCAGCAGGTCAGGCGGCATCTATGGCAATGAATAAATAGTCGACATTACAGGCTGAGACTCTTCTTCGGGACTGAGAAGGAAGGGGGAGATGCCAGAAGAGAAAAGGTGGGGAGGGAGGTAAGGAGACTAGCTAGTAGCTGATAGGTGACTGTGGTAGTGGATCTGGGTGAGTACATGGTCAAAGAGTTAGAGGGTAGCAGAGATCACAGAGGGGAAGCAGCGAGAGAGGGCTTAAATTTGTTTATTCTTTCTGTGAATGATTTAGTTTAAACTTGAGCACAGAGATCTTCTGCCCTGGTGTTCTGTGACACTTTGTGCACATTGCCATTCATGGCCAATGTCAGTTGCAGCTAAACTGCTTTCTGAATCAAATGACTGGGGGCTCAAGACACACATGTCTGCCCATGTCCTTATGAAGTGCTACACTGCTGGAGATGATAAACTGAGGCCCCATCTGCTGTCTCAGCCAGACATAATATTTTAAACATGAGCATGGGGAGCAATCCATGGTGTTCTGATCAATATTTATCCTTTAGGAAACATCACTAAAACAGATTATCTGGCTATTATCGAATTGCTGTTTGTGGAAGCTTGCTGTGTGCAAATTGGCTGCTATGTTTCCCACAGTCCAACAGTGACTGTGCTTCAAAAGTACTTTATTCCTTGAAAAAAAATGCTTCAGGATGCTTCGAGGTCATAAAAGGCAAAATGTAAATTCATGTCTTCCTTTTTCATGTGTCTACTGCTAATCATACAGGATTTCAAGTAAAAACAGTCTTAAATTGACAAGTTTAGTTTGTATTTAAGTCAATTTTAAAAATAGAAAATTGAACTTTTTTATGGTTAAGTAGTGTTATTAAGAGTTCATTTCCTGCTCATAAACAGGGTGAACAGTCTAAGACAGTCACCAAACACTGCTCATGTAAACAAGCAGCAGATTGCTTTTGTCTCTCCTGACTGGCCACTGATAATCTAGTGATAATCTCCTCTCTGCTGTATACATGTTAAGAAATAAAAGAAAGCAGATCAGAGTTTGCTGTATTACAGGAGCCATTTGGAAAAAGCAAAAAGTGCTAAACACTGCAGCCAAGTTCTACCATCTGCTGCAAACTACTGCAGGTGTCAGAGGACCTAAACTTTTCACAAAGTGTAATAAAATAGCACAAAGAGCCAATGTGCTCTAATGATTGCAAAACAGAGAGAGAGGAGGTCGGCACATTTTATCAAAGTTTACTTAGTCTACGGAGATTTGCATACAGATGGCAGGGTCATGCGATGTGTGCGCTGCTCCAGAAGCTGGGGATAGGCTTTCGCTTATACAGCCTTTATACACACACAGCTTTCACCGAGGCAACGTGGAGAAGTCTAAGTCTAGAGGCGCTGAATAGTCATTGAAGTAGCTAGCTTTGTTTAAAGGGGAAAGAAAAACGCTCAGAGAAAGTCTTTGTGAAATGGACAGGGTGTGTTTTGGGAAAATGATCAGTAGGGTGAAAGAATGAGGGCCTGCTACCAGGAATGAGAATGAGGGGTTGGTGAGGGCAGTGTTGATTATTGCAGTAATGCATCCTCATTCCTGAGCTGGAAAGGACAAATACAGCTGATTAATGGATTAACACCTTCTCCAGTACGGGCAAATAATGTTTTCCTTGCATAGCTGTGTTACTGCTCAGCAGAACATGTAGAGAACTAAACATACGTAGGTAATTTTAACCATTTCCTATCTGCTTTGATGAAACTCAGTGTCTTGCATGAAAATAGTTAAATTATTGGTTAACAATGAAACCATATTCGTATATTATCCTATGTTTTTTGCTCAACTGGAATTTTTTAACAGACTACGAAAAAATTGCCCACTTGGAATTAATAAGTAAACTGCATAAAAAAATTAGCAGGGAAATTAAATCGATACCAAGTCAGCTGCTGGTGAATTCTTTCAATGCTGATCATAAGACTACACCATGATCTGAATTAACAGCAATATGTGACACTTAGCATTTAGTAAATATATCTCCACTCACTTTAATCCACAAACTTGGTGGTGTACCAGCATCACTGTCAAGTGACAGTAGCATCACCTCATCTTGTGAATGTGTCAACAAACCAAACATCAAAGAAAGAAGATTGCTCTGGGTGATGTCAAAGGAACGCTGTTTCCACTGGCAACAGGCTGGACTGTTCAAGGCTGTGCTCATTTATTAGATGAGTGCCCATATTGCAGCTGCCATAATGCTGGAGCTTTAATGTGGTGGTTCTGGTGATTTAGAAAATTATAGCTGACAAAAAGTTCTGCCAATTTGAGTATAATTTTGGAAGTAAACTGATGTTTTTGTCAACGCTGGACATTAATCCTTCTCAATTTGATTTTCTCAGATGAGAGATAGAAACAGTGTTCTGAAAAACCTTTTACATCGATCCAGAAATTTGTCAATAGTCCTTACAGAGAAGTTGTTCCAAAATTTGCACAAGTTTTTATGCCAATCGGCAGTTGCTTCTAAATTTTCTAAAATTGCACCAGGCACTAAAGATGACAAAAAGAAATGGAAACCAGCGTAAGCAATCCTGGTTAATGCAAAGTGTGGATTACATGTCTTCTACATTCTTTAAATTCCTTCTCACTTCATTGATGTTATGAGAAAAAAAAGCCTTAAAATCATTTAGCAGTGTTTTGAAGACATAATAATCAGAGCTGGGCAAAAGTTTCACTTTAGATACCATTCAGGACAAATTGTGTCCAAAACTGCATCTGTTTTGTTTTTCTTTATGTAAATTCATAATTTTCAGTAGTCCAACAGAACAAGGTAAAAGAGATTTTGAAATTTTAGTGAAAATATACTTTGATTTATTTAAGGTTGGCAATTGCTAAAAGTTTAATGAAGCCATCTGAAAATCAGTTCTTCATAAATAAGGCTACGTCCACACTACGCTGGATAATTTTGAAAACGCCGGTTTCGAGTAAAAACGACAGGCGTCCACACTAAGAGTTTTTCAAAATATCTCCGTCCACATTAGGTGGATATTTGGGTGAATCTCCTACTGGGCATGTGCAGGACACACAGAAAACAAGCGAAGAGGAAACGGTATACTGTAGCGATGTGCTACACACAGCGCTAGAATAACCACACGGAGTCGGTGAGTTGGAGTTGCGATGAAAGAGGTTTATTCAAACTTCGCGGCCCGCTTTAAAGCCTTCCCGTTCCCGCCCTTTTTGCTGCCCGCCCTCTGCCTGCGCGCGCTGTTTCGTGAGCCGGTTCGTGGGTGTCAGAAAGTGGGTCGCCACATAACCCCCCCCCCCAGAACCGGCGATACCTCCCCCAATGTCCACAGTCTGGATCAGCCTCTGTTTGGGAGGTCTGCCCCTGCGCCGCGGTGCCTGAGCCTGGACCGGTTGCACCAAGTCCACGTGGGCCGGTTTGAGTCGGTCCACCGTGAAAACCTCCTCTCTCCCCGCAATGTCCAGCACGAACGTGGACCCGTTGTTGCTGATCACCTTAAACGGCCCCTCGCAGGGCCACTGTAGCGGTGCCCGGTGTCCGCCCCGTCGTACAAAAAGAAACTTACAGTTCTGCAGGTCTTTGGGTACGCATGTCGGGCTCTGTCCGTGCTGTGAAGTGGGTATGGGGGCCAGGTTACCGAGCCTCTCCCGTAGTCTGTCCAGGACTGCTGTGGGTTCTTCCTCTTGCCCCCTTGGGGCTGGTATGAACTCTCCTGGGACGACCAGGGGCGCGCCGTACACCAACTCGGCCGATGAGGTGTGTAGATCCTCTTTGGGCGCCGTGCGGATTCCGAGCAGGACCCAGGGAAGTTCGTCCACCCAGTTAGGCCCCTCCAGGCGGGCCATGAGAGCCGATTTCAGGTGACGGTGGAAGCGCTCCACTAGTCCGTTCGACTGTGGGTGGTAGGCAGTTGTGTGGTGTAGCTGTGTTCCTAAAAGTCTGGCCATAGCCGACCACAGGCTGGAGGTGAACTGGGCGCCCCTGTCGGAGGTAATATGGGCCGGTACCCCAAAGTGTGCTACCCAGGTTGCGATCAGTGCTCGGGCGCAGGATTCGGAGGTGGTGTCGCTGAGCGGGACTGCCTCTGGCCATCTGGTGAACCGGTCTATCATAGTTAGGAGGTACCGCGCTCCTCGTGACACTGGCAGGGGCCCCATGATATCCATATGGATGTGGTCGAACCTCTGGGGGGGTGGGTTCGAACCGCTGCGGTGGAGCCTTGGTATGCCGCTGCACCTTGGCCGTTTGGCACTGCATGCACGTTTTGGCCCATTCACTGACCTGTTTACGAAGTCCATGCCACACGAACCTGTTGGAGACCAGCCGGACAGTTGTCCTGATGGAGGGGTACGCTAAGTTGTGAATGGATTCGAACACCCGCCGGCGCCAGGCTGCTGGGACGACGGGGCGGGGTTGGCCAGTAGCTACGTCACATAGTAGGGTCCTCTCACCTGGGCCTACGGGGAGGTCTTGGAGCTGTAAACCGGAGACTGCAGTCCTATAACTGGGGATCTCAGCGTCTGCCTGCTGTGCCTCTGCCAGCGCTGCATAGTCCACCCCCTGGGACAGGGCCTGTATGGTAGGTCTGGAAAGTGCGTCTGCCACGACATTGTGCTTTCCAGAGACATGCTGGATGTCTGTTGTGTACTCGGAGATGTAGGACAGATGTCGCTGCTGGCGGGACGACCAGGGGTCGGACACCTTAGTGAACGGAAAGGTAAGCGGTTTGTGATCGGTGAACGCGGTGAAGGGCCTACCTTCTAAGAAGTACCTGAAATGCCGGATTGCCAGGTATAGTGCCAATAGCTCCTGGTCGAAAGCACTGTATTTGAGTTCGGGTGGTCGTAGGTGTTTGCTGAAGAACGCCAGGGGTTGCCAGCGACCCTCGATGAGTTGTTCCAGCACTCCACCGACTGCTGTGTTGGATGCGTCCACCGTGAGGGCAGTAGGAACGTCCGTTCTGGGGTGCACTAGCATCGCGGCGTTTGCCAAGGCTTCTTTGGTTTTAACGAAAGCGGTTGCGGCCTCTTCGTTCCAGGTAATGTCCTTGCCCTTACCCGACATTAGAGTGAACAAGGGGCGCATGGTTCAGGCTGCTGAGGGGAGGAAACGGTGGTAGAAATTCACCATACCCACGAATTCCTGCAAGCCTTTGATTGTGTTGGGTCGGGGGAAGTGGCGGACCGCGTCTACCTTGGCGGGCAGCGGGGTTGCCCCATCTTTAGTAATCCTGTGGCCCAGGAAGTCGATGGTGTCGAGTCCGAACTGGCATTTGGCTGGGTTGATTGTAAGGCCGAATTCACTCAGGCGGGAGTAGAGCTGGCGGAGGTGGGACAGATGCTCCTGCCGACTACTGCTGGCTATGAGGATGTCATCCAAATAGATGAATGCAAAGTCCAGGTCGCGTCCCACCGCGTCCATTAGCCGCTGGAAAGTGTGTGCGGCGTTCTTTAGACCAAACGGCATTCGGAGGAATTCGAAAAGTCCAAACGGGGTGATAAGTGCTGTTTTGGGGATGTCGTCCGGATGTACAGGGATTTGATGGTAGCCCCGGACGAGGTCTACCTTGGAAAATATCCTTGCGCCGTGTAGGTTTGCTGCGAAGTCTTGAATGTGCGGCACAGGGTAGCGGTCTGGCGTTGTAGCCTCGTTCAGTCTGCGGTAGTCGCCGCATGGTCTCCAGCCCCCCCGTTGCCTTGGGCACCATGTGAAGTGGGGAGGTCCATGGGCTGTCGGACCGTCGTATGATCCCTAATTCCTCCATCTTCTTGAACTCCTCCTTCGCCAGTCGGAGCTTGTCCGGGGGAAGCCTTCGAGCATGGGCGTGGAGGGGTGGTCCCTGGGTCGGGATGTGGTGCTGTACTCCATGTCTGGGCATGGCTGCCGTGAACTGCGGTGTCAGTACTGATGGGAAATCCGCCAGGACCCTGGTGAATTCATCGTCGGACAGCGTGATGGAGTCCAGGTGTGGGGCTAGCAACTATGCTTCACCCAGGGAGAACGTTTGAAAAGTCTTGGCGTGGACTAATGGCTTCCCTTGCAAGTCGACCAGCAGGCTGTGGGCTTGTAGAAAATCTGCCCCCAGCAGTAGTTGGGCCACGGCGGCCAGTGTGAAGTCCCACGTGAACCGGCTGGAGCTGAACTGTAGCCGCACCGTGCGGGTGCCGTAGGTTCGTATTGTGCTGCCATTAGCGGCCCTCAGGGTGGGTCCTGGTTCTCTGTTGCGGGTGTCGTAACTCGTTGGAGGTAAGACGCTGATCTCCGCTCCGGTGTCGACCAAAAAGCGGCGTCCCGACTGCTTGTCCCAGACGTACAGGAGGCTGTTCTGATGGCCAGCCGCCATAGCAATCGGCAGCGGCTGGGCCTTGGCGTTTCCTGGGAATTTGCAGGGCGGTCTGCAGCGGCGGGCCTCCGTGCCCCACCGCTGGTGGTAGAAACACCATTGTTCGTTGGGCTCCTCACTCCCGTCGCCGGGTTTTGTAGGCTCTGCTGCCGGGCCCGGTCTGGTCTGTCATTGGGCAGGCAGCTTGGTGATCTGTGCGACGGATGCCCCTCTCTCTTTCCTGGCATTCCACAGGCACGTCTGCTCGGGCCGCCACCTCCCGGGGTTTGCTGAAATCTGCGTCGGACAGCAGCAGGCATATGTCCTCGGGCAGTTGCTCTAGGAACGCCTGCTCAAACATGAGGCAGGGTTTGTGTCCTTCAGCCAGGGCCAGCATCTCGTTCATTAATGCTGACGGCGGCCTGTCTCCCAAACCATCCAGGTGCATTAAGCGGCGTGCTCGTTCGCGCCGTGAGAGTCCGAAAGTCCTTATGAGCAGGGCTCTGAATGCTGTGTATTTGCCGTCCTCCGGGGGCGACTGTATAAACTCCTCAACTTGTGCAGCAGTCTCCTGGTCGAGGGAGTTCAGCACGTAGTAGTAGCGAGTGGACTCCGAGGTTATCTGCCGAATGTGGAATTGTGCTTCTGCTTGTTCGAACCATAAATGGGGTCGCAGCGTCCAGAAGCTTGGCAGTTTTAACGAAACTGCATGAACAGATGCAGCGTCGGTCATCTCTGGTCCAAATATCGTTTGGGCCGTCGGGGTCACCAATTGTAGCGATGTGCTACACACAGCGCTAGAATAACCACATGGAGTCGGTGAGTTGGAGTTGCGATGAAAGAGGTTTATTCAAACTTCGCGGCCCGCTTTAAAGCCTTCCCGTTCCCGCCCTTTTTGCTGCCCGCCCTCTGCCTGCGCGCACTATTTCGTGAGCCGGTTCGTGGGTGTCAGAAAGTGGGTCGCCACAATACTTGGTGCGTGTTTGTTCAGTTACGGAGCAGAAAAAGTTAAAAGAAATTGCTCTTGGCTCTCGCGCAGGAAGACTTAAAAGTAAAATAAAAACAAATACTGGAGCGTATGGAGGCAACCGACAGGGAGTTCACGGACAGTATGACCCGGCTGACGACGAACATTGAAAAACTGACTAACTCTGTTGCATTAATAAAGTACCTTGTTAAATGTATAAAACATGTCTGCATCAGTATTTCCATACAATGTTACATTAGGCTGTTACACATCTATTGTCAGAGAAGTACTTGCATAAATAGGTAAACCACCTTGGTTCTTGATCCTCCAAAATATTCCTCATGGAATTTAAACTGGAGGTGGCGGAGGGTGCTTTCTGTCCTTACCTTCATACAAGCAAGGACAGAAAACAGGGCAAAGTGAGTATACTCATTTATTCAGTAAGCTATGGGTCAAAGTATTTGGTGAGTACATTTCTAACTCTTCTGGCTTCGGTCTGGTTGCCGTCTGTTCTGAACTTGTTAGTTTCTGCGAAGCGCAGAATCAAATATTGCTGTGATGACTGTACGCTCTAGTATCAACTGTTTGGCGGCAATAAAGTAATAATAATAATAACAAAACAATGAAATGCCGCACTGCCGCCATTTGTTCTGGCACGTCATGACAGCGGTTTTAAAAAGCTCCGGTTACCCCGTACACACTGCAACGGATATTAGGCGTTTTCAGATTTATTCACTCTGGAGACTATTTCTGAAAATCTCTGTTTTCGGGGGTTGAAAATGTCGTTTCAGTGTGGACGGAAGGTCAAAACGAAGAGAAAAAGCTTCGTTTTCAAAATTATCCGGCGTATTGTGGACGTAGCCCAAGTCTTTTTAATGCCTCTACTTTCTGAGTAGGCTGGATAGAGCAGGTATATGTGCGACCCTCTACAGATGCACAGTGGAGAGCAGTCTGACATGCTGCGTCATCACTGTATGATACAGAAACTGCACTGTGGTAGACAAGAGGGCTCTGCAACAGGTAGCTTTAAACTGCCCAATACATCACCGACTCCAGCCTAGTCATCATCAAGAAGGTGCCTGGAAATAGCCAGCAATATCATGAAGGATCCCACCCACCCTGCTTATGGACTGTTTGTCCCATACCCATCGGGGAGAAGCTATGCAGCATCCACGCCAGGACAACTGGCTTCAAAAACAGTTACTTCCCCCAAGCTGTCAGGTTGATCAACACCTCCACCCATTAATCCACCTCACCCCCACTATATACACATCAACTAGTATCACTTTATGTATATACAATCAGTCTATGTATGTAATGGGCTAATTGTACATTGCGTTTATAGGATTGCTTTTATATTTCTATTTATTGTATTTTTGTATTGAATTCTTTATGCCTATTGAGTTTTCTTATGCTACGGCAGATCTAGAGTAATAATTTAATTCTCCTTTACACTCAGGCATTGACGAATGACTATAAGCATTCCTGAAGCTTGAATTATCAATCTTAAAATCACTTTTCCAGTTGCATGTAGCCCACTTTGCTTGCTGACAGTAATTTAAAATACAAAACCCTATACCAGTTTTGTTGAGATGGTAGTATAAGCAGTGCAACTGAGCAGAAACTCCAGGTCAACATATTTAAGAAAGAGCAATTTCACAGAGTTATTTATTACAATGTGATAGATTTTGATTCCATAAACAAACTTCACAAGTCATTTGGAAACTAAAGTACAGTCAATGTTTTGGGCCGAGACCCCTCTTCCTATGGATGCCGTCTGGCCTGCTGCGTTCCACCAGCATTTTGTGTGTGTTGCTTGAATTTCCAGCATCTGCAGATTTCCTCGTGTTTGGGATTTTTTTAAGTTCACCAAAAATAATTGTTCCAGGACAGCTCTTGGTGAAATCAGGAGGGTTATGAAAAGGCTTGAGGTTTCTGTAGCAGACAAAGTGCAGAAGAATCCCACGAGCTTCTCTACAGATATATCTAGAGCAAACAGATAGCAAGGGACAAAATTGGTCCTCTGGAAGATCAGAGTGGTCATCTATGCAGAAAGCCAAATGAGATGGGGAATGCAGTGCCTATAAAATGTATTCTCTCCCCCCACCCCGCCAGAAGTCTTCATGTTTTATTGTTTTACAACATTGAATCACAGTGGATGTAATTTCGATTTTTTGACACTGATCAACAGGAAAAAATGCTTTTGTGTCAAAGTGAAAACAGATCTCTACAAAGTAATCTAAATGAAGTACAAATATAAAACACAAAATTAATGTTTGCATAAGTATTCACTCCCTTTAATATGACACACCCAGTCATCACTGTTACAGCCAATAGGATTTAGAAGTCACATAATTAGTTAAATGGAGATCACCTGTGTGCAATCACGGTGTTTCAATTGATTGTAGTAAAAATACACCTGTATCTGGAAGGTCCAACCGCTGGTGAGTCAGTACTCTGGCAAAAACTACACCATGAAGATAAAAGAACACACCAAGCAACTCAGTGAAAAGGTTATTGAAAAGCACAAGTCAGAATTTGGATACAAGGAAATTTCCAAGTCAGTGATTATGGCTGGAAGACCAAGGTTTTCCCAGTAGAAGTGGGATGCAGGAGATTCATTGCTACATCTACGACCAGTCTATTGAAGAAGATGGGAGTGAGGGGTCACTCCCTCCAACAAGCAATCAAGTCCTTGTCAAATGCAGCAGAAGAAAGCAGCAATTGGATTTGGATTAAAAGAAAAGACAACAACTGGACTGCAAGATAAAGACAAGAGGGTATGGAAATGAGGGGGGTGTATCTGGGATACCAGGTGGCACCACTGAGCCCTCTGGAGACGTCGTGGGCTTATCAGCAAAATGAAGAAGGAGGGTGCCCACCTAATGACCCCAATGACGTACCTACCTTCCTTGTCACCACTCCAAGCCCACTGCCAACATCGAGAGTGCCAACTTACCATAGGGATTGAAACATCAAGTCCTAGTAGCTTTACTAATTACCCTTGGAGTACAGTTAAGTCAATCATCAAGAAACGGAAATAATATGGCACAGCTGTAAATCTGCCTGGAGCTGGCTGTCCTCAAACCCTGAGTAACTGTGTATGAAGGGGACTAGTGAGAGAGGCCACCAAGAGACCTATGACAACTCCGAAGAAGATAAAAGTTTCAGTGGCTGAGATAGGAAGGACTGTGCAGACAACTGTTGCCTGGGTGTTTCACCAGTTGTAGCTTTATAGGAGAGTGGCAAAGAGAAAGCCACCTTTGTGGCGGGGGGGGGGGGGAAACTCACATGAAATCTTAGCTAGAGTTGTCCAGAAGGCATGTGGGAGACTCTGAAGACAGCCTGAAGAAGGTTCTATGGTCTGATGAAACCAAAATTGAGCTTTTTAGTCATCGGACTAAATGTTATCTTTGGCATAAGATAAACACAGCACATCATCAAAAACATACCATCCCAACCATGAATCATGGTGGTGGCTGCATCATACTGTGGGAATGCCTCACTGCGTCTGGTCCTGGCAGGCTTGTGAAGGTAGAGGGTAAAATGAATGCAGCAAGATACAGGGAAATGCTGGAGGAAAACCTGATACAGTCTGCAAGAGAATTTCGACTTGGGAAAAGACTTCTTTTTTCCCCAGTAAGACAATGAACACATGCATAAAGCCAAAGCAATACAGGAATGTTAAAAACTACAAAGTTAATGTCCTGGAGTGGCCAAGTCAGAATCCAGATCTTAATCCAATTGAGAATTTGTGGCTGGACTTGAAAAGGGCTGTTCACTCATGATCCCCATGCAACCTGACAGAGCTTGAGCAGTTTTGTAAAGAAGAATGGGGAAAAATTGCAGTGTCCAGATGTGCAAAGCTGATAGAGATTTACCTACGCTGACACAAGGCTGTAATTGCTGCCTAAAGTGCATCTACTAAATACTGATGAAAAAGGTGGGTAATCATGCAATCAATTATTTTGTTTAATAATTGTAATAAGTTTAGACGAATTTGTAAAAATTTGTTTTGACTTTGACATGAGAGAATCTTTTCTGTTGATCAGTGTCAAAAAAGCCAAAGTAATTGTGATTCAATGTTATAAAACAATAAAACATGAAAACGTCCCAGGTGAGGGGTGAATACTTTCCATAGACACTGTACCTTAAATGGATTTTTTTTGCATTTGTATTTATTCAGGAGATGGTCACAGAGTCCATAGAAATGAGGCAAAACAGCAATAAGGTCATGGACCATGTACAGAATACAGAGGAGGAAGTGTTTGTTATCTTGAAGCAAATTCATCATCATTATGTGGCATATATGATGTGGGCGATCATGGTTATCCATCTGTTTTAATCTGATAAGTTTTAATAAGCTTTTCAAAACTTTTGTCTATCCATCTTTTGATGTAACTCATGAATGTCAACTGCGACTCCTTCTTCCATCAGGTTTTTCCAGTTACTGCAAAATGTTCGAGCTTCTCTTTCCTCAGTACGTGTCCCAGAAATTCCAGCTGCCATTTCCTGATTAATATCAGCTTTCTTTGTATTCTGACTTTTCACAGCACATCTTGTTATTCTGTCCTTCCACGATATTTTCATCATTCTTGTCAAAAACCACATTTCTGCAGCTTCAAGTCTTCCCTCATTTTACTTTGATATTGTTCAACATTTGCTTCCATATGTTAGTGTGGAATGAACATAGCACTGTAACAATGTAGTTTCACAACAATCTGAAGCAATTGGGGTGGATAAATCCCCAGAGCCTGACAAGGAGTTCACCTGGACATTGTGCGAGGTTTCTGCAGAAATTGCAGATGCCCTAGTGGAGATATTTAGAATGTTCTTAGCCATAGGTGAGATGCTGAAGGAATGGAGGATAGCTAATATTGTTCTGTTGTTTAAGAAAGGCTCTTAGAATAAACCAGGAAATTGTAGACGAGTGAGTCTAACATTAGTAGTGGGTAAGTCATTTGAAGGTATTCTAAGGGACTGGATATATAAGTATTTGGATAGACGGTGAGTGATTAGGGATATTCAACATGACTTTGGTTAGACACAGCCTACGGCACACAATCTTGTAGAGTTTTTCAAGGAAGTTTCCTGGAATGTTGGTGAAGACAAGGCAGAGAAGGTTGTCTACATGGACAAGTAACCCATATAACCAGTTGCTCATAGAACATTACAGCACAGAAATAGTCTCTTTGGTCCATCTAATCCTTGCTGATCAATTAATTTGCCGTCCCATCGACCTGCACCCAGACCGTAGCCTTCCATAACCCTCCCATCCATGTACCCATTCAAAATTCTCTTAAATTTTAAAATTGAACTCGTATCCAAGCACAAAGAGGTTACCCCTCAAACTCCCCTTGTGGTCAAGATGGTTCCATCACTTGGCATTCAAGACGAGGTAGTAAATTGGATTAGACATTGGCTTCATGGCAGAAGCCAGAATGATAGAAAATGGTTGCCCCTCTGACTGGTGACTTATGCTGCAGAGATTGGTTTTGAGTCCGTTGTTGTTTGTCACCTATATCAATGATCTGGATTATACTATAATAAACTGAATCAGCAAATTTAGAGATGGCACCAAGACTGGGGGCATAGTGGACAGTGAGGAAGGCTATCAAAGCCTGCAGTGGGATCTAGACAAGATGGGAAGGAAAAATTGGGCTGAAAAGCAGATGAGTGTGAGGCACACTCACTTGCTATATTCTATCACTTCCGTGATGGGAAGGAAAAATTGGGCTGAAAAGCAGATGAGTGTGAGGCACACTCACTTGCTATATTCTATCACTTCCGTGATAGAGTACTGGAAGTTCTGGGAGGCTATGGGGTCTGGCTGATCTTTCTGTCATACAGACTAGCATAAAAGGATAGGCAGCTCTTCAACTTGCAACTCTATTAGGATGCAACTCTTCTTTAAAGCTGTGGGTCACAGAGCTCCCCATGACCCTTTTGGAAGAAGTGTGCCCATGCCTCATCCTAGAGGTCTATGGATCTGAAGATGATCTTGGAGGATTCAGAGGATTTGGAGACTCATTTTAGAGTTCCTCTCTCACAGGTCAACTTCTTCTTCTCTGTTGTCCTCGGCCTATGGCTTTCCTGCTTGCATTTCTTGCAGATGACTGAACTGCAAGGAATCAGAATCAGAGTAGGGTTAATTATCATTGGCCTGTGTCATGAAATTTGTTAACTTAGCATCAGCAGTTCAATGCAATACATTTATAGAAGAAGAAAAAATAAATCAATCAATTACAGTATACGTATACTGAATAGATCAAAATTCATACAAAAACAGAAATAATATATATTTTTAAAAAAGAGAGGTAGTGTTCAAAGCTTCAATGTCCATTTAGGAATCGGATAGCAGAGGGGAAGAAGCTGTTCCTGAATCACTGAGTGTATGCCTTTAGGCTTCTGTACCTCTACCTGATGGTAACAGTGAGAAAAGGGCATGTCCTGGGTGCTGGAGGTCCTTAATAATGGATGCTGCCTTTCTGAGACACCGCTCCCTGAAGATGTCCTGGGTACTTTGTAGGCTAGTACCCAGGATGGAGCTGACTAAATTTACGACCCTCTGCATTTTCCTTCGGTCCTGTGCAGTAGCCTCCCCCCACCCCCCCCACCCTTATACCAGACAGTGATGCAGCCTGTCAGAACTCTCTCCACAGTACATCTATAGAAATTATGAGAACTTTTGTTGACATATCAAACCACTTTAAACTCCTAATGAAATATAACTGCTGTCTTGCCTTCTTTATTACTGCATCGATACGTTGGAACCAGGTTAGATCCTCAGAGATCTTGACACCCAGGAGCTTGAAGCTGCTCACTCTCTCCACTTCTGATCCTTCTATGAGGATTGGTATGTGTTCCTTCATGATACCCTTCCTGAAGTCCACAATCAGTTCATTCGTCTTACTGACGTTGAGTGCCAGCTTGTTGCTGCAGCACCATTCCACTAGTTGGCGTATCTTTTTGAATGTACTTGTTGACATGCCAAATCTCTTCAAACTCCTAATAAAGTATAGCTACTGTCTTGCCTTCTTTATAACTACATCGATAAGCTGGGATGTAGTTAGAGCCTCAGAGATCTTGAAACCCAGGAACTTGAAGCTGCTCACTCTCGCCACTTCTGATCCCTCTATGAGGATTGGTATGTTTCTTCATCTTGCTCTTCCTGAAGTCAAAAATCATCTTACTGATTTTGACTGAAAGGTTGTGCTGCGACACCACTCCACGAGTTGGCATATCTTGCTCCTATACACCCTCTCGTCTCCATCTGAGATTCTACCAACAATGGTTGTATCATCAGCAAATTTATAGATGGTATTTGAGCTATGCCTAGCCACACAGTCGTGGGTATAGAGAGAGTAGAGGAGTGGGCTAAGCACGCACCCCTGAGATGCACCAGTGTTGATCGTCAGCTAGGAGGAGATATTATCACCAATCCACACAGATTGTGGTCTTCCGGTTAGGAAGTTGAGGATCCAATTGCAGAGGGAAGCACAGAGGCCAAGGTTCAGTAACTTGTCAATCAGGATTGTGGGAAAGATGGTGTTAAATGCTGAGCTATAGTCGATGAACAGTGTCCTGACATAGGTGTTTGTATTGTCCAGGTGGTCTAAGGCTGTGTGGAGAGCCATTGAGATTGCGTCTGCCATTGACCTACTGTGGCAAGAGGCAAATTGCAGTGGGTCCAGGTCCTTGCTGAGGCAGGAGTTCAGTCTAGTCATGACCAACCTCTCAAAGCATTTCATCACTGTAGATGTGAGTGCTACTGGGCGATAGTCATTGAGGTAGCTCAGATTATTCTTCTTAGGCACTGATATAATTGTTGCCTTTTTGAAGCAAGTGGGAACTTCTGCCTGTAGCAATGAGAGGTTGAAAATGTCCTTGAATACTCCTATTAGTTGGTTGACACAAGTTTTCAGAGCCTCATCAGGTACTCCTTCTATGCCTTCTGCCTTGTGAGGGTTCACCCTCTTTAAAGATAGCCTAAGGTTGGCCTCTGAGACAGAGAACACAGGGTCACCAGGTGCAGCAGGGATCTTCACAGCTGTAATTATATTCTCCCTTTCAAAGTGTGCATAGGAGGCATTGAGTTCATCTGGTAGTGCTGGCACATTTCCAGGTTGGTTGCAATAGATACAAATAACTTAAAATGTGTATGGCCAGGCTCAAGGACAGCTTCTATCCTGCTGTTCTAAGGCTATAAAATGATTCCTTAGTAAGATAATATGGATCTTGATCTTGTACTATATTGTTTACCTGCCCTGGACATTGTAGCGGCTACACTTTTTTTCTGCATTATTATTGTTTTACACTGTTCTACCTCAATTTATTGTGTAATGATTTGATCTGTATGAATAACATTCAAGACAAGTTTTTCGCTGTATTTCAGTACATTTGACAATAACAAATCAATCTCATGTAATAGCAAACTTCAGGTGATCATGTACCTTGTACCCACAGTTTCCTCCAATGGTAAGCACTGAAGGAAGGTGGAAGATGGTTCTACTAACATTTATCTAACTTCTGTTAATGCCCCTCCTCTTGTTGTTACCCCATCCCTTATTTATTTATTTATTTATTTATTTATTCATTCATTCATTCATTCATTCATTCATTCATTCATTCATTCTTTCTTTTTAAATCTTTTTATTGAATAAGTATACAAAAAGGTAAGCCATATAAACATTAATACAATGTTAAAATATAATAAAATTACAGAAGGTATCAATACCAAAAAAAAAATACTACAAACAATGTAATTTAAACATAAGAAACCAAGATAACATAATAGTATACTAAATTTTATATATATATCAATAGAAAAAAAGAAAAAAAAACCCCAAAAAAAACCCACCGTGCAACTAACTAAAAGCAAAGCAAAGCAATGGGCTAACTTGAAACCAAACAGAGTTAATTCATTCATTCATTCATTTTTTCCCTTTTTTCTCTCTCTGTCCCTCTCACAATAACTCCTTGCTGGCTCTCCATCTTCCTCTGGTGCTCCCCTCCCCCTTTCTTTCTCCCTAGGCCCTCCGTCCCTTCTATCCCTTTTGCCAATCAACTTTCCAGCTCTTGGCTCTATCCCTCCCCCTCCTGCCTTCTCCTATCATTTTGGATCTCCCCCTCCCCCTCCCATTTTCAAATCTCTTACTATCTCTTCTTTCAGTTAGTCCTGACGAAGGGTCTCGGCCCGAAACATCAACTGTGCTTCTTCCTATGGATGCTGTCTGGCCTGCTGCGTTCCACCAACATTTTGTGTGTGTTGCTATTAACATTTATCCTTAGTTTGTTCTTCACCAGGCACTTGCTGTTCCAGATCTCAAATGGGTCCTTTATTTCCACAAGGCTTCCTGCTCCCTCAAAGTAACAAGCCAAAACGTTGGGGATGTGCACAATGGTCACATGTGGGCTAAAGGTGGGCACCACTGTCTTATGCTCCTTTTGGATGGGGATGGTAAAAAGTGGCTGCACCTGTAATGGTGACAGCAGAGTTCACTCTCCTTCTCCCTTACATACATCGTCTGCCATCCCAACACATTAAAGTACTTGTTATTTGGGAAGACTCAGAGGTTAGAGAAGGTCTTTCATTACCACCCTGACAATTTTTCAAATCCCTCTCCTCCTGGGGAGCTCGTTACTGCAGCCATTCTGATGGAGCTGATTGGGTATAGCAAGTTTAGTTGCTGCAACAAAAGTATTAGATTGATTTCCCAATCAGCATTAGAATTCCCTATGTCAACAGGGTAAGCTCTCATCAGGCAGTCACTTGATTGTGAAGTGTAAGTATTGTCTTCCTCTTTCAATTTCAAAATTCAAATTCACCCATGAATCTGCTGCACACATCGGCCTCTGAGATTACCGTTGATAATGATAACAACACTTCAGTTCTCACATGCATCATTCCTCCTGGTTCATACGACTGGTGAAGAGACCAAAATATTCAGAAAGAAATGAAGCTGAAATTATTTCTGCACCAAGTATCTGTCCAGAAAGAATCGTATTGCTCATTTATTTTTTCACACATGATAAACAATGATCATTGATATCTAAACATATCAATAGAACATTAAATGGTAATTTGTTACTTAAGTGCATGGGGTGCATGGGAGGGGTAGCACCTCTAGATGGGGGGCTTGTCGCACTCCTTGGAATGGCTTGCCATCTATTGGTCCCCGCCAACGGCCAGCTCTCACCTGTGGCTCCTCGTAGCTGTTTGCATGCGACAGCGGCCACACCCCGGGCAACGGCTTCGACGGGCCAGCTAAACCAGGTGTGGGTAACCAATGAGTCTGAAACCCTTGCAACACACATCAAAGTTGCTGGTGAACGCAGCAGGCCAGGCAGCATCTCTAGGAAGAGGCACAGTCGATGCTTCGGGCTGAGACCCTTAGTCAGGATAGGGATTTGCTCATCCCAGCATGCGAAGACTGCTTTGGTGGATCAGACGGAGAAAACCCCGGGAGTTCAACGGCTGAGAAGACGCAGCCATCCAATGCAGCCAAGGAAGTTGCCAGACGTAATGATTCTTCATGCCACTGGATCCAGACTTCTGAGGCCGAGATGATGGGATCATCTCTGTGCAAGGCTTTTTCACTTTAATATCTTTCACACACTGGTTATATTGTGCAACATTCATCTCCCAACTTTCAATTTCTACCAGTCTTCTACAAGTGCTACGGCAATGGGGGAGTGGCGAAGCAACGGGTGGAGGTGACCACTGGGAGTTGTAGTCACAAACCCACACGTAGGCGGCCTTTGGACAAGTGGTCGTTCTTCTCTGTACCCAGGGCAGCGGAGGAGTCCGGCAGCACCACTGGCAACTGAGCAACCTTTTTCAGGGCAGCACTGCTCACCTTTTGATAGGGAGGGGCCTAGGAAAGGTGGCCTAAATATTGCCTGCCCTACAGACAGATAACTGGCCAGCTTGCCGCGGCTGACATTTCATCCGTCAATACGGTTACACTCAAAGGAGAAGAAAGAAACTTCTGTTAGGATCATGGGATGTCCGCACACTCATGGACAGAGAGAACTCAGTAAGACCCCAAAGAAGAACAGCCCTTGTTGCCAAGGATCTTTCACGCAACAACATCGACATCGCAACCCTAAGTGAAACCAGGCTTGCAGAGGAAGGATCCCTGACTGAAACTACCAGTTGGTACACTTTCTTTTGAAAAGGAGAAGTGCAAGATGAAGAGAGGATTCATGAAGTTGGATTTGCAGTCAAGTCCAGCTTCCTGAAGCTACTCTCTGACCTGCCCGTGGGAATCTACGAAAGGCTTATGTGGCTACGTCTGCCCCTCAACCACAAATGTCATGCAACAGTCATTAGCACTTATGCCCCCACCATGACTAGCAAATACGAGACCATTGAACAGTTCTACACCGACCTTAGCTCTGTTCTGTGCTCAGTCCCTGTCAACGACAAACTAATCCTACTCGGTGACTTCAATGCCCGAGTAGGCTACGATCACAGTCGCTAGGAAGGAGTTCTAGGCAAACATGGTATTGGCAATATGAACAGCAATGACTTCTTGCTCCTTAGCAAATGTGCAGAATACGACCTTCTCATCATAAACACAGTATTCAGGCTGGCAAACAAGTACAAGACAACATGGATGCACCCAAGATCCAAACATTGGAACATGATTGACTATGTCATAGTACGTCACCGAGACATCCGGGATGTCCTCATCACCAGAGCTATGCGAGGAGCAGAGTGCTGGACTGACCACAGGCTTGTCCACACCACATTGAAGTTACATATTGCTCCCCACCATCCCAAGCGCCCTAAGTTCATCAGAACAGCTTTTAACTCCACCAGACTCCAAGAGCCGCTGTATCTTTGCAAGTTCCAGACCACCCTTGATGAGAAGCTGTCTGCCAATGGACCACTAACTGGTGGGCCAACCCAGAAGTGGAATCAGTTTAGAGAGACAGCAAAATCCGTCCTTGGCCCCAAGGACTGGAACCACCAAGATTGGTTCGACGACAATGACAGTGCCATCAAAGATCTCCTAGCCAGGAAGATCAAAGCATTCATGGAGTGGCAAAACGACCCAAGCTCCATTTCCAAAAAAGAGCGGTGCAAGTCCCTTCAGGCCCATGCTCAACGGGAAATTTGCAAGATGCACGACCTGTGGTGGGATAGGAAAGCTGAAGAGGTGCAACGCTTCGCCGACATCAACAACTCGAAGCTGCTCTTCAACTCCATCAAGATGATCTTCGGCCCCTCAAGGTCTTGCTCATCTCCACTGTTGTCCACTGATGGAACCACACTTCTAAAGGACAAAGAAAGCATCCAACACAGATGGAAAGAGCATTTCAGCCAGCTCCTGAAGCATTCTTCATCAGTTGACCAGTCTGCTCTGGACCAAGTCACCCAACAGCCTATTCATGGGGAACTCGATGATCCTTCCTCGATAGATGAACTCAAGAAGGCTATCACGCAGATGTGCAGTGGCAAGGCGCCCGGCAAGGATAGAATACCTGCTGAACTGTACAAGGCACTCAGCAAGGAATCACTTGAGGTTTTTCACAGCATCCTGACTAGCATTCGGGAAGATGAAGAGATGCCCCCTGACCTCAGAGACGCAACGATAATCGCCCTCTACAAAAATAAAGGTTCAAGGACCAACTGCGGGAACTACAGAGGCATCTCACTACTTTCCATTGCCAGAAAAATCCTCGCTCGCATCATCCTCAACAGACTGATTCCAACAGTGTCAGAAGAGAGCCTTCCCGAGTCGCAATGCGGCTTCCGTCCCGAACGCAGCACTGTCGACATGATCTTCGCAGTGAGACAGAAACAGGAGAAGTTTGTGGAACAGAACATGACATTATACTCTGTCTTCATTGATCTGACGAAGGCGTTTGACACGGTCAACAGAAACGCACTGTGGATCATCCTTAGAAAGCTTGGCTGCCTGCAGAAATTCACTACACTCATCCGCCTGCTCCACGATGGCATGACAGGAGAAGTGTTCTCAGATGGTTCCTCATCCGGAACTTTCAACATCTCAAATGGCGTGAAGCAAAGGTGCGTTCTAGCACCAGTGCTCTTCAACCTCTTCTTCACCCAAATGCTGAAGCATGCTGTTAAGAACCTAGACCTGGGTATTTACATAAGATATCACCTAGATGGATCAATGTTTGACCTGACATGCCTTGCTGAAAAGACCAAAACGTTGAGGAGGCTCATCACTGAAGCCCTGTTTGCTGATGACTGTGCCCTCATGGCCCACCAGCAGAACCACCTGCAGACGATTGTCAACAAGTTCTCTGCAGCCTCAAAGCTGTTCTGCCTGACAATCAGCCTCGGTAAGGCTGAAGTTCACCTACAACCTGCACCAAAGAGTCACCCTCCTCAGCCATGCATCACCATCGACGGCACTGTCCTGAAGAATGTGGAGAGCTTCAAGTATCTAGGAAGCACCAACTCCAGTGACAGATTCCTTGACAAAGAGATCATAGCAAGGATCCAGAAAGCCAGCCAGCCACTCGGGAAACTCTGTGTCAAAGTTCTGGAGCACAAGGATATACAGCTTTCAACCAAGCTCAGGGTGTACAAGGCTGTGGTCCTCACCTCTGTCCTGTATGGCTGCAAAACCTGGACCCTGTACCGCAGGCACATCAAACAGCTGGAGCAGTTTCACATGTGCTCTCTGCGGTCGATCATGAGGATTCGATGGCAGGACCGAATCACCAACCAGGAAGTCCTTGACAGAGCCAAAAGCACAAGCATTGAGGCAAGGATTCTCCAGGCCCAGCTACGCTGGACTGGCCATGTAATCCACATGGGTGAAACAGGAATCCCCAGGCAGCTGCTCTACGGTGAGCTTGAGCATGGCAGTCACGATCAGGGCCGCCCCAAAAAGAGATTCAAAGAAAATCTGAAATCATACATCAAATGGGCAGACTTCCAGCCTCGCCAACTTGAGGAGTCTGCAGCCGACAGGGCTGCGTGGTGCGCCCTGACCAGAAAAGCTGCATCTGATTTTGAGGATGACTGAAATCAGTGCCTTGCAGCAGCACGAGACCAACGCCACAAAGCTGTGTGTGCACCTGTTTTAACAACCGCCATTCCATGTCCAACCTGCAACCGCATGTGTGCTTCGTCCTTCAGCCTCCAAAATCACATACCAAAACCACAGATGAATGCACAATGCTTAGTCTTCCTCGGATCCCGAGAGACAACCATCACTTAAGTATATTTACTTGCTGAAAGGTAATTTACTTACTTGGATTTTCAGAAGATATTTGATTAAAACTGAGAAGCCATTTAAAGAAGATTATGGATTATAGAATTAGTGATAAATTAACTTGCAGGATAGTAAATTGGCTTACTGATAACAAGACAAAGGTAGTTATACTTAGCAAAGTTTCTATCGGCAGGCTTTGATTCACGGAGATCTCCAAGGTCTCTTCTACCGCATCTTTGTTGTTTGGAATATTCATGAGTGATTTGTGGTCGACTATCAGTAAATTTGCTGATAACATTCAACTGCTTGACCAGGTGAACAGTGTCAGAGATATTAACAGTGTTCATAAAAGATTTGGACAAATTTAGTATTTGGATTAGATGATGGCAGATGGATTTTAATATGGATTAAAGTAAGATAGCACACTAGAACAAGAAGCCCAAAACACACTTACAAGTTGAAAGATAGCTATAATCAAAAGTGAAAAAGGAAAAAGATGCATAAATCACTACAGTTAGGTCACATGTGGGGTATTGTGTGCAATTCCGACTTCTTAACAGAGGAATGTGGAGGCTATGGAAAGGGTACACAAGATATTTATCAGGATGCTGATTCAAGGTGAGAGGGAGAAAGTGCAGGAGATGTTCTTAAGCAGATAAAGATACAGATACATTGAAACATGCAGTGAAATGTGTACTTTTTGCGCCAATGTCCAACACAGTCCAAGGATTGCAATGGTGACAGCCTGTGAGTGCTTCACACTTCCAGCAGCAACAGAGCATATTCATAACTCACTGACCTTAACCATAATCCTTGGCATGTGGGAGGGCGTACAAACTCCTTACAGACAGGGGTGGGAATTAAAGCCTGATCTTACAACTGGCACTGTAAAACAATGCGCTAACTACAATGGTACTGTGCCTAGAATAGGCTGTTAGGGGGAGTTGTGAAGCAGATATGATAGTGGTGTTGAAGAAGCTGTTAGATTCACACATAAAAATTAGGAAATGGAGAGATATGGATCACGCATAGGCAGAGGAGAATTGTTTTAATTTGGCATCATGTTCGCTGCAGATATTGTGGGCCAACGGGTCAGTTCCTGTACTATATCGTTCTGCTTATTGTATGTCTTTGATGTTATTGATAGTCACTGTGTATCCAGGCAATGTGAAGCTGTTATAAATAATGTCTATCACAAATTTTGAAATAATATTTTATACAGGATGGAAACATTTCATGCAATTGTTGTACTGAACCAGCTAAAAAGCATATCAAAAACACTCAAACACTAATCCCTCCTACCTATGCCATGTCCATATCCCTCCATTTTCCTTGCATCCATGTGCCTATCCAAATATCTCTTAAAAACATCTAATATATTTGTGTATATAGTGTATATAAAGTATATCAGATACTTGGATTCTCAATCCTCAAATATGAATTCAGCAGCTGTTGAAATTTAGATTAATATTGATTAATAAATTAAATAATCCCCAAATGGGGGAAAATGCTGGATAAAGTGACCACAGTTATAGATTCTGTGAACTCCATGCAACATAGGCATATGAATAGGGCATTCAAACTCTTGTATATGCTCCATTATTCAATTAGATTGGGATTCATATGACTATAACCCTAACTCCAGGCTCTCCCCTATCCCTTAACTTTTCATCCCCATGTTTGTGAAGATTTTATCTACAAATTCAAAGACTCTGCTTCGACCACCATTTAGGGAGGAGTTCTGAAGACTTACAACCTACTGAATGACAAAACTTTGCCTAGCCTCTGTCTTAAACTGGTGACCCTATTCTTATTCCTAGTTTTAGATTCTCTCACATCCACCCTAACAGAATATAGTATTATTGATAAGACACTTGACAGCGTAGAGGATCAGAAAGATCTTGCGTTTCATGTCCATAGGACACTCAAAGCTGCTGCGCAAGTTGACAGTCTTGTTAAGAAGGCATACGGTGTGTTGGTATTCATCAACCGTGGGACTGAGTTCAAGAGCCGTGAGGTAACATAAGAGAATATTACAGCTGTATAAGACCTTGGTTAGATCCCACTTACAGTACTGTGTTCAGTTCTGGCCACCTCACTCCAGGAAGGATGTGGATACTATAGAGAGAGTGCAGAGGAGATTTACAAGGATGTTGCCTGGATTGGGGAGCATGCCTTATGAGAATAAGTTGAGTGAACTTTGCCTTATCTCCCTGAAGTGATGGAGGATGAGAGGTGACCTGATAGGGGTGTACAAAATAGTGGGAGGCATAGATTGTGTGGATTAGCTAGAGGCTTTTTCCCAGGGCTGAAATGGCTAACACGAGGGGGCATAGTTTTAAGGTGCTTGGAAATAGGTAGAGAGGATGTCAGAGGTAAGTTTTTCACAAAGTGTTGGGTGCTTGGAATGCATTGCTAGCAATGGTGGTGGAGGTGGATACAATAGGGTCTTTTAAGAGCCTCTTAGATAGGTACATGGAGCTTCGAAAAATAGAGGGCTATGCAGTAGGGCAATTCTGTGCAGTTTCTAGGTGGGTTACATAGTTGGCACAACATTGTGGGCCAAAGGGCTGTAATGTGCTGCAGATTTCTATGTTTTATGTTCTCCAGTACCCTACATGTTCCTCCACACCACACAATATACTTCCATTTGTTTTATATTCCCTTGCCTTTTTGCAATTTTCCTAGTGTGTTACACCATTATTTGGATTAAACTTCATTTGCCAGTTTTCTGCCCAAACATTTTCTGATCAAACATTCTATAACTGCCTACAGCCTAAAGCCCTTACCCCCACCATCAACCATATAACTATTTTGTAAACATAATTATCAAACGCCTAATATTAACAGCTAATTCATGAGAGTTTTACACGAAATGAAGGGATTGTGCATTGCGCCTGCGCCAGGCTTCCAGGCACAAAAGCACCAATTAACATTGTGATAGTTCCTTTTGTACTTGCCTGTTATCCATCAGCCTCCGCATCCAACACATTATCCTCTGCAATATCTGTCAGCTCCAAAGGGATCCTACCACTAAACATACCTTTACCTACCCCCACCTCTGCTTTCCACAGAGAACACTCCCTCTACATTTCCCTTGTCCATTCGTCCCTCCCCATTAATCTCCCTCCAGGCGCTTATCTCTGCAGAGCCTAAAGGCCAATTTATACTTGTGTGTCAAATCATCGCCGTAGGTACGGTGTAGCCGCGTACCCTACACCGTACCCTACGTCTTACCCTATGCCTTAGCCTGGTGTGCACCTCCCCTAAAATGTAACTATGCGTCGCGGCGGCGCAGACTGCACAACTGTGATTGGTCCGCTTGGTAGCATCGCATTTCCTCCTGCACTGCAATAGCTTCCCATTGGGCGACAGAAGGGCAGGGAAGGAACTATGGCTGCAATGCTTTCCATAAAGCTTTACAGACCTCTGAAATTATGGAGGACCCTGTGCTTGACGCCAGTTTGTAGCTAGCTGCTACAGCCTGTTGACTTCCACCTGAAGCTAAAACTCGAATGGTGATTGCCAGTCTCTGAGTATACGGTGCATACACTGATGCAAAATAAATGGTTGGAGACGATGAACCAAATCGTCAAATATACCTGCCGACATCTGAAAATATTTGAAATGCATTTCCTCGTCCATGTCTCTCAGTGGCTGGACAAGCACAGAAAATTCACCCTCCTTCAGTTTCAGTCGCCATTGTTTGAAGTTTGAACACAGTGGCATAGAAACCCCACCGCCAACTAGTGTTTTGTCGTTGAATTGCAGAGCGATGCAGACACACCAACGCAGAAGTATAAATGCTCACAACGGCGTAGCCCACTTGCGTAGGCTACGGCGTAATCTAGTATGCACAGATATAAATCACCTTTTAGTGCTACACCTGCCTATATGCTTACTCCCTTGCCTCCAAGCAGGGCCCCAGGCAGTCCTTCCAGGTGAGACAACACTCCAAGCTGAAAATCTTCTGGAGTCGTCTATTGTGTCTGCTGCTTCCAATGTGGTCTCCTCTACATTGCTGAGACCCATTGTAAATTGGAGGACCACTCTATCGAACACACCCGTCACACCTGGGACTTCCTAGTGGCCGAACATATTACTTCCAATACTCAATCCTGTTTTGACATTTTGGTCCATGGGTTTCTCTTGTGCCAAGATGAGGCACCTCGGGGTGGAGGAGCAACACTTGTATACCTCGTATACTGCTTGGGTAGCCTCCAAACTGATGGCATGAGTATCAACTTTTTCCTTCTCCCTGGGTTCCATCCTCCTAGGGTTCACTCTCCTCTCCTATCAGATTCCTTCTTCTCCAGCCCTTGAGCTTTCCCACCCACCTGTCTTCTCCTGTCACTTTTCAGCTGGCCTCCTTCCCCCCATCCAACCTTTTTTATTCTGGCATCTTTCCCCTTCTCAGTCCTGAAGAAGGGTCTTGGCCCAAAATGTCGACCGTCTATTCATTTCCGTAGTTGCTGCCTGTGTCCCCGCAGCTCGAATGTGGCCCAAGTGCGGAGCTGGAGACACTGAAGTGGGTCGATAGTTCACAGACTTTAATGTGATTAGCGTAAAAAGGGGGAAGAAAACAATAAACACTAGGCCAAACAGGGCCGCTAACTAAAACTCTCAAATGGAAAATGAAGCCTATACTGCGGCTGAAAAGAACAACTAAAATATAAAACGAATGCCGCTAGTCTTGCGAGTCAGATGACTCGACAGTCCAATCTCTCAGGCAGGGCTGAATTCAAAAAGGCAGCAAAGTGTTGCTGAGCTGAGTCCAAGTCTCGACAAGCACTGCAACAACAAGTACGAGTTAAATACGATTACAATGAGCTGACACGTGAATATTCACAAGCGCAATTGCCGTATCTACTGTGCTGCTGAATCCGTGGATGTGACAGCCTGGCCTGCTGAGTTCCTCTAGCATTCTGTGTGTGCTGCTGTCAACGTTGTTTCCTACCACTGAGAGAATTACGGGTTTAAGAACATAGAACATCACTCAGTGGCCACTTTATTTGACCCACCTTTACACCTGCTCATTAATGCAAATATCTAAATCAGCCAATCATGTGGCTTTAACTCAATACATAAAAGCATACAGACATGGTCAAGAGGTTCAGTTGTTGTTCAAACCAAACATCAGATTGGGGAAGAAATGTGATCTGAGTGACTTTGATTGTGGAGTGATTATTGGTGCCAGACAGGGTAAGTTGAGTATTTCAGAAATTACTGATCTCCTGGGATTTTCATACACAGCATCTTACAATTTAGTGAATGGTATAAAAAAAAATCTAGTGAGCAGCAGATCTGTAGTTAATGAGAAAAGTCAGATGAGAGAATGGCCAAACTGGTTCAAGCTGACGGAAAGTGGCAGTATCTCACAACAGTGGTGTGCAGAAGAGCATCACTGAACCCACAACATGTCAAACCATGAAGTGGATGAGCTACGGCAACAAAAGACCATGAGTATACACTCATAGCGCCGGCTGGTGATGTAGTGGCATCAGTACCGGTCTTCGAAGTGAATGGTCCTGAGTTTGAATCCGGCTGGCTCCTTGCACACTTTCCATCGTGCTGGGTTGAGCATTGAGCTTGCAATCTGGCTTCACTTTTAACAAAAATCATCAAATGCTACAGAAAGGACAAATGCCACCTAATGTGCCACAAGGAGTGGAAAGGGTCAGCAAACAAAAATGATATACTCAGTGGGAACTTTATTATTTACAGGAACCTAGTAAATTGGCCTGAGTGTAGAACATGGAACTGTACAGGCCACTACCGAAAGATACTGTAAGGCAACATGGATGATCTGCAGACACTTGCGTCAGACAGGGTAAGCTGACCATTAAATGAAACGTTTGCTGAGTCCTTTTTCTCTGTTTCCATAGGAAGCATTCAGGTGTTTTCCATAATTTTTTTCTGGAATAATTATAGGGTTATTATGGAAACACGAGAAACTGCAGATGCTAGAATTTGGAGAATCAAGATGCTGGAGAAACTTTGCAAGGTCAGGCAACATCTGTGGAGGGAAAAGGACAGGCAGATTTTAGGTTTGACCCTTCGTCTGAAATGTTTTATAGGTTGCTTACGGTAGCGTGATACAAGTTCATATGTGTTCACATCTCATAATGGTGGTGGAAAATCTAAATTTTCAGTAGCAGTGACAAAGAAAGGATTGGTCTGTTCTTCGTACCCTTCAGGGAAGGAAATCTGTCCTATTTGACTTCCAGCAGCCCTCTGAAATGGACTCATTTCACGGGTCAACTAGGCATAGGCAATAAATACTACCCTCGCAGTGATGTCCACAGCATGGTAAATGGATTAATGAGAACAAAGCAATGTTTCGCAATGTCACATTGCAAGATTATTGGTGCAATTCCTCACTTGGAAATATTTCCTGTTTGTGCTGCTGAAGATCTGGACTAAGTCTCAAGCAATAAAACATTTGATGGCATTTTCCTGACTTTTTACCCCCCCCCCCCCGCCACCACCACCAAAATAATTAATTAAATGATAGGTTAAAACAAAGGTTCAAGTTAAAGTGATAAATATTTATAGAACTCAGTAGTTCACACCACTAGAATGAGGTGTCTGAGGCAGACACATGGAATTAAAGACTTGTTAGGCAGTTTAATAGCACTAAATTCACTTTATGAATAGTTGATTATTTGATATACTACACTGCGAGTGGGACACAGACAGCTGAAGGCACATCTGCTGACAATGAAGATGGAATGCATAGAACTTGGAGGTCATTTTGCAGTTGAAGGAATGTGGAGTAAGTCGGAGCAAGCTTGTGTATGGCTTTGCCATGAGAAGAATAATTTTGGATTTGGGTCATGGAGAACCCAGAGATGAACCCTTGATTTATGAGGAGAAATGTGGTCCATTTCGGTCACACTGCTGGTGAAAGGAGGTCAGAGGAAATTTATGAGGATGTTGCCAGGACTTAAGTGAGAGAATTATGGGAGTGGGACGTTATTCATTGGAGCATAGGAGAATGAAAGGAGATCTTTTTCATGGTGTACTCTCGAAGGACTGGACCCAGATGCGGAGGAGTGGCAGACTTTCTCTGTCATGGAGGTTGCTGGCAACTACTCAACCCAGGAGCTGTGAATGGCAGGCTCACAACTCGAACCAGGAGCAGGGGAATGGCAGGATTCCCAGGAAGAGACGGAACCGAGAGGTTCGACATCGGAATCCAACCGAGCCTTGGAGGAGCGACTGAGCGATGCCACAAGACAATTCGTTCTCTCTGACACAGTGACCAACCCCTCCCCAAGGCACTGAATCAGAGTCTTCTTTAATCAGTCATAGAATGCAGGAAATGTGCCAGCCACAATTAACTTGACGAGATTAAACCGAAAACAAAGGGTTTAACAACTCTAAGATACTGATAAGTAAATGCAGGTGCTCATAAACCTGAGAAGCTCAATGCTCTATAGCAAGCCGCACGGCTCATTATAGTTCTACAGTGGCATATAAAATCATGAGCGGTATAGATAAGTTGAATGTGTAGTCTTCTTTTCTCAATATTGGGGAATTGAGAACTAGAAGACGTAGGTTTAGGGTGAGAAGGGAGAGATTTAGTTGGAGCATGATGGGGTACCTTTTTCACCATATTTGATGAGTTTCCAGAGGAAGTGGTTGAGCTAGCTACATTAACACCATTTAAAAGGTACCTGGACAGATACAAGGAGAGGAAGAATTTTGAGGGATATTGGCTATAGCAGGTAAATGGGACTAGCTTAGATGGGACCCTTGGTCAGCGTGGGCTAGTTGGGCTAAAGGGCCTGTGTCCAAGCATACACAGCATCCAGATTATGCTCTCTTCTTATTGCTGCCATTTGCAAATGAGGTACAGGAGTCTTAGGCCCCACATCACCAGGTTTAGGAACAGTTATTGCCCTACAACCACGAGGTTCCTGAACCAGCGTGGGTAACTTCACTCACATCATCGAAACAGAAACCTGCAGCACATTACAGGCCCTTTGGCCCACAATGTTGTGCCAACTATGTAACCCACTCTAGAAACTGTCTAGAATTTCCCTAAAACATAGCCCTCTGTTTTTCTAAGCTCCATGTACCTATTTAAGAGTCTCTTTAATTAAGGCATCCGTTACTCTTGCGAGACCATGGATCTGCATCTGGAAAGTCTTCACTCGCCAGGGCACAGGCCTGGGCAAGGTTGTATGGAAGACCAGCAGTTGCCCATGCTGCAAGTCTCCCCTCTCCACAACACCACTGTTGTCCAAGGGAAGGGCATTAGGATCCATACAGCTTGGCACTGGTGTCGTCGCAGAGCAATGTGTGATTAAGTGCCTTGCTCAAGGACACAACACGTTGCCTCGGCTGGGGCTTGAACTCACGACCTTCAGGTCACTAGTCCAATGCCTTAACCACTTGGCCATGTGCCCACAAATCTCTTTAAAGACCCTATTATATCTGCCACTACCAGCTTCGCTGGCAGTGCATTCCACGCACCCACAACTTTCTGTGGAAAAACTTACCTCTGACATCCCCCTTGTACCTACTTCCAAGTACCTTAAAACTATGTTAGCCATTTCAGCCCTGGGAGAAAGCCTCTAGCTATCCACATGATCAATGCCTCTCATCTTATACACCTCTATCAGGTCACCTCTCATCCTCTGTCACTCCAAGGAGAAAAGGCCAAGTTCACTCAACCTATTCTCATAAGGCATGCTCCCCAATCCAGGCAACATCCTTGTCGATCTCCTCTGCACACTCTCTATAGTGTCCACATCCTTCCTGTAGTGAGGTAATCAGAACTGAACACAGTACTCCGGGTGGGGTCTAACCAAGGTCTTAACACTGAACTAATCCCACAACCTGTAGACTCACTATCAAAGACTCTACAACTCCTGTTCTTAGTATTTTTTTATTTACTTACCTTTATTGCTATTACTGCTTTTTTGTATGTGCAGATTGTCTTTTGCACATTGGTTGCTTCTCATTTTTTTTAAATGCTTTTTTTCATTCTTTCTTTTGTATTTCTTTTTTGTACTGTGAACACCTTCAAGTAAATGAATCTTGGAGTAGTATATACATACTTTAATAATAAACTTACTTTAAACTTTGAAATGAGAAAGCTAGTCTAAGAAACTATCAAAGGAAAGAACAAACCACCAGATCAGGAGCAACAGCTTGAAAAGATAATCCATTGAAAAGTGATCTGAAGGGGCTTCATGAACAAGACCAGCAAACCAATTACAGAAGCAAACAGATACAAAACAAAGATCAGCCTACTTAAGTCCATTACTGATCCTCTTTTTGCCCTGCTACAATTTGATCTTACAGTGTATTGCTCAGCTGAGGATGCAGCTCACATTTGGACTCCTCCAACAACTAGAGTTACATTAAGTATATACAGTGTCTATAAAAAGTATTCATCACCCCCCCCCCAGAAGTAATTATCTTGTTTTACATCATTAAATCATAGTGGATTTAATTTGGCTTTTTTAATCACTGATCAACAGAAAGACTCTTTCGTGTCATAGTGAAAACAGATCTCTACCAAGTGATCTAAATTAATTACAAATATAAAACAAAATAATTGATTGCATTAAGTATTCACCCCCTTCAAGTCAGTATTTAGTAGATACACCTTTGGCGGCTGTTAGTGTGGATAGATCTCTATCAGCTTTGCACATCTGGACACTGCAATGTTTCCCATTCTTCTTTACAAAACTGCTCAAGCTCTGTCAGATTGCATGAGGATTGTAAGTGAACAGCCCTTTTCTCATTGTTACCATCAGGTAGGAGATACAGAAGCCTGAAGGCACACACTCAGTGATTCAGGAACAGCTTTTTCCCCTCTGCCATCCGATTCCTAAATGGACATTGAACCCTTGGACATACCTCACTTTTTTAAATATACAGTATTTCTGTTTTTTTGCACATTTTTAAAATCTATTCAATAGATTTATACTGTAATTGATTTACTTGTTTATTTATTATTATTATTTTTTATATATATTATGTATTGCATTGAACTGCTGCTGCTGCTAAGTTAACAAATTTCACATCACATGCCGGTGATAATAAACCTGATTCTGACACAAGTCCAGCCAAAATTCTGGATACTGACTTAACCACTCCAGGACATTAACTTTGTTGTTTTTAGCCATTCCCGTGTAGCTTTGGCTTTATGCTTGGGATCATTGTCTTGCTGGAAAACAAATCTTCTCCCAAGTCGCAGTTCTCTTGCAGACTGCATCAGATTTTCCTCCAGGGTTTCCCTGTATCTTGCTGCATTCATTTTACCCTCTACCTTTACAAGCCTTACGGGGCCTGCTGAAAGTGAAGTATTCCTCACAGCATGATGCAGCCACCACCTTGCTTCACGGTAGGGATGAAATGTTTTTGATGATGTGCAGTGTTTGATGGACAAAAAGCTTAATTTTGGTTTCATCAGACCATGGAAGCTTCTTCCAGCTGACTTTGGAGTCTCCCACATGCCTTCTGGCAAACTCTATTTAATGGGAGTTTTTTTTCATTCATGGGTTGCTCTTTGCCACCCTTCTATAAAGCTGTGACTGGTGAAGCACCTGAGTAAGTTGTATGCGCAATCTTTCCCATCTCAGCCACTGAAGCTGGTAACCCCTTCACAGTTGTCATGGGTCTCTTGGTGGCCTCCCTCACTAGTCCTCTTCTTGCAAGGTCACTCAGTTTTTGAGGATTGTATGCTCTAGGCAGATTTACAGTTGTACCATATTCTTTCCATTTCTTGATGATTGAATTAACTGTACTCCAAGGGATATTCAGTGACTTGGAAATTTTCTTGTATCCATCTTCTGACTTGTGCTTTTCAATGAACTTTTTGTGGAGTTGCTTAGAGCTTTCCTTTGTCTTCATCGTGTAGTTTTTGCCAGAATACTGACTCACCAGCAGTTGGACCTTCCAGATACAGGGGTACTTTTACTATAATCAATTGAAACAGCTTGAATGGTGATCGCCATTTATCTAATTATGTGACTTCTAAAACTAATTGGCTGCACTAGAGATATTTAGTGTGTCATTTTAAATGGGGGTAAATACTTATGCAAACAATTATTTGGTGTTTTGTATTTGTAATTAATTTAGGTCACTTTGTAGAGATCTGTTTTCACTTTGACACAAAAGCATCTTTTCCTGTTGTCAAAAAGCCAAATTAAATCCACTGTGATTCAATGTTGTAAAACAATAAAACAGGAAAACTTTCTGGGGGGAGGAGTGAATACTTTTTATAGGAACTCCATGTGAGGATCTTGTTTGTGGAATTTTAGCTCTGCCTGTAACACTATTGTTCCAAGTTGCTCCACAGCAAGCTAGCTGTACCCTGCAGTATCTGTCGGTAGATTACGAACTTTCTGACAGGAAGGAAGCAGGGTGCAAGGCTTGGCTCGTACTTCTCTGATCCAGTGTCTATAATCACTGGCTCTATCGAGGGCTATGCTCTTTCACCCCTCTTTCTCTCACTTTATACAAAAGACTGCCTCTACGGACAAATCTGTTGAAAGCCTGAAGTTCGCAGATAGCATGACTGTAGTTGATGTGACCTGCTGTCAGAGAGTAGGCCATCTTGCAGCATAGTGTGCTTGTAACAATTTGTAGCTTGAAGTTTCAAAACTGAAAACTTGGATCGACTTCCACTGGCAGCCTTCTACACGTGCCCTTCCCACCCCCCAGAAATTCATGCTCTGGCTGTGTCTGTGGTTGAGTCACTCCAATTCCTGAGGACTACCACCTGAGTACATTGAAGAGGGACAAGCATATTACGCTCATCACTAGGAAAGCCCAGCAGAGATTGTTCTTCCTGCACCATCTTAGGAGACTTAACATCTCAGGAAGCATCCTGATGAATTTTTACTCAGTCGTCATTGAGAGTGTTGTGACTACCTTGATTGCCATTTGGTTTCTCGTTGCCTTCTCCCTCTCCAAGTCCACATTACAGTGAGTGATCCACTTAGCGGAGAAAATCATTGGCTGTCAGCTACCATCATTAAAAGACCTGTTCATCACCAGAGCAAAGAAAAGAGCTGATAAAAATCACTGCTGATTCTACCCACCCTAGCAGTCACCTATTCAACTGATTCTCATCAGGGAGATACTACAAGTCCATCACCACCAGGACTACATGTCCTGTCTGTAGCTTCCTTCCTATAGCTATCCAGCTTCTCAACAAAACTCACTCGGGTAAATACCCCAACTGTCCCTGCACAATATCCATTAAATGGTCTTTTCTGTTCTCCTTGTGGATAATTGATTCTGTTCATGTGCTCACATTTATTTAAGTTTGATAATTGATGTTTCTATTTGTGACCATTCTGCTAATTGTCGATTGTTCATGGCTGTTTGCACTATTGTCTCCTAAATTTTTGGTTGCCATTGCATTGTCTGTTGTGGTATTTTTGTGTTTTATGCTTTGTAGCGAACTACAATTAATTCTGGTATGTTTCTTGTACTGGGAATAAAGTGATTCTGAAATGTAACCACAAGACCACAAGACAAAGGAGCAGAAGTAGGCCATTCGGCCCATCGAGTCTCCTCCACCACTCCAACATGAGCTAAACTATTCTCCCATCTAGTTCCAATTTCTGGCTTTATCCCCATATCCCTTGATACCCTGACTAATTAGATACCTATCAATCTCCTCCTTAAACACCCTCAATGATCGGGCCTCCACAGCTGTATGTGGCAACAAATTCCATAAATCCATGACCCTCTGGCTAAAAAAATTTCTCATCTCTGTTTTAAATGGGTACCCTCTAATTCTAAGAATGTGGCCTCTTGTCCTGGACTCACCCACCAAGGGAAGCAGCCTTTCCACATCTACTCTGTCCAACCCTTTCAACATTTGAAATGTTTCTATGAGTTCCCCTCTCATTCTTCTATACTCTAATGAATACAGTCCAAGAGCCGACAAACGCTCCTCATATGTTAGCCCCTGCATTCCAGGAATCATCCTCGTAAATCTTCTCTGAACTCTCTCCAACATCAGTACATCCCTTCTGAGATAGGGGGCCCAAAACTGCACACAGTATTCCAAATGAGGTCTCACTAATGCCCCATAGAGCCGCATCAACACCTCCTTACTTTTATACACTATTCCTCTTGAAATGAATGCCAACATAGCATTTGCTTTCCTTACTGCCGATCCAAGCTGGTGGTTAACCTTTAGGGTATCCTGCACGAGGACCCCCAAGTCCCTTTGCATTTCCGATTTTTGAATTTTCTCCCCATCTAAATAATAATCTGCTGATTATTTCTTCTTCCAAAATGTACAACTGTACATTTCTCAACATTGTATCTCATCTGCCATTTCTTTACCCACTCTCCTAAACTGACCAAGTCTCTCTGCAACCTTTCTGTTTCTTCAACACTTCCTGCTCCTCCACTTATCTTGGTGTCATCCGCAAATTTAGCCACAAAACCATTTAATCCATAATCTAAATCATCGATATACATTGTAAAAAGAAGCAGCCCCAACACCAACTCCTGCAGAACACCACTAGTAACCAGCAACCAATCAGAATAGGATCCCTTTATTCCCACCCTTTGCTTTCTGCCTATCAGCCAATGCTCTACCCATTCCAATATCTTTCCAGTAATTCCATGGGCTCTTATCTTATTAAGCAGCCTGTTATGCGACACCTTATCGAAGGCCTTTTGAAAATCCAAATACACAACATTCACAGCCTCTCCCTTGTCAATCTTATTTGAGATTACCTCAAAAAATTCCAATAGGTTGGTGAGGCAGGATCTTCCCTTCATGAAACCATGCTGGCTTGGGCCTATCTTGTCATGCACCTCGAGGTATTTCATAACCTCGTCCTTGAGGATCGACTCCAATAACTTTCCAACTACCGATGTCAGACTAATAGGCCTGTAATTTTCTTTTTAACCTTCAGGGTGAGTTGGAAACCAACGGGAACTCATCACACTAATTCAATGTAGAATGAAATATCCCAGCAAAAGCTTACTTTGGACCTGATGATAAGTATTCCACAATTCTGGAGACAGCTTTGCCAGTACAACAGTAAACTCTTTAAGGTTGCTGCTGCTAATATTTAAAATGAAGTAGTTTGTGATTTGGCAAGGCAAAGTTTACGGCTGGAGCTCTTCCAAAGTCATTAGAGTGAAAAGTGGGAACAAAAAGCAGCAGTCAAACTTAATGCTCAACTTGAGCATCTCCTGGAGAGGAAGGTTGCTCTTTTCAGGAAAAAGTGTTCACTTACTAAGAGCAGTCCCTATGCTATTGGAGGAGGTAGAATATGGAATCACTGCAGCACTTGGCTATTGAATGAATTTACACAAGGCTGTGTGCTTAGTCCCCTGCTCCACTCGTTTTATACTTATGGCAGTATGGCTAAGCATAGCTCCAATACCATAATCGATTTTGCTGATCAGACTACTGTCATTGGCTGAATCAAAGGTGGTGATGAATCGACAGTATGTAGGAGGGGCATTGAAAATCTGGCTGAGTGGTGCCATAACAACAGCAAGACCAAGGAGCTGATTATTGACTTCAGGAGGAGGAAAATGGAGATCCATGAGCCAGACCTCATCAAGGGATCAGAAGTGGAGAGGGTCAGCAACTTTAAATTCCTTGGTGTTATCATTTCAGAGAAACTGCTTTGGTTCCAGCATGTAAGTGCAATTATGAAGAAAGCACGGCAGCACTTCTACTTTCTTAGAAGTTTGCAAAGATTCGGAATGACATTTAAAACTTTGACAAACCTTGACATAGATGTGTGGTGGAAGGTATATTGACTGGCTGTATAAAAAGTTGGGGTAGAAACACCAAAGCCCTTGAATTGAAAATTCTACAAAAGGTAATGGATTCGGCCCAGCTTATCATGAGTAAAGCCCTTCCCCAGCATTGAGCAAACCTACATGGAGCATTGATGCAGAAAAGCTGCATCCATCATCAGGGATCTGCACCACCCAGGTCATGTTCTCTTCTCGCTGCTGCCATCAGGAAGAAGGTACAGGAGCTCCAGGACTCACACCATCAGGTTCAAGAACAGTTATTACCTATCAAACATCAGGCTCTTGAACCAAAGGGGATAACTTCACTTGCCCTATGACAGAAATGTTTCCACAACCTATGGACTGACTTTCAAGGCCTCTTCATCTCATGTTCTGGATATTTATTGCTTATTTACTATTATGTTTTTGAACTTGCACAGATTGTCGTCTTTTGCACACTGGTTGGATGCCCATTTAGTGAGGTCTTTCACAGATTCTATTATGCTTATTGGATTTATTGAGTATGCCTGCAAGAAAGTGAAAATCGGAGTTGTATATGGTGACATACACGTACTTTGATAATTTACTTTTGAAGTTTAACTTTTAGAAATCAGAGCAGAGTCATAGCCATATAGCATAACAGCACAGAAACAGAAGCATTGACCCATCCAGTCTGTGCTGAACTGTTATTCTGCCTGCGCCCATCAACCCACATGTGGACCAGATCCTTCCATACACCATTGTCCATGTTTTTATCCCAACGTTTCTTAAATGTCGCAGTTGAACCCATATCCACAAGTTCAGTTGGCACCTCATTTCACACTCGCACCATCTTCTGAGAGATGAAGTTCCACCTCAGGTTCCCCTAAAATATTTTGCTTTTCACCCTAAACCAGGGTTCCCAATCTGAGGACAACAGACCCCTTGCTCAATGTTATTGGTCCAAGGCATAAAAACACTTTGGGAGCCCCTCCTCTAAATCTATGTCCTTCAGTTTTTGTCTTCCAACCTCAGTGGAAATGATTTCTCCATGGCTGTAAAACAATATAATTATCCTTGTCAGTGTGAGGAAGTTTGAAAGGTAATTTAGGTCACAAGTTATCTTTGTGCACTGATATACTTCCCAACACTACCTCATTATCTGCCGCACCAGTAATTTGCCTGATCTTTAATAGGCCTTCAAACAGGTCCTATCTTGCTTGTTTATACAACACCACTCCCTGCACCCATCCTTTCCATTCACCATTCTCTGTACCATGGGTACTAACTTTGCTCACCTGGGGTACAACTGCCAACTCTCTTCCCTCAACTGCTCATGGAGCCAGCATCAATGGCTCCTTCTGGGTACGTTGCAATTTTATAACCATTATTGTTTAATAGTTTGTTGCTGTTTCCTACATTGCCAAAGGGATTATCTTTCAAATGTATTTCATTGGTTTTTAAGTACATTGAGACCTCTTGTGATTGTTCCAAATGTTATAGAATCACAAGTATATGGCAAATGTTCCTTTATAATCCATTGGCAGTTTCCATGAGCCAATGAAATTTTAAAGATCAAGCCCAAGATGTGATAATAAAATGCAGATTGCATGGTTGCCTATGTTCATTGATGTAATGGTTTTAGTAATGGGATTCAGACAATTACACATACATAGTTTACATAGTAGAGACATAGATCTGTACAGCACAGAATGATGCCATTCATCCCAACTCATCCATGCCAAACAAGGTATCTATCCAAGCTGCTTCCACTTGACTGCATCTGGTCCATATTCCATAAGACCATAAGAGATAGGAGCAGAATTAGCCCATTTGGCCTATCAAGTCTGCTCTACCATTATATCATGGCTGATCCACTTTCCCTCTCAACCCCATTTCTCCTGTTTTCTCCCATAAACGTTCATGTCTTTACTAATTAAGAATCTATTAACCTCTGCTTTAAATGCAGAGGCCTGGCCTCCGCAGCTGCCACAAGTTTACCCTGCTCTGGCAAAAGATGCTACTTCTCACCTCTGTTCTACAAGGTATAAATGGACATCCCTCTATTCTGAGATTGTGCCCTCTGATCCTAGACCCTTGCATTATAGGAAATGTCTACTCCACATCTGCTGCACCTAGGCCTTTCAACATTTGACAGATTTCAATTAGATTGCCCTCTCATTTTTCTAAATACCTGCAAGTATCGGCCCAGAGCTATCAAACACTCATAAAATAAACCTTTCATTCCCGGAATCATTCTCATCAACCTCCTTTGAACCCTCATCTTTTCTTAGATAAGGGACCTCACCAGTGCCTTACAAAACCTCAGCATTACATGCATTATATCCTTGCTCTTATAATCTAGTCCTTTCGAAATGAATGCTAACATTGCATTTGCCTTCCTCACCTCCAACTCAACCTACAATTTAACCTTTAGGAAATCCAGCATGAGGGCTCCCAAGTCCCCTTGCATCTTGGATTTAAGTATTTTCGGTCCCTTTAAAAAATAGTCAATCCTTTTGTTCCTTATATCACAGTGCATGATTGTACACTTTTTGACTCTATATTCCATCTGCTACTTCTTTGCCCATTTTCCTAATCTGTCTTAATCTTACTTCTGCAGCCTCCCTGATTCCTTAACACTACCCATCCCTCCACCGGTCTTGTACCGTCTCCAATTTTGGCCTCAAATCCATCAATTGTCATCCAAAGCATTGGCATATAATGTAACAAGGAGTGATCCCAACACTAACCCTTGCAGAGCACCACGAGTCACCAGCAGACAAGAAGAAAAAGTTCTTTTTATTCCTACTTTTTGCCTCCTGCCAATCAGCAATACTCTCTCCAATCAGCAATACTCTCTCCATTCTTTCCTGTAATACCATGGGCTCTTACCTTGTTAAGCAGCCTCATGTGTGGCTCTTTGTCAAAGGCCTTCTGAAAATCCAAGTACACAATATTCACCAATTTTCCTTTGTCAATCCTGCTTATTATATCCTCAAAGAATTCCAATGGATGTGTCAGGCAAGATTTTCCCTTTAAGAAACCATGCTGACTAAGGCCTATTTTATCACTTGCCTCCAGCAACCCTAAGAGCTTATCCATAACGAACAAGTCCAAATATCTCCCGGACCACTGAGGTCAGTCTATATGGCCTATAATTTCCTCTCTCCTGCCTTCCTCCTTTTTTGAAGAGTGAAGTGACATTTGCAATTTTGCAGTCCTCTAGAACCAAACTAAAACCTAGTGATTTTTGAAGGATCATTACTAATGCCTCCTCAATCTCTTCAGCTACCTCTTTCAGAACCCTGGAGTATAGTCCATCTCTCCAGATTTATTTACTCATTAATTATATTTTTATTTATTAAGATGCAGCGTGGAATTGGCTCTTCAGCCCCTTAGAGCCACACTGCCCACTAATTCCCCTACTTAATCCATGGGACAACTTTACAATGACGAATTAATGCACCAAGGGGTACATCTCTGGACTGTGGGAGGAAATTGGAACACCACGAGGAAACCTCACAGTAATGGGGAGAACGTACAAACTCTTTACAGGTATCAGTGGGAATTGAAACCCGGGTTCCTGGCATTATAAAGCTTTGTGCTAACCACTACACTACTATGCCTTTCGGCTACCTTGAGAGCATTCATGTTCCCAAGCATCTTCTCCCTAGTAATACCAATTGCACTCACTTCTATCCCCTGACACTCTCGAACCTCTGGCATACTGCCAGTGTCTTCCACAGTGAAGACAGATGCAAGATACTTATTTAGTTTGTCTGCCATTTCCTTGTCTCTCATTACTACCTCTCCTGCGTCATTTTCCTGCAGTCCAATATCTACTCTCGCCTCTCTTTTACTCTTTACCTCTAAATCCATTTTATAGTTGTCCGTGTGTTTAAAATATTGTAATTGTTGCTACCTGTAGTAGGTCACTCTGTAAACACAACATCTCTGTGAGGAAGTTCCATTCAGACCCCTTTTACATCTTTTCCCTCTCACCTTGAACCTAAGCCACCGGTTTTAGATTCCCCTAGCTTGGGATAAAGACTGTGCCCCTAATGATTCTATATACCACTTTATAAGGTCACCACTCAATCTCCTGTGTTTAGGAAAGGAAGTCCTAGCTTAACCAGCCTCTCGTTATAATTCAAAAGCTCCAATCCCGTTTGTGAATTATTTCTGTACCCTTTTCAGCATAACAGCATCCTTCCATTGCTTAGCAACCAATACTGTACACAACACTCCAAGTGTGATCTCACTAATGCCTAGTATAGGTGCATAATGATGTGCCACTTCCAGTGCTCAGTGCCGTGACTGATGATAGCAGACGTGCCAAATGCCTCCAACACTGTCCTGTCTGCTAGGGGTGGGGGATGGTTTGGGGGACAACCTACCAGGGAGAACCCACAGCGAGCAGGTCTCTGACACTGAGTCTGGCTCTGTGGCTCAGAAGGCAAGCGGGCAGAAAAGGAGTGCAGAACTATTAGGGTTTTCCATAATTACGGGAGCAGACAGGAGAGTCTGTGGACATGATAAAGATACCTGGATAGTATTTTGCCTCCCAGGTGCCAGGGTCAGGGATGTCTTGGATCGGGCCCACGGCATTCTAAAGGGGGGGTTTGAATAGCCAGAAATCGTGGTACATATTGGTACCAACGACATAGAAGAGAGGATATAGGGAGTTAGGTAGATGCTGAAAAGCAGGACTTCCAGGGTAGCAATCTCTGGATTGCTGCCTGTGCCACGCACCAGTGAAGGTAATAGTAGGACACAACATACACAAAAATGCTGGAGGAGCTCAGCAGGCCAGGCAGCATCCATGGAAAAGAGTACACGCTGAAGGTGTGGATCAACATATGAAATTGAAGCCATTAGTGAGACTTGCTCAATATTCTGAGGTTCCGTTGATTTAGATGCAACAGAGCAGGGAGGATTAAAGGAGGAGGGGTGACATTACTAGTCAGGGAAAATGTCATGGCAGGTTTCAGTCAGGACAGACTGGAGAACACGTCTAGTGAGGCTTTATTGTGGAACTGAGGAATAAGAATTTAATGAGCCTACGTATATTACAGACCACTCATCAGTCTGGGGGATTATATTTACAAATTTGTAGAAAGATAACAGACTGTTGCAAGAAATATCGTATAAAGTTGGTATAATAGGTGATGTTGACTTTCCACATATTAACTGGGACACTCATACTGTAAAAGGACTAGATGGGATAGAGTTTGTCAAGTGTGTTCAGGAAAATTTCCTTAATCAGTCCATAGAAGTCTGAACGAGAGAATATGCGATAGTTGATCTGCTATAAGGGAATGAGACAGGGCAGGTGACAGAAGTTTGTGTAGGGGATCACTTCGTATCTAATGACCATAATGCCATTAGTTTCATAGTAAATATGGAAAAAGATAGGTTTGGTTAGTGGGTTGTGATTCTAAAGGCAGGTAAAGGAGGTGATAGCAGGTATAGTCAGGTGGGAACAAATGACGTATTTGTAGAACTAGGCAGGTTAAATGGACGGAAGGGGCTCTTTCTGGGCTGTACATTTCTGTGACTCTAAATAACAGGGAAGATAGACAAAGGGGAGTCAGTAGATGTTGTTTACATGGATTTTCAGAATGCCTTTAGCAATATGCCGCAAATGAGGCTGTTTAACAATAAGAGCCCTTGTTATTACAGGAAAGATACTAAAATGGGCAGAAGACTGGTTCACCTGCAGGTGACAAAGAGTTGGAATGAAGGAAGCCTTTTCTGGTTGGTTGCCAGTGCTTTGTGCTGTTCTTCAAGGGTTGGTGTTGGGACCACTTCTTTTCATGTTTTATGTGAATGAGTTGGATGAAAGAATTGACAGCTTTGTTGCCAAGATTGTGGATAATATGAAGATGGGGGGGCAAGTAGTGTTGAAGAACACACACAAAATACTAAAGGAACACTGCAGGTAAAACAGCGTCTATCAGTGTTGAGGAAGCAGGGAGTGTGCAGAAGGACTTAGACAGATTGGAAGAATGGGCAAAGAAGTGGCAGATGGAACATAGTGTAGGGAAGTATATGTTCATGCAATTTGGTAGAAGGAATAAAGGTGTAGGCTATTTCCTAAACGGGAAGAAAATTCAAAAATCAGAGGTGCAAAGGGACTTGGGAGTCCTTGTGCAGAATTTCCTAAAGGTTAACTTGCAGGTTGAGATAGTGGTAAGGAAGGCAAATGCAATATTAGCATTCATTTTGAGGGGACTAGACTATAAGAGCAAGGATGTAATTCTGAGGTTTTTTCAGGCACCTGAGAGGCCTCACTTAGAGTATTTGAGCAGCTTTGAGACCCTTATCTAAGGAAGGATGTGTTGACATAGAGAGGATTCAAAGGAGATTCACGAGAATGATTCCAGGAATGAAAGAGTTAACATATGAGGAATGTTTCATGGTTCTGAGCCTGAACTTGCTCTCAAAATGAGGAAGGAATTCATTGAAACCTATCGAATATTGAAAGGTCTGGATAGAATGGATGTAGGGAGGATGTTTCCTATAGTGAGTGATTCCAGGACCAGAGCACAGAGCCTCAGACTGGAGGGATGTCCATTTAGAACAGAGATGAGGAGGAGTTTCTTTAGCAGGATGTGGTTAATCCATGGAATTCATTGCCACAGGTGGTTGTGATGGCCAAGACATTAAGTATATTTAAAGCAGGATCTCCCAGTGGCCACACATTTTAATTCCACGTCCCACTCCCATTCTGGTATGTCTATCCACGGCCTCCTCTACTGTAAAGATGAAGCCACACTCAGGTTGGAGGAACAACACCTTATGTTCTGTCTGGGTAGCCTCCAACCTGATGGCATGAACATTGACTTCTCAAACTTCCGCTAATGCCCCATCTCCCCCTCGTACCCCATTCGTTATTTATTTATATACACACATTCTTTTTCTTTCTCTCCTTTTTCTCCCTCTGTCCCTCTCACTATACCCCTTGCCCATCCTCTGGCTCTTTCCCCCCTCCCCCTTTTCTTTCTCCCTAGGCTTCCTGTCCCCCGATCCTCTCATATCCCTTTTGCCAATCAACTGTCCAGCTCTTGGCTCCATCCCTCCCCCTCCGGTCTTCTCCTATCATTTTGGATCTTCCCCTCTCCCTCCCACTTTCCAATCTCTTACTAGCTCTTCTTTCAGTTAGTCCTGACGAAGGGTCTCAGCCCGAAACGTCGACTGTACCTCTTCCTAGAGATGCTGCCTGGCCTGTTGCATTCACCAGCAACTTTTATGTGTGTTGCTTAAAGTGGAGGTTGATAGGTTCTAGTCTAGACAGGGCATTAAACATTCTGGGGATAAAGCAAGAGAATAAGATTGAGAAGGGCAATAAATCAACCACGGTGGAATGGGAGAGCAGACTCGGTGAACTAAATGGCCCAATTCTGTACCTACGTCTTGTGGTTTTATGGTCTCTCTGTTTAACACCCTCCAGTGCCGTACCATTTACTGTGTATATCCAATCACGTTTGAATTTACAAATTTACGTGAGTTAAGTTCCATCTTTCACACAAGCAATCATTTTGGTTGCTTTGTGGTAAGGTGGTGGATTTCTGTTTTTGTGTTGGGGTTGACAGGTGCTGTAAAGGAGGGTCCTGCTAATCATGGAGCTCCAGCAAGACGGTGTTGAGCCTATGAATATGGCACAGACATAATTTGTTCAACCTTTCCATGGTTTTCTCAGTATTTCCATCTGTCCAGCAACCACAGAAATTAGGCCTCATTGAAATGAAAGAACTGCAGATGCTGGAATAAAACAGTAAGCACTGCAAACACTGAACGGGTGAGACAGCATCCATGGAAGGGGGAGAAATTCAACATTCCTCGGCTGCTGACACTGTCTTACTGTTCACTGATGCTGTCTTACCTGTTGGGTATTTCCAGCAGCTTCAGCTTTTATTCCTATATGGAGGGAAGTCAGAGTCCTGATGTCTTGTGCACACTGGAATTTGGAGGCCCGGATTGTCCTGGGGTTGGAATCTGTGTGTGAGTGGGTAGGAAGTTTGATTTTTAAAACGCTTACTAACTCTTCCTTCAGTTAGTCCTGACGAAGGGTCTCGGCCTGAAACGTCGACTGTACCTCTTCCTATAGATGCTGCCTGGCCTGCTGCGTTCACCAGCAACTTTGATGTGTGTTTCAGGAAGTTTGACTTGTTGTTTTGTTGCTGTTGTTGGTGTAGTTGAATGTTGCGGAAATTCTATTATAGTGCCAGAATGTGTGGTAACACTTGCGGGATGACCCCAGTTCATCCTTGGGTTGTGATGGATGTTAATGCAAACATCGCATTTCACTGTATGTTTCACAGAATAATAAATTATTGAACCTGAATATAGTTTTGCCTGGCTAGCTTGAAGAATCTGGCAGCCAATAACAACCATTTAAGTTTGTTGATGCTGGTACTTTAACTCCAGCTCTAATGGGAGGACCTACATTCTGAAGCAATGGCAGCATAATTTTTTCTGACTTCTACACAGCAATCTATATGCATTATTTATTAACTCAGTGCAGCAGATAAACAGATACAGAATGTGGTAAAATGGTTAAAAGGAATTGATGGAAATGCTGATCTTGCGGTCACTAAATTATCAGCAGCAGCAAGCATGAAATCTCTTTGATCTGAGTGAGCCCCAGAGGTCAGCGCACCCTGACCCACTCAGTATGTTGGCCTTTTGCTATTGTTTCAATGCACTCCCACATTAACTTAAACTAGGCACCAATGCCTCTGTCTATCCCACAAATCCAGCTAATCTGCACAAAGGTGAAGGGCTATTGTTTCAGTTTTTTTTTAAAGCTGGTCGAATGCTGACAGTTCAGCAAACTGCCTTTTTTCTTCAGAGTGAGGACTCCAGCGCAGGAACTAAGGCTTCGTGAATTATAAAGATCCCACAATCATCTTCACTTTTCCAGGGTGTTGGACAATGGTAAAGTATGTGGCTTCTCTGCCTCTGTTTCCTCTGCAGACACACTCTGCACGTTTTTTTTTGCCAAATGATAAATATCTTGGTTTTCCGTATTTGTTTTCTTAGAAAGCTGACCGCGCTGCTCTGAGATAATAGCAGTGGAAAGCCCTAGCAGAATGGAATCTAACGAAAACACCAGATGCTCTGTGTATTAGTGACACTTCCCATTGTTTGTGTTCAGGCCTATCAGCACGTCTTCTTATGCAGTATCTGCCGCAAATCAGCCAATAAATTTTTAAAGACAGTGAGACTGTAAGCCTCTCAACTTGACATCCTAGCTGACTTTCCGAGGAGTGGGGCTACACAGTTGAAGCCGCATTGGGAAGCCATAACTTGAAGCATAGAAGCAACAGAATCTAAGAGGAGAATGCTTCAGCTATGATTTTTAAATTCACCAGGCACATGGCCTGGATTATCCTTTTTCAGACTTTGAACGAAACAGGGAGTGTTTCCATTAATCTTAGTGTTTGATTTTTAACTCCTGGGTGGGGACACTCCAATGTGATTGGCCAGAAAGTGACTGCTTGGCTGTGAAAGACTGACAGTGGGAGGCTACTGCTGGGGTTTTGCTGAGAGGATCCTTGCAAATAAATAAATGGTTATCTAGGAGCACCAAAATTGGGTGGATCATGGTGAGTGGAAATGGTCTCACAACTCCTGTTCCTCTTCATCCAAAATAAGAATGTGCCTTCTGTTCTTGGTTCCTTTTCCTGATTGGTTATATAGATGTGAAAGACCCCACTGTGCTCATGCATGTTAAAATGGCACCAACAAGCAGCAAGAACTTGCTTGGTTGGCAGTAAGAGGGGCTCTTCCAACAGTCAGATCTTTCCTGTGCTGTCAAAATTCCCAAAACATGCTGCTGTCATGCAGCAGTGGGGAGGAGAGTGTCACCCTGCTCTTTGCAGATTGTGGATTTGCTAAGAGGATGTGGAGAAAGGCACAAGCATCCTTGTTCATCCACAGCAGCTGGGTAACACAGGGCTCTGTGATCTACAGGCTGTTCCCAGGGACACACACCACGACTAACATCAAGAATTGTTAGATGATCATCATCTCTTTGTTCAATCCAAAACTTGTTGACCCTCCTGCACAACAAGATGTCGTAAGATGCTGACAACTGGCACATTTCAGCCGGTGAAAGAGGCTTCGTGGAGAAGATCCTCTGTCTCGGGTCCTTCCACTACAGGTCATAGACCATAAGACAAAGAAACAGAAGTCGGCCATTCGGCCCATCGAGTCTGCTCCACCATTTTATCATGAGCTGATCCATTCTCCCACTTAGTCCCACTCCCCCGCCTTCTCACCATAACCTTTGATGCCCTGGCTACTCAGATAGCTATCAATCTCTGCCTTAAATACACCCAATGACTTGGCCTCCACTTCTGCCTGTGGCAACAAATTCCATAGATTCTCCACCCTCTGGCTAAAAAAATTTCTTCTCATCTCTGATCTGAATGGGCGCCCTTCAATCCTTAAGTCATGCCCTCTCGTACTAGACTCCCCCATCATGGGAAACAACTTTGCCACATCCACTCTGTCCATGCCTTTCAACATTCGAAATGTTTCTATAAGGTCCCCCTCATTCTTCTGAACTCCAAGGAATACAGTCCGAGAGCGGACAAATGTTCCTCATATGTTAACCTTCTCAGTCCCAGAATCATTTAGTGAATCTTCTCTGTACTCTCTCCAATGTCAGCACATCACTTTCTTAAATAGGGAGCCCAAAACTGCCCACAGTACTTCAAGTGAGGTCTTACCAATGCCTTATAGAGCCTGGTAATCACATCATCACATCCCTGCTCCTATATTCTACTCCTCTAGAAATGAATGCCAACATTGCATTTGCCTTCTTCACCACCGACTCAACCTGAAGGTTAACCTTAAGGGTATCCTGCATGAGAACTCCCAAGTCTTGTTGCATGTCAGAACTTTGAATTCTCTCCCCATTTAAATAATAGTCTGCCCGTTTATTTCTTCTGTCAAAGTGCATAACCATACAATTTCCAACATTGTATTTCAATTGCCACTTCTTTGCCCGTTCTTCCAATCTAAGCAAGTCTCTCTGCAGACTGTCTGTTTCCTCAGCACTACAGGCCCCTCCACCTATCTTTGTATCATCAGCAAACTTAGCCACAAAGCCATCTATTCCATAATCCAAATCGTTGATATACAACATAAAAAGAAGCGGCCCCAGCACGGACCCCTGTGGAACACCACTGGTAATCGGCAGCCAACCAGAATAGGATCCCTTTATTCCCACTCTCTGTTTCCTGCCAATCAGCCAACGCTCTATCCACGTATGTAACTTTCCCGTAATTCTATGGGCTCTTATCTTGTTAAGCAGCCTCATGTGTGGCACCTTGTCAAAGGCCTTCTGAAAATCCAAATATACAACATCCACTGCATCTCCCTTGTCTAGCCTACTTGTAATGTCCTCAAAAAATTGTAATAGCTTTGTCAGGCAGGATTTTCCTTTAAGGAAACCATGCTGAGTTCTGCCTATCTTGTCATATACCTCCAGGTACTCCGTAACCTCATCCTTGACAATCGACTCCAACAACTTCCCAACCACTGATGTCAAGCTAACAGGTCTATAATTTCCGTTTTGCTTCCTTGCCCCCTTCTTAAATAGCGGAGTGACATTTGCAATCTTCCAGTCCTGTGGAACCATGCCAGAATCTATCGACTTTTGAAAGATCATTGCTAATGCCTCTGTAATCTCCGCAGCTACTTCCTTCAGAACACGAGGGTGCATTCCATCTGGTCCAGGAGATTTACCTACCCTTAGACCATTCAGCTTCCTGAGTACTTTCTCTGTAGTAATTGTGACTGCGAACACTCCTCTTCCCTGCCATCCTTGCGTGTCCGGTATACTGCTAATGTCTTCCTCAGTGAAGGCTGATGCAAAATACTAGTTCAGTTCTTCCTTATCTCCTTATCTCCCATTACAATTTCTCCAGCATCATTTTCTATCGGTTCTCTATCTACTCTCACCTGTCTTTTACTCTTTATATACTTGAAAGAGCTTTCAGTATCCTTTTTGATATTGTTTGCTAACTTCCTTTCATAGTTCCTCTTTTCCCTCTTAATGACCTTCTTAGTTTCCTTTTGAAAGCTTTTAAAAACTTCCCAATCCTCTGTTTTCCCACTAATTTTTGCTTCTTTGTATGCCCTCTCCTTTGCTTTAACTTTGGCTTTGACTTCTCTTGTCAGCCACGGTTCCGTCTTCTTTCCATTCGAAAATTTCTTCTTTTTTGGAATATACCTGTCTTGTACCTTCCTCACTTCTCGCATAAACTCCAGCCACTGCTGCTGTGCTGTCCTTCCCGCTAGTGTCTCTTCCCAGTGAACTTTGGCTAGTTCCTCTCTCATGACACTGTAATTTCCTTTACTACACTGAAATACCAACACGTCGGATTTCGGCTTTTCCTTTTCAAATTTCACAGTGAACTCAATCATGTTATGATCACTGTCTCCTAAGGGTTCCTTCACCTCAATCTCTCCAATCACCTCCGGTTCATTACACAATACCCAATCCAGTACAGCCGATCCCCTAGTGGGCTCAACAACAAGCTGTTCTAAAAAACCATCTCACAGACATTCTACAAATTCTCTCTCTTGAGATCCAGTGCTGACCTGATTTTCCCAATCCACTCGCATGTTACAATCCCCCACAATTATCATAACACTGCCCTTCTGACAAGCCTTTTCTATTTTGTTGTAATTTGCAGTCCACATCATTGCAGCCATTTGGAGGCCTGTATATAACTGCCATCAGGGTCCTTTTACCCCTGCGATTTCTTAGCTCAACCCATAAAGATTCTGCACCTTCTGATAATGCACCTTCCACCTTCATGGAGGAGCTGAGAAGGTGTGAAGCCTCTCAAGCATTGAAAGAGTGTATTATCCCAGAGGGGCACATAGGTAGCAATGGTTACAAAGAAAGTGTTAACACTACTGAATGTATTGAACAAATGACACAAATAAATCATTTTATAATATATGTATTTTGTTAAGAATGAAGTCCATTTCTGAAATCTTAAAAATAAAGTGGAACAAACCCTAGTGGAACTGGAACATTCTACATAATGAGGACTATGGCTGATTCACTGGATAATCTTGTTCCAGGGTCATAAGGTCATTGGGTCATAGACCATAGAGACATGCCCTTTGTCTATGCCGACCATTAATCTCCCACTTTCTGTGTTACGGGTACACTGAAACACACAGCAAAAGGCATTGTTTGTGTCATCTAATCAGCGAGGATTGTGCTGGGTAGCCTGCCAGTGTCGCCATCTTCCTGGTGCCAACATAGCATGCCCATAAATCACTAAACCTAATGCTTTGGAATGTGGAGGAAATCCACGCAGACACGGGGAGAGCGTACAAACTCCTTATGGATGTTGGTGGGAATTGAACCTCAAAGTTACAGCTGGCGCAGCAATAACGTTACGCTAACCGCTGTGCTACTCTGCCACTCCTACATCAATTACATCACTTACACTAATCCTACATCAATCCCATCCTATTTGCCATCAGCAAACATACTAACCAACCCTTCCACTTCCTCTTCCAAGTCCTTTTTAAAAGTCATAAAAACCATGGGTCCCAGAATAGCAAACACGAGGAACTCTGCAGATGCTGGAATTTCAAGCAACACACATAAAAGTTGCTGGTGAACGCAGCAGGCCAGGCAGCATCTCTAGGAAGAGGTACAGTCGACGTTTCGGGCCGAGACCCTTCATCAGGACTAACTGAAAGAAGAGCTAGTTAGAGATTTGAAAGTGGGAGGGGGAGGGGGAGATCCAAAATGATAGGAGAAGACAGGAGGGGGAGGGATGGAGCCAAGAGCTGGACAGTTGATTGGCAAAAGGGATATGAGAGGATCATGGGACAGGAGGCCTAGGGAGAAAGAAAAGGGGGAGGGGGGAAGCCCAGAGGATGGGCAAGGGGTATAAGTGAGAGGGACAGAGGGAGAAAAAGGAGAGAGAGGAAAAGAATGTGTGTATATAAAGAAATAACGGATGGGGTACAAGGGGGAGGTAGGGCATTAGTGGAAGTTTGAGAAGTCAATCTTCATGCCATCAGGTTGGAGGCTACTCAGACGGAATATAAGGTGTTGTTACTCCAACCTGAGTATGGCTTCATCTTTACGGTAGAGGAGGCCGTGGATAGACATATCAGAATGGGAATGGGACGTGGAATTAAAATGTGTGTTACAGTAGAGGAGGCTGTTGATAAACTACAGTAGAGGAGGCCGTGGATAGACACGTGGATGGGTCCCAGAATAGATTTTTACGGAACGCCATTGGTCATTAAATTTCCAGGCAGAATACACTCCTATCCATTTCTGACCCTCTTCCTTCTGTGGGTAAACCAGTTCTAAATATCCATACAGCCAAATTTCCTGGTATCTCATGTCTCTTGACTTTCTGAATGACCTTACTAAAGTCTATAAACACCACATCCACTGCTCTGCATTCATCGGTACGTTTTGTCACTTCTTCAAAGAATTCCGTCACCAGGCTCAATAGGCACAACCTGCCCCTTACAAAAGCATGCTGACTATCCTTAATCACTCTACACTTCTCCAGCCGCTCACGAATCCTGTGTCTAAGAATCTTCTCCAATAATTTACCCACACTGAAGTAAGACTCACTGGTCTATAATTCCCAGGGTTATCCAACCAACAATCATCTGATACTTCTCCTTTTCATTGTTACTGGCCACAGATCTTTGCCAAGGTCCAGCAATCTCTTCCCTCACTTCCTGTAGTAACCTGGGGTATATCTCTTCTAGCCGCAGAAGTACCTGTCCAAATGGTTCTCAAAAGTTCTAGCACATCTTATTTCTTAATGTCAATATGTTCCAGCATATTGATCTGTCCTATGCTAACCTCACATTCATCAAGGTCCCTTTCACAAGTGAATACTGAAGCAAAATATTCATTAAGGACCTCTCCTATCTGCTCTAACTTCAGGCACAAGGACATAGAACATTACAGCACTGTATCTACCCTTCAGCCCATGATGTTGCACTGACCTTTTAATCTACTCTAAGATCAATCTATTCCTCCCCACCCCCACATTGCCTTCCATTTTCCTATTACTGATGCGCCTATCTAAGAGTCTCCTAAATGTCCTTATGTATCTCCTCTAGCTCCAACCGCTCTATATAACCTCGGGCAATGACCCTATATTTTCCTCCAAACATCTTAAAATTATGCACTCTCATATTAGCCATTTCTGCCTTGGGCTATCTACTCGCTCTGTGCCTCTTAACATGTTGTGCATCTATTTGTCGAGTCACCTCTCATCCATAGAACCATAGATCCATAGAACACTACAGCACAGAAAACAGGCCATTCGGCCCTTCTAGTCTGTGCTGAAACATTATTCCGCTAGTCCCATGGACCTGCATCCAGTCCATAACCCTCCAGACCTCTCCCATCCATGTACCTATCCAATTTATTCTTAAAACTTAAGAGTGAGTCCACATTTACCACATCAGATGGCAGCTCGTTCCACACTCCCACCACTCTCTGAGTGAAGAAGTTCCCCCTAATGTTCCCCCTAAACCTTTCCCCTTTCACCCTAAAGCCATGTCCTCTCGTATTTCTCTCTCCTAATCTAAGTGGAAAGAACCTATTCACATTTACTGTCTATACCCCTCATAATTTTGTAAACCTCTATCAAATCTCCCCTAATTCTTCTACGTTCCAAGGAATAAAGTCCTAACCTGTTCAACCTTTCCCTGTAACTCAACTCCTGAAGACCTGGCAACATCCTAGTAAATCTTCTCTGCACTCTTTCAATCTTACTGATATCCTCTTTCTTTCCAAAGAGAAAACTCCTTGCTCACTGAACCTCTCCTTATCAGACATGCTCGCCAATCCAGGGAACATCCTGGTAAATCTCTGTACCATCTCTAAAGTTTGCACATTCTTCCTAAGATGAGGTGACCAGAACCGAACAAAGTATATGCCAAGTGTGGTCTAACCAGGGTTTTGTAGAGCTGCAACATTATCCTGCAGCTCTTGAACTCAGTCCCCTGACTAATGAAGGCCAACATACCGTATACTATGTTAATATCCATATCAGCTTGCGCAACAACTTTAAGGGATCTATGGATGTGATCCCCAAGATCCCTTTGTTCCTCCACACTACAAAGAATTCCTGCCATTAACCCTGTATTCTGCCTTCAAATTTGATCTTCCAAAGTTCATCACTTCACACTTTTCTGAGTTGAAAGCCATCTGCCAAGTGCTTTCTCTTTTATACCTGATTAGTCCTATCCTCACTCTAGTTAACATCCTGTTCTTCACATACATGTAGAATCCCAAGGGATTTTCCTTAATCTTACTCACCAAGGCCTTCTCATGTTCCCTTCTGGATCTTTTAAGTCTGCACTTAAACTCCTTCCTGGCTGCCTTGTAACTCTCAAGAGCCCTGACAGATCCCTGCTTCCTAGACCTTAAGTATGCTCTTTCTTCACTGCACTGAAATCAGTCCCAAGTTCAACTAAATCTCTTCTGTCTGTTCATGATCCATATCTCCCCATTCTCTGCATACTTTTGTTCTACCTCTCTACTGCCCATTATGCTGATGCTTAGGTCAGCAATGAAGGTCCACCATCTATGCTAGTGTTCAGGGCTTCCTTCATCATTATCTGATTAGAAAGGTTGACTCTGTCCCCTGTTATAGGACACACTGGAGGCTGTGGTCAAACAAAGGATCTTACAGAAAATCCTGGCAATTCTGGATGATGTTTCTCACCCTTTGCATGCCACTTTGGCTGAGCAGAGGAGCTCTTTTAGTAGTAGACTAGGACAACTGTGCTGCTCCAAAGAGTGCTGTATGAGGTCATTCTAACCCTTGGCTATTAGATGATGAAGACACGCAGTCCTCTTTTATTGTCATTTAGTAATGCATGCATTAAGAAATGATACAATATTTCCTCCGGTGTGATATCACAAAACACAGGACAGACCAAGACTGAAAAAAACGAACAAAACCACATAATTATAACATATAGTTACAACAGTGCAACAATACCATAACTTGATGAAGAAGTCCATGATCACAGTAAAAGCTCAAAGTCTCTCAAATGTTCCACATTTCATGCAGATGGGAGAAGGAAAAAAAACTCTCCCTGCCATACCCGACCACAGTCCGACTATGAGTCATCCGAAAACTTCGAGCTCTGATCAACTCTCCGACACCGAGTACTGAGCGCCATCTCTGTCCGAACGATTCGATCTCCTTCTCGGTTGCCAACGGCTGGCAAAGCCGGGGAATTTGAGGCCTTCCCTCCGAAAGATTCCTGACCACGCAGTAATGACAGCAGCGAACGAGCATTTCAGAAATTTTTCCACATGTTCCTCTGTGCTTTCATGTCCGTCTCCATCAAATCAGAATTGTCCACGGCCCCTATTTAACGGATACGATATCATTTTCACCGGAGGACTGCGGGTGACGTGGCGCGCTGCTATCGCCTCCTCCCGTCCTCCTTTTAGGCTCTATAATGAGTCAACCTATAGCCGGGGAAGTGATGACCCCACCCCCCTTTTGTTAGACTGTTTCAGGTAACTTATTTTTTATTCTTTCTTACCTCTGTTCTAATATTTGCATATCTGCATACTTGTAATGCTACTGTGACTCTGTAATTTCCTATGGAATCAATAAAGTATCTATCTATCTATCTAACCCATCATGTCAGTAACTCAGTTTACACTACTGTCAGTCATGCAACTTCGAAGTTTCATTTATTATCAGAGTATACAACCCTGAAATTCTTCGTTTCTCTGGGTAGTCATGAAACCAAGGAAAAAAAGAAAGGCAACAAAATCATCAACTCCAAAATTTGAACAAAAAAACCCACAAAAAACTTAACAAAATGGATCAGGCACATCAGCCCCAAAATCCCTCCTCCTGCACAAGAAAAAGCAAACAAAATAGATGAGGCACATCGACCCCCAAAACTCCCTCCCTGCACAAAAAAATACAGAATATAAAAACTATTTTTAAAAGTCTACAGTCCAAAGTCCACATCCAAAATACAGAAAAAACCTGGGCAACACGTTTTGGGTGCAACGGCAGGCAGGCCTCTCCGGCTTTAATCGGCGAACAGTGAAAGCTGTCATCGGTGAAAAGGGGTCAGACATCGGCTCACATGCTTTCTTGCCATGAGGTTCGCTCATATTGCCTTTGCCTCCTGGAGTACTCTTGGAGACTGCAAAGCACCAAAGTACCCAAACGATTTCCAAACAGTAAAACACAGGTTCCAACAGTTCTATAATCACATTCAAGATGAGAAACAAATTTAAAAGACATAAAAGAAGAGAAAAAGATGGTTTCATTATCTGTCCAGAGGATGTCTGCACATGGAGACTCAGAAATACAATCGCTCTTAGATGTAGCACAGCTCTCATTGCTGTTTCCGTAACAGTTTTTTTATACCAGTCTGGATTGTTAGGCTGAACCCCCGAACCTGGAGGACCCATATGCAATCTAAAAGGTTCTTAAGTCCCGTGATTGTGTCTGCTTCTACAACCCTTGGCTTTCCATTCTCGACAGCTATCACTCTCTGTGTGAAAGAAACTTGCACATTTCTCTTAAACATCACCATTCTCAACTTTAAATGCACAATCTTTAGTATTTGACATTTCTATCCTGGGAAAAAAGATTTGACTCTCTACCCTATCTATTCCTCTCATCCTTTTATAAACTTCTAACAGGTCACCCCTCAGTCTCTGATGCTCCAGAGAAAGCATCCCAACTTGTTAAACTCTCCTATAGCAAATGTCCTCTATTCTAGGCAGCAGCCTGGCATACCTTTTCTGTAAGTCTTTCTAAAGACTCCACATTCTTCCTGTAATTGGGCAAGCAGAATTTCTCACAATTATAATGGAGCCACCAGAACTGCAAATTCCCCCACTCCCCAACCCATTAACTCATCCCACTCTTGTTTTGCCTGCAGTTATCTGAATATTGTGCTTTTATTTGGCTTCTTTATAAAGTATTTCCTGTAAGAGTTGTGATTATAGTCGTCTATATTCATTTAGCTTTGAAACAGCGAATATATCAGAAGGCAGCAAAATCTGGCCAGAGATCAGATAATGAGGAATTTCAAGTCTGCACATGCTCCCAATGAGTACTGTGCAACTCCTATATGATGAAATAAATAAGTTAAGAATAATTTTCAGTCACTTAATCAGACATATTGAGTGTAATTAGTCTGCATGCATAGGTAAATTTGAGTTCGTAAAAATGCAGGGTTAGTTCATTCAGTAGATCTCACTTCTAGGCCTTTCTCAAAGTATTAACCAAATCTGGTTAAAACTGACAAAACCTCATGCAGTATAGAGTGGACTGGGGATTGTCTGGAAACCACAGTGGTAGTCACAATCACAAGCAATGTTGTGGACTGTGGTTGTAGTGGGTGAAGCTGTTAGTAATGACTTGATAGATGTAGGTGGAGAGGTCCAGGTTGCATGGACTGGATGGTGGGGTTTTTGAGATGGATGCTGCTTTCCTGCAACAGCACTCCTTGCAGAAGTGCTCAGTGGTGGGGAGGGCTTTACCTGTGATACACTGGGCCATATTCACTACTTTCTGTAGGCTTTTCCATTCAAGGGCATTGGTGCTTCCATACCAGGAACACACTCTCCACCACAGATCTACAGAAATTTGTCAAAGTTTTAGATGACATGCTGAATCAGTGCAGGCTTCTAAGATAGTACTGCTGTGCCTTCTTTTTAATGGCACTTACATGCTGGTCCCAGGTAAAAATGATAATGCCTGGGAATTTAAATTTGCTGACACTCTTCTCCTTTGATCACCTGATGAGGGGTTCTGGTCTCTTGCATTCATGCCATCTTTGTCTTCCTTTCAGAGAAAGTCATAAGAGTCATAGGAAACTACAGCATAGAAACAGGCCCTTCAGCCCATCTCATCCATGCCAAGCCATTTAAACTGCCTAGTCCCATCAATCTGCACCCGGCCAAGCCCTCCATATCGCTCCCACCCATGTACCTATCCAAACTCCTTTTAAAAGTTGAAATCTAAATAGCCTCCATCACTTGTGCTGACAGCTCATTCCACACTGTCACCACTCTCTGAGTGAAGTTGTTTCCCCTCATGGTCCCCTTAAGCATTATACCTTTCACCGTTAACCTATGACCTCTAGTTGTAGTCTCACCCAACCTCAGTGGAAAAAGCCTGCTTGCATTAACCCTATCTATACACCTAATAATTCTGTATACCTCTGTCAAATCTCCTCACAGTCTTCTACATTCTAGAGACTAAAGTTCGAACCTATTCATTCTTTCCTTATAACTCAGGTCCTCCAGATCCAGTAGCACCTTTGTAAATTTTCTGTGTACTCTTTCAATCTTATTTACATCTTTCCTTTAGATAGGTAATCAGAACTGCACACAATGCTCCAAATTAGGCCTCACCAATGTCTTTATAACCCTATCTACCTGTGATGCCACTTTCAATGAATTATGGACCTCTGTTCCCAGAGCGCTTTATTCTACTGTACTCCTCAGTGCCCTGCCACTCACTGTGTAAAACTGACCCTGGTTGGTCCTCCCAAAGTTCAAGACCTCACACTCATCTGCCATTTTTCAGCCTATTTTCTGAGCTAGTCCAGATCTCACTGCAAGCTTTGATAGTTTTCCTCACTATACACTACATATCCCTCTGACTGGAAATGCAACAAGATCATACACATAAATACTATAGGCACATGAAACTGTGTGAGACCTGGATGAGTAATTCACCTTCATGATACCCTGAAGCTTTTTTTTACTGTCTACAAAGCACAAAGCAGGAATATGATGAAATACTTGCTGGATGAATACGGCTCTAACAACACTCAAGAATCTCAGTTTCAATCAGGACAAAGCAGATTGCTAGGTTGGTATTCTCTACAGCAGTGTAAGCATATATTCCCTCTGCCACCACAGAGAAGTTTTTCTGTGAAGTTACTACAACAGAAGTTCCTGTATTTGTGACCTCTGGTACCATCACCAAATTCAAGGGAATCAGTCCCATGATCTCATCAAGACCTTATGAATTTTGAATAGACTAGACAGAGTGGATGTTGAGAGGATTTTCCAATAGCGGGGGAGACCAGAGGGCACAGCTTCAGAATACAATGACATCCCTTTAGAACAGAGATGAGGAGGGCTTTCTTTAGCCAGAATATGGTGAATCTATGTCATTCATTGTCACAGATGACTGTTGAGGCCAAGTCATTGGGTATATTTAAAGCAGAGGTTGATAGTTTCTTAATTAGTAAGGGCATCAGAGGTTATGGGAAGAAGGCAGGAGAATGCGGTTGAGAGTAAAGCCTAGTATGTGAAAGCTTATCAAACACCTTATCAGCAGTCCATATAGTATACTGCCCTTCTCTCATTGACCTCCTTGGTCACTTCATCAAGAAAGTCAATCAAATTCATTAGACATGATCTCCTATGCACAAAGCTGTGTTAGTTTTCTCTAATCAACCCCAGTTCTTCCATATGCATGTGCATACCATCCATTAACTTGCATATTGATCTATAGTTCTCAAGTTTTCCTTTGCAGCTCTTCTTCAATAATTCACTACCTTCCAGTCTTCTAGCACTTCACCCATGACTGTTGATAATGCAAGTATCTCAGCCAATTTTTTTTCTGACCTCCCATAGAGTTAGACTCTGGAGATTTGACAACCTTCATACATTTAATGCATTCTATTTCCCCAGCAGTATGGAAAATAATGAATTCTTGCTAAAGGATGAAATAGAGATGGATACAGTACACCACTGGTAGATCTGCTGCCTCATAGCTCCAGCAAATTGTATTCAATCCTAACCTTCAGTGCTGATGTATGGAGTTTGCACATCTCCCCCATAGGTTTCTCTTGATTCCTGCAGAAAATAAACTTGCTCAGTGCATGGGTCAGAATCAGAATCAGAAATAGGATTACAATTATTCTTTTATATAAAGTGAAGTTTGTTTTGTAGCAGAAGTGCAGTGCACAGATGTAAAATTACCATAAATTACAAAATAAATAGTGCAAAAAAGGAATAATAAGATAGTGTTCATGGGTTCATGGACCATTCAGAAGTCTGACAATGGATGGCAAGAAGTTGTTTGTAGTAGTAGTAATGAGAAGAGGGCATGTCCCAGATGGTGAAGCTTCTTAATGATGAATGCTTAGCCCTTTGACCCATCTAGTCCATGCTACTTGATCTGCACAGTCCCATCTACCTGCATCCAGACCATATTCCTCCAACCTCTCTCATCCATGAACCTGTCCTAACATCTCTTAAATGTTACAATTAAACCTGTATCTATCACTTCAGGGGAGAAAGCCAGTATGAATTCACTCTATCTGTACCCTTCTTAATTTTGTATATTATCACATCTCCCTTTATTATCGTTCACTCCAGGGAATAATGTCCTAACCTATTGAACCTTTCCCTATCAAAGAGGTCTTTAAGTCCCAGCAAAATCCTTGTAAATTTTCTCTGCGCTCTCTCAATCTGATTGATACCTTTCCTGTAGGCAGATGATCAGAACTTCACACAATGCTCCAACTTTTATGTCACCAATGTCTTATACAACCTCAACGTAACATAACAGCCCAAGTCCTGTACTAAATACTTTTATTCATGTTCAAGTTCAAATTCAAGTTTAATTGTCATTCAACCATACATAAATACCCATGGTTAGCCAAATGAAACAACATTCCTCCATGGCCAAGGTGCAAGACACAGTACAGACAGTCATACACAGCACAAGATGCATATACGATAGCAGTAAACATACAGTCACACACACACACAAAAAGCAACAGTATATGAAGTCCAATGTACCAAAAGCTCTCTTTATGACCCTATCTGGTCTAATGAGGGGAGGAGAAGATGGCGACGTGACGCAGCGTGCGCCCCCGCTCCAAAATGATTTCATATTTGTTAAATAGGTACCATGCACAATCCTGATTTGATGGAGATGGAAGTGAGAAGCAAGAGGAACATCTGGAGAAACTTCTGAAATGCCTGCTTCGCTGCTGCTGCTGCTGTGCGATCGAGAATTTCCAGAGGGGAAGGCCCCCAAATCCTCAGCTTTGTCTATTGCCTGTTGCTGAGGCCGGGGTCGAAGCGCTCAGTGGAGATGATGCTCGGTGCTCAGTGTCAGAGGTCTGGTCGGAGGCTCGAAGTTTTCTGACAGACTCAGGAGTCGGCATGGTCGGGTGCTTCCGGGGTGCTGCATCGGCAAGTTTGCGGCGCTGGAGGTTCATGGCAGGGAGAGAGTTTCTCTTCCTTCTACCGTCTGTGTGAGATGATGGGACTTTCGAGAGACTTGGAGACATTTTTTTACCGATCCCATGGTCTATTCTTTATCAAATTACTGTATTGCTTTGCACTGTTGTAACTATATGTTATAATAATGTGGTTTTTGTCAGTTTTTTTAGTCTTGGTTTGTCTTGTGGTTCTGTGATATCATTCTGGAGGAACATTGTATCATTTCTTAATGCATGCATTACTAAATGACAATAAAAGAGGACGGCGTGTCCTCATAATCTAATCTAATCTATCTGTGAGCAACATACATCAAAGTTGCTGGTGAACGCAGCAGGCCAAGCAGCATCTATAGGAAGAGGTGCAGTCGACGTTTCAGGCCGAGACCCTTCGTCAGGACTAACTGAAGGAAGAGTGAGTAAGGGATTTGAAAGCTGGAGTGGGAGGGGGAGATGCAAAATGATAGGAGAAGACAGGAGGGGGAGGGATAGAGCCGAGAGCTGGACAGGTGATAGGCAAAAGGGGATACGAGAGGATCATGGGACAGGAAGTCTGGGAAGAAAGACGGGGGGGGGTGACCCAGAGGATGGGCAAGAGGTATATTCAGAGGGACAGAGGGAGAAAAAGGAGAGTGAGAGAAAGAATGTGTGCATAAAAATGAGTAACAGATGGGGTACGAGGGGGAGGTGGGGCCTTAGCGGAAGTTAGAGAAGTCGATGTTCATGCCATCAGGTTGGAGGCTACCCAGACGGAATATAAGGTGTTGTTCCTCCAACCTGAGTGTGGCTTCATCTTTACAGTAGAGGAGGCCGTGGATAGACATGTCAGAATGGAAATGGGATGTGGAATTAAAATGTGTGGCCACTAGGAGATCCTGCTTTCTCTGGCGGACAGAGCGTAGATGTTCAGCAAAGCGGTCTCCCAGTCTGCGTCGGGTCTCACCAATATATAAAAGCCCACATCGGGAGCACCGGACGCAGTATATCACCCCAGTCGACTCACAGGTGAAGCGATGCCTCACCTGGAAGGACTGTTTGGGGCCCTGAATGGTGGTAAGGGAGGAAGTGTAAGGGCATGTGTAGCACTTGTTCCGCTTACACGGATAAGTGCCAGGAGGGAGATCAGTGGGGAGGGATGCCGCTTTCAAGGAATCATAGATCTATATTCCCAGGTTCCTTTGTTCTGTAGCACACCTCAGAGCCCCACAATTCTCTGTGCAAATCTTACTGTGGTTTTTCCTCACAAAGCACAACAGCTCACAATTGTCTGCATTTAATTTTGTCTGTTATTTTCAGCTGATTTTCCCAGCTGTTCATGTTCATGTTGCAAGCTTTGATAGCCATTATCCACTATGCTTCCAATCTTGGTTTCATCTGCACATTTGCTGATCTAGTTTACTACATTATCAATAAATAATAATGGATCCAGCACTGATCCCTGTGGCATACTATTAGTCACAGGTCTCCAGCCAGGGAGGTAACCATCTACCACCACTCTCTGGCTTCTCCCATTAGCCAATATTGGATCTAATTCTCTACAATATCCTGAATACCGACTGACTTAACCATCTAGATCAGCTGACCTATAACTTCGTGGCTTATTCTTAGAGCCTTTCATGTTAAATGCAGCAAGTAATTGAGGAAAGCTTCTATTAAAAATTTCTGTAGTTATTTGATACTAATTAAGTTGAATTATAGTCTATTAATTCAAATTTATTGAAAAATTCGCTCTGAAAGTAATTTGGGTTACTCCAGTCTTTGTTAATAACCGCTGATAGATATGTAATTGAAGTGCACAAATGGGTGCAAAACATTTTAATGCAGTAGGGTGAATCATCCTTAGAGTTTTTGACTATTCCACGTGGAATTGCTGGTCACTGATGCGAACAGAAGGACATCACCTATTATACAGATCCGTTGTGAGTCCAGCACTTGCTAAAGGGCAGATGCTGTTATGCTGGGATCTGTTGATCTGGCCTGGTCTTGCTGGAATTGCACAGCACTGCTTTTGGGCTTTTGCCCCTCTGACACCATCACAATTAGACATGGAGATGGACCAGAGCACCACCCCCCCAACAGTTCACTTTAGTATGAATTCGTGACCATTATCCATCATATTGGGCCAGGTAAGTTACTTAAACAAAAATATCTTGGAGTAATGACAGAAAACAAAATCTTTTGCTTTTCAACAAGAGTAGCTGGGGCATTTCTGGGGACAGAGTGTTATTACCACACTGCATGAGATTTGGGGTTTGTTCCCAACTCCAGTGTGTAGAGGTAGGAGGGAATGTTCATTGGTAAGGAAGGTTCAGATCAACTTGTTGCAATTAGTTTTTTTTGGTCTCTGACAATTTTGCCTCTTTCCACCGCTTGTCTGGGTATTGCCTTTAGAACTTTCCTACATGGCTATTTTAACATTCATGAACTAAGTTGGTGGGCACTGATGGGTCATTTAAACATGAAGAACTTCAGATTATATAAAAAAAAACTCCAAAAGTACACCATTCCATTATTCAGAAATCCTGGTAATTCAGCATCTGGCTCACCCGTTGAGGCTTCCTGGACTCCTTTTAAACTCACCTGGGCCCTATTTCAAACCCTCCCATTAATTGTCTGGGGCTCTATTTCCCATGGTCCCTGGAAACTCACTGGGGGCCCAATTCCCAATTCTCACATGTTATACCACTGAATAATATCTTTTAAAAATATGACTGATTGGTATATTGGGGTATTTCAGTAACATCCAGTAGTCCAGAAAATTGCCAGTTCAGCATCTCCACAGTGTCAAGGATGCCAGATTAACAAAAGTTTACTCTAAACAGAAGCATAAGTAGGTAACTTGGTCCCTTGTGCCTGTTCTGGCACTGAGAGGATGTGCTTACACCTCAGTGCTGCTGTCCTGGACTTACCTATATCACTTCAGTTCCTTTGCCAACTCAAGTGGTTCCAGCTAGAATTACACCAACAAATGTGGATCATGTGTCATCCATGGCTTGGTTGTGCTGAGATGACTGACGTGCTGTGTGGAGTAGGATTCTTCTACTTCAAATTGTTCAATGTGCCTTATAGAATTATTAGAAAGATTTGAGAACAAGACCTTTAAACGGGCATTCCCTCTAATGGTCAGTAAGGGACTGAGAGAAATAAAATGCTAAGTCACTGAGTCTCTCAGCAGTCTCTACTGCTTTTAATCAGACTGTTCAGTGAAGGCTAAGGTTCATATCCTCAGTGTGTGCCAAAGGTGAATTTTCTTAGTTCTGTATTTTCAGATGCAATCACAAATCAATCATTAAGGTTTTAATAACCAATAACATTCCCAGCATTTCCTTTCCAGAAGATCAGTATGTCAAGACCCCGCCGATTGCCTTGTTCACCAAGACACTGCTTTACTTATCTTGGCACCGGACATCATGGAGCTCTGTGGGTATAATGTTATTCATTGGTTAAAATCGTTATACAATGGAATGTTTGTGCCTGATAAACAGAAAGGTTTGTTGTTTGGGAATTTTTCATGTTCCCAGACAAAGGTCTTAGAAATTTTTATGTTTACAGGCGAAACAAGTATGCTTATCTGTCAGTTGGCTGGTCTGCACCCGTTGTTTCAAAATGTTATTATTTTAATCTCAAGGAGATTTGTGGCAGAGAGGAACACAACAGCCATTTTAAGCGAGTTGCTCAAAGATGTTTTTTTCTACAACCTACTTGTTTGGAGACTAACTTTTCTGTGTTGTCTTTTTGTGCTATATGCTGTGGATTATTTTATTTGTAAAAGTTTGGAAATTATTATACATAATTGTTAAATGTTTGGGTTTCTATGCATTGAAGAGATGTAATGGAAGTTCACAAATACATAGAATGCAGAGCTTGGCTTTTCAGAAAAATACCATTTCGTCTGCAGGGGCTTATTGCAGTGTGCACCTGTTCTACCCAAATTCTCCAATTCCTCTTTATCCTGTTACCTTTTATTCATGCATTCAGACAGACACTGAATAAATCAATACTATTGTCTTCAGTTGTTCTATGCGGCAATCTATGCAGCAATTAATTCTAAATTTTTGATTGAATTTAATGTTTGCCTCATATTTTATGCCCCACAAGAATATTCAAACCCTTTCCTAATTGTAAAGACTTCTAGACGGATTCTTCATAGTCTTCACTTTGCTAACCACCTTTTCTTTCCTAGTAAATGCACGCTGTCTGTGATGTTTAAATCCCTGAAAATCTTTTCTGAAATTTTGCTCGTGTTTCATTATTCTATTTTAACTTGAAGCCCACAATACATCAAAGGTGTGTTGATAAATTTCTCTGTACAAATTTACCTCCTTACTTTTATATTCTGCTTTATTAGAAAGAAATAACGGTACACACACTTTATATCCATTTCACTGGCAATGCCACTTCCATGATTTGCACATCTCTTTGCTCCTTTAACCGATTATTTGTTTACCATTAAATAAATAAATGAATAATTCCATGAGTGTCTATCTTTCGCTTAACTGAGTCACCACGCACTTTGTTATATTAAATTTAATTTGCTCTGTATGCAGGTTTTGTATATGTTTGTTTATGTTCTCCAGTTCATCAAATTATTCCCCCCGGACCCAATCATCTCTCTCTTTTCTCTTCCAATTTAGAGAATTCAGCAACAAACTTCTGATAAAGTGATTCTTCCATCCACCTCTCCAGTCTCAATATGTTTGCATTCTTTGTTGTTTCCTGTTTTCTTTTTTTTCCATTTTTCTGTCTGCATTTTGCTGTTCTCCCCTGCTCTGTTTCCTTCTTCATCAGATTCTACCCATTTCGCTTTGCTTCTCTTCGCTCTTTCCCATTCCATTCTTTATTCATTCTTTTGCTTTTCTCTTTGCTTTGGTTTCCCTCCCTGCTTCTGGAGTCATTTCTTTAAGACTTTTCACTTCCTCGTAACCCCCTAAAGTTCTCGTCCAAGTCTCCATTTACTGTGGATCGGAAAGGAGGTGGGCAACTGGAGCGAGAGGGATAATGGTACAGACAATACTGCTAAAATAGTGTGGGCTGTGTGTCAACAGTGAAACTTTTGCTGTTCTATTGTAAAGTCATTGGGCTGAGAATGTTTGTCTCCTCTCCACAAAAGCAATTTTGAACTGATTCCATAACTACAGACTCACTTTCAAGGACTCTATAACTCATGTTCTTATAATTGCGTTTTTATTCCGCAATTTGTTTTCCTTTGCACATTGGTTGTTTGTCAGTCTTTATTTATGTGTAGTATTTCATAAATTATATTGTATTTCTCTATTTTCTGCAAATATTTGCAAGAAATTGAATCTCAAGGTAGTATAATTAGTGGCCACTTTATTAGGTACACTTGTATGCTTGCTCGTTAATGCAAAAATATCTAATCAGCCAATCATGTGGCTGCAATTCATTGCATAAAAGCATGCAGATATAGTCAAGCCCTTCAGCTGTTGTTCAGACCAAACATCGGAACTGGGAAGAAATGTAATCTAAATGACTTTGAAAGTGGAATGACTGTTGGTTTAAGTATCTCAGTAAGGGCTGACCTCCTGGATTTTTATGCACAACATTCTATACAGAGAATGGTGTGAAAAACATCCAGTGAGCAGCAGTCCTATGGGCAAAAAAGCCTCACTCGTGAGAAAGGGCAGAGGAGAATGGCCAAACTGGTTCAAGCTGACAGGAAGATGACAGTAACTCAAGTAATCATGGATTGCAAGTGGTGTCCAGAAGAGCATCTCTGAACATGCAATATGTCAAACCTTGAAATGGATAGGCTAAAGCAGCTGAAGATCACGAATATGTCCTTAGTGGCTATCTTTTTATGCACAAGAGGCACCTAATAAAGTGGCCACTGGGCCTACAGCATATGTAATTTGATAATAAATTTCCTTTGAGTGAGATTAAAAACAAATTTAACAGGTATCAGATAGAATACTATCATCTCCAACTTAGAGATGTATATCAGCAGCTGAAGCATTTAGGGAGAAGGCTGAACTAAGCCACATCATCCACTTCTCAGCCCAGCTCTGCATCCTATCCTTAATAAAAAGTGCACCTTAAAATGCTGGTAATGTAATATATTACAGACACAGTGATGGATATGTACAGCAGAGTTGTCAAAGGGTACAGCTCAAACCATGTGAAAGCGAGGGATAAGTGAAATTTCAGCTGAATTTAAAGTTATATATTCTTTATTTATTTTTATCTTTGATTTTGTGTCATTTATTATGTAATCCTCATGCATTTGCCAGAACTTAAGGGAGTGTTCAGGTAAAGCGGGGATAATTGAAATAGGGAGTTAATATAAAATTATACTTTAAAACCACACTTCCACTCTTACTTTATATTTTGAATCCATATGTCAATGTCTATACTAAATCTCTCTTTATATAACGTGACATGTTCATATTGGCAAAGATGGTGCTGGAGCACCTCCATTGGAAGATGGGTGCAACTACAGGTTAACACATTTACTTATAATTTCCATTGCAAATGTGGACATAAAGCATAAAATGCAAATGATGACAGTCAGTAAGCTATCGGTTAGTTCTTCGAATCAATTTGCAATTAAGTAATATGAACTGCAACATATCCAGACCAGGAATTTCTCTCTGATCTCAGGTTGTGATCAGAAGGAATTCCAAGCGATAGTGATGACTTTGACATTTCCCCCTGGAGCACACATGGGCTCAGTTTCCACCCCGGAGACAAGCACATATGCCAGCTGACACATCAGTGCAATATCGAGGGAGTACTGCACAATTAAAGATATCGTTGTTCAGGTGTAACATCAAACATAGCTCTTATCTACCTTCTCCAGTGGCATCTAAATGAACGTGGCAGTATACCTTGATGTCTTGTTTCACAAAACAGCTACTGAAACAAATTACCTGTTCATCATCAAATTACTGTTTATGGAACCTTGCGAAGTTGTTTTTGACATTTCAATACGGACTACATTTGAGAGGACTTTCGTTGGCCAGAAAGCAATTTGGTTTATCTTGAGATTATGTAAACCACCTTGCTCATGTTCCCTATGCATACAGATGCATGTCATTTATTTAGAATTCCCCAGGAGTGCTGCTCTTGTTTATATGTGGAGATATCAGCCTGCTCCTGGAAGCCACCGCAGCTGCCTTATGAATGTTAATAATTATGCAGACACTGTCCAAGCTGACAAGCCTTTCCACAGGTGCCAGTCGTCACCAACCTTTGGCATCCGCCATGCCAGGCTGATCTCTCATCACATTCAGGACCTTTACAAACATTCCTCTAAGCTGGTAATTGGACACCATTATCATTTTGCTGGCTCAGTGGATGTTTGGAGGAGTACATACTTGGATTATTCAGTGCCACTTGGAAAACAACCAGTAAAAAGTGAGAAGGAAGTTCAAGAAAGGTTAGCTTTTTATGAGGCTCTTGGGCAGTTCCATAAAGATTTTTCAGTTTCTTCATAGATGGAGAATGATAATTCCATCAATTTCTCTTTCAAAAGTTGAATCACGATACCAGAGCATAAGACATAAGATATACCAGAGAACCATTTGGCCCATTGAGTTTGCTCCGCCATTTCAACATGGCTGATCCATTTCCATCTCAGCCTCAGTCTCCTGCTTTCTCCCAATAACCTTTCATGCCCCAACTAATCAAGAATCTATCAACCTCTGCCTTAAAAACACCCAATAACTTGTCCTCCTCATTTCCATTCTAAATGGTTGTCACTCTATTCTTAGGCTGTCCCCTCTGATCCTAGACTCCCCACTTTAGGAAACATCCTCTCCACATCCACTCTGTCGACGCCTTTCGACATTCAGTAAGTTTCAATGAGAGCCCCCTTCACCGTTCATTCTTCTGAATTCCAGTGAGTACAGGCCCAGAGCTATGAAATGCTACTCATATGATATTCCTTTCAATCCCAGAATAATTTTTGTCTATCTCTTCTGGACCCGCTCCAAGATCAGCATTTGCTTTCTTGGGTAAGGGGCCCAAAACTGCTCACAATATTCCAAGTGAGGCCTCACCAGTGCCTTAAAAAGCCTCTATATTGCTTTAATTTTCCTGTCCTTTCAAAATTAATGCTAACATTGCATTTGCCTTCCTCGCCACCAACTCTTCTTCTAAATTAACTTTAGGGAATCCTCCACAAGGACTCCAAAGTCCCTTTTTCACTCAGATTTTTGAGTTTTTTCAACATCTTAAACATTAGTCTATGCTTTTATTTCTTCTACCAAAGTTCATTACCACACAGTTCCCAACACTGTATTCCATCTGCCAATTCTTTGCCCATTCGCCTAATTTGTTTAAGGCCTTCTGCAGCCTCTCTGTTTCCTCAACACTACCTGCCCCTCCACCTTTCGTTGTTTCATCCACAAACTTGGCCACAAAGCCATCAATTCCATCATCCAGGTCATTGAGATACAATGTAAAAAGAAGCGGTTCCAACACAGACCCTTGTGGAACACCATTACTTACCAGCAGTCAACCAGAAAAGGCTCCCTTTATTCCTACTCTTTCCCTCCTGCCAATCAGCCACTGCTTTATCCATGCTAGTATCTTTGCTGTAATTTCACTGGCACTTAACTTGTTAAGCAGTCTCATGAGTGTCACCTTGTCAAAGGCCTTCTGAAAGTCCATGTATCTAACATCCACCGATTCTCCTTACTTGTTACTTCAAAGAATTCCAAAAGATTTGTCAGGCAAGATTTTCCCTTTATTAAACCATACTGACTACAGTCTGTTCTGCAAGTACCCCAAAACCACATCATTAACAATCAACTCCAACATCTTTCCAACAACTGAGATCAAACTAATTGGTCTATAGTTTCCTGTTTTCTGCCTCTCTCCCTTCTTGAAGAGTGGAGTGACATTTGCAATTTTGTAGCTCTCATGACAGAATTTATTGATTCTTGAAAGATCATTACTAATTGGAGGGTTGCGGACGTTGTTTCATTATTCAAGGAAGGGAGTAGAGATAGCCCAGGAAATTATAGACGAGTGAGTCTTACTTCAGTGGTTGGTAAGTTGATGGAGAAGATCCTCAGAGGCAGGTTTTATGAACATTTGAAGAGGCATATTATGATTAGGAATAGTCAGCATGGCTTTGCAAAAGGCAGGTCATGCCTTATGAGCCTGATTGAATTTTTTGAGGATGTGACTAAATACATTGATGAAGATAGTACAGTAGATGTAGTGTATATGGATTTCAGCAAGGTGTTTGTCAAGGTACACCGTGCAAGGCTTATTGAGAAAGTAAGGAGGCATGGGATCCAAGGGGAAATTGCTTTGTGGATCCAGAACTGTCTTGCCCACAGAAGGCAAAGAGTGGCTGTGGACGGGTCATATTCTGCATGGAGGTCGGTCACCAGTGGTGTGCCTTAGGGATCTGTTCTGGGATCCCTACTCTTCGGGATTTTTATAAATGACCTGGACGAGGAAGTGGAGGGATAGGTTAGTAAATTTGCTGATGACACTGTTGTGGCGTGGATGAAATCACTGGAGAGACAGTGTCACTGGTAGATGCAAAGCAGCTTCCTTACACAACAAGGTCCAGCAGGCATCTTACGGACGGAGACACTTTCGGTAGAAAGGTCTGCCAGCCCAATGTGGGCTCGATATTTATATGCTAAACACAAAGGCAATCGCTACTTAAAAAGTTATAGACAATGCATAGACAACGCTTCCTTTTGAAGCTACATACAAACATCACACCTTCTGACTTCATCCTTTCCCTCCGATGCCAACATGTCTGAGTTGGTATCCACAGCCTTTAGGAATGCAAGTTAAATCCACAATACATTCATTTGGCATTTTATGTGCTAACATAGAGGACAATTAATATTATAAAGTATAGATAATACTGTCTTCAAAACTACCTGTAAACTTCACACTTCCATCTGCAGTGTCTGGCTGGTATTCCGATATTCACAGCTTTTAGGAAATACATTGTTGTGAACTCAATCCACAGTACTCTGTCAAACAGAAGACTGGTGGCCAGAGTCACTTAAGTGTAAATGAATCATCTACCCAAAAACTCACTCTAACAACACAAAGGTTGGGGGTGTTGTGGATAGTGTGGAGGGCTGTCAGAGGTTACAGCGGGACATTGATAGGATGCAAAACTGGGCTGAGAAGTGGCAGATGGATTTCAACCCAGATAAGTGTGAGGTGCTTCATTTTGGTAGGTCAAATATGATGGCAGAATATAACATCGGTGGTAAGACTCTTGGCAGTGTGGAGAATCAGCGGGATCATGGAGACTAAAAGCTGCTGCGCAGGTTGACTGTGGCTAAGAAAGCATACGGTGCATTGGCCTCCATCAATTGTGGGATTGAGTTTAGGAGCCGAGAGGTCATGTTGCAGCTATACAGAACCCTGGTCAGACCTCACGGAGTACTGTGCTCTGTTCTGGTTGCCTCACTACAGGAAGGATGTGGAAACCATAGAAAGGGTGCAGAGGAGATTTACAAGGATGTTGCCTGAATTGGGGAGCATGCTTTATGAGAATAGGTTGAGTGAACTTGGCCTTTCCTGCTTGGTGCATCGGAGGATGAGAGATGATCTGATAGAGGTGTATAAGATGATGAGAGGCATTGATCATGTGGATAGTCAGAGGCTTTTTCCCAGGGCTGAAATGGCTAGCACAAGAGGGCACAGTTTTAAGATGCTTGGAAGTAGGTACAGAGGAGATACTAGGGGTAAGTTTTTTATGCAGAGAGTGGAGAGTGCATGGAATGGACTGCTAGCGACATTGATGGGAGGGAGGAGAAGATGGCGGCGTGACACAGCTCGCAGCGGCCAATCCGGTGGTGATGTCTGTTATTTGTCAAGTAGGGTGCCGTGAACAATCCTGATTTGATGGAGGTGGATGTGAGAGCACGGAGGAACATCTTGTGAAACTTCTGAAATGACTGCTTCACTGCTGCTGCTACTGTGTGGTCCAGAATCTCTGGAGGGGAAGGCCCTGAGTCCTCAAATTTGTTTGTTGCTCAGCAGCCGGGGCGGGGTCAAAGCGCTCGGCAGAGGATGGTGCTCGGAGAGGCTGTGTCAGAAGGGCTGGTTGGAGGCTGGAACTTTTCGGATGGACTCAGAGTCTGCTGCGGTCGGGTGCTTCCAATGGTGCTGCATCGGCAAGTTTGCGGTGCTTGGAGGTTCATGGCAGGGAGAGGTTTCTCCCTTCTACCGCCAGCATGAGATGATGAGGCTATCGGGACTTTGAGACTTTTTTTTACCGTGCCCATGGTCTGCTCTTTATCAAATTATGGTATTGCTTTGCACTGTTGTAACTATATGTTATAATTATGTGGTTTTGTAAGTTTTAGTCTTGGTTTGTCCTGTGTTTTCTTGTGATATCATCCTGGAAGAACGATGTATCATTTTTTAACGCATGCACTTCTGAATCGATAATAAACGAGGACTGAGTGTTCTCATAATCTAGTCTAATACGATAGGGTCTTCTAAGAGACTCCTGGACAAGTGCATGGAGCTCAGAATAATAGAGGGTTATGGGTAACCTTAGGTAATTTCTAAGGTAGGACATGTTCAGCAGAGCTTTGTGGGCCGAAGGGCCTGTATTGTGCTGTAAGTTTTCTGTTTGTCTATGTTTAATGCCTCCACAGATGCTTTACTACCTCTTTCAGAGCCCTGGGGTTCAGGTGACTTATCTGTCTTCAGACCTTTCCCAAACATCTTCTCCCTAATAATGGAAAATTCATTCACTTCTGCCTCCTGACACTCTCGAAATGCTGGCATACTACTAGTATCTTCCACAGTGAAGACTTATGCAAAAAACTTATTCAGTTCATCCACTATTTCCTTGGTCCCCATTACTGTCTCTCCAGCATCATGTTTCAGTGGTCCGATATCCTCCCTTGCCTCTCTTTTAAATCTTTATGAATTTGAAGATACTTTTGGTATCCTCTTTAATATTATTGGTTAGTTTATATTCATATTCCATCTTTTCCCTCTTTATGACTTTTTTAGTTGCCTTCTTTTGTTTTTTAAAAGTTTTCCAATCCTCCAACTTCATGCTAATATTTGCTCTATTACATGTCCTCTCCTTGGCTTTTATGTTGGCTTTGACTTCCTTCGTCAGTGGCAGTTGTGTCATCCTGCCTTTGGAATACTTCTTCTTTGGGATGTATCTGTGGTGCGCCTTCCGAATTGCTCCCAGAATCTCCAGCCATTGCTGTTCTGCTGTCATCTGGCTAGCGTCCCCTTCAACCACCTTTGGCCGGTTCCTCTCTCATGCCTCTGTAATTCCCTTTACTCCACTGTAGTACTGATACATCTGAGTTTAGCTTCTCCCTCTCAAATTTCACGGTGAATTTGATCATATTATGATCACTTGTCCCTAAGGGTTTGTTTACCTTAAGCTCTCTAATCAATTCCGGTTCTTTGCCTGACACCCTGTCCAGAATAGCTGACCTGTAGTGGGCTCGACTATGAACTGCACTAAAAAACCCATCTCATAGGCATTCTAGAAACTCTCCCCTTGGCATCCAGCACCTACCTGATCTTCCCAATCTACCTGTCTATTAAAATCCCCCATGACTATCGTAACATTGCCCTTTTGTCATGCATTTTCTATCTTACAACTGGTACACCACATTTTTGTTACTGTTCAGAAATCTGTATATACCTCCCATAAGAGTCTTTGTACCCTCGCAGTTTCATACCTCTATGATTCTACACCTTCTAATCCTATGTCACCTCTTTCTCAGGACTTGATTTAATATTTTGCCAACAGAGCAACTCCAGCCCCTCTGCCTTCCTGCCTGTCCTTTCGATACAATGTGTATCCCTGAATGTTAACTTCCAATCTATAACCTTCCTCAGCCATGATTCAGTGATGCCCACAACGTCATACAAGTTCATATACCTTATTTCGTGTATGGTGTCCATTTAAATATAACAACTTCAGTCATGTATCCATCAATCTTTTTGATTTTATTCTTCATTTACATTGCAATTTATCCCATTGACTGCAATTTTGTCCTATCATCAGCCTGTCCTTGCTAGCACTCTCACTACACACTTCCTCTATTTGTAAACCAACTGCCCCATCCTCAGTTCTCTCACTCCAGTTCCCATCCCTCTGCTAAGTTTGTGTAAACCCTCCCAGGCAGCTCCAGCAAACCTGCCTGCAAGGATATTGGACCCCCTTGGGTTGAGGTGTAACCTATTCCTTTTGTGCAGGTTATTCCTTCCCCTGAAGAGATCCCAATGATCCAGAAATCTGAACGTCTACCCCCTGCACCAGTTCCTCAGCCATGTATTCATCTACCAAATCATTCTATTCTTACCCTCACTGGAGATAACCATCCTGGCTGATCCGCTTTTCACCTTTCTACCAAGCACTTTAAAATCTCTCTTCGTGACTTCCTTGCCTTTCCTGCTTGTGATCCTGACACCTGGGAAGCAAACACCATGTGGGTGGGTGATTCTATTCCATACAGAGAATCTCGTCTCTATTCCTCTAACTATGGAATCTCCTATCACTGCTGCAGTCCTCTTCACCTCTCTTCTCTTCTGAGCCACAGCCCAGACTCAGTGCCAGAGACCCTGTTGCTGCAGCTTCCTGGGTAGCTCGTCCCCCGCAACAGTATCCTAAAGGGATACTTATTATTGAGGGGAATGGCCAAAGAGGTACTCTCTACTGGCTGCTGATTTCCATTTCTTCTCTTGACAGTCATCCATTTACCTGCCTTCTGCAACCTAAATACCTCCCTGTAGGTCCTATCTATCACTTCTTCAGTCCTGTATGAGCTGAAGGTCATCGAGCTGCAGGTCCAGTTCCCTAACTGTAACACGTTCGCTGAGGAGCTACAGCTTGGTGCACCTGGTGCATATGTGGTTATCCACGAAGCTAGAGGTCTTCCAGAATCCCATATCTCACACAAAGAACACAACACAACCCCTGGAGCCATTTTCACTGCACTGACTGTGCCCTAGTAGCAGAGGAATGAAGAATAAAGAAGAAGAAGAAGAAACTTTCCGGATATTTACCTCACCCAAACCTAATGTTGCTTAAGGTTGATGAGCCAACATCAATGCCTCACCACTCTCACAGTGGCCCACTCACACAATGGCCCCTCCGCTTGCCCCTGCCTTATTTTTATTCGCCCTTGCTAATGAATCTTGATTGAGCACAGTTAAAACTCTGATAACTGCAGCGAAGTGCTGCTTCTTTAGTGCACTTGAGCATGTGACAATAAACTCAACTTTGACATTTACACAACGTAGTCTCATCCACACCAACAAACAATCTGCTGGAGGAATTCAAAAGATTTAGCAGTATCTATGGGTGGAAAGAACCACCAGCATCTGCAGTCTCTCGTGTCTTTGTAATCTCATCCATGTCTGTTTTTGATTGATGGGCATTTAAAGACTATTTGTGTTAAATAGGGTCAGTAGCAAATACTTGAGTGACAGTCAAGTAATATTGTGCAAAACTTGTTGCACCTATTTAACAGGTGATCTTCTAAACAGCTTTCCATTAAGTAGGAAGTAGAAATTGATTGCTGTGATCAAGTAAGCTATAATTGTTGCATTACAGATCTTAGAACATTCTAAACACAAAATAATCTGCAGATGCTGGGGTCAAAGCAACACTCGCAACACTCACAACACGCTGGAGGAACTCAGCAGGTCGGGCAGCATCCGTAGAAAAGATCAGTCGACGTTTCGGGCCGGAACCCTTTGTCAGGACTGTAGAGAGAAGGGGCAGAGGCCCTATAAAGAAGATGGGGGGAGGATGGGAAGGAGAAGGCTGGTACGTTCCAGGTGAAAAACCAGTAAGGGGAAAGATAAAGGGGTGGGGGAGGGGAGGCAGGGAGGTGATAGGCAGGAAAGGTGAAGAAAGAATACGGGAAAACACAATGGGTAGTAGAAGGAGGCGGAACCATGAGGGAGGTGATAGGCAGCTGGGGGAGGGGGCAGAGTGACGTAGTCATAGTCATACTTTATTGATCCCGAGGGAAATTGGTTTTCATTACAGTTGCACCAACCAAGAATAGAGTATAAATATAGCAATATAAAACCATAAATAATTAAATAATAATTTGTAAATTATGCCAGGAATAAGTCCAGGACCAGCCTATTTGCTCAGGGTGTCTGACTCTCCAAGGGAGGAGTTGTAAAGTTTGATGGCCACAGGCAAGAATGACTTCCTATGATGCTCTGTGTTGCATCTCGGTGGAATGAGTCTCTGGCTGAATGTACTCCTGTGCCCAACCAGTACATTATGTAGTGGATGGGAGACATTGTCCAAGATGGCATGCAACTTGGACAGCATCCTCTTTTCAGACACCACCGTCAGAGAGTCCAGTTCCATTCCCACAACATGACTGGCCTTACGAATGAGTTTGTTGATTCTGTTGGTGTCTGCTACCCTCAGCCTGCTGCCCCAGCACACAACAGCAAACATGATCGCACTGGCCACCACAGACTCGTAGAACATCCTCAGCATCGTCTGGCAGATGTTAAAGGACCTCAGTCTCAGGAAATAGAGACGGCTCTGACCCTTCTTGTAGACAGCCTCAGTGTTCTTCGCCCGGTCCAGTTTATTGTCAATTCGTATCCCCAGGTATTTGTAATCCTCCACCATGTCCACACTGACCCCCTGGATGGAAACAGGGGTCACTGGTGCCTTATCCCTCCTCAAGTCTACCACCAGCTCCTTAGTCTTTTTCACATTAAGCTGCAGATAATTCTGCTCACACCATGTGACAAAGTTTCCAACCGTAGCCCTGTATTCAGCCTCATCTCCCTTGCTGATGCATCCAACTATGGCAGAGTCATCAGAAAACTTCTGAAGATGGCAAGACTCTGTGCAGTAGTTGAAGGGAGGGAATTACCAGAAGTTGGAGAATTCTGTGTTCATACCAAGGGGCTGGAAACAACTGAGACGGTATATGAGGTGTTGCATTGTCTATAACTTTTGCATCCATGCTGAGCTTGTCAATTTCATCGACTTTACTTCTAACTTCCACCCAGCCCTCAAACTCACTTGGTCTATCTCGGACACTTCTCTCCCCTTTCTCGATCTCTAGGTCTCCATCTCTGGAGACAGATTGTCCACTGACATCTTCTACAAGCCCACTGACTCTCATAACTACCTCAACTATACCTCTTCCCACCCCGACACATGCAAAAATGCCATTCCCTATTCCCAGTTCCTCTGTCTCCGCCGCATCTGCTCCAAGGATGAGGTTTTCCATTCCAGGACATCTCAAATGTCCTCTTTCTTTAAGGATCATGGTTTCCCTTCTGCTGTCATCAATGATGCCCTCATCTCCTCCATTTCCCACACCTCAGCTCTCACCCCATCCTCCCGCCACCACAACAGGGACAGAGTTCCCCTTGTCCTCACCTACCACCCCACCAGCCTCCAGATCCAGCATATTATCCTCCGCAGCTTCCGCCACCTTCAACAGGACCCCACCACTAAGCACATCTTTCCCTCTCCACCCATCTCCGCTTTCTGCAGGGATCGGTCCCTCCACGACTCCCTGGTCCACAAGTCCCTCCCTACGGATCTCCCACCCGGCGCTTATCCCTGTAAGCGCAAGTGCTACACCTATCCCTACACCTCCTCTCTTGCCACAATTCAGGGCCCCAAACAGTCCTTCCAAGAGAGGCAACACTTCACTTGTGAGTCTGTTGGGGTCATTTATTGCACCCGGTGCTCCCAGTGCGGCCTCCTCTACATCGGTGAAACCCAACGCAGATTGGGGGACCGCTTCGTCGAGCACCTCCACTCCGTCCGCCACAACAGACAGGATCTCCCAGTAGCCACCCACTTTAACTCTGCTTCCCATTTCCATTCAGATACGTCCATACATGGTCTCCTCTACTGCCACGATGAGGCTAAATACTCAGGTTGGAGGAGCGACACCTTATATACTGTCTAGGTAGTCTCCAGCCCCTTGGTATGAACATAGAATTCTCCAACTTCCGGTAGTTCCCTCCCCCTCCCTTCCTCTATCCCTATGTCACTCTGCCCCCTCCCCCAGCTGTCTATCACCTCCCTCATGTTTCCACCTCCTTCTACTACCCGTTGTGTTTTCCCGTATTCTTTCTTCACCTTTCCTGCCTATCCCCTCCCTGCTTCCCCTCCCCCACCTCTTTATCTTCCCTCTTACTGGTTTTTCACTCGTAACCCACCAGCCTTCTCCTTCCCATCATCAAGCCACCCTTCAGTCTTTGATTTGCCAGTGAAAAATATCCAGGTTTGTCCAAGTGCTTCTTATAGCTAATACTCTCCAATCCCAGCAATATCCTGATGAACCCGTTCTGCACCCGCCTTAAAGCCTCCACATCCTTCCTGTGGCAACAATACTGCGCACAATGTTCTTGTTGCATTTCATGCGGTGGGGGGGGGAGGATTTGGGGGGTGGTTGATGGTCCTGTTGGTGAGTTTGCTGTTTCTCTCTGAACTGACTTTCACGTTCTTTCTTTGTTTCGTGGCTATCTGGAGAAGAAGGATCTCAGAGTTGTATACTGCGTATGTACTTTGATGATAATAAAAATGAAATGACAATATTCCAAATGCATTCCAACTAAAGCTTTATACAGCTGCATTATGACTTTTTAACTTTCATACTCAATGCCCCAACCAATGAAAGCAGCATGCCTTCTTAACAGTTTATCCATTTGTTGCTGCCATCAGGGAGCTATGGACATGTAATGAAGCTATTTCATTTGAGAACATTTTCCATCCACAACTCCACCAGTGTTTGTGTTGGCTGCAAGCTACTGACCAAACTATATATATGCTCATTCAGATCATTTATGCAAGTCGCAAACAACAGAGGTCCCAGCACTGATTTTTATAGATTCAGATTCATTTAATTATCACAGGTATCTTGAAAGATATAATGAAATGTGTTATTTGTGTTAACGACCTAAAGATGTGCTGATGTGCTGGGTGCAGTTCACAAGTGTCACCACACAATCCGGCGCCAACGTAGTTCATCAGAACAACAGCAACAAAACAAGAACAGCAAAACAAACACCTACACATACACACACACTCCTCCAGCTCCAGGAATGGCCACTACTGGCCATCAGCTTCCCTTGGACTCACAGACATCAGGCATCTGACTTCCTCAGTGGAGTGGCAGACTCAGGGCTTCAGCCATTGGGCCTCGCCCTCTGCCAATCTTCAGGACCCTGAATTCCAGGCCTCGAACTGCAGACACCAATGACTGTGTTCTGAATTCCAGGCCTTGACAAGGACTCACTGACTCGCATTCTTAGGGGGATCAATGGCCCTCGTGTCCTGTCTGTATGGATATCCGATCACTCTGATCTCACGGGGTCACACTGACCTGGGGGAGTGGTCTTCATCCACAGAGCTTGCTGACCCCACATCCATCCTTGGATGTCCTATTGGGTAGAACTTAGCTTAAGTTATTGTGTAGTATAGCTTAAATGGATCAAATGGCCCTGTACAACACCGTGATTTTAACAGATAGGTTAAGATTAATCTATGGGGAAAATGAAGCAGATTAATATACGATTATTGTAACATTTCCTGCTAAATGGTCTTCGAGGACTTGGGTGGGGAAAGGGTCTATTTCTGGGCTGTATGTCTCTGTGAGCCATGTAGATGTTCCCTCACCATAAGCACTGCAGTAGGTCAGGAGGATAGCTCCTCATTATTCTCAATGGTGAATAGGGATGATCAGCCTGTGCTGACCTCCCCCTGGTACGCATCAACCATGAGCAACAACAGTTAGCCTGCTGGGGTGGCAGAATTCATGTGTGGACATTGACATGGTGTGGTGAACCCACAGTTGTCAGTGCAGCTTTGTACTCTCCTGATGTTGAAATCCTGTAGGATCTCTTTTCAACTGCTCACCCTTTCCACCAAACTCTCATGATGATTTCTGTGTCTGTGATGCCATTGTTGTTGTCAGCATTATTTCAGGAATACATGTTGGCTTCTAGCAGTGTTGGCATTCAAAGCTCAATTCCCCTTTAAAAGATATAGGATTGATATTGATTAGCTCTAATTAGTCCTATCAGTTGTGTGGGACTCCGGAATCTGCTCATGCTTCATATGTCCAATGGGGTAAGCACGGCAAATGCTAACTACTTAGTACAAGCATACTTGCATGAGGACCATACAGAAAACTTGGGCACCAAATCCAAAATATGATTTGGGCACATATTTTCATGTGTAATGCCTTCCTTGGCCAATTTCCTTTCATCTCCTGCAAGCTAAGCCACTTTACTCATACTTCATTAAGGCTGAAGCAATTAACAAATCAAATCATTATTTTTTTCAACACATTCCTCCCTTACATCTGCAATATTGGTTGCCTAATTACAATGTTATGAATATTCTGGAGTTACGTGAATGTAGCTGATATTAGTTCAAGCAAGAACTTGTCCAGCAAGCAGTAAATTGAAGTTAAAAGCTCACAGACTAAGAGATATGGTTTGCAAAATGGTGACCATGAGATATTGGCATATGCATGAACCAACCTTTAAGACAAAAGGATTGTGTTAATTGACTTGCAGACTTTTGTAACTGTGAACAAAGTTACTAGAGAGACACTGGAGCTGGTGAATATAGAAGTATTTATTAGTCACAACAAGCAGACATTCTCGTGGAGATACGGTCAGTCCTGAATGGCTGCATCACTGCCTGGTATGGGAACGGTACCTCCCTCAATCGCAGGACTCTGCAGAGAGTGGTGCGGACAGCTCGGTGCATCTGTAGTTGTGAACTTCCCATGATTCAGGATATCTACAGGGACAGGTGTATAAAAAGTGCCTGTAGGATCATTGGGGACCCAAGTCATCCCAACCACAATCTATTCCAGCTGCTACCATCCGGAAAGCATCCTATGTGAAGAATTCAAGAAATAAAGTCAGTTCAATTCAATTCAATAAACCCAAAGATACATCACAGTTTTCTACCCTTAAGATCAAAGCTAACAGCAGGTGATTCAATGCAATTTCAATAGTTACCATGACATTGTTCACTTCAATTATTTTTAGTTAACAAGGCTTCTTTTAAATTACATATCTACAGTGTGAGACAATGCTAAATGTTCGAACTCCTTTGTCACAAAGTAACTCACACAAATAGTCTAAAAGCTTCTGAAGATAAAGAGTCAGACACTCAAAATTAACGTTGTCAGGGCTGTCTCTGAGTACATAAATATCTTGAGCACTGTCTGGTCTGCCAGCTTGAACTCAAGTCACAATAGTGCAAATAACTTAGCTCCTGTTGCCTGGTTTGGTGCAGGCCAATTAACACAACCCCCCCCCCCATTGTATTAATGTTTAGCTTATTTATATGCAAATATCTTATGGTCACCATTTTGCAAACCATATCTCTTAGCATTTGGGCATTTAACTTCAAGTTGCTGTTTGCAGTTTACAATCAAAGCTGATGACTGGTTCTTGCTTGAATTTTTTTTTGTGTGCCATACTCTGCCAGAGCCTTGGCGACCACTTTTCAAGTGGTTGTCTTGGAGGAAAGATTCTGTGAGTGGTCCCCCACACCCTTCTCACAGTGCAGTCTTTTTTTACGAGGTCAAGTTGCGAGATGGACACTCAACCTGGCACGGATGGAAAGTGTGCCCGGAAGCAGCCTGACTGGGTTCGAACTCGGGAACCTTCACTCCAGAGCCCGGCGCTGATGTCACTGTGCCACCAGCTGGCTTGAATTAATATTTGCTATATTCACCTAACTGCAGAGTACTCCCTAATAACAAGATTCCATTTCTCAGTTCTCAGACTAAGGGAGACAAAGGTGGGGAGCAGAGATGAACAAAACTTGAACCAGAAAATAATGTGTGGTTTGTATGTTATTTTACAGGCATTATTAATCTGAAAAAAATTGAAATCTATCAGTTGTTCCCTATAAATCCTAGGTGCTTTGTGTTTGATCCAAGTGGACTCAATGCTTCAATATAAAATGGACATCTTTGGCCAAAGGCTGTTGTTTCAGATTTGACTATGTTCTCTTGTTGTTTGCTGAACTAATACTCCACCATTATGCATGTGTTTGCTTGCTTGTCAAGTACAAATAACAAGTCAACAATTTAATTTTAAATTGAAGTTAAAGGTACAATCTAATTGTCTTTACCTTTACAGATCAAAAAGCACAGCTGGATGTGGAAATGTGTACATATAATTCAGGTAAATAATCTAATCTGTTATCAAAAACGGATACAATGCTGGAACAGAGTAGATTTAGCTCATTTTATTAGAGTGAAGGTAACATTATGGATACTTTCTCCATGGAATAAATAAACATTACACATACACAAGAAAACTGAAAATTGGAATGCTACGAGTATAGTATTTTGATTGTTCTTTCTTAAGTCATGTTGATATTGAATAGAAATTTGCAGATATCATGCAAAATCATCCTGGTGAAGGATCTCAGCCCAAAAAGTGTCTGCACTCATAGTCCTGACTCTGCGCCTAATACAGATCTAGTATTGGTGTAAAGAACATTGGGATTCAAAAACATATTTAGGTTTGCAGTAGGAAACCGGGACCAAAATGTCTATATGTTTCCTGTAATTTTTAAACACTCTTGGATCATTAGAAAATGAAATAAAAATTGTTGTAACAGGAGAGACACCCAATAGTCCAGAAAATTTGATAATCTGGATTATCATTTTTAAGGATGCAAGCTTATTGGAATTTTAATGCATCAGGGCAGAAGTTCAAATGATTTCTCAATGAGGGATAGAAACATAGAAACGTAGAAAATAGGTGCAGGAGTAGGCCATTCAGCCCTTCGAGCCTGCACCACCATTCAGTATGATCATGGCTGATCATCCAACTCAGAACCCTGTACCTGCCTTCTCTCCATACCCCCTGATCCCTTTAGCCACCAGGGCCATATCTAACTCCCTCTTAAATATAGCCAATGAACTGGCCTCAACTGTTTCCCGTGACAGAGAATTCCACAGATTCACCACTCTCTGTGTGAAGAAGTTTTTCCTCATCTCGGTCCTAAAAGGCTTCCCCTTTATCCTTAAACTGTGACCCCTCATTCTGGACTTCCCTAAGTTGTTTTAAGAAGTATCTTAATCAAGCAACACAAGGTAGGGAAGAATTCCAGAGTTTATGTTTGCTAGTTGAAACCACATGGACAATAGAGAGGGATTAAATTCAGGCATGATCCACAGGCCAGAAATGGAGGATTGCAGTTATCTTTAAGTGTAGACATCTGGGTAAAGCTAGAGAAGATTAAAGATAAAGGCATAAATAATCTCAATGAGGGATTTGAAAAGAAGGATGAGAATTTGAACAGACTTTATTTTGCTAGTAACATCTGCACCATTAATTTCTATCATAACTGTTGTTGCATGAATGAAATCACCAGAGAGAGAGTTATTGGTAGATACAAAGCAGCTTCTTAATTCAACAAAACAAGATATAGCAGGCATCATACAGAAATGCTTCCGGTGGAAAGGTCTGCTGGCCTAATGCGGGGCTTGATATTTATTTGCTAAACACAAAGGACAATTTCATATTTACAAGTATAGACAATGCTTTCTTTTGACAATACCTACAAACTTTACATCTTCTGATTCGCATCCATCCCACTGGCGCCAGCAGTGTCTGGACTGGGCTTTTAGGAATCCATTATTCCAAACTGAATCCACAATACATTTATTTAGTATTTTACGTGCTTAACATAAAGGACAATTGCATATTTACAAAGTATAGATAATGCTGTCTTTGAAACTACATGCAAACTTCACACATTCTGGTTCACATCCATCCCACAGGCGCTAGCAGCATCTGGACTGGGATTCACAGCTTTGAGGAAATGTATTGTTACAAACTAAAACCACAGTACATTGTCAAGGAACAGGGAGTGGTGGCCAAAGCCATTTGCTAAATGTAAATGATCTAAACCCAAAAATCACTCCAACAGTAACCTAATGTAGGAAAACGTCCAGGTTAGCTTGACAAGAGTGCTATCAAACAAAAAATAATACTGAACCAAGTAGGGAAAGATTAAAGGACACAAAGCTTGATGTCAGACTGGGGTTTGAAGCACCATGTAAAGGTAGAAAGGGAAATGGAGAACTTCAGTGAGGGATTTCAGAATTTACGTTTAGAATTGAAGGCCTTCAATGACAGAAGCCATCAATTTCAGGTGCTGGTCAGTTTGGTGTGGGAGGAATGATGAGGGATCTGAAAACAAGGATTAAAATTTTAAGATGGAGTTGTAAAATTGGCCAACCAGGAATGCATTGGGATAATCCAGTCAAACCTATGGATGTGGGATATAGCAGGAGATGAGTTGAGACAGGGGTGAAATGCAGAGGAAGAAATATATTGTGTTAGTGGTAATCTAGAGCACAAACAATCTGCTGGAAGAACTCAGTGCCTGTCAGCATCTATGGGAAGAGAAGGGTTCAGATTTATTTATCACATATACATTGAGCCATACAGTGAAATGCATCATTTGCATTAACAACCAACACTTGCAGCCCGCAAGTGTCACCACACATTCCAAGGCCAACGTAGCACTCCCAAAATGTGCGGCAAAACAACATAGAACACAACAAAACAGAAAAGAACAAAACAACAACAACAAAACAAGTCCCCTTCCTTTCTCCTAACCTCCCTCCTACCCAATACACAGGCAGACCTCCAAATCCAGGATTGGCCTCTGGATCACCAAGCTTTGACCATCGCTGTATGACTTCTGGATCAACCTATGGGCTTCGATTGATTGGACCTTTTGCATCCTTGTGCCTCCTGTTCACATGGAATTGTCAATGGTTTGGGTCAAAACTCTGCATCATTTCTCCTAGAAGATTGTTTGTTGATCTATATTCCAGATTCTTCAGTCACTTGCATCTCCTTGGTGACGATCTTCATGTGTGATTCAAAGCTCATGGTGAAGTTGGATATCTCTGACTCAATATCAAACTATTGCCTTGGAACATATGGAGTTGGCGCTCAGGAAGGGAGTTTCAGTCAGGGAGCAAAGATAAAGCTTCCAGCTCATCCAGTACTATTGTCAGATGAGCAAAAACTATTTAGGATTAAAAGGCTGATGAGATAAAGCTGGTGTCATGAGTGCATGCATACAGAGAAGCATAATAGGAATAAGAAATGCAGTAGACATGAATATCCACTGGGACCACTAGAAGTAAGGATGGCAGAGGGGGGAAGAAAAATAATGTTGGATGATATAAGAAGTAGTCCCATCCAAATGGGAAAAGGTGAGAGATGATGAAGGAAGATAGCATGGTGAATAATATAAAGTCAGCAAGCATCGTGAAATGGATGGTGGTTGTGGTGCTAAGTTAACTTTGTTGTCATTAGTGAGATGACATTTGTAAGATGGGGGTCATTAGTGACTTTGATATGAACTATCACGGTCATATGGCAGATATGATTGTTGAAATACAAAGCAGGATTGTATCAAAGATGGGCATAAATTTAGAAAAGGAAGCGACTGAGAAAATCTGGCAGTAGTTTGCATGGATGGAGGTCCAAATTTACTGCTTTCTGAGGATAAAGTAATGACTGCATATTTGAATGACACCACTGGTAAAATATGTTTCTGAATGGATTAGATGGTCTTAAAATGCAACAGCTTTTTGTGAACATCTTATTAGTAATGGTGCAGGTAGGATGACAAAATTCAACATTAAGTGTGGGTGATAACAAACATTTTGCATGATTAATCTTTCTTCAGATTGTCTAACAAGTCTTAGAAAGAGCAATAAAATGTCTTTATTCTGGATAGATGAAACAGTTTATATGAAGCACTTTGATCACTGAAGTGCCTGTATTGTTTATTGTGTTACTTAAATTCCTGGGCAAGTGTGGAGGCTCCTTACATTAAACAGGCTGTTACAGCTTTAAATTGCTCTTAAGTTATATGCCACTGATACTGGTGGAATGTAAACAGCCTGGCGTCAATACCACCCAGATAATTTAGTTTAAGAATAGGTTTAAAAAAACTCCACCTCACTGTTTTATGACACTTTTCTGATGTGTTACCGGGTTAACGTTCTACATTACAGCTACTCCAGTTCTCACTGCTACACAAAGCATTAATATTAAATGGCATTTAACCATAAACAAACCAATCACATCATTTGGGGTTTTATATCAAACCTTGGCATGTCCACACTGAGGTTTAGGCAGCATGCAGACATGGACCACACACAGAAGCCACACATATTCTTGTCACTTATATTGTGAGATTCTTCATATCGAATATAATGGAGGATCCTAATAACGAAGTTAACCCCAAACATAAAGAGATCCTGCAGCCTAAAGTAAACTCTTAACTGTATTGTTAATGGTGCCTTTAACCCTATTCCAAACCTTGTTTAAGCCTTTGTACTAGAGATGAGAGAATAAGGTCTGATAGACAGTTGGTAAATAGACAATACACAATGAAGAACAGTAGGATACGTAGCTTGATTTGCTTGCAAATAAAACCTTGCAGCTCAAGTCTTACTCATGAACAGGATGAACTCAGTCTCCCACTGTTTTACAGTTTTCATTCAGTTTATAACACAGGTTAAGATTTAAACTAGTTTTAAATACAAAAGTAATTAGGGTCTGTGACTATAATGTGTCTTAGAGCTGGTGATGATAAAATGGTTGGTTGCATACGGGAAAGCTCAACTAAAAGGATACATTTTGAGTGAACTTTGGGGATGGAGAAATTATGCACTAAAAGGACTGCAAGTTAATCATGAAACACGGAAAAAGGGGAATAATAAATGTAATTGGGAAAAGTTTAGAAACTACAGTAAGAAAAGTCGGTAAGGGAAAGAAATCAAATTAAGAAAATGGATATAAATTAAAGCCTGTTGTTGAGTTAGCAGAAGGAAAGGAACATGTAAAAACAAAAGCAAAATGTACAAAATATTGCAGCCATTGAATAAAATGTATCAAAATGACACTGCATATTGAAAAAGTGGTAATATTTCTTAATAATTGTTTCCTTGCAAAATTTTATATTCCTTATAAATGTGACCATAGAGAATAAAACTAAGCTCAGGAAAAAAACAGCAAGCAGTAGTATGAAAAATAAATGTTTTCAAAGCAATATTATTTTCATTAAGCAATAGTACCAGAGAGGATGCATTAGGAAAATGGAGTAACTTTAAACAAGGAAAAATCCGTTGAAGATTCTTCCTGAAGGATTATCTATGAGTTAGAAGCAACAGGACAATGGTTCCAAAAGGATTCACAACTCATTTAACCCAGGTGATAGAAAGTATTTCCTGTAATTCCCTATTCTTAACAAATGTTTACATCGGAGGATTTCTTGGTGGCACCCCAAGGTGAGATGCACCAGTATAAACACACGAACAGAGGGGTTTGATCTCAGCCAGATTTACTCTAAGAATACATCACTGATCACATTGGAGAGTCATATTCAACCAATCAGAATCAGTTTTAATATCACTGCCATATGTCATGAAAATTGTTGTTTTGCAACAGTGGTATAGTTGGTACATAATAGTAAAAAAACTATAAATTACAATTAAAAATATATACATAAAAATAAAGTAAATATTAATTATTTATTTTAAAATAATACAATTATTTTATTTTATTACATTCATTATAAGACCATAAGATCTTGGAAGAGAATTAGGCAATTCGGCCCAGTGAGTCTGCTCTGCCCTTCCATCATGGCTGATCGATTATCCCTCTTAACCTCATGCTCTTGCCTTCTTCCCATAACCCTGGACACCTTGATTAATCAGGAACCTCTCAACATTCACCTTAAATATATACAGTGACCCGGCCTACACAGCCGTCAGCAGAGAAGAATTCTGCAGATTCATCACGCTCTGGCTAAAGAAACTTTTCATTAACTCTGTTCTAAATGTACGTCTCTCAATTCTAAGGCTGTGCCTTCTGGTCCTGGACTTGTTATTAAAGGAGACATCATCTGTACAACTACTCTATTTACGCCTTTCAAAATTCAATAGGTTTCAATGAGATCCCCCCCCCCCACTCTTCTGAGCTCCAGTGAGTACAGGCCCAGAGCTATCAAATGCTCCTCGTATGGTAACCCTTACATTCCTGGAATAATTCTTGTGAACCTCCTCTGAACTATCTCCAATGCCAGTACACCCTTTCTTAGAGCCTAAAATGCTCACAATACTCCAAGTGCAGTCTGATTAATGCCTTATAAAGCCCCAGCATTATATCCTTGCTTTTGTCTTCTAGTCCTCTTGAAATGAATGCTGACATTGCATTTGCCTTCCTTGCCACCAACTCAACCTGCAAATTAACCTTTGGGGGAATCCTGCGTGAGGATTCCCAAGTCCCTCTACACCTCTGAGTTTTGAATTTTCTCCCAATTTTACAAAATACTCCATACTTTTATCCCTTCTGACAAAGTGCATGACCATGCGTCTTCCTGCATTATGTTCCATCTACCTCTTCTTTGCCCATTCTCCCAATCTGTCTAAGTTCTTCTACAGATGCCCTGCTTCCTTAACACTAACTGCCCTTCTACCTATCTGCTTACCATCTGTAAACTTGGTCACAATACCATCAAGTCCTTCATCCAAATCATTGACATACAACATAAAAAGAAACAGTCCCAACACCAAGTCCTGCGGAACACCACTAGTCCATCGGTAGCCAACCAGAAAAGGCCCCCTTCATTCCCACCATTTGCCTCCGCCAGTCAGCCAATCTTCTATCCATTCTGGTACTTTTCGCATGATACCATGGTCTCTTGTTTTGTTAAGCAGCCTTATTGTTTGGCGCCTTGTCAAAGCTTTCTGAAAATGAAAAATAAACAACATCCACTGACTCTTCTTTGTCTATCCTGCCTATTATTTCCTCAAAGAATTCCAGCAGATATGTTAGACAAGATTTCTCCTTTAGAAAAACAGGCTGACTTTGGCCTGTTTTATCATGTGCCTTCAGGTACACCAAAACCTTATCCTGAAGAATTGGCTCACACATCTTTCCAACCACTGAAGTCAGGCTAACTGGCCTATAATTTCCTTTCTTCTGCCTCCCTCCCTTCTTCAAAAGCGGAATTTGGAATTTTCCAGTCCTCAGTAAACATTCCAGCATCTGGTGTTTCTTGAAAGATCATTACTAATGTCCCCAAAATCTCTTCAGCTACTTCTTCTAGAACCCTGGGTGTAGTTCATCTGCTCCAAGTGATTTACCTACCTTCAGACTTTTCTGCTGCCCAAGTACCTTCCCCTTAGTAATACCAATGACACTCACTTCTGCCCCCGACACTCTTGCGTTTCTGGCATTCTGCTAGTGCCTTCCACAGTGAACACTGACACAAAATACTTATTAAGTTCATCTGCCATTTCTTTGTCCCCTATTACTACCTCTCCAGCATCAGTTAGTTTGCATGGACTCATTGTACATTCAGAAATCTGACGGCAGAGGGGAAGAAGAAGTTCCTAAAATGCTAACACCTTCCGTCTCCTGTACCTTCACTCTGATGGTAGCAATGAGAAGAGGGCATAACCTAGATGATTGGGGTCCTTAATGATAGATACAGTATTTCTGAGGCATCACCTTTTGAAGATATCCTCGATGCTGGGGAGGCTAGTGCTGATGATTGAACTGGCTGAGATTGCAAAGTTCTGCAGTTTTTTTTTGATCTAGTGCAGTGGCTCCTCCATAACACACTGTAATGCAACCAGACAGAATGAACTAACCCATGATTATTAATCAATATAATGGAACATTGGCTTTGAATGTAAAGAATGAAAAGGCATTGCATCGTTCATTTTGCAAGTAGTTTTATTATGAATAAAGTTTATGCTGTTTTTTTTAAAATAGCCACCCTTGATTATTAATCAATGATTACTGCCAGAAGACGTAAGGTGTCAGGTGACGATATTCTATAGGCTTAGGCAGAAATGATGGTTGTTTGAGCTTCCATAAATCTAAAAATTGAAAGATAGGACTAGGTCAATCAAAGGGTATGTAGAGATCTCAGATGCAAGACTACTACATGAAAAGACACAAAAGTTCTAAGGTAAAGCAATGTACATTTTTGTAAAATCTATTGGAATTTTATGGCCATCTGATATTTCATGTGAAGGGATACCATCAAATTTACTCTATCTAATGTGCCCTGATGTCCCAAATGCCTTATAATGTTCTGTTATACAATGTTGTTATACAAGTAGTTCTTTCTGTAAGCATGGGGGATTTTCAATGGAGAAATTGAGTACTGGAGGTAACAAGTTAAATCAAAAGTAGAGAAAAGTAGAACTGGCTGGGGGAGAAATATTTTCAAGTAGTGTATGGCTGGCATCTGGAATTCACTGCCTGCTATGGTGGAGGCAGGTCCATTTTGGCCTTCAGGAAGCAATTGGATAAATATATGGTAAGGAAAAAAATTGTAAGTCTACAGAGAATGTGGGCTGGAGATGAATAGTTGTTATCTGTAGAAAAAGTGTGTTGCTCTGTTACAGAGCCAGCATTGATACAGTGAAACAAATACCTCCTCTGTGTTCTGAGCCTCTATGATTCTTTTTTATCCAACAATGCTGAAGCCAATAATGGTCTTCCTAGGCTGGAAATATGCGACACATACAGTACTTACTGAGACATTCTGTACAGTGCTTCCTACATACTGTAGAAGAGACCATTCAGCCGTTGAGCCCATTCTATTATTAAATATAGTCATGGCTTATCTGCATTTTATTTTCCAAACTTCACTTAGTACTACGACCCAGGAAAAAATCTACCGAGCAACCTCAGCGTCGACAGGTCTTGAGGAAGAGATTTCCAGAATTTCACGACATATTTTGAGGAATGATGATTTTCTGGCTTAATTCCTTAATTCCCCACTCATGATTTAAAGATCATGCCTCTTATTCTGCGTCCGACATGTTTGTTATTTTGCAATTTCAGCTAGAACTCGTCACAATCTTTTAATCCCAATAAAGAAAGATTACTTGTTTGCAACCTACCCCATTACTTTTACTCTGATCAGCTCTCCGACACCGAGTACTAAGCGCCATCTCTGTCCGAACGATTCGACCTCCTTCTCGGTCGCCAAAAGCAGGCAAGGCTGGGGATTTTGAGGCCTACCCTCCGAAAGATTCCGGACCATACAGTAACGACAGCAACGAACGGGTGTTTCAGAAATTTCGCCAGATTTTCCTCTGTGCTTTCACGTCCATTCTCCATCAAATCAGAATTGTCCATGGCCCCTATTTAACAGATACGATATCATTTTTCACCGGAGGGCTGCGCACACATAGGTGCGCTGCCATCTTCTCCTCCCTCCTCCCAAATTTATTGGCATTTGTGAAGTTCTCTAATGTTCTTCTGGCAGTTATTCTTTACCATCTATAAATGTAAGGTCATCCAAAGCAGTATCCAGTTCTGCTCACGCACCATCCTTACACAGGCTCCCAGCTCACCGTGTCCCAACTTTTGAAGTTCTCATCTTCATGACTAAACCCGTATGCATCCCTATTTTCATATCCCTCTCCATTATCTTCAGACCACTGTGTAAATCCGTAAAACTGGTGACAGTGTCTTCTGCCCAATAAGCCCCAAATTCCAGATTTCCCAGTCCAAACCTCTTCACCCTTCTACTCCTCCTTCCTCTCAAGATCAGCTTAACACCTGCATTTCAGACAAGTTTTATTTTGGAACTGTGAAATGCCTGTGGTAATTAAGCAATGAGGTCTCGGAGCTAAACTTTCTGATAGAGGGAGAACTTTGCAATTGTCCTGACCCTACTTGCTGAAAACTCATACTGAGTTAGGATCCATGTTGAGGTACATTGGAAATGGGAATGTGAATGGCTACCCACACAATTCAGTAGAGGGAAAGATAACTTGGAGGATATTTTAAAATGAATAAATTCTGATCAGCTGTAGTTCAAATTCTAGTCGTAATATCGTTTATATTTCATACTGTCTTTTCTGCTGCACACTGATTTTGTTGCAGTGATAGTATTATGAAATAATTTTACAAGTTAGATGAAAAACAATCTTTTACAGTGAAGTTGGTGGAGTGGGGGAGGTGATACGGCTAGAATATTTCAAATGACAGAACAGAAAAGGACGCCAAGCTCAATATTTCAGTTGATCCCTTGCAACAAAGGGATTGTTTTATGTTTGCAACTGCATTAAATTGCCGACGAGTCTTGCCTGCTCTCTCGATTCAAACCCGCAAGGTTTAGCTGTCCAGGAATATTCTGCTGGCTGAAAACATGGCAGTTCCTGCATTGCAACAATGACAACAAAGCTTGATTTAGGCTCATTGTCATCTCCATGGTGGTATGGTGAGTGAATGTGAGGCATTGATGTTGATTGGCATTTGAATTCAGATGCATTGAGGACTCATGAATTTCACTTAACACTTCTGCCCATTTATTGGCTATTCTTTAATCAGAGTGATGGATTGCAAGGGTGTTTGATGAAGTGGAACAGTTTCCTTTTTCCCTTATGCGCCCGCTCTCCCCGTTCTACCCCTCCTCCTCCCATTTGAGCTGCTCTGACCCAGGGCATCTCCTCCCCATTTGGAGCTTTGTTTTGTTTTGTGTCTGCATGCTGTACCTTTTATTTTGGTCATGTGATGACAGCCACACGCTAGATAGTACTAAGAGGAGCCTGGGAAACGAAAGCTGCAGAAGACTGCTGTGCAGCAAGGGTCAGAGAGCCATTGATGTGCTTGGGGCTGCCCTGTTAAATCAATTCAGGTGAGCAAACTGGAGCCAATTGTCGCTCTGGATGAATCCTCTTTTTTTTGCATGTATCCAGGTGCCAAACCAGCAAACTTTTGGAGTCATACTCCTCCTCGGCTTAGAGTGGAAGTAGTGAAAGAACCTCCAAATCTCTGGCATCGTCCCTCTTGCGTGTCAGTCAGACAAACAGTTGCACATGATTTTCCTGCATGATTGGTAGCGTGGATAATTTGCTCAAGTTCTTAACTCCAATTACCACAGTGAAAGGGCTTGCAAGCCACTGGAAGATCCTTGCAACTGGCTGCACAAATGCGGGACAGTTCACCTTGGTGCCAAAACCGACATCTCCTTGGCTCCATCTGCAGTATTCTTTGGCTGTCGCAGAGAAAATGTGTGTAAATATCAAAATTATTATAGCTATAAGCCTCTTTACAGCTGGACATCGGATTGATGGCAACAATAAGAATGAAACAATAAAAAGACCACACAAGGAAAGAAAAATTTAATGAATAGGTTCTGGGTATAGATCAAGTCCTAGAGGAGATAGCCGACAGGAACAGGCTGTTCAGCCCATCAAGTTTACCCTGACTTTTAACCACCCTTTTATCCCCCACATTGTCTTCAACTCCCCTGGTTTCTACCAATTACTTGTAGCAAGTGACAGTGGTATAATTTGCCTCTAGTGAGCAGTAAAACTTTGGGGGAGTTGAAGAGCATGTGGGGAGAATATCACCTACAAAGCCCACAGGGAGAAACTGGAGTACCAGGAAACCCAATTATGCAGTAGAAATGTTCCTAAAGAAATGCCTAGAAAATCATAAGCCAGATGGTTACTTGGAGCAATATGTTCCCAATACAAATTTTAGTAACATCTAAGGCTCAAACCTACGACACTGATAAAGGATGTTGCATTTTTTTTTGGTTGGAAAATTATCACCTGGGACTAATGGAGTGTCCATTTGTTCAGTGCGAGAGAAGAAGACAGAGAGAAGCTGATCAGTATTGGGGACATTGAGCAAAGTCAGCTTCCAGGAAAATAGAGGGATTGGAGGGGTTTAAGAAGGGTTTTAGAGGGGACTTCAGGGACTGGCTATCAAGAAAGTGGGTTGATGAAGGTAGAAATTGGGGCTTCAGTCAAAGTAACTAGGTTCAGGTAACTGGGGCTGGTAGGACAGTGCAACTAGGTTGGTGGAAGGATAAACGAACTTGGCAATCAATATCGTCCACAAACCTGACAACAAAGCCATCAATTCCTTCATCCAAAGGATTGACAAATAATGTGAAAAGAAGAGGTCTCTGAGGAACACCAACAGCCAACCAGAAAAGGCCTCCTTTCTTCCCACACTTTGTCTCCTTCCAGTCAGCCAATCTTCTGTCAATGCTGGTATCTTTCCTAAAATACCATAGACTCTTAACTTGTTTAGCAGCCTCATCCTCAATAATAAACTCCAATATCTTTCCAACCTGACATCAGGCTAGCTGGTCTATAATTTATAAGAGAGGGAAGCAGAAGAAAGGAAATTATAAGCCAGTTAACTTGACTTCAGTGGTTGGAAAGGTTGGATTTTATTATTAAGCCTAAGGTTTCAGGATACTTGGAGGGAAATGACAAGATAGGCAAAAGTCAGCATTGTTTCCTTAAAGGGAAACCCTGCCTGACAAATCTGTTGGAATATTTGAGGAAATAACAGACAGGATAGAGAAATGAGAGTCATGTATGTTGTTTATTTGGATTTTCAGAAGGCCTTTGACAAGATGCCGTACATGTGGCTGCTTAACAAGATAAAAGCCCATGGTATCACAGGATAAATGCTCACTTGGTTGGAAGATTGGCTGACTGGCAAGAGGCAAAGGGTGAGAATAAAGGGAGCCTTGCTTGGTTTGCTGTCAATGACTATTGGTGTTCTGTGGGGGTAATTTCTTTTTATGTTATTTTTCATTAATTTGGATGAAGGAACTGATGGCTTTGTGGCCAAGTTTGCAGATGATACGAAGATAGGTGGAGGGACAGGTAGTGTTGATGAAGCAGAGTGTCTGCAGAAGGACTTGCATAAATTAAGAGAATGGGCAAAGAACTGGCAGATGAAATACAGTGCAGGGAAGTGTATGGTCATGCACTTTGATAGAAGGACCACTCTGAAAATGGGGAGAAAATCTAAAATGAGACGTGGAAAGTCCTTGTGCAGGATATCTTAATAGTAAACTTGCAGGTTGAGTCAGTGGTAAAGAAGACAAATGCAATATTAGCATACATTTTTCAAGGACTAAAAGCATACAAAAGCAATGCTGAGGCTTTATAAGGCAATGGTCAGACCATACCTGAAGTATTGTGAGCAGTTCTGGGTCCCTTGTCTAAGAAAGTATGTGTTGGCATTGGAGGGGGTTCAGAGGAGATTCACAAGATTGATCCTAGGGATAAAAAGGTTAACAAATGCAGAACATTTAAGACCAAAATGCCATAAGATACAGGAGCAGAAGTAGGCCATTCGGCCCATCGAGTCTGTTCCGTCATTTAATCGTAGACTTATCCAATTCTTCCAGTCATCCCCATACCCTTTGATGACATGGCTAATCAAGAACCTATCTATCTCTGCCTTAAATGCGCCCAATGACTTGGCCTTCACAGCCGTTCGTGGCCACAAATTCCACAGATTTACCACCCTCTGACTAAAGTAATTTCTCCGTATCTCTGTTCTAAATGGACGTCCTTCAATCCTGAAGTCGTGGCCTCTTGTCCTGGACTCCCCTACCATGGGAAGTAACTTTGACATACCTAATCTGTTTAGTCCTTCTAACATCTGGAATGTTTCTGCGAGATGTCCCCTCATTTTTAAGACCATAAGACAAAGGAGCAGAAGTCGGCCATTCGGCCCATCGAGTCTGCTCCGCCATTCTATCATGAGCTGATCCATTCTCCCATTTAGTCCCACTCCCCTGCCTTCTCACCGTAACCTTTGATGCCCTGGCTACTCAGATAGCTATCAATCTCTGCCTTAAACACACTCAATGACTTGGCCTCCACTGCTGCCCGTGGCAACAAATTCCATCAAATCACCACCCTCTGACTAAAAAAATTTCTTCGCATTTCTGTTCTGAATGGGCGCCCTTCAATCCTTAAGTCATGCCCTCTCGTACTAGACTCCCCCATCATGGGAAACAACTTTGCCACATCCACTCTGTCCATGCCTTTCAACATTCAAAATGTTTCTATGAGGTCTCCCCTCATTCTTCTAAGCTCCAAGGAATACAGTCCGAGAGAGGACAAACGTTCCTCATATGTTAACCCTCTCATTTTTGACCCAGATCTGGGCCGTACCCTCCAAATAGCCAGACCTGCCCCTTGGTTTTTTTGCACTGCCTTACTTTCCCTTTTCTATTTTCTATTTATGATTTATAATTTAAATGTTTAATATTTACTATCAATTTGTACTCCAGGGAGCGCAAAGCGCAGAATCAAATATCGCTGTGATGATTGTACGCTCTAGTGTCAATTGTTTGGCGACAATAAAGTATAAAGTATAAAGTATTTTCCTGAACTCCAGGGAATACAGCCCAAGAGCTTGCAGACGATCCTCATACAGTAACCCTTTCATGCCTGGAATCATTCTCGTTTGTGCAATCATTTGATGGCTCTGGGCCTGCACTTGTTGGAGTTTAGAAAAATGAGGAGGGATTTCAATGAAACCTATCAAATAATGCAAGGCCTCGATAGAGTGGACATAGAGAGAATATTCCTCACAGTGGGAGAGTCTAAGACCAGAGTGCACAGCCTCAGAATAGATGGCCATCCATTTAGAACAGAGATGAAGAAGAAAAAAATTTCTTCAGCCAAAGGGTGGTGAATTTATGGAATTCATTGCCACATCCTGGGTGTATTTAAGGCAAGGTTGATAGGTTTTTGATTAATCAGAGTGTCAATAGTTATGGGGAGAAGGCAAGAGAATGGGGCTGAGAGAGATAATAAATCAGCCATGATGGAATGGTGGAGCAGACTCAATGGGCTGAATGGGCAAATTCTGCTCCTGTGTCTTATGGTCTTTAGGATGTTGAGATTCTGTGGATCTTTGAGGACGTTGAAACAATTGAGGAAATCAGCACTAGTAATGGATTAGAGTGTATTGGTTATGGCCATGGGCTCAGGAAACAGGAGAAGAACATCGAGTGAGAGCAACTTGAAGGATCAGTGGTAAGAATAGGACCTTGGAGCTGAAGGAGTTCTCTAACCTGTGCTATATCTTTCAATTCAAATTGCCTTGTGAATTCTCTAAGTAAAAAGTGCTACAATCTCCTCTTCATTGCTTGTCCATGGAATGATATTATTCATGCAGAAATCACACCAAGTGCACAAGGACAAACCCCTCTGGGATGGGCCCATTTGAGTTTCTGTAATTGACCTGGAAATAATAGCCATTTAATTATTGGGCTTCCTTCCTAGTTGCTCAACAATTAAATGTGCTATGATGCCTTGAGGCAGGAATGCTTAGTCATAGTCATACCTTATTAATCCCGGGGGAAATTGGTTTTCGTTACAGTTGCTCCATAAATAATAAATAGTAATAGAACCATAAATAGTTAAATAGTAATATGTCAATTATGCCAGTAAATTATGAAATAAGTCCAGGACCAGCCTATTGGCTCAGGATGTCTGACCCTCCAAGGGAGGAGTTGTAAAGTTTGATGGAATCAGAGGGTATGTTCTGCCCATTGTATGTAATGTAAGCTCACAATGGTGTATCTACTGGAACACAATACAGTCTTGAATCAAATGCACGTGACACCAAACTTCCCAAGTCCTTGCAATGAAGCAACAACTTGCAGTATATGGTTTCCTGAAACTTAATAAATTCCCAAGTTGCATCACAGACCTATTACAAAACAAAATATGTCACCAGGACAGGTAAAGAGTAGATGATGAAAACCATTTCATAGAGGGTGGTTTAATTAAGTATCTTAAAGGGGAAAAGAAATACAGTCGGCAAAGGGAATTTTATGAGAGGAGAAACAGAGTCAATATTTCAGATCCAAAGCTCTTTGTCAGAAACAAAAGCTAAGTGATGTCCACAGGGCAAAATGGGAGAAATGAGGACAAATCTGATGATTGTTGGAAGTGATGTAGATGGAGAGGGGAAAATCATGAAAGAATTTGAAAGTACAATTTAGGATTTTCAAATTGTGACATGCTTAGTCATAAGTCAAAATTGGTAAGCATGGACAATACTTCTGTGTGAGAAGGTTAGGCCATGGTGAACAGAAATTTGGTTATAGAGTCATACAGTCATAGAAGACAGGAGTTCATTAGATTCAACGATGCTGTCAACTACCTGCTGAACAGAGCCTACTCCCATTTGGATAAGCAGGGCAGCACTGTGAGGATTACGTTTTTTGATTTCTCAAGTGCCTTCTATAACATACAGTCCTCAGTGCAGGGGGGAAAGTGCCATTCAATGCAAGCTGGGACTTCCATTGTGTCCTGCATAATGGACGAATTGACTGGCAGACCAGTTTGCATGGCTTCAGAGATATGTGTTACATATGGACTAGGGCCCCACAGAGGACTGTACTGACTCCATTCCTGTTTACCCTGTATACCTCGGACTTTCGATACAACACTGAGTCATGTCATCAGCAGAAATTCTCTGATGACTCGGCAATAGTTGGGTATATAAAGGAGAATGAATACAGGGCCCTGGTGGAGGACTTTTTCAAATGGTGGAAGCTGAATCATCTGCACCTCAGCATCAGTAAGACAAAGGAGATGGTGATGGACTTTAGGAAGACCAAGACTGCACCGCTCCCTGTTACTATTGATGGTGAGGACGTGCATGTGGTGAGGACCTACAAGTACCTGAATGACAGACTTGAGTGGAGCACTAACACAGAGGCTGTGTATGAAAAGGGCCAGAATCCCTTCAACTTCCTGAGGAGACTGTGGTCCTTTGGAGTATGCAGGCCTCTCCTTCACTTGTTCTACCAGTCTGCTGTCGCCAATACAAACATCAATGCGTTGGTGTGCTGGGGCAGTGGCATCAACATAGGTAATGCCAACAGGCTCAATATACTGATTAGAAAGTCTGGCTCCATTACAGGAGTCAAATTGGGCACACTGGAGGCTGTTGGAGAATAAAGGACCCTATGGAAAATCCTGGCAAATCTGAACGATGTTTCTCACCCTCTGCATGTCACCTTGGCTGAAAGAAAGGAGCGCTTTTAGTAAGAGACTATGACAACTGTGCTGCTCCAAAGAGCGTCATTCTTATCCTTGGACATTAGGCTCTATAATGAGTCAACCTATAGCCAGGGAAGTGATGACCCCCTCCTGTTAGACTATTTGAGGCAACTTATTTTTAATTCTTTCTTAATTCTCTTCTAATATTTGTATATTTTTATATCTGTGCACTTGTAATTGTACTGTAACACTGTAATTTCTCTTAGGATCAATAAAGCATCTATCTATCTATCTATCTATCTATCTATCTATCTATCTACAGCACAGAAACAGGTCCTTCAGCCCATCTAGTCCATGCCTATTAGTCTGACATGTCCAGAGAGTGGATAACAGGAGAAACGGAAGGACAATTTTTGACAGTATTTCTTCAGAAAGGATGAAAATTTGAAATGGTCTTCCTAATGACAAGTTGAATTGAAAACATTGGACACATGTTTTAACTTATTGGATAAGGCAGGCCAAATCGTTTTCTTCAGCCATACCAGCACTAGAAAGTGATCTTCATTAATCCCTGTGAATGCTACAAAATGTCCCTTGTATCCAAGAACATCATTGAAGATTTTTATTTCTGATAAATCAGCAAATAAAAAGTCACCTTCAAGCCATCCCCACTATTCAATGTGATTATGGCTAATTTATAGTGGCCTCAACTCCCCACTTCTCTATCTGTTCCCCATAACCATCAATTCCTCAGTTTTTCTTACTGGAGTCCTTTGAGGATGTAATGAGCACAGTGGATAGAGGAAGCAGATGGACATTTTTTACTTGGATTTTCAGAAGGCGTTCGATAAAGTGCCACATAAAAGACATCCATAAGGTAAGTATACATAGAGTTGGGGGTGATGTATTAGCATGGATAGAGGATTGGTTAATCAATAGAAAGTGCAGAGTTAGGATACATGGTTGTTACTCTGGTTGACAATCAGTGGTGTGCAGTGTGCCACAGGGGTTGGTGCTGGGCCTGCAACTGTTCAAGATGTATATTAATAATCTGGAAGAGGGGATCAAGTGTAATGTCACTAAATTGAGTGGAAAAGCAAATTGTGCAGAGGATTCAGAGGGTCTGCAGAGAGATATAGGTAGGTTAAGTGAGTGGACAAGGATCTTGCAGATGGAGTCCAATGTTGGTAAATGCAAGGTCATCCACTTTGGAAGGAAAAATGAAAGAGCAGATTATTATTTAAATGGTAAAAGATCACAGCATGCTACTGTGCAGATGGACTTAGGAGTGTTTGTGTATGAATTGCAAAAGGTTGGTTTGCAGGTGAAGCAGGCTATCAGGAAGGCAAATGGAATGTTGACCTTCATTGCTAGAGGGATTGAATTTAAGAGCAGGGAGGTTTATGCTGCAACTGTACAGGGTACTGGTGAGGCCGCACCTGGAGTACAATGTGCAGTTCTGTACCCCCTACTTGAGCAACGATATACAGGCTTAGGAGGCAGTGCAGAGGAGGTTCATCACTTTGATTCCACAGATGAGGGGGTTAAACTATGAGGAGAGATTGAGTCACCTGGAACGGTACTTGCTGGTATTCAGAAGGATGAAAGGAGATCTTATATAAAATTATGAAAGGAGTAGATAAGATAGAGCCAGAAAGTTGTTTCCACTGGTAGGTGAGAATAGAATTAAGAGACATAGACTCAAGATTTGGGTGAGTGAATTTAAGAATGAGATGAGGAGGAACTACTTTTCCTAACGAGTGGTGAACCTAAGGAATTCTCTGCCCAATGAAACAATGAAGGCTATTTAAGACAGGGTGGGATAGTTTTTCTGCATAGTAGGGGAATTAAGGTATATGGGGAAAAAGGCAGGTAGGTGGAGATGAGTACATGTTCAAATCAGCCATGATCTTACTGAATGGCAGAGCAGGCTTGACGGGCAAGATGGCCTACTCCTGCTCCTGCTCCTATTTTCTTATGTTCTTAACACTGAGTCGATTAAATAATTTAATACATCTACCATTTCTTTATCTCCTCTTATTAATTTACCAGCTTTATTCTCTGAGGAGTTCGTCTGCTGGGGTTGTAATGGTATCACTTTCCTGAAAATGTTTTCAACCATTCACAGAAAAATAACATTAAAAATATTAAAGATACTCAGCAGCCAAGCAGTATCTATGAAAATGGAAACTGGATTAAAGGTATCCATAGATGCCATGTGACCTGGTGATAATATTCATCAGTTCTGTAATTAGAGTCAATATTTGAGATTGAAAGCCTCTCATTAGAACTAAGTAATGTTAGACAATTAGAGTTGGAGATAAAAATGTTATAAGTTGCAAAGAATGGATAAAATGACAATTTAAAATCTTTTCTCTGTCTTTCCCCCTTTTCTCTGTAAATTTAAACATTTTTTATAAGACCATAAGACCATAAGACAAAGGAGCAGAGGTCAGCCATTCGGCCCATCAAGTTAGCTCCGCCATTTTATCATGAGTTGATCCATTCTCCCATTTAGTCCCACTCCCCCATCTTCTCACCATAACCTTTGATGCCCTGGCTACTCAGATACCTATCAATCTCTGCCTTAAATACACCCAATGACTTGTCCTCCACTGCCACCCGTGGCAACAAATTCCACAGATTCACCACCCTCTGTATATCTGTAACATTTCCCAGTTCTGGTGGAATATTTTCACTTCCTTTATCTATGTTTTCCAAAGACATTTTCTTCTCTTAGCAGTACTTTTTGAGTCCTCAGATGAAAGCTATGCTACAAATGACATAAATGCTCCTTTTCTGAAACAACAAAGCATTTTTTAAATCATACAAACAAGTGATTGGATTAATATTCCAGATGGAAATATTATTATTCTCAGCCTAATTTCCCCAGCCCTCCTCTTTGATAATGTCCACACCTGTAAACCACTCAATGTAGACAAAATGTATAATTCAGCTTAGAATGCATCACAGCCAAATCAAATCCTTTATGACCTGACTTGATTAAAAAGTCTATTTAAGGTCACTCATCAACAACTAGGAACAGAAATGGAGATTATAAGTACAAAGGTTAAAATTTAAATTTCCCTTTAATTCATTCTGAAAGCTATTTAATAGGGCAATCTCTAAACTGCTCATTTCTTCAAAGTGCAGGGTCCCCTGGAATTACAGTATTACATTAAAACAATGTAATTTTATACTATTGCAACTTGCTTGTTAAGATTAGTGCACAGAGGGCTGAACTATTGATTCAGTAGTCAGGAGATTGAATCTCACCATGGCAGCTAAGGAATTTAAATTCAAGTAATTAAATAAATCCCATTATTCCATCCATTTTGTTTGTTCGTGAAGATTACAAAGGGAATGATCATGCAACTAGAGAACTCAATAATAATTAAAGAGATAGGGATTGCAATCAGCTATTTATCCACTGAGTTTATTCTCCAAGTATTAGGATAGAATTCATAACCACCAGGAATCCTGGGTTATTACAGGGGATGTAAGAAAGATATTGTTCATTTGATTTTTGTTGCAGAATATCTAAGCCCTTCACTGTGACAAATTCCTTGTAAATCAATGTTTCATATCAGCTTCTAGAGTTGAAAAACGTAAGCCCGACTAAACACTTTAATATTTCTGATTGACCCAAGCCAAAATTTTAAAAAAGAATGGCAAGTAATTTATTTGTCTTTTGTGAAGTGTGCTAAAGGTTCTTTTCTCAAGCTCAGTAGTTCCCCAAAGTTTCACTTCTACTCCTTGTTGACATTCTACTTCAAAATGAGGGACTGGAAGTTGAGGCTATTACTGCTGCTATTGTTCTTCTTTCCCACTTCCACCTTCGAGCTACTCTTTACCCTTCTCCCTTCCTCCATCCTTCACTCCCCTTGCCCCTCCATCCTTCCTTCAGGACATTCCGCACTCCCCCTCCAACCCCATCACCCTTCATCACCTTCTCCCTTCCAGTTCTTAAAGTAGTCATATAACCAATTAAATGGCAGGCACAAGCAACTGAAGATGCTGGAACCTGCTGCAAGAAACAATTTGATGGAGAAACCTCAGTAAGATGGGCTGCATCAGTTATGGGGAGAGAACTTGTCCAAGTTCCAGGTTGAGGGTCTGCATCAGGAGATGAGCAGGAGAGAGAAGATAGCCGGTATGAAGAGGAGTGGGGCGAGGGGTGATACAGGGTCTAATAGGTGATTGATGGACTAGGAGGGGTAGAGGACAGCTGGAAGATGGACCCAGGAGAGGGAGGGAGAGGTGGAGTTAGGAGAAGCAAGTGAGTGATAGGTGGAGGAAGACTTAGGAACAAAAGGCAGATGGAGTCAGGTGGGGAGAGAATGAAGGTGGAGACAGCCAGGAGGTTGATAAAAGGGTACATAAAGGTAACAAGTGCAGAAATCTGAGAAGTAAGGATGGCGATAATAGGAACCCTTAGAGGAAAAGTGGAGGGCAGATGGAAGCAGACAGGGGAAGAGCATCCAGGAGAGTGAAATGTGTTTGTAGTAGGTTGATGGAACCAGGGAGGGGAGAGGGTTGAAAGAGGATGATAGGACTGAAAGGGATTGGGTATGAGAAAGCGGTCAGATGTAAGAGGACCAGAGATAGATCATAAGGAGAAAGATAGGGGGAAGGGAAACACAGGAGTGCAGATATCTGAAATAGGAAAATTCATTTGGGTTGTAGACTGCCGAGGTGGAATATAAGAACTTGAAATCAAAGGTATAATTCACTTAGTGGTGTGGCTTTGGCTAACTGTCAAAGTGTTTTATAGGTAGTCTTGTTGAATTAATAGTTTATTGCACCTTGTTTGGAAGGATTGCTCCTGGATATCTAGATGGGAAGACTTCCCTGACTATTCTTTCACAGTGACCTTTTTGTCCACCTCCACTACCGCGTTGATCAGCCAGGATTTATCTTTTCAGGTAGGAGGCCCAGGTCAAAAGAGTTGTACCAGGAGCAGGTACTGATATTGTTGGGAAGAGTCAATTGCCTGCTTAAGGGATGGATGACAACCCTTGTTTCCACCCTTTTCTAAACCTTGCAACACAAAACAAACATCATCCAAAAGCAGGGGTTCAGCTTCCAGGGCAGCAGAGTAGCGTAATGGTTGCCGTAACGCTGTTACACTTCAATAATCGCCAATCAGGGTCCAATCCCCGCCACTGTCTGTAGAGCATTTGTACGTTCTCCACGTGATCGCTGTTGTGACTGTAAACTAAGTCACTGGAGAGGCACTAAAGCTGATGAGATAGACGTCTTTATTCATCACAAAAGGGCATTCTCATGAAGACACCCCTGGTAGAGGCTTTCAAACCCAAAGGTACATCACATTTTTATACCCTTAAGATCAAAGGTAACAATTGTCAGAGCTGTCTCTGAGTACACAAGTATCCTGAGTAGACAAAAAGTATTGATTGCCTATACCTGCGACTATGTTTGATATGCGAAGGAACAGCACCCATCTGGTCTGCTAGCTTGCACTGAAGTCACAATGGTGTAATTGATTTTGCCATGTTGCCTCATTTGATGCAATCTAATTAATATAATCCCTGTTGTTTTAACATTTGGTTCTTGCATATTCAATCTCTTAGTCTGTGGAGCAGCCTGTGCTTTTAATTTCAATTTACTGCTTGCAAATTACAAAGAACAAATTGAAGGCTAATTGCAAGCTTCCTGAATTTACACACATTTACAGAACTGAAGCCTGGTAGTATCTACTATATTCACATAACTCCAGAATACTCCCTAACAACTACATGGGTCTCCCCTGGGTGCTCTGGTTTCCTCCCACAGTCTAGAGATGTACGGCTAGAGTTAGTAAATTGTGAGCATGCTATGTTGGCATCAGAAGTGTGGTGACACTGGTAGGCTGCCCAGCATAATCCTCGCTGATTTCACTTTGATGCAAATGACATATCACTGCAGGTCAGTGGGACTAGGCAGAAAATGGTTCGGCACAGCCAAGAAGGGCCAAAAGGCCTGTTTCTGTGCTGTAGTGTTTTCTATAGTTTCTATGGTTTCTATGGTGTGTTTTGATGTACATGTGACAAATAAAGCTAATCGTTAGATATTCCACAGGTAATGCGACAACACTCATCTACCTCTGCAACACCTTTTCTCAACTATGTGCCTGCAACTGTTGTGCCAGACATTCCCAGATTGGAATATGCTGCTTTTTTCTCCAGCTAAACTTTGTGATTCCTAGAGCTTTCACTTATGCCATAAACTTTGCATCCCTGAAGGTCTTTCAAATTGATTTCCCGCTTCCTCAACCCCAACATCCCTCTACAAGTAGTGTCTGTGCTTTCAACTGCCTTAAGCTCTGCTATTCAACTCCTAAATACCTTTTCTGATCCAACCTGCTTCCTTCTCAAAATATTTAAAAAATGTTGAAAATACTCAGTAGGACAGAGGTAATATTGAGCCTGATGACCTTTCATCAGTTTCATTGATTTAAGGTGATTAACTTGACCTGTTAACGCTGTTTCTCCTTCACAGATGCTGGCAGACAGCTGGAGCATTTCTAGTATTCTACTATTATCTTTCAAGTCTTGAGCACCTGCACTTTTTTTTTGCTTTTTTTTAACCTTTACCTCTTTGACTTTGTCTCACAGCCTTACAGCTATACACAATATCTCTTTCTCTCTCTCTCTCCCTTTCCTTCTCCCTCTCCCCCACCACCCCTCTTCCCCTCCACTTCCCCTCCCCCTCCGCCCCTCTTCCCCCCTTCCCCTCCCCTCCGCCCCTCTTCCCCCTCACTTCCCCTCCCCTCTCCCCTTCTCCCCTCCCCCTTCTCCCTCTTCCTCCCTCTTCCTCCCTCTTCCTCACTCCTACCCCTCTCCCCCTGCCCCCTCTCCCACCCCCCTGCCTCCCTCCCCAGACTTATGCATGTAATCTTTCTTTGCCTTTGCATTACTCCTTATTTCTACTGTATCTGCACTCCTTCAGTCTTTCTCTCAGCTCCATTTTCCTCCCTTTCAACCTGATTTCCCAGCCTAGTTTCTCCATAGTACCCAGATGCTGGGAGGCTTGTACCATCTCAGATTGTGGGTATTTGTCTCTGACTGCCACTGGCTGTCTGCTACGTTGATGCCCTCTGAATGCTGGCCTTTCTCTCTCTATCCTAGTATGCACTCTGCCCAAATTCTGTAACCAGCGGCAGACACCACCTTCTTTAAGAGACTCCAGGAAATCCTGAAGAGGATCAGCCACCACTTGGCTTTGACTGATGTGGGAGATTGCCATCCCAAGTGCTTTGCTGTGGATTGGTATACAGCAGTGATGAGTTCTGGTGAGGAAGACATCTCAACTGGCCACTGTGGAAGTGGGAACATCTCTACTGGCCACGATCATCACAAAACCTATTGAGTGGAGCCTTTCACAAACTGAACCATTTGACTTCCATTCATCTAAATCTCAGCAGAAATGTGCTTCAAACATGAATCCTCACAACTGGGTCAAAGAAGCTGTAAAAGAAGCACATGGTTCCTGCAGTCAACCACAGGGAAAAGTCTGGCTGGGGTACTTCTCCATCACCTCTTTGTAGTGGCCAAGGATCTGATTTCTAAATCATAGTCTGAAATCTCGATGTAGAGTGGACATAACCTTCATCAGCAATAACTTCAAGACAAATTCATGATGCAGCCACAATCCCTGTACAGTGTCTTTCTCAGCCGTTTTAAAGCCTTGGACTCCTTCAATGCACAGCACCACCCTCAAATTCAGATCCTTACAAAAATTAGACTAATTTTTATGCTTGCTTTATCAACACATGCATGCCATAATCCTCAACTACTCGTCCACAATAGACTCAATTTCTCTGAGGACTGCTGTCAATAAATCAAGCATATTTTTGTCTACACCTTTTGTGTTACAGTGCTTCATCTCACCTCCAGCAAGCTTCTAGTTGGAGTTGAACTTCATCTAAAGGATCAATGGAAAACTGATTGACAGCACTGTACTGTAACGGTAAACACAACACCTTACAGCACAGGTGACCCGTGTTCAATTCCCGCCGCTGCCTGTAAGGAGTTTGTAGTTTCTCCTCATGACCACATAGGTTTCATCCGGTTTCCTTCCACAGTCCATAGACATACCAGTTCGAGGTTGATTGGTCATTGTAAATTGTTCTGTGATTGGGCTAGGATTAAATTGGGGGATTGCTGGGAGGTGTGTCTCGAAGGGCTGGAAGGCCTAGTACACGTTGTACCTCAATAAATAAAAGTTTAAAAAGATCTATGGTCCTGCTCTTCAGAATTGAGAAAACCTCAATTTTAATATTCAAGCAGCATCACTCCCTCCACAGCCTAGAACTTTGTGGTCATGTTCCAAGTCTGGTCCGGAATTGCGCCACAACCGACAAAAAAAAAATTGCACCTGGATTTACTTCAGTAAACTTGTTATGTCTTCTCATAAGAAGAAACTAATTATCACACTACAAATTTACTATTCAGAAATGCTAATAGTATATAATGGAAAAACTTGAAGGGAATTGGGTAGACTAAATTTTTTAAAATATATTATCGATGTACAAATGCCTGGTACATTTTCTATTGGTCAGTTAACATCTGGTGCTTTGATAAGGGCAATCTTTGAACATGTTAGCTGATTGTGGTCCCTGACTAAAGGTCATGGCACACATCTGATCTAGCCTGTGCTATACTTGAAGGGATGTGATATATGATGCTAGGAATGAGAATATGTTCCAAATCTCATTCCTTTAGAGTCTTACCTTCATTAAAACAAGAAAAAAATAGTTGAAAATTATTCAGTCAATATGCTAGAATTCGGAAATCACTCCTAAATTCTTTGATTATCAAGTCATTATTCTTAACCTTCATTGGCTCAACACTATTTTTCTCTGACTACCTCTCTAAGATGCAGTTCTGAGTACTTTCCAATGCAAACTTTGCTGTATCCTTGCTTGTTATTTTTGCAGCAAACTGCTTGCGTAAACACTTTCTTTGGCTTTGTACAGCAAGCCGGCAATCATTAAGATGGAAACAAGTGTCGAATTTTTGAATGCATTACCCTCAGCGTGCGCAGTCTAAGATTTATGTGCCTGAATCTGTACTTCTTCCAGCTCCAGTTATGAATATGCCATCATTACCATTGACCAAAAATCCTACAAAACTGAAATGCAGTCACCTGTTGTGACTCATTGGTACATATATTCCAGGATCTCTAGGGTATGGCTGGCTATACTATAAATGTTCATATTTTTTCTTAGACCAAATCCATACAGCAAGAGAATAAATATGTTTGGGGTTTATATCAGGCAGTTGAGATGCCGGGCCTACGATGTCTCAGATCATTTTCACATCTTGATTAAATTTTCATCTGACTCCTTGGTCCTTAATTTGAAAGATATTTTTTCAGTTTGATAAATTCCTCGAAGGCCCATTTTAACCTTTCTACTGTTTGGGTAATTAAAAAAAGATCCTCCTTAGAGTGGTCTACCTTCAATTAATCATTGTCACAGAGGTCTTGCTTTTTGGAAAAAAAGGAAAGAAATGATGCGAGATTACATCTCAAGGCAATTCCAGCTCCTAACTGATAATCATTATGAAGGTCACTGTGCTGAATCTGAGGCTACCATAGTGGGTGTCTGGTTGGAATTGAACATGCAATATCTCCCTCTAAAAGTGTTGAAACAGAATTCTAGATTCCTGCAACTTTAGGGTCAGATTTTCAAATGCAACTAAATAAATCCTTTAAACTGTCTAGAAGCATTTCACAAGAGAGATTGTCTGACAACATTTAAAATTTTATTTGACACTGTAAGGCACAGATCTGGACTACATTTCCTACTTCTGCAGTGTTAGTTTTGTTTCACAAGCAATTTTAAACTGGGCCTTAGAGTCTTACACTGAAGAATCAGCTTTGACACCCAAACAGTACTTTTCATCATTATGATAGCATACTTGCTATGTCTACTCCGCTGTGTAATAGTCAGCAGAGAGCATAGCCCTTTGCAAGGGAATACACAAACATATTCTGAATTTGAAGTACTGCAATGAAATTATATTTCTTGTCTCTTGGTCATGGAAAGGGATGTCACCAGCAAGATATTACAATTTCAGGGGCATTTTCACCTCACTGCCTATCCAAATTTCCAGTCTGTTACCATAGTAATCTACTGACAATAGGTTTAAATGGCTAATTAATATTTATTGGATGCTGTACAAGTAGCCACCACAACAGTTTACTTCTCCATGTTGTGCTGCTATGGCCGGTAGTTTATCCATCTATCATTTGAGAACTATGTCATGAATACATTAGCATTTGGTGTCCTGCATATTCCAGCATTCACTATTCAAACATGCATATTTTAAAATTACTTATAATTCTATGGCTACCGATGGTGAGGCTACAGCTCATTCTAAAGGGGTAAGCTGACTGAAGAAAGGAGACTGCTGACTTGAATCCCAAGATAACTTTGTGGAAGAGAATTTAATTTAAAACGATGCTGGAGAAGTAGGTTTCCATTGCTGTCACATTACTCATAGCATTCTAATGGAGCAATCATTACAAAGAATGACACTTGATATCTGCTCCTTCTCATGCACTTTACTACCTCTCACTCCAAGTTAATGAAAATCTGATATCACACAACTAAGTGGTGCCTATTCAAAGTTCAAAGTTCAAACTTCAAAGTCCAGAGGCAATTTATTGTTGAAGTACATATATGTCACCATATGGAACGCTGAGATTTGCTTCTTGTGGGCAATAGAATCAATGAAAGGCCACACCCAATAGGGTGGACAACAGCCAATGTGTTAAACAAAACAACAAACTGTGCAAATACAAAAAGAAAAAGAAGATAAGTAAAAATAATAAATAAACAGTAAATATTGGGAACACAGGTCCTTGAAAGTGAATCTACTTCAGTGGGAACGGTTCAGTAATGGGACGAGTGAAGTTGTCTCCTTTGGTTCAAGGGCCTGATGGTTGAGGGGTAATAACTGTTTCTGAATCTGGTGGCGAGGGTCCTGAGGCTCTTGTACTTTCTTGCTGACGGCAGCAGTGAGAAGAGAGCAAAGCCTAGATGGTGTGGTTCCTTGATGATAGATGCTGCTTTCCTGCAACAGTGCTCCATGAAGATGTGCTCAATGGTGGGCTTGGTTTTACCCATGGTGGACTGGGCCGTGTCCACTGCTCTTTGAAGGCTACTCCATACAAAGGCATCGGTGTTTCTATCCCAGGTTCTGATGCAGCCACTCAATATACAAGTTTTAGATGTCATGCTGAACCTTTCAAAGTTTGAAGGAAGTAGAGGTGCTGCTATGCTTTCTTTACAATTGCACATGTGCTGTGTTCAGGACAGATTCTCAGAAATGAGGATACCGAGGAATTTAAAACTGCTGACCTTCTCCACCTCTGATCCCCAATGAGGACTAACTCATGGACCTCTGGTTTCTCCTCCTGAAGTCAATAATGAGCTCCTTGGTCTTGCTGACATGGAGTGAAAGCTTGTTGTCGCACCACTCAGCCAGATTTGCAGTCTCCCTCCAATTTGCTGATTCATAACCACCCTTGATTCTGCTAATGACAGTGGTGTTGTTGGTAAACCTAAATATGGCATCGGAGCTGTGTTTTGCCTTACAATCATAAATATAAAGCAAGTAGGGGAGGGGGCTAAGCTCACAACGTGGCACTGCGCAGGTGCTGAGGGCGATTGTGGAGAAGACGTTGCCGGTCTGAAATGGCTGGGGTCTGAAAGTGAGAAAATCCAAGATCCAGTTGCACGAAGAACATAGTGAGGCCAAGGAGTCGAAGATTATTGATTAATTCTGAGGGGATGATAGTAGTGATTTGCACTTCTCTCTATTGAATTAACTGACACATCCCAAGTGACCAAGGGCCTTGCAGTTGCTGTCGACGTCAGCACGTAAAACTTATAGGAAATTGCCAGCAATGATGCTTATAAAGTCATCCAATAGTTCCCCTGATCACAGTTGACATCCAACAACAGCTGTGCACTGCATTTTCCTTTTATCTGTGTGAGGCATACTTTATGTCATGACTTTTGCTTACACCACCGTTTTTGCTATTGGTCATCATGTGCACACCATTCCCCACATTATTTACAATCAACAGTGATGCCAGATGGCAAAATCAATATGAAACCAAAACCAATAACTAGGTTTTAATGAGAATTATAGAAATCCCTTAGGGGCGAGACCTGTTGGCATTGTATGTTATATTGTTTAGTCTTGTTTTAATGACATTTTCAGCTTTGACCTAATTCCGGAGCCAGATGACAGATAGTTATGTGCAAGGCAGCTTGTCAACTGGTACAGTTTCTGTATCACACAATGATACAGTCTGACAGGGCACTCTTGACAGGGCTCCTGTAGAAAGTTGTTAAAATGGGAGCACGGAGCCTTGCCTGCCTCAGTCTCGGAAAGTGTAGGATGCTGCTGTACCTTCTTGACTAGTGAGGAGGTGTTGTGGATCCAGGTTAGATTGTCAGTTAAGTGCATGCCACAGAACTTTGGGCTCTTCACTCTATCCACAGCAGGCAGAGCTATTGGTATGCAATGGAGAGTGGTTGACTAGTGCCTTCCTGAAGTCCGCAAACATCTCTTTTGTTTTGTTCATGTTGTTGCTCTGGCACCATTTGGCAAGCCTTTCTCAGACCTTGTTTGATGTTCTTGCACAAATCTTTAACATTTTGACTTTTGGTTTCTTGCTCCATTTCTTGCAAATAATCCTTAAATCCTTAAGCTCACACTCTGGAATCTGTTAACTTCTCTTTCTGCTAAACCTTGGTCTTTTAAACTTTGTCTACTGACACTACCCTCTGAATTGCTGGATATATGTTGGTGATATCTTTTTGTACAGTTGCAATCTTCCTCCTAGTTACTTGGCTGAAATCTCTTCACTGCCCTGCTCTCAAAAATTGTCAAGTGTTTTTTTCACAACTCAGTGTCTTAAAGCAATTAATTAATTGAATCATAGAAATCAGAATGCAATTCAGCCTGATCTCCCCACGTTGGTTATTACAATGTCAAATCAATCCCAAACTCCTGCCTTTTATCTATAGACTGGAGACTTCACATATTGGGAATTTATCTACTGACCCATCGGAATCTTTTATTGAAATTGTTTGCACATCATGTCAGATAGTGAATTATGATTACAATAAGGCATTGCAATTTTTTTCTATGTGTCTCAAGTTCTTTTTCCAATAACTTTGAATCCTCCCACCAGTAGAAGCGATTTTTAAAAATTATCATTTATTCTTTTCAAACCTCTATATAATGCCTCCTTAACTTTCTCTGGCCCAGTGAAGAACAGTCCAATTCCTCCAGTCCCTCAAACAAACTAAAGTCCTTCAAACCTGGCACCTTACAGCAGTCTCTGCGGTCTCCAAAATCTCTATGCTCCTACTTAAAGCATAGTGTCGGAAACAGAACACATTGCAGCAAGCCCTCTGGCAGTCCTAGGCTCGCATACACCTGCTGTAAATCTGAGACCTACCAAGTGACAGATGGCATTGCATCTGCCATGCTGCTCCATTGTTGGCAGCAGGACCCAGTCTTTATGGGGCATCCTAGCATTATATTGGGGAATCCTCCTTCCTGGTCCTTTGACAGCTCAGAACTTTTTAACTCTTAATTTCATTCTCAATCTGTAGATTTTTTTAAAAAGGGAGAGAATTATTTTACCTTACTTCAAATTATTTCTCTGCATTTTAATATTTTTTTCGGTAACTTTTTTTATATTTTTAATTTTAAAATATCAACACATCAGTGCAACAGAAGGTGCTGGAAACTATGGAGAGAAATGAATAGTCGATGTTTTCTCCATAGATGCTGCCTGAACTGCAAAGTTCCTCCTTTGCTTTCTGTGCGGCTCCAGGTTCCAGCATCTGCAATCTGCAGAATCTGAATGTCTGTGATATTCAAAAATCTATCAGATTATGGGTTTTGGCAAGAAGCAAGGTTTCATCCCAGTTGTTTGATACCAAGACCTCATCACCCAATACCAGAGTGTGGAGGGAAAGCATGAGCAAGGGAGTTCCCAACATCTGGCATAGGTGGGGATTCTGGGAATCAACACAGGGCTTCGGGCATCCTCCAGGAGCAATCAGTTCTTATGTGCCAGACACACTTCACCAAAGCTCAGTGTGCCTTCTTTCAGGCTCCATGTCCTTTACTGAAGACCTTCCTTTTCTGAAAAGCCAATGGTGAAAATATTGCACTGGGATTCATTAACATGATAAATGAAAAATTGGATTGGCGACACGTGAAAAGTAATGGCTGCATGGTTTCACCTGATGTCACGTCAAGCCAAATTCCCCACCGCTACCTGTAAGGTGTTTGTATGTTCTCCCCATGACCATGTGAGATTCCTCCAGGTGCTCTAGTTTCCTCCCACATTCCAAAGATGTATGAGTTAGTAGGTTAATTGTCACATGGTGTAATTGGTGGGGGGGGGAGGCACATGCTCATTGGGGGGGAGGGGAAGGGCCTGTTACTGTGCTGACTCTCTAAGAAAATATTGGCTGAGAATGCCTCGAGCCTCATCCACACATTGTGTTTGATTAACGGAGTGCTGAAAATGGATTCCAACATGGTCTTAGAAGAAGAAAAGTATTCAGGAATCCGCAAATGATCACAATCCAGCAGATAGTACGTCATAAACCTAAACTGGATTTAGCTGTAGGCTTCTATAGCTAAATAATTGTCAGTGTTTCTGTGCATGCCGTATATTAAGATTAGACACCATTGATTAATAATGGTAGATATCCAAAATCTTGGGTATGATTTTAGAATTTTTCATTCACACCATAACTATTTGAATTTCACCACATCACTGCTGATGTCACTTGGGCCCTGATCTGAAGCATTTTCCATCCACCTCACCCACCCCTTAATCCTTGGACACCATCAAACCTGTCTCCCAGTCACGTATCCAGTGCCTGATGAGTCAACTGATTCAAGGCATGAGTCTCCCTACCCACCATCTACTCAAACTCCAATATAGTGAACCATCAGTTCCCTTTCCACAAGCAATATTCATTTTGGAGCCAGTGCAAGAAAGTGCTTATATATGCTTTATTCTGAGTAGTGTGTAATATCTTGGTTTTTTGTGATATTAGTAAAGTAGCTTTACTGAAGAGGGTGAGATTGAATATATAAAATCGGTGTTAAACCTCTGTACAATTCCAGTTCAAGATGCCTGCATTGGGACTAAAGAATTTCAAGCCACCCCCACCTCCTCACTCCATCATAGAGGAACATATCTCATTCATTGTTCAGGACAATGGCACATGTTTTGACTAAATTTTAACACTTTTCTACACAAAAAAAAACAAGCTTTGTACACGTTTTTGGACGCTTGAAGTACATTACATCTGTAAAGTCCGAACAAGTCAGATAAACATATAAATATGTCATACATTTCCTGTCTATACATTACTGCCATTTGTCATTTGTTACTTCCATGAGGCAAGAATCTTCAACACTTCTTGCCTCATCTTAGAAGGGAAAACAGTATTATTTTTCCAGTGATTCATCACTGCTTTTTGTCTGCTTCAACCACCACCCATAGCAGCCCTTTCCAATCAACCCATGGGCGATTTCATTCACAAAACAACAACTTGGAAGGTCACTTCGGAGGATTGTTTGGGAGTGGCATATAAGCTAGACCAGGTAATCAGAATCAGGTTTAATATAATCAGCACATGTCCTGAAATTTGTTGTCTTTGCAGTAGCAGAATAATGCAATATATAATAACAAAAAAAAAGACATCGATGGTTTCATTCTCTAGGCTTTTCATTGGGCCAGTCAATATCTTGTTCAAATCCACCATTGCTTCCTTGGTTTTGTACTAAATGTATATATATTTCAAAAACAGAAAGAAGATCAAACATTATTAACCTTGCTGATCATTACTTTGGTTTTTAATGATCAAGAAATTAAATAAGTGTAAATTAGTGCAACTGCAGATGAATTTTGGCATATCTGCAGCCTTCGATCTCTCATCCTTTCATTCCGATCAGAAATATTCTACTTCTCATAAAGATTTTACGGATTTCATAATCAAAATATACTGCTAGGCATTCTTCTGCCTACATTCCAAGCGTCTATTGCCTTTACGCTCACAGTTTGCAATGTCCACTAATTTGGTGACTTTACTAGCACACTCTAAATTCTACTTGCAAACGAGTAATCCTTCTGAAAGTAAACACCAACACATGCCTGCATTTTATGTAATTTATAAAATGTCATTGAAAGAGAAAAACATGTGTAAATTCAAGAGACTACCCAACAAAATTTAACATCAAGCTGCATAGAATGGTGTTGGAAAAGTTGGTCCAAAGCTTGGCTGGGGAAGTAGATTTAAAGGAGTATCTTAAAGTCGATAATGGGAGAGATTTCAAGAGTCAATTTGAGAAATTGAAGTTTCAGCGAAGGGGAATAGTGAGACCAAGGAGGGAACTTACCAGAATCAATCAGAGGCATATGCGAGATAGATGTCAATCAAACCAAAATAAAATGCAGAATTTAGCTAGAAATAATGAAACACCGGGTACTTTGGGCACTTCAGGTCAGTGAGCTGAGCATGCTATGCATAACTTTTTTGAACGCCTGGTTGAGAAAAATGTCAAAACTATTTTCCGATGCCTCGAACCACTTGAAAAATGTTTTAAATAATATTTTAGATAATTAAATGAGCTCTTTAGAGGGAAAATGTAACATTTGTACTGTAATCTTGTGCTATTTTTTCCAAACAACTCAATAGATTTTCCAGCCCATATTCTTTGGTTGTGCTTTAAAAGTGAACTTGAGCTGCTGCAGAATAATAGTTTGCTGTATGATATTTCTCTGTCCAGCAACAGCTGCTTGGGTTGCTGATAATGCATGTATTGAACACATTGTCTGTGATTCTAATAGCTGTAGCCAGCTGTTTAGTGAAGAGCACAGTATACCAATTAGAAATGCAGACAGTGTAGCTCCCTAATGGCTCGGCAGGTTTATCGAGTGAGAAGCTGAGCGGTGTGGGTAGGTCAGCTATTCCCAGATGATGCACAGTTCTGCTCTGAAATGCTGATCTCAGCTGCCTTGGTGCTAAGGCTTCTAGGCATACTTTGAATGCTCTTGAAAGCAGCATTCACTTTCACCCATTAGTGTAAAATATAATTCAATCATAGTTCGAAGTGGACTACTCAGCCTATTATGCTTGTGCTGACAACTTAAATTGCCACAGTTCACTGGTCGTTTCCTAGTGTGTTACAGAGATCGTAGAACAGTACAGCACAGGAACTGTCCTTTCTGCCTGAGCCTATGCAGACAATGATGCCAAATGAAACCATTCTCGTCTATCTGCCTAGGATCCATGTCACTCCACACTCCTTCTGATCATATGACTGTCTAAATGCCTCTCAAGCACTACATAAACAGTCATGTCTGCTTCTTTCTTCCTTTATTAATCTTTTTGTTGATTTAGAAAGAACATATATACAAACAAGAGGAGAATTCTCTCAAATATATATATCAACAACAATACAAACAGAAAGTGAAATAGACATTATCAAAATCATACATAGCATTAAGCAAATATGTAATATATAATTAAAAAAGATAACTAATTATCCTCTTATCAATTCATAGAGAGAGAAAAAAAACTTTAAATTTTTAAAATGAGAAGCAAAAAAACACTACACTATAAGAAAAAATGGAAAAAAAAGGGACTGGGCAGTCCATTCTGAGAATATGACTTTCTAATCAAATCTAAAACTTCGAAAAAAATAATAGGAAGAGTAATAAGTCAAATCAAATGAAAATATTGAATAAAAGGTCGTCAGATTTGCTCAAATTTAAAAGATGTCCAACTTCTTATTTTCTCTAAACTTAAACAGGACATAATGGAGGAAAGCCAAAAAAAATGACAGTAGGTGGATTAGAATCCTTCCACTTCAATAAAATGGCTCTCCTAGCCAATAAAGTTGAAAAGGCTATCATACGTTGAGCGGAAACAGGAATATTTCCTGCTTCCGATGGGATAATCCCAAAGATTGCCGTACGTAAATTAGGTTGTAGGTCCAGATCCAAGTCTTTTGATAGAGTTTTAAAAACATCTCTCCAAAAATTATCTAGCTTTATACAAGACCAAAACATATGAGTTAAAGTAGCCACCTCAATACTACATCTGTCACAAACAGGATTAATGTTGGAAAAAATACGTGCTAGTTTATCCTTTGACATATAGGCCCGATGCTCTACCTTGAACTGTATCAAGGAATGATGGGCACAAATAGATGAGTTATTAACCAAATGAAAAATTTTTCTCCATTGATTATCTGATAATGACTCTTGAAATTCCAGTTCCCAAGCACGCTTAATTTTATCGTTAGGTATCATTCGTAAATTCAATAACCATTTATAAATTACAGCTATCAATCCTTTTTGAAGTGGTTTAAGCTGAAAGAGAGCATCTGTCATATTAGGTGGATAAGCAGAAGGGTAATCTGGCAGCAAACCACGTAAGAAATTTCTAATTTGTAGATATCTAAAAAAGTGTACATTAGATAAATCATATTTATCCACTAACTGAGAAAAAAAATTAAACAATCCCCTAAAAGCAAATCTGAAAAAGTTGTTATTCCCTTGGTTTTCCAAATTAAAAAGGCCTTATCCAAAATTGATGGTTTTAAAAAAACAATTGAGATGGATATTACTAGAAAGAACAAAATTATTTAACTAAAAAAATCTACGAAACTGAAACCAAATTCTTAATGTATGTTTAATAATGGGATTAAAATCTTGTCTACTAATCTTAGAAAACAAAAAGGGAAGAGGAGCTCCCAGTAAAGAGGCCAAAGAGAACTCGGTCACCGAGTTTTCCTTCAAATCCACCATGAAGGACATTCATGTATATCTGAATAATGAATCCAAAAAGTAATATATCGAATATTAATTGCCCAATACTACATTTTAAAATTTGGCAAAGCCATACCACCATCCTTTTTTAATTTCTGTAATAAAGGATTACTCAATCTAGGATTTTTATTATTCCAAATATAAGATAATAGAGTCTATTCTGTCAAAAAAGCATTTTAGGAACAAAGGAAGGAACTGCCTGAAATGTATATAAGAATTTCGGTAGAATTATGATTTTAATAGCATTAATTCGACCTATTAATGACCATTTAGAAAGCATTTGTTGAGTGTAATCAATTAATGGGAGAAAATTATATTTATAGAGGTCCTTAAAATTTTTAGTAATTTTAATACCAAGATAAGTAAAGTAATCATTAGCAATACTAAAAGGTACTTGATGATTTTGATCCGAGTAATTATTAATGGGAAATAACTCAATTTATGTAAATTTAGTTTATATCCAGAAGAACTACTGAATTCAGAAAATATAGAAAACATAGAAGGAATAGATTTTAAACGCAAACAACAGGAATTCTGCAGATGCTGGAAATTCAAGCAACATACATCAAAGTTGCTGGTGAACGCAGCAGGCCAAGCAGCATCTATAGGAAGAGGCGCAGTCGACATTTCAGGCCGAGACCCTTCGTCAGGTCCTGATGAAGGGTCTCGGCCTGAAACGTCGACTGCGCCTCTTCCTATAGATGCTGCTTGGCCTGCTGCGTTCACCAGCAACTTTGATGTATGTTGTTGAAGGAATAGATTTCCTAGGATCTGAAATATAAACTAACAGGTCATCTGCATACAATGAAACCTTGTGTACTTTGTCCCCTCTCTTAATACCCTGAACAGTATTAGAATCTCTAAGAGCAATAGCAAGGGGCTCTAAAGCCAAGTTAAAATAATAAAGGGCTAAGAGGACATCCCTGTCTAGTACCCCTGTATAATCTAAAGTCAGGAGATTTATGATTATTAGGTATAACTGCAACCATAGGGGCGTGGTAGAACTATTTGATCCAGGAAATAAATCTCGGACCAAAATTAAATCTTTCGAAAACCTCAAATAAGTAAGACCACTCCACCCTATCAAAGGCTTTCTCTGCATCAAGAGAAACAACACATTCAGATTCTTTAGCTGGAGAAGAGTGAATAATGTTTAATAATTGTCGAATATTAAAATGTGAATATCTATTTTTAATAAATCCAGTTTGATCATTGGACATAACACTAGGTAAAATACTCTCAAGTCTATTAGCCAAGATCTTAGAAAGAACTTTAAAATCCACATTCAGTAGCAAGATTGGTCTATAGGAAGTGCATTCAGCTAAATCTTTTTCATTTTTAGGAATTAATGAGATTGATGCTTTATAAAAAGTTTTCTGGAAAACCCCAAAGGATATAGAGTCAGTGAAAATTTGACATAAATGAGGTGTAAGTATTTCAGTGGAAGTCTTATAAAATTCCACTGTATATCCATCCGGTCCCAGAGCCTTACCTGGTTGGGAAGAGGATATAGCCCTTGCATCAACCCCTTCCAAGAACCTCCCATTCTCTGTGTAAATAAAATGGCCTGCATATCTCCCACAAGCTACAGGCACACCTCAAGGATTGTTACTTAGTTCACTGCTCTATTCCTTCTACACAAGAAGGTGGTATCCATCATTCATGCTACTCACCATTCAGGACAAGTCCTCTTCTTGATGCTAACATCAGGGAGGAGATGCAGGAAACGGAATTGAATTGACTTCATTTCTTACATCTTTCACATACATGAGGAGTAAATATATTTACGTTACATGTCCGTCTAAATGTGCAATGTGAAATCATGGTCATTTATAATAATTAGAATAAATAGAACAGTCAATGTAACATAGAAGTACACTCAGATCGGCGTGAGTTAATCAGTCTGATGACCTGGTGGAAGAAGCTGTCCCAGAGCCTGTTGGTCCTGGCTTTAATGCTACAGTACTCTTTCCCAGATGATAGCAGCTGGAATAGATTGTGGTTGGGGGTGACCTCGGGTCCCCAGTGATCCTTTGGGCCCTTTTTTCACACCTGTCTTTATAAATGTCACACACTCAATGATTTAGGAACAACTTCTTCCATTCAACCATCAGATTTCTGAATAATCCATGAACCCTTGCCATCTGATTCCTAAATGGACATTGAACCCTAAACACTGCCTCACTTTTTTATATAATTTCTGTTTTGCACTATTTTTAATCTAATTATTGAATATACATATATATACTTATTATTGTAATTGATTTACCTATTTATTTCTTTACGTTCTATATTATGTATTGCATTGTACTGCTGCTGCTAAGTTAACAAATTTCACGACACATGCCGGTGATAATAAACCTGATTTTGATTCTGAATACTAACTTGTTATTCATTTTCTTTCACATTATTTTATTATGACTCTTCATCTCATGCTCTCAATATTTACTGCTTATTTATTTATTTATTATTGCTTCTTCTTTATGTATTTGCACAGCTTGTTGTCTTCTGCACTGTGGTTGAACACTCCAGTTGTGTGGCCTTTTATTGATTCTGTCATAGTTACTATACTGCAGGTTTGTTTGATTATGCCCACAAGGAAATGAATCTCAGGGCTGTATATGGTGACATATAAGTACTTTGATAATCAACTTTCTAAACTTTACCTGTATCCACTTGCCTTCTCAAAATTTCTACTGAAATGGTATCCGCTAAGCTTTAGGCATTACTTTCCAGTTATAAGAGATCAGTGGAAAAATACATTTAATTTTCTCTGTAGTGACTTCTTTTTTTCAATTATTGTTTCAAGCTCCATCCATTGTATATTGTAGACCATAAGGTACTGCAGCAAAATTTAGCCATTTGGCCCATTACATCTGCTCCACCAATTCATCATGGCTGATTCAATTTTTCTCTCAGCCCGAATCTCCTGCCTTCTCCCTGTATCCCTTCATGCACTAACCAATCACAAATCTATCAGCTTCTGCCTTAAATATACATAAAGATTTGGCCCCCACAGCTGCCTGTGGCAAAGTATTCCACAGATTCACCAATATCTAGCTGAAGAAATTCCACCTCATCTCCGTTCTAAAAGGACAACCCTCTATTTTGAGGCTGTGCCCTCTGGTCTTAGATTCTTCCACCATAGGAAACATCCTCTCCACATCTACTCTATCAAGGCCTTTCACCATTTGATAGGTTTCAATGATGACATCCCTATTATTCTGAATTATAGTGAATACGGGCCCAGAGCCATCAAACACTCTACATATGACAAACCATTCAGTACTGGAATCATTTTTGTGAACCTCCTTTGTACCCTCTCCAGTTTCAGCACATCCTTTCTAAGATAAGGCGCCCAAACCTGCTCACAATACTCCAAGTGAGGCTTTGTTATGGATTAATATATAATGGGTGGCTTTGGATGGTTTCAAAAATGTAAAATCCTGACGAAGGGTTCCGGCCCGAAACGTCGCCCGATCTTTTCCACTGATGCTGCCTGACCTGCTGAGTTCCTCCAGCGTGTTGTGAGTGTTGCTTTGACCCCAGCATCTGCAGATTATTTTGTGTTCAAAAATGTAAAGTCCAAAATCAATAAATCTTTCAGTTAGGAAAGGAAAAGAGTTCCTACTGATTATTATCCACCAACCCTTCCAAAGAATGTAAGGGAAACAAATGATTGGAGATTAAGTTTGGTTTTAAAAAAAGGCTTCCATGTCTGGCACATGAGAACCTGCAATTTATATCAAGCATTAATTACATAATGGTTAGTGTGATGGTAACAATTTCATTAGCCCTAGGCATATAAAATTCCCAAAATGTCTTCAGCACAAAATACTTGGCTGCATTTAATCCTCAAGAGAAGACTGGTGTGTGAAAAAACACTTCGGAGTTTAGTCATAGTCATAGTCATAGTCATACTTCATTGATCCCAGGGGAAATTGGTTTTCGTTACAGTTGCACCATAAATAATAAATAGTAATAGAAATAGTAATAGTAATATTACTATTAGTAAATAGTAAATAGTAATAGTCATAGAAATAATAAATAGTAATAGAATAGTAATAGAAAATAGTAATAAATAGTTAAATAGTAATATGTAAATTATGCCAGTAAATTATGAAATAAGTCCAGGACCAGTCTATCGGCTCAGGGTGTCTAACCCTCCAAGGGAGGAGTTGTAAAGTTTGATAGCCACAGGCAGGAATGACTTCCTATGACGCTCTGTGATGCATCTCAGAGGAATGAGTCTCTGGCTGAATGTACTTCTGATCTTCTTCCTGAGGGAGTCCTTTGGGAAGAAAATGTAAATGTGTTTGTTGGATTGAAAGTGGAACCTTTTCCAGCAGCACTTTTTGGCAGCTGTCAATCCATCATTAAGGACCATCACCATCCAGGACATACCCTCTTCTCATTGCTATCATCGGGGAGGAGGTACAGGAGCCTGAAGACCCACACTTAATGTTTCAGTAATAGTTTCAATCCCTCCACCATCTAATTTCTGAATAGCCCTTGCACATGAACATATTACCACACTGTTCTGCTTTTGAGTTATTGATTTTTTTATTTTTTGTAGCTTATAGTAATTTTCATGTCTTGCACTGTATTACTGCCCCCGAACAACAAATTTCATGAGACAAAAGAATAGAATAGAATTTTATTGTCATTGCTCAAAGCAACAAGATTGCAGAGCTAATCCAGTCCATGCAAAACAGATATTTATAATGCATGTGCAACGGCTTAGATTATGAGAACACTCAGTCCTCTTTTATTGTCATTTAGAAATGCATACATGCATTAAGAAATGATACAATATTTCTCTGGAGTAATATCATAGAAAACAGGACAAACCGAAGACTAACATTGGCAGAACCACATAATTATAACATATAATTACAGCAGTGCAAAGCAAACCATAATTTGATGAAGAACAAACCATGGGCACGGTAAATAAAGTCTCAAAAGTCTCCGAGTCGATTGACTCCTGAGTCCCTGATAGCAGGCAGCAAAAGGGAGAAACTCCCTGCCATAAACCTCCAGGCACCGTCAACTTGCCGATGCCTTGGAAGCAGCCGACCACAGCCGACACTGAGTCCGTCCGTCCGAAAACTTCGAGCTTCCGACCAGCCTCTCCGATACAGCCTCCCGAGCGCCATCCTCTGCCGAGCGCCTTCAACCTCACCCCGGCTGCTGAAACACACAAAGCTGAGGATTTCAGGGCCTCCTACTCCGGAAGTTCCGGTTACCACACAGTAGCAGCGGCAGCGAAGCGGGTATTTCTGAAGTTTTCCAGATGTTCCGCTGTGCTCTCACGTCTGTCTCCATCAAATCAGAATTGTGCACAGTCCCCTACTTGACAGGTAACAGACATCACCACCGAAGTGGCCGCCCGCGATGCCGTCGCGCCGCTGTCTTCTCCTCCTCCTGGCTTAATTAATTTTTTTAAAATTCCCATATTTACATGCAACAAGTGACTTCGATAGTCCATAACACTCAAAGGCCATTGACAAGCTGAGGTGTAGCATTAATTGTTCACCTGCACAACAGCCCTCTGGAGAAGCTGTTTTACAGTCTAACAGTCTTGTCTAAGATGATTCTGTGTCTTCTATCAGGTGGCAGGAGATTGAGCAGTGTCCGCGATGGGAAGTGTCGAGCACGCCATAGGCATTGAGAATTGTAGATTGTCTCCAAGTCTGGTAGTTGAGTCCCAGTGATGTGCTGAACTGTCCTAATCGCCGGCTGGAGTGCCTTGAGATCTGCCTTGCTGCAGCTAGAGTACCACACGGTCATTACGTATATCAGTATGCTCTCTATATGCAGTGATTAAGTTTGGCCAGCAATTTTTGAGGCAGGTTAGCTCTTCTTATGCTCATCCTTAAATAATGGAATCATTTACAAACATATTTCAGAGACATTTATATATATTTACATGGGCATTTGATAGGCAAGGCATAGAAAGATATGGAATGGATGTAGATGGATAAAAGAGTCAGCACAGTTATGATGGGATGAAACATAGAAACATAGAAAATAGGTGCAGGAGTAGGCCATTCGGCCCTTCGAGCCTGCACCGCCATTTATTATGATCATGGCTGATCATCCAACTCAGAACCCCGCCCCAGCCTTCCCTCCATACCCCCTGATCCCTGTAGCCACAAGGGCCATATCTAACTCCCTCTTAAATATAGTCAATGAACTGGCCTCAACTGTTTCCTGTGGCAGAGAATTCCACAGATTCACCACTCCCTGTGTGAAGAAGTTTTTCCTAATCTCGGTCCTAAAAGGCTTCCCCTTTATCCTCAAACTGTGGCCCCTTGTTCTGGACTTCCCCAACATCAGGAACAATCTTCCTCCATCTAACCTGTCCAATCCCTTTAGGATTTTATACGTTTCAATCAGATCCCCCCCTCAATCTTCTAAATTCCAACGAGTACAAGCCCAGTTCATCCAGTCTTTCTTCATATGAAAGTCCTGCCATCCCAGGAATCAATCTGGTGAACCTTCTTTGTATTCCCTCTAAGGCAAGGATGTCTTTCCTCAGATTAGGGGACCAAAACTGCACACGATACTCCAGGTGTGGTCTCACCAAGGCCTTGTACAACTGCAGTAGTACCTCCCTGCTCCTGTACTCGAATCCTCTCGCTATAAATGCCAGCATACCATTCGCCTTTTTCACCGCCTGCTGTACCTGCGTGCCCACTTTCAATGACTGGTGTACAATGACACCCAGGTCTCGTTGCACCTCCCCTTTTCCTAATCGGCCACCATTCAGATAATAATTTGTTTTCCTATTTTTGCCACCAAAGTGGATAACTTCACATTTATCCACATTAAATTGCATCTGCCATGAATTTGCCCACTCACCCAACCTATCCAAGTCACTCTGCATCCTCTTAGCATCCTCCTCACAGCTAACACTGCCACCCAGGTTCGTGTCATCTGCAAACTTGGAGATGCTGCATTTAATTCCCTCATCCAAGTCATTAATATATATTGTAAACAACTGTGGTCCCAGCACTGAGCCTTGCGGTACCCCACTAGTCACCGCCTGCCATTCTGAAAAGGTCCCATTTATTCCCACTCTTTGCTTCCTATCTGCTAACCAATTCTCCATCCACATCAATACCTTACCCCCAATACCGTGTGCTTTAAGTTTGCACACTAATCTCCTGTGTGGGACCTTGTCAAAAGCTTTTTGAAAATCCAAATATGCCACATCCACTGGTTCTCCCTTATCCACTCTACTAGTTACATCCTCAAAAAATTCTATGAGATTCGTCAGACATGATTTTCCTTTCACAAATCCATGCTGACTTTGTCCGATGATTTCACCGCTTTCCAAATGTGCTGTTATCACATCTTTGATAACTGACTCCAGCAGTTTCCCCACCACCGACGTTAGGCTAACCGGTCTATAATTCCCCGGTTTCTCTCTCCCTCCTTTTTTAAAAAGTGGGGTTACATTAGCCACCCTCCAATCCTCAGGAACTAGTCCAGAATCTAATGAGTTTTGAAAAATTATCACTAATGTATCCACTATGTCTTGGGCTACTTCCTTAAGCACTCTAGGATGCAGACCATCTGGCCCTGGGGATTTATCTGCCTTCAATCCCTTCAATTTACCTAACACCACTTCCCTACTAACATGTATTTCACTCAGTTCCTCCATCTCACTGGACCCTCTGTCCCCTACTATTTCTGGAAGATTATTTATGTCCTCCTTAGTGAAGACAGAACCAAAGTAATTATTCAATTGGTCTGCCATGTCCTTGCTCCCCATAATCAATTCACCTGTTTCTGTCTGTAGGGGACCTACATTTGTCTTTACCAGTCTTTTCCTTTTTACATATCTATAAAAGCTTTTACAGTCAGTTTTTATGTTCCCTGCCAGTTTTCTCTCATAATCTTTTTTCCCCTTCTTAATTAAGCCCTTTGTCCTCCTCTGCTGAACTCTGAATTTCTCCCAGTCCTCAGGTGAGCCACTTTCTCTGGCTAATTTGTATGCTTCTTCTTTGGAATTGATACTATCCTTAATTTCTCTTGTCAGCCACGGGTGCACTACCTTCCTTGATTTATTCTTTTGCCAAACTGGGATTAACAATTGTTGTAGTTCATCCATGCAACCTTTAAATGCTTGCCATTGCATATCCACCGTCAACCCTTTAAGTGTCATTTGCCAGTCTATCCTAGCTAATTCACGTCTCATACCTTCAAAGTTACCCCTCTTTAAGTTCAGAACCTTCGTTTCTGAATTAACTATGTCACTCTCCATCTTAATGAAGAATTCCACCATATTATGGTCACTCTTACCCAAGGGGCCTCTCACGACAAGATTGCTAATTAACCCTTCCTCATTGCTCAAAACCCAGTCCAGAATAGCCTGCTCTCTAGTTGGTTCCTCAACATGTTGGTTCAAAAAACCATCCCGCATACATAGGATGAAGATCTTCAGAGTAGAATGTTGAGTCCATCTGGGTAGAGATTAGGAATAGTAAAGGGAAAAATAAAATCACTGGTGAGAGTTGTCTATGGGCCACCTAATAAAAATATTGCAGTGGCAGAGGCAATTAACCAAGAAAAAACTGAGGCTTGCAGAACGGAACGGCAGTTGTCATGGGGAATTTTAACTTCCACATAGATTGGGTGAATCAAGTTGGTCAAGGAAGTCTTGAGGAGGACTTCATAGAATGGATCCGTGATAGCTTTCTTGAGCAGCACGTTAGTGAACCTACAAGGGAAAATGCTACCTTAGATCTAGTCCTGTGTCATGAGACAGGTAAGATTAAGGATCTTGTAGACAGGGATCCTCTTGGAAAGAGTGATCATAGTATGACTGAATTTTGCATACAGATGGAGGATGAAATATCTTATGGTCTTATGGAAATAGTTAGATCTAAAACTAGTGTATTATGTTTGAACACGGGAGACTACAACAGGATGAGGGAGGAGTTGGCTAATGTGGATTGGGAGCACAGGCTATTTGGTAGGACAGTTGAGGAACAGTGGAATACTGTACTTTCAAAGAGATTTTTCACAGTGTTCAACAAAAGTATATTCCAGTCAAAAGTAATGACAGTAAGTGTGGGGAGAGCCAGCCTTGGATAACTAAGAAAATGAAAGATAGTATCAAATTAAAAGCTCATGTGTATAAAGTCACAAAGAGTAGTGGGAGACTGGAGGATTGGAAAAACTTTAAAAAGTCAAGTCAAGTCAAGTCAAGTCAATTTGCTTTTTATTGTCATTTCAACCATAAGCTGCTGGTACAGTACACAGTAAAAACGAAACAACGTTCCTCCAGGACCATGGTGCTACATGAAACAACACAAAACTACACTAGACTATGTGAGACAACAAAAGGCTACATTAGACTAGGTAAAACAACACAAAAACTACACTAGACTACAGACCTACACAGGACTGCATAAAGTGCACAAAACAGTGCAGGGCAGTACGATAAATAATATACAAGACAATAGGCACAGTAGAGGACAAATTACAATATAATAATAAATGATGTAGATGTCAGTCTGGTCTCTGGGTATTACGGAGTCTGATGGTTTGGGGGAAGAAACTGTTGCACAGTCTGGTCGTGAGAGCCCGAATGCTTCGGTGCCTTTTGCCAGATGGCAGGAGAGAGAAGAGTTTGTATGAGGGGTGCGTGGGGTCCTTCACAATGCTGTTGGCTTTACAGGTGCAGCATGTAGTGTAGTGTGGTGTAAAGCAACAAAGAACAACTAAACAAGAAATAAGGAAAGGGAAGATAGAGTATGGAAGTAAATTAGCACAAAATATAAAAACAGATAGCAGAAGTTTTTACAAATATATCAGGCGGAAGAGGGTGGCTAAAGACAAGGTAGGTCCCTTGGAAGACGAGAAGGCGAAATTTATATTGGGTGATAAGGAAATGGCTGAGGCATTGAACGACTCTTTTGTGTCGGTCTTCACGGTGGAGGATATGTCTAATATGCCAAAGAATGATGTTATGAACGAAATGGGAGGTGAGGACCTTGATAAAGAGACAGTGATGAGCAAACTAGAGGGCCTGAAGCTAGAGAAGTCCCTTGGTCCTGATGGGATGCATCCCAGGGTGCTGAGGGAATTGGCGGAGGTTATAGTAGATGCGTTGGTAATCATTTATCAAAACTCTCTAGACTCTGGGCAGCTCCCGGCGGATTGGAAGACAGCAAATGTCATGCCACTTTTAAAACAGGATGTAGGCAAAAGACGGGCAACTATAGGAAAGTTAGCTTAACATCTGTAGTCTTGAAAATTAAGGAAGAAATAGCGAAACATTTTGAAAGGAGTGGTTCCATTAGACTGATGCAGCATGGATTCAGAAAGGACAGGTCCTGTTTGACAAACTTACTGGAGTTCTTTGAGGACATAATGAGTGCAGTGGATAGAGGGGAACAGGTGGATGTTGTATACTTGGATTTCCAGAAGGCGTTCGATAAGGTTCCGCACAAAAGACTTATAAATAAGATACGGATGCATGGAGTTGGAGGAAGTGTATTGGCATGGGTAGTGGATTGGTTAACCAATAGAAGGCAGACAGTTGGTATAAATGGATATTTCTCCGGCTGGCAGTCAGTCGTGAGTGGGGTGCCACAGAGGTCGGTGCTGGGCCCGCAGCTGTTTACCATTTATATTGATGATTTGGAAGAGGGGACTGAGTGTAGCGTAGCAAAATTTGTTGCTGACACTAAACTGAGTGGAAAAGCAAATTGTACAGAGGATGTGGAGAGTCTGCAGAGGGATATAGATAGGTTAAGTGAGTGGGCCAATGTCTGGCAGATGGAATACAACGTTGGTAAATGCGAGATCATCCACTTTGGAAGGAATAATAGAAGAGCAGAGTATTATTTAAATGGTGAAAGATTGCAGCATGCTGTTGTGCAGAGGACTTGGGAGTGCTTGTTCATGAATCGCAACAAGTTGGCTTTCAGGTAGAACAGGTTAAGAAGGTGAATGGAATGTTGGCCTTCATTGCTCGAGGGATTGAATTCAAGAGGAGGGAGGTCATGCTGCAACTATACAGAGTACTGGTGAGGCCGCACCTGGAGTACTGTGTGCAGTACTGGTCTCTGTACTTGAGGAAGAATATACTTAGGGTTGACAAATTTCTCATTCCCAAATAAGGAACAAAAATAGCAGTCAAATCCGGGACACTTGTGTTTACCCTGAGGTAGACTACCATGACCATGAAGCACCTGTGTGCGCATGTGTGACGTGCACATACATGGCGTGCGCATGCGTGTACGTGCCGATTTTTTTCTAAAAATCAGTTTTGGCTTAATCTTCCCAATTCTGTTCAGTGAAACTACACTGTACATATACTATTTCTACTTTATATCGGCTGTGTATTTATCCTGCTTTTACTATATGTTAGTGTTATTTTCATTTTTATGGGTTATTTGGTATGATTTGGTTGGTTATTTTTTGGGTCTGGGAACACTCAAAAATTTTTCCCATATAAATTAACAGTAATTGCTTCTTCGCTTTACGCCATTTCGGCACAAAAGGTTTCATAGGAACGCTCTACCTTAGCGGGGGAAATACAGGACAAGTGCGGTCCCATATGGGACAAACCAATTTGGCCCAATATAGGGGATGTCCTGGCTAATACAGGACAGTTGGCAACCCTAGATATACTGGCTTTGGAGGAAGTGCAGAGGAGGTTCACCAGGTTGATTCCAGAGATGAAGGGGTTAACCTATGAAGCGAGATTAAGTCACCTGGGACTATACTCTCTGGAATTAAGAAGAATGAGAGGGGATCTTATAGAAACATACAAAATTTTGAAAAGGATAGATAAGATAGAAGTAGGAAAGTTGTTTCCATTGGTAGGTGAGACTAGAACTAGGGGACATAACCTCAAGATTCAGGGGAGAAGATTTAGGACAGACATGAGGAAAAACTGTTTTTCCCAGAGAGTGGTGAATCTGTGGAATTCTCTGCCAGGGGAGCAGTTGAGGCTTCTTCACTAAATATATTTAAGAAACAGTTAGATAGGTTTTTACATAGTAAGGGAATTAAGGGTTGTGGAGAAAAGGCAGGTAGATGGAGCTGAGTTTACGGACAGATTAGCCATGATCTTATTGTATGGCGGGGCAGGCTCGATGGGCCAGATGGCCTACTCCTGCTCCTATGTTCTTATGTTCTATTTCTGTGCTCTGCAGCTCCATGATGCTATTACTTAAAGTGTTTCTATATTTTTGGAGAATATCGCCGAGAAACCTTAACTGTTTAATGTGTATTCAAAATGCCTAGTGTTCTGTCAAACTCAAGCTAACGTGCATGTATGCATACAAGCTGTGTAATAGGCCTTCCTCCACCATTTCCTGAAATGGTGGCACTTAGGATGAAATGACAAGTGGGGGATGAGAGAAGGTTACAAGGTGGGAGTATGGTTAGGAGGTAGTTGTCAAAGCAGAATGAAGAGGGGTGGGGAGGAGGTCACAGGGATGGAAGTAGGTAGATGGATAGGATTGCAAGAGGGAAGAGATGGGAAGAAGAATGGTGTAAAGGGGTGTAGTTAACAGAAAGGTAGTGGGAGAAGGATGGAGTGGGACAGGGAGAAGATCAGAGAGAGTCAAAGGAAATGTTAAATGTGAGTGAAGAATGAGATGACTTGTGAAGGAAAGATGATTTGAGAGGGACCAAGGAAAAAACAAGGAGATCAAGAGGAGAGTGGGTAAAGTATTTTGAGGTAGCAGTGAGAGCTTGCAGAAAGGTATTAATTGGTGTTCAGTTGGACACAGGAAGAATATTGGTGATGGGTCGGTGAAGATATAAGGCTCTGTAATGGAATGTGGGTGGGGAGCCTTTAATGAAAATGTTTAGAATAAACCAGCACTTTCTTTAAAAATGATGTGCCTTGAGCGATTCTTCACTACTGGATGTCCCAGCAGCGTCCTAGTTTTCTATTCATTTTAAAATTAATTCTGGAACATATCTTAACACTTTAGTTAATATCTGCTTCTGCTGTTAAGATGTGTTCATATTAAAAACATACACACAGAGTAGAAAATCATGCAAATTGCTGTCAATCATGCATTACACACTGATTGACATCAATGACATGTCCACCAGGCCCCAAGCCCATCACAAGCCTTATGTTTTACAGAAGCATGTCATGTGCACACAAGATACTCACTTGAATTCAACATTTGGGTTTTTGAATAATTAACACAGAAAAATTCTGTGCACATAAATTGTGAGGATGCATTAATCCACATTTCATTTTACATTCTGAATAAAACCTTTGTCAAAAATCAGGAAGGGCAGAGTGGAACTAATTCGGAATAAACTCAGGCCTATGTAGTTTTCAGCAATACACATGAATTGCTTGAACTACACATCCTTCACAATAAGTTGTGAATTGCAAACAAGTCTTAGATATCACTTTCACAAGAGACGTGGTAGCGTAGGGGTTACGTGATACTATCACAGCTCGGGATGCTGGAGTTTGGACTTTAATTCCGACGTCATCTGTAGGGAGTCTGTACATGTCTGGGTTTTCCCCGGGTGCTTCAGTTTTCTCCCACAGCTTAAGACGCATTGGTCAGTGGGTTACTTGGTCATTGTAAATTGTCCTGTGATTAGGCTAGGGTTAAATCAGGGGTTGCTGAGCAGCGTGGGTCGAAGTGCGGGAAGGGCTTATTCCACACGGTATCTCAATAAATAATAAATAAATAAAGCATGCCGCATTTTCAAATTCAAGTTCAAGTTTATTTATCATTCAACCGTGCATGAATAGAGCCAAACGAAACAGTGTTCTTCTGGGGCTAAGATGCAAAATACAGTACCAACAGTTTTACACAGCACATATTAAGTAACAAGTGAATGTAATGTCACCAAAAGCGGCTTCATCTTTGTGAATTTAATCATTCCTGTAGGAGCAACCATAGCTTCAGCTTGTAAGTTGTTAGGCTCCAGTATTTCCTCTTTAAATCTCCACGATTCTCCCTCCTTTTGATTCTTAAAACTGACATGGGACCATCTATCCTAATAACATATTGGTTCAGTGTCAAACTGATGATAAATAGCACATTAATGTTCCTGGAATATCTTGCTGTACAGAAGGTAGTATATAAATATGAGTGATTGTTGTCAATGATGCTTCACCATCTGAGAACACTAACTGAGAATTAATACTACATTAATTTCTTTAATCAACCTCTCCATTTACCATATACAGTACATTGTTACATTAGACTTAAAAATGTTGCTGTTTCCAAATGGTAGCAAAAGAGGGAAAATGATAACTGGGGACTGATCCACTTAGGATGACTGCACTTTAAGTAAATACTTTAAATAAGTAAAGCAAAGACTCTAAATAATTATCACCAACATATCACTTCTGGAACCAGAGGAGCCAACACACTGGTCCACCGTTATACTACCATCAAGAACACATACTGCGCCATCCCATGCCCAAACTAAGGAAAGTCTGATCATCTGGCTCTACTTCTACTCCTCGAATGTAGGCAGAGACTGAAGACCACGGCATCAACATAGAGGACCAAGAAGGTATGGACAAAGGAGGTGGAGGAGGCTTAAAGCACTGCTTTGAGCCAGTGGACTGGACAGTATTAAGGAATTCATCCTCGAGTCTGAATGAATACACTACAGTTGTCACTGACTTCATTAAACCTTGTGTGGATGAGTGTGTACCTACGAGAATGTACCATGCATAGCCAAGTCAAAAGCCATGGATGCACTAGGGGATTTGAAGTCTGTTGAGAGTCAGATCTGTGGTGTTCAAGTCTGGCGATCCAGGACTATACAGGAGGCCCAGGTACAATGTAGAGAGGGTTAACTCAAGAGCAAGAGAACTATTCCAATTGAGGTTAGAGGTGGAATCATATGCAGGGTCAACTCTGACAGGGTTTGCAGGGATATTACTTCCTGCAAAGCGAAACCTAACATCATGAATGACAGTTGTGTTTTACTCCCAGATGAGCTCAAAGTCTTTTATGCACTCTTTGAAAGGGAGATTAAAACTACAGCTATGAGGCTACCTGCAGCATCTGGTGACCCTGTGATCTCTGCCTCAGAGGCCAACATTAGAATGTCTTTCAAGAGGGTGAACCCTTACAAGGCGGCAGGCCCCAATGGTGTACCTGGTAGGGCTCTGAAAACCTGTGTCAAGCAACTGGCAAGGGTGTTCAAAGACATTTTCAGTCTTTCAATGCTACAGTTGGAAGTCCCCACCTGCTTCAAAAGGGCAACAATTATACCAGTGCCCAAGAAGAGCAGGGTGAGCTGCCCTAACGACTATTATCCTGTACCACTCTCATTTACTATGATGATGTGATTTGAGGGGTTTGTTATGGCTAGAATCAACTCCTGCTTAAGCAAGGACCTGAACTCATTGCAATTTGCCTGTCAAAACAATAGGTCTACAATGGATACTATCTCATTGGCTCTTCAAACACCCTGGATCACCTGGACAACACTAATACTTACATCAGGCTGCTGTTTATTGACTACTGCTCAGTGTTTAACACAATCATTCCTACCATTTAAATTAAAAAGATCTAAAATTTTGTCCTCTGTACCTCCCCTCTTCAACTGGATCCTTGATTTCCTCACTGGAAAACCAAGCACGTGTAGATAGGAAATAACATCTCTACCTCGCTGGTAATCAAAACTGACACACCTCAGTGATGTGTGCTTAGCCCACTGCTTTACTCTCTCTACACCCACGACTGTGGGGCTAGGCACAGCTCAAATATTATCTGTTAAGTTTGCTGAGCAGACATCTATTTTTGGCAGAATTTCAGATGGTGACAAGGCGGCATAAAGGAGCCAGATAGATCAGCTGGTTGAGTAGTGTTGCAGTAACAACCTTGCTCTCAGCATCAGTAAGACCACACAAATGATTTTGGATTTCAGAAAGAGAACACTTACCAGTCCTCATTGAGGGATTGGAACTGGAAAGGGTGAGCAATTTCAAGATCCTGAATGTCAACATCTCTAAGGATCTATCTGGGCCCAACACATCGATGCAGTTACAAAGAAGGCATGACAGTGACTATATTTCATGAGGAGTTTGAGGAGATTTGTATGTCACGAAAGGCACTCGCAAATTTCTACAGTTGTGCTGTGGAGAGCATTCTAACAGACTGCATCCCTGCATGGTACATGGGGGTGGGGGTGTTTGGTCCATGGTACAGCATCGAAATATGTTGCAGAAAATTGTAAATGTAGTCGGCTCCTTCATAGGAATCAGTCACCTCAAAAAGTCAGCATCCATCACTAAGGATTCCCCATCACCCAGGACATCCCCCCTTCTCATTGCTGCCATGAGAGAGGAGGCACACACTCAATAATTTCTTTCCCTCTGCCGTCCAAATCCTGACTGGACATTGAACCCTCAAACACTGTCTCACTACTCCATTTTTGCTTTTTGCACTATTTATTTTATTTAACTATTTAAATCTGTATATACTTACTACAGTAATATACAGCCTTCATTATTATGTATTGCAATGTACAGCTGCTGCAAAACAACAAATGTCCCAGCCTATGCCAGTGTTAACATGCATCACTGCTTAAACTGAAGGAAACATAGCGCTTAAACTAATCTTAGATGATACTCCTCACAATGGATCACCACAGGGGCAGATACAAATAAATTAAGTTTAATGGCATTTGGAGGCACATTCTAAACGTGCATGCATGCTATATGCATTTGTGCTTTCGAATAACTAGGAGGAATGGTGTATGCCTACTAGTGGCCTTACCAAGGTCACCCTGGTCCATTGCTGCTGGTGTCCACGGGATATCAGCAGCATCCATTGTTAAGTTTTCCTTGAATTCTCCCCTGCAACATGGCAAAGAAGGAATATGCACATGCACACGTGAAAATATGAACTTGGAGCTGGAGTTTTATATATCTTGGCAGTCTACCAACACCAGAGTGAAAAAGCACATGCCACCAGACTATGATTCTGGTATCATTAGAATACTGAGTGCAAACCGGGAAGCAGAAGGATTTCTGTTATTTTATTGACACCCATAACATCATAAACATACCAAAGGGGATTGATTCGTTTTTTCTAATAAAAGCAAATTGATAATTTCAGAGCATTACAGTACTATCATTTGCCCATTTGCAGTGAAATTGGAAATCTTCCAATTATTTTAGTGTTAGTATTGCAAAAAAATTAGGGATAATATTTGACTGCTGTGTGTTTTTTTTTAAATTTTATAAATTAGCCAGCATTTGTTAATGCAGGTGCATTTGAGTTGCAGAAAGTTGTAAAACTGGTCAGCTCAGTCATGGGTACTAACCTCTGCAGTATCCAAGACATCTTCAAGGAGCCTCAGAAAAGCTACTTCCAACGTTCAAGACCCCCATCACCCAGGACGTGCACTCTTTTCATTGTTAATGTCAGGAAAGAGGTGCAGAAGCCTGAAGGCACACACTCAGCGATTCAAGAACAGCTTCTTCCCCTCTGTCATACGCTTCCTAAGTGGACATTGAATCCATGATCATTACCTCACGACTTCTTTTTATTTATTTCTGTTTTTGCATTACTTATTTTAACTTAACTATTTAATATACATATATACTTAAAGTTAATCATTTTCTTCTATATTTATCGTGTATTCAATTGTCTTGCTGCCTCAAAGTTAACAAATTTCACAAGATATGCCAGTGATATTAAACCTGATTCTGATTCTGATTCTGATTTGAGGGCTCTCAATACCTCTCACCCTTGTCAGAACTGCACACTGTATTGCAAAAATCAGAGCAAAAGTTTGCCAGAATTGCCATTTAAGTCCTCTTTTAGGACTGTGTAAATTAAAAATGGAATTATTTAGTGCTTCAATTGAGATTATATAGTAAATTGTTTAAATGCATAGCTGGTAGAGCAGACAGCAAATTCAAAGACTTTACTCACCCAAGACATTCTCTCTTCTTCACCCTCCCATCAGGCAGATTATACAATAGCCTGAAAAGCACATACCACCCAGCTCAAGGACAGCTTCTATCCCACTGTTATAAGCCTATTGAACCATCCCCTAGTACAATCATATGGACTCCTGACTTCAAAATCTAATCCGTAATAAACTTGCATCTTATCGTCTGCCTGCACTGCATCTTCCCTGTAACCGTAACTCTCTATACTGCCCTTTGTTATTATTTACCTGATGGTACCTCAATCTACTATTGAATCAATTGCTCTGCATGAACAGTATGCAAGACAAGATTTTTATTATACTTTATTCCCTGTGACAAGAATAAACCAATTTACTAATGTATTTCAAATTCGGGAACGTGCTGCTTTCAACTGGTTCTGAGATTCAGCTATTGCAAGCAGACTGCTAATCTTATACATACATAATTATATAGTAGAGAACATTACAAGGCAGCCTGCTGAACCATTGTACCTGGGAGAGAAGAGAGAACTTACAGGAAATCGGTGAAGTACAGCTCTGCTGCTTGCGGACTAAAACAATCTCTTATAAGGGATATAGAGATGAGTCCTGCAAGCCCATAAGTGATTTTCACTGAA